>NC_136069.1:449833346-451287512 GCF_964261635.1 Lissotriton helveticus | reverse complement strand
CTAAGACATTCCATGGGGCGCCATTGCATGAGCAAAAGAACAATGGATTTAACTCAAATCTCTTGACTGGGGGTGAATGTTTGATTTGCTCTGCATTCCGTCCATTATCTGTGTGTTTTTTGCTTTCTCTTGGTTTAATGAGGCTCTATTTGAAGAGAAAAAACTCTTTAAGAGACTGGGAAGGTCCTGGTGGAAACGGTATGATGAGAATCTAAAACTCAAATACAAAACAGCCCTAAATCAAGATCATGCGCCTGCAGAGAAACTTGTGCCTTATTTTATTCAAAGAAAAATTCTGAAGCACAAAACGGTCCTAAGACACGTTTTTAAGTGGTCCAAGACCTATCCGCCCTCAGCAATACTGCACCTCCCCCTTCGTAATCAAAATCTCAGTGTGAGGTACTTGCAGCGTTTTCTATTTTACCAACAAGGTGGCGGATATTCAGCTTGCTTTAACTACACCACGGATAGCCGAATCCCAATTGGAGATTGATAGTCAAAACAATTCAGTGACTCCCCATTACAGGAATGGAAACACTTGGAATGAGGGTTATATTTCTGCAGGAACGCAAACATGGGCCCCTCTTGAATCATCTCTCCTTCCGACTTTATTGCAATCAATAAAGTCAGGCCCTCCTCTAGATCCTCTTCTCCCAGCCAAAATTAGGATTTTGAGCCCACACCTAATTCAACTCCTGGGAGGACTCTTAAACTCCACCTTCAGGATGGACATATAACTAAAGCATGGAAGCATGCAATGGTTCTACCTTTATGTTTTTTTAAACATCTGGACCCTTCTAACTAGTTCAATTTTAGACCCATTTCTATTATGCCAATACTCACAAAAGTGCTGGAGAAACATGTCAAAGCTCAACTCACCACCTTAGTGGAGGCCCAATGCACTCTTCATCCTGCACAGTCTGGTTTCAGATAAGGGCACAGCACCGAATCCACACTTCTGGGAGTCATGGAACATTTTAGATGCCTCCTACAGTCGGGCGGTACTGCCACACTGATTTTATTGGCTATCAGTGGCCCGTCAACACTATGTCACATGTCATTCTTGTTGAGAGACTGTCTCAGCTGGATCTTCAAGGCACAGCACTCGCCTGGTTAACCTCCTTCCTGACTGTCACGTTCAGGTCTTCTCAGCAAATGCTGCGTCCAGCCCTCTTGCCCTGACCGCAGGTATCATGCAGGGGTCAGCCCTCAGCCCTATGCTATTTAACATAAATATTCACCCATTAGCACAGCTGGTGAAACGATGTAGCCTCCCCCTGGTTTCACAAGCAGATGTCACACAAATCATTCTCTGGTTGTTGAAGCAGGGACACAATTCGGAGATTTAAACTTCTGCCTTGGTCTTGTCTCCACCTGGATGAGCTCCAACTCTCTAATACGAAACAGTGACAATAGTGAGGAAATGGTACTGTGCAAGAATCCCCAGCTTAAGAGGTACCGATATTGGCCAGCTACTTTAGGGGTTCAGAAGGTTAAAAAAAACCAGGCTTCTGTCTGGATTCCACTTTGTCCATGAAACATCAGGCACCCAAATTAGCCTCCACAAGCTTCGGCATTATGTAATGGTTAAAAAAGATCCGGTGGATGCTTCCTTTCGCTGCCTAAAGCACAGTCATCCAGGCCATGATCCTTTCTAAATTAGACTATGGCAACGTCCTCTATCTTGGGACAGACAAGACCCTGATCAGACACCTCAAATTGGCATTCTCTTGCCAGGCTTCTCTTCCAATTGCCTAAGCAAGCCTCTGCATCTGGTCTACTCTGTGACCTATTTATTATTTATTTACAAAGTTTTATATAGCGCTGGCTAGACCCAGAGGTATCAGAGCGCTTTACATGAGGATCAGCAAGTTACAGGTTACATAATTACTTCAGTTACAGGTTCCAAGAATAGACATAGGAGAAAGGTAGAGGGAAGAAAACATAACGGGGAGACGAAGGAAACATAACAGGGAGATGAGGAAAACAATGTCAGATGTCCGGCTGGGTAGGTGACGGGCGAGGGGGTGAACCAGGGCCAAACTTCTCAATAGCTGCATAGGACAACTCCACCAGGCAACGCCCAAGGTTGCTCGGACTCCGCTGTGAGAACAGACAGTAGAAAAACATGAGATTACACAATAATATAAGTTATTTGCTCATTGCATAGCAAAGACACAATGTCTTATGTGGAATGAAAGGTTGAGGGGGAAAGGTAAACAGGGGAAAGGAATGCAGATAGCATCAGGCAGACTAGTGGCGGGAAGGGACTTCAGGAGAAACAAGTAGTCAAAGTGAAAGACAGACAAAACCGTGAAGCACCGTTAAAAACAAAGTCCAATGTCCGGCTGGGTAGGTGACGGTTGAAGGGTGAACCAGAGTCAGACTCCTCTATAGCTGCATAGGATAGCTCCACCAGGCAACGGTCAATGGTACTCGCGTTCAGCGGTAAGTACTAACAGATTTGATTTTCGCCCATGGGGCAGCATCATAGTTCAATTGAAGGCATCGGTCCCGATGTATTTGGGAAACACCCTCTGCCTCATCCTCCTGCTAGCCCCATGAGAGGAGAGGTGGAAGAGACAGATTATCAATCCTTAGGGGGCTCACTCCCAAAAGCGGTAGCCCAATGCAGAGTGCTATTAGTGTTTGATAGCCTATGGGGAATGCAAAGATCCCCTCCTTCTTTATATTCCTCATGCTGCACTGCGGAGCTAGATACCGCAAAGTCACTTTAATGTGGCACCCCCTTCAATTAGAAGATCCTCGGCAGCATGTCGGCCGCCATCTTGGGGTCAGGCTCGGCCAGGCGTGGATCTGTTTTGCTGCCGTTGCTAGCCTGAGGTTGGTTGACCATTCCTGATAATGGTCCTGCTGCTGATCCTAACCAGCGGTATAGTTTATGCCCAAGTTCACACACCATGAAGTCAGGAGCCGCGGGAAGTCCCGTAACTCATCTGTGCTCTGATGACTGGCACTGGACGGCACACAGGGCAATGGGTGGCCCACCAAGCTTGGGGCAGGTGGGTAGACGTAGGCGGCCTGTTCTGTGGCCTAGGCCTGAGGCTACACGCATAAGCCTGATATTGCCTGACCAACGCAATTTTAAAGTCAGGCAGACCGGTCCCAGGGCTTCTGCAACTGTTGGACGTAAATCAGGGGTACCCCACCCGACACCGGAGGTATTGTGTTGGCTGATGCACCCCCTGGGGTCTGATTCCTTAAAATATGGGCCCTCTCTGCCGCCATCTTGGGGTCAGGCTCGGCCAGGCGTGGATCTGTTTTGCTGCCGTTGCTAGCCTGAGGTTGGTTGACCATTCCTGATAATGCTCCTGCTGCTGATCCTAACCAGCGGTATAGTTTATGCCCAAGTTCACACACCATGAAGTCAGGAGCCGCGGGAAGTCCCGTAACTCATCTGTGCTCTGATGACTGGCACTGGACGGCACACAGGGCAATGGGTGGCCCACCAAGCTTGGGGCAGGTGGGTAGACGTAGGCGGCTTGTTCTGTGGCCTAGGCCTGAGGCTACTCGCCTAAGCCTGATATTGCCTGACCAACGCAATTTTAAAGTCAGGCAGACCGGTCCCAGGGCTTCTGCAACCGTTGGAGGTAAATCAGGGGTACCCCACCCGACACCGGCGGTATTGTGTTGGCTGATGCACCCCCTGGGGTCTGCTTCCTTAAAATATGGGCCCTCTCTGCTCACCTTGGGGCCCACACCGGGGCTGCGGTGGTCACACATTGCATCAAAACAGCTGGCCGGGATCACATGGAGACTATCGCTCGTGTGCGCCCCTCACACTCCCCGTTTGTGCCTCTAACCAGCTGCAAGTCCACTTGAGAGCCTCGACTGCACAGGGAAATGCCGTACCTGGATTTTGCTGCAGCCACCATCTTATCTGGGTCCTCATGGCTCCAGAGCTTCACTGAGTCTAAAAGCAAGGTTTAATGGCTCCGTAATTGCGTGCGCGGTCGCCAGTTAGCTCGAGTCAGAAGGAGAAGGGGACTCACCGTTAATCAATGTCCACTCCTGACATACCCCAAACAGCTCTGCCGATACAAACGGTAAAACATCTACATTGGCTCACAGAAGATAAGCGTATCCAGTATCTAGTTTACGGCGCACTACTAGATGCAAAGAATCGGCCCTCAGACTGGACCACGATACCTGCATAAACTGGTATCTACATACACCCCTCTCATGCACTGCGCTCAATTAATCGGTCACTTTACACAGTCCCCACAATTAAGCTAAGTCGGAAGAATCTTAAAACATGGTTAATTTAAGGTGTACCTTGGCTGCCCTCCTGTTGCCTAGCGCTGGGAACCCTCATGTGCTTCATAAAACCTCCACAATAAGAATAATAAAAATGTATTTGATCATGGCAATTTCAATCATCAGCATGGCCAAGGAAGAGTGACACTCTGAGCACACTGCCATGGCTACATGAAGCTGACGTGCCATAGGTGTTAGAGTTGCCAAGAAGAAAATGCTGCTTTAAAGCTTCCTGATGATGGAACCATGTGACCCAAGAGTTTTTTGATTAAAGTGACCACTAGGCCCACAGACTTTAAAAGCATGTTCGTCACAGGGCCTTTTCCAGCTATGCACCAAGAGTGACAAAGAAGGAACAGAAATGGAGAATCAAATCAGGGGGAGAACGAAGAAGCAGCATAGAAAAGGGTGAAAAGTGAATGGGAGGAGAGTTGAATTAAAGAAGAAAAAAAATAAATGGAACCAGGATAGCCTTTCCCCAAAATGGCCACCTGAAGTTTCATGAGGTTGCTTCTGTTGCAGACACTTCAAGAATTTGAAGATGCCATCTTGGCGTCAGGCTGTCCAGATACGCAAAAAAAAAAATCAGCCAATATGGTGACCTGATTGGTTCAAGCTCACCCACGAGTCAAGAAAAAAATCATTCAAATAAAGATAGCTGCTGAGGACACTTAAAAACAAGCATTAGGAATGCATTAGGGCTCGGGTTTGTTTGAGTTAGAGATAATGGCATTGTAAATGGCAATGTGTTTTAGGCATGTGTTTTGGAGTGGAAGCATGTGGTGTGTGTTGGAGATATGTGTGTTGGATTGGAATGTTATCAATGGTGGCATGCTGCACTTTAGCACATTATCTTTAAAAGGTAAAGTGCAGCATAGTGCGATAGGTGCAATATTAATTGGTGTATGCGTTATCAATTGGTGTGTGCAATGATGGGTGGTGGATGTGTGAGCCTGTAGGAATTGTGCAGTGATGGCTGTTGGTGTGTGTGTTTGGTGGAAGCATGTAGTGGTGGCTTGAGGTGTGTATGACTGGTGGTAGCGTGCAGTAAGAGCTGTTACTGAGTGTGGCTGTCAAGCATACAGAGCTGGATGGTAATGCATGTGGTTGGTGAAAGGGTGCACTGACAGCTGTTGATGATTGTGCCAATTGAAAGAGTGGCTGGTGCACTGTCAGCTGTTGGTGTGTGTGTGTGTTTGGTGAAAGTTGCACTGACATTGTTTGTTGTGTGCGTGGGTGTTTAGCGGCACTGATGCATGGTCGTGTTTGTTTTTGGTGAAAGCGTACATTGATGGTTGTTGGTGTTTGTGCCTGGTGAAAGCATTCATTGACGGCTGGGGGTGTGTTGTTGTGTGTGTTGTTTTCTGTGTAGTGGTGAGTGTGTGGTGGTGAGTCTGTGGGGGTGAGCCTGGGGGGGTGAGTGTGTGGTGGTGAGTGGTGACGAGTGTGTGGTGTTGAGAGAGTGAGGTGTGTGTGGTTTGTGTGTGTGTTATGTGTGTGTGGTGTATGTGTGTGTGGTGTTTGTGTGTGTGGTGTGTGTGTGTGTGGTGTGTGTGTGTGTGGTGTGTGTGTGTATGGTGTGTGTGTGTGTGTATGGTGTGTGTGTGTATGGTGTGTGTGTGTATGGTGTGTGTGTGTATGGTGTGTGTGTATGGTGTATGTGTGAGATATGTGTGTGTGGTGTATGTGTGTGTGGTGTTTTCTGCACACTGCCCATACACATTCACACACTGCTCACCCGCACACTCCCAATGTCACCCTGCATAGTCACACACTGTTTATCCTGCACACTCATTCTGCACACTCACACAATGTGCACCCTTACACACTGTCTCTGACGTCACTCTGCACTCACTGTCACTCTACACTCAATCTGCACTCATTGTCACTCTCGCACTCACTCTGCACTCACTGTCACTCTGCACTCACTCTGCACTCACTGTGTTGGACATGCAAAAAGAGGCACAGAGTGGAATAACAAACATGGCACCATCCACAATCAGCAGCCCTGCGTTTATTTTAAAAGTTAAGGTACGGTGATAGCCCATCGCCATATGGCAAAAGCCCTTTCAACCATAACTAGATAGAACTGGTTCTTAAAATACTAAACGTAGGTAGGCATTTTTACTACAATGTATTCTGAATGACAATGTTCCCCACAATGTTTAATAAATCACCATTAGTCTCATGTGTTGTGATGTCACGCGACTCTAGCAAGCATTTCTGTTACTCAGTGGGAGATGCTGTCCATAGCTTTCAGCCCAGCTTGCAGGTGTTACATAAAAAAGTAAAAAGTTTCAAAGCAGCTGGCAAGATTATGTTTACCCCAGGATAGGCTACTTAATGTTTGTTGAACATTTTAGCTGCAGTAAATTGACAACAAAATAAATATTAAAGAGCACTGCGATACACATATACACTGACAGGGAGCACTGCGCCACAAAGTTGTTGTGATGCTTGTGCATGTGTTTCCCAAATGCTGTTTTCAGTATTAGACTGACCTATGTCTATAGATGGTTCTAAGAACACACTGATGTAACTCATAAGACAACAAATGTTTAGTTTTAAAAACATGTGAAGTTAGTAACTGAAATGCAGAAACCAAACTATATTGACAGAAACAAAAGCCCTCCTGCCCTCATAAAACTGAAGGGAACATCGGTTTTGTGTTAATTACTTCTTATCTCATCTTGTCAGAGTAGTGTCACATTCCTACCCTTCCCTCTGGCCTCATGTTTGAAAGAGAGGGGGCAAACAGATTAGAAGCTTTGTTTTTCCACTAAGACAAGGATCACAAAGTGAGTTTCTAGGTGTTTTACATTGCGCAGACTTCTTAGACCCTGGATTATCAGTTTGTTCAATATAAATATGGTTTTACATTGCATGGACTTCACAGGAAGGCATCAGAGCGCACTGCCACAGTTAAGCGCAGTTTTGTATTGCAAAAATTCTCCCCTACAAGCTGACTGACCCTGTCCTACAGAAGCCCCTCTGTGTAGCAAGAACTATGTATTACAAACAGAATGACCCTGCCCCAGCTCAGCGCCCCTCTGTGCCAGCAGAACAATGCATGATGAACGTGTGGGTGCTAGGATACCCAGTGAGTTTCTAGGTGTTTTACATTGCGCAGACTTCTTACACCCTGGATTATCAGCTTGTCCAATATAAGTATGGTTTTACATTGCATGGACTTCACAGGAAGGCATCAGAGCGCTCCGCAATAGGAGCACAGCTGCACTCTCCACTTACTGTGCACGCACTCTGCACTCAGTCACACTCTGGACTCACTCGCTTACACTCTGCACTGATTGTACACTCACTCTGCACTCTGGACTTACTCTGCACTCTCTCTTATTCTGCACTCACTCTGTTTCTGCAATTATTCTGCAATCACTCTACACTCACTCACTCTGCACTCACTCTTATTATTATGTCTCACTCATACTCTACACTAAATCTGCACTTACTCTTTCTGCACTTACTGTGTCTGCACTCTGCAGCTTCTCTAAATTTCCACTCACTCACAAGCTGAAGTCAATCACACGCTTCACTCACTCTCACTGGACAATAATTCTGCACTCACTCTTTGTGCACTCACTGTCTCTGCACTCTGTACCTGCTGTCAATTTGCAGCCACTCACTGTACAAGCAACACTCACCCTGCACTCACTCTGCAACGGCACTCATTTTGCACCTGAACTCACTGTGAACTCACTCTGCACTCAGAACTCTGCACTCACTCTGCACTCACTGTCACTCTGCACTCACTGTCACTCTGCACTCACTGTCACTCTGCACTCACTGTCACTCTGCACTCACTGTCACTCTGCACTCAACTGCACGCAACTGCACTCAAAAGCACACAGCACTCAAAAGCACACAGCACTCAAAAGCACTCTGCACTCAACAGCACTCTGCACTCAACAGCACTCTGCACTCAACAGCACTCTGCACTCAACAGCACTCTGCACTCAACAGCACTCTGCACTCAACAGCACTCTGCACTCAACTGCACTGTGCACTCAACTGCACTCTACAGTGCACAGCACTCTACAGCACACAGCACTCCACAGCACACAGCACTCTACAGTGTGTGTGTGGTGTGTGTGTGGTGTGTGTTTGTGGTGTGTGTGTGTGGTGTGTGTGTGGTGTATGTGTGTGTTGGGTGTGTGTATGGTGTGTGTGGTCTTATGTGTGTGGTGTTATGTATGTGTGTGGTGGACTTAGTTTGAGTGTTCGTTTTCTGCACACTCGCACACTGCCCCTACACACTCACACACTGCTCACCCTGCACACTCACACTGTTCACCCTGCATAGTCACACACTGTTCATCCTGCACACTCACACACTGTCACCCTGCACACTTACACACTGTTCACCCTGCACACTCACACTGTTTACCCTGCACACTCACACTGTTTACCCTGCACACTCACACACTGCAGTCACTGTCACTCTGCAGTCACTGTTACTCTGCAGTCAACACTCACCCTGCACTCACTCTGCAACGGCACTCATTTTGCACCTGAACTCACTCTTCACTCACTCTGCACTCACTGTCACTCTGCACTCAACTGCACTCAAAAGCACACAGCACTCAAAAGCACACAGCACTCTGCACTCAACAGCACTCTGCACTCAACAGCACTCTGCACTCAACAGCACACATCACTCTGCACTCAACAGCACACTGCACTCTACAGCACACAACACTTTACAGCACTCTGCACTCAACAGCACTGTGCACTCTACAGCACACAGCACTCTACACTCAACTGCACTCTGCACTCTACAGTACACAGCACTCTACAGCACTCTACAGCACACAGCACTCTACAGCACACCGCACTCTACAGCACACAGCACTCTACAGCACTCTACAGTGTGTGTGTGGTGTGTGTGTGTGGTGTATGTGTGTCTGGCTAAAAACGTATTCACAATGCAGTGTCATTTAACCCTTTACATGTCTCGAGAGCACTTGGCAAAGAAGGTAAATAATGGTGACTTGTTTTAGGTGTATCATTTTTATGTTATTAAATGTAAATTGAATTGCAGAAAGGTTACAGAAACTCTAAGGTATTGATTTGGAGGCACCCTATGTGAAAGGTATACATTTGCTGTACATAATCATGTCGCTAAGCCACGCCTACAAACATAGAAGTCACGCTCTTTTTAAGAATCCCAGCATTTTTTCATACCACTGAAAGCCCTGTGTAAACTTAGAGAATGCTCTTGCCATGTCAGCAGCTAGTATTTCAACTAAAGTGGACAACATTTTATTTTTCACATAATTCAATATCACACCTATAGTACAAAGTAAGGCTCTAAAAATATCACCCACTAACTGTGATGCACTACCAACAGATCTCCCACGTTTGACTTTGCTTTTTTTAATACTTCAGCAACATGGTATACATTTGGAAAGACTAAGTCCATGTAACAACCACCCACCCAATTACATCAAAGCAGGAAATAAGCATTAGTCGCACAGTGTCTCTTCCAGCCAGAATATGCTCATTTTTAAATATACTCCCTGTACACACTTACTCCATTCTACCTCTAGTGGATTGTCAACCCATCGTTTCACGCTGATAAAACATGACTTTCTTTCCTTTAACATATCCAGAATCTAGCTATGATGTTGTGTTCAGATGCTATGGTGGGTGACGGTGCGTTATAGCTGTTCGTTAATGGAGATTGATTATTTTTCCTTCTTGCGGATTTGACGTAAATGTAATTAAGGGCAGTGGGGAAAAGATTTAAACTTACAATGGTGCGGAGTTGCCATTGTAATTTAATTGGCTGACAAAGTTGCATTTTTGGGAGGAGGCAGAAGGGGGATGGGTGTAAGTAGTGCACACGGGGGTGGCGTATAGGTATGCGGAAGTGAATGGAGGTGAGGGAATGGGGGCTGCTGGCAGCGCACAGGAGGAGGTGGGGTTGTTGTTGCAGGATAGAGATAGCATTAAGAGGATAGATACTATAGAAATGTAGATGTTAATTTGGAAATTCCTACATTGTCCCCGGCGTGGTTTCAAGAGAGTATAGCGTTTGCTGTTTGTGTCCTGCCTTGTTTCATAGCTAAAAAAACGGGGATCTTGTCATGTTTTGGTGTTGTGAGCAAGTTAAGAAGAGCGAGTCAAAGGTTGAAAGCTTGAATGGGGTGGAGTTGGCTTTGTAATGTGGCTGGATGAGAGAGGTAGCTTGGATGCAAGAAGCACAAAAGTGGGGGGTGGCCCTGTGGCAGCCAAGCGATGTTTTGTATCGGCAAAAGTTATCCCTTAAAAGCATACTGACCCTGTTCCACAAAAGCCCCTCCGTGTATTTAAAATCATGCTCTACAAACAGAATTACCCTGCCCTAACACAGCGCCCCTCTGTGACAGCACAACAATGCACTATTAACGTGGTGGAGCTAGGATACCTAGTGGTTCTCTATTGCTTTTACATTGCACAAACTTCTCACACTCAGGAGTATCACTTTTTGTACAGTATAGGTATGAGTTTAACATTGAACGGACTGGACAGAACGGCATCAAATGTTTCACAATAGGAGCACAGCTGCACTATGCACGCACTCTGTACTCGCTGTCACTCTGCACTGATTTCTCACGCACTCTCAACTCACTCAGTCTCTACACTTACTGGCTGTACTTTGTGCGGTAATGAAGACTGTGTGTCTCATTGTCAGCGCACGACCAAGCCAGCTCTTCAAAGGCCAACACTTACACATGAAAGGATGCAGACGTATGCGCGCCCACCAAACTCACTGCAGACTGGTGAACGTGCCCGGAACATCTGGGTTCAATTACCGCGGCACCCTGACAGCTCGTAATTGACAATTTATTGCACTCACCTGCGCATAACTGCACAGAATATGCAGGAAGTGCACAAACTAAAATCCATATGGCCTATTGCGTGAAGGCTACTAGAAACACAGCACTGCGAGGACCAATTAGCATGCAGATGCCAAAATAAACTAAGGAAAAATCACGCGCAGTGAGGAATTTTTACTTCACTATTCTGAGCCCCGTAACAATATGGCTCGGAGCTCTGCCCCACTTCTGACGAAGTGGTGACGTAGGCCGAGCCCTAAAAAAGGATTGCTTTCTATATACACTGCTTGTGTGAGATGATGAGCTAAATGTGATAACATGTGTGATAATGTTTTTGTGCTTGTAAGATATAAAATAGCCTTCAAGCACAGCAAAGGAAGTATTTCAAAGAAGGTAGAAAGATACATCAAACGTCAAATATCATGCGGTTAAACAGTAATCGTCATTTGAAGCTCACTGTACTTGTACTTTTTGATGAATAAATTAGCATGCCACATCCAAACATGCACTGTACAATGTATATTAAAATGGCGTAAGTTGGACCAAATATTTTCTTTTTCAAATGTTTAAATGTTGGAAGCAGTGATAAGGACCCTATATGCAAGTTCAACGCAATCATGGAGAACAAATACCATTATCAGGAATAAAGAGAACGAGGTTAATAGTGGCACTCAAGGTACGTGTTTAAGGGGGATCCTTCCTCTTTGTAAAACATGTGTTTGCTCCCCGGAAGAACACAATTCAAAAAGAAGGGTTCAAGCATCTTAACCTCTCAGTAGGATCTAAACGTTACAGATTAAATTCTTTGGCCAACGTGGACAGAGGAAGTGTAGGCATTCGTTATTAAATGGCTTTTCTTTCAAATTCTCTAAACAAAATCCTACCCTGTTAGGGTGTCCTGGCGGTATCCTACTGCGTCCGGATACCCTAGTAGAGCTGCATTTATGGGCAAGTAGTTGCAAACATGAACTCCCTTACTCCCTAGTGTATTTGACTTTGTCTGGAAAGGCTGAAGTTGGATTTCTTAGATGATTTTAAAAGTTGGCACTGTGTTTTAAACGACATAGGGAATGCAGTTCAACATGCACTGAAGCTCCTTCAGATTATGCCGACACCTGTGTTCGATGTGGCACGGAGTTTGGAAATGTAATCTTTGTCGGAGTTTCTGCATGGAGGGCATAAAAAGATCAAGCAGAGAATGGCAGAATATCCTTTTACAGTGACAGATGTTCCAGGCTCTAAATTCAGTATTCAAAAAGAGCATAATAAGGAGTGATGACGTCAGCATAAAATCCTACCAATATTTGGTATTGGCAAATTCAGCATAACATTACCTTGGTTACGTTCAAGTTCATCTATGACGCACAAACAAAGATGAATCTATGCTGTTAAAAAATAACCATCACATATCTAGGCTATGCAACAAAATGTCTATAGGTGACCGCAGAATATACACCCCTTGCTATCAAGGCAAAGGATACAAACACCTTTGAAAAATGCCACAAGAAGATTATGAAAAACACATCATCTCAAAAGATTACTTTCAAACAATATATATTTTTTTTTTAGATATTCTTGTTTCTTCTAAGATGAGCCCAAATGGTTTGTCAAAAAGACTGCGGGAATAAGTTGTGTTATTCACGTCCAACGTATTATGTGTAATGTCAGAGGTTTGTGCGCTTGGCAGATGGAACTTGCTGCAATGTACAGCTCAGAAACAACATGCAATGACTGCTGTGCTGCCTGAGACCCACACAACGTCTACTGAGATATACATGGCCATGTTGAGTTGTGTGAGGGAAGACTTTTATTTCAAACAGAAGTTAGAATGAAAGCCATGATATAACAACTCGTCACAAACATCATCATATTTAAGTATTGTGAGATGTGGAATGGAGCTCTTCATGTGTAATTGCTTTTAAATTAATGCACAGAAACTCCAGAAACAGCAGATTTTCAAAATCGAATGATCTTAGATCTGCTTGCTAGAGAAGGTTTGTTTGAAGACAGTCTTCATGTGTTTTGCCAACCATTAGATACTATTGCCTAGGAAGACTATCCTTTTGCATAAATTGAGAGGAGAAAATACAACTATGAGATCTAGGATTATTTCAATAGGTTGACAGAGATCAAGGCTTTAGGCTTGCAATTGTTAAATCTTAAGCATCCCTATTCAGGTGATTGCCGTCAATGTCTTTTTGTGGCACCAGGAAGGGCACAAAGGCAAAGTCATCTTCAATCAAGGGAATGTCATTGGTGATGTATCAGCATAATATAATCGCAAATCAGTCTGCCCAGACATTGGTTGTCCTGTTAAGGGAAGGATGCTGTAGTCCTTCCCGCTCACAGCAACATCAGCATGGTCTGCCACTCATAAGGGACCATGAAGATTTCAAAACCTCAGCAGTGCAACGGGGATACAACAAAAAGACAGGTCATGCATTTAGGACCCTGTCCTAGAGTATCAAATACAAAATAAATGTTTTATTTTCACAGTTGTGGATTTCCTTCCTTCTCCCCTTAATTGCTACAGTCATTTCCTGTATTTGTGGTCAAGTCCGCACTAACCAGAACAGCATTACCTCATACACAACAGCTGACAGCACCTAACAAAACCAACACATGTAAAAACAATGCGTGTCTCTGTGAAACGCATTTATTATTTTAAGGATCGAAAGAGAAAGCAGGGAAACAAAATCCGCACAATCGAGAGCGAGCTACCAATGAAACTTGATAAAAGCAAAGGCTTGACTTGCACGCCTCGCTAGAAACATAACCACGAAGCAATAGAAAGTGATGAAATACTGTTACTTTCAGCAGACACAAACCTCTCTGCCTCAACCCAGTACACAAAATATTTCTGTTTGCCTGTCTTCAGGAGGCAATGGCGTAAGATAAAGATATACAACTTGAATGGAGAGGCCAGGTCCAAAGCATTGCTCATTTTATCATGTCTACACCGACCAGATTCTCACATAATCACTTGCCAGTATATGTAAAATCCCAGTATTACGTATGTAGAAGTGGATGTTGGGGGGGATTATTATTTTGCTGCCTATGTGCTGTTGTATAGTGTAATCGCGTTGATGAGTATTCATTTGTAAAGATGGTAAATCAGTTAAATTTCACGTTTTTAGGCTGTCTGCTACCTGGCTAGGCAAGCAAAAAATTCATTGTAGATTAAATCAGGAATTTACAGGGGCTTACAGCAGTGGCATATGAAACCGTGAAGCCCCCACCCCCTACAAAGTACACAAGCGGGGCCCCCTTCCGAACTATCTCAGGAGAGCTCAGGCCAGTGTTCCGGAGCTCAGGGACCCTCCGCACTGTGGGGGCCTTTGTTACACCACTGGATTACAGCCCTTCAATTTCTGACCATTAGTTAGCTTCATTGTCACTCTCACTTCCTTGCTTCTTATTCAATGGGTTGCCTTGCCCCTCCTCTGCAGCATAGGCTTTTTACCTGTGTCCTTCCACTGTTCAATTTTAGGGAACTATTTTAATTCCTTTTGTATCACTCCATGAGAATGCATGTGTATTCCAGCGAAAAAATGCCCGCCAGTCCTTACTCTCATGTGTGTGCTGCTCACTTTTGCGAACTTCACCCCTGTATGTTTCTCACCACCCATGTTCTCTGGCATGCTTCTTTCGCAATTCCTGTGTGCTCTGCATTTTTAATCCTACATCATACCCTTCTCCCCTGCCTCAAGTGTTGCTCTCTCCCTCGTGTGCTGCTTTTTATCTCCTCCCCCACCTCCTCCCCATTACCTCCCACTTCCTTAACACTCGCAGTGATTAAAAAAAAAAATTGGTACTTGCTTACAACAAAAAAATCGTATTTTTTATTTACGGATTCAAGTGGGAACAGCCTTCTTGGATCGGTAAATAAAAGCATAAAGCAAACGGCAACTGCATTATTCTGCTTATGCGCTCACGTCATCTTGCATGCATGCATGCATCAGTGGAATGAGTGGTTGCTGTACTGTCCTGGGGCGCAGGGTAGCGGTTCAGTCTACCCGCGCCGACCGGGGCACGTCAGCGCTGACGCATGACATCACGCGCAGGGCATATAAATAAAAGAGGCGTGGCCGACAACATTAGTCGGAACCACGCGGAGCCTAAGTGAAGTGTCCCGTGTGTTCTTTAAGCGGCGGCACCGCGTTTATCAGCGCGAGCGCAATTAGGCCCATTACACTGGCGACGAGGGCCACAAAGAGCCCATGCTGTGCCTTGAAGGTCTCCCTCGCATTCTGACACGCCCCAATGTCCCGGCCCTCGTTAGGCCCACAATGACAACACGGGCAAGGCCTCTACATGGAGAAGGCCCCCAGATCCACAAGGCCGGACAGAGGTGACTCCACAGGGCCCCAGCAGATGCCCTTCAAAGAGGAGGAAGGGTGAAAAAGAGCTCCCTGCTACGCCGAGAAGTGACTCAATGGGCTAGTGCCCGTGAACCTGCATCACCAACAGGTCAGAGCGGCCCGAACGGCATCCTGTATTAAGGAAGGCGAGCTGGCCCACGCCCAGGCACCACGTGAATCTGCAACTGAGCACAGGTCTGTGCAGCCAGATAGGTGAACAGGGAGAAATAGGGGTAGAAGGCCAGCCAGAAGGGAGTCCCCCAACATCGCTCTGACGCCTGAAACAGCCTAACATAGTACATCGGAGAGGTGGCAGCGCACGTGCTATGCACGTATCAAAATGGCATCAATTCCCACCTCTGACCCATTTATAGTAGACGGAGCCCCGTCATCGCTAGCCCCACGGTGGAAAGACTGGACAGATCGCCTCCAAATCTATTTTGAAGGGGCGGGCACCGCCAGAGAAAGACGCAGGGCTCTGCTCCTCCACCTGGGAGATAAGGACATCCACAGAATCTACAAAACCCTAGTGGAAGCCACACCAAAGACGTATATCTCCCTCCTCAATGCTTTGAACGCGCACTTCGAACATATGGTGAGCAAAGACTAAGAGAGGTTCATATTCCGTCAAGCTAAGCAGGAGGCGGAGGAGTCACTAGATGCATTCCACGGGAGGTTGAAGGAGCTAGCCAGCACGTGTGGATTCCGCGATGAAAAAGAAGAGATTCGAGGTCAAATAATTCAAGGGTGCTACTCTTCCAAACTTAGGGTCACCATTCTCCAGGAAGATGGCAAACCACTGGCAGACATCCTCAAGCTAGGGCGCTCCAAAGAACTGTCGCAGGCCAGAGCCTTTCACATGGAAGCGGCCCATCAAGACGGAGCAGGTCAACGTGGCAGAAAAGGCGAACGTCGTAAGGCCAAAAGCGCGCCAATACGCAGACAGGAAGCAGCCGGACAAGCGCAAAGAGTGCGAATACTGCGGAGGCCAGCCCCACCGCATGCAATACTGCCCAGCGAAAGGAAAAAAGTGCAGCGCATATGGGTGGATGAACCACTTCGCAGCGGTATGCAGATCCACAAAGACCAAGAGGAAAGCGGCACATGCGGTGGTGGAAGACCGAGATAGCGAAGATATGGATGACGACACAGGTGACTACCCGGTTCATTACGTGTTCGCAATCGACCAGTCACAGAGAAAGAAGCGACGTCTCCCGAAATGCCGCATCAAGATCCATCAGCAAGAAGTGAGGGCCACTATCGACACAGGAGCATCCATTGAGTTGATGGCCGCCAATGTATATAACCAGCTAAGGGTCCGGCCTCCCCTACGTGAAGCCCGAATCAGAGTGTTCGCGTACGGACAGAAAACACCTATCCCCCTATTAGGGTGTTTCAAGACAGAGCTACAACACCAAGATCTGAAAGTACCCACCACAGTATATGTCACCAAAGAGGGCAGTGGCATGCTAATCAGTGGGCAATCAGCTGAAGAATTGAGGCTAATTTCATTCGCCATGGCTGTGCTAGAAGAAGAACTGGACTCAATAATGGAAGAGTTCGGGGAAGTCTTCAAAGGTATCGGATGCCGGAAAGGGAAAGAAGTCTCCCTCCACATCGACCCGTCAGTCCAACCCGTGGCACTGAGACACAGGCGCATCGCATTCCACCTGCGGAAGAAAGTCGAAGAAGAGCAGGAGGCTTTGGAAAAACAAGGCATCATCGAAAAGGTCAGCGTGCCCACCCCGTGGGTGTCTCCGATCGTGATAGCTCGCAAGCCAAAGCAGCCAGGGCAAGTCCGCATTTGTGTGGATATGGGCCTCCCGAACGCAGCGGTGAAGAGGGAACGACACCTAACTCCCACCATAGACAACATCCTGGTAGAGTTGAACGGCGCACCATGGTTCTCGAAGATGGACCTCCGCTCCGGTTATCATCAACCACCGCTCCACCCGGACACCCGCTACATAACCACCTTCTCCACAAACGTAGGCCTCAGGCGATACCGGCACCTAAGCTTCGGAATCTCAAGTGCCGCAGAGGTATTTCAAAATACCATTGGAGAGGTGCTCAGTGGGCTACCAGGAGTCCTAAATGTGAGTGATGACCTGTTAATCTATGCATCATCAATAGAAGAACACCACCAGAGACTGAGGGGAGTCCTTCAGAGAATCAAGGACTCGGGTCTGACCCTACACCGCGAGAAGTGCCAGTTCTTGCAAAACAAGATCAGTTTCTTTGGATACACCTTCTCAGATCAGGGAATAGCACCGGACCCCGATAAAGTGAAGGACGTTCAAGAAGCCCCAGCCCCATCTAACATCTCAGAGTTGAGAAGCTTCCTGGGCATGGTAAACTTTTGCGGCCGCTTCGTACCTGATTTATCCAACATCACAAAACCCCTCAGAGAACTGAAAAAGTCCACCACCATGTGGCAATGGGGCCAGGAGCAGGAACAGGCGTTCAAAGCCACGAAAGCCGCCCTGTCAGCAGACACAACACTGTCCTATTTTGACCCCACCAAGTCCACCAATGTCGCTGTGGATGCTAGCCCCTACGGGCTAGGGGCAGTGCTAACTCAACTTCAAAGCAATGGAGAATGGGCACACATCGCCTACGCCAGCCGCACCCTAACGGACACAGAGCAGAGATACTCTCAAATAGAGCGGGAGGCGATCGCAATTCACTGGGCCTGCCGGCACTTCCATGTCCTTCACGGTATCTACAGATCACAAGCCTCTCATACCCCTGTTTCAAGGGTCAGTATCGAAACCCCCACAGAGGATTGAGAAGAGGATACTTCAATGGCAAGGGTATGATTATAGGGTGGAGTACAAACCCGGATCGACGAATCCAGCAGACTACCTTTCAAGGCACCCCCGAGCGACAACTAAAGCAGAGAAGGAAGAGGCGGAGAAGACCGAGCAATATGTTTGGATGGTGTTAGAAAGGTCAAGACCCCTACCCAAGAGTCTGAAGACTATCGTGGAAGCCACCCAGAATGACGAGTGCCTCCAGCTAGCGGCCGACACTGTCCGATCTAACAACTGACGCCCCATTCAAGCCACTTTGAACAAGAGGACACAACAAGCCAGATCAACACTCGAGTCCATCATGAGGGTGAAAGATGAACTGTCCGTCGACAGCCAAGGGTGCCTACTACGAGGACCAAGACTAGTCATGCCCGCCAGCCTAACACAACAGGCAGTGGAACTGGCACATAGAGGACACCAAGGCATGGTGAAGACCAAGAGCCGGCTAAAAGCCAACGTGTGGTTTCCTGGAATGGACACAATGGTAGAACAGACCGTCAGAACGTGCACCTGGTGCCAAGCAGCGGGCCAACCGGATCAGCCTCACCCAGTCATTACGGAAGACAACCCACAGAGACCGTGGGAGTGCATGAACGCGGACTTCAGACACCTGCCTGATGGACGCTACGCGTTAGTGATAATCGACAACTTCACGAAATATCCGGAAGTAGAGATTGTCGAAAATCAGACAGCCATGGAGGTAATCACCAAGTTCGAGAAGACAATAGCCACACATGGCATCTTCGAGGTCGTCAAGACAGACAACGGTCCCCCATTTCAGGGGCAGGAATTCCCAGACTACCTAAAGAGCTGGGGGATCCACCACCGAAAAGTGACCCCGCGCAGGCCCCAAGCTAATGGGGAAGTGGAGAGATTTATGCACACGCTAAACAAGGCAATATGCATTGCACATGCGGACAGATCACCGCTGGAGAGAGTCATTTATAGCTTTCTGTGAGAATACCGGTTAACCCCACACCTCACAACCGAAGCAGCGCCAGGCTCAGCGACCATGGGCCGAGTGATCAGAGACACCATCCCGAGTCACCCAACCTGGACCCCAACCCAAGTAGAAGCGGAGAAGAACCTGGCCAATCCAACTCATTCCAACGACCAAGCCAGTCATCGGCGTGGGGCAAAGAATCTGACATACAGGCAAGAGACCAGGTCTACGTCAAGGATCGATACCCTGGGAGCAAATTCCGGCTCCCGTTCGAACACAGGCCGTGGACTGTCCTCCGCCGAACCGGCACCATGGTGACTGCTCAAAGGGGCACCGAAACGGTCACTCGCAACATCTCTTTCTTCAAGAAGGTACACCCCGGTACGCCACCTCCACAAGGATCTGACCTTCTCAGAGCGAATGAAAGTCAACCCAGGGGTGACGACAGATTGGAGCCACCGGAACAGTACATCCCTGAAGAAGGGGATCTGATGGACCAAGACCATCCACTGCCACTTACAACTCCAGAGAAGAGCCCCCCCAAGCTCTCCGGCCGCCGGCCGGGGAAGTAGTCCACCCCAGAGGGCTACACCGCCAACGCCCCTGTCCCGAGGAGAGCAGTCCAGATATGCTTTGCGGAAAAACCCAGCACCTTCCTCCCAACTGGCGGACTTCCTGGTATGAGGATCCGAGGAAACTGAACAAGAGACTGGTAATAGATCCACCATTTGTCACTATGTTTGGATATGAGTTTTGTTTAATAAAGGTTAGAAGGAATGTAGAGTCTAGGGGCGCAGGGTAGTGGTTCAGGCTATCCGCACCGACCGGGGCACGTCAACGCTGACGCATGACGTCACGCGCAGGGCGTATAAATGAAAGAGGTGTGTCCGACAATGTTATTCGGAACTACGCGGAGCCTAAGTGAAGTGTCCCGTGTGTTCTTTAAGCGGCGGCGCCGCGTTCATCAGCGCAAGCGCAGTTAGGCCCATTACAGTTGCGTCTTCGTAGCTTTTTTTTTGGACTGCTCTGCCCAGCATCCTGGCGCTATGCAGCATCACCAAAAGCGACTGCCAATGCCAACATGTCCAATGTGTGAAACCTACTGCCACTTCCAATTCTTGTTTCCTCTGTCCTCATATTATCTTGTATTGTTAGAGCCCTTTATTTGAGGCGAAACATAAATGGCAGGTGGGGGTGGGAGCAGGAGTGGGTACGGGGCCGAGAAAGAAAGAAGAAAGAAAAAAAATACCTTACCTATCTCCTGCAACCCGCCGCATCTCCGTCTTCTGCTCCTCCCGTGGCTCCACTGCAGGCAGAGGCTACCAGCCTCCCCTGTGGCCAATCCTGAAGCTGCTCTCATGCATGACAGCAGCTTCAGGATTTGCCGAAGATTTGCGCTCCCAGGGAGCAGGTGGGTTTGGCCGGCCAGAGACGGCTGTCCTAAACCACATGCGCACTGATTGCACTATTCTCTCTCCTAACTGACCCCTACGATGGCCCCGCCCCCGGTAGCAGCACTTAGAAGTTGAAAAATAAAACGATAATAAACTAGTTTTATTACCGTTTTCTTTTTTAACTTTTGAAGATGCTGGCAGAGGGGGGCGATGCTCCTCCGCCATAGTAGAGGAGCCGCCACTTGGGAAACATGAGACTGCAATCTGGCTTTCCTTAGGAATACCACTGGTAGATTCTCTTTCCTGTAAAGATCAGACCCTTCATGACCGTCTTTGCACAGGTCCTGGCTGGTCGCAGCATTATAGTATTTTGGAGTGCAGCAGGTGCAACTTAGTATGATTTCAACTGATCTCCCTGCTAAATTGATTCCAATGACCTTGGGCAAACATGGCCCCTTAATGTTTATTTTCCAAGGAATGTGAATGTTCATAAACACTATGTGATTGGTTCTTGCAATAATAATCGTGACAATTGAAATGTGGGTGCACAGGAGATACTTTGCCATCACGTTCGGTGCATTGGTTATGAGGGTCACCCTTGCCTGATCACAAACATCTTCTGTATGTATGGTATCGTTCCCACCGAAATCCACAAGAGCAACCTTAATCCCAACTTCTTTCTTTCCAGCTGATTTTGACTCCAAGACCTGCCTGGAGGGAAAAACTCTGATTTTCTACCAAAGCTTGCCCCAGAAGGTTGATGTCAGTAAGTACACTTTTCCCTGTGGGATACACAGGGGAAGCTCTCGGCTAAGGTGGAGGAGTATCGTCCCACTGCTCTAAGAGCAGAGCAAAGTAAAAATAACAGAATGTTATCATTTTAATTTCGTCTTCTTTTAAGCTACATGTTAGGGCTGGGATGGGCTGGCATGACGCCAGCAGGGGCTGTAGTGGTGGCTGCACCATAAGTGTGCATGACGGTTTGCCCGGCCGTCTTTGGCTGGTCAATCCATTATGCACACTTAGCATGTTCTCCAACAGGCTGCATTCCAGCCTGGGTGGAGAACATGCACAGACTCTCAGTCCCTCTCTGAGTGCCGAACCGCAGCACTCCTACCAATCAAAACGCTGCTGTAAGGCAGCGTCGTGATTGGCTAAGGGAGTCTGTGAGCCCGGGTGCCTCCGGGAGGCAGGATATAGCGTAGACGGAGGAGAGGCGGCGGCTGGTGACCCACAGGTAAGTCTTTTGTTTTCTACCCCTTGCCTCCGCCCCCTACCAGCCACCACTGGGGCTGAACACCACTGTCTTTCTGAGTCAGATTGCTAGCTACCCTCTTCCTCACCGAGGGTAGTTCCCCTTGAGTTTGACGTCACTGACCCAGTCTGCAGAATCCCTAGGATACAAGGGACTGTCGTTGCACCTAAACCTCAAGACAAATGTTAATCACTCTTGTCACTTTCTTTCCACTTCAGAATTCGAGTCACTCTTGTACTCAATCATCAACGATATGTTACTATTTTACAAGACTAAACGGATACTGACTACTTATTGTACACAGAGTCCTGGTTTATCACTGTAGTTTTTCAATACTATTCGGATTGTGTACTTTCTTTGTGTATACCTGTTGCGATATTATTGAAGTTATGTGTCTTTCCTAAAACTGACAACACTGACTGGACATACACATCTTTGTTGCAACTGTGATAACTCTACTGTACTGTACCTGAGCTCAACCTCACACCACCTCCTTGCATCTTATCCATGACTGTCGTGCCCTGGACAAGGGCACTATGACCCTGGGCAAAGGGCAGAGGCCAAGGGACACTGTACACCACGTCCGGTGTAGGGGAGGAGCTACGAGGGGACAAGGGCAGTCGAAGGAGGACCTCGGGGCAGGAGGTCACAGGACAATGCAGCTGTAGCGAAGATCTAATAAAGGCTTACCCCAGAGCAACATTGTGTCCAGCGTATCTGTGAGAAAGGGAACACGACAATGACTATTTCTCCACAGCTACCCAGAGTGGCAAGGAAGCTTGGCAGACCAACAATCTGATGAAGACTGGGTACACATCCTCCTGGTAATTTGACAAAACCATCACTCTCACTTTCGATAGTGCTTGGTTGTCTTTGTGACTACAAGGACCAGGGTAAAAGACTGACACCGTGCATTCATGAGTTAAGTCACGAACTGCATGGCTAAAAGGGAAATTCATTCAAAGCACAGAAATTATCTAACAGTAAAGCAGAAATAAAACTAGAAATATACATGGCCATGGAGAAGGTAGGAAAGGTCAAATTATTTATGGAAATATTGGGTGAACACCCAAGAAGAAAAACCTAGATACAACCCTTTCAGAATCGGGTAAACAGAAGCCTAGACATGTTACTGTAAACATGAACGATCCCAAACCAATTAATAATGCTCATTACAATATCGTATGGTCTTTGCCTATCAAAGTTTATACCATTGATAAAAAGTAGTTTAAAATTATATCACAGGTACAATGAGTGCATGCATGCAGAAACATAGTTCCTCAACACAATACATGACAGTTGGTCCAAAAGTCACATGTCTACTACCCTTTGGGATCAAAGACACCTATTGGGTGATGCTAGTGGGGGTACATCAACGAGCCAAGAAGAACTGTCGGACTGCCAATGAGTGGAGAGAGCAGTCAGGGGCCTAATCAAGTGAAATACTCCCATGAAAGATGCAATAGAATCTTCTGAAAAAATGTTTACACTTCCCTATTAACACAGCAATTAATTGATCAGTCCACCGGGTTCATCTGGCGCTTCTCTTATTGATCGATGAACGCTTTGTTCCTGCCAACACATTTACATCAAAGACCTTCACTTTGAAATAGACTCCACTGTGTGCGCATGTACTCAGCATCCAAGCCAATTAAGCACCAGAAGAGTCCAATACAAATTAAAAGCAGATGGCAAATACAAAGTAAATTGAATCTAAAACAAAATAAAAATTAAATGTACAGGCTGTGTGAGCCATGTTGAAAACAAGCAGATTTAGAGCAGTAAGCAATAAAAAGAGGTAAATGCAAATGTAGTGCTGTCCCTCACTGTATAGCACATTGGTGTGGCATTGAAGTATTGTTACAATGATTGAAGAATTGTAGACAAGAGCTGAAACGGTTGGAAGTAGTTATATGCTAAATTAACATTAGTTGCCCTTGCGTAATTACGTGAAATATCACAAAAATAAAGAAAAAAGTATACATGATTGGCCAAAATACAGAAACAATATTTGGCACTATATTTTAGCCGAATTGTACCCTCACGTTAATTTTTGATGCAATGCTGCATTTCACGCTAAACAAAAGTACAAAAAACAAAAGTGCAACAAACAGTAGCCACTCGCATTCGTATAGTTTGTGTTATTCCAGTGTGCTCACACAAAATCTTTGCTATTAACAGTGCGTAATTAAGTGGTATGGCAAAATAGCATAATTTTAGGGAATTTGGCATAACAAGCGTGACTTTAAACAACCTAAATCACACAAAATTACAACAGATTGCTCCAGTGTGGCAGATTTTTCATCCAGACCAGGCTGGAAGATGTAAGAGCAGGTGAATTCTGATGTGAAGTCTGCCATACAAGCCTTTGTGATTCCCAGGTTGAACTATGGAAATGCAACCCTCTGCAGCTTGCCCTCATCCAAAACGGCTCCTTTAAGGGCCTCTCTTAACTCTGCTGCAAGGCTCATCACAGGATCAAAAAGAAATAAACACATCACCCACAATTTGAAATCCCTCTACTGTATCCTTTTTCAAGCAAGAATCCAGCTAAAAATTGCCTGCATGACCCATAAAGTATACACTTCAATACCCTAAGATACCTCGCTCAGAAGCTTGAACTTTCTGGCAGCTGCAGATCCTCCTGAAGCTCTAGCATCATGCTGCTGAAACCACAAAGATTCCTTAATAAGGAAAACCTACAACCAAGTTTCTCTGGGAATGCCCCAAGAATATGGAACACCTTGCCCCCTGAAATCAGACTGACTCCCTCAACTGCATCTTTCAACAAAGGAGTTAAAGTTCTACTTATGAACAAATGTCTTCCATAGATTTTAGGATCTCCTCTCTTCGTACCTTTCATGACAATCACACCTAGGACTACTGCTCCCCGGTTATATATTTATTTTTTGACCTATCGGTCCTGACATTGTGTTGTACCCTCCCTTATCTAGGGTGCTACCATATCCTGTATTGTCCTTGACTACGATAATAGTGATTCTATTTGTCTCTGCTCTCTGAACAATTGCAAATTGCTCCGATACCTGCAAGGGTCATGGTCGCATTATATAAAACGTTCTACAAAAAAATTCAAATACATAAGTACAGTATGCTGAGATAATGCCACGGAAACATGATGTAGCATTGATAAAGTCTCAGAGAAAGGTGTATTTGGTACACAGCTGATGATGTAAAATTGAAGAAAAGAGTAATCAAACATCAGAAATATACACAATGTATTACATCCTGAAAGAGCATATGCTATTACATTAGGCTAAGAAACGATCAGGCAGTAGCTCAGAGAACTAAAGCATCATTGAAGAGATGTGTGTAGTCTACAGGTCAAAGGCTCAAAGTCCAGCGAGTCCATTTAGCTTTATAACCTTCATTGGTCAACAAAACGAGTTCCAGTGCATTGAGTAATAATTTACATTCGTTATCAGCGGCTGGACACCAGACAAATAGTAGCCTGTGCAATGGAGCTCTAGTATATATTATTAGGACCCTGACGATTGACCCCCTAGGACAATGATCACTTCCTGGAGCACCTGGAAAAGAACTGAAGGGACAGACATCAACGTGTTTCTCCACAATAGCTATACATTCATCTATTCTAAAAGTATGTAATTGAGTTAATCAACAATCATTTTTTTGTTACAACAGTGCTGGTTTAGAAAACGCACACCCTCAAGGAAACACGGTTGAGATGAACTTCACTGGCAAGTCTGCACATTGTGGAGGTCGAGAAGCCTGCTGGAGTGCAGCAGAGGCATTATGTGGCCAGATGCAACGGTCCATCGCCACAAGCAATAAATTTACAAGATGACTGGGCCACTCCAGAGGGTATATTTTTATTACGATGCACTGTAAAGATAGGTCAACTCTACCATAAACATGATGTGCTCTGGGTTACAAGGTGGCGCATGAAAGCATGGAAAGGTAAGAAATACATTCATATATAATGTTTTATGAGACATCTCAGTATGAATCAAAGCCGAAGCTCAGAAAAGTGGAAGTGCGCATAAACTCTTACTAGCAGAAGACAGCATCACATCGAAGGCACCAGGCTTTCAGATGTGAGGTTTCTATTAAAAGCCTTATATAGTCCAGAATCCCTAGTCTTGAACTGAAGTACCACATTACAAAGGTCTGTGAACAGACAGCTTGAGACTGGAGACGAGGAATCGGATTTACAAGAGGGTGGTAATGGAAAACACTCCAAAACACATATTGAACCTATGTTGTTTGGTGGCATATTGGCCCAATTTTCATTTGGCAAATAGTGGATATTAAATCATAGAAAACTTCTCCAGCTGTTCCATCTGGAAAAGTGATAAGGTAACAAAACTGGGGGCAGATCAGCTACCCAATCTGGAGCGACTGGTGTGATACAATGTCTGGAAGCATTATCTTTGCAAAATTGTAAACTGTGTAAAGGCGCAACTTCACCTAAAGGCGAGTATAACATTGATTATGTTATTTTTTGCCAGTTGTATGCCCTTGTAGCAATGCCTTAACATTCTCAGACACGCCCCCAAACATTATAGACTAAGTAAGCTACCAATTACATTTTATCGGCACATTTCCAATGTTCATATTTCCCTGCAAAATTTCGGTCATCGTTGACAGGCATAGATTTCTCTACTTGAGTTTCTCCACAAATGTGGCTTCCTCAACAATAAAAAGCTGAGGCACTGAAGGACAAAGCTCTGCTGCATTGGCTTAGAACTTTATATTTACCATATTTCTTTCCATAGCTTTGCAAAGGACCAACATCTACTGTAAGAGTGGATGAAAAATTACCACCCAAGCACAAAGTCAGGCACATGGTGTCTCTGTGACATGGACTAAACCTCGTAACAGGACTCTCGGGAGTCCTTCGTCATGTTCTCAAACAAATGAAGATATTCTAGAGAGTGAGTCTTAACATTACAGGTAAGGAAGACATTTTTTACAACCTAAAAGGTGTGTGCTTCAAATTCTGTCTAACTGTTGACTGAATTAGTAGACACAAACATTCAGGTTTCACAATCACATCTGAAAGGCCAGATCTTCTATCTTAAACGGTGAAACAGTTGAGATAAGATCTCAACTTATCCCAAACACCTTTATACCTCGTATTGACTTCAGCCCAACACCTCTGCAGTGCAGGATGAAAATTAACTAAACATTAAAAGCAAGAACTGAGGTATTTGTAGGGCAACGACCCAGTCTCGCGGCATTATTGAATATAATATGTTACCCAACTCAATGGTACTCATTTTCTGCAAGTCAGAAGGATAGAAGGCTGAGCGGACCAGCTGGGATATGAACTTGTGACTGCAGATCACTGCAGTAGATCCATTAGCTCAGTGAGGCACCAGCCATGGTTTAAAGCAATAATTTAAAACAAATACGAAACCTGTACCTAAATTATATAATTTTTTCATACTTCACGAAAACAAGGCTGAATGTACTCCTTTTTGGTTTAGTAACATAAGGAAGTTAAATTGCTCGGTCTGTACTCGGCAATTTGTTCCTTTTTCAGTTTCAGCATGAATGCAAGGCTTACGGGCCGTATTTTTGCTGGACTTGGATGGAATTTCTCCTCTGACGTGGCCACTGTGTAATGTGTGTGGTCCACACAACAGAACATCAAAAAGAAGAAAGTAGAAACTTTGGGTCAGACGGAGGTTCAGGGTCCACCCTCTACCGAAAATGCACTGGGCAAGTTGGAATCTCAATAGGGGCAAAGTAATACAAACAAATCTAATAATATATCTCAGAGGTAACGTAAAGAAAAGCTTGGCATGTCAGGTAATCTCACCGGCACTCAGAAAGAGACTAGATTATGTAGGGGTGCACAAGTATCATGAAAATGTGAAGACACATCAGTGCAACCAAGCACTGGTATTGAAACGTACAAAAGTTACAATCCTGAAAGAAATAATCAAAAAATTAAGAACTGAACATATTAAATCAACACTTATACTTTAGCTGAATGTGCATAGCATCAGAAGAATTTTCAAAAAGAATGTCCGTGACCAAAAAAAAAAAAAGATTTTAACCGATGGATGGAAACACATTTTGCCAGTGGATAAGGTGAATTTTGTTTGAAGTATCTCTGCAATAATTGGTATGTCACAATCGTTGCTTTTACATTTGCATTAGCATGCCACTAATTTGAATCTTGTGCCAGTATGCGTTCGCCCACTGTGCTTTAGCAAAGCTTTTGAGTTGACAATGTTGTGTATTCATGCTAAGGTGATTGGCTCCATCAGTCTACATTTGGACTCGCGCCATTTTGATCACCATAGTGAAGCAGGGATTGCTTTCACAAAATCCTGCATTAGTGGATTGTGTCGAGTCTCTGAATTCGGTACCCACTCACTTCCTTTTCAATAGAATTAAGAAAAGCTGCAGTTCTAATAATAATCAGACTTTTCGAATTTACAAACCCTTTGGGGTTTATGCTTTAAATCTCAATTTTGGGGAAGTTTGAGGGTTGCTTGAAGACAAAAAAGCGATAAAAAGCGAAGTTCTTCATTTTATGAATCTATTTACCATAGATGCAGGAAATGCGACAAATCCATGGACAGACTGCGATTGGGACACGATTTTAGTCAACCCCAGGTGCATACCAAGAAAATCTAAATTCAGGCTTATACAAACATATATCACACTTTCCCCGGATAAGTTAAATAAATATTTTCACACAACCACCTTGGCATGCCCCCACTGTCTACAGACAAACGCGGACCTCCTTCACATGCTATGGTCCTGCGCATCCTTACATACATTCTAGCAGGAAATAGTTGTGGCACTTGCGAAATGCACCGGAAGGCCACCATTACAGACGTGGGTAGCGTACATACTAGGGGCCTCATTTATATGGCTGTGCGTCACTTTTACGCCGACTGTGCATCACTTTTTGTGACGCACCAGTGGCGTAAAAAAAGTGCCTTGTTGCGCCATATTTACAAAGTGACGCATCTAGGTAGATGCGTCCCTTTGTAAACCCTTGCGCCACATTATACCTACGCCAGGTATAATGTATGCAAGGGGGGCGTTTAGACGCAAGAAAGGGTCATGGAAGTGACGCAGTGAAATCTATAAGATTTCACTGAGCCATTTGTTGGCGCTAATGCGTCAAAATCTTACTCCTGCTTCATGGCAGGCATAAGACTGACGCAGGCACTAACAACATGGGACTTGCCCATGTGAAAGTACACCTTGCTGGAGTTGCGTCACTTTTGTGACACACTCCATCAATGCGTCACTTTTGCACCTACAGATACGTCAGAAATACTGACGTATCTGTAACTCCTTGCGACATGATGCGTCATATTATAAATATGACGCTTCAATCATGTCGCAAGGAGTGTGCACGGACTTTGAGGGCGTGTGGTGTCTGCAAAACGCCTTTGGAATTTGCATTTTAATCCTACCTGCCTGGACCCTTGGGGTGTTCTTCTACAGCAGCGAGGCGGTGTTGGAGCGGGACTGCGAGTCCAAGCAGTCTCAGCGGCGCTCCATCGGCCGCACCTGGAGATTCTTCCCGCCCCCGCCTCGCAGGTCCTTATCACGACTCGCGGCCCCCGCTTCGCGGGAGCCGCTCGCAGTCGCGGACTTTGAGGGCGTGTGGTGTGTCTGCAAAACGCCTTTGGAACTTGCTTTTTAATCCTACCTGCCTGGACCCTTGGGGTGTTCTTCTACAGCAGCGAGGCGGTGTTGGAGCGGGACTGCGAGTCCCAGCAGTCTCAGCGGCGCTCCATCGGCCGCACCTGGCGACTCTTCCCGCCCCTCGCCTCTCGCTACTTAACCACGCCCAGCCCGCGGGACGCGCGCGGGCAGCGCCGGGCGAAGCCCGGGCCAAGGGCGGGCCCGTTTTAGCCCGTTAGAGACCGTGTAAGACCGGACCGGGCTTGCACTCTAAGTCCCTTTATTATATGCTATAAAGACTCTTTTGTATGTTTTATGTTTCTAGTACCAAGTATTTGTATACTGTTCCTATATAAGTGCTTGGTTGGAATAGTATATCCTCATCTATGAAAAATGTCTACACGAGGAAGCAGGAGTAAAACTGCTGCTGAAGGGGGTCAGATAGTAGGACCCATAGATAATTTTCTTATAAGGGCGAATTCTTTTATTGACCAAGGCATTGCTGACCTTGAACGTAGAGTTTCTCAAGACCTAGCAGTTGCCCTTCAAAAAAGATCTTCCCTGGGCCACCTTGCCACTGCTAAAACTCCCGATCAGACTAGGAAACCCCCCTCGATAGAAGTTTGCGCTGACGTGCATGGTCTACCTTAATGTGGTGGACTTATCGGCATCGGAATTTCTGTCTGACTCTCTGATTAGCCTGGAGCTCGAAAAAAAAACAGATTTATCATTGCATACTACACCAGAGGTAACATGACAACTGAGGGGAAAAAGGGAGGGTGCTGTTAAGAAAAGAAGGAATCAACAGAAAAACAAAAGGGGCAAGAAGACACACGAGTCAGCTAAGCATCAAGGAAATAACTTAAATAACCTTGTACAGAAGAAGGGGGAAAATAGAAATAAAAATGTATCAAATCCTGCTATAAATGAACCACCGGGAAATATGACCATCGATGTTTCGACTATTCCAGCAGGGGGAGAAAATGAGATTGAGAAAGGGGTAGAAAATCAATTCCTAACTAAAGTGGGAGAGCTAATTAAATCATATCTCTTCCCATTAGAAACTAGCTTGCTACGCATTGAAAAACAGCTAGCCGAATTAGTAAATGTCTCAAAGGGGAAAAATCCATCAACACCGGGGATATCAAAGCTAGGGGGAAGTAAACTACCTACTAATAAACCTGTGGTTCCACAGATAACAAAAGCAGTGGCTGCAGGGCAAATTGTAACATCAAAATCCCCTGCTGCAGTAGTAGTAGTAGAGAAGAAAACTACTGATAAACTCAAAGACCCGGCTGTGCAGGATAGAGCGTTCAATAATACCCCCGTAGCACCCACGAGGAATGACAATAGGGATGCTCATAGGAAAATGCCTTACAGCAGATTTCCCGCTAATCTCCCCCCTGAGGCTAGCCCCTTTGTGGTAGTGTTGACTGGTGTCCTGGAGTTGTCCGATACCATAGATGAACCTCCTTGGGCATTAATGAATAAGGTACAACACTGGCTCAATAAGAATCGTCCTTTACCATCCTATTGGTCGAGCCAGATTTGAAGGGTTCGTAGAGTCCCTTGGGTGGGCAATGGAAAGAAGCTGACTCAGGGTGACTGCATTCTGGTCAACTTCAAGGATCCCTGCACAGTGAATCACATTTGTTCTTGGGGCCCCCGAAACACTATTGAAGGTATAGACACAAAACGTCTTTCCTTCTTTTATCCTTCTGGGACCCACAATGACTTAGGCTATGAACAGAATTGGCATAGAGTAGGCCACCGAGCTCTAGATAGAGAGTGGGAGGATTGGGGTGGTAACTCCAACAGATACCCCACCAGGGTAGATTGGGGAGGAAACCCCACTAGGTACCCTACACAAGAACCATCTTTTAGGGAAAACTGGAGAGGTATCCCCACCCTGAACAGATATAGTTGTCTAGAGATGGTGGACTGACCACCAATGTCAATTGGGTGCCAGAACGGTGACTGGATGCTCATCGATTGCACCTTACCACAGGGCGAAAGAACCATCTCCCGAGAGGTACAACCTATCCCACTGGTTCCCAGTACGATTCCATTGGCAGAAACCGCGAGAGTTGATGTGGTAGCTCAGCTTCAAACAATAACATATGCGGAGGATTTAGACAGCATGACTGACTGCAATTTATTTCGCCTGATTACATGGAATATAGCTGGTTTCTTACGGAGACTAGAGGATCCAGCATGGTTAAAACTTGTGGAATCCTTCGACATAATTTGTCTCCAGGAGACATGGAGTAGGGGGTCTTCTGGTCTGGATGGTTACCAATCTTTTAACGTTCCGGCAGAACCCTCACAATCTGGAAGAGCTAAGGGTGGCCTTACGACAGCCATCTCTGTAAAACATGATAGAATAAAAACTGACTCACTGGTGACATGCCCTTGGTTCTAATTGCTTGTGATCAAGGATCTATTCTTGGTCCCCTTGCTTTTAATCAATTGGTATTATAATATATTTGATGCCCAAACCACAGTGGTTATACAAACATTACAGGATGAATTAGTTAAAGTAACAAATACCATATTTCCTTTGTTTATTATGTGGGTGGGTGATTTTAATTGTTGTTTGTGTAAGTTTAGAGGCTCAAGAGTCTGTGGCCTGGTTGATCTAAATGATCAGCCACTTGCACATTTTAAGCACTCAAAGCAAGGCGAGGCATTAAATAACATCATAATAACTAATGACCTTTGTGTTCTAGATATGCCCAGTTTTTCAAGAACTTCAAGTATCCCTACTTTCCATGGTGCGGGAGGCCAGATGAGTGTTATTGATTTTGCCTTAGTCTCAAGAAAATATATGCACCTCATTAACGATTTCCAGATTCAGGCTAATCCAGCAAGTGATCACAATCCACTTATTTTGAGCCTGTGCCCTACCTTTCAGAGAATGCAGGCCCTGGAACACCCAATTAAATTTAGTCAGAATCAGGGGGTTACCTTAAGGTGGGATAAGGTAGATGCAAAACTCTTAGAGTTGGAGATTTTTAAGACAAATAAACAAAGGCTAGAAGCCTGCCTAACGCCTTCAAACGAGCCAGAGGTTGTAATTGATAACTTCGAAGCTCTTTTAGCAAATGTGGCCTCCCATCTTATGAGACCTATGAGAGGAAAAAAGGGTAACATCCATAAATGGTTCGACTCAGAATGCTCCAGAGCGCAATCTAGCCTAACTAAGGCATTACGTCAAGTGCCTCGTGACAGGGGTTTGGTTAAAATTGCAAGGAAAACTTATAGAGATGCCATCACTAAACGTAAAACTGACCTAAAAATTCAGGCATGGGATGATCTGGGCAGAGCCTCGGAACTAAAGGATAGTCGACTCTTTTGGGAGGTTATAAATCGCCCCTTCCTAAAAAGTGAAGGTAAGGACACCCTACAGACACACATCCCAGGGGATACATGGGAGGCACATTACGGGGGTATTTTTAACCCAAAGGGGGCTCCCCTCGTAACTAGCCTCGAGGGGGAGCCCGATCCTAAGAGGGAATCAGCAAATGCGCTTAGCCTCTCACTGACTCTCCCTGAGGTAGAGACCGCACTTAAAAAGGAAATAGCACTGAAAGCCCCAGGGCCGGATGCGGTGCCTTTGGACTTTTTTAAATATAATACAGAGGTGTGGGCACCCCTTTTATTACTATTGTTTAAAGCAGTTGTAGTAGGTCGCATTCCGACATCATGGCAAGAGGCGGTATTGGTCCCGATATATAAAAAAGGCAACAAATGTGACCCTTGTTGTTATAGACCAATATCGCTAATAGATGCGTCCTGTAAATTAATGGGTAGAGTGATTCTGGCTCGTTTAGAAACCTGGGCCGAATCTAACGGTATTATTGTTGAATCCCAATATGGTTTCAGGAGGGGAAAGGGCACCACTGAGCAGTGTGTAAATTTGGCGCTGATCATGGGTAAGTACATGAGAGCCAAGCGTGGCTGTATCCACCTGGCTTTCATGGACTTATCCAGTGCCTTCGATACTGTTTGTAGGGAAAAACTATGGCAAATGATGGAGTCTATGGGGTTCGAGGAGCCATTGGTTACATTACTTCGTAGACTCCACGCTGCCACTACAGTAAAGATCAGATTTGGGCCTACAGGGGAGATGACAAAACCCATACCATCAACTGAGGGGGTCCGCCAGGGGTGTATACTGGCTCCCTTTTTGTTTCTGGTATACACCAACGGGTTGGAAGCCTTTTTGTTGGAAAGCTGTGCTGATTTTCCCCAGGTAAATGGTAAACGTATACCGATGTTATGGTATGCGGATGACACGGTTTTAATGACCCTAACTGCAAATAGCATGCAAACCTGCTTAAATGCTTTCGATACCTTCATGCAGGGGTTAGATCTGAGGGTCAATTTCGCAAAGTCCTTCGCCATGGTCTGCGGCCCGAAAGGGGTAAAATCTCGCAGGCTCGTGGTGAAGGACTCGATCATAGCGAAAGTTGATAGTTTTAACTATCTGGGGAACCTATTTAACAAAACCTTAAGTTGGGATTCGTTAATATCAGCGCGTGTGCAAAAAGCTACCCAAACTGCTGAGGCCATCTTTCGTTTTTCCAGCAAACTGGGTCAGAGGCCGGTTGCAGAATTAAAATCCCTATACAAAGCTAAATGTATCCCGGTTGCAACATATGGTGCGGGAGTATGAGGTACACAATCCTGCAACAACATCCAAATTATGGAAAACAAGTTCATATAACGCCTCTTATGTGTCCCAACAAGCACCTCTAACATCTTTTGTCACCCTGAGGCGGGATTTCAATTTGTTAATGATATCATCCATGTCTCCCCTTTGATGCTTTGGACTAAGGTTTGGTGCTCTGATGACCTGAAACTTACCAAGGAAATATTACAGGACTGTCTCAAGCTTGAGCATTTTGATAAAATCCCATGGTTACTATACGTTAGGGATACCCTCTTTAAGATAGGTCTGGGCCATATCTTTTTGAAAGTCGAGACTATCGGTGCTGAGACAAAGCAATTAATCAAAGTGGCTTATCGCTCAGAATTAGGCATATTGCGAAGTAGTGAGAGCGCGGTCTACCACAGGGGAAGGTTGCTTCATCAACCTTACCTATCATACATAGGGCAGACACAATGGCGCTTTTATTTAACTAGGTTTCGTTTGAACACACTACATTTTCTATTTGCATTTCCACAGCAGGTGGGCTGGTGCGAGAGTTTACCCTTGTGTGCTTATAACAACAAAGTTTCTCAAAATACTCTCCATCTTATACTTTTTTGTTCCTTGTACAAAGATCCAAGAAGTAGATTTATTAGACCAATTTTGTCATCATTTGGATCCCGCTTTTATAAAGAGGGATATGAACATTTACTCTCATTATCAACCCCAGCAATATGCAATGCTGTTCTTAGTTTTATTAGAGTAGCACTTAGCATCAGAAACCAATATTAATTATTGACATGGATTTCTGTTTCCTACTTATGCGATTAACTTAGAGTTCGGCCCCATTATCTATTGTATTTGTACTGGTAAACTGTCTCTTTTTAACATATTTGATTTCTCTTATATTCATCTGTAAATCCTGTAATGATAATATTATAATGTTTAGAGATAAGTGCATGATTCTTTTAAATTGTGTATTATGTTTTTGTCATACTTTTATGATTCTGTTTTTATGAATCGAAATAAAGTTTTCTAAACGAAAACGAGTGTGCACTGAGAAGTGACGCATCGCTGCTTTCACGCATCGATGCGTCATTTCTCATAAATGAGGCCCTAGGGTTTTACCCCAGACCAAAGAAGCACAGGGTTACATTCAGGTTTACTGAGCTAGGCCTCAGTAGCAAAGAGACTGATTACTAAAAGAAGGAAACACACTGCCCCCCTCCCGCCATGTAAAAAAAAAAAAAGCTCCTCGTGTGGGCACCGGCAGAAAGCACATCATTGCATAGGGAGTAAATAGCCGGACTGCGAAAATATCCCATTGCGCAATACTGGGATACAATACTTGCGGACTTGACACATGCAGATCGAGAGGACGGGAGACTGGAGGCCACACTGCCATAGAAGATGAAAATCAAGGTTTTATGTGTCCACATAAGCAGTGCCCTTAAAAGTGAACCTGCTTTTTAATTCAAAGTGAGACTTTGCTTGTGTGTTGAAACACGTTCAAGAGCATACGAAAATGTGCCATATTCTCCACGGGATTTACTTTTTCAAGGCCAACAGGACGTAAATTGTTTTGAATGCTGTAAAGAAAATGGAACGTCGATATGAAAAGAACTGCTAATCATACGAAAATTTCATAACCACGTTAGTGCTTTTGATAAGGACATTGTAACCTTGACGGAGGAATGACAGAGGCTTCTTTTACAAGCAGAACCTTGGTCACGGTAGAGCACTGCAGCGTGCATTTGTTAAGACACTTTTTAGGTTTCGCCCTGGCCGTTACAACTGCGTAGCAGTTGCTCCGCCCAGGGCGAAATCTTATGTCCTAGATATGGGGCTTTGGTCCCGCCTCTGTCTCCTATTGGCTAGCTCCATAAATGGAGGCTAGCCATTGGGAGACAGAGGCTGTCAATCACGCTTTCCCCGTGAAAACGCGATTCAGGGGCGTTTCCGTGTGTTTTTTTAAGTCCCGCCCTCTCCTCTTCCCATTGGCTGGAATTTTACCTTCCAGCCAATGGGAAGGGGAGAGCACGAAAAACACGCCCCCGAATCCCTACACGCACTTCCATCCCACCCCCGTCCATTCATTCCCCTGTCCTTGCCCTCCCTCTCTCCCTTGGCCTTGTTTTTATAAGGTCGAGTTTACTCGAACCTATTGTTGTCAATCCAAAAAATTCCTTTCCTAACAGGCGGATTCGGCGGATTTTGGACAGTGCACGAGAGAGTCACGTGACTCCTCGTGGACGAGCATGCCCAGCCCAGCCTTCCCACTGCCAGCAGCATTTCTCCACGGCCGCCAGGCCACATCAAAGGCTTCCCCAGCACTGCCCCGCCCATCAATCACCATCCCACTGCCACCCCCCTTCCTCTCCATATGGTGCGCTCTGCCTCAGGCCTCTGAGCCGTCCCTACGCTCCCCACCCACCCCCATCCTTCACACCCTTTGTCATTACTTCGGCTCCGAGCCTGAGCCATCCCTACGCTCCCCGCCCACCCCCATCCTTCACACCCTTCGGCACCACTCCGGCCCCGATCCTGAGCCGTCACTTATTCACGGCCGCAGGCCATGACTCGCATGTACTTCCCCAGCTCTGCTCCCCGCCCCACCTCCTCTCTATCCCTCGCTCTCCTTGTTTTGTTCTCATTCTCGCAAGCTTTTACCAAGTCTCAAGGCCGCACTTTCAAGGCCTGTCTCTTTCACGGCCAATGCTTGTTTACTTCGTCTCCCCCTAACCCCAACACTTCGAGATTGCTGTTATTTTTTTAATTAGTCGATTCCCAGAATTTGTGTATTTAAATTAGTCGTTTAGGAGATTAACGTTGAGCCAACGCCTAGGCTCGAACTCTGGTCTCCAAGTCTCTGGTCGGTGAAACTGTTTCAGCACAACAGCCACGTCACAACCCACCATTTGGAGCAATGCGCTCCCGCCACGCCCCCCCACAGCAATGCCAAGAGCTTGTTAATTCTTAACTAACTGCGCAAATTGCTCTGTACCACAAACTGCTACCCCCCACGCCTCCACTCTCCACGTCTGCACTTCTACTCTTCCCTACTCTCTAACACTACACCCTCTCACGCAGGCTCTCCACACTTTCACTCGCTTTCCCTGCTCCTTCACCTGTCGGACTCCTCTTCGTCCTCTCACATTTCTACCTGTTTAGTCCCATCTTTACAGCTTTCCCTTCCCATCTCCTCCCTCTGCCTCATCTCCCTGACTTGTCATTCGACGACCCCCTCACACACAGCCCAAGCCTTCCATCCATCGTACTCACTTGCTTCCTCCCACCTTCCTCACCCTTTAACAATGTCCTACCCTCCAAGGTATCTCCCACATGCTTTACCTTTTACACTCCCCCTCTCCTCCTAACACACATGCTCTCCCCTCTTCATCGGCTCTTCTCTCCCTGTTACTTCTTCCCTTCCAACACCTTCTCCTCCCTTACCCACTCCTTCTCTCGGCCCCATGCTCCCTTCACACTCTGTCCCCCCCCCCCCATCTCTCTCTTTTTTTCAGCCTACGCTGCCTTTACTGCCCAGTCCTCGCCTTTACGAACCGCTTTCTCCTTTCCTTTTCACCAACGCCCTTAGGGTGGATGATGTCGAAGGAAGGAACACAGCGCACCAAAAATAAAGACATTGTGTAAAACAGTACCATTTGAAGGTTGGCTAAAAATGTAGCAAACAAAAGGCATGTGATAGCAAGAAGCATTGTGGCCAAGCTAAATGTCATACACGTACGTACTTAGAATCCATTCAGAATGGACACATTTCTGTAAGTGTTTTACTCTTTTCTACACCCATGGTGTCACCAAGGTACACTCTCTAGGCCGGCATACACTTAACTTTGATCAGCTTAACACAGGGGCTAATGTAGGCCCCTGCAGGGGGGTTAATTTAAGCTAGTATCTGCCGGTACGCACATGGGTAAATGAAGAAAAAAAACTCATACTTTATGGGAAATATATAAAAGCACATTCTTAAAAACACTGAACATCCTGTTTGTCATTTCTAACAAGGCACAACTTTAAGAAGAATGTAATCACATCCTCGGGTACTTCCCCGCGCTTAAATTAAAATGGTGTGACAACTCTTAACAGGAAGCAGACCAGCGCCGCCACTGTAACAGCAGGCAGACACAGCACTCCTCCCCCAACTCCCAAAACACGTTTCTGCAGTAAACGTTATCTCCCTTCATTTGCTCTTCACCCGCTTCCTTTTAATGGTCCCCCTATCTCCCTCCCACTCCCTCTTCTACAAAATATATGCTACTCAAAGCGTAAATGTTTTGGGTGTGTTAATATGCATTAACGTTCATATCCTGAAAAGCCCCATGCCAAAACCATTCAACTATGAGGTGCCTAGTATCAAAATACACGACACAGAGCATTAAAACATTATTTTTTTTTGCAACAAATTACCAAATGCTCTTTCCAACTGCACTATCCAAACACATGGGAGCAGTCCAGAAAGCAAGCACAATTTACTCTGCAGGAGGTCTATAAATTTACGCTGTTTACCGTGCGTCTCTTCTTTTACAACTTATTGGAGTGTTTTTTGTGTCCACACTCCAGGCTTTCGGGGTTCTGTTAACCCAGCGGCGTAACGCAGGCACCTGGAGAGGGGCATAATTTGAGCCGGTGGTTACCGGTACGCACATGGGGAAATGCCATTAAAATATAACAGTTACTCTACTGTATGGTCTTAAATGTAAGGTTAGGTGGCTATGGGGGAGAGGAGTCACAAGTGCAGTGAAATAAACTTTCACTTTTAGCTTTCGTGTGGCCGCGCTTGCTAAAGCCTCCTGCCCTACCCCTTCCTTATCCCCTCTCCTTTGTGCCTCTTCCAAGAGCCAGCTGAAACGGGAGGAGATGGACTTGTTTTCGAGGTGCAAATGGGTTTTATTTAAAGGCGGTTCTGTACACTGACTGCCCAGTTGTGCAGTGGGAGAGGTGACATTGTGTACACCGTTGCATCAGCCTTGAAAGTGTGCAGTGTTGAGTGTGCATGTGTTTGTTCAGTGACACAATGCGTACACAGTTATTCCAAAGATGCCAGGGTGTCCAGGGCTGCTATTGAGCATAGCGCTGTGAGGGGGGGGTGAACAGCACTGTGGGTGTGCGCTGGATGCCCGGTGGTGTGAGGGTTCTGATAGCGTGAACTCCAGATATTCGAGTGGATGACGACTTGTGGTGGTGATAACAAGGAAAGGGCGCGGGAGGGGGTAATCTCAAGGTCTAAACCTACAGAAAATGCAACACTCCAAACATTTTGAAAGGCGAGCAGTCATGCACTCCTTTTAAATATTTATATGCTAGTTCTGTCCGATAACTGCTTTATTCACATTCCATTCACTTGCTTAATGAGGACGAGGTAGCATTCCCCGGTAACCATGCTACAGGGATAGCTGGCATGGTTTCAGATTTCTGTGTGACATTTTCATAATTTCCGTGTAATTATCAGTGACATTTCAACGACTATGAGTGACACTTTCCCAATGAAACAAATAGGGAAATAGATATCAGAACACACCCATTTGAGCAACAAGAAACTCAAAGAAGACAGTAAGTCACTGAACTAAAGCTCGCTAACGGAGGCGTTCGAGCAGCGTGGACGAGCTGCTCTGCCAATCAATGTGATATTCATTTTATCCAGTGTGTGCCAGCAGCTCACCTGCGCAGGTGGGATCGGGTCTGTCGTGGGATCACATGACTCACAGAAGAGTAATGTGGGACCACATTCTCAAGTATAACTCACTCTTTGGTACAACTCGCACTCAGAAGTTAGAATGAGAGGGCAAATAGGTGCACAGATCCAGTTATGTGAAATTTAAATCAGCCACCAGTGTGAACAAGAAACACCTTGAAGCGAAAACAGCAATCAAAACATTCACTACAGCACTGTTGTGTCATGTGTGCACATGCAGAGCGGCCTGCTCAAACGTCGATCCCGGCAGGTAAGCGGAGGTTAGTTTGACATTTTGACGCAGCGTGAACACATTACTTTTTGTGGTCCAGCCCACGTAGTTTAACTTGTCTGATTGCAAAAGGCCTACTGTGTGCCTACAACCTGTCCATTGCTTACCATTGGTTGTGTTTATTGTCAATCTCATTTATTTGCTTCTTATTCGATTACTTTTTTTGTCTCGGATTGTACTCCGTGAGAGTGCATAGGTTTATCAGCTCTTTTCTTCTGCCCCCAGTGTGATCCCCACACAATTTCCAACCCCCATGTTCAATGTTTCTCTCTCAGAGCTGTTGGCAATGTAAATAACAATGCCATTTATTTATAAGTAAAAAGAAATGTCATGAGCAATGCCAATAGCTCTAACTTTTCCAAAGGCGAAACCATTGCATTGTAAATGCTTGTTTCTTAGTAGGGGGCATGGAGTAGTTCATGAAACAGTAAAACCAACTAGCTGAGTCTGGGGATAGAATCTGGAACTCCCTCTAACTGGCTCCAACTCGGAGATTCTCTGCTGCCTTGTGCAGTGCAATCACCTAGATGTCTAGCGCCCTTCTAATCTTGCCCATAATTTCAAAGGTAAAAAAGAGAAATCTGATTTAAAGAAAACAAGCAGAATCCCTCTTCAAGCAAGTGGACACCAGTGCCTTTCAGCGCCCTAATCAATGTAAAGCAGGGGAGATAGCACAGATTTATTTTCAGCCTGGAAAACATGCACCTATCCTGCCTCCCTTAAGAACCTTAACAGAGATAGGGCCATATGTATCGTATGTATCACAGAAATCTGCGTGCAAAATAAGGAATCGCAAAATTTGCGATTCCTTATTTTGCGATTGCATTTAAGGAATCGCAAACTTTGCGATTCCTTAAATGCAATGTATGCAACAAATCGGCCTTAAGGAATTGCAAATTACCACCAACTTCAAGTTGCTGGTAATTTGCGAATTCCTTGAAAAATTCACTTTTTTGCATTTTTCAAAGTGCAATGTGAGGCACATACATGCCCTTAGGGCATGTATGTGCGGCACATGTGCACCCATGCTGATTTCAGGGGTGCAACAGGGTGTCCTTTGGACACCCCTGCACCCTTGAAATTATTCTCAATTTGCGATTCTCAAATTGTGAATCGCAAATTGAGAATAACTTCCCATTCATTCATATGGGCCTCCTGGCCCATAAAAATGAATGGGAAAGTATTCCTTAATTGCGATTCGCAATTTTCTAATCGCAATTAAGGAATACTAAGAAATCGCAAAACAATTGTGATTTTGAAAATACATCCCTATTTGCGATTCTCAAATAGCGATTTCTAAAAAAATCGCTATTTGAGAATCGCAAATCAGGTTGATGATACATATGGCACTTAGTTCGAGCTATATAAAACAAAAACAAAAAATTACAAAATAAAGTCAAATCTTACTGGGGTTGCCTTTTTATGAGTAACTTCGGCCTCATTCTACTGTACTCAACATCAGACTGGAGAGAAAAAAAATGACTGAACAATCAGTCTTCGATTCATTCTTTAATTTGTAAAAAAAAAAGTTCAGTGGGCCAAAGGTCCAATACAAAGGAAGCCTATTCTAGATTTTACCTCATGCGTACTCCTCCTTTCACTGCCACACTTCCAGTCTCTATCACAATATTGCGATTTATTTTTCTCTCTCTGGTTGTGAGTCAAAGTCTAATGTTAAAAAATTAAAAAACACAACATTGTCGCCTGCAACCACTGACACAAATGTAACTCTTAGCAAGATGTTGCATAGGAGTATAAGCAAAGTAAGGTGTAACTGGCTGTTAACATAAATGCAAAACGTATATCTGTGCTGCTCCAATTTTAAACAGGTGGAGTGTTTTTTGAACGTTTGATGATACGCATGGTCCATTCGCATCACAAATAGCAGTATTTGAATAAGGTAGTGGCCTGAACAGATAACAGAATGACACTAATAGTCGAAGAAATGCATAGGTGTACGTACGGTCAAACAGCAGAACCCTATGAATGAACCGCTGACCAAATATGCCAGCATGTGATAAAAAAAAGTGACATGGGATACGTAAGACACAAAAGAAATGGAAAACGTTAGGATTTAAATCTGGTTTCATGTACAATTGTCATAAACTCAGATCATTTGTCTTTTGTGAGTATGGTGCTTGCTGCCAAAATGTTATTAACATATATAGATCGCTTGTAAATGAATTGCAGTTTTAATCGACAAGTGATGAAAACCGAAATGCGACACATTCCATTAAAAATCTCAACATAACAAAAGTAGTATCAAAGAATATCTGCTTCAAAAAAAATCTATATAAGTAGCTACATTACATAAATACATTTAAAAGATTCTAAGACCAAGGCAGTCTTTAAATATGATTAGGCTGTGGGGTTTTAGGTTTAAACCTACAATAACTGATAAAACCCCACTGAAAGAAAAATAGCCCTCACCGGTGAAAACATATAAACACTGAAAAAACACCTGGACAACCACAAACTAAATGCCATTCAAAGAAAGGAAAAAGAGAGTGAAAGTCATTTTGTTCTTCCTGAAGAGGTCAATACAATGTAACTTCGTTATACAAATAGCAGTAAGAAAGACTGACTAACATTATTCTGCTTGAGTTTTGTTCTTTAGGAATGCCACTAAAATATTGTTTCTTCTTCCTTTTACTTTTTCAGTTTTGTGTCCTTTTGTCTAAAGATGCAGGGTTTAGTTTCATGTTTTAGGTCTAGTTTAATTATTTTATAAACTATAGAGAATCAGGAAATATCAAACTCATATTTGATATTTTGGCTGCATTTGATTCTTTCACCGATAGGTAAAATGGCTGGTTTCATAAAAATCTTTCCTAATATGTGTCATCACATTTAGCCACAGAGAATGGGTAAAAACCCCTTAGACCATAGTTTCCAGTGGGACAGTATTTATAGTAGGTGAATTGTCAACACCCCAGGCTTTAAACATTCAATGTAAGGTATAGTGATAAGTATATATATATATCACCAAGCATCTGGGATAGTGCTGAAAACATGACACCAGACTTTTGGAAAACATGGAACGCAGTGTCACTTGTAATGCTCTGCAAAAAAAGGTTATTTCCAAGTTCAACAAAGATTGGAGTGACATCGTTTGTATTTGCAGTGATTCACCTACGTATATAAAAAAGTTGTGTGATGACCTGTCAAAATTGATACCCGAGCTGAAGTGATTCCCTGTAGTAGATCCTTGCCACTTGTTAGATGGTATGCTGAAAGAATCTTTACAATCTTAAGAGTTAATGAGGGATGCTATTGACTTTTTAGTCCATTATGGTGCACTGGTTTCTAATGCATAGGAACTAAAATGCAAATATATATCATTTCATGCTTTATGTGGCATCAAAGAAAGAGTCATTCCAACTGTGTCCCTTAGCTGATGGTTCTCAGCCCAATGGGCTAAGAATGCTGAGAGGACCTTTTCACAGAAGTTTACATGGGAAGGAAAGAGCGAGCGCACATGACCCAAAGACTCACTGAAGAAGTATTGTATAGTGCACTACAATAAGATTATTTGCAAAAATCTATTTGGTCCTCATATACACTATAAGTACATTGTATATATACCATGTTCTTTCAGTGCAGAAAGCAAGCAATAATAAAAGCAAAACGTTCCATAAACACCGGAAAAAAAAAATTCTGTTGTTTTTAGTGGCGCGAAAATGTGTAACCACTAATAACAACTGTTTTTTAAGATATTGAAAACACTGAAAAAAAAACACCAGAATTTACCAAAAATAGAAACTGAAAACAGGAAAGCCTAAATATGATACAGCTGCCTGATTCCCCTGTCTGATACCGTACTTTCACAGTAAGCGACATAATAAATTTGAATGTACAGCTAGAAAAAAAAAAGTTCAATAAGAAAAGTTCCTTGGTAAATTTACAGATGCTTGGACTAGTTCAATTGCCATCCTTTTCCTTGCATCAGACATAAACTCCCTAAATCAACATTCTGGGTTGATCCAGATCCATCACCTTCATGAATGAATGAATGAAATTTACAGAGAAGGCAGCTGCTTCAAACAACGCGCCTCGGCTCCATCGCAAGTACCGATGTAAAAAATAAAAGTAATCTCTAACGTAAAAAGAATGCATTCAGATCCTTTTTTAAGTTAGCTTCAGATGTGGATTCAGTCCAGAGTTTGGCCGCCAAGTGAGAAAAGGAGCGCTCGCCTCTTGCTCTTTTGTTCCTGGGGATTGTAAACAGGCCTTGAATTGCAAATCGAAGAGATCTAGTAGGCATGTAAACTGCAAATCTGTCTCTAAAATAAATGGAGCCCTTTTTATGCATTGCTCTAAAAGTAAACATTGTGCCCTTAACTTCAATTTATTTCTCAACTGGAAGCCAGTGCAGTTGTTTTAGATGATGGGAGATGGACTACCATCTCAGGATCTACAAAACCAGCCATTGCAGCAGCATTGTGCACCAACTGTAGTCTACGAATGAAGGCTGCATTATAATCTGATTTGAATTGCATTTGCATAATCCAATCTTGATGTTACTATTGAATGCACTATTGTTTAGAGAAAATGGTCAGGGAAGAATTCCAGAACCCTTTACAGTTATCATAGTAAGGCAAAATAGGAGGCTGGGATTGATTGGATTTGAGTTCTACCAGGTAACTCCTTATTAAATTTGATGCCTAAGTTCCTTGCCAGGGACACCAGGGTTGGGGATTCACCAAGTTTCTTTGGCCACCAACTATATGCCTCTGGTGATGGACTATTTCCAAAGAAAAGGAGCTATGATGCATCCAGTTGGCCAATGCATTGAGGTATCCTTGGAAACTTTTTATGACCCTATCATTAACCTGCTGTAAAGATAGCTGAAGTTGGATGTCGTCTGCATACAATAACACTTTACGGCTCCAGGATTCCACCATTTCTGCCAGCTGAGATATAGATTAGTTAGATTAGATTGATAGATAAAATAGATTACATTAGATAAAATAGATTACATTAGAATAGGTAGATAGGTAGAGAGATAGATAGGTAGAGAGATAGATAGATAGGTAGAGAGATAGATAGATAGGTAGAGAGATAGATAGGTAGAGAGATAGATAGGTAGAGAGATAGATAGGTAGAGAGATAGATAGGTAGAGAGATAGAGAGATAGAGAGATAGAGAGATAGAGAGATAGAGAGATAGAGAGATATTTCATCATCTTACTAACTCATGGCATATCTTTGTTTTTAACTCAAGAAGTGGGTCTAGAGGTGCTCTAGAACCATCCCTTCACAGGCACTCATATAATTGTCTCCGTTTGTAAGAAGACTTCCACTCTGAAGTTCAATTCATTCATTAAATGTTTAATTTCAATAGCATTCGATATAATCCATTATATTTCCATTCCTTTTGTGGTTGGTATAATTATTGTCATCTTATTACATTACAGACATTGTCATCATGATGTATCCAATGCATTTCGGGCATGCAGTAATCTGCCCTTCGTCAGGGAAAACGACACTGTCAAACATAAATAATAACGCATTGTCAGTGTTATGATCAATGGTATAGCAAGTATCAACAAAACAGTGTGGCGATTAGTGAATAACAACGAGAATTTTGTGAGGTCAGTGCTCAAACAGGGTTGCGTGATTGTGTGAATTGCATGCATTGTGAAGAAAATGAAAATACGGGACCAGTAGTACGGGTCTAATCAGACTCACATGCCTGGAGTATCCAGAATCGGAATACAATCTGTAAAAAAACGAGTGAAAACGCAATTCTTAAAAACATGATTCTTAGGAAATACACGAATGTAGTCCTGAGCTAACGCATACTAATGCGCACGTCTAATCTACTGACCTTAGTAAATGGAAATGACGGTTCTACACGAATCCTCTCGTAGGTACGAGCTGGTACACGGTTCGATGGTAACCACGATTGTTTAAAGAAAAAGTTCCGGTCATGTGACTTGTGACGCGCCACACTCATAGAAGACAGACTATTGTACGCACCGTCGTGTATTTTTACGTGCAAATTGAATATGCACGATAATTTTATGATGTTCTGGCCAGAACAGAATTAAAAAACGGTAATAATTATTTTAGAACGATGAAAAATATAAACTAGTAGCAAAATATATTTACTACGCAAAATATGTAAAAAACAGTTTAGGGTGAAGTCGGGATTCGAACCATATGGGTTCGGGTTGATCGTAAGGTGTTTTAGTGTTTATAGCCATAATGAAAGGCGATAGGAAGCGAAAAGTGTGTGTGAGTATAAGTGTCTGATATATACATAAACAACACTCAGTATCCACAAGATACAGTCTTCTAGAGCAATTAACATTAGCATTAACATCTTTCATTAAGCCCCATTGGTTTCTGGGTGGAAAGTTTCTGTATCCAATAGTTCTCTCTCATCAATAGCAATTTGATATATGGCATCAGATGCCCATGTGGAAAAATGTATGTGGGAAAAACCGAAAGACGCATAAAAGTGCGGTTAACTGAACACAGATCCAACATACGTTTAAAAAACACCAAATCAGCATTAGCGTTGCACTTTACAGAAGAAAATCATAACATATCCCAAATCAAATTCATAGTTTTGGAAACCGTTCAAAAAACTGAAGGGAGAAACAATACTAATTTCCTATTGATGAGAGAGAACTATTGGATACAGAAACTTTCCACCCAGAAACCAATGGGGCTTAATGAAAGAATAGAACTTGCATGTTATCTATAAATCTATGTTAATTGCTCTAGAAGACTGTATCTTGTGGATAATGAGTGTTGTTTATGTATATATCAGACACTTATACTCACACACACTTTTCGCTTCCTATCGCCTTTCATTATGGCTATAAACACTAAAACACCTTACGATCAACCCGAACCCATATGGTTCGAATCCCGACTTCACCCTAAACTGTTTTTTACATATTTTGCGTAGTAAATATATTTTGCTACTAGTTTATATTTTTCATCGTTCTAAAATAATTATTACCGTTTTTAATTCTGTTCTGGCCAGAACATCATAAAATTATCGTGCATATTCAATTTGCACGTAAAAATACACGACGGTGCGTACAATAGTCTGTCTTCTATGAGTGTGGCGCGTCACAAGTCACATGACCGGAACTTTTTCTTTAAACAATCGTGGTTACCATCGAACCGTGTACCAGCTCGTACCTACGAGAGGATTCGTGTAGAACCGTCATTTCCATTTACTAAGGTCAGTAGATTAGACGTGCGCATTAGTATGCGTTAGCTCAGGACTACATTCGTGTATTTCCTAAGAATCATGTTTTTAAGAATTGCGTTTTCACTCGTTTTTTTACAGATTGTATTCCGATTCTGGATACTCCAGGCATGTGAGTCTGATTAGACCCGTACTACTGGTCCCGTATTTTCATTTTCTTCACAATGCATGCAATTCACACAATCACGCAACCCTGTTTGAGCACTGACCTCACAAAATTCTCGTTGTTATTCACTAATCGCCACACTGTTTTGTTGATACTTGCTATACCATTGATCATAACACTGACAATGCGTTATTATTTATGTTTGACAGTGTCGTTTTCCCTGACGAAGGGCAGATTACTGCATGCCCGAAATGCATTGGATACATCATGATGACAATGTCTGTAATGTAATAAGATGACAATAATTATACCAACCACAAAAGGAATGGAAATATAATGGATTATATCGAATGCTATTGAAATTAAACATTTAATGAATGAATTGAACTTCAGAGTGGAAGTCTTCTTACAAATGGAGACAATTATATGAGTGCCTGTGAAGGGATGGTTCTAGAGCACCTCTAGACCCACTTCTTGAGTTGTACATTTAACGTCGTTGGACTCTCGACGTTACCTTCTGGTGCACCGACAAACTTGACAAATAAAGATCAAAAACAATCAGAAATAGCAGTGCATTTATCCCGCTAATCAACTTATATCTTTGTTTTTCCCATATCTTTGGATCGGGCAACAGCAACAACTAAGAAGAGCAGTCTCGCACCTAGGGACGTAACACTATGAAACACAGACAATTTATCCAAAATATACAAACTATATGCATTCTTACTTGATTTTAGAAAAGAATGACTTAAAAACGTTGCCTGACCGATTGACCTAATTACCTTTTTACAAGCTCCTTGACACACATCTTTATATGCACGTTTCCAGTCATAGTTACACAGCCCAAACCTCGCTAGAAGGCAGCGAGAACTATATAGACTAGAGCAAAGTAAAAATACTCCACATTAGTTAAGAACAGTAAAAAAATGTAATTCCTATATACCCAAAAATGCAAGATATCTGAAAGGAGACAGAACATACAATCATTCATTCTAAACTAGAAAAATATTTTTAAATGACATTTAAAACATTTAAAACGCTTTGCTTAAAAAGAAAAAAGGTACAGTATCAGTCCCTTTGGGACACCGGTTTACAATGACAAGGGCACTGCAACCAGCAACGAAACTAGGACACGTGATCACACAAACACACCACCATGAAATTAACAAAGTAACTTTCGAGCACCAAAATCAAAGCAATAACAGTTAAAAGCTATGAACTTGTTCCACATCTTTCACTCGCAAAAATAAACCAGGATGTCCGTCTTGATTTTTAATATGGAGTCTAGCCTCAACTCAGCCCCAGGACCTTGTTGTTCCACACTTTCTACATGTGACATACAAGTATTCATTTATAGAAACAGACTCATAGCAGACAAATATCAAAAAACCTTACCAGTTTTCTCAACCATGAGGAGACCTGGCCAGGGTATCAGTGTTGGCAAGTTAACAGGATACGGTTAGTTGCAGAATGTAGTTGACATCAGGGGGATGTTTAAAAGATTCAGACAGATTGTTGATGAGTATTAGTGGATGGAATGCAAGATAGCTTTAAACTTCCTGGTACATGGATGAAACGCTATAGTGGTTTATATCCATCTAGCATAATACCAAGACTAGTTTCTTAAGTCAGCTAGGAACCAATCAGCGGGAAGCGGGGAGTTGAGAAGTCTCAAGTAAAGTATTCTGTCTCATTGCTTTTCAGAATTTTCAGCGCACTTTCCATGCCACAAGTGAAACATGAATTCTGCTGCAGTTTTTACAACCAGAAATTGGTGGCCTGCATCACATGTATGGACAGTAGGAATGCGGTATATACATAGACAGACACTGAAAAAACAAAGGTTAATGTTGAGTTATATGTAAAGTAGAAAGATTTCAAACATACTTAGAAATTCGCTGAAAAAAAATCAGAGGCTAAACTAGAGCTATCCGTGCATCTTCTAATAATATTAAAACTACGGTCTTAAAATAAAAAAATTAAATGCACCACTTACACATCAATGAACTAGGTATAACTTACACCCTCATAGATTTCAGTCAGTGGTGCAGCTGGGGGCAGGGGGGGCAGTCTGCCTCGGGCGGCACTTTTTTTTGGGGCGGCAGAAGTGAGCAAGTCTTGTCTGTCGACTACCACGATTCCCCCCCCCCCTCCCCCCCCCCCCCCCGAGAACAAGTCGTCCATCAGCCACCACCGACCCCAGGGAACAAGTTGTCTTTCGGCCGCCACCCTTCACTTACCTGCACCAGGAGGCAAACTTAGGGGCCACCCTGGGTGGCAGTATTCTAGTTCCGCCATATCAGGACATAAGCAGTGCATCATAGTGGTGCAAGTGATACTTAGGCCCTGGTGGCATTTTCCTTACATGACTTAGTAATTGCGTCACTGGACTACCTCTTTCAAGGACATAGCACAGAACAATCACAGTTGTCAACATAATGATATCTTCCAAAGGCTTCTAACTCAAAGTACAACTAGAGTGCTTAGAGGCCTCTATTGTGTAAAGCGCTATGCAAGTGTCATCATTGTTCTCATCAATAAGATGGCGCTTTAACATGCTTGGAACCAAATGCACAAGGTACTGTCATCAGTGTGTCTGTATACTGTTCTGGGATTATGCACTGTACACCTACCCCAAGAACCTACTCAGAAGATAGTGCTGTGATTTAGATGTAAAGCAAATGATGCCTTGTTATTCAAACACTTTTAAAATAACTCTTATGTAATAAAAAATATTATGGTTAAAGGAAGCATTAATTAGAAAAGAGAGTGGAGTTAGAATGCCTAATGTAGACCTTTGTTTTGCACATCCTAGAGCACAAATGGCACCTTAATTCAGAAAAGTCAGAAACAATAGCCAAAACACATTTGCCAGGAGTGGGAGGAGGTGGTCATCTCTTACCTCTAAAGCTGGCATTTAATGATACTCTTGTTTATTGTTACCAGAGTAGAGAGGCAGGCAGAGGTAGAGGCTAGGTTTCACTCTTATTGATTGGCCTGACAGCGTGAATTACATATTTGGTTTCTATAGCAATCAAACTTATTACCAACAGCAAGCACTTAACTCGCCCTACCATCTTTTATTCTACACTTCTTTATAACTGTATGCCACCGTTAAAGATTGTTATTGCGAAAGAACTTCTATTTAAAAAAAAAAGTTAAAGATAAAACACATTCTGGTGAACTAAGAGTGCAGGTATAAAACAACTATCGTTCTGTGTCATTACTGGTGCCATCATACGCAAACAGTGTTTGTACCACCACAGAGCAGAGCAAATGTGGTCATATACATTCAAGCAGGCTTAGGTACCCACGTGGTTGGCACTGTATCGCTCCCTCATGCAACACAAATTTGTAAGAGTGCAGTGTTTCCTTTTGTTGCTTCGGCAGCCTGTTGAACATGCACATCAGAGTTTATAGCAGTTCACCCCTTTATCCAAGCAGGATTTCTTGAACAAAGGCCAGTGTGAGGATGTTAGATTTAAGTTTGATTTCCAGAGCTGCTATTTTATTTTAAATGTTTAACTGTACATTTATTTAAATTTAAAATAATGAGATTAGCAAATAGCTTGTTTGATGGCAGGTGTAACATCTACAAACAAGGTATACTGGGAGCAGGTGGAGTTAAAGGTACATCTTTGCTTTCTTCCAAAGAAGTGCAAAGTCCACTGATGATGTTTGTGTTATTGTATTACCAAGCAGGAAGTAATGGTCAAATAACCCACCACGAGCTATGCTCAACCTCTTCCTTCAAATGCAGTGACTGGCTCGGGGCACAGCTTCGCATACGCAACATTCCACAAAGAACCATCTACCAGGGTGACCAGTACCACACAGACAGGATAAAGAGCATTAAAACCAACCTAGCTTGCTTTTTCACAAGCACAAGGCAGAGACCATGGGAACTTCAGACCCTGCACTTTTCCCCCTTCACAACTACACAGACATGACACACACAGACTTGAAACCAAACACTCCTATAGTAGTGTCTTGTTTTTTTTGTAATTTTAGCTCGATACCACAGCATCACATTATCTAAATATTTCACAGTGAATATGTAGAAGTACCACTTCCATTATAAGCATGAACATTTACTTACTAAGAGTGGCAATGAGCATGCATGTGTTACTGCAATTTGTGTCACCACATATTTCCATGGAATCTTCTTCAAAATAAATTACACCAATATCTAGCCAAAAAAGGGAATTAAAAAGATAGTACTGTACCTGAGATAGCAATTTATTTTTTCATGAAGATACTGAAACGGACTATAATTAATCCCTGGCTGGAGGAAGACAACCTCCTTTGGCTGCAAAGGTGCTACAAACAGCAACAAACTAAAGTCAGTGGCATGGGCAGGGTCAATCAGACGCTACTACCCGTGCCTCTCGCATTGCCAGCAGCCTGACATACCCTACTGGATCATCATCAGGTCACCCCCACTATAACATCGTCTGGTGCTCCAGAAAGCGGTAGTAGGGAGGCAGTGGGGCCTGGCAACTCATAGGCAGGGGCAGATCCTATCCCTCCTTCTTGGGCCTTAGAAAATCCCTGGCAATTACACCACTGCTTTACCAAAAATGCACAACAGGTCAAGGGGAATCAGTGGGGATTCAGTCTGTCCCAGAGAGTGGCTTAACGAAACTTAAGCTTCCCCACCCCCTGCAAAGTACATGGAGCCCCCTCCATCCAAAGTAACTTAGGAGCTGTCAAGACAGAATACTGTCTTGAGGGGCCCCCTGCGGTGCGGGGGCCTTTGTCACACCACTAGGAAAGATGTGCACTGGAAATCCAGAAGGATAACCTGACATGGGGCGCATGTAGGAATCCTCACAGCCCCCCCTGACTAATCCTAGGAATTGTACTTTTGTCAGGGACTATAAAATCAGTCTAGGAAACTATAATAATGTTTTTTAGTCAGTAGCAAATGGCACGTTTGAATTCGTACCGTAGTTGTGGCACCATAGGAAACAATGTAAGCATCACCTCAAACTAGCATGACAGCCACAACTGCTGTCTCTGATCTTGCTTAAAAATACTTTTTCCCAAAACTCCCTTTATGAAAACCACAGTGTGGTGTTTGGCGTGGTAAGCATTCTTTTCATAGCCCACAAAACATTATTTTGGCGCACAAAAGTAGTTTTCCTTTGGGCAGGACGTTTTTATAAAACCCGCAGATGCCCTCATGATTTCACAAGACCAATCAAATTTTACTGGCACATATTGACCAGCCTAGCTTCCTAGATCAAAGGCAGGGAATGAAAGAAATACTTTGGAATACCAAGTACCTTTCTGCTGGTCATGGTTCCTTCTGCCGGATCCTCGGCTGCACTTAGGTTTCTTTTGGAAGATGTTTTAGTTTCTAAAGTTAGTGATCATCTATGCTGCTGATGCCATACTATGAACTAGATTGACAATTACTGGGTAATATTTTTTTATACACATTGTTAAGGATGTGCAGATCTTTCACTTGAGCCTTGTCTATAGTAAACCAGTCTTTCTCTGGCTGTGCACTCTAAGTCTGGAATTCAAGTCCTCCTGCATTCCGCACTATTGCCTCTTCGCCTCTATTTATGTATTATTCTGTTTGAGGACTACAAATTATTTTAAAATGTGTATTGCTGCTCCTGATTTTGTATCTATTCCTGGGCCTCATAGCTGCTCATGTTTCGCCTGTTTTCCTCTGTTTTCCTTTACGTCCTCAACTGTGTTGTAAGTAAAGCGCCCTGTTGCTCATGGCCTTGTATGTGCTGTATAACAACACTCAAAAAAAAATAAGGCTTCGACACAAAAGAAAGTGGAAGGAACAACCATCTATTATCAATTCCTCAAAAAATACATGGATGTGCTTTTCTCCACCCAGAGCAGTATTTCTCTCTCATCTCCTGCTATTGGCTGGTTGGAACCATCATGCCACCATCTAGAAAGTGAATCAATTGAAATGCAGAAGATTATTTCACAGCAGATAAGTGCACTCAGTTATCTCACTATCTGTTACATTTATCTATCTATTATAGTCACTCAATACAAAAGGCTGCCATTTTGTTGCTTTTTTCTCTAAGTTTATCAAAGCCAATAGGCTTTGCCTTAAAGTACTAAACATAATGTGTGCATTCAACATGCAAGTGCAATTTGTGAATGCTGGTGTTAGTACACTTAAACCAAACCTAGTGGCTTTGCCAGTGCTGGTTATTTAAGGTTACTGCATTTGACAACTAGGACATAAATCTACTTCAGAGATGGCTCCATCGTCATCATAATCATCCTGTTTGTATAGCCTTATAGACCAAAAAAGCCAAGTGCTGTGGAGAGTGAACAGATCATATTCTTCATTTAAAATAAGAAAGCCTTGCAAGCTTCTCTGAACAGAAGTAACGGCTCAGTATTTTCAGAGCTGGAGCAGAGGGTTCTGTCAGGATTTTACATTCATTTATACGTTTTCAGGTATGGACTGACACATTAGCTAGACTTTTTAAATATAACAAGGCACCCAATAGCTCCTGCAGCTAGATTCATGCTTCTTAAGTCCTTCTACATAGATGCATTAACTTTGCAGAGTATTTGAAGCTTAACTTTTGCATTCTTTATATGGGGCAGATTTGATCTTGAGGAACACATTATTTATATATACCTTAGCATGAGATGACCACCAATGCTCTCACTATTTGGGATCCGAATCTGACATCCAGCCACACATTTCAATAATCCGCAACATACACACAACCTTCCCTTTGGTCTTAGGAGTCAAAACTTAAGAAAGCAGGAAACCTATAAAAGTTTTTTTTTTAAGTAGCTGAAATTTAATGCACAAATACATCACAAACAAAAACAAGGTGATACATGAAAAATCTAAGCCTTGGAACCGTTTAGTGAAGGCCACCTATCTCTTCTTTGAAGCCATGTGGGATCGTTTTTATATCCCGCCTACATCCTTACAAGAAAAAGGCTAACATGCTCATCTTGGGAAAAAAATCTCACTTGATGTGGGCTAGGTCACCACACAGAGTGAATCAACAATCTCGCTTGCTGTGCAGATGATTGCTATTCTCTCTACCTTGCCCGCATAAGGACCCCCAAAATCTAAAACGGCAACACCAGTAACCACGTGAGAGCACTACTGTCTGAGGGAAGGCCGATTCCTGTCGAGAGTGACGACTACTCTGTGAGGGATACAAGAGTGTTTCAGGTGGCAGGAGAGTGTGTGACTGCTAGTCTTAGCGGGTAAGTGATGTCATTAATGTGTGACTGCTAGTCTGTGAAAGTGCTTCTAGTAGTATGTTTTTGTTACTTTGACGAATGTGGGTGTTGTCAGTAGTGTGAGTTTGCTAGTCTGGAAAAGGTGTAAGAGTGCTATCAGCAGTGTAAGGCCAACTGGAGTCCTCACCCAAAACATGTAAGCCCCAGCTAGCAATCTACCTCGCTCTCAGTCACATTCTATCATCTATCTTAACTCATCAAGGGCAAAAACACTCACCCACAAACCTAGATTACCACAGTACCACATCAATTCACAAAAGTCGAGCAAACACACTTCGTGTGGAAATAATACCAATTCCAAAAAGTTCCATTGACAATAACTTCACACACTGCTTAATTGAGGGGGTGTTTTCCCTTAATCGTCAACACCAGCACTTTTCATGAGCACCAGTTAAGGACACATTCATTTATGGTAGGCATGGGAGATGATGTGATTTGCCCAGAATCACAGGATGTTAAGCAGAAGCTAAGACTCTGACCTGGTTCCCCAGCTCTGAAGTCAGCAGCAGTTGCCATTACACCACACCCTCTCCCCACTTTCATGAGGAGTAGTTGGTTCTGTTTTAGGCAGCACTAACAGGAGAAGTGGTCTGTGGAGGCTGCCTCCTGACAAGAGCCCCAGCACTTATTTTGAACAAACTAGTCACACTAACTTGCACCCTGGGAAGCGCATGAACTAAGATACCATGAATAAGGGACTCTCTTCACATTGCACAGAGTATGACCTCACATCCATAGGTGCTGGAAAAAGAGGTGCTGGGGATTCTACAGCACCTCCAGAAATAACCATGATGGAGTTCAGAAGCTGAATGAGCAATAAAGAGGCCTTTAGATTTTGTGTTTATCTTGGAACATTTGCTGTGTATGTCTTTTGACAAATTCCTGCTTATTTAGAAACTGGAGTGTACTTTTATTTCTCGGATTGCAAGGTGAGAGGATTTTGTAACAGTGATCGAGGTGACAACCTGCTGGTGTACAGGAAAGGACCAGAAAGACTGTAGGGTGCAGTTTTTTTCTAATTATATATCAGTAATTGAACTATGTCCAATTATATCAGCAATTAGGAAAGCACAAATTATTTACTTTTTTGTAATTTTGAAGTGTGATGGAAACAAAGATTTTAGTAGGATCAAAAGATATCATGACTCTTGGTGATGCGCAAATGATAAATATTAACTGAAACCCTTGTTGTTTGCTGCCTGTTGCTGCTTTCCACGGACACTCTTTTTGGACCCTGTCAGCCCTTCACGACTTGCGGAACCCGCTTCGCGGGTCCCGCTGCGCCCCAGAGGTCGAGGGAAATTTGTAACACACCTGCGTGGGAGGACCAGGGCTGCGAGCGTGCGGGGCAGGACTTCCAATCCCAGAAGCCCCTGCACACCGCGCCTCTGACCAGCTGGCCGCTCTCCCTGGCCATCACCACGCCCCGCCTTCAACCCTTCAAAGGGCGGTAATTGACTTCCCGACGTGGGAGACCCTTGTTGTTTGCTGCCTGTTGCTGCTTTCCACGGACACTCTTTTTGGACCCTGTCAGCCCTTCACGACTTGCGGAACCCGCTTCGCGGGTCCCGCTGCGCCCCAGAGGTCGAGGGAAATTTGTAACACACCTGCGTGGGAGGACCAGGGCTGCGAGCGTGCGGGGCAGGACTTCCAATCCCAGAAGCCCCTGCACACCGCGCCTCTGACCAGCTGGCCGCTCTCCCTGGCCATCACCACGCCCCGCCTTCAATCCTATGGACTTCCTATTTAAGTGAAGGCTATTACCCGCTACGCGGGAGCGTGCGGGAGCGTCCCGGGAGAAGCCCGGGAGAAGGGCGGGACCGTCTGTGGCCGTCCGGGGCCGAAGGAGGCCGGGCTGGGCCTACTCTCTTGGATTGTGTCCACAGCTTTTGAGCTCAACTATTGGTTGAGATCCCCCGGCAGAGTTTAACTCACTACGGACATCATGCCGTCCCCGGTAAGAGAGAGTACTCCATCTAAACCGGGCGTGGTTAAAAACCGGACTCTTGAAAACTATTTTTCCCGGGCAGTAGGGGAGGGGGATAAAGAGTGTAACCTGTCCAGGTTAAGGGCAGAACGGAGACGCTCAATTGATAACATGAAAAATACCCTCCTTGGAGATCACGTTATTACACCCAGGGAAGAGTTGTCTAGAATTGATGATGTCCCATTACTGCTGAGGGATTGCACTAATGTTTCGCCAGGGGCAGTTATGAGTATAGCACCAGCCAATAGTCCTAGTCCAACTAGGGCGACAATTGATTTAGTGTCCCAATTCCCCCCAGCGCCCAAACCTAGGAAAGCCACATCTAAGCCATCTAACACCCAAGTAGTTTTCGGACCCCCTCCCAACAAACGTAGGAGGAAATCCAAGGGTAATCAAGGAAAGAACCAACCCAAGGTTCTACATTCGGACTTTGGTAAGTCCTTAAAAACCCCAGTGTTAGTAGAAAAACCCCCGGAGGATTCACACCCAAAACCCATTGCTTATAAGGATCCAGCTCCTGGCACAATAAAAGAAACAGGAGCTGTTATTCCTAATATCCCCTTGTCTGTTGTCCCGCTTGGAAATGTAGAATTCCTGCTAAGGTCCCTGCTATTGCCGATCAGCGAGAGTATTAAAAAGATAGAGATCAGACTAACTATTTTGGAGGCGACATTAGGTAGTCTGAAAACTCAAGCTGGCCGACAAGGAGGGCAATCAGATCCCATTCTCCCTACCATAGTGCCCCAACCGACGGCAAATAGTGTTGCCAATCCAGTCCCCTCACAAGCCGCGAATGTGGCACCCTCACAACAACTTTTAAGGCCAGAGCCTGTCATATCTAAACCCCTCCCTGCGAATACGCACAACCAACCGCCAGGACCTGTACCCCCGGCACAGCTGGGAGGTAATACCATCCCGACCCCTTTAATGAAGCTCACCCTGAGACCACGAAGACCTAACTTACCCCCAGAAACTAACGCTTTTACGGTAGTCATGGCGGGTGTCCCCCCACTTGAGGCAGGCGAAATGGAGGACTTTTGTGCCCTGAAAAGCAGGGTAATTAAGTGGTTAAATATAAACAGACCCCTTCCGACACACTTCAATAGTGAGATCATAATGGTAAGAAGGGTGCCATGGGTGGGGAGAACACAAAAATCCATAAAAGGGGACTGTATACTAGTGAGTTTCAGGGATACAGGTACGGTGGCATACATATGTCAGGGAAAAAATAGCTCTAGGGAATCCACCATCCAAACCCTTCACGTGTCTTTCTTTTTTCCAATTAGCCCGGTTCCATTTCAACAACCCCAAACTCATGACACTTGGGAGAGGGTTGGGAGGAGGGGGAGACACCAGGCCTTACATCCCAGACCGATAGCTGGTCGACTGGAACAACCATTTTATTCCCACAATCAGTTCAATTGCTTGTATGGACTAGAGGGGGTCGATTGACATAAAGATAACACCCCCCAGGGCTGTATTGAAAAGGGCGACCTGGCTGAAATATTGGAGGGGCAAAGTTTTAAGGCTCCACCAACCCCGGTGATTGGCGTGGGGGATTCAATGTGCGCAGAACTTGAGGCAATAGTTAAAAATAATAATGAAGGAGGGGTACATGAACAGGCAACGCAAAGGCCAATGTTGGAAATAAGATCAAGGGACCCGGGGGGTGCAGAATGGAGTGGAGAGGGGGTGAGATTTATCTCATGGAATATAGCTGGTATAGCGGGCAAATTTCATAATAAGGAATGGGTTGACTACATTAGAAAATTTAATATCATATGTGTACAGGAGACATGGGCTGTGGAGAATAATTATCATCTGCAGGGGTACAAGTGCTTTTTTGTTCCCGCCCGAAAATCTAGTTCTGGGAGAGCAATGGGTGGTTTGTCCCTCTATGTAGATCTAGTTCTCCCAGGCACCTGGTCCTTCCCAGATTGGTCCTCACATGGGATCCAGGCAGTTCGGTTCCATGGAAAGGGGATACGATTTTCTGTTTTTAACGTGTATAACTCCGAGTCAGCAAATAACCTTACCCCGGTATTGACTGAACTCGACCAAAGGCTGGGTCAAGAAATCGTATCTCAGAATAAGGGCCCATCCCATGGGTTGCTTGTGGTGGGGGATTTTAACTGTCATCTCTGTCCGGCACTAATTAAAGCAAATACAGATTGGGCGCAATGCCCAATTGAGAAGGGGCCTCATTTTTCTCATTCACCTACCGGGGATGCTCTTAGGTTGCTTCGGCTTAAGTATGACCTAGAGCATACCATCAATATGATAGGCCCACAGTCGGACGGCACACTCCCACCGACTTTTAAAGGCAGGGGTTGTTCATCTATTATAGATTACATTTTGGTCTCGAGATCCCTGGTCAATAAAGTAATTAGTGTAGGGATAGACTGGAACAGCTTCAGTGACCATAACCCGCTTGTTTTAATGCTTACATATAGGGCGGGCCCAGGACCTAATGTCCACCGTCTAATAGGGGAGAGGGTCACTGATCAAGGCAGGAGATTGAAGTGGTCTAGAATAGATGGGGTAAAATTTTATAAAAACTTGAGCAATAAGGGTCTGCGGGCCATAAACGACTGCCTGGACCTGGAAGTACAGGGCACAAGATTATTAGAAACGTTTGACCATATTGTAAAACTAATAGATGGGCTATTAAGGACCAATGCGCCCACACGCAACCTGGTCAATCCCCGGTGGTTTGATCAGAATTGTTCTAAAGCACTGAGGGAACTGAAATGCTCTCTTAAGTCAAAACCACGGGATCCACAAAAAATCAGGGCAAGTAGAGAGAAATACAGAAAAGAGACCAAAAGGAGGAAACTCGCCTTGCAGGCAGAAGCTTGGGCAGATCTGAGAGAGGCAGGGGAAAGAAGGGATCTAGCGGGGTTCTGGAGTATCATTAATAAACCGACCTTTTTAGAAAATGATTCTCCGGAAATAGGGGCCAATATTCTACCGGAGCAGTGGGTTACCCACTTTAGGAGTTTATATAACCACGAACCGGGTATCCTTGTAGAGCCATCAGTAAATCAAAGTCAGGCTCCCCCGGTAGCATTCACTCTTAAAGAGATTATTGTAGGGATGGAAAGCCTAACTAAGAACAAAGCCCCGGGCCCGGACGGAATTCCCCCTGACCTCTTTCTTAGTAATATAGACCTATGGGCCCCCCTGATGACTAGGGTCTTAAACACCGCTATCTCCTGTGGTCTCCCCCCATCATGGTCTAAAGCGATTATAGTGCCAATTTTTAAAAAGGGCAACAAGGATGACCCTAGGTGTTATCGGCCTATTTCCCTGATTGACGTTTCGGCCAAACTTTTGGGAAGGGCAATTCTGAATAGATTGTCAGAGTGGACCGAAGAGAATAACATCCTCTCGGATACCCAATATGGGTTTAGGGCAGGGAGGTCCACTAGCGATCAATGCCTGAACCTATATATGCTGACTGCCAAATACACTCTGGCCAGTGATGAACCCATTTATATGGGATTCATGGACCTGGCAGCAGCATTTGACCACGTCAATAGAGGGAAGCTGTGGGACATGATGGCAGGCTTGGGGATCGAGAGTGGTCTAATCACCATATTAAGAGAGCTGCACAGTGACACCACGGCCAAAGTAAGATTTAACAGGGAGGGGGGATTGTCTGACTCCTTTTCATGTAAAAGTGGAGTCAGACAGGGTTGTATCCTTGCCCCTTTTTTGTTCTCCCTTTACATTAATAATTTGGAACAGTCTCTCTTGGGTTTAAAAACAGATTCTCCAAGGGTCGGGTCGCGGCATATCCCTGTCCTGCTCTATGCAGACGACGCGGTTTTGCTTGCGCGTACACCCCGAAGCTTGCAAACTTTGATAGATGGGTTCGTTAAGTTTATGAGTGATCTGGACCTATCTGTCAACTTAAGTAAGTCTTATGTGCTCGTGGCAGGCAAAAAATCTTCTTCTAAATCCTTTTACACAATAGGTACCCATCGTTTAGAGGAGGTTAAAACGTTCTCCTATCTCGGAGTAACCTTTGATGGTGCCCTCCAATTTAACCCCTTGGTGGCAGAACGCTGCAGTAAAATGATCGCCTCCAATGGGGCTATAGCTGGTTATGGCAGGAGGCTGGGCAGGTGGAGCCCTGAACAGGTGATGATCCTGTACAGCTCCATAACATGTTCTAAAGTAAGCTACGGGGCAGAAGTTTGGGGCTTTGTGAACACTGCTAGAATTGAACAGGAAGAAAATAGACACATGAAATCTATCCTGAGGGTACCACCTAGTACTGCTGGACATATAGCTCATAGGGAGCTAGGGAGGCCACACCTGGTTGACTCATTAAAACTTAGGCCAATTGTGGCGTGGCTTAAAATTTGGGCAAACCCAGACGCATATTTAAGCAGAGAAATTCTATTGGACTGCTTGGGTAGGACTCACTGCATGCGCATCCCTTGGCTCAAATATGTGAGAAACACTCTTGAAGAGTTAGGGTTTGGAAATCTCTTCAGGAACCCCACAACCATCTTAGCACAGCACAAGAAACAAGTAGGGGAAATTTTCCTAGAGCGGAAAACCCAATGTCGTGCGGAGGCTGAAGGAGAGAAAAAGTCCGTGAGGGCTTATAACTTGGTGAAGAGTGTGGAGGGTATGGAGCCTTATCTGTATCTTGTACATAACGCACAGGACAGATTTCTTATGTGTCGTTTCAGATTGAATTTGCTTCCTTTTATGTTGGCTACTCCGGCAGGTTTTACTATGTCAATCGAGCAGAAGGGACCCTGCGGCTGCGACAATTTGTCTCCGCAGGATTCCCTTCATTTTATTTTGCTTTGCCCCTATTTTTCTATGCCCAGGCGTAGATTTCTAGTAGACATATTAAAAAAAGCCAAATTGGAACATGCCAGGGATGCTTTAGTCTATCTGCAACAAGCTGCCGACCCGCTAACCTTATGCTGTGTCATGAACTTTATCAAGGTGGCGGTTCGATTAAGGATGACGAGGGGAGAGGAATGAATGACCTGGGATTTTATGTTTTAAATTTATGGCCCTGTATGTTGGGATTTTATCGTATTATTCATGTACAAGGATCTTGACTAAGATTTAATGTTTTCTTATCTATGTATATATATGTGTGCTTTTATGGTGTTTTTTAATCACCGAATAAAGATTCTTGAAATGAAATGAACTGAAACACAATTTCCACACATTATCATTTTTTCGCTTTACAGTTTTACCAGTGAAACTGCATGTCTAAGCAAATTTAGTGTACATTTCAATGGGAAATGTACTGTGTGCAAATGACATTGTGCAATCTCACCAGTGCTCCAAAATGCCCCACCAGCTACATAGCACACCTTTGCCACTCTCCTGCTGAATTGGATGGCACATTTGCTATACTTGTTTTTTGGGATTACGTCTAAATGTTTCGCAGTCCTTAGGACTTGGGTGATATAACATTAATGGCAAACCCACACTCTGAAAATTGTCCCAGCCCCACTGCTCACATCCTTTTGTTTAAAAGAGAAAAAATGTATGTTAAAATAATCCAAAACACTTCCCTCTGTAAAACAAACAACCACAAATGCATGGTCACTGGTTCCACTTTTACACACATAGCTGTACAGACTCGACAACGGGCATGACCTGAACGTCTGCATAATGCATCTATCCTGTGCCCCCTCCCAAAACTTGCATCACTGGCTCCATCTATACCCAAACACTAAAACACTCATTTAAGTAGCAAAAGTCAAATTTGAGTATGAAGATGGATAAATTATGGGTGATAAACACTGCAGAATATTTGGATGACATAAATCCTCATAAGTCTGAAATAACATGCATGGGTATTTTCAAAATGCACATATTTTTGGACAAACTGATTATTGATAAGATAAACTCCTGGGTGTAAACTACAGCACTTGCATTAAAATTACTAGGGATGGCTTCCCCAATAGATCCAGCTTATAACTGCAAATGCAATTCAGACCTACTGGCTTTTGCCAGTGCTTGCTTGTTGGTCACCAATGGGTGAAAATCTATACATCTGTGACATCATGGAGCGCTCCTCCCTAAACTTGACGAACAGCTCATGAGGCGAACTTCTGAAGGAGGCCCGCCCAACAAAATGGATGAAAGTGGATGCACCTATAGGGGATGTGTGGTGTGTCATGTGGGGTACATGAGGGGTGGCAGACACAGTTCCGGATTACCAAATAGGCAAGGGCCTGTGGGACCCACTCCCTTTAGGGGCATGGCGACAACGCAGCAAAATATTATTGATTTGATCTTGAAATTATTATTGCAATCAAGCTTTCTTAAATATTGTTTCCATAAGATAGAACAAAAATTATCAACTCAAAGAAACAAAAACTTTATATTAAAGACTATATAGAGAAAATACAATATTAGTGTAATGTACCCATTAACAATTTAAAATACATAAACCAGAGACATCAGATTCACATAACAGTTTATCTCTTAAAAGCTCATCTTCAGGCAGCTGTCAGTTTATAAAACAAATCCTATGGTCTGGGTATTAGGAAATAATTTGCGGGGGGGGGTCCCGAAATTTCAACTGCCTGGGGGCCTCCACAGGGTTAGATCATGCACTGCAGACAGCTAAAGCGGTTTGTAGGAATGACAGACAAGTAATGTAATGTAATGTAATTTGTACTTGTAAAGCGCACTAATACCCCTGGGTGTCCTGGCGCTGTAACTCATACCGCTGTGGAACCCTTCCTGGCTTTTCCCTGTGAAATGTCCACTCCTGGGCACCCCCAAGGTGAAGCCAGGCATCCCAGCGCTGTTGGGGCCATTGTGGAGATTAAGCAAGCTATTGCTCAGAGTTGCAGAGTGGGACCCATGATTAAAATAGGCACCGAGGCGAGAATTATCAGGTCTGAGGAAATTGAGCCCAAGACCCGCCGAGGCGGGAATTGAAACCTGGTCCCAGGCCAGACCTCTGCATCAGGTTCTGCCGCTCTAACCATTGAGCCACACTTCTCCACTCACAAGTGGACACTCGCACAGATGTGGTCATCCTTGTAGGAGATGGGCTTGCAGAAAGCAGCATACTGTCATGCGGCAGTCATCAAAAGTGTTTAAGGCATTTATAAATAATGTTTTTAAAAAGTCAGTTACGGGTACATTGGTCAATAAACAGGCCATACAAAGCACGAAACTTGCCTATTGCAGCTCTGAAAGTATTGACAATGCAAACCTTAGTTTCAGTTGTACAACTGAAAGGTGTGATGCAAAAAGGCACAACAGTCAATCTGTGGGGCTTCCAATATGACTAAAAGAACAGGTTAATGGACAAGAATGCAATGATGGGGTAATGCTCACATTACATTTCATCCCTTGCTCCCTTGGCCAGCGTCCTGTACACAAACACCTCTCAGGGTGCCGATTCAAGGTCTCAGCAAATAATGTTTTGAAAAACGTTCAGTCTAAGTTTAAAGTTATTTACAGCACTGCACACTACATTCATAGAAACACGTGCACACACCCAATTCTGTTACTTCACCGTGAAAGTAGCGGAGATGCACTGTGCATGTTCAAATAACTCTCTATTCCTTTAAAAGTAGCAGTATTTTGTTTAATTTGACCCATCTTTGTGTAGGGTATCGCCCTACTACAGTCTGACGCTCTGTAAATCCACTTAAAAAAAAAAAAAGACACCACTCAGTTTTACTAATTGGAAAAGTCTAAAATACAATCATGCTTCGACTACCGTAAAAAATCTTTTTGGGCCACGTACACTGCAATGGCTATATAGCACAATTCCACAACTGATGCAAGTACCCAGGTCTTCAAATGTAATATCGATAGCATTTCCTCTTTGTTCTTTGTAATCCTGACAGCTGTTTTCGCTGACTCCGCGTCAGTGCTTTTGACCCCACCCTAATGTAGGTCTTTGACCGCAGAAATACTTGGAATGCCCCGCCCCCCCAACTTTCCTAATCCACGTTGCTTATCCTCCCAGATCACCTCACCCACTCTTTGAGTATGCCTTCTCTGCACCACTTATCAATTTTTCCACTTGGGTTTCAACTTCATCCCCTTATCCTCACCTACTTTGCATCTTTACCCAATGTGCCCCTTGTCTACTGTGTCCCAAGTTACTGTACTCACAATCTACTAAGCGTCTCTAGTCTTTTTTAATGCTACCTGATCAACTGTTGGCCTCAACCAACCTGTGACCTCATCCAGTCTGCACCTCCCACTAACTGTGCCGGGCACACAAGCAATGCCCCCACTGCTTGTGCACCTTACCCCGATAGCCATGCCCCACTTTATGCCCCTTGCCCCATTCTAAAAAACACCCCCCTTCTGCAGTCACTCATCATACACCCTATCCCACATCCTGTCCTTGTCCATTCACTAATTAGTTGTGGGGCACGTATGCAAAGCCCCCACAGATTGTGTCCCTTGCCTGACTTCAACCACTCACTTTATGCCCGCTCGACCATTCTAAACACGACCATTTTTTGCAGTCAGCCACACAGTACCCTGTGCGACCCACTCACTTCTGCAATTTGAGGGTTCAATTGAAATGGACTGAACTTGGGGAATATTGTGTAGGATTACAGAACCGTAGTTATGTAATGACTAACAAGGCAGAAAATGTGCGGATTATAGGCAGACATTGTAAATGGGGATTACTTTGACCAATGTGCTCAGTTTCCCCCCTTTCCCACTCCCTCCCATCCTCTCTTATCAACTGAAGTAAACAAGACCAGCAGAGAGCTCTCCAGAGATCATCAGGCAGAGGGAATGGCCCTAATTTCAAATAGTAAAATAAGCTGTTGATTTTACAAACATCTGAACTTTACATGCTAAAAGTATGGTTCTCTTGAGCTCGAACCAAGCACATCACTATAAAAAAAACAAGCATTTACAATGCAATGGTCTCGGCATTGTTAACCCCTTCCATGCTGATAACGGCCCCCAACCGTCATGCATCACGGTGCTCGTGTGCTGATGACGGCTGGGGGCCGTCATGAACCCGCCCACTCTTTAAAACAGCCGCACAGGCGCAGAATCGCGGCCGCACCCAAGGGGTTAAAGTTAGAGCTATTGGCATTGCTCATGACATTATTTTTATTTATGTTTTGGTTTTTAAAACATAAATAAATGGCATTGTCATTTACAATGTCAATAGCTTAATCGCTCGCAAATGCGAGACCTATTGCATTTGCACCCACCCAGAGCCACACACACAAAGCCACCCACACACAAACACAGAGCCACCCACACAGAGCCACCCACACCCACACAGAGCCACCCACAACACAGAGCCACCCACACAGAGCCACCTACAAAATAAGCTACCCACACAGAGCCACACACACAGAGCCACACACAGAGCCACACACAGAGCCACACACACAGAGCCACACAGACAGAGCCACACAGACAGACAGAGCCACACAGACAGACATACAGAGCCACACACACAGACGACAGAGCCACACACACAGACCGACAGAGCCACACACAGACAGATAGAGCCCCACACACAGACACACACACACAAATAGACAGAGCCACACACACACAGACAGACAGAGCCACAAACACAGAAAGACAGAGCCCAACACACAGAGCCCCACACACACAGAGCCCCCCCCACACACACACACAGAGAGCCCCCCCCACACACACAGAGAGTCCCCCACACACACACACAGAGCCCCACAAACACACAGAGAGCCCCACAAACACACATAAGATACCCGCCCGATGTTATACATAAGTCTCTTCAATGTACTTTCAGAGCTGCTCTGTCCATCCCATCTTCGAGATACAACCTAAATACACCATTGATTTTATGGACTAGAACGCGCGGTTGAAAAATGAGACAAAGGGTCGGCCATGTTAGGCGTGGATAAACCTAGGAGTTCGTGTTGCTTGCAAGGTGAATAACAGAACTCTGTGTCTTACGCAATATGATGAGTGTGAATATGGCCATCAATTTCTCCGTAGGTCTGTGTATAATCTACATATACACAGTATGGCCCTTACTTCCACATAGTTTTGACTAAAGTTTCGAAAGCTTCAACGCGCACGTTGACACTGTACTTAAGCTGTACCTGCTCGGTCGCTCTCTAGCTTTCCTTCATCAGGGGCTTCTGAAGGCTGCTTTTGGTCAGACGAGCCATCGACTCCTGCTTCTGAGGGCAAGGTAAAATACCTGCAGCGAAGTGACCATGACAGGTGTGGGGCACAATTAAGCCAAACGGAAGCCCCTGCACACGCTGTTCGTGTAGCGCCTACAGACCAGACTTTCAACTGCTGGGCAGCGGGTTTTCTAGAAATCTGTAATAGATGAGTTTGCAGGGATTGTCTGCAAAGAGAGATTAAACATCGCTCAACCTCTGTGGACCCGACCACTACATGGACAGGCAACCTGAAGCAAAAGAAGTGGTGCATGACGAAATGTTAGCAACAAAAACAAAGGACGTCTTCGAATTAGTTTAGCTGTTAAAATGCTCTGCATAGGCTTGACCGCCATTTTGGAACGGGGAGTTCTCCCTCTGCCGACTTAAAATGTAAAAGAGAGCTAGGCTAATAAGTAAACAACCCATTGACATTGCATTGTGAAGAAGGTGCATACATGTGATATGATACTGTGGACAGTCGCTTGATCATTAGGGCTAAGGCATAGGGCTAAGGCATACTCCAGTCGTGTTTTCAAGAGTTTAATTTATGAAGGCTTCATTATAAATTATGCATGTCCTTGTTTTCAATGGAAGGTCGCCGGCTCAGCACTAAAAGGAAGGTTTTCATACGTAGCGGCTCAGGAGTAGTGGGCGGCCCTTATGCGAAAATAGTTTAATTCTTTAGCCCGAGGATTATGCTATTCCTGTCTTGCGTTTAATGACTAACAACCAGTGATGATACTATAACATTATCCTAACGATAGATGTCCAGATAAGCAAATTCAAAACAAGCCCTTTGCAATGCAATCGGTCTAGCATGTTTGAAATTTTTAGTTTTTGGCATTGGCCAGAAACATGGCGGCCGGCCTGAGGAGCGGGAGAGGGAGAGGGAGGGAGAGAGATGGGCTGCCACGGAGCGGGAGGGAGGGAGCGGGTCAAAGGGAAAGTGCTGCTCCTGCGGGGGTGATCGCCGCACGGAAAACGAGGGAACAGAGGGCAGAAAAACGAGGGAACAGAGGCCAGAAAAACGAGGGAGTAGAGGGCAGAAAAACAAAGGAACAGAGGGCAGAAAAACATTCACAACGAGGGAACAGAGGCAAGAAAAAAACGATCAGAAGCAGGGAACAGCGGCAAGAAAATCGAGCACAGCACTTACCCTCGGTAGCTCGGCAGGAAAGCGGACCACACCACAACACCAACCATCTTTCTCTGAAGTCAAGAAGAAATGCCTCGGAGAAAGCCCCGTCATTTTCGCCAGGATACCCGTAGGGTGGCAGTTGCGCTATACAAGAACTATATACAGTACAATACAATACAATTTTTTGGATTTGGGGGCGTGTTTTTCTTTCTCTCCTCTTCCCATTGGCTGGAATGTAAAATTCCAGCCAATGGGAGGAGGGGAAAAAGAAAACAGAAAGAAACGGAAAAACACACACCCCAATCCCAAAAAGACGGGGCTTAAATGGACAGACGCCCCTCTCCTCCAATGGCTGGCCTCCGTTTAGGAAGCCAGCCAATGGAGAAGAGGGTCGGGTTCAAGCCCCTCACTGAAAAACATAAGATCTCGCCGGCGAGACTGCGCAAGCGCAGCCTACGCAGGCAGAGACATAATGAAGTTTTATGAGGTTCCATAAACCCTGTGTTTCCAACCTCTTAATGTCTGTTACTGCAGCATCCTTAATGCAGAAAGCTGCTGCCCACTACTGTAGAAAAGCAATTGGTGATCCAAGAACAAGCTTCATTACACATGCCCCGGGCTATGTACCCTTTTCTTTAACTCCGTTGTAACATCCCACCTTCCTCCACTAAAAGCACTTTGAAGTGGCCCTGCAGCATCCATTTGTGATGCAACAACAAAGAAAACAAACCCTGATTTATTAGTGCAGTATGCACATACCGCACTCCAAAGACTCAAACACAAAATGATTACTCGCTGACATATTAAACACAGGATCAGGACAATTTCGCAAAATGTCATAAGCAATGCACAAGCCACAAAATAAAAAAGGTATCATCCTGTCCACCGCACATTTTAATGAAAAATAGGGAAGAACCTGATCTAATTCCAGAAAATAACTTTCCCTTGACTGGTACTGTCATTTGCTGCATTCCTTCAACAAAGTAATAGGGCTGCAGGCCTAAGTTAGCTTGAGAATCACTAGGGACATGCCACTATCAGTTACTGCCACTCTCTTTCAGAAGTACAGTCATGTAACTTATTATGATTGTCAACTCTAGCTTAATAAAGTGGGTGCTCTTTATATTGGCTGGGATTGCAAAAATATGCCAGTTTCATCAATTCGAATCAGTGGATCAAAACAAGCTTTAACTTTTGTCAATCTACCATTTCACCAAGCAAGTATCACTGAACTCAGACACACAACCATTAAAAATTCACTTCTAGGATTGGTCACCACACAAGCCAAATCTTTGACCACATATGTGTTTTTACCTCTTCGTTTTCTCTGCGGCTACTCCTTCCTAATTCAAAAGCCTGAAACAACCTGGTCATTGTGGTATCCCTATCATTCATTTACAACTGCTGTGGAATATCTGGGGTCACCTGGGATTAAGAGCATAAAAACTTTCCTCTGAAATAATTGTTGGCTTGTAGTTTTCTGATCACATCCTGCCAGGATTAAAGTGACACACTGGTTCCCAGCCAAACAAATGTATGGATTCCAAACCACCTGCCCAGCACATACAACCTGCATAGACCAGCTTTAGATTACCTTTCCAAATTATTCAAAATACCCACCTGGCCAGATGTTCTCATGGAGATGCAAATGGTACTGCAACAGGTCTGTGCACCATAAATGCTCCTCGCTCTGGAAATCTCACCACCACCCTCTTTGCCATGAATCAGGCATCCAATCAGTTCACACACAGCTCAGTCTTCCTGGAATATTTATCTTTGTATTTTAAATGGAGTTGAACTCAGTCTTTAGGTTAAAAGAGGGCTTGTGACTCCATCCTTTGTCCAAAGCATGATTTCTGTCTGCCTTCAGATGTCTGCCTATTCATGCGTACCCAGAAAAGTGCTGCCCTATCACCTAATGGTGGGAGGGGCCTCTGATAATCCCAGACTGAAAGCGAGACCTGCATTTAGACTTTCCAGTGGAATGGGTATGGTAAGCGAGATAACTTGCAGACGTAGATACAGGGACCTGCGAAATTAGCCATCCACTTGGGCCGAAGAAGAATATGTAATCACTCTATAGTCTAGTCAAAACATTCTCGGAGAGGAAGAACTCACTCAGCGGTAACAAAGACAGACATGCAAATGGCAATGCAGGCGCCAACAAAGCTCAGAATGTGCCATCGGTCAGTCACCACTACCAAGCCTCAGCTGTTGCCTGTAGAGTCACAGTAAGTCGTACTCAATGACATAGCAACACAAGTGGCCTTGATATACAATATATTTCGAGGGTCAGATGTATCAAGAGACTGGTTGCAAGAATTGATTGTGAATTGCACACTGAGTTATTGTGAACAGTGTTTAATTTTGTAATGTGGTCTATGTAATAATAGGCAGCATCACAAAATCCAGACACAAGGGGAATCACTGAATGACATACCTAAGGAATATTAAGTAGACAGATAACTATTAGCGACCCCCTGTAATTGGTTACAGGTATAGTGGGTTTCAAGGACAGCAGACCACCACCACTGTTTCTCCAAACGGGAAATTGATTAAAAAAAATGTTAAGGAACTGGTGCAGCTTTAAACAAAAAAAAAAGATCCCTATAGTCAAAATGGAGGGTTTTCAGTGAGTAGGAAGTGGTGGCACTCGGCTAGATTTGCGGATGTGTGAAGTAAAGTTCAAGTAAATATGGTGCTAGCCAGGTAGGGGAGACCCCTATAGCCCCCATGTGCATGTAGGAGAACCCTACAACAACTTAGTACTCCTAAATCCTGGGCACTCATACAGTGGTGTGTTTCAGAAAAAGATCATTATAACGTAAGGCAATGAGAAAGTTCAATTTCAATAAAGTTCGCAGAAGAGTTGTTTCTTGTTCTTTTTTATTTTGTTCGCGTTGAAAAGCAACCAGCACAAAACAACCAGCCAACACGTGTTTCGTCTAGGAGGATACTCCCATGACTTCTTCAGGTCTTCGAACCTGGAAGCAAAGCAGCGTAATCGAGATGCCGGTGTTAATTCCAACTCGGCATGTCTGTACCGCAGGGTGTGTGGCAACATGATTATTCTATCAGGCGGTCTGGTCACAGCGGTATTAAGATTTAAAAAGAGCCACGGATGCACACAAGGGTATGTGTGAAAGGTGAATGATTTGGGTAGGTGTAACAAACTGAATTACCAAGCTCAAGTCCAATCCACGTCATATGGGGATATCAAGGTAAAGACACGGGTGTGTGTCGGGTATCGGTGATTCAGGGAGTAGCGGTAGGCGTCATCCGTGGCTCGTGTCGAAAACTTTCTGTTGTGGCAAAAAAAGATCCCGTTTGGGTATATTTCAGAGGATGTAGGCCAGTGCCTAATTTGAGCCAGTGGTTTCCGGTGCTCAGCACCGGCACTTATTTGTCGATATCGGCGCTTGTGTAAGTCTGCCACAAGATGGTGCTTTCTGGCTAATTCAGAGATGATCAAAACAACAGTTAATTATTAATCAGATATACATAAAACAAAAATGACTATTACCTGCTGCCAAAGCCTTTCTTTAGGGTCCTGGAATAGTCTGAATTGTCACATTTGTAAGAGTGTGATGGTTACTAATTGTGTTGTTACCATCATTGGCAGCATGGCAGGGGCAACGTGTGGTGCAAGCTGCAGTGGCCTCCTGACGAGAGCCCCAGCACTTATTGCATTGCAAATTTACCGCTTCAGTGTTCATGACGGCTCAAAGCCGTCATGAGTCACAGTAGTCTTGTGCTCATGACGGCCTGGAGCCGTCAGAACGTTGCTGCTCCGCCCAGGCGCGATTAATTTCCCCGCCTGTGCGGGCAAATTAATAAGTGGGCAGAGTTCTGGCGAAGAATTGAGCAAAATAATGGCACAAATTGCATACTGCAGGAGCGGCTCGTGCAGGTAAGAGCGGTGGGTTGGGGAACTCCACAGACGACGGCGAGGGAAAATTAAATAAATAATTAATTTTCCGTCTGTCGAGACACCCTAAAACCCCCTCCCACCCCACCGCTCTTACCTGCACGGGTCGCTCCTGGCATACAGGAGAGTGCTTTGAATCAATCCTTCTGTAAAACATTAACATTTATTCCTTCTAAGCTTTACATATGAAAAACAACCTGACAAGGTCCACTGCACCACACAGCCTGCTAGCATGCAACCTCCCCGCCGAACAAATGGCTGATTGCCATAAATCTACAGCCAGCCTACAACTTTTGCGAGAAATTGTGTATGAAGCGTCCCCTATGTACCTTGTGAACAAGAGTGCCATATCACAACCACTAAATGAACAATGAAACTTTTATTTACGAGGAAAATGTTCGCCCTTCCATCAATGAAATGGCCAAATCGCTACTTGTTTGTGAAGCTCTCCCTGCAGTTCCAGGATTCTAAATGTAGACTATGCAACATCAGTGCTCCTGCCCTCTAAAGTATTTGCCATTGGTGCAACAAAACATTTTGAACGATACATTCTGCAGCTTTCGATTTACGGTTCTTTACCACTATCCTACTCGTGATAGCATGATTGTGCTTTTGATAAGCTTGAACTTCTTCAGTCAAAAAACTTTATAAATAAATAAATAAATGCTAAAAAAAATGATGAAACAATGTAAACATAAAATAACAAGAAAAGAAGAGAACAAATCATTTAACACCATCGAACAGCCAGCGGAGAACCTACGATAGCATCTTTTTTCGGATACAAAATTTAAAAAAAAGTATCCAATGATGGGAACTAAAGCAAGAAACACTTGAACCACTGAAATCACGCTTCCTTCTGCTATGGGGAGTGATTCACTTTTCGAGGGTTGCGGCTCTGAAATGTAGTTTAATTCTGAACATTGCTCCCGCTTGGCAGTCTTGAGGTCAATTCTCTTCACTTGAATTACTTAGCTGCAAACTACAGTAATGTTCTGATGACTATTTTAACTCTTGATACATAATACTGCAAAATAAATAAACGTTGTGTGCATGTTTGAGGGCTATTGCATCTTCTACACTCCTTCCTACAGGTTGCATATACGTTTTTAATTTAAAAAATGACAAATTGCTAGTGCCAAGCCACATTTTAGGTTTTTATGTGGCAAAGTAAAATAAACTTTGAGGTATAATAAATAGATCAGCTGAGATGACCCATGGCAAATTCTCATGAAATTAAAGGACTTCAAAATTGACAGTTTTATCCTTTTTTCCCTCATTTCAGTGCCAACTCCATGTATGGGCATTCTCTAATCTTCACAGCCTGCCACTGTCCGTTGAATATCTGCACCCCAAATTAACTTTGGCCACACACCTTTCCTGAAGATGTCTCCCATCTGCAGCTCACCTCCTCTCAATGACCCACAATCTTTCAATGTCCTCTTCTACCACACACATCCACTCGCCCATACTACCATGCTCTTCCACTCAAGCTCAATACCCAACATCATTTCTCAACGACCAGCTTCAATCTTCCAATGTCATCTCCTGAAGCACTTATTTATATCTTCAAATGTCCAGCCTCATTTGCATTGCCCATTGTGCACCTCCGCATGTAATACTCCCCAACGGTCTGATGTCCTTTTATCCTTTATGTATAACTTGATGTTCATTTTATATATACACAATGTATAATCCAGCTATGGAGAGAGTTCAGCCATCACCTCATAGTAACTCCTTGAAACCAGATGACCACCTTTTCCACCTGGATGGCCACTCCCCACTCCTCAAATACCACAGCATCCTTGTGTCCTCCCAAGTAATCCAAACATTCCAGCCGCGAACATCAATGTGCTTCACTGGACACTGAAAACGTAAGATCTATATCTCGATTTAATATGTTTCAACTTAAGGCTCAAGCCTCCAATAGCATCTGCCATCCCGACAGCATGTGTTTTTCGACTATCGAGGTGGCTTGACAAGTGAAAAACTTTGCACGAGCTGCCTACTTTCAAATTGTGGGGGTTCTTCAATAGTAATCAGCACAACTACACAACTGACAGTATGCCACTGTGGGATGTTTAAACTCCAGGATTATCAAATATAATACATATAAACATTTATTTATATTTTTTTCCATAATAATAAGGCACAGAAAATCTAAAGGAAACATGCAAATGATCAGACACTTTTTATTTTTTTTAGAATATAATATGCCATTCACAAAGCCTGGGGCATCTCCTCCATTGGAGTGGAGGAGCGTTGCCCCACTTAAAAGCCCCCAAAGCTTCATAGATGAAAAATAAAAAAGTAATTTATTACCGTTTTATTTTTCCATGCCCTGTCCTGAAAAGAGCGTCAGGACGGGGTGGGACCTCTATTGAAAAAGGCTCACCACTTTTTATAGCTTCCTTTCTGATGACATTAAAAACATCAAAGTGACCGTGCAGTTAGTAACTGCTGAGAAGCTGCACCATATAATCTCCATCCAACCAAGATGGTTTCCCAGCCATTAATCAGAGCCCACAGTGAATAAAGTTCATGCACGCGCATGCATACTATGTTCCCGCTGGCTCTAACGACAGTCATGGCTCCACAGGGAGACCTACAGAGCCCAATGGCCGACTTACACTCTTTAAAAGGCATAGTCGGCAGCTTGGTGTTCCACTACAGATCCGCGGCAAGGTACGATGAGCAACCATATTGTGATATGTTTCAGTTTCCCCGAAGTGTATTAATACATACATCTCGCTTAAGATCTGAGTTCAAGACCCACTTTTGCACTATAATACAGTTTCTCACTTCATGTAGCACATAGAAGTGAACATGCTAACTAACAGAAGATGCCCCTTTGTTCATTAAATTAATGACATGCAAAATTGAAGACAATCTCCCATTAAACGGTAGTGCCACTTAAGGCAGAGCCTTTTTTAAATACAGTGGAACACTCTGTAGATCAGACAAATTACAACAGCCTTACATGTAACCATATGTCCTTTCAATGCTTATTATGGGTTTACCAAATTCAACAAGACACTCTGATGAACCGGGACCTAGAATCCTGGGGAGAGGTGGGCCTGGAGATGGTGGGGGATTTGATCTCATATGGTGCCCCGTATAGCTTTCTTGAGATCATGAACCTATACATTCTAGCGAGCGATAGCTTTATCCTTTATGGCAGTGTCCGAGAACTACTCAAGAAACAGTGGAATACTCAATAAGGGGAACCCAAGATGAACACAGTATGCAAAACTATTTCCACCCAAGCAATACGTTTCGCTTTCACTGAACGTGCCCCTTATCTTAAGGTGTAATTCACTGTGAGCAGCAGAGCCCGATGATCAGGTGGGGTTTTTCTGGTTTTCTCTTTATTCTCTTCTTGTTACATGATGTTATTTACATCAATAATTCCATGATTGTATATGTGCACGCCAACTAACACAATGTAGAGAAGCGTGGCTCAATGGTTAGAGCGGCAGACCCTGATGCAGAGGTCTGGCCCGGGACCAGTGTTCAATTCCTCTTGGACTCAATTTCCCCGGACCTGATAATTCTCGCCTCGGTGCCTAGTCTAATCATGGGTCCCACTCTGTGACTCTGGGCAATAGCTTGCTTAATCTCCACAACGGCCCCAGCAGCGCTTGGATGCCTGGCTTCACCTTGGGGGTGCCGAGGAGTGGACATTTCACAGGAAAGCCAGGATGGGTTCCACAGCGGTATGAATACAGCGCTACAAGACCTCTGGGTAGAAGTGCACTATATAAATACAAATACATTTACATTTACATTAAATGTACTCCTGACCACTTGTTAACCCGAGCACCTCATGTCACTCGAATAAAGACAATATTTGTTATACCTTTGGGACAAATGATGAATGTGCAAGCTTTATGTGATGACTGTATTTTCTTATCTGGAAAAATCTAATAAAGAGTATTTAAAAAAAATTGTAAATCAGACTCAAAAACCTCAAAGAAAAGCTATAAAATCTAAGAGTATGTATAACACCTCAAAGCTTCTGGTAGACATGACATCTTTTGGTGTGTTTCCCCTGTCTTTTTGATTTCTGACCTCCTGGTTTTGACTCTGTTTTTGCTGGTTTAGTGTCTCTGTGCACTTTTTCACTGCTGTTCAGTGTTAAAGTGCAAGTGCTCCTGTTGTAAATTGTGTTATGGATTGGTGTTTCCGGGATTGCAATGTTGGAATTACTGGCAAGTCCCTAGTAAAGTGCACTGAGAGTGCCAGGGCCTGTAAATCCAATGCTACTAGTGGGCTCGAGCACGGGTTGTGCCACCAACAGAAATAACCGGGAAAAAGGTAACTCAGACCTGCCACTGCAGAGTCTGCGCGCAGTTTGTAACTGCCATGTCGACCTGGCAAGTGCACCCACTTACCAGTGGGCAGGGTGCAGTGTATGTGAAAGGTAGGACATAGCCTGATGTGTGAGGCATGTCCTGATAATAAATTATTGCCAATTTCGTTTTCACTATTGCAAGGCTACCTGTTCCCATAGGACAGAGTGGGGAGTTTGTTTATAAAATCTATTAAACATAACTGGCCCAGGGAACTAGGCAGAGAAATAACTTGTGGTATGCCTGAACTCAGAATCTAAAGATGCATCTTTTAGTAAAGGTGATTTTTAAATTCTGTGTTTGAAAACACCACTTTTAGAGAGTAGGTATTCTCTTGCTCAACCATCCAGTAGGCCTCTGCTGGGTTTGTGGATTGACTGACTGGGTTCTGGATGACAGGGCTGGAGAGGGGCAGTGGCTTCAGATAGTCTAGGTGTGTCAGGAAAAGGCTAAATAGACATGGGCTGCATTTAGAGTAGGCGGAGGAGATTTCCTTTCACCTGAATGGGCCTGGTCTACCTCTGACAATGCCGTCTCCACCTCCTGCCAGGAAGCCACACCAGAGAGGGCAGAACTGGTTCTGTCTGGGCACAGACACTCTCTGTCTGAGAGGACAAAGGATTTTTGGCTATAAAAAGTGGGGTCCAAACCCTGAATTTTAGAACTCTTTTGGACCAAGAAGAAGAGCTGGAGAAGCTGTGAGGAGGAACTACCTCTTTGCTGAATGCTTTGCTGTGTTGGCATCCAGCAGCTGCTTCAGTCTTGGGCAGTGAAAGGACTGGACTGAACTTTCTGCAATCTACTTTTGTGAGTTTCTCCAAGGGCTTGAGGTAGAGCTTGCTTCTTGTTCAAGAAGTCTCAGGAACAGCAAAGCCTTCAAGTTCTTCTGCCCTCAGCACTGGGGACTGTGTGTTTTGTGCTGCACAAGAAGAAAAAGCAAACCCAACGCCGTCTATGACACCGCTGTTGACTCTGTGGCCTGAAGGCACCGCAGAGGGCACCGGCATAATGTGACCCTGGTCTCACCGACACTGCCTGCTGACGTCGCCACCAACGCTTCACGACGCCGCCTTGGTATCCCCAACGCCACCACTGTTTGCACCGTGGTTCGAGGGCACTGCTCGTAAAGTTACACGACACACCGTCCTCATCCCGCATCGTAGCCATGGCCTACCGACACCAGCACCATCGACTCCAGTTCGTCAGCCGATGACAGCGCTTCAGCAATGACGACGACGCTGCTTGCACCGTGACCTGCCAGCACTGCGACGAACACCGCATCACTTTGCACCGCGACCCTGGTCTCATCGATGATGCCATCTGACGACGCCATCAAGCCACTGCTCGCACCGTGACCTGAGTGCATCACACACCGCACGACTGCACTTCGCACTGCAGCACCTGAGGCCCGCCGACGCCAGAGCTCCTGACTTCAACTGCGAGGAGTTCGATCTGCAACGTGTGTGACTTCAAGGGCCCGAAGACTCCTGCATCGACACCTGGAACAGACGCCTGCAGACGCTGTGCTTCCAGAAGCTCAACGAGAGGTCGCCGACACCCTGCATTTCTAAAGGTACTGTTTTGTGGGTCTTCCTGACACCGCAGCATGCCCGCGATGCCGCGGTCAGCCAGAACTGTTGGGATTTGTTTGTTCACGACGCCGTGATAGCCCCGGACAGAGCTATTGACTTCAAGGAACTGTAGTCCAAGGTTATTTTGATAACTGAAGATTTCCAAGTACGGTATTGTGGATTTTATTGTTTTTGGTCCTGTCTTGAGTATATAAAAATATTGGACATTTTTCTAAACTGGTTTGGTGTTCTTTGTAGTGCTTACACTGTATTACTCTTGGTTATGTGCATATGCTTTACACACTGCCTCTAACCTAAGCCTGACTGCTCGTGCCAAGCTACCAAGCGGGTGGTGAGCAGGGGTTATTTTAGGAGTGTAACTCCCTTATCCTGACTAGAAAAAAAAGAGTCCGTATTTGGACAAAGGTATCTACCTCTGCCAACTAAAGACCCCCCATTTCTAACAGCATCACTAAGTTTTAAAGAGCAGAATATTTCAAAGTCAGTGAATTTTCTTTGCTCTGCAATTCTCAAAGATGCATGGCAGCAAGCAGTCCAAAGATGAAACAGGCACAGGCAAAGCCAACCATTTTATTGATGACTGTAAGGCTTTTGGCTTTGTCAATGCTTGTTTTGTTTTGTCATGGATTCCATAAACGTTGTGAATGCTACTGGGCTCTTGCCAATATTAAGAAGAACAGCCAGGAAAAAAAAAGCAAAAACTATTTTTGTCTTGAAAAGCACATATTGCCATGTTAGTTCCTGGCAATAAAGAGAGCTAGTTTATGTGGGGATGTGTTCCTTATGAAGTTGAAGAATACCATCTCTCACAGTGAAGTTGAACCATTGCCCGATGAAGTAGTGGGTATAATAAAAACCTAAATGACAACAACAGACCAATGGACGAACATGACTAATTCTAACCCCTATCAGAAAGAGAGAGAGTGTGTGAGTGTTATATATAGATCTATATCTCTATATCTATATCTATATTACCTACTGGCGGTCGCCAGTAGGTATATATAGTTAGGATTTTTTCTCTATGGGATTTTTGAAAATTCTATGTCTAATAACTTTGGCGTTTGTGGACGGAATTGGCTGAAATTTTCAGGAAAATTGCACATTTTGTTTCTGAGCAGCCCTTGAAAATTTGGGGGGGGGTTCGTCAAGGGGGGGCCGAGAAAAAAGGGGGGTCCCAAAACGTGTTTTTAACATTGAGTTTTCCATAGGGCGGTTGGCCTCACTTTTAGCCCGAACGGCTGAATGGATTTGCACGAAACTTGGCAAAATTGTAGGGACTGGTAGCCCGATGTGCCTTTTGTAGGTCTCAATATATGTGCTACAGTGGATTTTGAGAAATTAACGTTTAAAAAAAGATATATATCTGTAACAGCGGACCGGGCAGTGCTCCAGGACGCGTACTTTTCGCGCAACGGAGCTTTGTGAAGCGAAGCTGATTGGTTCTCCGGCGTCTGTCAACATTCCAAACAGTCCGTAGCGGCCGCCATCTTGTCTCTCGGTAGGATCGAGAGACAAGAGGAGGCGAAAGCGAAGGGGCAAATGACCATAAGGGGGAATAGTAGATCCTCGCTGACCCCCTAGGTTTGATGTGGAGGTTTTAAAAGGGCCCCGCGGGGCAAAAAAAAAAAATAATAATAATAATCGAACGGCTGAATGGATTTGCACGAAACTTGGTAAAATATTAGGGACTGGTAGCCCGATGTGCCTTTGCTAGGTCTCAATATATGTGCTCCAGTGGATTTTGAGAAATTAACGTTCAAAAAAAGATATATATCTGTAACAGCGCTCCGCTTCGCGTAACGGAGGTTTGCGAAGCTGATTGGTCATTCTGTCACTGGGCTATAGTTGGGCTACATCTGGCTGATATTTGGGCTACATTTGTTTTTTTTCGTCTCTGGCGGCCATCTTTGGGCTACATTGGGCTACATTGGGCTTCATTGGGCTTCATTGGGCTACATTGGGCTACATTTGGGCTCCAACATATATATAGGCCAATGTAGCCCAATATATATTTTTCAAAGTTAATTTTCGTAAAAACCACTGGAGCATATATCTTGAGACATAGCAAAGGCACATCGGGCTACCAGTCCCTACAATTTTGCCAAGTTTCGTGGAAATCCATTCAGCCGTTCGAGCTAAAAGTGAGTCCAACCGCCCTATGGAAATGAAGGAAATGAATGGGTAATTTGTAATTAGCAAATAGCTCATCGCAAACTAGGAATGGTAAAGAATCGCTATTTATTCCTTAAAGTTCGCTATTTAGGAAATGCAAAAAACTTTGATGATACATATGGCGGTTCATCTCTAACAAGATAAGAAGCATAGGGATAGATTTATGATGACTGGCGCATCACCAGGGATGTGTTAGTCATTCTGTGCCGCTGTTCCGTCACCTATGGTGTGCTGCATTTACAATGCGGCGCATCATGGGGCAAAAACAGCACAGATGCGTGATGTATCTGTGCCGTAAAGGTGGCGCATTGCTGGAGTTGTATCGCAAGTGTGATGAAGCTCCAGCAAGGGTCGGGGGTGCCCCTGTCGCAGGGTTTCTGTTCTCACACAGAACTGTGGACAGAGGATTGGAACCTCGGCGAATTAGGGTGTCCCAAAACTCACCTTAGTAATCAAAAACCCCTTAGCAAGCTAGGTACAGTGTCACATTGGATATAACAAACTCTCAATGTTTAGACAATCCAGAATATGAACCTATAGTACCTCAGGATACGTGGAACTCATGAACAGTCGGTCGTTATATATTTCTTAGAAACCAGAACATGGAGTTAAGAAGAACACATGTGTATTTGAAATGTTTATTTACTAATGCCGTCTTCTCAGGCGTAGTATCTTAGATAATACAAGTACACATATTATCAGTAGCAAAATTACCAGCATAGTTACTAGTACATAAAAAGCGAATGGTGACAGTATGTTAACATGCTGTAAATGAATAAGAGTTAGCAACACTTATAAGCAGCCGCGGGCCGTGGCGGGAGTTACGGTGGGGCAGGGAGGCGGGGAGGGGGAGGGGCAGGGTGGAGAGGGCTCCACCCTGCTTCTCCCCCTCCCCGCCTCCCTGCCTCACCGTAACTCCCTCCACGGCCCGCGGCTGCTTATATCTCACCCTCCCTAATACACATATTATATTATTTGCTAAGAAGGTCTCTTTGTGTTGTTTTAGGGCGTGCCCATACTTTAGTGTCTTAGATTTGAAGGAATCACATCAGCATACACCAGCTCTCTCTTCATGTGAACCGCATCAAGTGTTGTGTATGTGTGTTCGGCAAAGCAATATAAAACCCGCCTCATGCCCAGAATTGGCAGAAGTTGCACTTATGTTAGGAGTATGAAGTCGTGGAGATCAGACCTCATAACAATTCTGTATCGTGTTGTTCTTGAAACTTTAGCACTCGCTGTACAGATATAGTTTAACAAGCAAAGCAGATAGTAGAGCAATAACATATTATTCTCATGTAAACCACGATGAACTACTAGGTTGAAAGCTAAAGCAACAACTAAGTGTCGTGTGCAGAAGTTGCAAAAAAGGAAAAATGGCGTTTAAACCGGTAATGAGCCCATGCTAACTTAACACGGTGTAAAGATATCCAGGACCTAGATGACACCTCCCCATGATCCGGAAACGAACTGAATAAGATAATAGAAGTGCCATCTCATGAGAGCAGATTGCAAGTTTATATGTGGACGGTCCGCAAGGTAAAGCATTAAAAACTAGGAACATTTAATGCTAAAGAAAAATAAAACAGCCAAGTACTTTATCGAGTCTTAAGCCAATAGGCAAGGTAAATAATAAAAACTTGACAAATAAGTCAATGAATTGTCAATGAAATGCTACTACTCAGCATATCAAACATGAAAAAGGTCTATGACATAACTGTGTATGCAAAATAAGCTGCAACAGCCTCCAATAGGAAGTCACCGTCTTCATCCGAAAACAGTTCAGCCATCCAATTTAAAAGCGGAAAAGAACATACGTGCTCTCCCAGCACCGGATCCTCTATCACCATCAGAGGACAGCTCGGTGGGTTTTCAAGAAAGCTCTGTTCCAAGAAAGACTGTGTTGCCGCCAGTAAATTCCAGGGACCAATTAGTCCATGCATCAATGCCACAGCCATAATCCTTTCGCCAGGACAAACCAACTCGTGAGTAATGATAGGAGTCATCAGCTGATTAAAGTCGACGTCAGGAGAAACCGGTCCGCAGAGACACAAATCAATGGCCCAATCGAAATCACAGGTCAGGCAGTGAAATACAGGCTGGACACAGGTGAAGTAGGAGAATCGAAAAGATAATCCATATGCCGTGCTTAATATCGCCAACGGCATTGTGCCATAATATTCTAGCATGCGATTGCGGAACAGTGTCAGCAGCTGCAGGGCGGGAGGTTGCATAGGAGGGACATCCATATTTAAAAATGTAAAAAAGCACAAGAGCGTCCGCTGGTAATGCAAGTAAAAATGGCAATCCACGAAGCAGAGTGGAAAAAATAGAATGAAAGAAAGCAGGGATTACTCCAAAGATTTTCTCAAATGAAGTCACGAGACCACTGGTAACAACTTTAAAAAAGTGCGCCAGGGCCTTTGTGGAGGATGCGTTAAAGATAGTCCGAACCATCTTGCTGAAATGGAAAGGCAAATCTGAATTGAAAAGGGTCTGCACCTCTGTACAGGTGTTCGCTATGTGAAGCACGAAAGTTTCACGGGCCGAACTCAAGGCCACCTCTCTCTGAGACAAAAGAGCTCTTATTCTTGCCATGCCGTTGAAATCTGCTCCCAAGGTTGGTATTTGTGGCGAGATTGAAAACTCCCTATGTTCATGTGTGGGAGGAAATAGAACATTTCTGCAGCAAATAACCCGTTCACTTACTGTTACGATAAAAGGAATACTTTTAATTAACCCAGAACAATCTTCATTATTGAGCATCAAATAACTACCATTTTCCAACAACTTGAACGTGGGGATGATAGCAGGAACTGGCGTGCCTTGCAACACGCAAGCCATATTTGGTCGGTGTTTGTTGCATGAACCGTGTAACTGTATGTGCCTACACATTAGTGAATGATCTGGCGTCTCAGTGCATTCCTCTCCATTCAGATAAACTTCTTGATCATCTTTGAAACATCTGTATGTGTATGGAAGCGACCAGACCTCATGAAGAAAAGCACTACCTAAAGGTTCATAACGACCTATTGGTATATATTTCATACAATTTGAAAACTTATATAAAGCAAAAGGCAGCGTTATTAAACCGTGGATAAGGCACGTTGCCAAAAAACCCGCAATCCTCTGCTGATGATGTCACTGAGCATGTCATGAATGATGTAATATGTGACATCATCAGCAGTGGATTACGGGTAATAGTATCTCTAGTTTACTCCCCTATAGCTGTCTTTCTTTTAACATAAGTGTCTGTTTCCTTCCCTTATACTTACTGTTTTTGGTTCGCTTCCGGTTCGCGTACCGGCGAGCGAACTGGGAAGCGAACTAAGAGAAATAGAGGTTGGCACAGTTCCAAATATTGTACCAATTTTTTAATAACGGGGAGGTAGTTCTGAAAAGAACTTTTTTTTTATTGTTTTTGTTGTTTTATATTTTTTTTATTATTTTTCGGAACTTTTTTTACTTTTTTTGAATTTTTCTGAACAGTTTTATATTTTTTGGGGTTTTTCTTGGAGGGGGCAATGAAAACGATTCATTGTAAAGGGCTCAACAGGAGCAACAAAACAAAAAAAAAGTATTTATTATTTTGGGCGTTTCGTACAAACTTGCATATGATAGTCAATAGCTCTGTTGATCAGAGTGATGCTTCTTTCTCCGTAGCAAATGAATCCATCGCAAAATACGCAGATGTGTTTTACTTCACCAAATCTCATTTGTATATTTGGCACCATCTCCCTGCCCTCTGGTCCCGTTACTTCCGGTACAACAGATCTTCTGGCCATAATAGGGAGATTATCTAGGTCGTTCCGAAACTGTGCAGCACTGTAGTTGTTATGATGCCACCTAGTCATATGGCGATGCATTGTGTAGTTTCCGAAACTGTATTTTTTCTCGGTTCCTCTGGACAGTCTATCTTGACATATAAGGCAAGTTACGTATCTTGCATTTACTTTTTTCTGACCTTTGGGAATTTTAAAAAATTGCCAAATGAAGTTTTCTTTCCGGTGAGACGTCCTTGGCTCCTCAGGCAAAAACTGCCTCTCTTCGTGCTCGTCGTTCTGTTCCTCTTCTTCCTCTTCTTGTTGAATTATAACTTGAGCAGGTGGTCCACTCTTCCTTGGATGTGGTGGAGGTGGTGGGGAAGCACCAGCTGAAGCTACTAAAGGAGCCATTGCTCAGTGATCACAAAGGGTCTTTCTCTCACAATGATGAAAGTCAGAGTGAGGAAAGAAGGAGGGATTTTCATCATTTGGGAAAAACAAGAGTTCTCAACCAATGAAAAGTGTTCATTTTAGATTATATGACCTAGTCTTACATCATTAGGAAACCAAAAGTGAAATGAACCAATGAAAAGTGTTATTACCAAGTCACATGACCTGCTGTGTTTACGTTAAGCGCTTTGCAGGGCCTCCCGGTTTGCTTCCAGAAACCTGCGCTTTGCGACTCGCTTCGCGTACCAGTTCGCTAACGTAGCACGTCATATGACGTATCACGCGACAACGTGAAACGTCATGCGGACGGGAGGCGTCACGATGTTGTTTTCTAACGCGGCAGTTGCGGTAAAGAAACGTTTACCGGCTCGCGGTCTATTTCGCGGCATCAAGGTCAGCTAACGGGAAGCTTCCCGATTCGCGAAGCGGGAACGAAGAAAAAAAAATATTAAAAAAAAAAATTATTCATAAACATATAAAATATATTTTTGGATTTAAAGAAGAATACATTTTACAGCTACAGATATTAGCTGTTAAAAAACCAATGAAATTCACTGAAAAAACCATAGGTTATAGACCATATATAGTTAGGAATTAGCATTTACAAAACCTTGAAAATTCACTGAAAAAACCATAGGTTATAGACCATATATAGTTAGGAATTAGCATTTACAAAACCTTATTTTACTCACACAAAACCATTGAAATTCCATATATAGTTAGTTGCACTAACTATATATCGCGCACCCGCAATCCACTGCTGATGATGTCACATATTACATCATTCATGACATGGTCAGTGACATCACTGATGACATCACTGATGACATCTCAAATGACATCACTGATGACATCACTGATGACATCTCAAATGACATCACTGATGACATCATGACACACCAATACCAGTTACTACATACGCACTCACTGATTCCTACGTCTACACACACATTCACTCATTCACCCATACAATCACTCATACATACAGTCACTCATTATTACAACACTATCATATGCACTCATACACCTATGCAGACACTCACACACTGCCACTCATCCATGGAGTTACTCACACACCTAGTCAGTCCTGTAAAGAATCAATCACACTTCCATTTCCTCATCTATACAGTTAAACACAGAACACCATACTTCAGTGACATCACTGATGACATCACTGATGACACCTCAAATGACATCACTGATGACATCTCAAATGACATCACTGATGACATCATGACACCAATACCAGTTACTACATACGCACTCACTGATTCCCACGTCTACACACACATTCACTCATACAATCACTCATACATACAGTCACTCATTATTACAACACTATCATATGCACTCATACACCTAGTCAGTCCTGTGAAGAATCAATCACACTTCGATTTCCTCATCTATACAGTTAAACACAGAACACCATACTTTTTCACACATATACTAACACATACTTACTCTCTTATACAATCACTGATACAAGTACACATGGATATGCACAGAGTCACACACCTCCCAGCCAGCCACACACACACTCAGTCTTCCATACATCCACTCATTCTTCAATATGTAAAACATATTTAAACTTTACAAAAACACACAGACACTAGATGATGTCATTTGAGATGTCATCAGTGATGTCATTTGAGATGTCATCAGTGATGTCATCAGTGATGTCACTGACCATGTCATGAATGATGTAATATGTGACATCATCAGCAGTGGATTGCGGGTGCGCGATATATAGTTAGTGCAACTAACTATATATGGAATTTCAATGGTTTTGTGTGAGTAAATTAAGGTTTTGTAAATGCTAATTCCTAACTATATATGGTCTATAACCTATGGTTTTTTCAGTGAATATATATATATATAGCTCAAACATACCTGTCATGTCTCAATGACAAATAAGGGTCGGACACTATTGTGTTGTTGAAGGAGCTTTATTTCCCGCTTCCATCTGCCATCATGTCCCTACTCTATCTGCCCCTTTCCTGCCTCCACTCCTCCTCTTCCAGTTACACCCCTAACTCCACCCCTCAACCACTAGACTGCATATCACGGTATTACATCTCCCCCTTTCTTAATAAAATAAAATAAAATTAAACATCTGACTTGGTCATAGTTCTTCAATCAGCCGGACCGGTCTGCGGATGGTTCGTTTGGGCCGCAAAGACGCCTCTTCATTCCCAAATTCAGTTCCTGTTTGGTCTTCAGGCATGAGTGCTACAGGGGTAGTCTCAGTCGTTTCCTTATTCGGTCTTTCTGTCGCTTTGGTGAGAGTGTCCTTGACGGTCGGATTGCACCGTTGAAAATGTGAGACATTTCCTGTGGTTCTCTTGTTGTCGGACTCGGCCGTTATCATGGTTCCCTTTTGCTGTCTGACTACCAAGGGTTCAGCTCTGAATTTACAGTCCGTCTTCTTGTGCTGCTCCTGCTTGGCCAGTACCCAGTCCCCTTCTTGAATAGACGGGGATCTGGCTCTTCGCCGGGCATAGGCATAGGACTTCATCTTGTCCTTACTCTTACGATCAGTGACAGTCAATTCCTCATGGGCACTATTACCAGACTCTGGAAGCAGCATGTCCTCCCACATAGGTATCCGTGTCCGAATTGGTCGTCCCAATATGAGGGTGGCAGGACATTTCCCTGTCATCGCATGGGGAGTTGTGCGATATGCTCGCAGGACTTCATTTAGAGCCACCTGAAGGTCTTTCTTGTTCAGTGTGGCCTGCTGGAATGTTTTTTAAGGGTGGCCATGAACCTCTCTACCATGCCATTGGCTTGTGGCCATAAAGGAGTGATTTTGTGATGTCTAAAGTTGAGATGTTTCGCAAACTCCCCAAATTCATGACCATTGAATGGCGGTCCATTATCTGTCTTTACTTCCTTCGGAATGCCCCATGCAGCAAAGACTTCGTCCAGAACAGCAATGGTGCTGGTGGCATTGGTGGACGGCACAAACTGTGCGATGGGGAATCTTGAACATTCATCCATTAGAACTAAAACATATCTTCCAGACTGAAGGGGTCCATAGAAATCTAGAGCAATTTCTTGCCACACACCGCTAGGAAGTCTTGACATTTGGAGAGGAGCGGGTGGGTCTCCTTGATTCACCAGTTGGCACTGGGGGCAGTCTTTTAAAGTGAGTTCAACCATTTGGTCCAGTAAGGGGAACCATACCCTTTCTCGGAGCGCTCATTTGGTGGCTACCACTCCACGGTGACCCTCATGAGCGAGATTGATTACACCCTGGCGGAGTTGCATGGGGATGACTATCTGTTGATCTCTCAATAAGAGTCCCTCTTCAGTGGCCAATATTTCATCACTCACATGTCTAAACGCCTGTATCTCTTGTCGGATGGTTGGATCCTCACTTTCATCTCCATTGGAACGACGCCACCTGTTCGTCAGTAGTCGTCTCTTCACCTGTTGCAGGATGGCATCCTGGTCTGTGGCCTCACATATGGCTTCCAGGGGAACCCCTGGAGGTCTGGCTTGATCCACAACAAAGTGAATGTATTCTTCTGCCAAGGACGGTTGTAACATGTGCGACACCTGAGGATGTCTCGACATGTAGTCGGCAGGATTGGCAAACTTCCCGGGTTTGTGGACTATGGAATAAGTGTATTCCTGCAATCGTAAACCCCAGCGCTCTATTCGAGGTGGCATCTTGGCCCTGGGATTTCCGAATATGGTAACCAGTGCTTGATGATCAGTTACTAGCGTGAAGTGCTTTCCGTATACAAAAATGTGAAAGTGTTCACAGGCCCACACAACGGCAAGACTCTCCTTCTCTGGTTGAGAGTAGGCCTTTTCAGTGTCCGTTAAACTTCGGCTGGCATACGCCACAATGTGTCTCTGATCCGACTCATGGTCAAACTGTGCGAGGATTGCACCCAACCCGACAGGGCTGGCATCGACGGTGATCTCTGTTTTTCTCTTGGGGCTGAAGTAGGTTGGATTGTCAGCAGACTCCACAGCTTTTTTGATTTCCTGGAATGCATGCTCGCATTGGGGGGTCCAGGTGAACGGCTGCCCTTGCTTGGTCAGATTGCGCAGCGGGTTACTGATGGTAGCATAGTCTTTTATATATCTGGCACAGTAGCTTGACATTCCTAGGAAATATCTGATGCCACTCCCATCTTGTGGGCTTTTTGTGTCCTTGAGAGCCATCACCTTGTCCGGGTCAGGCTTCATTCCATCTCCAGAGAATACGTGTCCGAAGAACTTTAAGGTGGACTTGTGGAATTCACATTTTTCCTTGTTGAGCGTTAGATTGGCTTCCAGGAGGGCGTGGCACACCCGGTCTAGCGCTTTGTCGTGCTCATGGGTATTTGGACCGTATACCAAGATATCGTCACTGTAGTTCACTGCATTTGGTATGTGATGTATGGTCTGGCGAATGGCTTCTTGAAAAATCTCCGCCGCTGACGAAACCCCAAAGCTAAGTCGCTTATATCTAAAGAGTCCGAGATGGGTGGCCAAGGTGGTTATATATCGTGACTTCTCGTGCAGTTCCAACTGATGGTATCCCTTGTTTAAATCTAGCTTGGAGAATACTCGGGCACCGTTGAGGGCTGAGATCATATCACTTAAATGAGGTCCCGGATGACACTCCCACTCATCGCGGTGTTTGGGACCCTCATGTCCACGCACAGGCGCACCTTTCCTGGTGTGCCCTTTTTTGGCGCAATCACCACAGGTGAAACCCACGGGGTTGGGCCTTCTGTCCGCTCGATGATGTCTGTTCGCAGCAGTTCTTGAATTTCATCTTCCACGGCCTGTTGAAGGTGGAAAGGGACTCGCCTATGATGTTGCGCGATGGGTCGTACTTGTTCATTGATGTGTAAGCGAATCTGACATTTTGCCATCTTCCCGAGTCCGGAGAATAGCTTAGGGAATTTGTGAATGATGTCGGGGTCTTCGCTCACTCGGTATAAGATTTCAACTAACCGGAGACGCTCAGCGGTGGGTAGACTGAGGAGGCAATCAGCTTCCGGCCCTTCGATGACATGGATGTATGCTGGCACAGACGTGTGTGAGAGTGGTTGCGAACTTTCCCATACACGGAAGAGGTTTTTTCGACATCGACGTGTATACTCTGACGTATGCCGGGCTCAGGGTAGGTGGTGGTCGCATTTTCCTGCATTCAGTCACTGGGATGTAATTTAGCGATGCTCCACTGTCCAGTACAAACTTGGTTGCGTGTTTTCCTATGCAGATGTCTAACCTGGGATATTTCTTTAATTGATCTGGATCAGCTACCATGCTGATGTATTCGTCACTGTACAGCACCTCCGGAGACGCCGACCTTGATTCTCTGGACGGTGATCTTCTCATCAATTGTGATTTGCGAGATTCCCTACTCGACTGTGAGGATCCAGAGGAGGACCCTTGACGCTCTTGAACTGCTTTGGCGTAATGTCGTTTCGTGCTGGGGCGAGAGGATCTTGTTTGCTCCTTCAGTCTGTCTTTCCGATAATCACCGCAGACAGTCTCGAAGTGGTTGTCTCGTCCACACTTTCGACACTGCTGCCAAAGCGCTGGACAAGCATCTGTGTGTGGGAAGTCATAGCCGCACCAATAGCACCTGAGTGGACGTTCCCGTCTCTTGTCTCCTCGGCTTGACTCATGGCGCTTGTGCCCGGTATATTTTTGATGGGAGTTGGGTCTTGACGTCTGTCGTCTGTCTCGAGAGTGTCTGCGAGTGGTGCTGGCATGCAGACGGTAAGCCTGCTCCCGTTTTTTAGCGCGTCCCGCCTCCATTTTCTTTGCATGTTCTTCCGCCTGATCGTGGACTCTGGTCATTTCTTCGATCTCATCTAGAGTATGACTCTACCTTAAAAGACGTCTCCTGAGAGTTTCTGACCGACAACCTTCAATTATTCGCAGTCTGATGGCGTCCTCCGTTGACAAGTTGTCAAATTCACAGTATCGGGAGAGTCGTCGAAGCTTCGTTATGAATACGTCTCATAGGTTCTTCCTTTTCTTGACAGGCCAAATTGAAGGTGTATCTTTCGTAATCTACATTTTTCTTGTGTAAGAACTTCTTGTTCCGAGCATTTCGTACTTTGACAAATGAACCGGTATCTTCCGTAGGCAGTTCTTTGATTATTTTGCTGATCTCTTTCCCAACTAGGTTTCGCAAAGCGATTCGTTTTTGGTCATCATCTGTAACTTTCGATCCTTGCATAAAATACTCAAAATCTTCGAGCCATTCCTGCCATTTGAAGCCCATCCCTCCTCCAGATGTAAGTGTAAGTGGCTCTGGGGTGCGCAAATAGGAGACGCCCATCACACCTGTTTGGTTGGGTGCAACTGGGCCCGCCGCTTGCCGGGGTGGTGATGTCGCCATTCTGTTCTCTTTCTTGGTATGTTCGTCTTACTCTGTGCTTGTCGGCCTCACTCTTTCCACTGTCCCGTGTTAATCTTTGTTTGTTGTTGTCTTTGCTTGTGCTTGTTGCCAGACACACTTTAGTTTGTTGGGTTTCCTATTGTCTGTGCTCACTGTCGATTTCTGCTTGTCTCTTGTATTTGCTTGTGCTTATTGTGTAATTGCTCGTGCATTTACCAATGTTTATTGTGCTTGCAGCTGCTTTGGCCGGTGTTTGTTTCCCCCAAAAAAACTGGTCGCCTGACCTTAAGATGGCCGCTCTATATCCCAGACAGGAGATTGGAGAGGTTGCCTGACTCTAAGATGGCCGCCAAAGTGAAACTCTTGTGTCAGACGAGATTTGGCTTCCTGCAGCTTCACTTTCAGTTGGGCACTCACCGGGCCAGCTTGCGATCTTCCCGGGGGCTTCCCTGTCACGACCGCTCAGCCCCAGATGACTTCACGTTGCAGGTAGGACCGGGGTGGGCTCCAGACGTCCTTTTCATTCACCGTGCACGACCATGCGCAATCTCACGCATCGGCGGTGAGCACCCTCGATTCGGCGCTCGACAGCGTGTTCGAGCTGACACTTACCAGCGCGTTCAGACAAGCGCTCCTCTTAATTTTTCGGCCACAGAGCTACGGGCCTGCATCACTGGGTCGACCACACCGACTCTACCAGCGGTCTTCACTCGGGCACATTTGTCGCGACGGCGACCTCCAGCTGGTGCCTCACGGGACGGAATATTCAGCTCCAGGGATTCGCGCAGTGGCATAGCGCGACGATCCCACCCTCGCAGTTGTCATGTCTCAATGACAAATAAGGGTCGGACACTATTGTGTTGTTAAAGGAGCTTTATTTCTCGCTTCCATCTGCCATCACGTCCCTACTCTATCTGCCCCTTTCCTGCCTCCACTCCTCCTCTTCCCGTTACACCCCTAACTCCACCCCTCAACCACTAGACTGCATATCACGGTATTACATCACCCTCCTTGTAATGAGAAGAGAATCTGCACTCGAAGACCTTTAAACTCCAATTCTTTAATCAAAGTCAACACTGGACCAAACAGCTTAGAGACGTGTTTCAGCTTCACAGCCTTTCTCAATTAAATCACTGTTGTTGTGTTTCTCCCACCAAGCACACTTTCATAAAAATGAAAGAAATACTAGGACGCTTTGCACCTGTGGCTATTATGCATAATATTGTGAAATGGCAATCATATGTGTGACTTTTGTCAGCAATATCTGTTAATTCCCTTTCTTTTCAGTAGGCATTCATGATCTTAATTAATGTAATTTTATTAATTTGCCCCACAATTCTCATTGTATGACTGCATAAATGCAGAGTTAAACGTATCAAGTTTTTTTATCTAGTGTTTCTGAATCCACTTGGTTGACAGTAAACACACAATTTCAAGCATATTCATGCCGCCCCTCTATTTGTAATTATTGCACAGTCAAATACTATTCCAATAGCAGGGCAGCTAAACTATTCATGCTTGCCACAGGTCCAGTTCTGTCCATATTGTCAAAGAAAATGGATTTACCAGTCCCCACCGATCGGTCATTACCGCCGCGATGCCCTGCTCCTTGACATCAATAAAATCTTCCAGGCAGCACCATAGCTATGTGACAAGTCCTCTGGTGCTGCCTGTAAGATTTTATCGATGTCAAGGAGCAGGGCACCGCGGTGGTAATGACCGAGCAGAGGCGTCTGGGAAATCCATTTCCTTTGGCAATATGGACAACTTGGTAAGAACTTCTGTGCATGTATTGATGCGGCGGTGTTCGCATGTACGAGCCCTAACCCGCTTCGAAGGGAGTTCGTTGGACGCCATTACCTATTTGAAAATAAGACCCTGAGAGGTCAAAACGCATCTTGTTTTGTGCCAATTAAATTGGATTAACTGACATCTGCAACTGGAGTGGCTTGTTTCCTTACTATAAGCTTGGTAAGAACTTCTGTGCATTATATATATCTATATATATGTTTAGTTTAGCCTGACTGCTCTGTGCCAAGCTACCAGAGGGTGAGCACAGGTAAGCTTAGTGTGCACTGCACTAACCCAGACTAGGATTGTGGTTCCTGCTTGGACAGGATGAATACCTCTGCCTACTGGAAACCCAATTTCTAACATCACCAAAAATTTATTTTTATGCTACATGGTTATCAATCTTAGGTATGTACCCGGCACCGTACCCAATTGAGAGCTAGATTTCAGGGAGATCTTAAGGCAGTATTAGCACAAATGAGATTGTTATAAAACACAAGTTGCATTGTGCTTTGGGGACACCCGGGCAGATGCAATAATCATTTGCAGTGATGGTTCAGTGCAATGAGTTAGGTTTTGACCTGCATTAGTGGGTAATCTCCAAGCCCATAGGGATTCCCAAATATATACATTGGCTTGCAGTCAAATGTATATTAAATATGGATGTGTGACTGATTTACAACCCTTTCCGAGTGTCAACACAGTCATTTGGCAGGTCTTGGCTTTCGAAAGTAACAGCATCACATTAAAATCAACTCTGCCCTCAATGTCCCTCTTCACTACCATAACTCGTTTTCTCTCAAAAACAAAGATTGTGGTATTGGTCCCCATTTGCCACAAAATCTATCTCAACGCAATGGAGTAAAAGGTTTCCCTCAGCTGATGCATGCACATGCGGTTCCCTGGCTGCACTTTAGCACAGCAGATGAATATAGCCAGTTTCAGCACCATTTTACATGGCTTTCATACGTCTATTGTGTCACCAGAATTTAATCCAAGTGAATGCTATGATGTGGCAACAGTTGATTACAAAACTATCAGAGGAAGTAGGGAGGCATACCAAACTGTATCTGCTTCCAATCTAACATAATCCGGTCTCAATATGTTATGGTATGCACCGCAGTGAACTATGTTCATGCCCTTGTACGCTTCATGTGTTGCTATTGTTTTTATATTGTACTTTTTTAGTTCTTTGAACTGAAATAAAGTGATTTATACTGATACTGATTATAAAACTCGTTACCCATTTTTGCTACATTGTAAAGGCCTTCCAGGTCAGGCTGACAGGGCTCTCTGAGAGCCTGTCAGAGCAGTGCGGCTTGTCTGCTTTGACTGAAAGCAGACAGCACAGCTGCAGGAGAAGGAAGGAAGTCAGGGAAGGTGGAGAGGTAAAGGGAGTAAACAGGGGAGGGATGACGGGGTTGGGTAGGGATGGCAAGTAAGGTCTTTTGTTTTCACATTCGGGTCAGGGAGTAGGGGCCATGTTATTCATGGCTCCCCCCCATTACTCCTCAAGGCCCTGCCCAGCAGTTGAAAACAGGGACAGATGATTTTGGAGACCATACATAACATAAAATTATAAATAGGTAAAAAGTGGATTACAGGGATGTTTTTCATCTTGGGGTTGTGAGTGTCACAAAGACAACTAGACCTTCGCTATTGTTGTCTATTTGAAGCCACTCGGAGCCCCTTTGGTGAAAAACACTTCCATAATTGAGTGTGATCCATCTACTGTTCTATCTGTTAACGTCCCTCGGGCTGTGTTCAAAACTTAAGGATTGAGGGAATTCATGAAGTTACTCCACTTGCGAGACAGGAAAAGTCTTCATTTTTCAATTCTTTCCAAGAATGTATGTTGTCCTGTTCTTTATTCATTTTTGTTCTGGTTTACATTGCTGCTGTCTGCAAGCCCTTCTGTTGACCATACTTTACATAGAGTGGGCTTAGGCTACTTCCAGAGGAAGGAGAATGTCTCTCACTTCATGGTATTGACTGTTTGCTGAATTAGATTGTCTCCTATGGAATGCTTGCATCAGAATACTTTGGGACTACTTACGTCTCAAACATACACAGAGTAATCTCACAGTAAATTATATAGCTTGGAGATGCGTCAAGCAATCATTAATTGTTCATGTTTTCCCTACAGTAAGCTTATTTCAATTTTTTAACCAGGTCTGAAAATTCGAGCCAAACCTTTTGGTTTTGACAATGCAAGTGTTTTTTTTTGTTTTTTTTAATTATTTTGAAATCTTTGTGAACTACCACCTTAAATGTATTGCTGGTTCCGGCATCTCGTTCACTGGTGTACAAAGTTGATCAGTGTAATTCAGGTCATTCTGGAGAAAAAAGCACAGCTCTGAGTCTGCATGCAAGGAGTGACAGATAGAGCCTTGATCACCATATCTATCTATAGCACCAAGGCAGAGTGATCTGAGCATTTGAGAAACATTGGCGCCATAATATTTGTGCGACACTTGTGCAGCAAGCCTCTGGTTAGACGGGATTCACTTAAGAAAATGGCACGCCTTGCCTCCATGGCACATGCCCATCCCCCCCTCCAACTATATATTAGCATGGATGTCATCCGGAAGCTCATCTTTTTATCAGGCTCACTTTAGTTTCCATTTCCAATCCCCAACTAAGTACACTATATCCTGCACATATGCCCTATTGAGGCTTTGACACAACCAGGCGCTCCCTTGCAGTGCTGGGTTCGGCTGCGATGAAGGAATAAAGCAGCAACATTACAGTAACTCTATACTGCAAGACCCTCTTTGCCTGGCGCCAGTGGGCTTGGGTCATTATCAAAGAATGAATTGACTGGGTGCTCCTAAAAACGACAAAATGACCACTAAGTGTGTTGTGGTTTACGTCTCAAAAAAACAACCTGATAGCGTTCTCTACTGAACTAATTACTAGGGACTAAATCTTGTCCACCCAAGGGAAATATAAACAAGCAATGGCACCACAATAGGTCTGGCTTGAATTTGGAATCAGGAGTATAACATTTAAAAAAATCACACTGCGGTGCAAAAAGTAAAAACAAAATTGGCTTTTTAAATTCAATTATGGAAGACAACGAATTTGTGATACTGCAGTGTACTTTTGAAATGTAAGATAATTCCCCATGCTTTAGAGTTTAGGCACTCCAGAGGAGGTCGGAATGATATGCTAAACAGTCAAATGCTTGGGGTGACAGAACATACTTTTTTGGACAGAGCAGAAACCCAATCTATGTATATTTTAAAGTAGTGGTGATAATAGGTCCCAGAGCGATGCATTCTCATGCCAGACCTAAAAACGAGGGCTTGTGTTGCGGACTTGTGGTTTCATTCTGTGCATCACTTGTTTTTCCATGGATACGAACACCACTTTTATCCCATGTGCATAACACGTCACACAAAGCGACATCCCTGCATTATGTGGGTTTGAATGAACATGGATGGTTACAAAACAGAAGCCTTGACAGGTAGTAATAAGACAAAAAGGCTGGCTCCAGAGTCTGCTAAACATCTCATCTGCTGGTGGAAACCAGGCACACTTCCAGAAATAAGTACATGCATCCCACTTCAAAACAAGTTTGCATAACTGTTAGTCAGTCATGTAAGAATTCTAAACGGCAAGCTCCCACAAGAGGCTATTTTTAAGGTTTCTCCTCTTTTTTCTTTTTTTTCTTGGCGAACTACCACCGGCATGTAGTCGAGCTCAGTGGTATCTCAGTGCTGAGCGGCATGGGAAACAATTTCCTTCGTGGTGTTTGTGCACATGTTGGAATTCACTGCCACAGAAGAAGTCTTGTATGTGCCTCTGTGGCACGATAACAATCTGATGGTCCTTGTGCAACTGGTGTAGAGATTTTAGCACAATAGAGAGGAGCGCGGGTATGCCAGCACAAATCTCGTCACATCACCCATGAGTAATGAACTTACCTGGACTTGTGTGAAACATACCCACGAGCCCTTTTTTGCACGTTTTTTTCCTTCGATTTTTCCATACTATTGGTCACTATTCCGGATAGGGCCTACCACACCCATAATTCTTAGACTACCGCCATATATTTTCCCTTTATCATTACACTGCCAAACGCTACACTCTGCTCTCAATATTGGTCTGTCGCATCAACCGTCTACTCAGGGAAGGGTCTTATTAAGAGTACATGCTGAGGCAGCTTCCGATAGCCTCCGAGCAGGGCTGGACTGGCTGTGGCGGGCACTGGGTGTTTCCCTGGTGGGCCGTCAGAGTTGGGGCCAGTTTTCGGCCCCTGTAGGGTGTTTTTGTTACTGAGGGTTGGCAATATCAGCCCCCTATATCAAAATAGGCCAAATCCGGTCCTATAAAATAGCTCAATTGTTGCATATAGAGGGGGTCTCAGCTGCGGACATTTAAAAAGCAGAAATAAGTTACGAAAACACTCCAATAAATCAAGCTAATAATCCATTTTCTTGTATATGAGTGATGTTATTTATTCACATCCTCATTCGTAAACATATTAAGCACATAATGGCTGAATTCAAGACTGTTTTATGCCCAAGAGTGAGGCGTGGGTGAAAAGGGAAAAAAGGGATGGTGAGGTAGGTGATTGGTGAGGATTGGGACAGTAAAGCAAAGTTTCAGAAGTCACATGTGGTCACATATATACATTTGCACTGTTGACATCACATGGGTATGCAGGTATCACAATCAATCATTTCTATACATGGGTATACACTATAGGTTTATACCCATGTATAGAAATTAGTATACACGAGTATAAACCTATAGTTTATACACCTGTATAGAAAGGATTGATGGTGATACCTGCATACCCATGTAATGTCAACAGTTCAAATGTATATATGTGACCACATGTGAATTCTGAAACTTTGCTTTTCTGTCCCGATCCTCACCAATCACCTACCTCACCATCCCTTTTTTCCCTTTTCACCCACGCCTCACTCTTGGGCATAAAACAGTCTGGAATTCAGCAATTATGTGCATAATAGGTTTATGAATGAGGATGTGAATAAATAACATCACTCATATACAAGAAAATTGATTATTAGCTTGATTTAGTGGAGTGTTTTTTAACTTATTTCTGCTATTTAAATGTCCGCAGCTGGGACCCCCTCTATATGCAACAATTGACTACCCAGGTCCCAGTACCGTTTAGTCAACCCCTAGTTTGTAACGCTATAAAATAGCTCAGCCGCACCCACCCTGCCCCCCCAGCGGGCCGGCCCAGCAGTTTGCTAGGGCCTGTTTTGGTTCACAGTCCGGTCCCGTCTCCGGGCATGTCCTTAGAAGCACACATTTATTTATTGACGGAGTTCACAGAGACATCGATTACCTACATGTGGTTAGAATACACTTCTGTACGAAACTGGTGGTAAAACACTTTTAGAATACTTAGATCCTCAACACTAACCCATGCAAAGGAGTGCGCACCTAAAATAAAACACTGCTCAATATCTGGCACAGCATAACGCAGTGAGACTGAATGACTGCTGCCGATGCTACGCCTGGCGCATTTTTGATAGATGTTAAATGCAAAAAGAACAATAGATGGACAGAATGCAGAACAATGTCATACATTCACCCTAGTACAGAGATCTGTGCCTAAATCCATCATTTTTTTGCTCACCATGCCATTCCAGTTTGGACCCAGCCACATGCAAATCAGTCTTGACCCTGCGCTCAATGAGAACAGTCCACCCCGAACTGCCAGGCCAAGTCCTCCCTGAACTGGAAACAAGCATCCTAGGACCGGTTTTGGGCTTTCAGCCCTCATCAGCCAGGATAGCTTGACAGTGGCATGGAGAGCACGGGACCCATCTCTGGGCATACCAGTCCCACTCGGGGTGACAAATGCAAAAAGAACAATAGATGGACAGATTGCAGAACAATGTCATACATTCACCCCAGTACAGAGATCTAGGCCTAAATACCTATTTTTTTTGCTCACCATGCCATTGCAGTTTGGACCCAGCCATATGCAAATCAGTCTTGACCCTGCACCCAATGGGAACAGTCCAGCTCGAACTGCCAGGCCAGGTCCTCCCTGGACTGGAAACAAGCTTCCTAGGACCGGTTTCGGGCTTTCAGCCCTCATCAGCCAGGATAGCTTGACTCCAGTGGCATGGAGAGCACCGGACCCACGTCTGGGCATCCCGTCCCACTCGGGGTGACAAATGCAAAAAGAACAATAGATGGACAGAATGCAGAACAATGGCATACATTCACCCCAGTACAGAGATCTGGGCCTAAATCCATCGTTTATTTGCTCACCATGCCCTTCCAGTTTGGACCCAGCCATATGCAAATCAGTCACAGCTAGAAGAGCAAATGAAAATTGTTAAACTGCTTACTTAAAAACTAAAAAAAAACAATGGGGCTAATTAGGATGTCGGTGGGACCACCACGGACAGGCCATTGGTGGCAGTCCCAATGACATCCAACAAAGTGGTCCGACCATCATATCATGATGCGGTCGGTTGGACCATATCAGTCATAGGACACTGACGCTTCCGACCGGCTCAAGGAGCACGTTGGACTATGGGTCAGATTGTTCCCTTACAATAGGGGTGGTGCATGCTTAGGCACCACTACAGGGACTACGATGTCCCTTTCCGACAGTCTTTCCATGGTGGCTCGACCACCATACAAAGGCTGTCAAGAAGGGACTTTGGGGGCTCCCTGCAGGGCCACCATCACCCCTAGGCCTCCGCTATGGGACCTGGGGGGCAAACATGGTGCCCCCCAAACACCCATGCTCCCTGTGTCAGGCACCAGATGGTGCCTGGCACACGGTGCAGGGATGTTTGTAAATATGCCTTTTGCCACTGGGGCTTCTGCTACGGCTCTTTTCCGGCCACAGTTAAGCGTCAATGGCAAAAGACATGTTTCTGAGTGCCAACACAGCGGTCTATTTTAATTCAGCAGGGCGGGACCGCCGACTACCTGTAGGCCTGTCCCAACCCTGCAATGATGGCATCCGACCGCCATCGTAATAAGGCCCTATGTTTGCTCTATGCCATTCCAATAACACATTTCAACATGTTGTAAGTTGTGAAAACGTTACTGATCAACAAAGCACTGATAGTGTAATGATGTTTTGTATTAAAGAGTTGGGGGAGTGATTTACAGAATATAAGTAGATCAATCAAACAGATGGAAAGAAAAAGCGAAATACGAATGTGCCTGTGGAAAGCAAAGAAAAAAACATATATTCAAATTACATTTTCCTTATTTTGCCTTAACCTTAAGTCCTCACAGGTACATGTCTGAAAAGCTGAACAAAAAAGGCTTAAAAACGACTCAGTAAGTGCCAAGATTACAAGTGAGTACTGGAAGAATAGGAGAATGAAGGAAAAAAGATGGAAGATAAAAGTTTAAAAAAAATGCATAGCTTTAGAAAAACCACATGCTACAGTTTTTTGGTGGGGGGGGGCATGGAATTGTAGGGCCAATTTCAATTTGTAGTTAGCCTTGCAAAAATGCGGTTTTTTCTGGTTTATTCTTGCGTTAGTGATACAGGTTAGCCAATTTTCGAAATGCTGGCACATGACTTTCATTTACAGTCGATTTCTGTTTTTAAAGTTCTGCTTGGCCCCCCACTCCACCTCCGTCTGCCTGAACAATATGCCCCAGGATATTCATTAACACAAGTCGAAAAGGAAATAACAATGCTATTAACTTTTAAGGCTCGTATAAAAATAGTAGGCATTGAGGAATTTCTTTGTTGCTGGCTTAGCCTGGTTTCCCAGTGGGATAAACTCATGTTGTGCTCAATGTGCTACATAAAAAGCTCTGTGCCTGCAGATTATTTAAGGATTCATCCTGTGTGGGTGAAATCGTGATTTCCGGTTAAGGCTGACACCACAGCACTGTATCGACCAATGACTGTGCTGTGCTGGGAAAAAGACTATCATTACCCATCCAATCATGTGGTTTGTTTTCTTGCCCTTGGTCTAGCTGGAACAAACAGGAATAATACCAGCCGTGTAAACGCATGTTATTTTACTGCCTGGTGATCCATTTGTGTCAACCACCCAAATATTGACAGCTAGTCACGTTTTAAAGCTAGCCACAACAGAGGCCGGCGGGCCCAAAAATGTACATGGAAAGCCGAGCAGAGAGTCTGGCTTGACTCTAAGTGTCCTTGCACGAGTATTATTTAAAAAGTGCATTTCTTTAACATGAGGCAGCTTTGGCACATTATGGGCTCATTGAAAGGTAATTATTAAATGTGATAACAGGGGATTGGTGAAACATAATGGCCTAAAATCACACAGTTTGGGTAAAGCGGAAAGTGGCGAAGCCAAGATTCACCCTCAGGTTTTCTGGTTTCACTTAATTGTTTGGGCACTCATTAACATGGGTTGGGTTTTATTGTTTGTCGGCACAAACGCTGCCCTTGTGCAGACGAAAGTTTTACATAATGATGTTAATGAAAACACAAAATATGTAAATCTTTTCTAGAACTGTTTTTATCCAGGGAAGGTAATCAACACAATACAAACATTCTAATCGTCTGTCCCGTGGCCTATTTTAATGCCAGTATATGCACGAAGGGCCCTGCTGCCCAGTGCGTGGCCAGAGGACTTCTAAGGTCCAAACACGTGGCCTCAAGCGCCACGTGCAGAGATATGCCACTGCTCATCGGGGGCAACGCGAACTGACTTTTGGCCAGACTCTTGATGTCACGTATTTTCTTTCCACCACGGGCGGAGACAGGCTGCATTGTGGTTTCCCAGTGATGAATGGGAAGAAACCCACAGCTGCTGGAACCAGAACTTCCTGTTTCTATAAACAGAGCACGAATTAGGCCGATTTTTGCATCCAACGAGCTGGAGGCAAGAATCTCTGTGCTTCTCGTATCTAATATTCCCTTACATGCTGTGTTGATCTTTGTTTTGAGAGCACCGCGACGTAGCTGAAACCGTGAAATACGGATGGTGGTAACTTTACAAATAACGATTTGCAAGAGTGTTTTCCAGGCGCATCATTTGTCCCACCCGAACCGTCACATCCCGTTTTTCTTCGTTAAAGCGATAACAGTGCGGCCTTCGAACTCTGTCAGCATGCAAGCAGTGCGAGTAAATGCACGAACCAGCTTGGAACGCGCACGGAATTGTTAGGACTTTTCGAGAAGCAATCTTGCATTTCTGATCAGAACAGCGAGTACCACAGCACGCGCTCTAGGGCGCCGGAGCCCTCTGTCTTGACTTTAACTGCAGCTTTAGAGACTCACAGCTGATAATTAGCAGACGCAGACTGCATAAGTCGATGCAGTTATTTCGCACAGCTGGAGATGCAGTGACGCAGCCGCGGGCCCTTACGCAGGCTGAGCAAATGCTCCCGGCCTCCCAGTGTGTGTGGTAGTAACTGGGACGCAATGGGCCCCCAACTCCCCTGAACCTTGGTGCCTCTGCACCCGTTGCTCTTCGGATAGCCGCGCTTCAAGTGGTGGTGGCGATTCTAGACATCACAAACATTTGTTTCCTCTACACGACTTCATTTGAAAATTAGTCCCTCAATACCCGCACACTGCAGAGGTGTGAGGTGAACACATCTCGAACCCTGGCACCTACTTTTTAAGCCACACACACACTACTAACATTTGAAACGTGGAAAAATACCAATATGGGTGTCTAGCTGAAGACCTCACATGCTCATAAAACCATTGCGCCGATAACCCATAGCCCCACTCACCCTCATCTACGCAACCCTGGACTGTCAACCCTGGAAAAAAAGACAAGGACTCATCAGAATTTTGTTGAAGAGAGCTTTGTTGCAGGTTTATTATTGCATATGTAGCCAAGACAAAATGGGGTTAACTGATGAGCAACCTATGCTGACCACCCACCTGATTGGCCAACGAGCGCCTGGACTATACGCCATCGGCGCTATATCTTTTGGGGTCCTCCACCCTGTGGACCCCCTAGAACTGAACTCGCACACAGTGGCGGAGCAGTGCAGGACAAGCCAGCCCCCAGTTGCTGAAGTCTACAACTGCCCTTGGAACTAACAGAGCGCTGCTGCTTTTTTTCCTGGGGTCCTGCCATAAGGACTTCCGGGGAGTTGGCCTGGAGCACTCCCTCTGTGCTCCCCCCTTGGTTGCTTTCTGTACCAAACTTCTTTGGATTGCCCTGTAATTCAACCAAACCCCAGAGGCAGCAGGTGTAATCAGTGGGGCACCCCAAAGCTGCCAGGTCCAAATTCCTGCCAATCGTTTTACCTGCATCCTGCAGTCTACAGTATCTACTGCAAAAGTAAAAGGAATATCTGTGCCCACACCCGCTAAATGGACTCCATCCTCTGCAAAGAAATACTTGGTGTGCCCATTTATCAGGCTGTGCCAAAAGAAACCCCATCCCCTTTGCTCTGGGAACTTCCGCATAGAACTGTTAATACGTCTGTGCCAAGTGATCTCACAAGTCCCTATGAATTTGCTAGAAAACTCATGACGTAGCTTATTTAAGAGGTTTGCCTGAAAAACCCATCCATGTGATCTCAGTGTTGGAAAAGCCATGGTTCCAGTTTCTACGTGCCCACGTGTAATACCGGGGCAGCCCAAATTGAAAGAAAACCCCAGCACACACTGCTCACCTGAAAGTCCGATGATCTGATAGCCGTTCCGCATGCGACAAAATGAGGCCAAAACACAGTAATAGTGGGGCCGCCACCTCCACAGTACCAAAGCCGCCTCAGTTCCTCGAATACCAAAACCAGGTGGTAGTGAGTGCTGCCGCCTTGACGAACAGACCCGTGCCGCCAAACTAACAAAGCCACCTCTGCTCGCTAAATGCCCGCAAAAGAGGATATGGGGCAGCTGGTACCAGGTATTTCTTTTCCATCACAGCCCCTACCCCAAATGTGCGCTCTGCCGTGGAGTAGGATGGAAACTTTTGGACCTGCTGGATCTCCCCTCCCCCCATCAAGCCAGATGGTCAAGGCGGGGTAGGTGGTTCCTTGGGGCAGGGTTTTGTAATACTAGGTCCCTGCCTGCCAAAGTAGTCACACTGCGCACGACGTGGGCAGCCCCAGTCTTGAAGATTTAAATTCACTTCTGATTTGATGAGTAAACTATGCAAGCTCAAGTTCAGCTTACCAACAACACTATACTGGTCCATCTGAAGCAAGCCTCCGTCTATAATTCGTAGTTGCGACCAACTGCTCATACATATATTGCAGAGGTCAGCCACACAGAACATACAGTAGAGTACACCTCCTCTAAAATCTTGGTTCCCCATTGGTTTTCAGCGTTATTATTATTATTGTCCCGCTACTGTTGCTCTCCCGTTTTTGGCCCATTACATTTCGATGTGCATACCATTTTTGCACTATATGGTGGAAGGTAATACAAATCATTTGCTTCCCTTTCTTGAGGAATAATATATCCCTAGGTTATGTTAGGCCAACTCTCGCAACCACGTTTTATCAATAGCCTGCAATTAATTTGAGCTGGTGGGGGCCACAGGCACTTATTTTTGGGCACTGGCATCTATTTTTTCCTCATAGGAGCTTTCCTGAGAACAAAAAATAGAAAAACAAAAAGTGAAAAAGCTGGTACCTGAAATAGTGAGGTAAAGAGGCAAGCAGCATTTGGCAGTCAAATATAGCATCATGATGTGGATTACAGACTACACAGCATTGGTGTTCGATGCGCCGGTGCCGTCCGCAGGCTTTTCAGCCGAGTTTTTGGCACCAGCACCTTTTCTTCCACATACCGAGCACTGTCAACAGCATTCCCCCTTTCTCCACAGTGCTGTCTCTTGTACTTTGAGCACTTTAAATTGATAGGATTTGAAAATATGGGAGATACTCTAGTGTTTTTGGGTGATTTGGCAAGTACTGAAAGGAAATGAGGGAGTAAGTTCTGAGGGCATTTTAAGCAAGATATTTGCATAAACTGGTAATCAGGATCTACTTTTCTTTCTTGGCTGCAGCAGGTTTACAGAGCTTAGAAGCAAATAAAAAGGACATCTAAACGCATATATCATCAAAGCAGTAGCGGCCTCTCAGTTGCACTTTGCTAACTCTAGACTACCTACAATCACTGAATGGGAGTGTTCACTCAGTATGAGGTGAGCAGAGCATTTATGAATAATAATAAGCAGGCAGAGGTCCCAAAACATGGTGTTGGCACCGACTAGGCCATAGAGGCTCTCCAATATCTTGTAGTACTGTTAAACTAAAGTGGTTTTATGTTGTTAACATGAGGCCAAATTGGTTTATCAATGATCTAAAAGGGGGCAGTGGGGAAAACATGCTTCTGTGATCTGACTCTTCTATGCAGAAAAAGAATCTGCAATGGTTTCCATTGATGCCCTGCCTCCCTCCCCTTACTCGTTTAAAGCCACAGGCACTGGAAAGGCCAGGGGTGCCAGTATTTTATACAGAAAATTCCAGAGATCTAATATCAATGAAAAACTGAAACCCGGGTACCATTGGACCTAGAAGAGATGACACCTATTCTTTCTCTACGATACCTTCTTGAGTAATATCCATGTGTCTTCCAAGGTATACTAGTAGTTGTTACAGACACCATAGAGACACAGATACTGGGAGTTACATTAGGAAATAGCAAGTCTTAGTCCATTTGGAACCTAGGCAGAAACCATTTCAATTTCCTTGTTGGTCTTCAGCTGGGGTGAAATAATTATTTTCAGTTCCTTTTTTTAAGGCTTATGTAAATGGTCTAGTATGGCAAAATAAAAGGAAAATATGGATTCCTATTAATAGACCAGTAGTTATCCCACATATGCAGTGGAGTCAGAGAGACCATCAATACCACAAAAAGACAGAGCGAAGAAGCTAAGGGGCACTCATTTGAAAAGTTCTGACAGATAGCCAATGCCTGCTACAATTTATCACCATCAGTGGGGGGAATACTTTTCAGACTAAGGTGGTAGATGATGTTAAAGGAAAGACTTCTGTATTTCACTTTCGTATTTTCTCTACCTATCTAAGAGTTACACTTTATTTAGCCAGTGAATGGATATAGTGCACATCTTTTAAACTCTCAAAACCATACATCTAATTAAGATAGTCCAATCCTGCTTTCGCATTTCGGGAGGCAAGGGAGTGTATCTCTGAAATTGTAGTCTGCGTCTGCCATCTTTGAAATGATATAAATTATTGGGAATCGTATGTAATGAGAACCGTAGGAGGCAATAAAACACCACCACTATAACACACAAACGTCACACTGGGCACACAGAGTACAGAAAAAGGTTATACACAATTTTCAAGAATTCATAGCCCATGTATATGTATAACCAGGCAGTAAAGATCAGGTTGATTGAACAGTCAATTTACAGGCCACCAGTCATTAGTAATTCACAACTCGCTGTCACAATGTAAGAGGCTATTTCTATTTTGACAATAAGTGGGCTAAATGGCAAGGTCATGCCAATCTGAAACAAGCCTTCTGTGCTCAAGTCGGTTCAGTTCGCCCATGGTTCAGTTCGCCCATGCCCAGGAAAGGTAATCAATAGAGTCACATTACAAATAAATGTAGAGGGCATGAGGGATTTACGGGGCAAATCATCATTGCGGTCTAGTTGCTGAAAATGGACAAGGAGAGTGGCCCATTGCGGAGAGATGTAAATGTAAATGTAAAAATGTAAATTGATACTTGTATAGCGCACTACTCACCCGCAAGGGTCTCAAGGCGCTTGTACGAATACCGCTGTGGAACCCATCCTGGCTTTCCCTGTGTGGTGTCCACTCCTGGGCACCCCCAAGGTGGAGGCCAGGCATCCTTAGCGTTGTGGGGGCCGTTGTGGAGATTAAGCAAGCTATTGCCCAGAGTTGCAGAGTGGGACTCCATGATTGGAATAGGCACCGAGGCAAGAATTATCAGGTCCGTGGAATTTTTGAGCTCAAGACCCGCCAAGGCGGGAAATTGAACCCTGGTACCGGGCTAGACCTCTGCATCAGGGTCTGCCGCTCTAACCATTGAGCCACACTTCTCCACGATAGACTGTAGGCGGATTTGACGGACCTCTTCATTGCGAAGGGCCTCCGCCTCCGCAGCACCCCATTTCCAGAGTGTGCCTCTCCATGCCTCTGTTGGAGGGGCTACCGGCGAGCACCAGTGAAGAGTGATAGTACACTTAGCCTATAGTAATGCAAGGAGTGCGAGCAGAGTCTGCACTTTGTGCTGCTTTCTCTTTTTGAATATGCGGAGGGAGCATGACTCCCACATGCTTATATCTGGAAGTCCTGTGACCTCGCACAGCACGGCATGTATGATGCTCCAATACTCCTGGAGGGGTGGGCACGACCACAACTTGTGCATGAGCGCGGCATCCACGGCATGGCAGCTAGGGCATGCAAGCCGTGTTTCTGAGAAGTAGTGGTGTAGGTGTGCAGGTTTGAGATAGGCCCTAAGCAGTATAAATAATTTAATATTCTTGAACCGTGAATTGCGGAAGGCTTTTTCAGGAATTCGAGTGCTCGTTCTCATTCCTTATCATGCAATGCTCTTCCAAGTTCATCCTCCCATTTGTGGCAGAGTGAGGGCAGTGTGGTAGCTATCACCCCCTGGATGTCTTTATGCAGCCAGGTGATAAGGTAGCAGCCAGGTCCCAAAGTCATTATGGCCTGAAGGACCGGGTGCATCTCAGGTTCCCCGGCAGGAAGATCCCATAGGGTGCCACACGTGTGAACCAGCTGCCTGTGCAGGAGGAACTGTCTAGATGGAAGTCCATTTTTAACAGCCAATCGGTCAAAGGGGATTAAGTGGCCCTCCAAATGAGGTCCCCAGCCTCGAGGAGTGGATTGTCTGTCCAGACCCACAGGTCTCTCGTGGTGTAATAGTCTCGACCACGGGGAAGGCCGATTAGGGGGAGATTTGGGGTCTAGAGCAGGATTGTCTCGGAGAGGCAATGTGTCCTAGTCATACAGGTTCTGGCCATTGCCACTTGTAAGGGCCAAGAAGATGCGGGTTGCATGCCCGGGAGGCGCAAGCATCGGAGGGTGGGTATCAGCAAGGGTATGCCCTCTGTGGAGGCTTCGCCTAGGTAGCGCCCAGCAGTCCAACGAGACAGCCACTGCAATCGGGCTGCCAGGACTTATGCCTCAAAAGACGGTGTCCTGCTGCCCTCCCCTTCAACTTGTAACTACAAATTGGTCAGGGCCACACACTGGCAGCCAGATCCCCAGATGAGTTCACCAAGAAGTACATCTAGCTCTTGGAAAAAGGAACAGGGGAATAAGTGGGAGTTTGCGAAATGATAAAGGAGACGTGGCAGGGCCACCATCTTAGCTAAACCAATCTTGCCGATTCAGGCCAAGGTGCACCAGAATTGTATTTAGGACCGTATTCCTGCCAGGGCCCTGCAGAGGTGTCCCTCATTTAAATCCAGGGAAGAATGATAAAGATGAATCCCCAAGCATCGGGTGCCTGGTCTTTGCCAATGTTTGCGGGTTGTGCCGAGGTATACCTCCCGAAGTACTTGCCCAGGATGGAGTGGGTAGATGACAGATTTTGCCCAATTTATTCGAAGACCAGCCACGGAGGCAAACTCCGCCAGTGTATCCCCAACCCTAGGCCCCCCCCCCCCCAGTCACATGACTAGCGGCTCCATAGCCAGCGCAAATAATAGAGGGTATAGTGGGCAAACCTGGCACGTTCCTCAGTGTACTGCAAAAGGGGTCGAGAAGAGGGACCCAGGCGAATCCGAGACACTGGACAGCAAAGCTTTCTACAAGACATAGTTATCAAATACTTAAAATATACATACAGTGTGCTTGGCTCTACCCTGAGGAATATAACACGCTCACTTCAGGCTACGGACGATTTTCTGGTATCACGTTCAGCATTCGAGGATGTACCTCCATTGTAATTCACAAGGAACTAATTTACATCTGAAAAGTCCATTCAGTCAGCACAAATATCCCACTGTTTGCCAAATTCACTTCTTTATCTTCTATAAGTGTTCTATACAGAAATAATTCTTTTTTCCCCACTTTTCACACCAAAGACTGGCAAATCCAACAAGGTAGGCTTTAGTGCGAAACAGCATTTGTGTCTGAAACAAGTATCAACATTTTTGGCAATTCTTACGTGTATTATGCGTTGGCACATTAAAGGCAGACCTATTAGCTTTGTCAATGCTTGTTTTCTTATCCCAGCAGCATTTGTTTGTTCCACTAAAGGTTTCTTATGGCTATTAATAAACCACTTTGTTTTCTTTTTAGTTCAGTTATGACCTTGAACTAATGTCAACTCCCTTTCCCAGTGCCATATTCCCTCTCAGTGGCTTGTGATAGAATTGTTCTCAAGGCCATAATCACCGCTCTTCTACAGGCCCATTAATTATTGAAGCCACAGTAAAGTCCCACTGTACATTAATGGGTAAATTGGGACCAATTCCAGGCTTGTGCGGTGTAGATCTTACAAAGTATGGCTCATTTTTTCCGTTTCAACCTCCCTTCTAAGGCAATGGTGCTCCAGACGCTGCTGGTAAATGAAGCTGCCACTGTGCTTAATTGCTTCCGACTAATTCAATTAAACCCAGAAAGAGGACTTTGTCACTGTGCTTGCCTGGCTACAATAAAACTGCTTAAATATGCCTAGAGCACAAAAGGTAAGGCTGCTCACCAGTCGCGGCTTGCATGACTCGCAGGGGGCAGAAGGGAATGGAGGGAGGGGGGGGGTGTGCGTGGCGGGAGGGGGATTTAAATAAAAAAAATGAAAAAAACGTACCTTACGGGGTCCCGCGCTGCCTCCGCTCCTGGCCGGGTCCCGCACCCGTGTTTTCCTGCTGCTCGCCTGCTAAACAGGAAGCAGCCACAGGCAGCCTCCCTCTCCTTAGCCAATCACAATGCTGCAATGGCAGCGTTGTGATTGGTGCGGACGGCCCCCAGCCGGGCACCTGTGGGGAGGCCATTTTCTCTATGTAGGCTGCATGCAGCCTACATAGAGAAAATGGATAGTGCGCATGACTGGAGCAAACAGTCGGGGCCCACAGGACTGGGCAAGCCACTCCTCCCCGACCCGCCCGCCCCCAACCAGGTATTCCTTTCGGCTTTCTCACAGAACGAGAAACAGAAACATAAAATTGTATTTAAAATACCATTTTATTTTTCTGTATACCATTTTATGTTTCTGCGTCTCGCACTGGGGCGACGCTCCTCAGCCCTAATGGAGGAGCCGCCACTTCTGCTCACAAGTGTGAGACTGGCATGTGCCGGGCCATCTGAGGAAAAAAACTAGAACGTGCAAGAAAACCACACAGGTACATTAAATAGGCGGGACAGTAGAATTTTCCTACAAAGTGTTGTCCTGAAATGTATATGTTCACTAGAAATTGAAAGTCCAAATAGAGCTAAAAGGGGACTAATATATATTAACACTGGCTTTACCAGAAAAACCAAAAAATCAGGAATTCACCAGTTGAGTCAGTGGTCCTTAAACGTTTTACTGTCACACCCCCATGTACAAATATCATTACCTCTGCCCAAGAAAGGAACAAAAAGTAGTCATTGGGGCACATCACAAGAGCCACATTGCAGACACCCAACAAACAGCCATAGCAAGCGAGACAGCAGCAATTAACCAAGGAAATGTGCAATGGATTAGCACTGGGCCGGCCTAGACGACACAAGCCACACAGAACTCTGGAAAATTGTTCCCACGAGCATAAAAGTACGCATGGAGCCTCTCATGCCATAGCGAAAATGGAAAAAAGGAGAAAAAGTCTAAGGCAACTCCACCTGCCTCACTGATCTTCAATCCTGAGTTTGAAATGAGAGGAGCATGCAACACATTAATCCGGTCGAACATCCTATTTCTTCTAATGGGCATACCTCACTCGCCTACCTCACATTGGCACACTTAACATCAGTGCGTTTTAAGATCTTTCCCTGGATTAGTCAAAGGGAGTCTACACAGACAGAATGGGCAGACACGCAGATTTCCAAAACATTGTTGCAGAAAAACCGCAATTCAGGGACTGGAATATTCTTCTAAACAACTCTGTGATGGAAAAATATCCCTACATTCTAGCACAGAGACCACACCATGCAGGGCTGCGAGAAAAAAAAAACAAAGTGTACCGAGTGGCACCACACCAGTCACTGGGGGGTGGGGGGGGGGATCACAGTCGAGCTGGTAAGGAGAGAGAGAGAGAGAGAGAGAGAGAGAGAGAGAGAGAGAAAGAGAGAGAGAGAGAGAGAGAGAATGAATGGCAGAACCAACAACTCACACATGCCGGGAGTAGTCCGACAGGGCCAGGTTACCAATAGCCCTGCACTCAAAAGAGTCAAACTTCTAGTGCCGTGGGGATTAGGGAAAAGCATCAAAAGCCAAGATCAGGATCATAAGTTGGAACATGGAAGGCCTTAACCCGCAGGAAACGTTGTTGACAAAGCCCAGCTCCATTCCAGGTTTTCAGGCAATTCACACACTGGCTCGAAAAAAAAAAAAAAATTTGGAAGACTATTGGGCGGTCTTTTCGTGTTTGTGAAATTAGATCTGCAAGTACAGATCAAGGAATGGAACAACCGCACCCACAATGAGCAGATCCTTAGCATAAATGGCATAGCAGTAGAAGGAATACCAACCTCAATTATAGTGCTAAATCTCTATGTCAATCCCCACAGGAAGCTGAAAGTAGCGAATGTCATGAAGTTCACCGACCTGATAAAAGAGTTCCTATATGAGCATCCGAGGCCTAGTGGCTGTAGACTTCAACACTCGAGACTGTGCCATTCCAAGACAGGTCAAGGGGACCATGGTTTAAAAGAATTTGAGTTGGGATCTGCCGACCAAACAGGCCCTAAGGAGCGTAAAACAAAGCCCAATTCCAAAAATATATCCAACTGGACTATATCTTCCTAAGTAAGAATCTCCTAGGCAGGTGTGTAAGCTACCGAGTCCAACAAAGAACTGAGAGTGATCATCACCCAATATCTATTATGGTCAATGTGAGCGCTTCAATGCACGGGAAATACATTCCTGCATGCCAAATACTCCCCACGAATGTTGGTCCATCCATAAAAAGAATCAAATTGGGTGCTCCATGCCTGGCCAGATATTCACGATGGAAGCTAGCCTGTGCTCCACAAACCGCAGGCATCAAGAAATCTATATGAAGCCTTGTGTGTACATAGGCAATGAAACTTGCAAAGTACGTCCATAAGAAGAAGGCCCTTTTTGCACTTTGGTAATAAAGAATTTAACCCCATCGCTGCTGCCGACGTTCAGCGGACGTCGCGTTCCCTACCACAGTAGTGCTGCGCACGTCCGTTGAACGTCGCGGCCCCACCCACGCAATAGAACGTTCCGCACTAGCGAGGAACGTTCAGCACAGGCAAGGGGTTATATAGAGCAAAAGGAAGTGCGATCTGGCTAAGCTCCTACATAGGAGGGAGAAGAGCGCAAGAAAGAAAAGCATACTGAAAGAGGAAAGGAAACTACACAGAAAGAGTTCTTGGATGCCAACACAAAAACACAGAGGAGAAATGGATACACATTTACTCCCTGTTAGCGCCCAGAAAGTCAAGGGACTTTTGGGGTTCCATTAATAGCCTTACACGTAGAACTTATAAGCACAACACTCCTGGCCAATGAATGGGTGGCCTATGTAACAAAACTCTACTTCGACCAAGATAAATCCAGGTAATTTGGCACTAAGGCATTGGACAACTATCTAGAAGATTTAGAGGAGTCTCGAATAATGGTAATCGAAAAGAAGACATCAAACATCCTGAAGCATATTCGGAAGGATGGAGCCCCTGGACCAAACGGCCTACCAGGCAGCATCTTTAAAGGAGATTTTGTATTCTGGACTACCTATATGCATAGTCTGTTCAACGCATACATGCTAACATAAGCCATTCCAGACTCATGGAAAGGCTCCATCTTATACCCCATACATAAAAAGGGAGAGGATTTGTGACTGGAAATCTACAGGCTGATTGTCTTACTGGATGTTGACGGGAAGGCCTTCGCGAAAATGCTCCTGAACGAGCTGGAAGCTTGGATCGATGAGAATAACATCATAACTCAATACCAAAGGCGGTTCAGGCTGAACCCTTCCACCATAGATAACGTTATCGCCCTCTCCTATTTGACGGCCAAGGCCATAGAATCCACATCGCCACCACTTTATGCTTGCTTTGTCGATGACATTGCTGCTTTTGATGGCATTAGCCGTAACATCCTCTGGTCAGTACTGGCAAAGTGAGGAATACCAAAGAAGCTCCTCTCGGCCATCGCAGCACTGTACACTGGCACATGGGTCTGAACCAAGATCACCTAGACTTATGCACCACAAAAATGTATACGAACAAAGGACTAAAGAAGGGATGCGTCATTGCTCGGACTTTGTTTAACTTGTACAGCATGGACTTGGGCGGCGATCTATTGAAAGGAAACATCTTTCTGCATAAACTAGGCCACATCAGACTCCCCATTATGCAGTATGCGAATGACTTGGTGCTAATGGACCAAACCAGAATTGGTATGAAGAAGGCCCTTGAGATACTTCACCTGAATAATACAGAGAACTTTCAACATGCAAATGCCATGAAAACAAGAGCCCTGATATTTGGGCATAGAACTAAGAAACACCAGCTTGAATGGCATTTGGGACTGCTAAGGGTAACCACTGCCAGCAAATATAACTATCTAGAAGTTATGATGTCAGACACATGCAAATCTATGTTGCAGACTAAGGCACTGGTAGAGAAAGCAGCCAAGACCACATACGCATTATGCAAATTGCATCACAAGCCGCAAAGTCACTCCGCAGAGGGAATCCTACGAGTTCTGCAGGCGAGATTGCTACTAACGATAAACTATGGACACTTGGCTTTCCCAGGCATGCTCACTGAGGCACTAGAGCAACATCGTACAGCTGCTAAGAGGAACATGTTTAACATCCCCAAAACAACCAGGTGCACACTGATCTGGCTAGAATTCAATCTTGTGAGTATGAACATTGAATGTAAAAAGATGTGATCAAATATTATCACTGCATGTCCAGAGCGGATCCAGAATCGATGAGAGCGGTGCATTAAAGGAAATATTCCGTGATTCAAAAGCAGCTGGGCAAGGTACCTGAGCAGTGGACAGCTTACAGAGACTGGTAAACGTGCAAGGCTAGTGCACACAAAGGGAGCAGGATATAGAACATATGAGACACACCCCTGGTGCAGAGGGTCTTGCCAAATAGCATGAAGAGCACCCGTTCCAACCATATCTGAAAGTTGCCCTGGGAAGGCAAGCCTTACAGAATATATTGCAGACCAGGCTTTTAACCCTGCCCATTCGGGAATACAGGCATCACTGAAAAAATATGCCTGTCGGTCAGGATGAGTGCAGTCTGTGTCAATACCACTCGGAGTGAGCTGCACATATCGTTTGCTGCTGCCCTGCTTTGCTACGCCAGAGGCGAGTGTACCTCAGAACGATCTCTCTGCAAAATGGGACAACAACCTGCTAAGAGGCCTTGTCATACATTTATACAACTGCCGTTTAAATGGAGCTTGCATGTATTGGCAAGTTCTTTGCTGAAGCTGGAAGGCTCGTCAGCCGTCAGGTGAGGGACTGGACATCTGAAAACCCTTCAGCAACTTAGCGTGAAGGTGAATGACAGTTACAATTTAATGCACTGGTGTTTAATCCTCTAAGTTTTAGTCAAAGAACTTGCCGCATTTTATGGTCACTCATGCGGTCTGTGCAATTTATGATCTAGTATGTTGCTTTTTAAGCAAACAGCTTACCTCAACTAGGTGATAACTCAGTCACAGGGCACGTCACTTCCCATTGTCAAGTAAGCCTTCTTCACACACTCTGACGTGGTGCATGGCACTCTATGCCAATAGCTTGAGTCTCCGATAGTAAAGCATGTGCAAAGCTTTCACCTGGGTGAGTGACACTATATTAGTACACATGCCCAGCCAACACGGGCACGATAAGGCAAGCAGGGCCGGCCTTAGGCATTTGCAAGCTGTGCACCTGCACAGGGCCGCCAAACCAATATATATCCTTAATATATTAATCCTCTGAGGATGGATACATATTTGCGTGGCGGCCCCAGTGGCAGGGATTTGGGCGACTCCGGCTCTGTTCCACTTCCAAACACCCTGACCCCCTTCCTGAGCTCCGGGGGACTCCGCCCCGACCGGACCCCCTCTTCGGGGGTCCCCTACCTATGCTCCCTGCCCAGGGCCGCCATGAGCCTAGAGCCTCCCCTGAGGCAAGGCCCTACTTGGCGCATTAGGGCTTTCCATTCTTCGCACGCACTGCATGCCTACTCAATCACACGCAATTAGGGTTTCAAGCTCCGTTCTAAATGTAATATATCATCTCTGCATGTTAATTAAACATCTTTTTGGCCAGCACGTGGCACTTTAAATAGAAATCCCCTTCCGCCGTGAATCGGTACGATAAAACAGGGCCCAACTTTGCGGTCCATGGTACCTTGCACCTAGCACACCCCTGCAGGATTACCAATTCCATATGCGAGTAGGCCGACTACTTTGGGCTTTCAAGTCCAGTTTTAATATGTAATATTGGCAATTTTGGAATTATGATGCATTGGAATTACTGTTTTATGCCATATTTTAATAGGTGCCTCTTATTTCTTATTCTTGGGATGATTTTAAGTAATTATGCGATAAAGATACCTATCTCCGCAATTATGCGGGAAAACCTGAAATGAACCGTTTTGAAAGGGACTAATTATCTTTACAAGTGTGTAAAAAGGTATATGGTAGATCACTACAAAGAGCAGTCCTCCGTTTTATACATCACAGGTGGCCGGTTATTATGATATTGCACTCTAGAATGACGACACAGTGGCTGCTCACCTTCCTTGTAGTGAAATACATGGTAGGCATATTGCATGTCCGCCAGCATGAGCAGCGCACACACTCAGTTTCAGTGACTGAAAAACGGTGGACCAGTGCTTTACACCAGCAATTATCAGCAACAAAAAAAGATGCTAAAAAGGAGGAGAAGGAAGAGGATGAGGAACAGTAACAGAACATGCCTAGCACCTCTCAGAATAAAAGCAAAACCAAAGCTCAAAAACATACCCCCTAGCAAAGAGCAATAATTTGAAACAACCTGACGAACACGCCCCGATAATGAAAAAATAAAAAAGGTTCATCCGGTAAGATTCTTCATGTCTGATTTAACTAAATATTACCAAAGACAAAAACTCTCATATGCGAGACCTATTGGCATTGCAAATGCTTGTTTTAAATTACTACTGCAAGAGAGCTTGCATACATACTATCAATGCTACGGAGAAAGGCTAACCTGCCCTTCCAACCTAACTCTTCAGCATGCACAATAAAAGAATAAAGCAACTCTCCACAAAATAGACAGTCATATTGCATCATGAACTCTACATCCAGTACTTGCGGTGGTATCTGAGAGATGACAGCTTACTTTTTATTCCAAAGGATAGAGTCAGACAGGCTGTCCTGTTTTTATGAACCTTAGTTACAGCAAGACATCTGAATAATGTCTCAAGTCAGAGAGGAAAGAGACTGACAAATTCTGAAAAGCCCTTTTTAAAATACCTTTCTTACCTTACATGGTAACTATTGGAGGTGAAAAGAGCAACATTTTAACTAAAGACTGACAGACTACAAATAAAAATAATCAATTTCATTGCCAAATGGGAGTGACTGATTTGTTGATCAGCTGAGTGTGTATAGCAAGCTAGAACATTTCTGAGCTCCAGGCTCTCAGCTTCGCCTCCATAAAGCATACACTGTTGCAAATCTCCAATGGCAAATGAAATGATGACACAGATAAAGATCTTTACTGCTTTGGAGCCATGTGAAAATGTAGGTGTAGGAAGGTGGCTACCTGACTATGGTTACCCCAGATTTTTTGCCTGTGTTTAGCTGGTTTTTTGACTTAGTTGACCTGGTTCCCTGCTAATCAGGGCCCCAGGCCATCTGCTCTCTCTGTAAAATGGATTCCATGTACCCTAGGTACATACCACAATTGGAAATGGACTCCTTGTCAGCCCCTGTATAATGCACTATAGGTGCCCAGGGCATAGGGGCCACCAAGGCCTACCAGGGGCTGCAGCATATCTTTTGCCACCCCTGGCTGGTTCTTAAATTGACACAACTGGCTGATCACTCAGCTGGGGTAAGGTGGTGTAATCACCCCTTGCTTAGATATAGTATACCTATATCTAAACCTATATCTGGACACATATTAACCTGTGAGCCACTCCTATGGAAGGCCTCATCAATCCTGGAGGCAGAGTGCATGGTTTCATGTGAGATGGAGCTCTAGCATGAGCTGAGCCTGTCTGCAGCTGTCGGGAACAACTCCCTAAGCTGTTTCAGGATAATGCCATACCATATACTCTTAAGTGCCTTATAATCCTCGCGGTTATATAGCAACTTTGGTTTGGCTTTATCAAAACATGTCGTGTAAGGTGTCATACGATTTGGAATACTATCCCCTCGCCAGTTCTGGCGACGGGGATAGCATTCCACCCCTCTAGAGGGGTAAGACATGTTGCTTTGCTTAAATGCGGTTAATTTCTAAAAAGACCTTAGATCCACAAAATGGATGCCTCTGCCACAGATAAGAGTCTGGACCCCTGCAGCTGACCGAAACTCAGCCAAATGGGGCCTGGACAAAGGGTTTCCTGTCGCAGGAGGGTGTCATCACCCTCCAGACAGGAGATAGTGGATTGTAGCAGGGAGGTTTGAAAGAAACCAGACACTGCCTGGGGCGCACAAGGCTGCCCCTTGCATAATCCGGCCAAACCGGTTCTGGGGCACTCCAGCCCTCGTGCCAGGGCGGCCTGGATCAAAGGAAGGGGGTGTATCCACCCACTTCCTGGGTCCCACCCATAGGGGGGGACCTAGCAGGTAATCACGCCCCCCAGATTCGAATAAGAGTGGGAGCAGTGCCAATGCACTTTAGATTTCCTGAACGAAACATAAGAAACGAAACTCTGGACCCTTGGACCTCCTACTCAACGTGGAAGCCCGAAGAATCTCCCTTGTGGTCAAGGAGTGACCACCCTGTGCAAACAGGCACCATCCAGCCCACGACGTCTACTTTGTTGCAGTTCCCGCCGGAACTCGAGCGACAGAGATCGACGAGATCAAGCTTGCCTGCCTTCCAACAGCCCGATCCACAGTCCCTGCAGAGCTGAGACCCGTGGAGGCGACCGGAAGCGTGGGGCACGCCATCTTGAATTGACCACGAGACGCTGACCGTGCAGCCCACGAGTGACCCTCGAAGCTGTACACCGGGGTTTGAGAAGCCCCCACCCTGAGCCACTCTTGCACTGAAGCTCACCCCTCTACACTCATCGAGTGCTGCGTGGGGCCCTTCTGCTACTTTTGGCTCAACGCGTTGGCCCGGTCACTTGCCAGGCGGCTAGTGGCCCCTGTGCCGACGAAAACTTGAAACCGACTTGTGAATCTGGTTGCTCCAGATCTGCACCAGCTCCCCTGAAAAGGAGCCCCCACTCTGACCTTCCTGGTTCGAGTGAGAAGCAATCTCCCGGTTCCGCGTGGATTGCTTTTGCCAAGTGTTGTTTGCTCCAATTTTGAAGCCGACAGCGCCGACGGCGAGAGCCTGCGTGGGACAGATCGTGACCTGCTCCTGGATGTCGTAGATGCCCCAGAGCTCCCGTGACAGCGGAGAGAAGCACCTCGACAGCGACCTGATTGCGCCCGACATTGCCTGGTTCCGTCCTGGTTCCACCCTGGTCACTGCTGAGTGACCCAGACTCGGTCCCCTCTGCTTTCAGGTACTTTTTGACTCGAGTCCACCCTTGGACTCCACCGGACACTTCTCTTTCACCCCGCCTGCAGCCCTTTCAGCTTCAAGCACCAAGAGCCTGCGTGTCAAAACCCGACGCCACTTCGACCCTGTGCACCCGCTTCCTGTGGGTGAGGTAACTTTGCTCCGCCGGTGTTCCCACACTGGTGCACACCTCTAGGGTCTGTGTCTTAAGTTTTGTTCCTCTAGGTTCAGCAGGAGTGTCCTTAAACTTTAACTTTACAACTTTTACACACCATTGGTTAACATTGGTGCATGCGTGCGCTTTCCGCACTGCTCCCGAATCCCGTGGGCCTCTCCCGACTTCAGCACTGCTTGTCCTGACTGCTCCCAGCGATTCCCTAGGCCCTAGGCCTAACCACTGTTCGATTGGTATCTCTTATACCACTTGTTTAGTATATGGTTTGAGTGGCCACCCGCCCTCATCCATAATTGTGCAACTTTGTATGTTTAAACTGTGCTTTTGATTTAACGCTTGTGCCCCTTTATTCATAAAGAATACTGGGGATTGTTTTTAGTAATAAACACATATATTTTTATAATATATACTTGTGTGGTGTCCTTTCATTTGATATTACAGGATTGTATGTGGTAAAACAGCTCGCTTAACACGACCTCTTAAGTTAAGCCTTTAGGCTGCTTAGTCCATGCTACCCCTAGGATAGCTTGTCTAACAAGGTTGACTTACAACCTGACACCATAAGGGATTGTTTGGTCTGATAATAGGTGGTTCCAGAATTGGAAACATCACCTATCAGGCCAACTTCTCACAGTAGGCACAAACAAGTGGTTGTTTTCTTTCAAATTCGAAAGGGTGCTGCCCCCTGGGTTTCCATAAGGAATTCGGTGTACATCTCAATTCAATTGTTTCTAGACAACCAGAGAATATTTCTCCCATAAGGATTGGGATGTTGGAGACTGACTGGCAACTCTGACTTTGCTCTAAAGAGAACCACCACCCCTCTGCCCACATTAAATTGGAACTACAGCTGGTCACCCATCACTGGATGAGGTCTTGGTAATTTACTAGTGGGTTAAAAGTATTAGGTTGTGCAGGCAGCCGACAAACGGGCGGTGGGGGTAAACATTTTTCAGAATAATTATGACAGGAGCCACATTCCCGCTTCAGAATGATTGGAGGGTCAGATGCTATTTGTGGTGCTCTCCAATATTGTAAGGGCAATAATGATTTGTAGGGAGAACCATGATAGATAAAAAACAAGTTTACTATTGTATATCCAGAGGTATTCCTCTTTTTGCCCTTGAAGGAGTAGTGGTGGCCTTCTGAGAGAACGGGAAGGAGAGCTTACCACTGAACTAGGGGTCTCCCGGTTGCCTTTTCCAACAATGCCATTTAGATGATTTTCGGCAATACTCCAGGCCAAGCCCAATGCACCTTTTCTCCCAAGGAAGTAGAGGAGATGGAGGTCTGCATCCACTGCTGATGGAGCTCCTGATTATCTTGGTTTTTCCTCTATCCTATTGCCTGCAAACTCATCTTGATGTACATGTCGCCTGACCATGGTTTTACCTTTGGCAATGGTTGTCTCTTAGCACAGTTCTGTATCTAATACATCAACAATGATCTTGAAGGCAGGCAGACATGAACGTTAAAGGGTCACCACAGAGTAGCAGAATGGGTCACAGGACTTAAATTCTTATGTTTTTGTGAGAAAGTGGGTTAGTTTGGGACGATAGCGGCCCCCCAAGTAATAATGTCAATCTTGTTAGGGGCAATAAAAGTTTTAGTAATTTAAACCTCGGCTCAACCCCTGGTAGCCGTGGTACAGACCAGATAGCCTTAACTTAAGAAAACGTGTAAATAATTTATGGGAACCAAAACAATTAAAAAAGTCGAAAACATACACAATAAAAATCCAATTTATAAAAATAGAGAATAGTTTAATGAGCAAAATGACACCAAAAATGCAATAGAGGGAACCAGGAATATGCATTTTTACATTTTACAATAAAAATAGCCCCAAAATGCACAAAGCGCCAACCAAGGCAACTAGTCACACTATACTGGGACAAGGGTAAGGTTTGAGGCCAACCACGATGGAGCCCAAGCCAGATATGAGGGCAAGGTTGGTCCCAGTCAAACTGTTACCTTTGGACTTAGAACATTTTGATGAAGGTAGAGCCCTCAGTGTAGCAAGGCTACAGATCAGATCGGAATACCGCCCTGTCGACAACATTTTGTTAAAGGACAAGGTCTCTAAAGCTTTCAAGGAAGGTGTGAAAAGCTTGGAGCGGGAAAGGTCTAGAGTTTGCACGCAGCAAGTCACTGACATAGTTTAGATGTGGCTCATCATCATGCCCAGTGAAGATTTTTACCTTCGGACTTAAACTCTTTTCTGGAAGTTGGATTTCCTCAGTGGGATAATGCTGCCAGCTGTAGCCGAAGAGAATTAGAGGTTGTTGGATGCCGGTCGGCACTGGGCCCCCTGAATCGGATTTGCTGCCGCGGAGAAGAACGAGGAGGGGCTGGGGCGAAGCCAGGTCCACCTGCAATGAACTCTCGACAGATCAGCTGTCAGGTGGCTCCTGTTCCTACCACACTCATCCAGGCAGAAATGTATTAAAAACATTTTACGTCCCAGCCTTCAGGGTTAGGCAGAATGGGTACACTCTGACACTAGCCAAGGATTCCAGGACTTCAGGAACAGGGATTGGGGCCAGCACTCACTCCAACAAAAGCCACCAGCTGAGTCCAAGGCACGGACAGTTGAAACTGGTAAGCTGGACTCTTCTAAGAAAGTGGGATTCTAGCAGCTTGTGTCCTTATTATTTAATTGGTAATCATTCTAACATTAAGCTTATAATTGTATTGTTGACCCATCTTCGTTTGATTTTTTTTATTCCTCATTATCAATAGTTTTATTTTTTGGAGTTGAGGAATCCACTGCAATCTTATAGTCAGTCCTACTCCTTGCAATACTCTAAAGTTTGGAGAAGATTTTATTATGCATCAGCTTTCTATATTACAAGTCATCCAATATTTATTTCTTTTGCATTCAGACTGAATTTACTTGCACAAATAAGGCTTTTGAAAAAAACACGATACATTTTCAGTCTGTGTAGGAAAAAAGTAAGCCCATGTTTTGGGCAGCTGTCACATAGCTACTAGAACAGTGGTTCTTAACCTGTTGTCTGGGGACCTATGGGGGCATGCAAACTCTTCTCAGGCGGTCCGCGACTGCTTCGAAAATTAAATAATACCAACAGATTAATAAAATGTATATAAATAAAGAAGCAGAATGTAAAATTACATTTTTCTAAACGTTTGGTAAATGTGAAGGAATTTTAAATTGGAGGCTAAAAATAAGTTTGTATCCTCAAACTGATTTGTGGGAGTAGTGTAAATACATCAAACAGAATATATTATGGAGGATGAGTGGCCTCAAATGAATGTAAAAAAGTTCCAATCTTCCCATTAAGTTAATAAAATTGGTCTGTGAATTAAATCAAATTAAATGTAAATAAAATATTTCATAATTTGAGCATTTGTTTGATGAATACTTGTTTCTGTACATTTTGTGTATTGTTTTTCTGTTCAAATCATCGAAAATGCTTAGGGGGGTCCCAGAGTTCCTATAATGGTTCAGTGGAGGCCCCCTGTTCCAAAAATGATTAAGGGGGTTCACAGAAGGTACATGGTGAAAAAACGCTGTACTAGAACATCATTTATAGTAGAGGACTATATCTCATGCATTACAAGAAAGCCAAGTAACATTTATGAATATTGTTAAATCAGGAACCACAATTGGAAAGCTTAGTTAATGAGAAGCAGGGTTTAAGGAGCAGTAAGTGGTGGAGCATGGTTATGTTTGAAAGGGCAGCTGTGATGTAAATAATGTGGGCATCATCTGGCTAGATTTACAGTCATGCCTGCAGTTGTATCCGAAGGCAAGTGTGCCCACTTCCTTAAAATAGGGTAGTTAGCTTTTTTATGGTCATATGCGGAGGAAAGCATCTCATATGCCTGTGTGTGGCATAATTAAAGCAGTGGTATAATGCAAAATGATGCAAAGCTTGTAATTATTTTTAGAAGGCCAAATCCTTAAAAATCCCCCTGACCTGCACTGTAACTCCACAATTAACGGCACCGACTATTTTAAAACGAAGAATGATGCGCAGGCATGTCTTGTAAGTAAAGGTAGTAGATTTATTCTTGAAGTTACAACACAGGTTCTTAGTTACAGGAAGATGTTCTGATCCATAAATGTGCCCCACCAGGAGCAGCCTCCTCGCTGCTCAGCTCATCCACACCAACTGATTCTCTCTTACATACAAACCCACTGAGCATTCTATATGACCTCATCATAGGCTGAACAGCAAGGCAGAGAACCACTGTAGGGAGAGTGCATTGTGTAATTAGTTCATTACAACAGACTACTCAAAAGAAGATTTATAAAAATCACACCCCAAGCCCCCGAGGCTTCGAATCCTTGAAGTTTGCGACTTTCTTATATTTCCAAACATATACAAGTAGCCACAACCCTGCACCAGAATAACCAATCAAATTAGTGTCATAGTTTTAAGTGCACTCATAACAGCAAAATAAATAAATAGATAAAATAAATAAAAAAGCAACAGTATTTCTTCACAGGGAAAACATTTTTCCTGTAGAAAACATCTATCCACTTCCACCTTAGAAGCACAATCAGTCTAACCTTTTATAAAATTACATGACCTGTACCCTCATGTGTACATTACATTACCCTACATATGTAGGATGTGAATAGCCCACGTAATGGTGAATGGCCAGTAAGGAACAATGTTGTGGGTTTTCTAGGCATTCTAAATGCCCACTCCTCAACCATGAACTACCCTTCCACCACAACATTTAATTTTTGCATGCCTTCCAGCAGAAATCCTTGTTTATGTGTATACAAGAATACATCTGCACCCATGTGCAGAACAGTTAACTGGGACACGTCACAGAGATACTGTGCCCATGTACCAGCAGTGAGTGCCCTTGAAGGCAAGGCTGGACGGCCCTGTCTGCCACTGCGGCGTTTCCTCGGTGGCAGGAAGGCCAGAAGGTTTTGCAGGGCCCAAGTCAACACACTGAAGAGGGGCCAATCCTATGAAGGGTACCTATTTAAATTTTACAGAATAACCTACGGCGAACGAGAAAACATGGCCTTTTTTGTGCAATCTTATGGCATTAGCCATATTAGTTGCCTCATCATTAATAAATATGCCAGCTTTGCTGTAAAAAGCACAGGGCCAGGGGAAGAATTGCCTCCCTCTTGCCCTTATTCCGTGCCGGTCTGATGGGCTGCAGGTCAGGGGACTGCGGTTAGAGCAAAATGGACACCCATGACCCCAATCATGCCCCGGTTACCCCATTCTAGTCACAGCGTCCTGCAGTCTGGGGCTGGTTTCAAATTTTAGCCATAGCGGATTTTGGTTTCCAGTCAAACTCTGTTGGTAGGGTGGGGCCCCTAATCCCAGGGGTCTAGGTTATGTAACCAAATTAAACAAACATAATATAACCAAGGTTAAATCCAGATGTCTCCACTGACACAGGGCGAAAAATTAAAGAACTGTGATGTTGAGGTTATGCATACACAGAAATATTTGAAATTAAACAGTTCATCGGAGATCGGTAAAAATAGCCCTGCAAGCCAAGAAAGCACAGACTGTTCTTTAAAGGGCAGAGTTTATTTCTCTTTTGTTTGTGTAGCCATGAGATAGAACCAGTCATCAATCTAGGAGGTAAAATGGTTTGAAAAAACCCTACACTGATGGGTTTCTGTTTCTTAAACAAAGAGCTCTGGAAGGCTCATGCGGCAGTGGTGACCGCAGCAGACATGCAATATCTGCTCGATTTGTCCTCAGAGATGGAGGCCTCCAAGATCCATCGCCATGCACCTGTAAATCAGAACAAAACTGGTTCCTCCTCACAATAAATAGTGATTTTCCTGATCTAATCCCACATCAGATTACCGCATGGTCGAAATCACTGACCTTCTTTAATTTCCTTTTTGTATTAAACTACAGGAGTATGACCCATATACCACGTTGATAATAGGATAGGTACATGAGAATAAACAAACAATATCTCAACTGGTATTATTCTAGAAGGCAGTTAGACACGTATGCATAAAGCATTACGTTAACAAAGACAAGGAGACTCAAGTAGTGATTTTTAGAAATGTGCTCATGGCAACATATAATTGAACTTTAAAAAATGCATACAGTTGTAACAGCACTGCAGGGAAACAAATATCAAACAACCCGAATTGGACTTGGTGCTCTAAATGTGTACGTGACACAAAAGGTGGGGACGCAAGTGGCAATTGTGTAAACAGCGGAAACGGTGAAGGTGAATTTGGTAATGGTCAGGGGTGTGTCGGAAAGGTGCTGTGTAGCTGTGGACATCGGCAAGGGACGGGTTTCCAGACTAGGGTCTCACGAAGGCAGGACCTGTAAGTTCAAGAAAACCTAATGCGGAATGAATCCGGCGGTGCTTGAGGCATGGACTCGCCACGTCTGTGTGCGGAGTAGCGTGAATGAGGGGGTCAGCGGTATGACCCCCTCATACACGGCACCTTTCCTACACACCCCTGACCATTTTGCAAATTCATCTCCGGTCTTCCGTCCCTCGGCTGAGACGCCTGCCGTGTACCCCCAAGGCTGTGCCTCGTTGGAAGCTCCATCAACCTTTTCACAGACCCTCCAGGATATCGCGATTTCGCGATTTGCAAAAAAATCGCGAAATTTGCATCTTTGTGCAAATCCCGCGATTTTTGGCAAACCGGCCGCGAAATCCGCCGTTTTTCGATTGGACGACAGCCAATACGTCCTCCTCGTCTTCTAAATTGAATTTAGCAGCTTGGGGACTGGCTAGCAAAGCAACAATGTAAACAGTGAGAGCGCCGTCGCGAGCGGGTGGTTGTGGGACGGAGTTTGCACTGGTAATGGCAGACAGAGCTCAACTCGACGTGGTAAATTAAAAGAAAAACGAAATGGAAATACAGATACTGCCCGGAGCTGACGGCGGCGGCCGATGGAACCCGTATTAATTGCTGGGAGTCATTCATGCCCGGAGTCCGGATGATGTTTGCCACGAAATTCGTTGTGGCCACGAGGTGGGCCGCTGACTGCGCCACTCTCGCCTTGCACAGTGAGCAAGTGTTTTTCAAGTAACTGCTTTGCAAATCGATGTTATAGGGAAGCACACCAAGCAGCAGGGATCATGGCAGAGAGAGGCACTTGATCCGCTGTAAGCATGTAGGCTCCTAGGGCCCCTGACAGGGGGGTGGGGGGCGCTGGCAGATGGATGGTGCATCCGATCAGCAGTAGGAGTGCCTGAGATTAATTAGTGTGTGTTTGGAGTGCAGCAGTTCGGGTAACGGGCGAAAGTAGGAGGGGGTCCAAGAGGCCCAACAGTAAAGTCACCCTTACTTAGCCTCTCCGCGTTCAGATGGACACCAAGGGTGCAGGGGCTTGACCCACCGTAAGTATAGGCCGATCGGAGGCGCTGCAGGTGGTAGATGGATGGAGCATTGGCCAGGCAGTACGGCATTCTTTGAGAAGATGGGAGGGAGCTGGGCCGGGTCAGTAGCAGGGAAAACAGCATTGAGCTGAAAACTGTAGATGCAGTTAGTCTGCCTCCTTAGGGTACAGATCCAAAGGGGTTAAGCACAGCAACAAACGCACTGCAGCGATTTAAACAACGATAGTCCCCTGTCCAAATTACTCAGATGGAGCAACGTTTGTAAAGATGCAGCAGGTTTGCACACGGACGTTGTCACACATCACCAGTGTGCACAGCTGTTCTGTGTTCACGTTGCTGCATTTGATTTGACCTGAGTTTTGACCGACGCCTTGCAGACTCATCCCCGGCGGCCACCCGGGTCTTCTTGCGGATCGGTGGTATTGTACCCACATCCTTTTGCACATTTGCAGGCCTTGGTGAGGGGCACAGACCTCATGTCAGCCAATATCCCACGCTCACCGATATATCTGCCATATTCCAATGGCACCAGTCAGGTTCCTTGCCCTAGGCAACTTTAAGCAACAATAAAAATGCCAAGAAAACAGCAAATCTGGTGATTAATGGACCGCCTGGGTATCGTCAGAGTTTTGTCTAGTGGAAATTTTACACAGAGTAAAGGTTAATATGCTTGCTGCTAAGCACGAGTAACGTGCAGATCACATAAATGCATATAATTTAAATAGTTCAGTGCCTTACTGCTTTTGTTGGAGAGATCCTTTTAATAGTTGAAATGTATAAATTAAAATCCTAATGTAGCACAGTGAGCTATAAACTGTTATGAAACAGCTGCATGCAAACTGCAAGGTATAGGTTTAAGAGTTGATTTCTCCCCAGACTTTCATTATCATAATGTTGCAAAATGGTAATTTGGGTAGAAATCAATTCTTATTAGTAAAGAGAACCCCCGACCATAGTGGCATATTTTAAATTCTGCTACTTCAGATCAAGCACTCTTATACTATGCCTAGTATAAATGACAAATGACCTATGACTCCTTTCCTACACCTCTTATGTAACATTTCCTATACACTGCTTTACACACATATAACTCATTGTCTCTGTGTGATGTAAAGTGCTCTGACACCCTACACTGGTATGAGTAGCTCTAAAAAACAAAACAAAAGCTTGTGAGCGAGAATGGTTATGGAGACTTGTGGGTCACTGTTAAAGGGTGGTATATTGCAATCGTCTACATTGCTTGATTTTTGCTCGGGAGAAAGTGTCACTCATAGTTGTTGAAATGTCACTCATAATTACACTAATATTTTTGAAAATGTCACACATAGCAATCTGAAACCTTGGCAGCTATGATTAGAGCGCTGGAGCTGCGGTCGTAGAAGTTGTGGTGGCAGCCGAGTAGGATTCGACATTGGCTATTTTGAAGGTGCTCGTTCTGTTTGCCGTCCCCCCCCCTACTTTCCCCCTCGCCTCCTGTGGGTAAAGGACTGTGCTGTGCACGTAGTTCTTCTCCAATAATGCCACCACAGGGTAACACATTTTGAAAAGTGAGCCAGGAAAAATATGTCGGAGCTGAAAGTTGGGGAAGGTAGTTGCAAAGTAAGATGCACTTCGGAACCTAAAAGAAATTAGTATGGTTAGTATTTTAGACAAGACTGTGCTTCCGTAGAGCCGCATACACGTTAAACATGCCAGTTTCACAGTGGAATAGCCTGCTGAATCAGTTTACATTGATTTAAGGCTGAAAAGGAATGATTACGAATAAAATACAGTGCCGCAATAATGCCGCTAAATTTCCACTTTTGTGCCGCTAAATTTCCATTTTTGTGCCGCTAAATTTGACAATCTATGGCGCTATATCCTGGGGGGGTCTGTTTTCAGCACCGTTTTTAATGACAACCCGGTCCTGAAGATGATCCTGATTGATAGAATTGAAACGTCGTCGACCTTACAGCGCAACTGATGGTGCGTTTTCCACTGTGGCTCTGATAAAATACCCACCAAACTTGCTAAACTATTTTGTATCGTAAATCATTGCTTTGAGCCACATTGTTCACTGGATACACTGTATATATTTATGCACCCTTGCACTATGCGCGGTTTCCGCTGTTTACACAATTGCCACTTGCGTCGCCACCTTTTGTGTCACGCACACATTTAGAGCACCAAGTCCAATTCGGGTTGTTTGATATTTGTTTCCCTACAGTGCTGTTACAACTGTATGCATTATTTTAAGTTCAATTATATGTTGCCATGCGCACATTTCTAAAAATCACTACTTGAGTCTCCTTGTCTTTGTTCACATAATGTTTGATGCAAACATGTCTAACTGACTTCTAGAATAATACAACTTCAGATATTGTTTGTTTATTCTCGTCTTTAATTTAGTGGCACCAGTTAAATGACAAGACAATAACAGATCTTTGATTGACAGCAGAGATAGTCCATGGGTGATATACAAACAAATTAAATAACTGTATATGGCATGCCAAATAATGCCATCTCTTATTATTCAAATTGTACCTTATTATTGAAATGTATAACTGTCTAAACAAAAGAAATCTATTGTCACATCAGTCATTATGATAATATCTCTAATGTCAAGAGAACTAAACTGGATGGGAGAAATTCTGACCTGGACACTGTGTGTTTTGGGATTTAAATTAACACCAAAACTGTTTCTTCAATGACGTCTTTCAGATAACAATTGTTGGTATGTGACTCTAGAAAAGAACTTTAGTGTCCATTAATACAAGTTTTCCCCCCCAGAGTACTTTTTGGGGTTTGTAGTGATATACAGCACTTAGCCAGACGGGAAACAGCCTTTACAACAAGGTTTTTACCTCGTTAAGACTTTACCACGCATTTTTTAGCACGCATATGTTTACAGCGAATATGCATTTAAAAAATGAATGCAAATAACACGCATTTAAGGTAAGTTGGGGAGGTGGGGGTCTCCCCCCACAAATACATTATTTTTAAATATAAAAACAATGCATGGTATTCGCATGCGTTTGAAATGCATTTCCGCAGTAAAAACAGGCGCGCTAATAAATGCGTGTCAAAGGCATGCGATGTACATGCATGCGTTGTTCCATCGTACAACCAGCCAGACTTGACATGAATGCCAGAAGTGGACCCAGTACATGGCCTTTACCTGTATTCTATCTGCAGTCCCTTTGCCCGCAGTGCCCAGAAGGCATTGCCTGGAGCCATGCCAAAAGGGAATTGTGTGCAGTTACCATTCTCACTACACCTGCGGGGCACGGCTCCAGCCAATGCCCAATGTGCAATGGCATTGCCTGAACCTCTTGGTTGTGCAGTTGCCTACTCAGTTCTGTCACTATCCAGCATCATGCATAATATGCAACTCCCTTAAAAAAACTAAATAGAAGTAGCATCATGTTTATGATCCAAAACACAAAAACCAAAAGAATTCTTTATCAGTGTTTGGCTACATAAGTCCACTACCCAAGGTACTGCACACAAATTCATATCAAATCAGATAGGACCTCACCAATGGCATCAACAGAGGCATCACAAAAGCTGCAAACAATAGCCCTACCTAAAACATTTTTGCAAATTAGGGAAATAGATCTTTTTTCCTGTATATAATTCAGTGCTTAGTTTGAGCCGGTGGTATCCGCCGCTTGGCACCGGCACTTAATTGTCAAAACTGGTGCTTGTAGCAGTCTGCCACAAGGAGGCGCTGTCTGAGATGACCACAACAACATTCAATTATTAATTATGTAGACATTAAAAATTACGATTACCTGCCGCCCAAGCCATTGGTGTAGCTTTAGGGGCCTCCAATAGTCCGAATTGTAAAACTTGTAGGAGTTTGATGGTCAGTAGTTGTGTTGTTGCTATCATTGGCATGATATTAGGGGTAATATGTGGTGCAAGCAGCAGAGGCATCTTGACTGTTGTGTTATTGTTCTCTTACCTCATGTCGACTGGCGGTTCCATAGGGGATCGCGCAGAGCCCTGGCACATGTGTTTTTTTTCTTCAAATTAAGCAGGGATATAATTTCAACAAAAATGTCTAGATTCTGATATGGTACTGCAGCATTATTACCATTTCATATAAAGCGTACAACAATATATATATCGTTTGCACGTCTTTTGTGCCCACATATTAGATTACATATTACATAGATTACATATTAGATTACATATAGATTGGTGCTGTAATCCTGAGTATCTGCTGCGCCTAGACACCTTAGGGTATTAGTTGCGCACTAAAAATTCCATAAATAAATATTAGTGCAAGGACGACAATGTATTAACAGTGGTACAACCTTATTCTATATTTTTTCATCGCCTTTGCCGCAATAACAAGGACAACATTAGCAGACTTTACTCTGTTGTGAGTTACTTGTGAGTGCAACTACAAGGGACTTTCTTTCCTGAATAGTTTAAAATGTTTAGCTACATCACGATGCACTTGAGATGAAGTATGAGATATAGTATGACATCATGAGCATTAAGAAAGAGCGTTGTTGGTACGCGGGTAGCCAAAACACACGCATTTCTAGTTTTTAAACAATGGGTTGGCAAACTTCCAATTGACTGGGAGAAGTAGCAGGGAGTTATCAACAGCCTTTAAAACCCTTTTAGCTTGCCGTATGAATAACAACACTTACAAGACACTAGTAAAGGCCTAATGTAAGTGCTTAGCTGGCAAAATAATTCCTCCTGGAAACGTTTGGAAATTGTGACTACACTTTTCCACTGGAAAACAAGGATAATGTAATTTTTTTAAATCCCAGAATACAGTTTCTAGTTAGAGGAGATGTGTTTGATAAATCCACACTTACAGTTAGGATGAAGGAAGAAGCATAGTTTATTTGTAGAAGACAGCAGTAGCATCATCTGATCACTGCAAGGCTGTGGTAAGTTGAAAGGGTAAAACTCAGATGACCTTCTAAGGCTGGAAAGAAACGGAAAGTGCTCAGCTGGACAATTGTTCAGTGACATCAGATGGAAGGGTAGTTGAAGTCTAGCAACATACATGTTTGGCACCTATACCTTATGAAAATGCAGTTAAAATTTTTTATCCAGTTGGAAAAAATGCCATATGTAGCATCAGTGTTCCCACCACTGAATTTGGATCTTCAGTGGCAGTAGAGCCTCTTCTGCATCCGTAGCCAACCCAAGACTTATCTGCTGAAGATAAGCAACTTCCAGGGTGTTTATGAGTGCAGAGCAATCACAGAGGACATTCTCTATGCAACCGTTTCAAAATGCAACAATATCCACGTCAATGTGCCCCTACCACCAAAATAACCCCAGTGTGATAGACGGTTTGTAGTTGGCAGCCTCGCGGTTGCCCTGTACATGCTATTTATACTTTCAATGTTGTACAATCGTCTGACCTCATGCAACAAGCATGACTTGAACAAGCCTCAGCATTGTTTAAGGCAGGCATTTGTTTCTTCACCTGCTTTCTGCAGTTACTTCCTCAATGTGAGGCGATAAAGCAATGCTTTGACTGCCCACGTGTAATGTGACCGAGAGTTTGCTGCCTTCTCTTCTCATTAACCAAGAGGAAGGGCCAGGCGAGACTTGGCCTTAGTCACTGAAACTACTAAATTAACTTGTACTTTTTCCATTTCTTTTCTTTAAGAGGATTTCAGTCTGTTCCCCCAAAAAACCTTTATAAACACAGCCGCTTATTGCAGAGGGAATTGCTCTTCCTTCTAAATATAACAAAAACTTTGAGCTAAAAGTTGAAAATATGTGAGCGAAAGATGTACATTGGCCGATAGGAATACAGTCACTGGCCCAAAAAAAAAAAAACATGCACTGGCTGACATGCTAAAGAAAGAACAGGTATCTACTATACAGGTATGTTACTTTGAAGCAAAACTTAGATTCTGAATTCTAGCATAAACTTCCCGACCAGGTAAGGGAAGCACATGAATGAAGCATAGGCAACATGACCGCTCCATATGTATACGGTAGCCAAAAGTAAATAGTACAAAGGACACCTGCACAACTGTACATTGGCTTTAGATTTTCTAAAAGCCAACTCTTTCAGCAACTTTGCCATGGTTTTAAAGCTCCAACAGGTGAAACTTCAAAGGAGTATGCCGGGAGAGTTCTAAATCTGTCATCAACATGCCTTTTTGAGAGACTATGAAAAACCATGTTTCATTTGAAATAAGCACGTAGACTCTGTTATGACTTTTAGTGGCAGTGATGCTGCTACGGGCAGAGGGAAATTAAGATTTACCGAAGTTAAGTAGAGAACCATGAGTGCTTAATTTGAGCCGGGGGTTTCCGGTGCTCAGCACAAGCACTTAATTGTCAACATCTGCACTTATGACTGCCTGCCATAGGGTGGTGCTGTTTGTCTTATTTAGAGGTAACACAACAATAGTCATTTATTAATTCAATATACATCAGAAATAACTAATAGATGTCACCCAAGCCACTCTCATAGCTTTGGGGCCTGGAATGATCACTTCTGGGAGTGTGTTGGTTAGTAGCTGTGTCTGCACTGTCATTGTCAGTGCTGGCAGGGGCAATGTGTGGTGCGAGCTGCAATAGCCTCCTGATGAAGGCCCTGGCACTTATTTGTTTTCAAATTAAGCACTGTATCAATGTCCTTGGTAACAAGCTCATAACATTCAACATTACTATACATTGGTTAGGATACCAATCCCCAGTTAGCTCAAATTCATGAATTTGTTGGGTACGGTCTACACTTCATGGAAGACAGTAGGGAGCCCACATTTTGAAGTTCTGTGTTCTGTTCCATTGTTTATTTCCACTTGTGCAATTTTCTACCTTGACATCTCTGAACTACAATGTCTCTTTTATGAACAAAGAACTCCACAAATGGTGAAGACTGTGGTCTCATACATATCGCTCAGCATGCCCCACTCACCGCACCCATCCCTCACTCAGTCATACTTACCACCCCATAGCTCACCCAAACAACCTCACTATCTTTATCCCTCACCTAACCCAATAAACCTCCCTCAGGCCTCTGGCCAGCCTTCACTCAATATCTTATCAAGTTTCAAGCTTATTTTATTTGCATAGTTTGTTAAAACCATTGCAACACAATAATATTTCACTCAATATCTAATCGAGCTTCTTTCACTCCCAGATCCTCACCCAGCATAGTCTTGTGTACTGCAGTAAGAAGGTTAAGGGGCAAAAAAAACAAGTATTGTCCAGCGTCGCTATCACATCAAAATGTACTAAGGGAAGAAGAAGTCGCCCTGAGGATGTGTCCAATTATCCTGCTGTTAAACTGACATGAATTGACCCAGTTAAGGCAGTGTCCAGAACAAAGCACATTTAAAAAGAAACCACCATAGTATATACATACACAGGTGTGTTATTTAAAATAAATGAAACCATTTTAAGTTTGGATTCTAATAGATTTAGATACACGATGTTCATATTCCAAAAGCTGGACACACGAAGTAGGGCGCGTATTTTCTTCTGTTACCAGGCCAGGCCCACAGAGCGCATTAGAGAAGACAGTAATCTGATTGACAGTTCTGTTACTGCTAGCCACTGCGCTTTGTCACAGGGCTTATATAGGTGAGCAGGGAAGTGCTTCCTCCAGACTTTATTCCATTAAAAACACATGTTGACACCAACATCAGTAACCTCGGCCTTAACTCAATCAGCAAGCTGCTCTCTTTCCTATTACTGCATGTAAGAAGCGCCAGATCTATAACTATGGCATTAATGGTGCTTTTATCGAGCCATAATCTAGTTCCTCCCTTCCCCAAGTACTTCACATTAACAAAAATGTCCACACATGGATGCTCCTGCCGGAGATCTATCTAGCAGCATCACCTGTACTCTTCCTTTTCTTATAAGATTTCTATTCCATTCCTGCCCTTAAAGGACCAGCCGGAGTGGAGAAAAAGAAGCAGCTCTTTTGACCTATTCCTGCATCTCTAACAATCACAAAAAGGCTTTCCAATCGTCACTTTCTTTGATGCCGTCTGCTTGTGTTATGAGATCTAGTTTGATATTCATTGGATGGTCCATTTAACATTTCTGTTCCATCCATCTTCCTTCTGTTCTGCTCTCCGTGTTTTAAAGCGGGCTAAGTAAAACATAGGTACTATAAAACCTACAACATATGAGATTCACACCTTTTATGTCATTCACTTTTGTGACCACTCATTCCCTCTTACATCCCCTTTTAAGCTTTGAAGTATCATGAGTGAGCTGTAAACGGCGTGCAAGCAACAGGATATGACCATTTCTCCCAACACTCTTGCATGGTCCATACAACACCTTCTTCAACTGTCCCTGGGTCAGCCCTAAAGTGACCGACAGGCAGCACCAGAGAATCAGATATAGCTTCCAACAAGCCCCATCTATCCCAACAGCCCGATTACCCCAGATAGACAACAGCTGCCTCCATAGGCAACTGCTGAAATATCTCGCCCAAGACCCACCACACCCTGTGCAATCTCAAATATGGAATTATTTCAGTGCGTCATCCTTATCCTTACATCCTTAGGCATGGCATACCCTGGAACATCATTCGGAGAATAAGACTGACTGCTTTAAATACAAGGCAGTTCAATTGTACAAAGTTAAACACCCATCACATAAACATCAGATCTACAGCAAACATACAGAAATCAGAAGCAGAGCCGTCCTCAACATTGACACTGCAAGATTTTAGAGAGGCCTCCACCCTCAAGCAAGCTTTCTCTGGACACACACTGAGGAATATGGAATGCTCTTCTGCTGCATAACAGAGAGGGCGTGTAAAGCTCCGCCTCCAAGAGGGACTTCAAGGCGCACTTTGTAAAAGATCTTATGCATGCTCCACCCATTGCCTGAACTCTCGGAACCACAAGTTGAGAGCCTCCCCCAGCTGCACTGCTGAATTTTAAGTTCCTGCAGATCAATGTGAATTGCCTCTTTTCCGACTGTACATCTTTGTTATCTTGTTGTGAAGCGCCCAGCCATAACCGGTCATGGTGAAGAGAAGATACAATATGTAAAGTACCAAACTCAATAAAATAGATTTAATAAATAAGGTGCCCAGCTGGGGGCTGCACACAGACACATAACAAATACTGCTTCACAAACTGCATCATTCCTTTCAAAAGAAGAGAAGGGGCATTTTGGCTCCGAAATGTGGACCTCTTCCAGCTCCACGCTGAGCGGATGTGTCAACCTGGATTCAGTGGAAAGGAGTGCAAGTACAGAAATTTCAAGTATTAAATGTCATAACTCAAAACACATCTCAACCCTAATTGCAACTAAAACTATACTTCCGAGACTAATAACCCTATTATGTTACGTATTTCATGTACCACTGCACTTATGATAGCATTAGATCACCCAATAGTTACTTAAATTCAAAAGAAACCTTTTGGCAAAATTAACACAACTTAAAACTCCACTAAGACATGGACAATCAGCACTTTAGAAAAGGACTGTCTTCTTTAACCCTGTATGTGAGGTTTGGCTGGGTGGGCTCCTTACACCACCCTCATCCCACGACACACGTCAGTGTGCCGCAAGCTACAATTTACACACAGCAGTCTTCCTATCACTGAACCACGTCCACAAATTACTCAGTGTGAAGGATTTTTGGTTACTATTGATAAGCAGAGAAGAGCGATGAGCTAGCCTTGACGGAGCGCCTGGAAATCCCTTCTCCATTCTACTACCCTATAATATGAGCATTTCGTGTGTCTGCTTAGTGGTTCGTACCAACAACCTCATCTATCCCTCAGTCAGTAACAATCACCCATCCCACACCCAGACCCATCCCTCACCAAGTCCCATTCACCATGCCTAACCCTCACACAGTCCCAATCCTTACTCCATGTCTCAACCACCGCATTCAGCACCTTCGTCCCCCATGCCTTCAACAAGCACCTCACCCAGCTACTTTTACTCTCATTCCCTCAGTCCGCTATCCTCAACCTCCGCACTATAAAACACAAGTCCCGAAACAAATCGCCCAAATGAACGGCCTTCCCTTGCACTCCCTTTCCAATCCTAGTCTTTGATGCAAACCTCACCAATACTCATTACTCTGCACACGTGTGAACCGTGAAACTCAAAGCTGGTCACACGGGCTCAGATTCACAAAGAGTTGTGAGTGAGAGGGTGGAACTTACTTCTGTCCTAGGTGTGTCTTGCTAATGGACTTCCTAGAATAAATCACACCTAGTCATGGAAAAATATTCGGTGAATTACGCCGACCATTTTGGTGAACCAGGTTATGCATCGGCCTCGCATATCAAGCTCCATTTTAGTCTCAGTCTGAAAATGAGGGAGAAAAGAGGACGCAAACCAGAGAAAGCACCAAACTATGTGCTGTTTTACTATCAAGTCAGTCATCTCTATTTCAGGTACTTTTTTGGAAAAAGTTACCCACATTCTGAAGCACCCTCATAATAATCCTCACTTCATCTAACAACGGATAATGTCAATCACAAGCTCTATGCATTGATTCTGATTGCAATTCTTGACTAAGGCACTCCTGCTCTACTAGAACATCTCTCTGCTTCTTGTGGATTTTTAGCAGTTTTCTGGGTAAATCCAATTATGAGATGAACCTAGGTTTAAACTTAAGCCAGAAAGGATGTGCAGAGTCGGTGCATCAGACTAGCTCCCTTTTCTCTGCACCAGTATAATCACAAATGCCCTCACTATGGGAGGGAAAGAGTAAAGAGCGAGGTATTTACTACACACAATAAACACCAATTCCAATCAATCAGCATCCATCTGTTTGCACAGGGATCAGAATTTACCTCTACACTCACGATGAGGGTAACACATTTCACTTCAGGTTTTTCGCGAGAAGCCGTGGCACTGCCTCACTTCAACTACATCCTCGGTGCACAACCTATGCTGACGCGCCACAATCTCCTGGGACCAATTAGCATTCGGTGAAGCCGCAAGAGAGCATGCTAGTTCTTTACTCGAAGCTGGTGCTGATTTGCACAGTCAACCAGCCTTAGAATTGAATGCAAGGGGTCACTTGCCAGGGTGCAGTGATGAAAGCTACTATTAACGCTCTCCACGCCACTTTCACAAACGCAAAGATTGCTGCTGCCGACCACACTACACCTGTTACAAGGCACTGGCCTTCTGTGCTCAAAGAAACCTCTCCCTATCTTAAAATATTGCTTGTAGAATTGTGAAAGGAGGAACAATAGGCGAGGCTGATGCCCACATCTTGCTTCCCACAATTATTCAGTTTTCTGATTGCAGTGTGTAAAAAGAAGTCTTGGCTATCTTAGAAGAGATATGCAAGGAAAATAATAACATTTTTCAGGGGTAACACTAAGGAAAGAGAAAGGATAAATCATCAATGCTCTGTCTAAAATTGAGGCTGCATTTCATAGGATGGAACAGTCGCAAACCATGCGGTCACAAATTTCTGGGCCTTTTAACCACTGATTGAGTTGTGCCGCTGGTACTCATGTGTGGGGATTTGGACTCATTTTTCATCCTCAGTTTATGATGCAAAGTAAGAGGATGTAATGAAAGAAAAAAGAGAATGAAGACAACAAGAAATAAAACCCGCGACAAAGAGACAAAGAAAGGATGAAAGAATCTGCAAGTGTGATACTAAAGAGAAAGGAGCTGTAGGATGGTGGAATAAAGAGGAAGGAGTTGGGGGGGTCATATAGGACCCAAAGCCAGGCTCCACTATGAATATTACCGCCTTATACACGCAGACCCATATGCTGCATGTCATTATCTTTTGCGAAACTCGCGATAGTGCCCATTCATCAAATGACTCTGCTGACACATAAGGTGACACAAGTTTGTTGAAATCTGTATTTTAGGTCTGACAGTCAAGGTGCAGAATAAACATGTAGTCAGAGTTCACATTTTTATTATGCTGGCTCATACTGTTTATGTCTCACACTAAGTGGAAAGTCCCCAAAATGTAGGGTAAAAGTCTGATGTCAACCCTATATATGTATATATATCCCATGAATTGACCACTGAATTAGAGAAGACTTCACCCTAGGTTATCACAAGAGGTCCTGCCAGACTGCTGCAGCATCCATTGTTCTGCTGATAGCAAATACAGAGAGGAGATGAGCTGAGACCAGCTGATGTGTGTTTTCCTTTCAAGGCAACACTGTCTCCCGACTAAAGTCTGATAGTCACAGCTTCTCTGCTGTGAACAATTATGCAGAGCACTGAATCCCAAGTAATGGTAGAGGCAAGTTAGCTACTCAATGCTCTCCTAGTGCATGCATAGGAGTAATCCCTAGGTTGTTAGGCTGCCAGGAATATACCAATCATGTTAGAAATGTTCATATTATTCTCACTGTTAACAACATGCATTATTGCTGTTCTAATTGAGTGGTTATTCCTCATGTACTAGACAGGAGAAGACTGTTGAAATTGAACTTTTAACATAACATCTTTTCTTAGTACAGTACTTGCATGTGCTATTCTAAAGATTAGAAATTGGGTTTGAATTACCACTGCATCTCTTGACAATTCATGGGACTGTTAGCTAACATGGCCACCACAATAACAAGTATGTCAAATGGTGGTGTTGTGTGGGGCTAAAATAACCAGGACTTTCATGCTAACTAAATTCAGGCACCTTTGGGCAGGAAAGCCAAACCTTGAGAACTTGGCCAGAGCCCTAGTTTACAGTGGCATGAAGGCAAGGCAGCTTTGGTATTCGACATTCCTGGTATTTGGTAGCACTGGCAGTAGGGGCCTAAAAAAAAAAAAAATCACTGCAACCCTTCACTTAATTCTTTTTTAATTAATCATGGAGTGAGTACGTAGGTCATATCAAATAAGCTTCCCCCAGGCGTGCCTGATTTTTGGTACTCCTGTTCCCTTTGGTATTACCAAAGGACCAACAGCACTTTTTGTGACCTCTTCTGAAATCGACATTGCTCAAGCACAACATTTAGAAATGGTGGTCATTTCATTTGCACAGGGTCGTGATTATATGCAAACGCCTTTGGTTATGTACAACATTTCTGACAGAAGTGAAAAGGCATAAATGCAGGTGAGGTATGCGTTAACTGTACACCTGAACCATGCTATGCCACATATTTAGAGCAATCCCTTGGAGTACTCAGAGAGAACAAAGATCCTTTAGAGCTGCACCATGAGTGTTGCAGTGTCAAGTTGGACTGCCCAATGGTGTATCCCTGGACTCCTCCACTAGAAGGCCAGAGGTCTCACAAAGAGACAGTAACAGTGCAGTGGGCGCTAAATTATTAACGTCTTCGCAGTGGCTTCCTGTACCGTAGCACCCGAGGGGGAACTCTGAAGGACCCACAAAGGGTGAGTGCAGTGTCTGATTGCACTCACCACTGTGGTTACGCTCACGGCTCCATCTGAAGGGTTGGGAACCAAATCAAACACAAACAGTGGACGAACTGCTGCTTTATATTTCTGTGCTGTGTTGACTGCACTACACACGTTAACTCTTCTGCACTATAGAAAGGAGGCTTTTTTTCCTGTCCTGGGTGCCCTAAAAGGGGGTGCTTGTCAGCACAAACTAAAGCCCCCTTAGTTTAAAATGGCCCCAGAAAGAGAAATCGTCTCCTTACGTTAAGGCATCTCAAGCCTCCCTGTTATCGCCTCAACTGGTTACCAATTTGGTAATTAAGATGTCTACTCCTGTAAATATATTTCAAATGAAATATAGGATTGCATACATTGGGCAACATTCCTCCTCAACCTGCTTCCACAAACTGAGAATTGGTCGGGATTTAACAAAACACCATAAAAATACTTGGGCACATAGTTCACTGTAATCAATTTGAGGCCACCGGATCCCAGAACCACCTTCTCTCCCAGTGGCTCGACACAACAACAACAACAAAAACACACAATAATTTTTGATGTAGAGATTCAAAAGACCCCAGCTGGGGTACCCGAGTACTGTGCATAGCAAGGAGACAACATAAAGAAACCGCTTCATAATCAAACACCAGCTTATTGCTTGATGAATATTAACAAACAGGCAATGTGCACCAGGATATGGTGCATAGCTCAGCAAATATGTAGATCGCAAAATAAGGGAGGTGCCTATAGAGGAGATAACAAGGTTGTGCTAAAAGAGGAACTTTTAAGAGTGGAAGTGGGGGGAGTGCAGGAGGGATAGGACTGTGAGGGGGGAGAAAGACTAGACCTTAGTTAGAAGGTGTTTTTGAGGTCAGACTTGAACATTCTTCTATATCCAATGAAGATTTGCTTAGATCTGGCACAATACTTTAATTCCACTGCATTCTGTAGCAGAAGGGTGAATGCAATCTGTGACACAATGAAAATAATCTTGTAGGGTACAATTATGGGCTTATTATTAGAGGACATTGAACATGGCCTCTATAGCTATCGTCTGTAACCACACCGTCTCCCGCCCCCACACCTCTCACCATCCTTCCAAAGCCAAATCTGTTCCAAGGCAAAGTTCTACACCCATCCAAGCAGCATATATACACAAACTAATAAACCGGGATATTAAGTCATCTGAACTGGCTAAAATTGTACCATAACTAAGCCTGTACACCCAAAAAGTGTTCCACATTAGTGGTTCACCACCATTCACATACCATTGCTTGGTTAGTTTTTTTTATTATGTGGTAAACGAAGAGTTCTTACTCCAAGGCTTCCTCCATTTCTCCTCCCCGCCCTCCCAATTCTTTCATCTCTCCCTCAGCCTCATTGTTATGTTTGTCCATCTCCTTCCCTCTGCTTTTCATACCTACTTTTCATGTTCTCAGACGTTCCCCTGGTTTTCTCCACTCCACTCCACTCGCCTTACTTTCTTTCTTCCCGTCCAAGCCATGTTCCTTTCCTCTTTCCATTTCTCTTCCCCAGTCCTGCCCTGCTTTCCTACTCTCAATAGCCGTACTTCCTTTCTCTCTGCTCCTTCACTCCCGAATCATTTTTAGGTCTCGCCTGTCGATGCGCATGCGCATCGAGCAAGCGAGACTATAGGGGCTCATCGACTCTTTATCTAACTTGCAAGGAATCGTGGCGATTCCTTGCAGTGCCCGTGACTTTTAAGCTCAATGCGCATGTGCATTGAGCTTAAAAGCGCGTGCACAGCCGCCCGCATTCCTCCGACACCTTTGAAGTGAAGCTTAGCTTCACTTCAAAGGCCCGGCTTCTTCACACCCACATGCCGCTCTGCCCCGCCCCCTCCCCTGAGTCATCCTGCCTGCCCAGACTTCTCCTCCCCCCTACTTACATCCCGCTTTCACTTGTTTTTTGTTCCGACTCGACGTTCCCCCCGCCCCCTCCCGCCACGCAATGCCGAGAGCTTGTTTTTTAATGCCATCTTTTCTCCCCACGCTCTTTGGAGAGAATGCATTTGTGTTTTCTAATTGCTTCCCCTGACTGACGCCTTCCCGGATCATTGCAACCACAGTCACTTGCAGGTTTGCAAAACAGGCTGGGTAAACAAACAGATGACGTGGGCAGTTCAGTGCGATTGTCCAGCGAGTTGATATCGTCCGCAAGTTATTGTCCGCCCTCTGGTGCTTTGGACCACATCCTGACCCTATAGCCCTGAAAAATGATGGTACCACACAAGCCTATTGACCGCATACTGTCTGTGGTGTCTGCCCGCCCGCTCTCCACTCTATCAGGCAGCCAGCCGCACTCCTCCCACACCCCCGCTCCGCCCCCTCACTCTCTCTGCCCGCCCGCTCTCCACTCCATCAGGCAGCCAGCTTCAGGAGAGCAATCTGGAGAGCAATCTGCGGGGTGTCGCCATTTTAGCAGCACGGGCTTTCCCGATCACTGGACACTTACAAATTGGGCAGCAGCATTGAAGGCTTTGCTGCCTTACAAAACCGGCTCAGCGTGGCTGTCGCAACGCAAGTTTCCGTGTCTCCTGGAAGGCATCAAGTGCAATACTCTATTCCTCGTGGAACAGATCCAGCAGGACAGACGAGTACAAGAATAGTAGTTTGTATCAAAAGCATGACCTTCATTACCGCATGATAGCTGGGTGTTAATCAGCATGGCTAAGTCTAATTCCTTACGCACTGTGACATTTCTAATGTAGCTTCAGCGCCATCGGAAGTATAAAGCACTATATCCGTATCATACCATTATCGGCACTACAGGTCTTGTGTTGCGGATTGAGTTTCCTTTTAGAGGAAAGTTTGGTTCTGATTTGCATGTGTGCCAACTGGGGCCTCTGGTCAAGAATTGTAACTTCTGTCATTGCACAGAGCCCTAGAACTTAGGGTGGCTGATTATCTCACAAGAACATAAGAAACTTTACACGAAAAAAACACGCCCTCTTGGCAGGGCCACTGGAGCTTACTTGACTAACTATTTACAGCTGTTGGCTGGAGACTGTCATGTCTGGGTTCATTATGATATTCCGAGCGTTAAAACATACACTGCCAAACGCGCCTTCACATCCTCACCCCCTCATCCTCACACACCCTCACTCACCCTCACCCTCACTCACCCTCAACCCCTCACCCTCACTCACCCTCACCCTCACTCACCCTCACCCACACTCACCCTCACCCTCACTCACCCTCACCCACACTCACCCTCACTCACCCTCACTCACCCTCAACCCCTCACCCTCACTCACCCTCACTCACCCTCAACCCCTCACCCTCACTCACACTCACCCTCACTCACCCTCAACGCCTCACCCTCACTCACCCTCAACCCCTCACCCTCACTCACCCTCACTCACCCTCACCCTCACTTACCCTCAACCCTTCACCCTCAAACCCTCACTCACCCTCACCCTCACTCTCACTCACCCTCACTCACCCTCAACCCCTCAGCATCACACTCACTCACCCTCACCCTCACTCACCCTCAACCCCTCACCTACCCTCACCCTCAACCCCTCACCTACCCTCACCCTCAACCACTCACCCTCACCCTCACTCACCCTCAACACCTCACTCGCCCTCACCCTCACTCACCCTCAACACCTCAACCTCAACCCCTCACCCTCACTCACCCTCACCCACCCTCACCCTCACTCTCACTCACCCTCAACCCCTCACCCTCACTCACCCTCAACCCCTCACCCTCACCCACCCTCAACCCCTCACCCTAACTCACACTCACCCTCACTCACCCTCACCCTCACTCACCCTCACTCACCCTCACTCTCACTCACCCTCACTCACACTCACCCTCACTCACCCTCACTCACACTCACCCTCAACCCCTCACTCACCCTCACTCACTCACCCTCCCTCACCCTCACCCACCCTCACCCTCACTCACCCTCACTCTCACTCACCCTCACCCTCACTCACCCTCAACCCCTCACCCTCACATAGTGCAATAGGTCTCGGAGCATTTGAGTTAGAGCTTTTACATTTGTTTATGGCTTTTTTTCTTTGTAATTCTTTAGCATTGCCTACAGGAAACAAAAATGCTAAAGATTTACAAAAAAAACCCATAAACAATTCTAAAAGCACTAACTCTAATGCTGCGAGACCTATTGCATTTCCAATGCTTGTTTCCTTTTTGTCTTGACCAGTACAAACACATTTACTGTTTGAAAAAGCATACAATTAGTATAAAATAACACAAAATATAAATAATACAAAAGTAAGAGTAAACTGCAATCCAATAGAACAAAAATACCTACAATTCGGGTAAGTTGCAAAGTTTAAAACAATATCTTGTGCTATTTAAATCTTTCCAATCTAGGCCCAAGCAAAGATGCTTAATTTGTGTATTCACCAGTGTTTAAACATGAATTGGTCTAATGTTAATTCTCAAAGTTCAGTGCATTGCAGACTGGGAAGTATTATGAATATAATGTAGACCAAAGATTGGGTCCAGAAAAAGTGCAAACCAAAGTAAGGCCTTTAATGAGCCCACAGGAGCAGCAGAAATACGTAAGCAAGCTTTTGGAAAAGGCCCAATTATACACAAATGTTGGCATATTAAATTTAACTACAGTCTTAATTGTAATTGAGCACAAAAGTGTGGAATCTTAAATAGACAGTGTAACCATGGAATTATGCGAGAGCAAGCCAGCTAGCAATTCGCCTGCAAAAGCAAGATGGGTCATGTTAAGGCTGGTATTAAGGTTATTGAACTCACACAAAGGAAAGGATTGGTAAGGTCCACCGTTAGATAAATCCTTCTCAGACCATAAGTCATCGAGTTTAGCTTTGAAGATGCCACGTGCAATTTACAACCACCTCCTTCCTCAAACCACATCCCTAGTTATTGTACTTGCTGCCACGACCAATAATCATGTCTCCAAAAAACAGGAATCCCCAGGTCATGTACCTCGGCCACCGATGATACCTGCTGATTTCTGGCAGTTTATATATAAATATTGTTTTCTGATTGTATGAATGAAGAGCAGTAAGTAATCTTTGAGCAGTAAGTGATCTTTGAAGACTGACGGAAGACTGTCCTCTGCAAACTGCATGACATTCAAGAGAAGCGAGCCCAATCTAGGGGCATTGAGTTTAGGAAGATCACCACACATATCTGCATTATGTAATCTATACAGAACAGGTGCCAAAACACCAGTTAAGGCTTCTACTGTGTAGATTGTCTGAGAGAGATGAGAATTACAGCCAAATTGGATCCTGACCCAAGTGTTGGAATGTAAATACTGAACTGCTCTCAATCCCAGTGCAGGAATCCCCCAATTATGCAACTTCCTCCACAATCTACTTCTGTTTATCCTATCAAATGTAAAATTTTGATCTAGAAAACATAACATTTTCGTGTATTAACGTGCACTTTATGAATAAAAAGATAAAGTGACATAATGTTATCAGACTTTTCACAGGAATATGAAATCCTGTTTGATGTAAAGGACTAAATTATTTATCTAGATTCAGTCCTCAAGATCCTTTAAAAGTATGCTGCATATGTTTTTGCATCAGAGTCTAGCAGAGCTATTCAACAATAAAATTAAGGCAAAGTGGGATTTACTTTCTGTAAAGAGGGTGTAAAATTGACCCTTGATATCATTCGGGTATTAATGCATATGCATAACAAAACACAACTATGTTAAAAAGATACAAGCCCAAATATTAACATTCTCACAATATGCACAATGTGGGATAGCATTGGGGCCTGGCACCCCATCTGCCCTTGTTGCTTTTACTGTGACAGCAGTATCCATGATGAAACAGGGACATTCATTGCTACTTCTAGGGTGTGTCATCACATAGACCACTTGACTAGTAGGGCTCACAAACAAGTTGAACATATGGTCAGACTGTCCATTTTCTGATATAGAGTTACTTCTATACTCTTATTATGACATTACTGGTTTTGCTGCCAAAACTGTGTTTAAAAGAAAAAGCCAGGCAAGAGGTCTTCGTTTCCCATCACCCATCAGCACAGGAAGTGACATCACTGGATCTCCCATCAACCACCTGCAAAAGAAGTGACATCACTGAATTTTCCATCATCCATCTGGACAGGAAGTGACATAACTGTTTTTCCAGCCAAAAAGTTATTTAAAATTAGAACCCAAACAAGAGGACTTCATTTGCCATCACCCATCAGCACAGGAAATTTCAGAGTACCTGCACCGATTCACCCTCCTAGCACCTACTCAATGGCAGCTACAACACAAGACGCACAGGGGGCGCATCGCTGGTGTACCAAAGAGAAACCCATCTGAACCTGGACCAATTACAACACTAGGAACGCTGGCTCGATCACTCCCCCATATACTCTAAAGCACACCTTAGGTTTCTACTGCTGCAGTGCCTCACACCATTGTAGGTGATTTCACCTGCACCCACTGCCAGTTCTCAAGCAGCCACCCAGCCATACCCCAGGCATATATTAACAACTCCCTCAATCCCCCTAACCAACACATATGCCACCCAAGCAACACTACCACCTACACCCCCACCCTACACCACATGCCACAGCAAACCCACACATCAACATCCACTCTTTCCTGGATGAATGGAATCTTGCAGATATCAATACCCTCCTCAAGAAGCCCCCAGCCGACCTAAATCAACTGAGCAATTCTGACCCATATTCCTGCTCCCCTATCCAGCCAAGGTGGTTGAGAAGGCCATCGACAAGCAACTCACAACCCACCTTGAACTTCACCAACTTCTAGACAACACTCAATCAGGATTCAGAAAGAACTACAGCATTGAAACAGCCATCCATGCAGCCACCAACGAAATTTGAATCATCCTTGACCAAGAAGAAACAGCCGGCCTAATCCAGCTCAATCTCTCTGTGTTATGTGAGACCCTGTCAAAGGTCGCAGTCATCAGAAGACTCCATGAGATTGGTACACAAGAATTCGCCTTCCTGGGATGGATAAGAGGGGGTTGAATTAGAAACTGCATTCCAAGGGGCAGGGTCCTGGTCCCACAAAAGATATTGATAAATCTTCCCGGGATAGGATGGCTGACAGCACAAAATTTAGAGAGGGCCTGTGCATTTCAAGGTTGGCCTTTTGAACTGATCTCATCTTCAAAGGCCATTGTGGGTACAGATTCTGGGGCTCTGCCCTCTGAAGTTAGAGACACTTGTGGGAACCATACTACGCTGTTTGATACTGGGACATTAACAAGAGGAACTAATGGAGCAGGACGGACTGCAACTGGATTATCCACAGACTTGTGGGGGCCTGGGGCTTGTTGTGCTCTAGGAAGGGGAATATCACTTGGTAGATTTTGCCTGGATGTTGCTGGCCTGCAGCTAATTGCCAACAGTCGTGGCCCAAGTACCCAAGCACTCTCCAAGGGCTGGTCGGCTGGCCTCATGTCCACAAGATCTCAAGGACAGAAAGATCTCCCCATTTCTACAAAATCCTAGGGACTGCGCAGGGTGCGACAGAAATAGGTGAAAGTGATCGTCGCTTGGGACAAGAACCGTCCAGACACGTGCAGTAATCACACTGTGCCAAAGAGTGTGCTTGGAACAATCAGCGGCCCACCTGGAAGTGCTTTAGGGTGAGGAGTTTGAGAAGTGTGGGGGTGGGGGGGAAGGTTGCTGAATCAGAGGGACCTGAGCTTACAATTGGAAGCCTTTGCTAGCATGCACTCCATAGCATGCGTGGTGCCAGAGGTGTTGGGGGAAGTTTGAGGAGTCTTTGGGACCAAAGCTGGCAGCCTGACAATAGTGCTGGACATCGAGGCCTCAGTCCAAGGTCGCTGGCTTCTTCTCCCTGGACCCACGCCACAAGGTACTATGTTTTTGAGAATATCTTGACCGGACGCAAGGGATCTTGCTGTGCCTTGAATGCACCCATGGCCAGCTGCCTGGAGCAACTACAGCTCACACCTCTGCCAGAGGGGAAACCATTTTCTAAACTGGAAGTGTGCCAGCTTCCGGTGAGACAGTCTTTTGCCTAGGGGGGGGGATAGTGATCCTGCACTCGTGAAGGTGCAGGTGGGTGCCTGAGGACCTGATCTGGTTGGATGAGAACACATAACTGTTTCATTCCGCTTTAGGTGGTCCTGACAATCTAATCAAAGTGTTGCCAGCAGGTGCAACGTGTAGCATGGCTGGTGTAGTTTGAGTGGCTGAGTGGCTGGTCACAAGGTGTAGCCAAAACCTGCCATTTCTTGACCATTACAACTGTACAGGGGATGCAAGATTGGGAATGTCGTGTGTTATGCTAATGAGTTAGCAGGGAAGTGGGATACCTCTGAACAGCCTGCATATATGATTCTGTTGCTTTTGATGTGGGAGGAATTGCTTGGACAGTGAACACCTCTCGGAAATACGCACATGGGTTTATGTAGCTTACGAGGCTGAGGGGGTAACGGGGCAAGCAAATACATATGAATAGTACATATATGTTCATGCAGTTCTGCTGCTAATGGAAGAGTCAGACAGTTGCATACAACTGTAAAGTATATATCCAACGTGGATGTAATTTTGATTTCAATGTGTGTGTATATTACAAAGACCAGTGTTTTATACATACAGTGTGGAGTCTTTTTGCAAAGTACACGGTGTGTTGCGAGGGTGGGGTTTGTGCCAATACTTTACACTTCGACTCTGAAGACAAGCTTGACTACTCTGTGCCAAACTACCCAAGGGTGAACACAGGTTATCAGACAAGTGTATCATACTCATCCTATCTAGGATGGTGGATTCAGCCTGGCTTTGATGCATCCTAGCCTGCCAGAAACCGTTGGGTCCCACTTTTTTCAGCATATACACGACACCGCTTGCCAACCTCATTTGATCACAAGACATCACCAAAATCTCCTACGCCGATAACACCAAACTCATCCTCTCCTGGACGGAGAAGACAACCACCACCTGCGCCAACTTAACGAACTGCATGACCATGGTTGCAGACTGGATGTGAACCAATTGCCTAATACTCAAATGGACAAGATAGAAGTACTGGTCTTCAGCAACAAGACCTTTCCATGAGACTTCGCCCACAGACCACGCAAGTAATCTAGGGATCATCCTAGACAACAAGCTCAACATGATGGCGTAAGTCAACACAGTGTGCACCTCCTGCTTAAAAATCCTATGCATACTACGAAAGAGCTTCATGGACCATCATGCAAGCACTCTCCAACAGCAGGTTGGACTACAGCAACACTCTCTCTCCAAACTCCTCCTACACAGACGCCGGACAATTGAGAACACCACCGCCAGACTCATGCTCTACCTCCCATGCTACACCAACATCACAACACACCTCAGGAAACTTAACTGGCTCCCCATTCACCACTGCAGCCAATTTAAACTTCTCATGCACACATACAAAGCCCTACATAACAGATGAGCAGAATACTTGATCAGCCGCATACACTTTCTCCAACAAACTAGACATCTATGTTCCACCTCACTCTCACTCGCACACAATCCCGGCATTCGCAAATGCAAAACTGGAGGTCGCTCATTTTCCTGCATTGCACCCAAGACATGGAACGACCTCCCGCAACACATCAGAGCCACCTCCTCACTTTTCGAGTTCCGCAAGAAGCTGAAGACCTGGCTCTTCGTATAAGCACCTTGGGGACCACACACCTACACATCTGCCCAAGTGCCTGGATGCCCTCTCGGGGGATTTGTGCACTACACAAATCAACATAACATATCATGCCGACCACCACTATCCAGAGTTTAGAATGTGCCTGCGTGATTTTGTATGTGTCCCTGTGTGTCTACGTGAGTGTGTGTCTGTGTGTCTCTGTGTGAGTGTGTCTGTTTGCTTGAGTGTGTGTATGCGTGTCTGCGTGCGAGCTAGTGCGAGTGAGTGCGTGCGTGCGTGCTTGTGTGAGTGTGTATGATGTTTCTACAAGGATTAGCTTTCTTCCTTACTGAAAACCGGGTCTTTCACAAATAGAAGCCAAACCTGGGAACAATCTGCAGCTGTATTTCTGCCAGGTAAACATAGGGTCCATTATTACTCTGCAGGAATCCTCCATCCACTGTTATTCAAAACCAAACACTTGCCTCATACCTTGAGCGACTTACTCCAAATGTAAATCACTGCAGCAGCCCCCGCCCCGGCCTCAAACATAAAGCACTCTCTGCCTCCGACAGCTGGAAAATTTCACGGAGCGGGTCGTACCTCCTCATGACTCCGCCAGGCCGGACCCTTTTAGTCGTCACAGAAACCGAATGCGCACAACGTGCACGGCGGTCCGCCGGCACTGCTTTAAAAAGTTGACTCACTTAAGCTGCTCACTCGAAAATCAACATGCAGATAAAGACCCTTTCAGCAGCAGGAAGCCCGGCTCTGAATCTGTGACAGACTTTGCCCTTTAATTATAATGAAATACTCCAGCTGCCACCAACGTGTTATTAATGTTCCCTGCGTCTAGGAACATGACTTGCAGCACAGCACTCATATGCTGGCTGACTGGGGGCAGTACATCACCCGCGTGGGGCTCACCCGTACATTATCATCAGAGGCAGCTGTGAATATATTTAGATTGTCACTAGAGCAATGTCAAACGCAAGGCAGCGCGCCACTTTACTGAAGTGCGCTTAATACTGCAGCCTACGTGGCCGCAGATCGTCGCCTGACCAAAGTCACACAGGCCTTTTGTCCAGGTACAGTCAGTGCTTTAAGTGGACCGGGCCTTGCCGGTGCTCAGCACCAGCAAATCTAAAAGACAGGTGCCGAGATGGGCCCCTATGAGACTCTCCATTTTTGCACTCACCCTTAGGATGAAAAAAAATCTGAACTCTGCAGCAGTACCACCCTTCACTGCCTTTGATGCAACTTCAAAGCACTTTCAATATTCTACATAACGAAGCCATAGTTGTTGCTTATTTATCTTATGCAACTAACAACCATTGGCAAAGCCAATGGTGCTGGCCTGCTGTAGGTATAATGTTACTTTGTTGTATTATATATTTGCATGCAATGTAAAAAGCAGCAAATTAAAAGTCAGGTGGCACACTATGCTAAGCATAGATTTTTAGCTTATGTGTTTTAAACTACGCCCTAATTGCATCAGGCACGTCCCTTCGAGAGACCTCCCACGTATAGCTCTGTGTACAGTTCAATATAAGAACCCAGCAACTAGCCTGTTTCCACTCTAGTCTGTCTCACAAACATTACTGGAGTAAGGACTGCTTAAGCCCAACAGAAAGCGATAAGTCCCCAACACACAACAATATTTGTTGCTTGTATGAGGAATGTGGTACCTTCTTATTGGTGTCACCTCTGGATGTATGACGTTTCAACACATGCTTTTACAACGCATGCCATTACGATGCAGATTTTACAACGCAAGTCGTTACAACGACTTGCGTTGGGGGGCGCTGGTTAGTGAATAGTTTAATTTACTATTACAACTCCAGTCCCCGTGGATAGTAGGGAAGGTGTTGGATAGTAATTAAACTATTCCCTATCCTAGAGCGCCCCCCCAGCGCAATGCGTTGTAATAACTTGTGTTGTAAAAGTTGCGTCGTAATAGTAGTGCGTTGTAAAAGTTGCGTTGTAAAGGATGTTCCCCATCACCTCTAGGCAGCTATCCAGTCATGCCTACTGGTGGCGCTCCAAGGCACCATGAAGTCTTACCTACTGGTGGACTGTTCCAATGAGGCACAGGGTCAGTCTGATTTGCATATGGCCATGTCTGAACTGGGGTGGCAGAGTGGGCTAAAGAACGGTGATGGATTAAACCCAGATCTGTTGACTGGGTGTGAGTGTTTGATTGGTTCAGATGCTCCGTCCATCACCACCCCCTTTTGTACCACGTCGCCTCAAGGCATCCATCAAGTCTTCCCTACTGATGATGCCCCTAGGCAAGTCTTATCTATTGGTGGCACAACTAGGCATCCATCTAGTCTTGCACTCCAATTGCTGCCTCCTTCTAGCGTAAAGAATGATAATTGTCTGCTCACAAAGTATGTACTCCCGCACCTACATGTTTGAGGCTTTCTTTACTATCATATTTCCTTTCAAATCAGACTCCATGGCATCACACTTCAAAACTATTTCTAGAATTCTTCTACTTAATCCATATGGATTCTAAGAGAATATCTACTACTTTGAAGTTGCCCGTTGACACCTATTTCTGAGGGTCTCGGACCTTGCCCTCAGTTTAATTGCTGCTCGTTGCTCAAAGAGTTACATGTAATTGTCTCTACACTGTCATTAATGTGTATTATGAACTCGACAATTTGTTAGGTCCCATCTAAGACAGCACATTCTTTGTCTGTTGCAAGATACATCATCTTTCTATGATCTTAGAGTCTGTCCATTGCATACCATTAGTTGGCTTCATTCTCACTGTCTTTTGCTTGCTTCTTATTTTTTAGATGTGTTGGCTTTCCTTCATCTTCTTGCGTTTGTCCCACCCCTGGAGGATGGATGCAATTTTATGTCCTTCTTCTGCTTGCTTTTTCAGGTGCTACTTTCTACCGGAGTGCGTGTGTTCTCCCGCTATTTCCCCCAATGCGCTTCTCTTCCTCCCCAACGCCGCTCTCTGTGTTCCTCGCTCTCACCTATGTGCTTATTCCTCACACCTCCTGTGTGCTTTCTCCCTGCCAATACCAAGTTCCTCTCTTTTGTTAGTTTGATCCCCCACCCACGCCCCCATGTTGCTTCCATCCACCTGCACTACCTCCATGTTGCTTCCGCTCCCATCATCTCCCTCGTGTGGCTTTCGCCACCATTTTGGTTCACCCTCCCCCTTTAAAAACCCACGCCCCTCTGTTGCTTCTGCACTTCATCATCCAGTTGCTTTTGCCCCCACCAGTGCCCCGAGGTTGCTGTAAAAAAAAAAAAAAAAACACACACACAAAAGAAAAAACTTCTGAGGTGCCTCATTTTGTAGGTGTGTGCCAGTGTTGTGCAGACGCCTACATAATAACTCCACTGACAGCATCAAAAGGCTTTTTTTCTTCCTTTTTTAAACATGAGGCACTGCATTGGGGATGCTGTGCCGCATGGCTGAAACCATAGGTAAAACCAGTAAATCCAAAAGGCGAGACCTACTGGCTTTGTCAATACTTGCTCTTTAATGACATGCTTGCCTGTTCCCAGCTCCAGTGAAACACACTTGGAGCAGTGCCACTGCTGATTATTCACCTGTATGGGAGCAAAGCTGGTTCAGTATGTGCAGTACAGCTGTGGCACCCCTCTCTGCATCCATGAGGCTAAGGATCACCATCAGTTCTGCAAAGAAGTTGTGCCCAGGCACTCCTTCTCTTCAAGAAGACCTAAAAGCAGTGTTCTTTATCCGCAATCCGTTGTTTGCACTTGCTGCGGTAAGCTAACCTTTATGTAATGTTAGATAATCAAAAATGTTGAGGGAAGGAAGGTGGAAGGACAGTGTAAAGGCAAGGGACAATAGTCCGCTCTCTTGGGTCATCACAGATAAGTGTTGGAAACAGTATGCTGCAACGACCAAAGCCATAAGTTGATTAAAGTGGTGGGATACAATAATAAAGGAGAGAAATCACAGATCAACTGAAAGTCACAAAAAATAGATTTACGAAAACGTGGTTAACTCGGATAAGGAATGTGGCAACTAACAATTGGGAGTTAAAAGATTTATGAAGCTTTCGTACAGTCCTGAAATCTGACTGGGCACATTTAATAGGTGCTGAAACAGAATTGGTCGATATGTTCGAAATAATTGAAGTATATTAATAACAAAACTGAAAGAGGGGAGAAAAGCATGCTAGAATTAAACATTCTAATGGATAAAAAGACAACAGTGAGTCTTGCAGAACACGAGTAATAACAGGACACTTAGTAAAGATAATGTCAAAAGTATTTTCTTTATCTCCAAAACATGCAATGCGGTTAATAAAAAAAAATCATAAAATAATATTAAATGTATCCAAAAAGAATGCTTAACCAATTAAATGAAGCACAGTGATAAAGCACATCAGTTATAACAATCGCAAACATTTGTTGGCAATACCAAATGATGAATCTTAAAAAGACAGTTTTGAGGAACAAAGGTGGAGCGGTGATTCATTAATGGGTCCCCATTGAAGTCGACTAGTAGCGAACATAAGTATTTTTGAAGGGAGGAGAGAGAGAGAACTGTATGAAAGAGCTAATTTAAGACCACAATTATTGAATCTCAAATAACAAAGTTATGATTGAAGGTATGCTTTCAGATCTTCTTACCAATAATTCTTTCTACCTGATCTTATTTTTGTATTTTGGGTTTTTTGGGAATGAATACCAAGACATTTTATTATCCCGAACAAAATTCTCCCAGCATTCATGAGACAACGTTTGAAGCTGGTGTCCAACAAATAGATATTCAGAGCTGCTCCTAGAAGCAGATGAAATAATAGAGCGTGTAGTAGATTAATCTAATTCGCTAAAATGATCTGTGAAAAACACTGGCTAAAGTAAATGGTACCAAAAGGGCAGGATTTCCTTTCAGGTGACGCAGACTTCCAGGTGAGGTGATGTGGACTGAGGTGCACGGCAAAGGTGCAGCTGGTTAATCTGTCCTAGTAAGCTTTGTTGACGTCTTGAGAATCCTGTTCAAAATACTTTAGGACTTTATAGCAAGGCTCAGTGATTTGGGAGGTATAGTCACCTTGGAGGCTCATTATCTGAAAGTACAATCTCTTCTGTTTTAGGATTCCAGTCCAATTAATGGGTTTGTTTGATATGATTTGAATGAATATAAGCATTTGAGGAGCTATGATGTTTTCCTTGCTAACTTGATGAGACTTATTTTGCTGTCACTGTGGCTTTAGAGAGATCTCTTTGAAGAACCAGATCCGACCCATCTTGATCACAGATCATATTAATTTCAAAGGTTTCTGTAAGCATCCTAATGCTAATAACTACATCTGGCCACTCGAGTCTAGCAAACACATAGCTAGACTAGTCGAAACAAAAGCAGTGGTCACTTTGCCTAATAGAAGTTGCTTTTTAGAGGCAAGGCCAGCATCTCTGCATTTGGGTACACAACAAATCCTGTTTATCATCACCTAAAGGGCCAGTAGATATTATTAAAACAGGGCGATTGTATTCCGATTTTCTTACATTGAATTTATTCAGTATTGCAAGATGCCAGGAAACTATTTGAATGAAGGTTTTTTTGTCACATGAGTTTGCAAAAGTAGCTAAAACGCATCAATAATGCTAGCAGTAAAATGATCCTTACACTACCATTAAACACCCAATCAATGCTCAAGAGAAAGCAATTTGTGTAATAAAATATGCATGCAATCTATGCTGATAGATGGAAACTCTGCTGTTTAATTATTGCCGCTGTCCATCACGAAACCAATTGTGGAAGGAGTAAACATAAAGGACTTGGAACTGGATAGAAAAGGAAAGAATGGCGTTTCCTCCTAAGCCTATGAATGCTGAAAAAAGAAGCCATGATTCGAGGTGAAGCCCCCACAAGTGATCCAGTCTGCCCAATATGTCACAATTTGCCACACAAGCCATATTAGGAGCTTTGAAATAACACCATAACCATTGAAATACCGCACAGTACTCGACATTGCCAACGTAAGCACTGAAGATGCCAATGAGCCTTAATAAAAATATCCCTTCCCTATAAAGCAGTGCTATAAAGCAAGAATATAGCCTCCAAAGCCTGCAAAGTTGCCAAACATGAAAATGCAACTATGACTCTTGGGAATGTTTTCATGGGCCTGTAGGAGGTCGAGAAGTTGCTTCCATTGACCTTGAAAATGCCCAATCTACATTAGCGAAGCTACCTAGATGTTCATAATTGCATAGCGGAGCCCTAAAATACTATGCCGCATGTTAACTTTTTTAATACAGTGTTGCATCCTCAGGTGCGTACTCTGTCAAAAGCCTCCTCTATTTTGCTGAAATCTTGCATTAAAAAGTGACCTCAAGTTAAAACTTACTATTGTCTCTGTTCCCTTCATCCTTCAGTGGCACTACTACTTTCCACCTCTGCGCGCCCCCTCTCTCTGAACCCGGCATACTCGGCCACGGGGGTATGCCTTAATCTCTATTATTATATTTCTGAAAATTACCCACACCTTTTTTCAAATATCACAACAAAGTCCTTTGTAAGCAATACCCCTGCATCCCCTGTACCTCATGCATTAATCCTACCAACTACCTGCATACGCTCACATACTCCCTACTAATGATCACACCTGAAACCTACTACTTTAATCTACCACAAAGAAGCTGGAGTAGAGGCATAGAATGTTTTCTTTGAGCACAAGATTAATCACAATGGCAATACACACTGGACTAACTTCATAACCATGGATTCCCGGGGCAGAGTGCTGCCTGGAGTAGAGCACTTCATGCCTTGTCAAGGGAAGTAAGCGCTATATAAAAACAATACAATATGACATGAGTTTACAGAGGCATCAAACATGCTTTTTAAAGATGTAGTAGCAGTGCCTTGTGCATAAGCAATATAAGTCTATATATATCTTTTTTTACAATGAGAAAGTCACTGAAATAGGAATGTATGACGTTACTACTCATACATTTACAACGCAGTACTTTACATTGCGTTTGTTACAACGCAAGTCGTTACACCGACTTGCACTGGAGGGCGCTAGACTTAGGAATAGTATGATTTACTATAATTTACTATTCCAACTCCAGTCTACATACAGTAGGGAAGGTGTTGGAATAGTAAATCATACTATTCGTTAGGTTAGAGCGCCATCCAGCCCAAGTCGTTGTAACGACTTGCGTTGTAATGCCCGCGTTGTAAAGTCATTGCGATGCAATGCCCGCGTTGTGAAGGATGTTTACCTTGAAATAGGCATCAAAGCTCACGTGTTTTGGGTACCCAAAATCGGCCTATAACACAATATGTTACTGCTCCTCAAAATATAGGATTACTGTTAAATATTGCCCATGACGTTACCTTAGCTGTTAATTCAACTTATTGTTTTCGAGTTCGGTTTTAAGAGCCACAGGCAAGTATTCCTTGTCATTGAAACATCTCCTTGCATGAATGAACCACAGGGCTCGGGTTTACCCTTGGCAGACGAGCACAGAGGACGCGCCTGCGGGCTAGTTCAGAGGCCACTTGTCTGACATGACTACTGAACATATAACGAGCAGAGATTTGTCATGCCTGTTTCTTAATTAGCAGGATCCTTTGAAGTCTTTGTTGCAGCTTCATTGACAATCAGGGCAGACACCAACCTCAGAGCTGAAGCTAAATCACAGCCAACATCTGTTCTCAGAAGTGAGAGCAGGAGCGGATGAGGGGGTAAAGATGTCGCTCAGATGCAGATAGTGAAGTTCATGAAAGAGAAACAAAGAACATCATTTTCCAGAATGCATTTTTAATTTGGAATATATTTACATGCTTTTTCAAGTGTTTATAATAATAATAATAATAATAATAATAATAATTTAATTTATAAAGCGCCTGGTTACACTGCACTAGTGTGTCCCCGCGCTGTAATTATTATGTATTCATATAGTGCTTTGTACATTTTAGATTGTAAGTGCTCACGATTAGCAGGAAGGACAATGGAGAAAGGGGTTGGAATTAACTACTCAGGATCACACAACTTGGCCATACGGCTGCAACCGGCAACTTCTGTCTCCTGCATAATTTTAGTTACGGTATAAAGTCGGGTTTGAGATAGTTTCGTTTTTTGTGAATATCTGATTTCATTTGACAGAGATGTAAAGAGACAAATCAGCATTAGAGTAAAAGTTCACCAGAAAGCAATACTCCGTTGGGTTCAGATAGGTTTGTGCTATTCAACTTTCCAGGCATTGCATTTAGAAATTAATCCCTGTTCTTTGATAATAATTGCTGGCCTTAAAATCCGAATAACTATGAAATGATCAACTGTATATCACTATCTGCCAGAACACCTTCAAAGTTTCAAAGCATCCACAAAAGTCGTTAGCACTTTTCAAATAAATAGTGCTCATTTTCCCGACCTTATGAAACATGAAAGGCTTAGGTGGCCCAATCAGGATTCGAATCGGCGACTTGCAGAGTGCCGTTTTGCGTAGGTATAGGTGCTTAACCGACTGAGCAGTTTTACAAAAGCTAGTCTCTAAGGCTCAAAGGAGAGCCATAGAAGGGCAGCGCCGTGGGAGGGCCGCAGCATGTTCCTGTAAAGGGACAAATGCACCATGTTGGGCATTACTTCCTGTGCAGAAGCAGGGGTGCACACATGCAGTGGGGCGCAACCAGGCCCGGACTGGCCATTGCGGGCACCGGGCAATCCCCCGGAGCGCCGCAAGGGTGGGGGGCGATTTTGGGCCCTGGGGGCCGTTTTTGTTACAGGGCCGTTTTTGCAGCATAGCTGCAAAATCGGCCCTGTAACAAAATCGTCCGAAAACCGACCCCGGCAAAGAGCTCGGTCGCACCCCCCGGGGGCCGGCCAAGCACTTTGCCAGGGCCGGTTTTGGTTCTCAGTCCGGCCCTGCGTGCAACATGTGCCCCCTGCATGCACAGAGGCTACAGAGGGCCCTGTAAGAGCCCCCCGAGTTGCCTCACTGCCACCCTTTTAAAGGCTGGGCTCACCGTCGTGGAAAGGGTCTCGGTGGCCAACTCGGAATATGCTTGGCAGTGTCGTATCAGCACCACCAGCATATTGTAGTCTCCGACCGCTGCGTCACCACAGCGGGATGCATGATCCCCAGCGGTTGTGGCAGTCCTGTGGTGATCCAACCGCCAAACTCAAAATATGGCAGTTGGGCCGCTAGTGTGGCGGTTGCCTCACTGCCGCCATAGGTTCGGTGGTCCCAGGGACTGCCAAACTCGTAATCGGCGCCTAAGTCGCTCCCCACCCGATCCCGTTGCAATGTCTGAAGGCAAATGTTGCAGAAAGCCTTCCACATGCAAGTCCTTGTATCAGGCAACGGGGGTTAAAAATAAGATGGTGGGGTAAATCTCTCAAGAAGACGCAGATAGCACAACTATCGCTATAAAGCGGTCGGTAAATCCTAAGGCCCTCTTTACGAATGCCCTTGAAAACTCTGATGCAGTGGTAATGCGAGTTCCCAGCTCCATTGATGCTACACCTTGTGGTGTTTCAGAGATTTTGGCTGCCGTAACCTGGTTATTCTCCAAAAGCTTGTATACGAACAGGAATTATTCCAGGGCACCAGTAATGAGTAGACTGCAAAGCTATTCCTCACAGGTTACTTAGCGTTCAGTAAATGCATTATATTATTACAACAAATGTAATGCTGGGGTTGGCTAGTGCAGCCTTAGACAGTCTGGTGTAACTCTGCACTATGTGTCCGTGGATTAGTAGAGGAATAAATTAAAGGTTGAGCCATGGACACGTTTATTACCTTCATAACCCAGTCTCAATGCCCACTGCCCCATGATTTCTGAATAACAGCACCAAATGAAACATCATTTTGTATGTCTATAATAAGTAGTACAGTATGAGTCAGAACTTGAGACTGGATAAAGATCTGATAGAACCATGCACAAACCTGAAAGAAAGACTTTTTATTATATTATTATAATCCATCTGGTTGAACAAATATGTAGTTCGAGCACATTTAAGCAGATCTTACTGGGAACTCCAGTCACGGAAAGTACCAAAGCTTTTTTCCGCCCGCAGCAATTTATAAAAGGTCTTTTCATTCTTTTTCGTACACAGAGATGAAAACAGGCCAGACTCTCACAGGTCACCAACCCCACTCTTTTCCTCCTTACCCTTCTATACAAAAAAGCATAAACGGCTCAATTTAAGATAATCTTGTAAATACATGTTCTGCAGATACTGCAAGCGTTAACCTGTCAAGGGGGGATATGTGTACATTAGTAGCTGGGATCCATGCTCTGGAAGGGAGACAGTGCTTGGATAACGATTTAACGATTGCGAGAATGACTTCATTAATGTGAAGATGAATTTTAACAAATACAAATGACATTAGCTGAACTTCAAATTATCAAAAGATTTAAAACATGCTAACATTAATGCATCCCATAATCTTTTACAAAATACAATAAGAATACTGAAGGTGAATTTGCAAAGATGAGGCCATATCTTATGCACCTGGACGTGGTGCAATAGGACAACTATTAGCACAGTTGCATTGTCTTGGCCTACCCTTCCTGATGCCAGGGCATTTTGTCCCTCCTTGCCCCTGGCCCTTCGTCCCGCTTTGCCCCCGGCCCTTCGTCCCGCTTTGCCCCTGGCCCTTACCAATGCTGAGATCCCACCTGCAACCTGCTTTTAATTGAAGTACGTTGGGTCCAGCCAACTAAGAACATTTTAGGGGAAGAACAAAAAATCTAACTAGTCCCTCCAACTTCAAGGCTAGCTGCAATGTATTAGGTTAGCTTTCCCAGTTCCTGGGCATTCAGTACAATGGTTAATTTGTAAAAGAATGAGTGCTGGCGCCCAGAGCTCTGCTCAGAAATCACGGGCCGGAGTAAAACATCAGTGCACCGAATACCAAGGTTGGATAGTCTTGCATTCACACCAAGACTCTTTAGTCCATCACCAGACCTCCCTGTCACTTTATTTCCCTCTTTCAGATTCCTCCCTGTCACTTTATTTCACTCTTTCAGATTCCTGCTTTCTCCCTTCATGATGTGTTTTCCATCTTTCTCATCCTCAGTCTTTCTGTTTTTCCCTGCGTTGGCTCTCTGTAAATGCCCAAAGACGACCACCGGCTCAAATTAAGCACTATCATCCAACAGACCATTACCATTGCAGAGATACCACCAGCACCCTGGGCTGCACAAGGACCATAGTTGCATTAGTTACTTACTACTTGGGGAGCAAAGCAGTCTCTAGCAGTGTTTCCCAAACTGTGGGTGGCAACCCACTGGAGCGTCACGAGTCAAATTTAAGTGGGTCGTGAAAATGCAAGAAATAATTAAATAAAGATGCCTTGAAATTCTGTATTTATCTTGTCACATTCGCTTGACTTCAAAGACAGAGGTCAAACTTTAGGCTATGTCTTCTTACAAATTAGTACTTTTTTTTTTTTTTAACATGGAGGATTGGTGTTTACAAACACCTCTCACTGCAGACAGAGAACGAAAAGTAAACACAATCTTACTGGGGTACAGAGAGAGTGAGAGTAAAGGCTGGAGGGTGTCTTTTTTTTATAATGCACAACAAAATGTTAATACCTCTAAGTGAACTGTACACATTCAGCAGTTAGAAAAGCAAACAATTTAGCAAATTTTTTGTAATTCAGTAGTGCGATGGAAGCAACGATTTTAATGGGATTAAAACAAATCAAGACACTTTTACTTGGTATTGCACACATTATGCATTTTCACGGAACCTGATGTCCACACAACATCAATGGTGTGCAATATAGTTTTATAAGTAAAACTGTACATCTTGGCAAATTTAAAAGCCATTTGAATGGAAAACGTGTGGTCTGAAAATGACATTGTGATGTCACACAAAACTTTAGTTACATTATAAATTGCCCACCTCATGTCCATTAAAGCTAGGTGAGTTGCAAAACTGTGTTGTCCTTCAAGTGGGTTGTGTTAAAAAGTTTGGGAAGCACTGGTCTGTTGTGATGTTGAGTCGTTCCTGCTACCTTTTTGAGAAACGTAGGAGGCCCAACATAACATCGGTGTTGGACGATCAGTAAGGTTAACTAGAACATGAGCACACATACAACATTCTAAGACCAACATCTCATATATTGAAGTGACATTTATTGGTTTACATCTTTTCACCACAAAGATTTATGGCAGATATCAAGCAATCTCACGGAATGCCGATTACTGAACACTATATGTAGTCACACTTATGTTCTAACCAGAGGATGAGTGTTCTGCAAATTTGACTGCATACCACTACCACAAATCACACAACGAATCAGCAGTAAGTAGCTTGTCCTCCCCCTAGCACAGAATAGAGGGCAGGTCAGCGGCATTTTTCACCTCACCACTGTCCCGTTCATGGCCTAAGTTTGTGAGTCTTCTGCCTTGAGTTGCCCCCTTGCAACCATCACTTAGAAAAAGCCTTTTGCCATGTCTATTCTCCGCTGTCATCTTGTCTGGTGAATGTAATGGACTACTCATGGGCAGAGTGAGGCATTTAGCCCTGGAAAGACCACCAAACACCGTTACCATCACCTTCTGTCTACGATGGCCCTGACATGTACCAGTCTCCGTGCTTGGACACCCCATACACCCACATAATAGCATCAGAGCTCCAGGATGAGCTGGTTTGGAGGGGGCTGTGGCACTGTCCAAGATGGACTCCAAGATGGACTCCACTGTGAGTGAGTGGAGGCGGGCCTTCCGAAAGGGACTTCACAAGGAAGAGGTGACCCCACTGAGTTCCAGGGAACAGGGTACTAGCGACAATTATAGTCAAAGGAAAATCCCTGGACTGTTTATCTTTTCTTTGCGTGCATTCGCCTCAGTCAAACCTTACCATTTTCATACAATATCAGACCAACACAAAAATATGACGTTTACAATCTTTCTGATTTTATTAAAAAAAGCTTATGTACTACAGGTTAAAAACAGACTAATGTCTGTACAATATAAAAACAATTAAACAATGCAGTGATATCAACTCAAATACATGTCAGTTTATACATGTGCAAATTACAGCGGTTAAACAAGTATACTCCTGTATATCAAAGAGAAAAAGAACATAACATTTTAAAAAAAACGATACTTGTCAGAATTATACCCAATATATGCTTCTAAATTTCAACCTCTGCCCCACCTTGGGTTGGACTATTTCCTATTCTTATTTGAAACTGACCCAGAATCCTCTCATAGATGTCACACATAAATATGCATTAGATGACAACGATCACAGTAACCATAATCCAGGTGTATCTGCTTTCTGATAGGGATCTAGCTGGGTTCTATATTTAAGTGCGTCGACGCGTTTCGGTGTTCACAACCGGTATGTCTACACCTTCATCAGGACTGCTGATGTGTGGGGTTCATCATTTTTCTATACCTTTGACTTGCTGTCAGGAGGCGCTATCCTTGATTTTTATTCTTAGACCCCTGTCGTGATGTGACGGGTGGATCTGCCTTGGTCTGACTCTGCAAGTTTTCACTTATTTCCCTCTCATCCCACAGATGTGTTATTTGTTATATAGTTCTTTTTTTGCAGTATGGGTTATTTCTGCTTTTGGTGTTCTTTATGCGTGTTGCATCAGTATTTTCTGATTCGCTTCCTTTTCTGCGTTCTTTTAAACTTGATAAAATTATTTCTTAAAAGTGTAAGAATTCCTCCCGGCGAGGTGTAATTTTTTTTTTGTTGTGTAGCCAAGAACTGGATATGTTCTGGATGTTGGATAAAAGCTGGTATTCACCTCGTCTGCCTCGTCTTTACACCTCGCCCGGAGGAATTCTTACACTTTTAAGAAATAATTTTATCAAGTTTAAAAGAACGCAGAAAAGGAAGCGAATCAGAAAATACTGATGCAACACGCATAAAGAACACCAAAAGCAGAAATAACCCATACTGCAAAAAAAGAACTATATAACAAATAGCACATCTGTGGGATGAGAGGGAAATAAGTGAAAACTTGCAGAGTCAGACCAAGGCAGATCCACCCGTCACATCACGACAGGGGTCTAAGAATAAAAATCAAGGATAGCGCCTCCTGACAGCAAGTCAAAGGTATAGAAAAATGATGAACCCCACACATCAGCAGTCCTGATGAAGGTGTAGACATACCGGTTGTGAACACCGAAACGCGTCGACGCACTTAAATATAGAACCCAGCTAGATCCCTATCAGAAAGCAGATACACCTGGATTATGGTTACTGTGATCGTTGTCATCTAATGCATATTTATGTGTGACATCTATGAGAGGATTCTGGGTCAGTTTCAAATAAGAATAGGAAATAGTCCAACCCAAGGTGGGGCAGAGGTTGAAATTTAGAAGCATATATTGGGTATAATTCTGACAAGTATCGTTTTTTTTTAAATGTTATGTTCTTTTTCTCTTTGATATACAGGAGTATACTTGTTTAACCGCTGTAATTTGCACATGTTTAAACTGACATGTATTTGAGTTGATATCACTGCATTGTTCAATTGTTTTTATATTGTACAGACATTAGTCTGTTTTTAACCTGTAGTACATAAGCTTTTTTTAATAAAATCAGAAAGATTGTAAACGTCATATTTTTGTGTTGGTCTGATATTGTATGAAAATGGTAAGGTTTGACTGAGGCGAATGCACGCAAAGAAAAGATAAACAGTCCAGGGATTTTCCTTTGACTATAACTTCCGAAAGGGACTCCTTGGTCGATCAGTGCTCGCCCTGCTGGCAGACACTGACAGTAAGGAGGCAAAATGCTAGAACCCATGGAGACCGACTCTTCAAGCACCCAATGTCTGGCCTGTGATCTGATCCGAATTGTGAATGACACTTCAACCAAACAATGGCTGAAAGTGGCTGACCCAACATCCTCTTTATGTACATGGTTTATATTTGTTTCATTTGTTACATCGGTTTTTGCACTAGACCTAAAAGGGGAACCAGTTGTGCGGAAATTACCAAACTTGTAGCCCACAGAGTGATCAAGCACACAACACGGAGCCCAGCAAGGGCTACTTTGTTGGGGAAACAGATAGGAGAGGCAGATACACACAGTGAGTGATAACACCTAGTGTTATTTAAAGGTACATTCACTTAAACACATTGCACATACCCTGCTCAGTAATCATGACAGGATCAAGCACAGCAGCTTCCATTAAGATCTCTGTACTGCACCTGCACTGTGTGTACAGTGGTAGCACCATCAGAGGGGAAACTGAATTTTCAAGTACCTTGCCATTCTGCTTATCCTGCCTCTCCGCGATGGTTGGGTGAAATTAGCCTACCATCTCAGGTGTGGCAGGGAGACAACCAGAAGCTCCAAAGATAGCTGCATACTCATGACCCTGAGGCAGGGCCCTATACATGGGTTTCCCTTTCTCCGTCCAGACTCCATAAGAGACCCTGAAATGACCCCTACAAACCTCTGTAATCAGCAGCTTTATGAACCCGGGCATGCTACACCTCATAAGGTCTTATATCACAGGTGGGTAATTTACCAAGTTCTGACAGTTACACGCACTGGCTGCGAGGGGCACATCCACACTTTAGCCCACCTCGGGCCCATGTCGTTATGAACGTGATGTGATGTGGCCTAATGGCTAGAACGCTCAAACTCGAATCTGGGGAACCGGGTTCAAGTCTCGGCAGGTACGCTCAACATCCTGCGATTTTGGGCAAATTACTTAAGCTCCCTGTGCCTAACAAAATCAATGTATCCATCTGTAACGCAACTGGTGCTCATGTAAAGCGCTCCGATTCCTTTGGATCCAGTTTGCACTATATCAAACTCCCCCCCCCCCAAAAAAAAAGTAGACAAGGTCTCTGTTCTGGTATGTCATCTTAGCATATGAGGGGCACTGCATGCCCAGGAGAGCAGATCAGGGAGAGGTGTGGCGCTACGGCCAGGGTGACTGACGTTGGAATCTGGGGATCACGGTTCGATCCCCAGTGCTGGCGGCAGATTAGTCCAGCACCATGTGAATCTGGGCAATAGCTTGCTTAATCTTCCCGACGGCCACCAGCACCTAGAGACCCTTATGGGTGATGGTTCGCGCTTTACAAATGTGGATTATTATTATATTATTATCATCATGGCCCATGGGGCAGGTCTCCCACTAGTTGGGAGATCATCACCCATGGAGCTTAGCACACATGTCACACCCATGGCTGGTCAATGCGCTTCTTTACTGTGTAGATTGTACTTCAAGGCACTGTAGCTACAAGTCCTAGCAAAGTGTTCAGGATCGCAGCCAGTACCTGTGGTATGGCTTCTGCTGGACTGGCAGTAAAGGTAGACAACCGCGCACCTAACGATACAGATGTTTGATCCTCCACGAGTTGTGCGATTTCCCCCTCACACAATCCTGAGAGAGATCGCTCACCCTACAATGCGCCTGATCCACCAGCACTCTCAGTGCATGCAGTACCCCATGGCTAGAGTAATAGGAAGAAAGCTTGTGTGTGTGTCTCAACACTAGATAGTTTCCCAAACAGAGGGTTTTCATGAGTGGATTAATGCAGCCTTAGATAGTGTTTCTCCTTATAAAAACTGTGTTATTAACAGAATGAAACCTCAGCCCCTTGGTTCTCAGCAGCGCTCATGTCCCTTAAGCGGGAATGCCAAAGACAAGAGCGGAAATGGCGTGCCCCAGTGAAAAAGAAAAGCAGAAAACTCTTCTTCAGAAATATAAACAAGCTATCTTCCAGGCCAAATCATGCTTTTTCACACAAAAGATCAAGTCGGCTGACAATTGCTCTAGTATGCTGTTTAACCCCTCCCCTGCTGGTGATGAAACTACTCCGTCATCAGCTGCGGTCGCGCTGTGCTGATGACGGAGTGGTTCCGTCACGGCCCGCTCGGAGCGCCTGCGCGAATTCCACGCCTGCGCTGAGCGTTCCATTGAGCGGGCGGGCCGTGATGAAACCGCTCCGTCATGAGCACAGCGCAACCGCGGGTGGTGACGGAGCGGTTCCGTCACCAGCATGCGCCCGCCGCGCAGCCGCCCTGCCCCCTTAGCACTGCGGCGGAATAGCCCCCGCAGTGAAGGGGTTAAAGTCATAAAGGAGATATCTGAGCCACTGAGTTTACAGTTGCTGAACTCCTCTCAATAATTCTGTGACACGGTTGCAGTCTATTTTCAAGATAAGGTCCTTAAGATGGTTTGTCATCTCGTCCCCTCGGAGGGGAGGAAACAGTCTTTGTTGACTTAACTCTGGATTCTCGGAAGAGTCTTTTCCCTACCTTTCCACAGATTACGGTTCAGAAAACGAAGGAACTACTGTTGGGCTTAAAATCGGGTGCTTCATCGGACCCATGTACGCCATTCACACTTAAATTGGCTCCAGAACCAATGGCCAAATTCCTGGGCAATGTGTTCAACGACACACATCAATCCAGTAGTTATCTAGCCATTTGAAAAGAAAGCTATTGTTTCATCGCTTCTTAAAAAAAAAACTAACTCCGACCCCCTGGATCTGAAGAATTTTTACCCAATTTCTATTCTCCCCCCCCTGCTAAGATCCTGGAGGAATTCACCAATAAAGAACTGATTAAATATGTTTAGTCCCAGGAGATCTTGGATCTCCCCCAGAACAGATTCTGCGCCAGTCATAGCACTAAGTCTGCCCTTATTGTGGATACTGACTATATCCATGCGCAGGTAGATTGGAGCAGCAGTTCTGATAATGCTCGACCTATCGGCGGCATTTGACACCATCTCCCCAGTGCATATGGTTCAGTGCTTGCAGCAAGTGGGAATCTCTGGGAAAGCCTTATAGCTTTTCCACTCATTTATGTCAAATAGGGCCCATATTGACATAAATGCTTTAGAGCTAAAGCCTTTAGTCTTCCCTGTGGGTTGCCCAGGGCTCGTCTATGAGTCTCACCCTTTTCAATCCTTATGTGACTCCCTTGGACGATTTGGTGTGATCCTTTGGCTTCCAGGTGCTATCTTATGCAGACGATACGCCAATTATCGTCTCCATCACGAAAGTCCTGCAATGGGTATTTGAGAGATTCAATCAGTGTATGACCTGCATGATTTGCTGGATGAAGGACAATTCACTGAAGATCAATGCAGACAAGACTGAAGTGCTGGTGTTTGGCTCGCAGAATTCCATCTGGCCAAACTTATGGTGGCCGACTGTCTGTGGTCCCCTTCCTGTCCCTGTCAGGACAGCAAAAAATCTGGGGATCATCTTTGATGATGGTCTGAGCTTTGATGTACAGGTCAGCTGCACGGTTAGTACATGTTTTTACATTCTGAGGATTTTGAGAAAGGTCATGCCTTGTATTCCGTCTGAATTGCATCAGTCGATCATCATTGCTCTGGTCACCTCTCGGCTGGACTATTGCAACACTTTGTACCTGAACATCAATTGTGTCTCCCTAATTAAGCTCCAGGTGGTACACAACGAGGCAGCCTATCTTATTCAGAATATTCCTAAGCGTCTGGCAGCCAGGGATGAAAGTCACACCTTTCATTGCCTCCCCCATCAGGAAGTGTATCTGCTTTAAGGCTCTGAGCATGGTATTCAAGGCTATGCACAGTAAGGGTACACAACATCTGAAGTCTCTTATTCAATGGTACACCCCAAGGAGGCTCTTGAGATCCTCCTCACAGAAAAAACTTGTGATCCCCAGATTTTGTAGGAATAGATGGGGTGGCCGCTCTTTTTCGGTAGCGGCCGCCAAGCTATGGAATTCCCTACCCGATTACATCTCCAACACAGAATCTCATCCAATTTTTATAAAACCTACGAAAACCTGGCTTTTTTCATCCCACGTGTTGCCTGTGTGCTTCTATCCTGTCTGCTCTTTGTCTGCTGTAACGCCTTGACACCCTCGGGTATAAGCGCGCTTTGTAAGTGACATGCTATCCTATCATCAACGCATGTGTGTGAGGGGCCCATGCATTTTTTTCCACTACGCTTTGACTGAATTATCACAGTCAATACCCACACCATAGGTCTTGGTGTTGGTGGGAAGCACAGCTGAATCATATTGTTCCACCAACAGAATCCCCTGCGCCTCCGGGCAGCGTGCGGAGCTTGCAGGTGTCTGTCCCCTCTGCCCGGGCCGCCAGGGAGCTGTTCACATGCACCACGTAGTCAGCCGCCTGGCCCCCGATCAGCCGCCACAGCAGCTCCAGCACCGCCTGGGTCTGCATGGCCTCGGCTACCTGGGGCTTTAGGTGCACCAGAAGGTGAACTCCATGCCGGCGGCTGCCACCGCCAGTGCCAGCAGAGCGTGGGCAAAGATGAGGAAACTGCGCATCTTCCTCAGGCTGAGCGGTCTCACTTGCACCAACTACCACAATCCTGATTACTGCCGGTGCAGGACACCCCGAACACAGCTGTATTGACAAGAAGTTTACACCAAATCGATCTAGACCATTCTACAAGAGGGTAGCGCCACCTAGCAGCATCCTCGTTACCAGCCGATTGGACCGGCGCTTCAAGGCACTCAGAGCCCAGCAGCTGCGACAGGCTCTGGGCCCTGAAGCTGTGGAGGTCCCTGGAGTTACAAAGCTAAGCCTCTTCCTTTTTCTACGGCGGCTTGTGATTGGCTGTGGCGAGCAAATTATGGTCTGCCTCTGAGAAGCGTGATCCAATTGGCTCCCGAGAGAGGCTTTAAGATCACCACTAGAAGTGTAAACTACGCTTCTGTGGAGGTGTTAATTCCTTTTATTAAATCCCTGCAAAACTTAACTTCGCCCCTTCCTCGTGCACAAATTATACAATAAACTGTCATTATCTACACTTCTTAAACTTATGGTAAGGAACGCAAATGGCACCCGGTACTCTGATGCAATACCGATTGCAAACTGATTCAAAAGCCACTTAACGTTTTGCCAGGTGGTACGACTGGTACACTGAGCGCACACACAAGAAGTGACGGTCTGCTCGGAAAGTAAAAGCGCCTGAATAAAGGAGAAGAAAAGCGAGAGTAAATACTGTGCGGCAACGAAAGCAAAGCGCATGCATATGTTTTGTCATTAAGAACGAAAGCAGAGCGCGTGCATTTGTTTTGTCCTTAAGAACTAAAGCAGTGCGCGTGCATATGTTTTGTCCTGCGTGAACACAGACACAGAAGAAGAGAGGGAGCAACCGAGCACAGCCGTACGCTTGCACATCTCCTGTCACCAGTTAGACGTACGCGTGCACATGTCCTGTCCCCCTTCGCCCACGCAACTGACAACAATAGGTCTCGCTAAGTCGACAGCGCATGCGCTGCGTCGCTAAGTGAGACCTTAATGGGGCTCCCTGGTCTCCAATATCTCATACCTATTCAAAGGCTTTGCACTGAAAGGAGGAGTACAGAAGAACTGGGGTCCCCTTAAGGTTTAGGGGCTAACAAAGAGGGATGTCAATGAACAGACCATAGTTGCTGGAGGTGTGAATGAGCTGAAAATGGATTATAAATTCAGAGTTGTTCTGATCATGTGACCCAAGCCAAATTAGGTTTGGCTTGGGCCACTCAAAATCCTTAAGATGTCCCTGATGCAGGACTTACATACAGCTATACATTTAGGCTTCAGGGTGGGCACATGGAAAGTCATCACTGGAGAAGGTTAACACCCACAAACTGATAGCTCTGACACATTCACAAGACTTCCAAAGGTTTTTCTACACTCATACTTAGTGTCAAAGTATCAAAAAAGTTCAGAGCAAGTATGAAAATCAGCTATGGGAAAAAACACATCCAGAGACGTTGTGGGGTGGAGGTGAAGTGATGTCTTCTGGTGGAGAAACAAAAGAAGCTAAAAGTTCAGGTGTGTTGGCAACTTATCCAAAACCACAAATTGACGAATTTCTGAGTAAAATCTTCATGCTTAGTGTTAAACAAGTTAAAAAACCTTCACTAAAGTTGACAGAAAACATTAACCACGACATCTCACTCAACTGGCCGAGCACTATCCCATGGATCCACAATACCTCGGCTGGAGGAAGATCCTTCTTTTTCCTCGCTGCAAAGACCTAGAACTCCCTGCCTCTACATCTCGGGCAATCACTGCTACTGCCTCAATTCAGGAAGGACCTCAAGACGTGCCTCTACGACTGCACTACAGAACCTTCCATCAACCCCCCTGCGCCCCCCAGCGGCCTTGAGATCCTCATGATTGATTGGCTGCGCTATGGAAGAACCCGGATTGAATGATTGACCAAGGCATGTTACAACCACAATGCTATAAATTTGGAAATAAAATTAAACTCCCCCCTTACTACACAATACTACCCACTCTGTCAGGCAAATGATCACTGTGCACTTCTTGAAACATGAAAGGAAAGACAGACAGACAGACACACACACACACACACACCAAAGACTCCGCACAAACTCAGACACTATAGAATCATAGTGTGTCTTACATTCAACCACCAATAAATACAACAGAGAACAAATTAGATACATGGCTAAACAGATCAACCACTTCACGGCCACAATGACTCAGAAAACCCCAAACATATTTAGAAATGTACTGTCCACACAGCTGGCAGCACTATGAGACCTTGCAACCTGCAGAGATGTGCCACACAAATGCCAACAGCAGTGTCCGAGAACCTGGGGCAGGAGACTGACACCTGCCATTACTGTACATCATGTAAGATTTCAGGCTCGGTATTTACTCTCAGTACCCACAAGTGTTTTTTTCTTCTAGGAGATCTGAAGATCCACAAAACGAAGGCTGTAAGGTACTTGTTCGTTTCTGTTCCAAACCACAAAATGGCCCTGCAGTTTAGAGAGGATTTCCACGTTGTATTTCTTCAGTGCTCAGCTGCCAAATGCAATATAATTAGGCAATGTTGTTCTGCAAACCTATGATCTGCGCGCCACTAAAAGGTTTAGCAAGGAACACACGAACAAAAGAGAACAAGTCTTGTCACAGAGAAGTGCCAGGCTGGCCCAGCTCCAGAGCCACCACAAGCCAGAGCTGGAACCGAAAATAACTGCATTCGATACCCACATGCTGGGCACTAAACTTTTTATATTTAGTGGAACTTGAGTTGCTTCAAAGTATAAAAGCCTCCTCCCTTCATAAACTTGCCTTTGATGTAGTGACTGCAAACATTTTCAATGACATAGCCCGAGTTTATAGGGCTTAATGTAAATACGTGAAAACGTTGAGAGTCTATGATTTACATCATCTTTTGTGCAGTGGCAACTAGCCAGTGAAACGTTACACTAGCCCATATTGATAATCCCTCGCTGTACGTATTTGTAGCTTTCGGTTTTCTTTGCGTACACAATTAACCTGTTTTTAGCTTCTTGTTGAGATTCTCCTCCTGGGACCAACATCAGGGGTGGCTCCTCCATGTGGGCGGAGGAGCGTCGCCCCCTGCTTTCTCACAGTGTGAGAATCAGAAACAAAAAATGGTATCATAAGTACCATTTTATGTTTCTGCTTCTCGCACTGCGAGCAAGCAGAAGGGTTTGGTTGGGGTTGGGCGGGTAGGCGGTCATACGTGAGGTCAGAGGAGGAGTGGCTAGCCCAATTTTGCGGGCCCTGACTGTTTGGTCGGCCCTCTGGGGCCAACCAAACCAGTCATGTGCACACTCCCTTTTCTCCATGTACATGGAGAAAATGGCCTCCCCATAGAAGCCTGTGGGTTCGGCATCCCAACCAATCACAACGCGTGAGCCATGCCGGCCGCGGCTGACTTACATGGTTTTAATTCCCCGTGTTCTTGGTAGTTGCGGGTTTCCCATGTAGGCAGTGATGAGGGTCCAGGAAGCGCCTGTCATTGTGGCCTGATGATACTCAAATAGCACAGAGGGCATCATTTTCAAGGGTCTTGTGTGTGTCAGGCAGCGGCGGCTGGCATCCACAGGAAGGACCAGGGAGGAGGGGCACGCTCAAATAAAATTAGAAAATATCAAAATAAACGGGCGTACACACACAAATATAAACGTAAAATATATTAAAAGAGACATTACCTGACAACAGGACCTCTTGCTCAGGACCTCATCACCCTGCAGCCGGCCACTAGGAAACTCCCTTGACCAATCAAGGCGCTGCTCTCACCAGCATGAGATTGGCACCCTTATTGGAGGGAGCGGATGGTCTCTGCACTCTACAGCCCTATGGAGGCCTGCAGTTGCTCTAACCCAACTGTCTTAAGAGCTGGGTTAGGGGTTTCAAAGTGCGCATGTCTAGCTGGCCGTCGCAAGACGGTCGACTAAAAAGACATGCACACTTCGGAAAGTGCACATACAAACCCCCTTCTGCCAGTCACTGCTGTTGTTGTTTAGCTGTGGCCCTGTCCCCGTCCTGACGCTCATTCAGGGCGAGAGGATGTCAGGATAAAAAGTAAAATGGTAATCTCTGGGGCATTTAAGTAGGGCCACGCTCCAATGGAGGAGCTGCCCCTGATGTCAGGTCCTTCAGAGTGGTGACTGCACAGCCCCTCTTCCCAAATCAACTCCCCCAGCGTGACATGCTAACCGAGTAACCGTTTTTCCAAAGTGGCTTGATCATTTCCTTAAGTCTTCTGCACCCAGACCCCTAACCATGCAGCACAACAAGGCCGTGGTAATGTTTGGGTGCCAAAGCACTCTTCACTTTCCGCAAACGGAGCATTCAGTATGAATAACATGCGTAAGCACGGACCTTGCAAATCAATCATGCCACCATTCTCAACTAAAATGAAGGATACCATGGTCATGGTGAAGAGGCTGCTGCCTGTTCATCTTGTGCCTCTCCGGCTTTCTACAAAACTGCTGATTTCACAATTTTTTTGCAAATGCCCAAATCCTGGTGTGTCTGATTGTGGGTGATGCCTGGGGACCTGTTGCAGATTTCAAGCCAGGAGCTTGAACATCACGGTGTTGCTGATCTTGACCTCATTGTAATGGTGGAGGAACAACAAGTGTTACCCACGGTGAACCAGAACAGCTGACAAGATGGCGGTGAGCAGCACCTCAGGTTTCTATTTGAGTTAAAGGTTAAACGCTCCCGCATGTTCAGAGTATATCACAATCAAGTATTGGCGGAGCCGATAGTGTGAGCCTAGCTATGCCTTAAATGTTTGTTAGCACAATCCTATAAGGAGCTTAATACATCCAGATACATAACGGGGAGTAAACACTGCACTCTTGATATTACGCGCTTAGAGCAGCCAGACACACTTATACTGCAACATTGATCTAATTGTACTATGTGCTTCGCACAGAGCAATACACAGTACGTAAACAATGCATGATTTTTAATGTGTGCATATCCCAGTATACATTTAACGGTGTTGTGAATATCACAGTATTTGATTAATGTAAAAAGTACAGGAAGACACAGCCTAGCCAGAAACAGATGAACACCATACCATGAGTATCTCTAACAGAAACAGAGCGCCCAAAGATGTATTGGAAACTCTACACAATTTGAGCCATTCGTACTATAGCCAAACACACAGAAAAAACTGCCCACTTGTGTATCATGTTGTATGCAGAGAGGTGCACAGAGGAAACTAAGTATGGCACTTCAGTACAGCGGCGTAGCACGGGTACCAAGTGCCCGGGGGCAGGCAAGTATTGCATAGCGCATTTTGCAATTTGCACCCCCCATGCTGCACCCTTAAGAATGTTGCGCCCAGGGAAGCCAACCCTGTGACCACCCCCCACACCAGTGCTTCCATATCACAAGCATAGTGAAGTTAGATACACAAATGACCACATAAACAAATCATAGTTTAGTTTATTAGTCAATTAAAACCATAAACAAAATCACACGGTTAAAAAGTACATAACGAATAAAAAGTAAAATGGATGTAAAACGGGTATGTCATACAGCTCGTACAACCTCGACTCTACGCTACATACCATTTGCTTTCTTCAACTTTCCTTCCTAGAAATTTTAAATCGGGATACCAACACTAATCTATGTTAGATAAAAAGTGACTAAACAGGAATCGTTTGTTACCCTGATGTCTAAAAAAGCAAGCTTTCTGCACAGATAACTAAAATGTCCCTTAAATACAATAATATATATAATTAAAATGTTTATAAGCAGGACTAAGAAAAGTATAAATACGGTGCCAGATGGACTGTGAAACCCACTATTAAAAACAATTATACAAATATTCACATCATTAAGAATACAGAAATAGATAAAGTAATTATCTGAGTCCAATGGGATAGGGAACTACTAGTTTCAGTTTCTAGCAGCCAGACCTTCACAGTTACTGTGAGTGCTTGGTTAACATTAAAGGTTTCCAAGTTATCACAATTTAGGATTACATTCAGGGACCATCTCCAGATTACACATCGCATATCCGATTAGCTGATCATTTTCTTAAAACAGATCAATAACTGAGTCAGTCTAATCTTCAGCATGGTGTTGATTGGGTTCATGGACTCCGCCAGAGCATGCCTGCAGGACCTAATTCCCCATTCAAGGAACTCCCGTCTTAATAGAACTCTTCGTTGAACCATCAAAGCAGGACAAACACAGACGATGTGAAGCAGAGATTCAGGCCCCTGGTGGCATAGACGGCAGGACTGGTCTGACCCTATATAAACAAATAATTACAGTACAATAAGCATGGTCCAGCTAGAATCATCGATGGATTGTAAAAACAATAGTGCCAGTACAATGTGCTCAGTGCACAGACACATAGGGAGCCTGTAAACAATGCTCTGTTTGTATCATGTTCTTACTAAAGACCGACACCCAGAGAAGAGGTAAACACTGCACTATTTGTAACCTGCCGTTAATTCAGGCAGCATATTAGAGAGTCTGTAAATAATGCTTTATTTATAACATTCGTTTAGAGCTAGCAGTACATCAGAGAGTGTAAACACTGCACTGTTTGTATTGCGTGCATGAGGTAGGCATACCAGTCACGGAACTCTATGCACTATTCAGTTATGTGCATTGTGTAGCCAGCAAGATGCAGACTGTAAGCACTGCACCATTTTCACATCTCAACTAAAGTGTTGGAGAAGTATCTTTAACAATATATTTAATTTACTTAGAGTACATTTTGGGTCAGTTGCTTGCTCATTGTTGCATAGTTTGATAGCTTACTGTAGGTCTCAAGCAACAGCTCCTGATTTGATGAACTTCCTTCATTTGTTCTGCCCAGGAACATTACAGTCTAATGGTGATTTGAATGAATGATGTGTCCTTGTACTACTGACATCAGACCTTGCTTATTTGAAGAGCACCCCCCATCGCCCCCCCTCCGACTGCCATCTTAAGATGGCTTTCAATCTATTCCATGATGGTTGCCCTCGTGACTAAAACCATACAAACAAAATATGCAGAAAACATCCAAGAAGTTATTTTGACAAATCCAATCCAAAAATGGCTAATTGGATGCATGTGTATCCACAACTGTCATCTTTTAATGCATTATGTTATGCTTTACACCCCCATTCCATGACGGCGACTATGGATGCATGCACATTTTCGGTACCTATTGAAGAGGAAAACAAAAAAATAGGCAATGCCAATACATTTTGATGGCCAAGAAATATACATTTAGTCAATGCTTGTTTATTTACCAGTCTAACATGGCCACCCACCACGTTAGATTGGTAAATTAGAGATGGTCACCTGTATTATGACACATGCCTTCGTATCCTGAAATAGTTTTTTTTTTTTTATATAAGACTCCTCCCAAGATAGTCAGCCATGCGTGCATATGCTTCTTGATGCATTTGGAAACAAGTACTGGCAAAGCCAATACCTCAGCAGATAATTACACAAAGAAGACATTTGTTTTGCAAATGCTTGTTTTAGCTGCTCTATTCAAGGGAGTACTGCCAGAGGGGGTGTCAAAAAAATGCTATGCCTCTCACAGTTAACTGACATTGTTGGCAATTGCCCACTTTTATTTACACTGGCAGGCATATTGCATATGGTACTGTCTTCATTCCACATCCTATTAGTTCAGCCCATACGGCTCGGCCACAACTACCACTGGAGGGTCAAGGAAGCCACAAAGTCTGAACAGGAAATAGCACTTCTAAGATCCAGGTTCATACAAATACTGTTCTTCTTTCCATGTAGACAACGTTTGGTAGTGGACAACATTCTCAGTAAGAAAAGTAAAAATAGTATCTGATACAATCTGTTGTGCAATACGTACCGACTAGTCCTAAGATGTTAAATTATAATGTAATGTGATGTGATCCATAACATAGGCTGCACCTGACTTCTCGGTCAGGTGCAGGCTCATTGGCGGCACATAGACAAACACAAGCCACCTCATTACATGGTAAATGAATGAGCCTCTCCCAAGGTGAAGTTGCTAAATTGTATTCATTCTTTGGCAGACAAAATGAAACAAGTCTGTTGCACGCTGTGAACAAGGACAAGATGGCCACAACACAAGCTAGGTGACCCCTTCAGTCATTTTAAATGCATACTACAATAGAATGTAAAAAAAAAAAAAAAAAAAAAAAAAAAGAAGATTACGTCCATATGGCTGAAAACTCTCTAACTCAATTATGTACTTTGATTCTGCTTATCTTAGTTCACATATTCTATTGTCTCCTCTGGTTTTCAGTGGAATTCTAAAATTGCAAAAGTATTTAGGTCTTGCCACCAAGATTGTTGGTATTCTGTAGAGTGATTGGATGTAATGCAAGTTGGACCATTATTCTGTATTGCTCTTTTATGATCTAAGAAACGTTTTCTCAGTGGAAAGATCATTATTCCCACATATTTTTAGAACAAAGACATTCACTAACCGTTATAGTGAAGTCTGAATCACAAGTAATGCACTGATCAATTGATTTTTTTTTTCTTGATGTGCAGTACCTAGCTTTCTTTTCTGTTTTGGATGAATTTGCACACCTTGCATTTACCAAACCTTACAAATTCAGACTCCGCTTGTAACCATGCTGTTGATTTTTTGTTGTTACTAGTAAATAGTTCCTGACTAAAAGGATCTCATAACGTGGGCAATTTCCTATAGGCTACTCGTGGTGCCTCATCTGTGGCGTTAAGAGGTTCCTGTATAATAGCTTTATCCCAATATTTGACAGAATTTTCCTAATGTCATTAGACTGGTAATTATATGTGGATATACAAGTCTTATTATTTCCTTAGTGGTCTCATCAGCCTTAGATAATTAATTCAAAACTCTTTGTTTGGTGTACTCAACTTTTATACCTGCCTTTTGCAACACTCTCTCTGGGTAGCCACTCGCTCTGGATATTAAGAGCGTATCAAACTGTATAGTTTTTAAGCGTTCAAAAGGTACTGCATAGGTACTAGTAACATCATAAACAACCCACAAGGCCGAAGGCAGAGTGGTTTAGAAGTTTCACCAGCGCACTAAAACGGCAACACAGGACCACATTACCAGCTACGCACTTATATTACACATTTATTTTGCAGTGGTTGGCTTTGAAGAGCTGTTTTTTTTTTCAAAAAGGGGAATAAATACTGAAAATGGTGTGTGAACTACTCAGTTGTACTGCTTGGTTGTGTACAATAAAAAAAAAAAAAAAAAAAAAAACAGAACAGAACAGTAGTAAGTTATGTAGTTAAGAATGTAGAATTTTAGAAAAAAATATTCTGTTTGGAATGACAATGTTAGGGTTGGTTTACTTTTCGTAAATAGATGGTTGACTAAACAATGGACAATGGTCATAGAGTGGAATTATGCAATTCTGTGGCTATGCATTTACCAGGTAATTAAGGATCTCCCACAAAATATGCAGATTAAAAAATATATATATTTTCTCCCTCAATGGATTTAAATAATACAGCCAGAGAATATGTCTTTTTTTGCACGTACCCTGCTGAATAACTTGGTTCCCATTGCTGCATAATTCTGGAGACCACAACAATGCTAAAATAATGCAGGGTGGTCTAAAGGCCGTCATTATGATGATGAAACCCATATTACACAGGAGCCGGTGAAATATTTTCCGTATTTCATGGTTTCCAGATATGGAATATAGATTTTTATAGCACTGTATTATGAGCAATAAAACTGCTGACAAATGACAAAACACACACACATGAACAGACTAGCTAATATGCTGCTTACAGATGCGTGTATGTGTTTTACTGTAGTTGCATTGAAATCAGGTTGTTCAGGTCATAGGCCTGAAAAGTTCAAGAACAAATGTGTTTAAACATGTAAAACGATATATGGCGCACGCGGGATTTCTGCCAGCTCACGGTGCTGCGACGGAGATAGAATCATGTTCTGGGAAGTAACTCCCGCTTGTGCGCGCGACATGTAAACAGAGGCGCGGGAAAGACGCCTTGTACGGCAAGCCACAGGGGAGCGGCTCTTCCCACCTGTCTATACGTTAACAAAACAAAACAGGTCTACAGCTGTCTGATCAGGCTTGGCTGTATCAATTTTCAAATTCCAGGCCAAAGCCTGGTGGAGCTTTAGACATATGCATAGAGTTTGGAAACACAGAGTATATTTCTCCATTCCCTGGCAGGCCAGCTACAGTTTCGTCATCCCATATCTTCTGCAACAGCAATGTACATTGAGTGGTTTATAAAATCAGGAGGATAAAGAAAAAGGTGGTAGGAATTCTACAAAATAAATATTTTATTTGTAAAGTATAAACTTCACACAAATACATGCAGGTGCCGTATTAAAGCTGAACTGGGTGTCCTAACAATTAGCGGTTAGAGCCATATGGATGCATCCATACACTGAGATATTCAACAAAAGAGCATCGCAGCCAAAGGGTTAAAGGAAAATGGGTTAAAGTTCAAACTCTCAATAACCGTATCTAGTACACGACCAGTGTAATAGGGTTAATAAATGACTGTAATATTGCTAAGGAGGTGTTAAACTAAGGGGTTATATTCTGAATATTACAATAAGGCTACTCCAAAACATCAGGATAGAGAGTGTGGGTAAAAAATACAACTAAAGTGAGAATCACTGGCTGAAGAGGCGGCTGCAATGGAATTTTTCGTAATCAGACTCAGGGAGTGGGGAGGGACAGAGAAGAAGGAGAGAAAAGATGGGAGAGAAGAGGGGACAAGAGAGGAGGAAAGCAGAGAGGAAAAGAGAGGGGAGATGACAATGGGGAGAGGAGATGCGGGGAAGAAAGGGAGGAGAGGCCACCCCAGTCCTAAACGGTTCATAAAAGCATCTCAGTAAAGAAATTCCCATAAACTTGATCAAGGGCATTTTCAACTGCTTCAGCACTCATGCTACACTATCTTAATGTCAGAAGACACTTGGTTAAACGCAGTATAGTCTAAACTCGAATCTGGGCGATAAAGAACATTACAGGCCCTGTGTTCCCATTTGTGCTACTGGCCCTCCAATCTTACATCGCCCCACTTGCAGAGGCTGATTCTAATAAAAGCAGAGGCAAAGTTACCAGTGGTGCAGCAGGTGCAGTACACAGGGCCCAAAGCCTTGAAGGGCCCCCTGAACTCTTACAATTGTTGCATTTTACTACCACAACCGCAGTCAAAGGGGTCATCTTTTAGGTCTCGCCGACGCAGCGCACATGCGCTGCCCTAAGAGAGGGCCTTTAGGAATCGGACTTCACTTTTCAAGCATTCGTGCTTGTGGAGGCATCTACCTTGCGGGAGCGAGCAGCGGCGCGGCCATGTTAATTACAAAACAGATGGCCACTGCGCGCCGCTGCTCAAAAAGTGCACTAGCGTTCGATGCATCATTGATCTTTTTACATATTATTTTTAGCCATGCAGCATAGCAGCCACGCTGCCATGCTGCATGGCTTCAAATCTTTACAAAGTCAGAAATGCCCATGCTGTGCAGAGGAACATAAAAGGCAGTGGAAGAGTCAATAGCCTCAAAGGGGAGGCCTATGGGCTTAACCATTTACTGAAAGGTCACGGCACAACACCCCTGTGATTCTGAGTAAATCAATTCATCGCCCCATTGCGTGCACAAGCAACAAAAAAAAAAAACACATTTGGCAAATAACCCTATTTTATGAAGAAAGTAATTGCGCCCATGTCCATGTTTTAGTCAAACTACATTTGGAAGCAGATATCAGCTGTCAAAATAAACATCCATCTCTAAGGAATAAAGAGCTTCTTTGAAGTGTGTATAGCATAGTAAAACATAGCTACAAATGGCAAGAGGATCAAGAAGGAGGACACTGAAAAACAAAAAATAAAAGTAGTCCTACAGTCACAGCACAAGCAGCAGAAGGACAGCAATTAAACTGAAGCAACTGGTACTTGGTCCAAGCTCCAGCTGAAAGAAAAAAACGTGAGGCAAGCATTTGCTGGCCAATTAGAAAGCAGACCAATTAAACAAAGGGGACCCCTGGAAAAACTAATTTTAGGCAGAAGAGCAGGGGAATCAAGAGACATACCCAAAAAACAGAACTTCTGCCTATATATGATAGATATATGTGCTCATATAGAGTCCCAACATAGGGCAGTCAGTCGAAAACCCACAAGACCAATAAACATCATAATATCAAGAGGACCACAATTAGAAAAATAGTTTCATTTTTATTATATATTTTTTTACATTAATCAATTCAGAAATCAGAATAGAAAGTTCTTATATTCACATAATAAATACTCAACTCATTCAATTCACGTCCCGCACATCCCTTCAATCATTCACACCAAAACATACATATGTCACTACAATTCATTCATCTTTCTCGCAGCACAGACAGATTGCCAACTGATGTTGATGACTCAAGTCCCACGGGGTCTCATACACAGTAGAGACCAAATGGAGTAGTTATGGGACAATCTTCAAGCGCCAACGGGCGTTTCGGTGTTCGGCCTGCACTTGGGCCACACCTTCATCAGGGCACAACAAGGAGGAGAGGGGGACAGCAACACCACTCTAAAATTCCAAAGTAGGAATTTCCTGATAAACAATACAAAGGAACGGTCACAAAGTTCCTATCGCTTCGGCACAGATATATGACAGAGGGTTCCTTGGGGGTGCACTCAAAAATAGCATGTCCATATATATGGTATAGCGCACCTGGTTTTAAAGGTAGTTCTGCGACAGTTCCTGCGAGAAAGATTAATGAATTGTAGCGACGTATGTGTGTTTGGGTGTGAATTATTGAAGGGATGTGCGGGACGTGAATTGAATGAGTGGAGTATTTATTAAATATATAATAAAAATGAAACTATTTTTCGAATTGTGGTCCTCTTGATATTATGATGTTTATTGGTCTTGTGGGTTTTTGACTGACTGCCCTATGTTGGGACTCTATATGAGCACATATATCTATCATCTATAGGCAGAAGTTCTGTTTTTTGTATGTGTCAATTAGAAAGCAGCAAATAAGATAAACAATGAAGCAAACGAGTGTAAGCAATGGGCAGGCTGCAAGCCCCTTATTGTATGCAATATCTCTCGCATGTGAGAGTGCATGCAACACATGCACTGTCGCGGTGAGATCTAAAAATGGAAATAATTCATGAAGGAGCCAGACGAGTCAGAAAATGGTTGACGTGTTTGGACCGTAGTTGCTATTTTTCTGTTGCCCTATACCGGAGTCTTTTTAGGCTACGTATTTGGTGTATCAGGGGTAATTTCTCAGCAAGCTTTTCTGGTGACCTCTCACAGACCCCCTTGGGTGTTCTGGTGAATACACAAGTCAAAGTTGATGTTTCGTCACGCAGCCAGCAGACATCAAGTTTGCTTAAACTTAGAACCAGAACATGTTTTTTTCCAGCACACCAACACGACCTGGTCCAAGAGCACACAAGCCTTCCTTTGCTTGGGTCAGTGCTTAATTTGCAAAATAATAAGGGCCAGGGCCCTGACCAGGAGGCCACTACAGCTTGCACCACCCATTACATCTTCCATCACTGCCAATAGCGGTACCAAACAAGTGCGACAGTTCAGATTATTCCAGGTCCCGAAAGCTAAATGAATGGCTGGGGAGGCAGGTATTAGTAATTGTTTTTTTATGTAAATTGTTTACATAAACAAGCCTTTGTTCTGCTCATCTCTTAAATTATATGAGCAGCGCCACCATGTGGCAGACTGTCATTATTGCAGTGTTGACAATTAAGTGCTGGTGCCCAGCACCGGAAACCAATTAAGTGCTGGTGCCGAGCACCAGAATCCACCGGCTCAAATTAAGCACTGGCTTGGGTCCCTGGCACATACAGCTATGCCCTTACTGTGCATTCTGGTACTTGTAGTTTCCTGAATTAATAATGGGAATGGCGCAAAAACGAGTAACAGAACACAACGAAAATGCGTTGGGTGGATACATACTCTGAAATCGATTAATCACCTAGGCTGGACGTCCCTAAAAAAAGTCTGGGTAAACAAGCATTTCTCAATCGGCCTGTGATGCTCATTCTGAGCCTGAGCCATTGCATCCCCTGGCAAAAAGAGGAACAGTACCAGGGCTGGAGGAGAGCCAGCAGAGGGCTAATGGGAGGAAGCGCTGCCACAAAGCAGGCCTAGGGAGCAGAGAGGAAGCCTGCCAGGGAGACAGAAAGATTACAGCATGGAGACGGAAAAGTGAGACAATGCGAGGCTAACCACGGGGCGCGCGCTGCCGTCAGCCCCTGTGCAGCTAAGGGGTGCTGGGAAGCGTTAGTGCAGGGTGAAAAAAAACACAACACGCTGCTCCGGCGTCCGCAGCACTGTGCCAGCAGACATGCTCTTCCCACGGTCTAGAGTATGCTGCTTACATTCTGCAGCAGCAGAGACGGGTAGAAAGACTTGCCAAAAAATGCGTCCACACAGTCCAAACTGCCTGCTCGCATTTGTGGCTCCCACACAAAGTGTCGATATGAAATAACAAGAGCGAGGCGCAGTTTCACAACCGAAGGCTTTGGAGGCGATGAGGCAATGCGTGGGTTCACCGTTCTTGAGGGGGGCAAAAAAGACATAATAAAGCGCTTCAACGCCTTGTCGGGGTAGTAAGCACTATATAGTTCCAATATAGTGCAATTAACACACAAACACTGCAGATAGCTGTATCTGTCATGCAACTTTTCAGTTTGTTTTGAAGAATTCTAAACTTTGGAATGTACGCGTTGACTTTGGAATTAGTACTGATGAGTAGTGGTGTTCTCCACACGTAGGTTTATTTTGCCAGCAGTCTTTTAATGACAAGAAACCACCTCTGGGGTAATGCAGTCTCCCAACTTGGGACACCCGGTGATATTTGTCTCAAAATGTGAGATGGCTAAACTGGGATGTAACTTAGCCCAAGGTCACACATGGGGTCAGTGGGAATGACTCAGTTCATGAACTGCAATAGCCTCTAGCCTCCCCCTACCCCCTCCCCCATCTCAGGGAGACTACAGGAAAACGACCGCAGTATCCGCTGTCCAAGCAACTAATATAACGGGAGGAGTTTTATTTTATAAGGATGGGGCCCACTGTGCCTGCTCACGGAGCAGGGGTCACCGGGTGAGTGGCAGGACAGTCCCTTTTAGAAAAGTGTCACTGTTGCACAAGGTATGTCCTTGGTGCCTGTGAAGCTTTGCCTTAGTTCACAATACACAATACCCAAGTGTATGTAGAGAGGACTAAAAAGCTGTTTGAAGGGCTGACACATTCCCCTGTTGTCTGACGTCACCAGCGTGCAAAACGCGATAATAACAGTACAAGGCGGGCCCGTCTATTACATAATATGCATAGGGCGCACATTCACACTCGGGGGCATGTTTGGTGCTATTGACAGTGATAAATCATTTTTTAAATTTTTTTACCAACGTAATGGTACCTATTTTATCAACATCGGAAGGATGAAAGCTGAGTGGACATGTCGTACTTCGAACCCGTGACCGTAGGGTCAAACACAGCTCCCTGCAGTGGATGCGTTAGTCCACCGAGTCCCAACCCCTGCAATGAGGCGACAGAATCGCCTTTTTGGGTAAAAGAATCCCAACCGGAAGAAGCAATCAGATATTAGCGCTCTGCAACCAACAAATACAAAATACTTTACTAAGTCTGACAATGTAACAAGTCATGCTTGCTGACGCCGATGGAAGACCCATGCCTTGAACCCCGTTAGGTTAGCGCTCATGAAACAACATCCTAAAAACACAGTCAACGAAGGCAGATATTATTGTTATGGCTGATAACGCTTGAGTGACAGTTTATCTCTCCACATGTCAGTGCAGCCGGCGGGGCACTGCACGTGCCTTGGCTCGCGGGCTCCAGAGGTGGCAGGGGGTGCCCGCCGCCCCTCCCCCGTGTCCTGTCACCCAGCCGGGGTCCCCTCCCCTCTCACCTGCCTGCACCGTGTCCGAGAGGTCGTGGCTCTGCGAGGTCCGGGGCAGTTCCTTCAGCCGTCTGCCGCTCAGGGTCAGAGCCCCCGAGCCGGCCGCCTCCTCCAAGATCCGCTCCAGACCCCGGTTCAAGGGCGCGTGGGCGCTGAAGCTGGCCCCTCCGCAGCCGGGGCCCCCGGCGGCGGCCCCTGCGGCGCCGGGGGGCTGCGGGCACTGTGGTGGCACGGCGGGGAACGGGTGCGCCTCGCCGCCCGGCTGAGCCATGTCCCGCGCTCGCCTGGGCGCTGCTGATAACGCCGGCGATGATGCTGCTTCGACTGTGGGTTGTCTCAAGCGAGGCACTTCAGGCTGAAAACAAGGCAGCGGCGGGCTCCGTGCTGTAGCGCTCCTGCTGCCTGGGGCGGCGCAGCGCGCATGCCCCCCTTCCTTCCCTGCTGCTCTGCGCCCTCGCCTTCCTCCCGGCGCTGCAAGATTTCTCTCCTCTGCTCCAGAGCTGTTTCCTGCTCCCACAACCCAAACTTCCGAGCCCTCCTCGAGCCACTTGGCGAAGTCCCCCTGTGAAGCTGCCTGTGACTGGTATGAGCTGCAGGCACTGCATGCCTCCTCACGATCAGCCGGGCTCAGGCATGTCTCCCCAGCCTGCTCGGATGTCTGTAAATTGAAGGCGGACCTGCTCTCTAATTAGCCAGGTGTTGTGTGCTTGTTTCTCATTCCCTTCGCCCCTGTTTCGTTTCCTTTTTCCCACCAAAGTGAGGTGGTTTATTGTCAACGCTGCAGTTTCAGGGTCTGCCCTGGACAAGACCTCACTTCCATTTTTGTCTGTACTGTGCTGGCGCTGCTGCCCCACGGGAGCCTGAAGCAGGCGTTTCCAACACCAGTGTCAAATACTGGAAAGAAATATAACACACGTTTGCAGAGCTCCGAGCTGCTTGTCTGCGTTTATACACATATAGAGTCATTCTTACCGCAGAGTTTGTCGTTACAGTAACAGGCACGTGAATATGACACTTGCTCTTCTCATAGAGTGATGTCATTATAGGTACCCTCTGGCATTTTCAGTCTATAGTGGCGAGAGAGGTATGAAAGGTTAGAACAGTGGTGGGTGACGAACCCTCAAACTAGCAGAGCAGCCACGCCTCTCCTTCCCTGCCTGATGTGGTTTGGTGGGGGCGGGAGGGAGCTTTCTTTGTGGTACTCCTTCAAATCCCTCCTGTAGGAAATCCGACTTTTCTGCGTGGTCACCCTGTATTTTTTTCTTGTGCTCCACACTGTATTTTTGCTAGCTTTAGGACTCTGTGCACTTTAACCCTCCTAACCAGTGGTAAAGCACCTGTGCTTCCCCTTTAAACATGGTGGAATTGGCATATTCCTAATTGGTATATTTAGGACCGACCTTTGCTCATAAAGTGCCCTGGATGTAATCAAATTTGCACACCCTGTTCCTTCCGCATTTCATCCTAGGTGTAGCCTACAACTTGCTATAAAAGATAAAGTGCAAATAATTAACTGTTTTGATTTTTCAAATACTTATTTTCTTTGCATCCTGGTACTTGTAGGCCTGCATTTATAGTGAGGACAAGCAAAGTACTAGGATGCAAAGAGAAACTGCAGAACATAATAAAATACCGATAAACATCAAACACTAATTTGGCAAATATTATTTGACCAGAAGGACAGAACTTTATTATGCCTAGGAAACAATAATTAGCAGTCAGGGTTCAGCTGCGCCAGACTGAGACCTTCACTACCTGGCTTGCTGCTGTTCTGTCTCACCGCACCTTCTTGCCTTCTGCTAAGTAAAATGTGAAAACCAAAGTCAATCAGACGGTGGTATTCTAACTGCTAGGCCTGTTTAGTACCAGCTGATGGATGCATTGTAATTGTAGGCATGCTAAGCACTAACTGGACTTTTGTTATCTCCATTTTGCTAGCTTTTACTGCTTTGAATATTCATGTACAATGTATTACTTTTTTATATGTTAAAGGTTGTGAAATCTTTTATGGCAAAAATTACCAAAATAAAGAAATAATGAATGAATGAATGAATGAATGAAAACCAGATGCCTTTTGGGGGCCTTTCTTATTCATACTCAGGCTCTAGCTGATTATACAAACCTCCTCACTCACCCAAATCACCCACAACTCGGCTCAGTGAGCCCAGCACCAAGTTTTGGGTGTGGGGGTGTGAAGGAAATGGGAGGAAGAGAGGATGTTAAACAGGTGCATCTGCAGCCTGTATAAGAACAAATAATGCCCCGGTTACTTAGCGGTAATCTTCATTACTCCGAGTATTGTCTTCCTCGCCACAAGTTACAAAGTGAGCTTCAGCACTACACCAGAACCATCCAAAGCAATTAGCATTCTCCGCCTCCCAACCCTCCCTAACATGGCTGACCACCACTCTACTTCCTATTTTTTTGGTTAGCCAAACAGGGGAGGAGGGATGGGAACTCATGTGGTGAGGAAGACAATACCCGGAGTAATGAAGATTACCGTTAAGGAACTGGGGCATTACCTCCTCCTAAGTCTTCCTCGCCACCAGAGTAATGAAGTGAGCACATACCCAAGCCCAGTGGCTTCATAGAAAACTCACAAGAAACCACAAACAACGGCATAATGCAAAACAGCAGGTTTTAATCCAAAAAGTAACACAGATGGAAAACAACCAAGGAGACAACCACAGAAGGTGTGGCCATCAAGAGCCGGAAGAACCAGCCCTGAGAACTGCCTCAGCAAAACCCCCAGGGGAAGGACCACCCGGTAGTGATCCATGAACATGTGCAGAGAGGACCAAGTAGCGGCCCTGCAGACATCCTCAATAGAGACCCCCTTGAAAGAGGCCCAGGAGACAGAGAGACCCCGGGTAGACCGACCCTGAACCCGGGGAAACACCACATAACCTTTGGAACCATAGGCCTGAAAGATTGTCTGCTTAATCCACCTACTCAGGGTGGAGAGAACAGAACGAACAGGCCCAAAAGTGACAGACAAGTTATCACAGCTGCAAAAGAAGAAGTCCGTTCCAAATATATCAGCACCGCCCGCCGGACATCAAACAGTGAGAGAGCAAAATCCACCCGGCACTCAGCGACTGGAGGGAAAGGTGGCAAAATGACCTCCCGGCAACAGTTGACAATGAGGGGACCTTGGGCAGAAACTTCGGATCCAGGCGCAAATAATACAGTCCGGCAGGAACCGCAAGAATGGAGGAGAATGCAGAAAAGTTCCCAGCTCCCCGATCTCACCAGCGGACACGATGGCCACCAAAAACACCACCTTCATAGTGAGGAACTTGACATCAATGGACCCAAGGGCCCCCAACACCAATGAAAGATCCCAAGAAGGTGCCAGACAAATCGCCCTAGGATGTTGCAGAAAACAACTCCGAAGTAACTGGGCCACAAAAGGATCCAAATCGTCTAACTGAGGACTGCGGAACGCCCACAATGCTGCCCACTGAGCCCTAGCCGTAGAAGGGGCAAGGCTCAAGGCAAAGCCATCTGACAGGAAATCCAGCACCCTCATTGAATCCACAGAAACAGAGTCTAGGCTCTTAGAAACACATCTCAGAGAGAAGGACCCCCAATGACGAGAATAAGACAGAAGAATCGTCGGGCGACGGGAGCTCTACAGCAAATCAACTACCTCCAGATGGCAACCCCAAGAGAGAAGACTCATCCTCTCAAGAGCCAGGCCGGACGATGAAGACGACGCAGAACCTCCCCAGAAAGAGGAGGGCCCTTAATGGGTATGGAAGTTCCGGGATCGCCTAGCACTCCAGACGGCAATCTCCTTCAGCAGAGGAAACCACGGGCGGGAAAACCCAGCCGGGCACCACCAACATAACACAGGCCCTGTCCAGGCAAATCTTGCACAGAACTTGAGCAATCAAAGGGATCAAAGGTAATGCATAAAGAAGGGAGCCCGGCCAACGGAATGACATTGCATCCAGGCACGGAAGCAGCGCAGGTGAGCATCACATCAGCAAGCAAATTCACTGTCGGGCACCCAAACCGTTCCTGCAACAGTTGGAACACCGCCCGTCAGGGAGATAGAAGTAATGGGAGGAAACACCTTGCTTAGACGATCCTCCACGCAGTTCTTCTTCTACGGGAGATGGGCCGCCCTGAGTGACAACACCATCACCTCTGCCCAGAACAGAATCTCCTGTGCAAGGAGCCAAAGGGAGTGATCCCTGCAGCCCCCCTTTTGATTGAGGTAGCCCATCAACACCCAATTGTCCTTCTGGACCAGAACATGGTGCTCTCAAAGGGTCGAGGCAAACTCCAGACAAGCCAAATAAACAGCCTTCAGTTTTCAGAAGTTGGACAAGCAATCCGCCTGCAGGCGATCCTACGGATCCTGCACATACCAGGAATCCTATGTTGCCTCGCAGCCCACCAGGCTGGCATTGGTCGTTAACACCTGGGAAGGAGACACCTGTAAGGGATGACCCTTGAGCGATTGGAGTCCACCATCCACCAACTCATATCGGCCCGAATCTCAGGAGACACCACCACCGGCAGATCGTAATCCATGGACCAAGGAGCCCAATGGGACAAGAGATGGTTCACCAATGGGTACAGATGAAGACGAGCACAGGGCAGCACATTGATATCCGCTGGACATCAAGCCCTGCACCCTCAACCACTGATGGACCGGGGCGAAATCCAAAGCCAGGAGACAACCCAGGTCCCTCTTCAACGTTGCCCTCTGCCCTGCAGGTAAAAACATCAGCACTTTGACCATGTCCAGGTGACCCCCAATGAACACCAAGTCCTGAGTAGGATCTAGATGGGACTTCTTGCTGTTATCAGGAACCCATGATGGTCTAGGACATCACACACCCTCTGGGCGTGAAGAGTCCCCTTAGTGAAAGAAGAGGCAAATATCAGCCAGTCTTCAATGTATGGGAATACCCGAATCCCCTCCCTGTGGATGATCCCATACAAGGGAGCCAAAACCTTCATGAAGACTCTTGGGGCAGAAGAGAAACCAAAGCGCAGTACCTGGAATGGGAAGTGCTTGGCCCCCCCCACAAAATTGGCACATGGAGGTTGGCATCCAGAAGATCCAAGAAAGCCACACTTCCCCCCCCCCCCCGAACCAGTAAGAGAAGAATCTCCTCCAAAGAGAGCATCTTAAATTTAACATGAGGGATAAAGGAATTCACCCTCTTTAAATCCAACACTGGACAGAAGTCCCTAGATACCTTTCTCACCAGGAACACAATGGGGTAAACTCCAAGACCCCTTTGACAGTCCGGAAGAATGTCCCCTTTGTCGAAAATATCCCGAATGCCTGCTAAAAGCGCCTCATGTTTTGGCATGGCTGAAGGCAGGGGAGTGTGAATGAAGCGTCCGGAGGAAGAGAGTTGAAGACATTCAAGTAACCTTCACATACAATCTGCAGAGCCCACTGATCTGAGACAGATTCCTTGCAGGTCTTTATGAAAGTTACCAAACGACCCCCTACAGGAGTCCGGGCAGCTGAAAACCAGGAATAGTCTGGACTTGAATGCGGAGGGAGCCATCATCAGCCTGCTGAGACCTGGATTTGTTAGAGAACGGGGTGCCCTGGCTGTGACCCCCTCCATCGAAAGGGCAACCCCCCAGGTGTAGTAGCGGGTCAAAAACCCTCTTGCGGCCACAAAACCTCCCTCGAGAAGGACAGATGGCTGCCAACAGCTTCCTGACCTCAGCTGTTTTCTTCACCATCTCCACCGGGGAGGAACCAAACAGCTTGGTCCCTGAAAAAGGGATCTTCATAAAAAGGGCTTTCTGGGCAGCTTCCGCTTTCCAATGGCGTAGCCACACCTGACGTCGAGCCTGAATAGCCGCCCCTCCCCCAGCAGCAGCTGCGGCTTCCAAGGTATTGAAAGAAATATCAGATAACAGTCTTGTTTGTTGCTACATGACAGCCAAAGTAGGCAGGACATCAGCCCCCTGCTCCATAAGCTTGGCCAGGGATTGGAAATCCTTCAATAGTGACTGGACAGTATATGACAGGTAGGCGGAAGCCCTGATGGAGAAGTTAGCTGCTGCATAGGACCGTTTGACTGCCGTCTCCACTCTCTTGTCAACCAGATCAGAGGGGCAGGCATCCTCTGAAATCAGGGACCCATGAAAGGACAGTCCTGCCGTCAGGGAGTCTAACTTAATGCAAGATGGGAAATCCTTTGCAACATATTGAACAGCGTAGCGTTTAGAGAGGTAGTGTGGGAAGGCTTGCTTGTCCCCTCTGCCATTCATTGTCGATCACCCTCTTGACAGAAGGATGCTAGGGCAGAGACTCTGGCTCCCGTCTGTGGTACTCCATAAAATAGTCCTCCGCCTGCTCCTCCTCTGGAGGGTCTGAAAAGGCCATCTTATCCTTGATGTGCTGTAAGACCTCCTTCAATTCTTAGCCCTGCACATCTCTTTCCCAGAGATCCTCCTCTTCACCTTCACCATCACTGCAGGTGGGACGATCCAGGCTTTGTTTCATAGGAGAAGAAGGACCATCACGCTCGTTAAAAGCCGCAGCCACAGCAGCCTGAATCATTGACTGAATAGCCTGGAGTGAATGGGATTCAGCAGTGGCCTGGAATCTGGGCCAGTCTCCACTGAAGGATCATCACCTAGATCCATGGTGAGGTCACCTAACAAACAGCAGTGATGGAAGCGATGCTAATGCACACACAGCAAGACACCACAGGCAGCATGCACGAGGATCGTTCACTGAGCCCTTAAATAGTGAGTAATCATGTAGTGAAAACCCCAACTATGCAAAAAACAAAAACAAAAGTACATGTTGCCAGGCAACCCTACCCAAGCGGGAAGCATGTGAGGCACCTTCCCCAGGGAGGCAGGACAAGCAGGGAGACCGGAGGTCTCAAAAACCCTCCACTCGCCCTACTGCAGCGCTAGCATAAGAGACGCGCGGGAGAGTGTCTCACACTCCACGTCTGATGGAAACCAACAGACAGCCTGGTATAATTGGGCGCGATAGCCCCAGGAGAAGCTCCGAAACCTGCTCGTGTACCGGAACGCCGCCAGGGTACAGGCTGAGTTGAAACACATGGCAGGTGAGCCAGCTAGTACAGAGTCGCTGATACAAAGGAACCCGCTTCTGTGAAGGCTGCAAAATATGAAGCAAGTGGGGGGACACTATACCATGAGCCCGCTCGAGCAGAGCCTCTGCCCCAGGACATGGGGACCCACTAGTGCAGAACCTTGCCCCAACTTACCTGACACGTGCTCTGGAGAGTCTGCAGCGCAGAACCAAAAAAACAGGAAGTGGAGTGGGTCAACCCTCCCCTTATACTGTGTCAGAGGTGACGGTGGTCGGCCATGTTGGTGAGGGATGGGAGGCATAGAATGCTAATTTCTTTGGAGGGTTCTGGTGTACAGCTGAAGCTCACTTCGTAACTCTGGTGGCGAGGAAGACTTACGAGGAGGTAATGATTAATGGCACTGTGGACTGAATCACTAGAACTGGTTAGAATGACACTACTGCCTGATCTCTATGTACACAGCATAAAACACTGAAAGGGCCAGGGAGTATTTAGAGACCAGCAAGAATCCACTCCTAATACTAAGGGCCTGATTTCGATGTCAGTCGGAGTTGCATCCGACCAACACCGTTTTGAAATTACCAACTATGATAAGAGGCAGATGGACTGGGCCCAACAGAAGGTGGCACATGCCCAAGTTGAAGCTCAAATAGTAACGTTTTAATCAGCCCAAACAACTAGTGAGCACAGTGTAGACTAGGCAGGTGGGCTTCCTCCCCATATCTACCGCCTACAATTAGATGTAATCCTTGATGGAAGTCTTTGCATCCACGAGTTTCTTGAGCGCAATCCCCGTGTACTTCCTGTGACCAGGAGGCTGCTTTCTTCTCATCTGCTGCTCTGATCGGTCTCTGACCCTTTATAAACAAGAGGCATGTGAACTCGCATAGAAGCCCTGCCTGTTTGGCCCCGCCCCACACACACTAGGGTATGCAATGTCTTCCCGCCCTTTCCTCACTATGATGAACAGCTCACTCGAGGGACCTCGGCGCCTTTCGGCGGTGTGGCAAAGTTACAGACACACGTGGTCACATATTTGTGCAAATCTGCAAGTTCGCGGATTTTCCCGCGAACTCGCGGATTTTTTTACCATTTTGCGAGATTTCGCGGACCGCGAATCTGCAAAATTCACCCATACTTATGGAATACCCAGTTTTTCCACTAGCTCCGGCACGCACTCACGCCACACTTGCAACTCAATGCGGTCATCCCCATTACTCTACTGTTGAAGCGAAAATCGTACATACCAATATAAAGGAACACAAACTGTCTGACCCATACCAGAAGTTGCTGTGCAACCAGCCAGACCCACTGGTCAGGGTGAGGGAAGTGTGGACACAAGACTTTGACCGCTGGAGGACGTGGACTGGATTGATGCCGTGGCTGTCCTTAGGAAGGTGGTGATAGCTTCTCAGTTTCCCAGTTTCAGCTGTTGCATCACACATACCTTACTACAACATGATTGTTCATAATGGGACGGGTTGGTTCAGGAACTTTCTTTCACTGTATTGACCCTACCAGGGACCTGATAGACACATTTTGGCACTTCCCGGTCTCATTACGTTTGTGGGAGGGAGTACTGGGAACCTTGGGGACAATACTGGGCTGGACAATACCTAGAAGCCGGAAATTGGTCCTTCTACTCATCAAGGAGGATGTAGGGGGTGACAGATACAAGAGAGCACTGCTCTGTTTGGGTCTACTGGTAGCTAAGACTGACATCGCATAGGCATGGAAAGACACCACTGCCCCCCATTAGATAGCTGGGCCACTGGTATGGATCATTGCATGAGTCTGGAACGTCTGGTTTACTTGGCCAGGGGGTAGCAACAGAAACACTATAAGGTTTGGAAGGACTAGGCCAGAAACAGAGGGATACATCTTGAAACATGTCCACCTCAAACATGGTCGTTAGAGGGGAAGACACATTTCTGAGGGGCCATCTTGGATTGATTGTATGGGGACATGTTCAAGGTTTAATGTTTTTTGTTTGGTCTCGGATGGGGAAGAACTGCTGGCTCTGTACCATGCTTGGACACTGTGTGGTTAAACTCAATAAAAACAGTTAAAAAGAAATTAGTTAACAATGAAAGGAGAGAGAGGCTCTTTGAAGAGTACCTATACTTGGGTTGCAGACAACTTGCTCCCCAAATGGTATTGTGAACATTGACAATTTTCTGGGAGAGTTGGACTTAACTCCATAGCTGGTTCTGACTTAAATATTACCTCTAGGAAGTTAGGTCAGTGCTGAAATAAGTTCATGTTTTTTAGCAAAAATTTCTATAATACATAAAAATGGGGAAACAACCTTTACAACGCAGTCATTACATCTCACCCCACTTACAACACAGTTATTACATCGCGACATCCTTTACAATGCATGTCACTACAAAGCAGGCATTACAACGCATACCATTACAACGCATGACACTACATCGCATGTCACTGCAACGCAGGCGTTACAACGCATACCATTACAACACATACCATTACAACGCATAGTACCCCTACACTATCCAACACTTAGCCTACTGTTGCACACCCTGGAGTTAGAATAGTAATTTTAATCCCTACACTATCCAACACTTACCCTACTGCTGCACCCTCTGGAGTTAGAATAGTAAATGTTACCGCTACACTATCCAACACTTCCCCTACTGTTGCACCCCCTGGAGTTAGAATAGTAATTTTTAACCCTATACTAACCAATACTTATCTTAAATGCAATGTAATGGTATGCTTTGTAATGGTATGCATTGTAAAGGTAGCAAGCGATGTAATGGAATGCGTTGTAGAGGTAGTTTTTTAATATGGGATGTAGTGTCATGCGATGTAATGGAATGCATTGTAGTGGATGTTGCAATGTAAAAACTGCGTTGTAAGTGCATGTGTTGTAAATGTATGCGTTGTAACGTCATACATTCATAAAAATGATGACTTGTGTTACTTATTTCACCAAGAGATGTACAATTTGTATATTTGAAAAATATAAATAAACATTGATTGCTCATCTAGTTTGAATAATTTCAGATTCGATTATACTTACCTGCATGATAATAATAGGAGTCGCTGATTAGTCAATATTCTCAAAAAACATACATTTGACATTTATACTCTTTGCGAGTGTCCACCCCCTGAAATCTCATGTTCTGGAGATGGAGAGCATTGAAACAAAGCCTTTCAGACTCACAAGACACCCTCACTTTATTGTTTGCTAGAAAAGACTGGCTCTGCGGATGAGACATGTTCCTATTGAGGAACGAATTAAATTCAAGGCCTTATGCTTTGTCCATCGCATCGCTCAAGGCACGAGGCCAAAATATCTTAAATGCCTTCTTACAATACACCGCCCCACCAGAAATATAAGATCTTCTGGAGCAATGCTGTTCAAAATCCCTAAAGTCACCAGAGCCAGGATGGGCGGCCGTTCGTTTAGATATCTGGCGTCCAAGTGCTGGAACGAGCTCCCACTTGAGATCCGTATGGAACCCTCTGAAACCAGGTTTCGGGGAAAACTTAAAACTTTCCTATTCCCACGCACTTAACCCCTTCCCTTCCTCTCCCCTTGAGCTGGCTCTCCCACGCTCCTTCCTCTAAGCGTCATTGCAGTATTCAGCGCGGGGACACTCTGTTTTTTGAGTAACCAGGCGCTTTACAAATGGCTTTAAATTAAATTTAAATTAAATGTATACAGACACCGTGGGATATACCCACTGTGTCAGAGCTAAATGAACACTTGGTTGTGAGCGTGATGTGACTTCCCTCCTAGCACGCAGGTGTTCTGTCGATGTTTGTATCTTGCAGAGGGCATTTAAAAATCCACTAAATATTGACAAATTGTTTGCAACAAAACAATCGACGTTCTCGAGATTAGAATTATTTTTCCAGAAATCAAATAAAATATGGACTTTTTGTCTTGGTGCTACATGAACCCTGGAGTATGGATAATTGCTCTCGTATGCTCCCTTCCAGACAGTAACAGCTAGCCAAGAGGAACACTGCAGCTAATGAAATCCCAACATAAAGGTGAGTACGGCAAAAAGTCTGACTTCAGATGCACAAAGTGCCTTTTTAAAAAGTACCACCGCCTTTTGAAGGGCACCGCAAGGAGAACCGCCACGCCACCTGGTCGGCTGACCACTGAAAAGTAGTAATCTGGTGGGTGGCGACAACCTTCGGCGGAGTGGTGGCACAGTGGTTTGTATTTTAATTATATTCATATTATATATTTATAGTATATTTAATTACATTATATACCTCTGCACACACAGGTGTATGTTTTAGTAGTAAAAGTAGTAAATGTGATTCATAGAAATTATTCAAATGAATGTAATTTAATTTTTATGAAAATATTTGCTACAATAATTTTTACATGGATAAAGTTATTAAAATATTAATAGTTAAACATGTACTATTTTTATAAGTTATTATTACCATGAAATTATATTTATTTAGATTTTTATAAATGTAAATAATTTAACAGTATTTCCTACAGGGTTTTCTTTTAAGTTCTTACCTTCATTTTCTTTCTATGGGAGGGTTTGGAATACCAGGGGTTGGCCATGAGTGATGCTACAATGATACTAATCTTTTTTTGTTTTAGTAATAACTTACACTTGTAAGTGAGGCTCCACTCCTTTTTAAGGGGGTGGTGACATGTGAGTCTACACCTTTGAGTTATCTTTACTCTTGGACATTTTGTGAATAGCCAAAAGTAGAAAAGTTGCTGAACAGTGTAAGAGTAAAGAGTGTAAGTTACCTTTGTGAATAGCCCAGAAAGTGTATACCTCGGCCTCATTATGAGTTGTTCGCAAAGTGTAGAGTTGGGAGCAAATGGTTGCACCTAGTTTTGCATTTTCTCTCATTATTAGTTGAACTCACATACCAATAATTCCCGATTTCTTTACGTGCAGTTTTCTCCAGTTTGAACATAAAGGATATTGTGCAGGACAAACAAACAATAGATTGTAAAGTCACAAAAACGTTTTTGCACTTGATTTCAATTATGTTACGCAAAAGAAATAATCATATGCAAATACAGACGTGATAGACTACACAAACAGTATTCTTAAGATGTATTTTCTGAGTCCGTAATAACCGTCCCATGTAGAATGAGGCCTTCAATAGAGACATAATGTTGGGTGGGGATCAAGTGGAAACTTGCATGTCAAGACCAATGCTGTGGTTTAGTGGTTGGTAGAGGTTGAGGGTCATTTCTTCAGTACATTTGAGACAGCAAGTTTTAAAATGTCCATTGTTGAATAGACTAATGTCACCCTAAGATGTCTGATTGCTTCCCAACACATATACAAGTCGTTTTTGTCAGGGGGAATAACAGCTTCTTTCTCCGACAATAATCAAATGGGCCTACATTTTTGGGAATGTTTAGACATCTCACATTTCAAATCTCTGAGGAAGTGATTTCAACAACTGCTGGATTTCTTTTTCCGGAATGGAGCTCTTATCTCTCTTATCTGCCTCAGATACTAACACAAAAGGCATAACAACAGTTTTCAAAACCTAACAACACAAAATTATTGGCACAGAGGAAAGAACTGAGGTCACTGGTGTTGGAGCAAATTTTATTTCCTAACAAAATGCTTTTAATAATAATGTGCAAAGCTTACGCTTAAGTAAAATATATGCTAAATGCTAAACTTTTAGTAGGTAGTCATAATTAACTGTAATGGGCCTGCAAATAAAGAAAAGTGCTGATTTAAGTTAGCCTAACTGTTGGTGCCAAGTTAAATGGAAAATAATGCCTTTACACTGAAAGACCTGTTGAAGATAAAGGAGGTACACCGAAAAGATCAAATTTAGTCCATAGTGATTTCTTAAAAATGTTTCTTTATTTTAAATCACAAAAAAACAGCCAACGCGTTTTGTTCCCAAAAGGGACATGAAATAGCTGACAGATATAACTTATAACATAAACAATTTACAACACGGACAATGACATCACGAACTGACGTACGTTTTTAATCATCATTTGACAAAACATATACATTATGGCAGGTAAGACATACTGTAAAGAAATACATGATAAGAAAAAACTAATAAGAAAATACACAGACTAGTTTTATGGTTTTTCTCTGTACGACAAAAGATATGTGTACCGTATGGATCACATAAATACTCCCACATGAAGACAGACAAAACTTATGATATTGAAACATTAAAGAAGTATTTTTTTGTAAAAAAAAATCAAGTCTTAAGCCTGTTTATAGTCGGATACAAATGTAATTTATTAATTTAATTTAATTTAAATGTATGCATTATATTCAAATGCTGAAGTGTTTGACTCATCCATTAAAGACAATGAGTGTCCTCCAAAAGTCACCCTACAACATGATGCAGATAATCACTTGGAGAAATCTGTAATAATTTAATGAATCCCTTTCATAAATATAAAAATCAATTTGAGATAGCGTAGAAGAAGAGAAACAGAAGGAACAGGTAAACCTCTGCTAAGATATAGTGACAGACCCTGTGACATGGAATCCATTTATCGAATTTAATCTTTGCATGATATTAACATTGAACCCTGTCTTTAACTGAACTCTTACCTTAATAAGGTAAAGTTCTAATGCGCCATTCAGATACATCAGAAAAGCAGATTGTTCGTCTTCCGATAGCGGTATGCTTCAAATTTAACAGTTTGACATCTGGATTCGAAAAATAGTTAAACTTAGGAGCAGATTGAAGTTGAGGTTTTAGTTACCAAAGCTGCTAACTAATTCTATAGACGTGAGGATTACTTAATAAACATGATATGGCTGAAAAGACCTATATTCCCCAAAGGTGTAGGGGCACTCACTCAAAAATTATCACAACCTCCATGTTTTCTGAAACCACCTGTCCACGTCAAATGTTACACACAGAAAATCCCTAATCCAAAGCCTACAAGTTGTTCCACGAACACACCTGCACTTGTGCTTTCTATTGCCACCTCCAATTATCCAACCCGCAGGCATTTTGCGCCTCAGAAACCTCCTTGCCCACGTAGCTATTCATGAAGGCCATGAGTGCGATCCTATACATCTCTTCACCAATATGGGAATATATGAGACCCCTCAAGTGACATTTGTTAAGTATAATATATAAAATGGCACTGGACCTTCTGCCTCTGGATCGTTAAAGTGTGGATGACATACGCCTGGACAGCTACCCGAATTATGCAGCCAGGTACGGCGGCCCAAGCACGATCCCATGTAAATTGCCGACAATACGGGTACTTATAAAACCTGCTTGCCTTCTTTCAATCTTAGTATTAATCGTATTCAAAACAAAGATGGCCCCGTGCCCCCGGTCTCAGGGAGACCCGTTTTAATGGTCGATATCTGCTAAACCGCAGCCTCACAAGGTTCCTTAAAAAACACAGTACCACAGCGAAACTCCATGGGGTCAGCCATAATTTTCCCCAAGTCAAACATACTGATAAATTTAGTTCATGTTGCCCATATACTTTGATAAGTGTGAGGACTCTCCGCCTGTTGATCGGAAAGATTTTTGAAAAAAAACTTTGTCTCCGCCATAGTTTAAATACTCGTAGCTATCAACAGGTGAAGGAGTGTGACATTCGTGTCACCGGACGCCCAATCAATTACACCACTCTAATGGCACAGAAAGTCATGTCAAATGTACAAACTTTAAATGAAAGCAACCTGGACCAGTATATAGATTCAAGGATGGGCAGAGTTAATGATATTAAGTACACGCGAAAACAACATGGTCATGTACGCAAGGTCCAGTATATAAATTTGCGCATGGGTGAAGGTAATGATATTAAGTACAAGTGAAAAGAAGGTCACGCACGCAAGTTTGTGCAAATATGTACAAACCTACTAATGAACCCCAAATGCGGTCATTGTGAATAATACCATCCAGAGGCGGCATGTATGTAGATTCATGCATGGGCAGAAGTAATGGTGTCAGCCATCTTTGAGTGGCACAGATAATGTTGTCCAAGGCATCAACTTATATTGAAACTAATCCGATCCTGTATATGGATTTGTGCATGTACGTACAAACCTTTTATTTCTGTGCATCCATATTTCTACAAAGTTACAAGTGAGAGCTAGTCCCTTCTATCCTAGTTCCTCTTCAACTTCACAAGGCATTCTACCTCTCATACTCTCTGACCCTTTCACCCTCTATCTAAAAAGCTACACCTCCACTATGGAGTTCATGGGTTTGCACACCTATTCCATTAAATACCCCCCTAAACTTACAAAAAAGCTGCCAAAGGCTTCACACATAATCTATTAAAATCTCACCCAGAAATTCCAATCTCTGACCCTTACCTCTCAAACAACAAAGGACATACAACTAATGACATCATCTTCTATACCAAAACAAGAGCCCAATGGCGGTAAGCCTTTCTCACCGTATTCTTGGTTGCATCCACTAGGAAAACAGCACATGGTCTTAAATTATCCATCATTCCCTCCTCATTTTACAAAGCGGCAGCTACAATTACTATCTATCATAATGGGATTATCCTCATGCAAGCATCAGTTCGTAACCTAAATCTACTGGATTACATCTTTCCTCACATCAAAGAGAAGGTTGTAAGACCCTATCCCACCTATCCCACCTCCTCAGCGAACCACTCGCCCAGCTCTCTGCCCGACTCCTTACCTGACTCCCCATCATGATATTTTCCCTTGGTATCCCATCGGGCATATACACCCACCCCAGACCTAATCAACACCCCTGTGAATGACATACATCTCCCCAAGTCCTACTCCCCCAGCACCACCATAATTCCTACTATGCCAATCACACCACACACTCGTTTCTCCTCTCCTCCAGCCCTCCCACACGCCCCTCGCCACCACCACTACTTACCCAATTCCACGTCCATACCTTCTATCACCATCTACATAACACACCCCTCCCCACTTCCCACTCCACCCGCCAACTCCACTACAAATTCTGCTCCAATTTCCCCCCACACCCTTTCATCTGCTCAGCCTGCCTTCCCACTCTCTCCCTCTTCCCTCACTACGAATCCCACCATCCCTCCCATAGCACACTTCAATACCTCTTCACGTCCCTACTCTACTCCCACCCTTTCCATTGATTAACACACTGAAAAACTGCCATACAATGAACCAGATCACATTTCACCGCAGGACACCACACAAGTATTAACCCTTCCTCACTTAATTACAGTCCAGTCTATGAAAATGTTAACTCTGACACCTGACCCTAGAATTGATGAGCTATTACTATCTCTACAACAAGTCACAGAGGACATCCAAACTCTTCATGAACTGATCCTGCAACATCCCAAGCCACACGCGAAACTCACCCATCAGCCAAGCGCTAGCTCTCCCAAACAGAAGCTCTCTAGATGGAGAACAGTACCTTACCCCAATGCCTCATCCCGTCTGATCAGAAGGAAAAACCCTCTATCATCGAAAGATCTAACTTCCCTACTCCATTCTTACGAGCTCCCAACTCCAACCCTTAATATTTCGCACACGGATAACACATAGAAATTGTCTTTAATCCAATTCATCCCTTCCAATGCCTCTAGAGCTACAAGACACATTTTCAGAGGTTTTGTTGAAAATAACCTCATGCGAGTACCCAACCTATACGAACCCAACACTACTCCTACCAAGAACCGGCTAAAATGTATTCTATTAAACTGTAGGTCTCCCACACGACATGCCACCGATATAGCTGACCTCATACTAACTAATGAACCTGACCTTCTAATTTTAAACGAAACATGGCTAAATGAATCATCCACGCCCATCCTAGGCATACTAGTACCCCCAAACTATCACATCACAAGACTAGATAGAATTAATAGGCCAGGTGGTGGTATTGCCTGCATACATCAGAACAACCTCTCTGTGAACTGCTCCAACTCCCTAGTTTTCTCTTCCTGTGAATACCTATGTTTAGACATTACTAATAATAACAAACCAATATGCTCACTACATTCATTTTACCATTCACCAGGAAACAACTTCACCTTCATTGAACACGTAATGGATATCCTAGCCACAAATGTCGAACAACAGAACATTCAGATATTCCTGGGAGACTTTAACCTCCACTGGAATGACCCTGACGACCCAGAGGTCAATAGCCTCAAAGAAAAAAAATGACACCTCACCCATGAAAGAGGCTCAACCCTTGATCTAGTAATTTCCAAAGGGGACTCCACCCAGGTTAAATTCATCCTCCCATGTGACTGGTCTGACCATCACATCATCACTTTCTATATCAATGAAGCTGTTAAACTACTCTCTGTCCAACCCACGAGAACTAAAATCTGAAAGAGGAACGTAAAAAACGTCAGTCCAGTCTCACTCGCAACCGCTAGTCTTATCTTCATGCTCCCCCCTGTTAGGGTTAGATGATGTACATGATCTGACTAATCATTACTTCCACTCTTTGAACATGTTATTAGACAATTTAGTTCCCCTACAACTGAAAAGAGCTGCCACAAAAGACTCAAAACCCTGGTATGATGATAGGCTAAATGAAGACAGAAGATCACTAAGAGTAATTGAATGACAATGGAGAGTGGTACCATCCTCTGACCACCTCAAGTTACTAAGAAGCATGAGAAACTCCTATTACAGAAAGATTAGACGATGAAAAGCTGCCTTCTTCAGTAAACAATTAGACCAAGCCAAGAATCGTCCCAAAAGCTATTTGAACTAATCATGTCTCAATCTAAGGGTGTCTCCCACTCCCCCCAAGTTAATCCAGACACACTGCTCACTTGCGAAGAATTTGCTTCCTTTTTTACAACGAAGACAGAAAACATAAAGACAGACCTGCTTAACGATCTATTATCCCATTCTGACCCACACATGATCTCCTCACTGATCCCGCTTGTGACCCCGCTTAGTTCTTCCGCAAAGTTTAACCTCAAAAACAATGCTTCCTGAGCCTCCTTCAACTTCTACAGCTAAGAAACTATCCTAAAACCACTGACAGCCCTGAATCCATCCGATCACTACACATACCCTCTCCCAGCAACCTACTTAACAGACTTAGGGGTCGATTACGATGGCGGACGGACCTGCGCCCGTCCACCACCCCCGATGTAGAGGGACCGTCCGCAGGGGCAGCGGCGGTACCTCCGTTGGAATTAGGATGTGACCGCCACCTTGGTGGTCACATGCCGTATACTTAACATTGCGGCAGGTGCTGCTTCAAGCAGCACCCACGCAAAGTTAAAAATGCATGTTTTCCTTTGACATGCACAACGTGACGGGCACCGCGTGGTGCCTGCCTCCTTGTGCATGCCAAAGCAGGGGGTACCATAGGTACCCCCCATGTGCACCCCCCACCCCCCAACATCCTGGGGGTCCGCAAGCGGCCCCCAATTAGCAAAGGTCCACATGATTTTCCACAGCGGAAAAACCTAATGTGGCTGGCAGTGTCTTGCAGACACCGCCACCATATTGCAGTCCACACCCCGTGGATCAGCGGCGGACGGACCAGCTGTCCGTCGCTGATCCCACCGCCATCATAATCTGTCCGTCAGTGTTTTCTATGCCGCGGCGGTGAATCCGCATCCTCCGGGCCGGCGGTGGCTTCCACCGGCCCGGAGGATGCAGATTCACCGCCATCGTAATCGACCCCTTAATTACAATGTTAGTGCCTCTATATGGACTAGGATTACAAACACCTCTCTACTGCAAGGAACCATCCCAGACATCCTTAAAGCAGGTCAGGTATCTCCCATCTTAAAGAAACCATCGGCGGACCCATCAGACCTGAATAACTACAGCCCAAAATCCAACATCCCTACCTTGGCCAAACTATTAGAAAAATGTGTTCACACACAGCTTAGCAACGACATAGATCACTTCAACCTGCTTGATCATTTCCAATCAGGTTTCCGGGCAGGGCACAGTACCGAATCAACCATGACCCACATAATAGATGACGCATTAAAAATCCTGGACCAAAACAAAGCCTGCTTACTAAATCTGCTTGACCTATCCTCAGCCTTCGACACCGTCAAACACAACTTATTAGACCTCTTGAAACATAGAATGGGACTATCTGGATCGGTTCAAAACTGGTTCATTATCTTCATTCAAAACAGAACACAAAGATTCAAGATCAATCAATCTTTATCCAAGCCCACACCAGTCACTATAGGAGTACCACAGGGATCATCCCTCTCCCCGACACTCTTCAACCTGTTTATGGAACCACTCACCAAGCTTCTCAGCCCCTCAAATGTCCACTAGCACATGTACGCAGACGACACACAACTCTACATTAAGATTCACTCACTTGAGGACATAAAATCTCTCAATTCAACCCTCCAAAAAACGCAGTCCTGGCTGGCCAAAAACCACTTAAAACGAAACATCCTTAAAACCGAATTCTTCTTAATCGCTCCCCCCAGCCAAACAATCATCATCCGCAAGTGGATGAAGCACCTAACAGCACTCGTCGGTCAACCTCTCATTATCGACTCTGTGAAATCACTGGGAATAACTCTGGATAAGAAGCTAAATATGCAGAAACACATCAGCGCTGCGACTAAAGGAGCACATTTTCAGATGAACACCCTGAGAACGCTGAAACCCTTCATACCCGCAAATGACTTCAAACAGGCAGTTCAGGCTCTAATAATCCCCAGAGTGGAGTATGGGAGAGTCGCTCTTTGCGGCCTTCCCAGATCAACTATGGCCCCTCTACGAGCTTCAATCAACGCAGACACTAGACTAATCACAGGCTCCAAAAGAAACTGTCACATCTCCCGTGACCTTCGTGCCCTCACCTGGCTACCTTTTGAGGCCAGAATCCATTTGAAAATCGCCTGTATGACACACAAGGCATTGCATCACAAAACCCTTAGATACCTAGCGGAGAAATTGGTGCTATCAGGTGGTAAAAGAACCACCTGTAGCTCCTAAAATCTTCTACTGAAACCACAAAAATTTACCAAAAAGAAAATATACAACTGAACCCTCTCAGGAATGGCTCCCAGGATTTGGAATGCCTTGTCCCTAGAAAAGAGACAGAACCCGTCTGCAGCATTTTAAAAAAAAGAAGTGAAATCGATTCTCTTGGCCAAATTCACTTGAACTATTTATACAACCGTGTATATATTTGCTAGTCTGTGATAGTTACCACTTCTGTATTAACATAACCTATAGTTTTTTTATGTATATGTCTGTCACCTATATTTGCCCTGTAAAGCTCTTTGATACCCACAAGGGTCTTGTTCGCGCTATACAAAACCTTCAAATAAATACAAATCATGTCACCGCGGATCTCACTATCAGTTACTCATAAGTTAAGCACAAGCGATAGTTAAAAAACAACGCGGTCATGTACGCAGGTTTGTGCGAGTATATATGAACCTAGTAATGAGTCCCTTTTTTGTGACTTTTCTGAACTAGTAAACACACTGATTTCCGTAAGTCTACTATGTATTCGATCTGAAGGATCGTCAGAGCTCAATTGCATAGTTAATGGTAACCTCTTTATGGTTCTCCTGCCAGCTTGCAAACTGCTTGTTTTTTTGCAGGTGGTGAAACCGCTTGTTGATGAACGGATGAATCATAAGGATGAATGTTAATTTGTGCTCTTGAAATGTAGCAACCACTTTCTCTTCATTATATAATTTCTCTCTTTCTCTCCTGTCTTTACATTATGCGTCTTTTCACCCCCTTTTACCTCAAAAACATATAGGGGATTGCAATAAGGTAGCATTTATGTTCCCACAATTTGTCGTAATTTAAGGACACAATTAAAATATTATTGTTCATATTTTTATGGTATATCGATGCGGAGAAGAGCTTTGTGAGGAGTGGAGGAATGTATAATGCCCTTTGGCTAAACTAGTTGATTATATGAATTGAATGAGACTATCCCACCTTGGATAAATGTTGACCATTGGTCGGGTTCCATATAAATCTTCCGGCCATTTGGGTATTAGCCATAAACTGTAGCGTCGTCATAGAAACTCCCTTTAAAAGAATAGTCTTATACTTTAGAATTTCTGACCAGCAGCTATATATACAATGTGGGTTGTGAGTCGATTCACTCTTTTTCTAACTTTTGCACTGGTAACCTGGTCTTAAAGCTTAATTTTAAACATGACGCCTGTACAAGGTATTATTTGCACTGACCAGATTTGGAATTCATTAGTAGGTTCATATATACTTGCATGAACCTGCATACATGACCGCGTTGTTTCTTAACTAACTCTTGTGCTTAACTTATGAGTAACTGATAGTGAAATCCACGGTGACATGATGTGTAGGAATAAAAGGTTTTTACGTACATGCATGAATCCATATACAGGATCGGATTAGTTTCGATGTAAGTTCATGCCTTGGTCAACATTATCTGTGCCACTCAAAGATGGCAAAAAACACAGTTGAAGGACAGAATGTAGAACAATGTCATACATTCACCCCAGTACAAGGATCTGGGCCTAAATCCATCGTTTTTTTCACTCCACACCACCCTGGGTTAGACACTGGCTATATGCAAATCAGCTCTGACCCTTTGCCTCATGGGAAAAGTCCAGTCCGAACTGCCAAGCCCTGTCTTTCCCAGACCGGAATCAAGCATCCAAGGACTCAAAGATGGCTGGCACCATCACCTCCGTCCATGCATGAATCTATATACATGCCGCCTCCGGATGGTATTATTCACAATGACCGCTTCGCCGAGGACACAGGCGCAACGCTTTTGGGGGCTCATACAAGGACTCTGAGGCACAGGAGACCGCAGGGCCAACACCAGCTCTGTAGCTCCGCCCCCTCATTACCGGGGCTTTATCAACTGCTCGCACCTCCCGCTTCGCGGGAGACGCTTCGCCGAGGACACAGGCACAACGCTTTTGGGTGCTCATACAAGGACTCTGAGGCCCAGGAGACCGCAGGGCCAACACCAGCTCCGTAGCTCCGCCCCCTCATTACCGGGGCTTCATCAACTGCTCGCGCCTCCCGCTTCGCGGGAGACGCTTCGTCGAGGACACAGGCGCAACGCTTTTGGGGGCTCATACAAGGACTCTGAGGCCCAGGAGACCGCAGGGCCAACACCAGCTCTGTAGCTCCGCCCCCTCATTGCAGGGGCTTCATCAACTGCTCGCGCCTTCCGCTTCGCGGGAGACGCTTCGCCGAGGACACAGGCGCAATGCTTTTGGGGGCTCATACAAGGACTCTGAGGCCCAAGAAACCGCAGGGCCAACACCAGCTCCGTAGCTCCGCCCCCTCATTACCGGGGCTTCATCAACTGCTCGCGCCTCCCACTTCGCGGGAGACGCTTCGCCGAGGACACAGGCGCAACGCTTTTGGGGGCTCAAACAAGGACTCTGAGGCCCAGGAGACCGCAGGGCCAACACCAGCTCCGTAGCTCCGCCCCCTCATTACCGGGGCTTCATCAACTGCTCGTGCCTCCCACTTCGCGGGAGACGCTTGCCGAGGACACAGGCGCAATGCTTTTGGGGGCTCATACAAGGACTCTGAGTTCCAGGAGACCGCAGGGCCAACACCAGCTCCGTAGCTCCGCCCTAACATCGTTACATCCTTATAATCATTTCCGGCGGTACCCGCGCGCGCGGGCGCCGGGCTAAGCCCGGGCAAAGGGCCGTCTGTGGCCGTCCGGGGCAGGAGGAGGCAGGGCTGTGCCACCCTCCCGTCATCTTGTCTTGCATCATCAGGGGTAAGCGGAAAAACATTACCAGTACCGAGGATGGGGGTAAAAAAGCTAAAGTAGCGAGACATTCGGAATCAATAATCTCATACCTGACCTCCGCGGTTGGGGCCCTGTCAAAAGAAATTGCAACCGCACAACATGAACTGGGTTTGTTATCTACTTCATCAAGCGCAGAGCCCAATATATTACAACCAACTCCCGAAACTGGTATCCCTTTAGAGCCTGAAGTGATAGTGCTTAAACCTACTATTGTTCCCAGCCATACAATAGTATGTTCGCCAACACCCTTGCCTTCCAGTCAGCCATATGGGTCAGTTCCTCAAACCAAACCTGCCACCAAAAAGAGGAAAGAGACAGTGGGCGACAATGTTATTAAGCAACTGGATATGGACATTCTTGGCGATCACTTGGAAGCCCTATTTGTGGCCCAAATTGAACCCTTGTTAGTAGGCATCGCTAAAGACATTGTGGACACTATGAATACGTGCCTTTCCGGCTTGTTAAAAAAATGTGCCCTGATAGATGACCTTGCTAAAAAACTTGATCCTGCCCAGGTCCCATGTGGTTATGTCAGGTACAGAAGCGCCCACATTGAAACCCGCACTACCTCTGTTACCTTCACTGTTAGGTAAGGGCAAGATTGTACATACTAGCAGAGAAGGGGCTCATGGTAAATCCCAAAGCAGCTTACTCAGTACCCAGCCATCCCCAGGGATTCACGATACCTGAGGTACTGGGTTTTTAAGAACCGGCACAGAACCGGTAACCCAGTGGTGCCAGGGGATCAACACCCAGAGACCTCGGGTTCTCCTGAGTCAGACCTACAGAAACTCGGAGTCTTCCAGGTGAAGTCAAAGATTAGTTTATTGGCTGCAACCAAGGTGACAGGGTCCTCGAAGTACAATACGAGTATATTCAGGAGACTGCACACTTTCACGAAGTTAGGCTTCTCTTCTTATACATAATATTCAGCCTTGGGCAAAACATTCCTTGGATTCGTGGTATTACATTTATGGTTACTGATTACAAAAGAAAAGCAGAGTCATGATGACATGTACATATTTCACGTTGTGCTGCTCATAACAAATCATCCGGCAAGGCCCAACATTTCATCAGATATCGCTGGACCCCTAATAAAAACGGTCACCTCCCCATCATAAAGCAAGTGAGGAAAAGGAGTGGAGAAAGATGTGAGCGAGATATGGCAGGTGTGCGCGCTGAAATGGTTTTATGGCTGGTTGGGCCTAGATGCTATCTTGCTCGGCCACTGGGAGGGAACTGACCTAACGAGTTCGGCCTGGGGCAATGGTTCTAACTTGTACTGGGGTCAGGGAGAAGTCGATTAAGGAGTATGTGTCCTTGTGGAATCAAATTCAACTGGATTAAGGCCTATGTAAAGGGCAACATGTAGCTAAGGGTAGAGAATGCAAATGACGATTTCGAGGTGAAATCGTCACTCGAATACGCCGAAAATACATGTACTTGATGTACTCGTCATTCTCGGTCTTTTGATACCAAATTCGTCCTATTTCGACAAAGTTTTTATTCTCGAGTCCAGTACTTTATATGGATCCAGATTTTTCAGAACCACAGACCCTCCTTTTGCCCTTACATAGGCAATTAATCTATCCTCATGTTAATCTGAGTCCAGATCTATATTCCTAAAGTCATTGAGATGTTGCTGCAACATCATTCTAGTGCTGAGCTCATGTCTTGACACAGGCTTCCTTACACATGATGTAACACAGAGGCCACATATTGCAGGAGCACACTGTATGCATAGACAGAACAGGAAAAGAATGGCTAAGACCATCCCAATGACCATCAGAATTTTCCATCCCCAGGCAGATATTAGTTCCCAGAACCATCCCATTAACGACCAATCTCCTTTATCCACATGAATAGATTCGGAAATCTTATGTAGTTTGGAGATGGCCCCGTACACTGTCGGAGCATTATCTGGAATAAAAATGCAACAACTGGACTGGATCAATTTGCATACTCCACCTCGGTCCGCAAGTATTACATCCAAAGCGACCCGGTTCTGAAGGGTCATCAGTCGATCCGACTGGAGCTCAGCAGTCAGGTTACTAAGGGCACCAGCAGTTTCAATCACGGTGAATTCAACTACCCTTGTCAATTGCCTTATGTTTCTGCTGTTAGCCATGGCTCCCCAGAACGGCAGAAAACCCATTGCAAAGTCACCGAATTCTTGACCTGCAGTGTCTTCTTTACTCAAAACACCTCTAACTACCCTTGTCCGATGGTAATCCGCCGCTGCTGTGTAGGTGGGAGGTAACAGGAATGAAACAAAACATGAGCCCGAGAAGTCAGGGGGCAACCATGTATAGGCTCTATCATGGCAGATGAAATAAGTACCCTTAGCGGCTAAAAAGGCAGGGGAAGTCTGAGATCCAAAAACGTACGTTTCTGTACAGACACTCTTCCCTAGCTGAGCTCTGGGATTCCTACCAATACCTTTCAGACACAGGTGACCTTGATGGGGTACGATCCAGATAGGGGACGATCTCTTGGCTTGCTGTTTCTCACTTAATGTAATGCCATATCCGGTCACATTCCAACCTACATATGCAAGTATCTCATCATCCGGGGTATCTTCGTAAGAAGTTACTTCCTTGATCATGTCAACTATACCCTTGACTAGGGCGCTAGTCTTGAGGTTGTCTTTTACAGAACGTAGGGGTTGGATTTCTCGTGCATATATGAACATTGTCCTATATGCCCATACTGACCCATTGCGACTAAATGGCAGGACCAAATAGGGGATACCTCTATCCGTGGTGTGGGGCATGAGACCACGCACCCAACAGTTGGTTGTGTTCATTACAAGTTGGTGTTGGTGTAATAACTGAACGAAGGAGTTATTAATGAACTCTAATCTCCTATTTGATTCGTGGTCAGGCAAAGGGTGGAAAGAATGAGAGGAAACAGTAGGGGGAGGTATGGGTGATGTAGTGGGCGCAAATGTCACGTGAAAAGAGAATAAAACATAGCTTATCAAAAAGACCATTACGCTAAATAGCATAAAAATACACATTATTATAAAGTTTTTCTTCGTCATTGTTTTCAAAAGTCTCTGCTTAAAGTTCATTTGTTTGGCAGGCCTCTCCACATCAGGAAACTCCATCCTCTCTAAGGTGCTGCCCGCGGCGGTAGGTTGTTTCTGCTAAAGGATGCTTCCGTCAGTCTAGGGCAGCTCCCTTGGACTAACCGGAACCAGCGACCTATCGTCGTCAGCTGCACCCAAAAGTCTTTAATCAACCGCGACCCTAGCAGCGGAACCCGGATGGCGGTTCAAGAAAAACAAAAATAAGCAAGTTACCTAGATGGGAGAATCTGCACTTTTAAAAACAGGATTTTGGAAAAACGTATTTTTATTAGCCCACAGGTTTTTCTCTCGGATCATAAAATAAATCACTTTTACTTTAGTCTGTTTTTCTTGGTCGTAAATTGTAGCGTCTTTTCCCGGGTACTGTCTGGTCCAGAAATAGTAGTTCAGGTTCCACAGAGTTCAATTGTTCTGGTGGTGGCACAGTTTCTTGGAAAATGTTCTCACTCTTACAATCACGTTTAGCTTCTTTTACATGTTCATCAGTTGTGCGCTCTGAGTCAGTGCCTCCTTTCCGGTCCCATTGGTCATGTGGCAGAGGGAAGGGTATCTTCTTACAATGGATCCCGTGGACCCAATTTGTCTTCCCCTCCACCCTAACGGTCGACCTTGTAGACAGGAGGACGAGGTGAGGCCCGGTCCATCTGGGCTGGTCGTTTCTTGTCCTCTGGAAGTTTCGGACAAGCACCCAGGAACCGGGGTCAATGGAGTGACCCGGTGTCTCAGAGACCGGAGGCAAGGTGTTGTGAACCTGTTGATATAAAACACGCAATTTAGCCGTCAATTCATACAAATAGTCAAGCAAAATGGGGTGTTGCAGCTCGCTAAACTTCGTGGGCCTAGGCACTCCCCATATGTTGGCTGGCCGACCAAAGATTATTTCATAGGGGCTGAGTTTCATTCGCGAATGCACAGTCTTTCTGGTGGATAGGAGTGCTAAGGGTAGAGCGTCAGGCCATTTGAGACCTGTGCTCGCTTGGATTTTGGCCAATTTAAGTTTAAGCGTGCCATTGTAACATTCCACTAATCCAGCTGATTGGGGGTGATTTGCAGCGTGGAACTTCTGCCTAATGCCTAGCCCTTCACACACTCTTTTCATCACACAACCCACAAATTCACTTCCGTTGTCAGACCAGACCATTCTAGGCATTCCGAACCTGGGGAAGAACTCTTTCACAAGGGCTTTCGCTGTGGACAAGGCAGTATTGTCCCTTAGGGGATAGGCTTCTACCCATCTTGAGAAGGCACAAACAACCACGAGCAAGTATTTTAAGTTGTTGCACCTCTCCATGTGTATGAAATCTAGCTGCAAAACCTCGAACGGATACGTAGGAGGTGCAAAATGACCAGCTGGAGTTGGGGTTCCCCTACCAGGATTGTGCTTCAGACATACCATGCAATTCTTGACAACATTCTCTGCACACTTGGGAATCCCTGAATTCTTCCACACTGGGGCCAACAACTCGCAAATCCCTTTCGCGCTGATATGGGCCATCCCATGAGCCATTGTAACCACTGCAGGCACATATGCATCGGGTAACAACCATCTCTGTTGCTCTGTCGATTCAATCCAACAACCATTTGCATCCATTCTCCCTGTACTTTCTCTCCACATGCTTAACTCTTTCTCCGTGGCCTCAGTTTGGATGGACTTCACACTTTCTATCGTGTCTTCACATATTCCAACATCACCAGTCCATCTCTCTGGGCTCGCAACATACATTCGGCTCATCATATTCTTTGCAGTGTCCTTAGCAGTTTCATCAGCGAATATATTTCCACGACCAACATCATCAGTCACTTTCTTGTGTGCACTACATTTCACGATCGCTACTTTCAGGGGCAACGTCAGTGATTCAAGAAGCTCATTTACCAACTGACCATGCTGAATCTTAGCTCCATGCGAAGTCAGGAACCCGCGTTCTCTCCACAATCGTCCAAAACTGTGAGCCACTCCAAAAGCAAACTGACTGTCGGTATAGACAGTCACTTTCATTCCTTTAGATAACACACATGCTCTCGTCAGTGCCACGAGTTCAGCGGCTTGAGCTGAACCATGTGGTATTCGCGCAGTTTCAATGATTGTGTGCAAAGTTGTGACAGCATATGCTGTAGTCACGTTACCATTTGGGAGTTTAAAGCAGGAACCATCCACCCACAATGTACCATCACATTCAGCAAGAGGAGTGTCGAATAAATCAACTCTCCCTTTCGTCTCTTCCTCTGTTCTGAGGAAACAATCGTGCTGTTCTGAAGCATCCGATTCCTCTGTAATTGGTAACAATGTGGCTATGTTCAAGGTACTGCACCTTTTTATGTGCACGTGGCTTGCTAGTAGCGTCAATTCATAACTGGACAGTCGAGCACTAGTTAAGTGCTGTGTCTTGGTCCTATTTAACAACGTGTCTACTGCATGCGGGACCATCACGATTAGTGTATTATTCATTACTAGACCTGCAGACTGTCGAATAGAAACAGCTGCTGCTGCTGTGGCCCTTAAACAACTTGGCAATGCTCGTGCTACCGGATCCAAAGTTGACGAAAAATAGGCGCATGGCCGCTGTCTATCTCCGTATAACTGAGTCAGTACAGACAATGCACAGCCCTCCTTCTCGTGGACGTATAATGTGAAAGGCTTACTGTAGTTGGGGTTGCCTAACACAGGGGCCGAACATAATGCTGTGCGTAATTCGAGAAAACTTTTCTGACACTCATCAGACCAAGGAATGGGATTGGGTGTATTTGTACACGTTAGTGCCAATAAGGGTTTGGCTAATAACGAAAAATTTGGAATCCACTGTCTACAGTACGATGTGATGCCCAAGAAAGCGCGTACTTCTGTCTGCGTTCTTGGCACATTCAATTTTGCTATTGCCTGAATTCTTTCTGGGGTCAGTTTCCTTCCCTCCTTCGATAAGAGATGACCTAAGTAGGTCACTTCTTGTCGGCAATATTGAAGCTTGGAAAGTGACACCTTGTGATGCAGATCACATAGATGACGCAGTAATGTCAACGTGGCCATTTTACATATTTTCTCAGTATCCGCAGCGATGAGCAAATCGTCCACGTACTGTACGAGAGTGGCACCTTTGGGCAAAACCATTGTGTCAAGCTGACATTTCAGAGCTTGACTATATATTGAGGGGCTTTCACAGTAGCCTTGAGGAGCGCGTTTAAAGCGGAAACTGCGACCTCCTAAACTAAAGGAAAAAATATCCCTGCTTTCCTCAGCAATCGGGATACTGAAGAAAGCATTCTTCAGATCAATCACCGAAAACCAGGATGCAGATGCTGGAATCATAGTCAATAATGTTGTAATGTCGGGGACAACTGGGAATTGTGGCACCACTATCTTATTTACTTCCCTAAGATCAATCACGAATCTATACACAGGTGGCTGAGAAGGGTCAGTTCGTTTTAAAACAGGCAGAACAGGACTATTGCAAACATTGCCTCGTGTTTCTTCAATTACGTCTTTTTCAATCAATTCGTAAACAATCGCTAGCAAAGCTTTTTCGCCCTCATTGGATATCCTGTATTGGGGAATTCGTGGCATTTTGACATTCGGCTTCAATGTTACAACATACGGTGGAATTTCTAAAAGACCTACATCATTCGGACCAGTAGCCCAAAGAATATCTGGTAGAAGTGCCAATTCTGCTGGAAGTGTATTTCTCGACAAATACATGGGAGAAACCACTTTCTTACCTAAAGTAAGTTGTACTCCTGAGGGAGAACAGTACAAAGTCGCATATAATCTTTTTAGCAAATCTAATCCTAGCAAATTTTCACCACAACCTGTTGTCAAAATAAGGGGTGCTTCGAATTCACAAGGACCAACAGAAAGGAATAAAGCGTCAGAAATTGGATTTCTAACCGGGGCGCCAGAAAAACCTACGGAAACGTTCATTTCGCCAGACAAAGGTGCGCCAGGGAGTTTGGAGTGCATAATAGAACTCTTTGTAGCACCAGTATCCAACAGAAAAGGTTCTGACACACCCGATGTAATCACCTCAACGTAAGGTCCACTCTGATCTACTGGAACTGAAACAACTCCCTCTCTTCGTCTATGGCTGTCCTAGCAATCCTCATTTTCCCACTGCTCATTTTCTGTGTAATACTCATCAACGTAGTATTGAGCTGTCCTGTCAGATACGTTATTTTGCTGGTCAAACCTGTTCATAGAGTTTTGTGGTGGAAGGGGACGTGCGTCCTGAGGGGCGTTTCTACGCCCTCTACCTCTAGGCGCTTGCTGACTACCACGACCTCTTACGCCAGAAATTCCATTTGCACGTTGTGGTAGGGCAGGACAGTCATATTTGTAATGACCCTCTTGTTTGCAGTATAAACACTGGTTGGGACCTACGCGGTTTTGATTGTAATCGAATCTTTGCAAGTTTCTCTGAGGCTGCTGAAAAGTGTTCTGGTAGTGATTCGGACCATTATCATTTTTATTACCACCACCACGTGGCGGATAGGCTTGCTGTAGCAAAACCTTCGTTTTGAGTTCTCTAGTTTTCTTCTCTACTTTATCTTTCTCATCTTTGTCTCTATTCTCGTAGTACTGTGCGGTAGCTAATATCTGGGCTGAAGATGAGACTGCCCAAGAACTTTCCGAATCTTTTAATTTCCTACACAAATCTGGAAGTAGATTGTGCACAAATTTATCGACAAACAATCTCTGACCACCTTCTGTGGTCATATCTTGACCGCTGTGGTCAATGAATGTTTCTTCAAATCTGGTGAAGAAATCTGACACAGTTTCTTCTTTCTTTTGCTTGCATGCAGATAACTTATCCCAATTTACGCGTATTGCAGGCATTATCGTTTTCATGTAATCCACTATTCTACCAGGTAGTTCCGCTATCAGGGGCTCAGGCTTGGCACCACCAACTTGTCGCGCGTCTGCAGTAGTAATATTAGCCCACGTGTCACCTAATTCCTGGTCATGATCTACATGACGAATTTTTCCCCATAACGGCTGTGGAACAACGTTCCCGAATAACATATCAATATCGGCCAAATTCATTATACATGACCCAGCAGTTTGCGACAATTCTTTATAGTACCCTGCAGGATTTTTACGCGGATCTGGTAGTGTTTGTTTGAGTGCTAAAACTTCAGCTCGCTTCCATGGGACATGTACCCATACGCGGTGAAAGTGCGGCAGGACAGGTGGGACAGCTGTCGCGTCACCCTCTCTCCACTGTGGGGGAACTTCTCTCATAGGGTATTGTCGTGCCTTTTTCCTACTAGATGCACTAGATTCCGGTGGTGACCCAGAACTGCTTCCCTTACTTCGATATGAAAATAGCATTTCAACTGCTTTTTCCACATCGGGACCTACAATCATACCCTCTCCAAATTTAAATCGTACACGACACATCTCTTGTGGGATGCATTCTTGATCATTGTCTTCTAAATCTTCGCCAAGAAAGACGCACATCTGTTCGAACACATATCTCTGTGTCGCTGCTTCCCATTGGTGGAAGACTTCCATGACAGACTGTACATCATATTTTGCAGTGTCCAGGACCCATTTCCGAGCTAAACTATTCAGGGAATCTCTCTCTTGATAATCAGGCAGTTGACTTCGCAACTGTCTTCTTCCTATGTTAGGGGTCGTAGCAGGCGACCCGAAAAGAGGTAAAAGAAGATTAGTAACAGTGCTGGCCATTTTCTGCCGAATGGAAGGTGAAACTGAAGGACAAGCAGATGAAAAAACGGGGTGAGGTAAGGCGGGGGTAGAGATGGCAGAAGAGGTATCAGGAATAATAGATGTGGTACTAGGCAAAATCATAGAGGGGGCATTAGGAGATGTAGAAAGTACTGTAGGCAAAATTGTAGAAAACACAGGTGAAACAGAAGTGGTCGGTGGGCCTGGAGGAGGCTGCACCGAAGAAGTAGGAGCCAGCTGAAGAGCAGCTGGTGGGTGCTGTGGAAGAGCCGGAGGCGCAGCTTGTGCAACTAAAGGTTGCGGGGGTGCTGTGGCATTCTGCGCATAGGGGGGTGGTGAAGTTAATAATTGCGACATTAATTGGTCTTTTTCACGCTCTTTTGCTGTCCCTTGCTGAAGAGACGGCAAAACTGGATAACATTTATCTATTGCCATTTTACGTTGCCTGTGCAACTGCTCATTTATCTGCTCTTCCTCATTATCTTTAAACTGCACGGCAGCTTGCATTACTGAAAGTCCCCCTTCTCTCTTATTTTTCTTAGCTAATTTAATTTCTTTTTGTTTGGCTTCTTTGCGCCATAAGCGGAAAGAGTCAAACATCGCCGGCCGGGCTTTCTTTTTGAAGAGTTTAACTTCAAGGTTGTCTAAGATTTCAGAATCAAAGCTACCATATTGGGGCCATTTTAAAACACCATCTTTCCTAGTGTATTTAATCCATACCTCGTTGTAAACGATGGGGCCTACCCCATGTTTAACGTATAGCTCGTAAGTCGGAGTTCCAACTGGAGGAACCGGACATGAGTCCTCCAATCGGGAGTCCCTATTATTACTACCAAGACAAAACCAATTCCCGAGTCTAAGACTAGGCATCCTCGCTCTCTAGTCTAGTTCCAAAACTTCAAAGGATTTATCGATTACGATATTTCTCGTGAAAACATGAGTCCTTCGGTTATGGTGCTTGCAAGAACCAATAAAAACCTTTTGTATCTCTAAGATACCACAAAGTAAGTCCAACTAAGGACTGGGAGACGCTCCACTTATACTTAACTGAAAAATATCGATGGCTTCACCAGAAGACTCGTCTCAGCGTTTCGCTCTACCGAAAATTTCAAGGGTCCAACATCAGGGCGATAGCCAGGGCAGCAGTCCTTGTAGCCGTCGGGAAGCGGGGAACCTCGCAGCAAAGACCTTCGGACCACGTCGACATGCAGGGGTCGATGAGGTGGTGGGCCCTCCTCCGGAATTTTCACACGAAGCTCCTCACGATCTTCAGGCTGATTGGTACCACTGGAATCGCCCCACGTTGGGCGCCAATTGAGGTACTGGGTTTTTAAGAACCGGCACAGAACCGGTAACCCAGCGGTGCCAGGGGATCAACACCCAGAGACCTCGGGTTCTCCTGAGTCAGACCTACAGAAACTCGGAGTCTTCCAGGTGAAGTCAAAGATTAGTTTATTGGCTGCAACCAAGGTGACAGGGTCCTCGAAGTACAATACGAGTATATTCAGGAGACTGCACACTTTCACGAAGTTAGGCTTCTCTTCTTATACATAATATTCAGCCTTGGGCAAAACATTCCTTGGATTCGTGGTATTTCATTTATGGTTACTGATTACAAAAGAAAAGCAGAGTCATGATGACATGTACATATTTCACGTCGTGCTGCTCATAACAAATCATCCGGCAAGGCCCAACATTTCATCAGATATCGCTGGACCCCTAATAAAAACGGTCACCTCCCCATCATAAAGCAAGTGAGGAAAAGGAGTGGAGAAAGATGTGAGCGAGATATGGCAGGTGTGCGCGCTGAAATGGTTTTATGGCTGGTTGGGCCTAGATGCTATCTTGCTCGGCCACTGGGAGGGAACTGACCTAACGAGTTCGGCCTGGGGCAATGGTTCTAACTTGTACTGGGGTCAGGGAGAAGTCGATTAAGGAGTATGTGTCCTTGTGGAATCAAATTCAACTGGATTAAGGCCTATGTAAAGGGCAACATGTAGCTAAGGGTAGAGAATGCAAATGACGATTTCGAGGTGAAATCGTCACTCGAATACGCCGAAAATACATGTACTTGATGTACTCGTCATTCTCGGTCTTTTGATACCAAATTCGTCCTATTTCGACAAAGTTTTTATTCTCGAGTCCAGTACTTTATATGGATCCAGATTTTTCAGAACCACATACCCCCCAGGAGAACAATACTCTAGCAGCGGGCCCTAGATCCAAGAAATGCCAACTGCATTTAGATCTTCCTCCAGCAGCCGCACCTTTTGTTGCTGCTTTTATAGGGGTTCCCCCGCTAGCACACGGTGAGATTGAATCTACAGCGGCACTAATAGATAAGGCTAGCCAATGGTGCGCTGATAGCAGCAGTGGGGGAACAGAAATTTCTACCAGTATTATCATGGCCAGAAGGGCGGGTTGGATAGGTCATCGCTCTAAAACTCTGAAGGGTGATTGCGTCGTAGTTAATTTTGATAACGCACACCTAGCAGACAGGCTGTTTTGGGATGGGTCTGAGATACAGGACTGCGGGATTATGAGATCGGTCCCTTTGGGCTTTTTTTATCCACCCCTATTTAGAAATCATCCTGTCAAGGACCAACATTTATGGCCAACTCAGCAGGCCATATCGGGTAATGAATGGAGAACAGTACCCAATAGGACCTCACAAGGCAATTATCCCCAGTAGGTCAGGTCCTAATTTAGGGCTGTATAACAGTTTCGCTCCACTCGCCAATTAGGAGGATGTCGACTGACAACCAGCTTCATTGCTGTCCCCCGTTTCTGGGCCGCTGCGGGAGGAGGAAAAAACACTATGCAAATTTATTAGCTGGAATGTTGCAGGCTTGAGAGTTAAAAGGGCAGACCCCCTATGGGTTAATTTTATTTCTACATTTGATGTGATAGCCATCCAAGAAACCTGGGATATCTCAGCAAATTCCTGGTTGGATGGTTTTGCTATTATTATTATTATTATATATAAATGTATAAAGCGCTCAGCTACCCGTAGGTTTCCCGACGCTAAAAACCAAAATAAGAGGGGGGAGGTCAGAAGGAAGGCTGTTATAAGTTAAATAACCAAGTTTTTACCTGTCTGCGAAATTTAAGGTAGCAGGGTTCAGTTCGCAAGAGGAAAGGAAGGGAATTCCAGAGAGAGGGGGCCAGCCAGGCGAAGGAGCGGCCACCCATTCTGGATCTTTTGATTCTAGGAACCAAGAACAGGTGCTGGTTAGATGATCGCAGAGTGCGGGGGGGACAGTATTGCTGTACCAAGGAATTAAGATAGGGTGGGGCCAGGCCAGCATTTATTCTGTGCATAAAGCATAGGGCCTTAAATTTTGTACGGCTTTCAATGCGAAGCCAGTGCAGAGTGCGAATTGGATGTAGGGGAGGTATTAGGCAGTTTACAGAGCAGTCGCGCAGCCATATTCTGGACTGTCTGTAGTTTACGCGTCACCTCTTTGCAAGCTCCAAGGAGAAGAATGTTCCCGTAGTCCAGTCTAGAGGCGATTAAGGCCTGGACCACGGTTTTTTGAGTATCCTGGGGGAGCATCCAGATGATCTTACGTAACCACTTAATGATAGTGATACAAGTGGAGGAGGTTTTAACCACGTGGTTCTTCATAGATAACTGGTCGTCAAAAATGACGCCGAGGTTGCGTGCTGTTTTAGATGGAATGGGTGGAGTGCCCATTTGAGAGGGCCAGTGTTGGGGTCCCCATAAGGTGGTATTATCGCCAAACAGAAGAAGCTTTGTTTTCCCCCCGTTCAGTTTCAGTTTGTTATCATACATCCAAGCTGCGATGTTGCTGAGTCCTGCGCAAAGGGAAGAGGAAGAAGAGTGAGAACCTGTAGAAAGAGAGTAGATGATTTGTGTATCATCGGCGTACGAGTAGATAGTGAGCCCAGCTTGCTCCGCAATAGTAGCCAAAGGTCTGACATACAAATTGAAGAGCAAGGGGCTCAGGATGGAACCTTGCGGAACTCCGTACGTCGATTTATACATTTGGGAAGATGATGAGGAAGAGAAGACTTGGAAGGTACGATTTGATAGAAAACTGACAAACCAGTTGAGGGCTGAGCCGGTGATGCAAGATGATCTAAGGGCATTGATGAGAATGGGGTGGGAAACCGTGTCAAATGCGGCACTCAAATCAAGCAAAATGAGTGCCACGGTTTCCCCCTATCCACTCGGCATCGGATGTTTTCAGAGACCCCCAACAGGGTAGATTCCGTCGAGAAACCAGACCTAAAGCCGGATTGGGAAGGATGTAAAATTCCCCTAGATTCAATATGGAAAGAAAGTTAAGAGTTGATATGCTTTTCCATGATTTTTGAGAAAACCGGGAGGAGTGAAATAGGGCGGAAGTTCGATGGAATGCTAGGGTCGGCATTAGCCTTTTTTAGCAGAGGCACTATCATCGCATGTTTCCATGCAGAGGGTACTGTAGCTTCTCTAAGGGAGGAGTTAAGAAGATCCATAATGAGTTCAAGGGACGAATTGTCCAACATTTTTAATATTTGGGGGGGAAAAGGATCCACAAGGGAGCCAGATTTGATTTTGCTGATAATGTCAGAGAGAGTATTGATATTGAGAGAATCCCATGTGTCGATCAACTGTGATGCAGGAGGACTGGTGTCCGGTGAAACCTCTGAATCACAGGAGATCGTAAGGTTAGATACTGTAGGGGGGGTCTGCTGTGCAAGGGTAGGGGATCTGTCCTCTAGAGTCACTTGATCAACAGATCTGATTGTGGCTGGTGGGTGAGATAGAGAAGGGAGAGGAGCAAGTTTTTCAAAATCAGAATAAATGGTATCAATTTTGGCGATAAAGAATTCAGCCAGAGAATTGCACTGTGCAGTATCTAGACAAGGTGGTTTGGGCTGACACAATGCGCCCGAGAGCTTTTGTACTGCCTTAAAAAGGGCTTTAGGACGATTTTGTGCCTCAAGAATAGTTAGGTTGACATGTTCAGCTTTTGCAGTTTTGCATAAAGAATGATATTTAGTTAAGGCAGCTTTGTAATTTTGTTTGGAACACAGGTCATATTTTATGCGCCATTTGCGCTCGAGGTTTTTGCAGATGTTTTTTTCTTTTTTTAAAGTGGCTGTAAACCAGGGTGCAGGCGGATGGTGGAGGTTGTGCTTTTGCATGCGCTGCGGTAAGCATGCATCAGCCGCATGTGTAAGCCAGGCATTAACAACATCAGCTGTTTCAATACTGGTGACTTCCGTGAAAGGCCTAGAAATCTCAAGACAGGAGTTGAGTTTCTTAAGGTCCAATTTGTTCTAGTTTCTAGATAATCTAGATTCTGTAGGATTAGCGAGGGTGTTCGGAAGACAACCAATGGTAACAGAGAAGGTCACCATATAGTGGTCAGACCATACAATAGGTAGAGGGGCTGCACATATAATGGTTTCTAAATTAGAAAGAATGGGGTCCAGCAGGTTCCCTGCTCTATGAGTAGGACCAGAATTCTGTAAAATAATATTTAGAGCATCCAAGTCCTGTAAAAGATTGATGCTGGTGGAACAGGAAGAATCATTCAAATGCAGGTTCAGATCACCGATAATTGCAAAGTTAGTCGAATTCTGGATTAGAGGTGCTACGTACTCAGGAAGGGTGGCGGCCCAGGAACTCGCTGGGCCGGGGGGGGGCGGTAAATGAGCATCCCAGAAAGAGTAAAGTTAGGAGATAGCGACAGCTTGAAAAGACCGGCTTCGCTGTTTGGTAGTTCAAGGTCTTCCCATTTGCAGGAGTACAGTCTATTATAAACTATGGCTATCCCTCCACCATCTTTCATTACTCTGTTTTTACCAACATAAGTATAGTTGTCAGGGAGAGCAGCAGCAATATCCGGGCCAGAGTAGTCTTTTAGCCATGTCTCAGTGAGGAATAAGGCTGCAGGTTCCACCGAGACAAGTAGATCAAAGATCTGTCTCTTATGCTTAACTAATGATCTACAGTTTAAGCTGATCAGCGTCCGAGTTCCAGGCAGTTCTATAGAGGAATGTTTTGGGCGTGATGGAGGAAAATCAGAAGAGGCTATGTTGGTTAGGGAGGGAAAAGATGTAAGGGGGAGAGAGCAAGCCGGGCAGGTTAGGGGAACACAATGGGGGTTCATAGTAGTACAGTATGAACACTGTGATGGCCTGAGGCTAAAAAGGGCCTCCCTGGAGTAAGTATGGGGTAGACCGGAGAATGTGATACCAGGGGTTGTAGCCCCTAGTCCCGGCCCGTCGCGGATGGGCGCAGACGGGCTCGCCAACGGCGCGCCCGCTGCGCTCGTCCGCTGCGCTTCCTGAAGTTGCACATTTTTATATGTGACGGAGAGCGGTTAGGGGGGGCGTGGCCTCGAAAGGGGCGTGGCCAGCGGCCTCGCCGGTGATGGCGGCGGGGTGTTCTCTGTGGGCGCGAGGTCCCGTGTCAGCGCTAGATCCGCTGCACGGTTACGCTGCAGATAGGAGCGTGTGACCCCAGTAATTCAGGATCCAGTCAGGTAGGATATTTAAAATACAACACACACTGTTTTAAAAATAAATGCAAGCTCTGCCTACTTCCGGCTTTCCGCCTCAGGAGATTGATTTCTAGTGGCGCTCGTATTCAGCGTCAAGATATACACTGGGTGGGGGGCGTGGCTTCGACAGGGGCGTGGCCAGCAGCCTCGCCGGTGATGGCGGCGGGGTGTTCTCTGTGGGCGCGAGGTCCCGTGTCAGCGCTAAATCCGCTGCATGGTTACGCTGCAGATAGAAGCGTGGGACCCCAGTAATTCAGGATCCAGTCAGGTAGGATATTTAAAATACAACACACACTGTTTTAAAAATAAATGCAAGCTCTGCCTACTCCCGGCTTTCCGCCTCAGGAGATTGATTTCTAGTGGCGCTCGTATTCAGCGTCAAGATATACACTGGGTGGGGGGCGTGGCCTCGAAAGCGGCGTGGCCAGCGGCCTCGCCGGTTATGGCGGCGGGGTGTTCTCTGTGGGCGCGAGGTCCCATGTCAGCGCTAGATCCGCTGCACGGTTACGCTGCAGATAGGAGCGTGTGACCCCAGTAATTCAGGATCCAGTCAGGTAGAATATTTAAAATACAACACACACTGTCTTAAAAATAAATGCAAGCTCTGCCTACTCCCGGCTTTCCGCCTCAGGAGATTGATTGCTAGCTTCTCCGTACCAGCAACACCTAGTAGCGCAGGGAGAGCTAAGGGGGGGTTTTCTTTTCCTTTTTTCTCTACATCTTGTTGGGTCATTTAAGCAAATAGACTCGGGCTCCCCTAACCTTTTAATTGTGGAATGGATAGTTTCACCGGTCTGCACCCTCTTATTAATTAATTTTTATAATTCTTGGGAGAGGGCAGTGGACACTGATCATATTGTATCCCTGGAGAAATTGTTATGTAAGCTCAGTCAAAATAAGCACACTACCTTTGACCTTATTTTGTTGGGCGATTTTAACATTCATTTATGTGACTTACCCTGTTATACAGGAGAGCATGAGGGTTCTTTTGGCGCAATTATCCCCCATTTTGAACATACAAAATCAGGAGAAGCGCTTGAAGTGTTGTTAGCTAGTTTTAATTTATACAAACCTTTTAATACAGGAGGGGGGAAAAGAGTACCCACCTATAAGGGCATGGCCCACGGGTCAGTTATTGATAAAATTTTTACCTCTTCAGGGTTAATCCCAAAGGTGAAGAATCATAAGGTTATTGCCTCACCCTATAGCGACCATTCCCCCCTGCTTTTAGAGATGTGTTGGGGAGATTCCCAGTGTAAGCATGCAGGCCGCTCCCAGGAGTGGGCGGCACTAGTGCCTACCGATCAGGGTAGACGGCTTAAGTGGGGTAAGGTGGTCCCAGATGATTTCATGGCAATCTTATTGCCTAAAATTGAGGGCCACATAGTGACCTGCTTGGACCAAGAGGCCCCCAACCAAGTAATCATACAGGCCTTTGAATCCATATGTACACAAATCTCGAGGGACCTGACGGCAAAACCTACACAGAGAACTCCTAAGCCATTTAAGTGGTTTGACGCCAATTGCTCACGAATCCACAGAAGCTTAAAGCGAGCACTAAAAGCCATCTTGAGGGACAAGGCCCTCATCGCTAATTTGAGGAGGCAACATAAATTAATCTTAAAGGGTAGAAAAAATGACATTAAAAGCGATGCGTGGAACAAACTTCTTACTATAGACGTCTTGCGAGATAGCAAGAAATTTTGGGATATTATAAATCAGCCGTTTTTTGCTGGGACAGAAAACGCAGTCACCGACTGCGTTATTCCTGATGAGAAGTGGGTTCTCCACTTCAAAGACGTTTATGGGGTCAAGAATAGTCCAGTCTCTTGTGGCACAATGGCAGGCCGGGTTTCCCCCCCGGTAGAGTTTGACGAGGAAGAGGTTTTGAAGGCTATTCTGGAGACCTCAAAAAACAAGGCTCCGGGGCCCGATGGCGTACCTGCGCGTCCTCCATTATAGTGCCAATTTTTCAAAAGGGGCAACGGGAGGACCCAGGGTATTACAGACCCATTTCCCTCCTCGACTCTGCCATCAAGATCTTAGGTAGAGTCCTACTGTTCAAACTGAGGGTAAATTTGGAGGTTTGTGAGGGGCTCTCGAACATACAATACGGGTTCTGAGAGAAACGAGGCACCCTGGACCAATGTTCCAACGTGCACCTTTTAATCTCCAAATATACGGTAGCCGGGGAGGGGTCTCTTTATTTGGCCTTCATGGGCCTCTCCTCGGCTTTCGATTTGGTGAACAGGTCCAAGCTGTGGTCCACTCTTTTAGAGATGGGCATAGATGCTTCCCTGGTAACATTCATGGCTTCTTTGCACCAGGAGGTATTTGCCAAAGTAAGGATCACAAAGGAAGGTAGGTGTACGGAGAGATTCAGGTCAGAGAAAGGGGTGCGCCAAGGGTGCATCCTGGCCCCCCTCCTGTTCACCATTTATATAAATGGGTTAGGAAAATATCTAGAGGCTGGGGGGGCAGACGTTCTGCGTGTAGGAGGAGTGCAGGTCCCGGCCCTCCTATACACGGACGATGCTGTCTTAATAGCGCGCACTGGTAATGGCCTACAGGCCTTACTGGACCGTTTCGGTTCCTTCATGGAGAACCTTGACTTAAGAGTCAATGCAAAAAAATCGCACTCCATGATAGTAGGCCGACAGAGATGTAAGCCTAGATCCAAAACCTTCTCTTGTAAGGGCGAGGTGGTATCAAGGGTCCCAGTCTTTCCTTACCTGGGGGTCCTTTTCGACGAGAGGGGGTCCTGGTTCCCTCAGATAAAGGCGAAGAGCTTATCCTTGGCCCGTTCCACATCTGCATTGTTGGGCTTCTCAAAAAGGTTGGGGGCCAGGCCAATGGAGGCACTTTTGAAGGTATATAACAGTAAGTGCATTCCCATCGCAACCTATGGTTCCGCTCTATGGGGCTATGCCACTCATGACAAAATTCAAAGGGTTGAAAATGGGCTTATTAGGCAATTTTTATCTGTTCCTAAATCCACCCCTACCTTCACCGTCCATGAGGAAGTGGGTTTGCCCTATATTACGGACAAGTTGAAATTGGCACCCCTACTTTTCTGGGCACAGACATGGCTCAATTTAGAACTAACTTTGAACCACGCAATTCTGTTGGATGTCATTTCTTTGGATCATGCTACGAAAATACCCTGGTTGAATTACCTAAAAAACACCTTCGCATCCCTAGGTAGACCTGAACTTTTCTTATCCCCATCTAATATTAGGAGAGAAGATGTTAAATGGATTAAGTACCATTTCCTGGAGAGGGTACGCTTAGACAGAGAGGAGAGGGAATTAATGAGACTCTCAGTAAGATCATACTTAGTGTTAACCAGTACTCCCTCCCTGGAACCGTACCTAAAAATTGTCACCATACCTCTTCATAGATTTTTATTAACAAAATTCAGGTTTAACATGATCCATTATTCTTTAGGCTGCTACCAATCGTGGGCTAAACCAGAAGATGCCCCCCCTGCGAGTGTGATACATTTTCTAATCAAGATACCATGCATTTTATGATGTTCTGTGGGTTTTACGCTACCGCAAGGAAAAAATATTTGATACCTGTATTGAGGGAGGCTGGGTTTATACAAGCCAGGCCTGCATTAATTTACCTCCAGATGTTGGGCAATACTTATATTATTTTTAGTGTCGCTAGTTTCTTAGCGGAAGCATTTAAAATCAGGAACAAACGAGTACCACTGAATGTTCTACTTTAATCATGGTATTGTTTTAAACGCTTTTTAATTATGCATATATGATGCACATTAGGCTAACCAGGTCTCAGCACTGATTTTGTACATAAATGAAATGTCGATTTTAATTCTGTGTGTATTGTCACCCGCCTTTTATGATTTTTTTAAAATCGAATAAAGTGTACTTTGACTGACTGACACAATGACCGGATTTGGGGTTCATTAGTATTTTGTACATAGTTGCACGAACTTGCGTACGTGACCTTGTTGTTTTCGCTTGTACTTAATATCATTAACTTCACCCATGCGCAAATTTATATACTGGACCCTGCGTACATGATCATGCTGTTTTCGCATATACTTAATATCATTACCTTCGCCAATGCGCAAATCTATATACTGGACTGGGTTGGTGTCATTTAAAGTTTGTACAGTTGACACTACTTTCTGTGCAATTTAAAGATGGCTGACATCAGTACCTCTACCCAGCAACCTTTTGAGTGGTGTTATTGACTGGGCGTCTGGTGACACGCAATGTCACATGCCTTCACCTGTTGATAGCTATGAGTATTTAAACTATGGCGGAGACCTGGGTTTTTTCAAAGATCATACCGATCAACAGGAGGAGAGTCCTCACACTTATCAAGGTATGAGGTCAACATGAACTAAATTTATCAGTATGTTTGACTTGGGGAAAGGTATGACTGACCCCTTGGAGTTTCGCTGTGATAATGTGTTTTTTAAGGAACCTTGTGAGGCTGCAGTTTAGCAGCTATTGACCATTAAGACGGGTCTCCCTGCGACTGGGGGCATGGGGTCCGTCTCCTCTTTGAATAAGATTTAATACAAAGATCGAAAGAAGGCAACCAGATAGGTTTTATACGTTCCCGTATTCTCAGCAATTTACACGGGATCGTGCTTGGGCCACCGTACCTGGCTGCATAATTTGGGCAAGTCTCTAGGCGTATGTCATCCTCACCTTAACGATCCAAAGGCACAAGGTCCAGGACCATTTTTTATATTATACCTAACAAATGTCACCTGAGGGGTCTCCATATTCCCATATTGGTGAAGATATGTATAGGATTGCACTCATGGCCTTCATGCATAGCTACGCAGGCAAGGAGGTTTCCAAGGCGCATAATGCCTGTGGGTTGGATAATTAGAGGTGGTAATGGAAAGCACGAGTGTAGGTGTGTTTGTTGGCGGAACAACTTGTAGGCTTTGGATCAGGGATTTTCTGTGTGTGCCATTTGGCGTGCTCAAAAAAATGTAGAGAGTGGTCCTACTTACCAAAGGGACAGGACACCAAATGACACTATGTCAAGACAAGAATTCCCTTTGGAAAACTTAGGATAGCACACTCAATCACTCACTGCACACTCAAACGTCCATTTACACAAGAACTGTGCCAGTAGCCAAAAGTCAAATATATAAATGCTTTATTCATCAAATAAAATGCAGTAAATTAAAAAATGTTAAAAACAATGTTTAAAAAGATTTTTTTCATTCAACTTATACATTTAAATATACATGTATCAAAAAGCTATTGCATAATATGTAACACAAAACAATTCATTACACAATACAAAGCAGCTTATAAGTTGACAGAGTGATCCTTGAACATATACTTGTTTTCAGAAATCTGAAAACACCAATAATATACACCGGATTATTATAAAACAAGACCAAGAAGCGACGCGTTTCGGTGGTATCCACAGGTCCAAACCACCTTCTTCAGGCTTTTACACAAAAAACATATCCCAGCACTTTAAAATCTGTTGTGTAAGAAAAAAACATATATGTGTATATATATCTCACAGTTTCTTTAATACACATACATATCTATATTATCTTGTTATTTATCATATTCAAAGCATTACAATTGTATGAGCAAAACACACATATACAAGACAGTCGGCTAAGTCACATAATTTATAGAATTATCCATCTCACTCAAGCTATGTTAAAAGAATAATTAGACAAAAAGGTCCCATACATAGCAGGCAATACAATTAGCTCCTGCTAGTATGCCTCTGTCAGTATAAGCGAGTAAGGAGAATCCTGCCACTCTGCACATTCCAAGGTAACACCCACTATTCAAACAGTATAGCATAGGAGGAAACTAGGTTGTATTAGCTTTCACACTCAGTTTCTCAGGTGTCACACGCACACCTCAAAATAATCACAAAACCCAACTATTCTCTATACAAGGAGTATTTTTTCTATATTAAGGAAGGTAACAATTACATGATTTCTGCTTTTAATGTAATTGGAGCACACACCTTGAGCCTGAGGGCAATATGCTTACAACTATATATATTTTCTTGGCATCTATAGGGCAGGATTACTGGCCCATTTTTAACTGTTGAAGTATCATTTATAAGAAGATACACTCCCAGACTTTTAAGGTATGTAGCACTGGTGGTGGAAGATGACATTAGAAGCAGTGTTAACATTATCTGCAAAGTCTGTTAATTTGGACAGTTTCCATTTTTATATATATGTCTTACTCGGAGTGTTGTTTATTGAAGTCTGGGACCTGTTTTCCGCTAAAGACTATGAGGTTTCTTCCCTCGCTACTGAGCCGCATGTTGGTGGGTTTAGCCGACTGTCTTATATATGTGTGTTTTGCTCATGAAATCTTAATGCGTTGTATATGATAAATAACAAGATAATATAGATATTTATGTGTATTAAAGAAACAGTGATATATATATATACATATATATGTGTTTTTCTTACACAACAGATTTTAAAGGGCTGGGATACGTTTTTTGTGTAAAAGCCTGAAGAAGGTGGTTTGGACCTGTGGATATCACCGAAACGCGTCACTTCTTGGTCTTGTTTTATAATATTCTGGTGTATATTATTGGTGTTTTGAGATTTCTGAAAACAATTATATGGTCAAGGATCACTCTGTCGACTTATAAGCTGCTTTGTATTGTGTAATGAATTGCTTTGTGTTACATATTATGCAATAGTTTTTTGATACATGTATATATAAATGTATAAGTTGAATGAAAAGGTGGTTTCAGATAACATGGAGGTTGTGATCATTTTGGGGTGAGTGTCCCTACACCTTTGGGTATTATGGGTAGTTTCTGCCATATCATGTTTATACATTAATTCACACATCTATAGAATTAGTTAGCAGCTTTTGTATCTAAAACATCACCTTCAATCTGCTCCTAAGTCTTACTACTTTTCGAATCCAGGTGCCAAACTGTTAAATTTGAAGCATACCGCTAGCAGAAGATGAAAAACCCACTTTTATGATGTATACTAAAGGCACATTAGAATTATATCTTATTAAGGTAAGAGTTTGGTTTAAGACCCGGTTCGATGTTAATTTCATGTCAAGATTAAACTCGATAAATGGATTCTATGTCATAGGGTCTGTCACTATATCTTATCAGATGTTCAGCCATTCTTTCTGTTTCTCTTCTTCTACGCTATCTCAAATTGATTTTTATATTTTATTTAGTGATTTATTAAATTATTACGAATTTTTCCAAGTGATTAGCTGCATCAGATTGTAGGGCGACATTTGGAGGACACTCATTGTCTTCAATGGATGAGTCAAACACTTCAGCATTTGAATATAATGCCTTAATTTAAATTAAATTACATTTGTATCAGGCTATAAAAAGGCTTAAGATTTGAACACTATTTTTTACATAATTCTTTTTTTGTTTCAGTATCATAAGATTTTGTCTGTCTTCATGTGAGAGTATTTATGTGATCCGTACTGTACACATATCTTTTGTTGTACAGAGAACAACTATAAAACCGGTCTGTGTATTTTCTTATTAGTTTTGTCTTATTAGTTATGTCTTTACAGTATGTCTAACGGGCCTTATAATGTATATTTTTTGTCAAATGATGATAAAAAGTACGTAAGTAGGTATTGTCATAGTCCATGTTGTAATTTGTTTATGTTATAAGTTATGTCCATCAGCTATTTCATGTCCCTTATGGTTATTTATGCTATTTGTTACAGCCCTGATGAAGTTCCACAGTTTTATTTTGAGAACGAAACACGTTGGCTGTTTTTTTGTGATTTAAAATAAAAAACATTTTGGAAGAAATCACTGTGGACTAAATTTGATCTTTTCAGTGCACCTCCTTCCTGTTCAACAAAAATTGTAATCTGTACTCAGTGGCACTGAAGGGTGACAAGCGCTGGAGTAGTTGTGTACGACTCTAAGAAACATATATGCAGCAATAAAGCGAGGTCCTATCCAAAAAGTCCATCACTCTGTGTCGCTGAAAGACCTGTTTTTCACATTGAATCTGCGCATGATGTTTTTCTCTTTGTCATCAATGTTGTATTTTTCCAGAGCCCTCTGTTGGCTTGTTTTGTATTGGACAACTGATAGTGAGTTCTCACCCGTAGGAGAGGATTTGTGGGAAGAACTGTCTGGACCACAAAATATCAACACTGTACCATTTCGAGGTCTAATGTATGAAAGGTAATAGTCCCACTGTGTGAAAAAGGGGAGTTTTCTTATTCCCAGGACTTTACTGAAATACTATTGGAGGATGGAGAAAGACGAAAGAATATAATGGTGCAACATAGAATTTGTGTATTTATATTAGTGCGTGTTCTTAGAACAGCAGCTAAATTCCAGACCTTTGCCTCTGGTATTCCTTTCCTGACACTCTGGCTGGGGCTCATCTCTGAGTTTCTTTGACTTCTCTACATGATAAGTTATTAGTCTATTTCTTATGTCCGATGATTTATGACTGTGAATGTTTTTCCAGTCTGAGATGCAAAGGCTTCATGCTTGTGCATTGATTCTCTCATTAGAACTCTTTATTGGGTTACTGAACTGACACCTTTTTCTCTCCTTTATCCAATTTAGTCTAGAATTAGGGATCTTCCTTTATGGACCACAGTTGTTACATAATTTCAATATCAACTGCAATAATAACTAATATAGTATTTTATAATCAGATATTCATTGATGAATTATATTAATTTTCAATGCTGAAATTTAAAGATCAAACCTAATGAAAAAAATGATGAAAGACTAAAAGATTTGAAAAGGAAACCCTTTAACTCATACAAAATTCTCTTTACTGACTGTACTAAAGTCTTTATGATTTATTGTTATGTAGATAATTGCTCCTTACTTTTCCTTGTCGGCAAACAAAGGACCAGTGGCGGCGGTTATTTAATGATTACATGCAAAGACTGAGATATTGAAAACCCCACTTCATTACCGGTACTCATCAGACCTGCACCTTACTGCATCATATATTAATATTTTTTTACTTCACATGGTGCTGGGCTAATCTGCTACCGGTGCCGGGGATCGAACCGTCATCTGCAGATTCCGGAGTCAGTGGCCCTGGCCGTGGCGCCACACCTCTTCCCCAAAAGCACAAAGTCAATAATGAGCGAATTCACCTTTCCACAACCTGATGGATTAGAACATATAAACATGCTATGCATTCCTGACTATAATGAGCATCCTCTTAGGTTCACCTTACTATTCATTTTCTTTTAGTGCCTCTCTATAATGAATGTCACTTAACAACCAATGAACCTTTATGGGTGTTCAATTCTATAACATGGTTTTACTGGCATAAAAGTAAAGTGTTGTATGTTGGTGTACTTTGCTCATAGTTGAATTATGTTATTACTTAATATTACCTCTGTGACTGATACCCTTTCATATCTGCAAACTAGGGCCTTTCAATCTTTTAAACTTAGACCATAGGATTGAATGTGTGCAGCCTAAATAATAAACTTGATGCCATTCTTAGCTTACACAACAAATCTCCTTCTAAGTATTTACAAAGTAAATTGATTAATCCTGCTAACTCAATATATTATATCCTCCAGTCATAGACAAAGGTGACTGCTAATGTCATTGTAGTTTCAAAGACTTGCATTCTAGGACACTGGAAGAGACCTATGGTTCCAACATTAGAGGAGCGGTTGACAGAATCAGTGAGAGTAGTAGCATGTGAACATGTAGTCAATAGGATGAATGACCAGATGACTATGTTTACTGACATCTGGGACTGCTTTCAACAAACTGTGCCATGCAGGCGACAAACCCAATGTCAAGGAGCAGAGGCAGGAAAAGGTCATTCCAGAGATAACACTAAGCAATGTGACAAGGCAGGTAAATGCCAGGCTACTCAAACTCTAATTGTGGTTACAAAACTACAAAAGATAGGCAATGGCTGTAAGCATGGACAAGGAGAGAGACGGGAGACAGACAAGAACAAGGTTTGATCAAAGAAAGGATGTTCTGGTATATGACAAGAGGTTCCCTAGTAGTTTAGGAAAGCCCTTTAGGATTAACACCATCAGATTTCTCTTAACAATCATACAGCCTAGTCATAGTTCAGGCTTGCTGCTAGAGAAACAGTTACATTCAGTGCAAGATGGACCAAGATTGAGAACAACACTTAGACAGGTAAGTCTGCAAAGGCCCCAGGTGCAACAACAGAAGACTTTCCCTTGCCTTATCAGAGCGAAGACCAAGCCAGAGGCCATACTGTTAAAACATAAGGACTGCAACAGACAGTGCACCGAATTTGAAATGGAACAAAAACCAGAGCAGAAACAATAACCAGAACACAGGACAGATAAGACAAAAAGGAGACAGGGTTAACACCAAGAGAGGAATTATGAACGAGGGTTCAGAAATGAAGAACAGGAATACTGGGTTCAAGGACAGGCTGTACCAAACAGGCACAGGGACAAGTTTTTCCCTGTTGGTCCAGGGCAAATGGAATGTGGTTTCAGAACAAGGAATTTAAGAAACTACAAAACAGGCACCGGAACAAGTAATGCCCTGCTGGCACATGGAATAACACAGGAATTCAGAAACCAAGTCAGAATATGAAAGCAAAGGGAATCACTGCCAACTCAGCAAATGTAGACACACAATTCAGGATATGAGGATAGAAAGGAAAGATAGAAAGAAAGGTGAGACTGCAAAGCAAGGAAAAAACATAAGCACAATGCCTCACAGGGTAGTCACAAGAATGCAGGACAATGCAAAAAGCAGTAGTATGAAATAGGACTCATCTCAGGATTTCAAAGGTTCAGCAGTGCAGGCAACTGGAGAAAAAAGCTAGAGCTCCCATTGACTGCAGATGAAGCACGAATTCAGAATGCAAAAGCTAGTCTTAAATCTCTCCTCCTAACTCACAGCCACTCAGGGTGATTGCACTGGGTGCAGCACAGAGCAAGTGTGTGCAGTTAAAGTCCCTCCTGCAGCTCTCTACCTGAAGGGATGCACTGAAGTTCCAAGAAGCAACCAGAAACCCTGGTTTGAAACAAGGTTCACTTCTTGTTTCAGAGCATGGCATGAATTCATGCAAGGGAGCATGTAGGCATACTGCAAGTGGTGACACAGAGATCAAAGTATAATAAGATTTACCAAAACGCTCTTCTGTAGCTCTCAGACTTGAGTAAGGCATACAAATACCACAACACATTTAGATTCGGGAAGTAAACCCTGGAATGGACTTTAGAGTGGATCTGATTTCCAAAATGATTTGTGAAGTCTGTGAATGAACATTGAAGTATAGCACAAGTTCTAAACTAGTGTTGATGATGGAAGCAGGCTACTACACGTTTTTCAAGTAGCGTCACCTGCTGGCAAGATCGACTAATCCTGACACCCAAGCTGTGTTTGTCATTCTATTAACAACCTAATATGTATATTAGGTGAGGGCTAGATAGGCATGTAGATATAAATGTACATCCATACCCTTCATTTATGCTTAAGTGTCTATACATAACAAAAGTTGATATACGTGACTAAAGATACACTCTGTTATTATTATTTTATATTATGTTCTTCCTTCTATGAGGACGAATATACATTGAATCTTAAATTGAATACAATTTAGAAGTACTGCTTTAGCCATACATGTTACTGGAATATTGAAAATGGCGCTAACAATAATTTTCTTTCTGAAATGTATTCTTGAAAATTCCATTAAAATATGTTGCAAATAAAAGGGAAAGACAAGGGTGGGTATCAGACAAAAGATGAAGAAGTGAGAAAAATAATATATGTATACACTGGTATGGAGAAAGAAAACTGCTGAACGTGAGTGACAGGTCTTTCAATGCAAGCAGCAGCGTGCATGAAAGTACAGGGGTGCCCACAGAAGTTTATGCAGTGTCTGCTGGCACTCTGTATGGTGCCTGCATGATCTCCATTGGGTGTCTGCACATGCTGAGTTTGGGTGCCTGCATGTGTTTGGAGTGAGGGGTTGTCTGCTGGAGCTCAGGGGAGTACTTCCTGGAGCTTAGTATGGTGCTTGCATGCACTCTCCGGGGTGCTTGCAGGTTATACCGCTTTTTGGTGAAATTTTAATTCAACGCCTGGTGTTTCCAGACTACCCAATCACAAATTTAGTAAGTGCCCAAAATTGTAAAACACCTAAATGCCCCATGTTAAAAAAAATCATATGTTTAGAAATTAAGAAAGTTACAAACATTTAGATTTATAATAAGACAAAAATGGGACACAGTCTCAGAATCTGGGTTTTTCAACAACACCAGACGATCTGACCGATTCACTAAAACTCAAGCCTTCTACAAGTGATGGCTCCTACCGAAAAGTGTTTCCAACATTTTAACATTCAGTTCCAAATGTTCTTACCCCTGGAAAAAGTTAAAATGATGGGGACAGTGGAGAAAGTCAGATGTCTGAGGCAGGTAGAAATAAATTCTGTTTATCAGAAAGGGTGTTACCCTGTTGAAATTCATGTTAATTGAAAATGTAATCAGAAAGGATGCACCAGCTGCGATATGTCACTATGGTACTTGTTTGAAAATAATTTGTGTCGCTCACAGGCACCCATTACAGAAGCTCCATTGAGTTCAGAAGGCTCAGCTGGTGCCTGCAGTAGCTAAACATAAGGTTTGTTGAGTAGAAATGCCCAGTTGCGAGCTGAAAAACATACAAGCTTTGGCAATGCCAATAGTTCTGACTTTAAAGGAATGTTGTACAGTAATGTGAAGCATTACAACTTAGAGCCCTATTATGATGTCGGGTGGCGTTCTTCTGCCCGACATCATCTCGGTCATGGGACCGACTGACCCCCGGTCAGTGGTCCTGACCGACTAATTAGGATGCGACCGAATACTGTTCAGTCACATGCCTATACTTTACAATGGAAACATGTATTCCAACCAGAAGGCATGCCCCCATTGTAAAATAGGAGGTGCAGTTCATCCCTGCAATCCATGGCAGGCACCTTAAGGTACCATGGGTGCCCCCTCAGCCTCCAACCAGAGGCTGTTCACCCACTGGGGCACTGCTGGGGGCCCCCAAAGTCGAGTTCTGACAGCCTTTCTGTGTCGGAAAGGCTGGCACAGAAAGGCAGTCAAAACCCGACATCATAATCCCTAGGGTGGAAAGAGCCGCCCTAGGGATTACTAGTCACGTTCCAACTGACTGTCGGGCTCTCCAGAATGACCGATCGGATTCCTTTCCGGCCGCCTCCATCATAAAGAGGTGGTCGGAAAGGAATCCAACAGGTATATTACGATACGGTCGGAAAGGCTCTGACCGATGGTCAGAGCCAATTCCGATTGTAACCGGCCCCTAAATAGCTTGGAAATAGATATGCATTTGTGTGGAAGCAAATTACTACTGACTAATATTGGTGTAGGTTAAAAGTTGATATAGGTTAATGACTACCCTCCTCCCGTTTGCCATAGGAAACCAACACAAAACCTCATTATCTAAGATGATGTAATAGCATTCAAATGTAGTGTGTGTGCCCCTGAAAGTTCAAGCTTAGGAAACTGAATAAATAAATAAAATGATCACATCTGCGTGAAGGGCAAGCAGTTTTTTGGTGGAAGCAGACATCGGCCCAATCAAAACATGTACTCCTGACTTTTCAACATGTGGGTGGAGCCAAAGCCACTTTCTAGTGATGCTGACATAATTGTCTGCACTGTCAAGCCAGATCATAAAAACAGGTCTTCAAATGTCCTACAATTTGTAAAATATAATAAATAAACAAATTAATCTATTGTAATACCTTGAACTAATAGAAAACAATGGAAATTAAACACAGAGATATAGAAATATAGGCAATAGTCTTTTCCCATTTCCTCTACCATGGTGGGATGAGGACAAGAAGGAAGACAAAGGTGAGGAACCAAGGCCATTTCTTGAGGATAACACAGGGAGATCAGGCACAGTTTTTGACAACGTGTTGTGTAGAAATATAAAGGGACAGCAAAGGGGTGATTTGACTTTACGAAAACAGTGGGATGGAAGCAGAGGCGGGGCATAGGTGATGAAATGTATGAGAAGGAGTACGGTAAGGCAGTATGGTGAGGAAGAACAGACAACAGGGAATGTACCAGGGCACAGAAAAAGAATGGGTCAGAGAAGACAGAGGATGTGTTGGCAAAAAAAAGCAAATACAGAGCAACAGTAAAGCTGGGACTCCGTAGCACCTGCTGCGAGGAGTACAGGCCAATATCTGTACTGAACACAGTGGTGAAAATATGGCTCAAGATGTTAGCTAACCAGCTATCGGGTGTGATCGGCCACACATTGTCTACCCCAACCAATTTGGGTTTATGCCCCATCAGACACAACATATTGAGGGTCAATAACACCATTAAGATGAGTGCCAGATTGCCGGTCACCAAGCTCTGCTGCTGGTGGACTTCCAGAAGGCGTTTGAGTCGGTGGACTGGCATTACCTGTTTGCCCTCTTGACCGATTTCGGCTTCAGGCCAAGATTTGTCAGCTACGTATGACTCCTACATACAGGCCTGCAAGCATGTGCATTGGAGGGTACTATGTCTGATTGGTTGAACATAGAGAGTTGTACTCACCAGAGTTCTCCACTCACCCCCTTACTTTTGTCCTAGGCAATTGAGCCCCTGGCGGCGGAAGTGAGGGTGAATGCTTTGTTTCGTCACTTCTAGTGGTCTCCGGCGGTCAGCGACAAAATATTCCTCTATGTTGATGATGTCTTATTATAGCGGGATGATCCCGAATCGACGGGGGCCTGCACCTTCCAAATCTTCCATGTTTTTGGGGCCTACTCCGGCCTACATATGAACGGAGCCAAGGCATCCTTATACGTTACTTTTGCCTGATAGGCCTGTCATTGGCTTCGGAGCTGCAGCTGTTCCCTTGGGGTTTAAATAATTGGGGTCTTGGTTACTGAAGACAGGACCCGGGTTTATGAGGTCAACTTGCAGTCTCAGCTGGGTGGCTTGGTGAAGGATGTGAATTTTTGGTCTTCCCTTTCGTTGTCTTTGCTTGGATGCACTGCCATATTCAAGATGATTTCCCTCCCGCGGCTCGTCTACCAGCTTCATAACCACCCCTTACCAGTGGGGTCAGCCTGTTGAAAAGGGCCCTCAAATCGGTCCTTGAGAAGTGCTGCAGACTCGCCTTTGAAGGTAGCGTTCCTGCCCTAGGTACACTGCTATGTTACAGGGCTTACATCTCCTGTTAATCAGTGACTGGTGGTTTGATGAATTCCACTACTCAGTGTACCCGGTGGAGGGGTGAATTATGGATAAAAGTAGCCTCCCCCACTTACTCTACAATGGGGACATCCCAAGCTCCCTGCCCTCCTAGACAAGGGTTATGCTGCGGGCATGGCAATGGCAATGGGGTAGGCGGGCAGGCTCACAGTGAATACCCGACTGTGGAAGGGGACTAGATTCCCGCACGTCGCAGCTCTTTACTGCGTTTCCAGATGGGATACCATAAGGATATCGACCCTGGGCAACGTGTCCCACAATGGATCTACAAAGTCCTTCCAGGAGCTGCAGGTGGAATACTAAGTATGGGCACAAAATCCGTTCCGCTTGCGGAATTTGCGGATTTTCGGCAATTTTGCAATCCGCGCATCTCACGAAATTGCCGAAAAATCGGCAAATCCGCTCACGGGCGCATTTTTTTTTTGCACATGCCCGAGTTGAAGCTCAAATAGTAACGTTTTAATCAGCCCAAACAACTAGTGAACACGCTCTAGACTAGGCAGGTGTACTTCCTCCCCATATCTACCGCCTACAATTAGATGTAATCCTTGATGGAGGTCTTTGCATCCACGAGTTTCTCGAGCGCAATCCCCGTGTACTTCCTGTGACCAGGAGGCTGCTTTCTTCTCATTTGCTGCTCTGATCGGTCTCTGACCCTTTATAAACAAGAGGCATGTGAACTCGCATAGAAGCCCTGCCTGTTTGGCCCCTCCACACACACACTAGGGTATGCAATGTCTTCCCGCCCTTTCCTCACTATGATGGACAGCTCACTCGAGGGACCTCGGCGCCTTTCGGCGGTGTGGCAAAGTTACAGACACACGTGGTCACATATTTGTGCAAATCCGCGAGTTCGCGGATTTTCCCTCGAACTCGCGGATTTGTTTGCCATTTTTGCGAGATTTCGCGGACCGCGAATCCGCAAAATTCACCCATGCTTATGGAATACCCAGTTTTTCCACTAGATCCGGCACGCACTCACGCCACACTTGCAACTCAATGCGGTCATCCCCATTACTCTACTGTTGAAGCGAAAATCGTACTTACCAATATAAAGGAACACAAACTGTCTGACCCATACCAGAAGTTGCTGTGCAACCAGCCAGACCCACTGGTCAGGGTGAGGGAAGTGTGGACACAAGACTTTGACCGCTGGAGGACGTGGACTGGATTGAGGCCGTGGCTGTCCTTAGGAAGGTGGTGATAGCTTCTCAGTTTCTCAGTTTCAGCTGTTGCATCACACATACTTTACAACAACATGATTGTTCATAATGGGACTGGTTGGTTCAGGAACTTGCTTTCACTGTATTGACCCTACCAGGGACCTGATAGACACATTTTGGCACTTCCCGGTCTCATTGCGTTTGTGGGAGGGAGTACTGGGAACCTTGGGGACAATACTGGGCTGGACAATACCTAGAAGCCTGAAATTGGTCCTTCTACTCATCAAAGAGGATGTAGGGGGGTGACAGATACAAGAGAGCACTGGTCTGGTTGGGCCTACTGGTAGCTAAGACTGACATCGCATAGGCATGGAAAGACACCACTGCCCCCCATTAGATAGCTGGGCCACTGGTATGGATCATTGCATGAGTCTGGAACGTCTGGTTTACTCGGCCAGGGGGTAGCAACAGAAACACTATAAGGTTTGGAAGGACTAGGCCAGAAATAGAGGGATACATCTTGAAACATGTCCACCTCAAACATGGTCGTTGGAGGGGAAGACACATTTCTGAGGGGCCATGTTGGATTGATTGCATGGGGAGATGTTCATGGTTTAATGTTTTTTGTTTGGTCTCGGATGGGGGTGAACTGCTGGCTCTGTACCATGCTTGGACACTGTGTGGTTAAACTCAATTAAACAGTTAACAAGAAATTACTTAACAATGAAAGGAGAGAGAGAGGCTCTTTGAAGAGTACCTATACTTGGGTTGCAGACAACTTGCTCCCCAAATGGTATTGTGAATATTGACAATTTTCTGGGAGAGTTGGACTAAACTCCATAGCTGGTTCTGACTTAAATATTACCTCTAGGAAGTGAGGTCAGCGCTGAAATAAGTTCATGTTTTTTAGCAAAAATGTCTATAATACATAAAAATGGGGAAACAACCTTTACAACGCAGTCATTACATCGCACCACACTTACAACACAGTCATTACATCGCGACATCCTTTACAATGCATGTCACTACAACGCAGGCATTACAACGCATACCATTACAACACATACCATTGCAACGCATAGTACCCCTACACTATCCAACACTTAGCCTACTGTTGCACCCCCTGGAGTTAGAATAGTAATTTTAACCCCTACACTATCCAAAACTTACCCTACTGCTTTACCCCCTGGAGTTAGAATAGTAATTGTTACCGCTACACTATCCAACACTTCCCCTACTGTTGCACCCCCTGGAGTTAGAATAGTAATTGTTACCCCTATACTAACCAATACTTATCTTAAATGCAATGGTATGCGTTGTAATGGTATGCATTGTAAAGGTAGTATGCGATGTAATGGAATGCGTTGTAGTCGATGTTGCAATGTAAAAACTGCGTTGTAAGTGCATGTGTGGTAAATGTATGCGTTGTAACGGCATACATTCATAAAAATGATGACTTGTGTTACTTATTTCACCAAGAGATGTACAATTTGTATAATTGAAAAATATAAATAAACATTGACTGCTCATCTAGTTTGAATAATTTCAGATTCGATTATGCTTACCTGCATGATATTAATAGGGGTCGCTGATTAGTCAATATTCTCAAAAAACATACATTTGACATTTATACTCTTTGCGAGTGTCCACCCCCTGAAATCTCATGTTCTGGAGATGGAGAGCATTTAAACAAAGCCTTTCAGACTCACAAGACACCATCTCTTTATTATTTGCTAGAAAAGACTGGCTCTGCGGATGAGACATGTATACAGACACCATGGGATATACACTGTGTCAGAGCTAAATGAACACTTGGTTGTGAGCGTGACGTGACTTACCTCCTAGCACGCAGGTGTTCTGTCGATGTTTGTATCTTGCAGAGGGCATTTAAAAATCCACTAAATATTGACAAATTGTTTGCAACAAAACAATCGACGTTCTCGTGATTAGAATTATTTTTCCAGAACTCAAATAAAATATGGACTTTTTGTCTTGGCGCTACATGAACCCTGGAGTATGGATAATTGCTCCCTTCCAGACAGTAACAGCTAGCCAAGAGGAACACTGCAGCTACTGAAGTCCTAGAGTTCGGACAGAAACTGTCTATCTGGAACTATAACTGGTGGCCTACGGTGGCAGGAGCCTGTCCGGTCCCAGTGGCAAAAAAAAGGAACCTAGGGTTCATTTTCGACAAAGACCTGTCATGGAAGCCACAGGTTAACTAGGTTGTCTCTGCCTGCTTCTTCCTGCTTAAGGGGCTGAGAAAGATCCCTTATCATCTCAGGAATACGGTTATAATTGCCACCATCTTTTCTAGAATAGATTATGGCAATTCCCTCTATCTAGGAGCAGGGTGCGCTCAACTGGCCAAGATGCAATCAATTCAGAACGCTGCAGCCAGACTGCTCCACCATCTGCCTAAATATCATTCCACCTCTCAGGCCATCAGGCAGCTACACTGGCTCCCAGTTCAGAGGCGGATTGACTTCAAAGCGCTCTGTCTGGTCCACAAAGCATTGGCGGGAGTGGGGGCCTCAGATCTCCAACATCTATTTACGAGGTACCTGCCAATCCGACCTTTGAGGTCTGCCTCGCAAGGGCTGGTTATGGTTTCCAAGATCAATAGGCAACGCTGGGGAGGGAAGGACTTTTCCTATCTGGCCTCGAGGCTGTGGAACTCCCTACCACAGCAGGTAAGACAAATTTCCAACCATCAGGGGTTCAGGAAGGACGTTAAGACGTGGCTTTTTACTCGATAGGACTTCTGGCCTTGCATATCTCAGTTACCGTGCACAGCGCCAAGACGCCTCGGCATTAATGCGCTTTAGAAATATCATCACTCACTCACTGAGATCCCAACATAAAGGTGAGTACGGCAAAAAGTCTGACTTAAGATGCACAAATGTGCCTTTTTAAAAAGCACCACCGCCTTTTGAAGGGCACCGCAGGGAGAACCGCCACGCCACCTGGTCGGCTGACCACTGAAAAGTAGTAATCTGGTGGGTGGCGATAACCTTCGGCGGAGTGGTGGCACGGTGGTTAGTATTTTAATTATATTTCTATTATATATTTATAGTATATTCAATTACATGATATACCTCTGCACACACAGGTGTATGTTTTAGTAGTAAATGTGATTCATAGAAATTATTCAAATGAATGTAATTTAATTTTTATGAAAATATTTGCTACAATAATTTTTACATGGATAACGTTATTAAAATATTTATAGTTAAACATGTACTATTTTTGTAAGTTATTATTACCATGAAATTATATTTATTTAGATTTTTATAAATGTAAATAATTTAACAGTATTTCCAACAGGGTGTTCTTTTAAGTTCTTACCTACATTTTTTTTCTATGGGAGGGTTTGGAATACCAGGGGTTGGCCATGAGTGATGCTACAATGATACTGGTCTTTTTTTTTATTTTTAGTAATAACTTATACTTGTAAGTGAGGCTCCACTCCTTTTTTCAGGGGGTGGTGACATGTGAGTCTACACCTTTGAGTTATCTTTACTCTTGGACATTTTGTGAATAGACAAAAGTAGAAAAGTTGCTGAACAGTGTAAGAGTAAAGAGTGTAAGTTACCTTTGTGAATAGCCCAGAAAGTGTATACCTCGGCCTCATTATGAGTTGTTCGCAAAGTGTAGAGTTGGGAGCAAATGGTTGCACCTAGTTTTGTATTTTCTCTCATTATTAGTTGAACTCACATACCAATAATTCCCGATTTCTTTATGTGCAGTTTTCTCCAGGTTGAACATAAAGGATATTGTGCAGGACAAACGAACAATAGATTGTAAAGTAACAAAAACGTTTTTGCACTTGATTTCAATTATGTTATGCAAAAGAAATAATCATATGCAAATACAGACGTGATAGACTATACAAACAGTATTCTTAAGATGTATTTTCTGAGTCCGTAATAACCGTCCCATGTAGAATGAGGCCTTCAATAGAGACATAATGTTGGGTGGGGATCAAGTGGAAACTTGCATGTCAAGACCAATGCTGTTATTTAGTGGTTGAGAGAGGTTGAGGGTCATTTCTTCAGTACATTTGAGACAGCAAGTTTTAAAATGTCACTTGTTGAATAGACTAATGTCACACTAAGATTTCTGATTGCTTCCCAACACAAATACAAGTTGTTTTTGTCAGGGGGAATAACAGCTTCTTTCTCCGACAATAATCAAATGGGCCTACATTTTTGGGAACGTTTAGACATCTCACATTTCAAATATCTGAGGAAGTGATTTCAACAACTGCTGGATTTCTTTTTCCGGAATGGTGCTCACTCTTATCTGCCTCAGATACTAACACAAAAGGCATAACAACAGTTTTCAAAACCTAACAACACAAAATTATTGGCACAGAGGAAAGAACTGAGGTCACTGGTGTTGGAGCAAATTTTATTTCCTAACAAAATGCTTTTCATAATAATGTGCAAAGCTTACGCAAAATATATGCTAAATGCTAAACTTTTAGTAGGTAGTCATACTTAACTGTAATGGGCCTGCAAATAAAGAAAAGTGCTGATTTAAGTTAGCCTAACTGTTGATGCCAAGTTAAATGGAAAATAATGCCTTTACACTGAAAGACCTGAAAATCAAATTTAGTCCATAGTGATTTCTTCAAAAATGTTCTTTATTATAAATCACATAAAAACAGCCAACGCGTTTCGTTCCCAAAAGGGATATGAAATAGCTGACGGATATAACTTATAACATAAACAATTTACAACACGGACAATGACATCACCAACTGACGTATGTTTTTAATCATCATTTGACAAAAAATATACATTATGGCACGTAAGACATACTATAAAGAAATACATGAAAAGAAAACACTAATAAGAAAATACACAGACTAGTTTTATGGTTTTTCTCTGTACGACAAAAGATACGTGTACCGTACGGATAACATAAATACTCCCACATGAAGACAGACACAATCTTATGATATTGAAACATAAAAAAAGTATTTTTTGTAAAAAAAAGAATCAAGTCTTAAGCCTATTTATAGTCTGTTACAAATGTAATTTATTAATTTAATTTAATTTAAATGTATGCATTATATTCGAATGCTGAAGTCTTTGACTCATCCATTAAAGACAATGAGTGTCCTCCAAAAGTCGCCCTACAACATAATGCAGATAATCACTTGGAGAAATCTGTAATAATTTAATGAATCCCTTTCATAAACATAAAAATCAATTTGAGATAGCGTAGAAGAAGAGAAACAGAAGGAACGGGTAAACATCTGCTAAGATATAGTGACAGACCCTGTGACATGGAATCCATTTATCGAGTTTAATCTTTGCATGATATTAACATTGAACCCTGTCTTTAACTGAACTCTTACCTTAATAAGGTAAAGTTCTAATGCGCCATTCAGATACATCATAAAAGCAGATTTTTCGTCTTCTGATAGCGGTATGCTTCAAATTTAACAGTTTGACATCTGGATTCGAAAAATAGTTAAACTTAGGAGCAGATTGAAGTTGAGGTTTTAGTTACAAAAGCTGCTAACTAATTCTATAGACGTGAGGATTACTTAATAAACATGATATGGCTGAAAAGACCTATAATCCCCAAAGGTGTAGGGACACTCACCCCAAAATTATCACAACCTCCATGTTTTCTGAAACCACCTGTCCACGTCAAATGTCACACACAGAAAATCCCTGATCCAAAGCCTACAAGTTGTTCCACGAACACACCTACACTTGTGCTTTCTATTGCCACCTCCAATTATCCAACCCGCGGGCATTTTGCGCCTCAGAAACCTCCTTGCCCGCGTAGCTATTCATGAAGGCCATGAGTGCGATCCTATACATCTCTTCACCAATATGGGAATATATGAGACCCCTCAGGTGACATTTGTTAAGTATAATATATAAAATGGCACTGGACCTTGTGCCTCCGGATTGTTAAAGTGTGGATGACATACGCCTGGACAGCTACCCTAATTATGCAGCCAGGTACGGCGGCCCAAGCACGATCCCGTGTAAATTGCCGACAATACGGGTACTTATAAAACCTGGTTGCCTTCTTTCAATCTTAGTATTAAATCGTATTCAAAACAAAGATGGCCCCGTGCCCCCGGTCGCAGGGAGACCCGTTTTAATGGTCGATATCTGCTAAACCGCAGCCTCACAAGGTTCCTTAAAAAACACAGTACCACAGCGAAACTCCAAGGGGTCAGCCATAAGTTTCCCCACGTCAAACCTACTGATACATTTAGTTCACGTTACCCACATACCCTGATAAGTGTGGGGACTCTCCACCTGTTGATCGGAAAGATTTTTGAAAAAAACCTTTGTCTCCGCCATAGTTTAAATACTCGTAGCTATCAACAGGTGAAGGAGGGTGACATTCGTGTCACCGAACGCCCAATCAATTACACCACTCTAATGGCACAGAAAGTCATGTCAAATGTACAAACTTTAAATGAAAGCCACCCGGACCAGTATATAGATTCAAGGATGGGCAAAGGTAATGATATTAAGTACATGCGAAAACAACAAGGTCATGTACGCAGGGTCCAGTATATAAATTTGCGCATGGTGAAGGTAATGATATTGAGTACAAGCGAAAAGAAGGTCACGTACGCAAGTTTGTGCAAATATGTACAAACCTACTAATGAACCCCAAATGTGGTCATTGTGAATAATACCATCCAGTATGTAGATTCATGCATGGGCAGAAGTAATGGTGTCAGCCATCTTTGAGTGGCACAGATAATGTTGTCCAAGGCATCAACTTACATTGAAACTAATCCGATCCTGCATATGGATTTGTGCATGTACGTACAAACCTTTTATTTCTGGGCATCGATATTTCTACAAAGTCACAAGTGAGAGCTAGTCCCTTCTATCCTAGTTCCTCTTCAACTTCACAAGGCATTCTACCTCTCATACTCTCTGACCCTTTCACCCGCTATCTAAAAAGCTACACCTCCACTATGGAGCTCATGGGTTTGCACACCTATTCCATTAAATACCCCCCAAATTTACAAAAAAAAGCTGCCAAAGGCTTCACACATAATCTATTAAAATTTCACCCAGAAATTCCATTCTCTGACCCTTACCTCTCAAACAACAAAGGACATATAACTAATGACATCATCTTCTATACCAAAACAAGAGCCCAATGGTGGAAAGCCTTTCTCACCGTATTCTTGATTGCATCCACTAGGAAAACAGCAGATGGTCTTACATTATCCATCATTCCCTCATCATTTTACAAAGCGGCAGCTACAATTACTATCCATCATAACGGGATTATCCTCATGCAAGCATCAGATCGTAACCTAAATCTACTGGATTACATCTTTCCTCTCATCAAAGAGAAGGTTGTAAGACCCTATCCCACCTATCCCTCCTCCTCAGCGAACCACTCGCCCAGCTCTCTGCCCGACCCCTTACCTGACCATCAAGATATTTTCCCTTGGTATCCTATCGGGCATATACACCCACCCCAGACCTAATCGACACCCCTGTGAATTACATTCATCTCCCCAAGTCCTACTCCCCCAGGACCACCATAATTCCTACTATGCCAATCACACCACACACTCGTTTCTCCTCTCCTCCAGCCCTCCCACACGCCCCTCGCCACCACCACCACTTACCCGATTCCACGTCCATACCTTCTATCACCCTCTACATAACACACCCCTCCCCACTTCCCACTCCACCCGCCAACTCCACTACAAATTCTGCTCCAATTTCCCCCCCACACCCTTACATCTGCCCAGCCTGCCTTCCCACCCTCTCCCTCTTCCCTCACTACGAATCCCACCATCCCTCCCATAGCACACTTCAATACCTCTTCACGTCCCTACTCTACTCCCCCCTTTCCATTGATTAACACACTGAAAAACTGCCATACAATGAACCAGATCACATTTCACCCCAGGACACCACACAAGTATTAACCCTTCCTCACTTAATTACAGTCCAGTCTATGAAAATGTTAACTCCGACACCTGACCCTAGAATTGATGAGCTATTACTATCTCTACAACAAGTCACAGAGGACATCCAAACTCTTCATGACCTGATCCTGCAACATCCCAAGCCACACGCAAAACTCACCCATCAGCCACGCGCTAGATACCCCAAACAGAAGCTCTTTAGATGGCGAACAGTACCTTACCCCAATGCCACATCCCGTCCGATCAGAAGGAAAAACCCTCTATCATCGAAAGATCTAACTTCCCTACTCCATTCTTACGAGCTCCCAACTCCAACCCTTAACATTTCGCACACGGGTAACACATAGAAATTGTCTTTAATCCAATTCATCCCTTCCAATGCCTCTAGAGCAACAAGACACATTTTCAGAGGTTTTGTTGAAAACAACCTCATGCGAGTACCCATCCTATTCGAACCCAACACTACTCCTACCAAGAACCGGCTAAAATGTATTCTACTAAACTGTAGGTCGGCCACACAACATGCCACCGATATAGCTGACCTCATACTTACTAATGAACCTGACCTTCTAATTTTAACCGAAACATGGCTAAATGAATCATCCACGTCCATCCTAGGCATACTAGTACCCCCAAACTATCACATCACAAGACTCGATAGAATTAATAGGCCAGGTGGTGGTATTGCCTGCATACATCAGAACAACCTCTCTGTGAACTGCTCCAACTCCCTAGTTCTCTCTTCCTGTGAATACCTATGTTTAGACATTACTAATAATAACAAGCCAATATGCTCACTACATTCATTTTACCATTCACCATGAAACAACTTCACCTTCATTGTACACGTAATGGATATCCTAGCCACAAATGTCGGACAACAGAACATTCAGATATTCCTGGGGGACTTTAACCTCCACTGGAATTACCCTGACGACCCAGAGGTCAATAGCCTCAAAGAAAAAAAACAACACCTCACCCATGAAAGAGGCTCAACCCTTGATCTAGTAATTTCCAAAGCGGACTCCACCCAGGTTGAATTCATCCTCCCATGTGACTGGTCTGACCATCACATCATCACTTTCTATATCAATGAAGCAGTTAAACTACTCTCTGTCCAACCCACGAGAACTAAAATCTAAAAGAGGAACCTAAAACACGTCAGTCCCGTCTCACTCGCAACCGCTAGTCCTATCTTCATGCTCCCCCCTGTTAGGGATAGATGATGTACATGATCTGACTAATCATTACTTCCACTCTTTGAACATGTTATTAGACAATCTAGCTCCCCTACAACTGAAAAGAGCTGCCAAAAAAGACTCAAAACCCAGGTATGATGATAAGCTAAATGAAGACAGAAGATCACTAAGAGTAATTGGACGACAATGAAGAGTGGTACCATCCTCTGACCACCTCAAGTTACTAAGAAGCACGAGAAACTCCTATTACAGAAAGAGTAGACGATGAAGAGCTGACTTCTTCAGTAAACAATTAGACCAAGCCAAGAATCGTCCCAAAAGCTATTTGAACTAATCATATCTCAATCTAAGGGTGTCTCCCACCCCCCCCAAGTTAATCCAGACACCCTGCCCACTTGCGAGGAATTTGCTTCCTTCAACAAAGACAGAAAACATAAAGACAGACCTGCTTAACGATCTATTATCCCATTCCGACCCACACATGATCTCCTCACTGACCCCGCTTGTGACCCCGCTTAGTTCTTCCGCAAAGTTTGACCTCAAAAACAATGCTTCCTGGGCCTCCTTCAACTTCTACAGCTAAGAAACTATCCTAAAACTGCTCACAGCCCTGAATCCATCCGATCACTTCACATACCCTCTCCCAGCAACCTACTTAAAAGACTTAGGGGTCGATTACGATGGCGGACGGACCTGCGCCCGTCCACCACCCCCGAGGTGGAGGGACCGTCCGCAGGGGCAGCGGCAGTCCCTCCGTTGGAATTAGGATGTGACCGCCACCCTGGCGGTCACATCCCATATACTTAACATTGCGGCGGGTGCTGCTTTAAGCAGCACCCGCCGCAAAGTTAAAAATGCATGTTTTCCTTTGACATGCACAACGTGGCAGGCACCGCGTGGTGCCTGCTACCTTGTGCATGCCAAAGCAGGGGGGTACCATAGGTACCCCCCATGTGTACCCCCCAACACCCTGGGGGCCCGCAAGGGGCCCCCAGAAGCAAAGGTCCACATGATTTTCCACGGCAGAAAAACCGCCGCGGAAAAGCATGTTTCCGCACCCATCCTAATGTGGCTGGCGGTGTCTTGCAGACACCGCCACCATATTGCAGTCCACACCCCGCGGATCAGCGGCGGACGGACCTGCTGTCCGCCACTGATCCCACCGCCATCATAATCTGGCAGTGGGTGTTTTCTATGCCACGTCGGTGAATCTGCATCCTCCGGGCCGGCAGTGGCTTCCACCGGCCCGGAGGATGCGGATTCACCACCATCGTAATCGACCCCTTAATTCCAATGTTAGTGCCTCTATATGGACTAGGATTATAAACACCTCTCTTCTGCAAGGAACCATCCCAGACATCCTTAAAGCAGGTCAGGTATCTCCCATCTTAAAGAAACCGGCCGACCCATCAGACCTGAATAACTACCGCCCAAAATCCAACATGCCTACCATGGCCAAACTATTAGAAAAATGTGTTCACACACAGCTTAGCAACTACATAGATCACTTCAACCTGCTCGATCATATCCAATCAGGTTTCCGGGCAGGGCACAGTACCGAATCAACCATGACCCACATAATAGGTGACGCATTAAAAATCCTGGACCAAAACAAAGCCTGCTTACAAAATCTGCTTGACCTATCCTCAGCCTTCGACACCGTCAAACACGACAACTTATTAGACCTCTTGAAACATAGGTCCATTCTAAACTGGTTCATTATCTTCATTCAAAACAGAACACAAAGATTCAAGATCAATCAATCTTTATCCAAGCCCATCCCCGTCACTTTAGGAGTACTACAGGGATCATCCCTCTCCCTGACACTCTTCAACCTGTTTATGGAACCACTCACCGAGCTTCTCAGCCCCTCAAATGTCCACTATCACATGTACGCAGACGACACACAACTCTACATTAAGATTCACTCACTTGAGGACATAAAATTTCTCAACTCAACCCTCCAAAAAACGCAGTCCTGGCTGGCCAAAAACCACTTAAAACGAAACACCCTTAAAACCGAATTCTTCTTAATCGCTCCCCCAGCCAAACAATCATCATCTGCGAGCGGATGAAGCACCTAACAGCACTCGTCGGTCAACCTTTCATTATCGACTCTGCGAAATCACTGGGAATAACTCTGGATAATAAGCTAAATATGCAGAAACACATCAGCGCTGCGACTAAAGGAGCACATTTTCAGACGAACACTCTGAGAATACTGAAACCCTTCATACCTGCAAATGACTTCAAACAGGCAGTTCAGGCTCTAATAATCCCCAGAGTGGAGTATGGGAGAGTCGCTCTTTGCGGCCTTCCCAGATCGAATATGGCCCCTCTACGAGCTTCAATCAACGCAGACACTAGACTAATCACAGGCTCCAAAAGAAACTGTCGCATCTCCCCTGACCTTCGTGCCCACACCTGGCTACCTTTTGAAGCCAGAATCCATTTCGAAATCGCCTGTATGACACACAAGGCATTGCATCACAAAATCCTTAGATACCTAGCGGAGAAATTGGTGCTATCAGGTGGTAAAAGAACCACCCGGAGCTCCTAAAATCTTCTACTGAAACCACAACAATTTACCAAAAAGAAAACATACAACTGAACCATCTCAGGAATGGCCCCCAGGATTTGGAATGCCTTGTCCCTAGAAAAGAGACAGAACCCGTCTGCAGCATTTTAAAAAAATGAAGTGAAATCGATTCTCTTGGCCAAATTCACTTGAACTATTTATACAACCGTGCATATATTTGCTAGTCTGTGATAGTTACCACTTCTGTGTTAACATAACCTATAGTATTTTTATGTATATGTCTGTCACCTATATTTGCCCTGTAAAGCTCTTTGAAACCCACAAGGGTCTTGTTCGCGCTATACAAAACCTTCAAAATAAATACAAATCATGTCACCGCGGATCTCACTATCAGTTACTCATAAGTTAAGCACAAGCGATAGTTAAAAAACAACGCTGTCATGTACGCAGGTTTGTGCGAGTATATATGAACCTAGTAATGAGTCCCTTTTTTGTGCCTTCTCTGAACTAGTAAACACACTGATTTCCGTAAGTCTACTATGTATTCGATCTGAAGGATCGTTAGGGCTCAATTGCATAGTTAATGGTTACCTCTTTATGGTTCTCTTGCCAGCTTGCAAACTGATTGTTTTTTTGCAGGTGGTGAAACCGCTTGTTGATGAACGGATGAATCATAAGGACGAATGTTAATTTGTGCTCTTGAAATGTAGCAACCACTCTCTCTTCATTATATAATTTCTCTCTTTCTCTCCTGTCTTTACTTTATGTGTCTTTTCACCCCCTTTTACCTCAAAAACATATAGGGGTTTGCAATAAGGTAGCATTTATGTTCCCACAATTTGTCGTAATTAAAGGACAGAATTAAAATGTTATTGTTCATATTTTAATGGTATATCGATACGGAGAAGAGCTTTGTGAGGAGTGGAGGAATGTATAAGGCCGTTTGGCTAACCTAGTTGATTATATGAATTGAATGAGACTATCCCACCTTGGATAAATGTTGACCATTGGTCGGGTTCCATATAAATCTTCCGGCCATTTGGGTATTAGCCATAAACTGTAGCATCATCATAGAAACTATCTTTAAAAGAATAGTCTTATACTTTAGAATTTCTGACCAGCAGCTATATATACAATGTGGGCTGTGAGTCGATTCACTCTTTTTCTAACTTTTGCACTGGTAACCTGGTCTTAAAGCTTAATTTTGAACATGACGCCTGTACAAGGTATTATTTGCACTGACCAGATTTGGAGTTCATTAGTAGGTTCATATATACTTGCGCGAACCTGCATACATGACCGCGTTGTTTCTTAACTAACTCTTGTGCTTAACTTATGATTAACTGATAGTGAAATCCACGATGACATGATGTGCAGGAATAAAAGGTTTTTACGTACATGCATGAATCCATATACAGGATCGGATTAGTTTCGATGTAAGTTCATGCCTTGGTCAACATTATCTGTGCCACTCAAAGATGGCCGGCACCATAACCTCCGTCCACGCATGAATCTATATACATGCTGCCTCCGGATGGTATTATTCACAATGACCGGATTTGGGGTTCATTAGTATTTCGTACATAGTTGCATGAACTTGCGTACGTGACCTTGTTGTTTTCGCTTGTACTTAATATCATTACCTTCGCCCATGTGCAAATTTATATTCTGGACCCTGCGTACATGATCATGCTGTTTTTGCATATATTTAATATCATTATCTTTGCCCATGCGCAAATCTATATACTGGACTGGGTTGGTTTCATTTAAAGTTGGTACAGTTGACACTACTTTCTGTGCAATTTAAAGATGGCTGACATCATTACCTTTACCCAGCAACCTTTTGAGTAGTGTAATTGACTGGGCGTCTGGTGACACGCAATGTCACATGCCTTCACCTGTTGATAGCTACGAGCATTTAAACTATGGCGGAGACCTGGGTTTTTTCAAAGATTATACCGATCAACAGGAGGAGAGTCCTCACACTTATCAAGGTATGAGGTGAACATGAACTAAATGTATCAGTATGTTTGACTTGGGGAAAGTTATGACTGACCCCTTGCAGTTTCGCTGTGATAATGTGTTTTTTAAAAACCTTGTGGGGCTGCAGTTTAGCAGCTATTGACCATTAAGACGGGTCTCCCTGGGGGCATGGGGTCCGTCTTCGCTTTGAATAAGATTTAATACAAAAATCGAAAGAAGGCAACCAGATAGGTTTTATAAGTTCCCGTATTGTCAGCAATTTACACGTGATCGTGTTTGGGCCGCCGTACCTGGCTGCATAATTTGGGCAAGTCTCTAGGCGTATGTCATCCCCACCTCAACGATCCAGAGGCACAAGGTCCAGGACCATTTTTTATATTATACCTAACAAATGTCACCTGAGGGGTCTCCATATTCCAATGTTGGTGAAGATATGTATAGGATTGCACTCATGGCCTTCATGCATGGCTACGCAGGCAAGGAGGTTTCCAAGGCGCATAATGCCTGAGGGTTGGATAATTAGAGGTGGTAATGAAAAGCATGAGTGTAGGTGTGTTTGTTGGCGGAACAACTTGTAGGCTTTGGATCAGGGATTTTCTGTGTGTGACATTTGACGTGCTCAAAAAAATGTAGAGAGTGGTCCTACTTACCAAAGGTATTGTGTAATGAATTGTTTTGTGTTACAAATTATGCAATAGTTCTTTGATACATGTATATATAAATGTATAAGTTGAATTAAAAAAATCTTTTCAAACATTGTTTTTAACATTTTTAATTTACTGCATTTTATTTGATGAATCAAGCATTTATATATTTTACTTTTGGCTACTGGCACAGCTCTTGTGTAAATGGACGTTTGAGTGTGGAGCGAGTGATTGAGTATGCTATCCTAAGTTTTTCAAAGGGAATTCTTGTCTTGACATAGTGACATTTGATGTGGACAGGTGGTTTCAAATAACATGGAGGTTGTGATCATTTTGGGGTGAGTGTCCCTACACCTTTGGGTATTATGGGTAGTTTCGGCCATATCATGTTTATTATTTAACCCACACATCTATAGAATTAGTTAGCAGCTTTTGTATCTAAAACCTCACCTTCAATCTACTCCTACGTTTTACTACTTTTCGAATCCAGGTGCCAAACTGTTAAATTTGAAGCATACCGCTAGCAGAAGATGAAAAATCCACTTTTATGATGTATCCTAATGGCACATTAGAATTATACCTTATTGAGGTAAGAGTTTGGTTTAAGACCCGGTTCGATGTTAATTTCATGTCAAGATTAAACTCGATAAATGGATTCTATGTCATAGGGTCTGTTACTATATCTTACCAGATGTTCAGCCATTCTTTCTGTTTCTCTTCTTCTACGCTATCTCAAATTGATTTTTATATTTTATTTAGTGATTTATTAAATTATTACGAATTTTTCCAAGTGATTAGCTGCATCAGGTTGTAGGGCGACATTTGGAGGACACTCATTGTCTTCAATGGATGAGTCAAACACTTCAGCATTTGAATATAATGCATTAATTTAAATTAAATTAAATTAAATTTGTATCAGGCTATAAAAAGGCTTAAGATTTTAACACTATTTTTTACATAATTCTTTTTTTTGTTTCAGTATCATAAGATTTTGTCTGTCTCCATGTGAGAGTATTTATGTGATCCGTACTGTACACATATCTTTTGTTGTACAGAGAACAACTATAAAACCAGTCTGTGTATTTTCTTATTAGTTTTGTCCTATTAGTTATGTCTTTACAGTATGTCTAACGGGCCTTATAATGTATATTTTTTGTCAAATGATGATAAAAAGTACGTCAGTAGGTAATGTCATAGTCCATGTTGTAATTTGTTTATGTTATAAGTTATGTCCGTCAGCTATTTCATGTCCCTTATGGTTATTTATGCTATTTGTTACAGCCCTGATGAAGTTCCACAGTTTTATTTTGAGAACGAAACACGTTGGCTTTTTTTTGTGATTTAAAATAAAAAACATTTTTGAAGAAATCACTGTGGACTAAATTTGATCTTTTCGGTGCACCTCCTTCCTGTTCAACAAAAATTGTAATCTGTACTCAGTGGCACTGAAGGGTGACAAGCGCTGGAGAAGTTGTGTACGACTCTAAGAAACATATATGCAGCAATAAAGCGAGGTGCTATCCAAAAAGTCCATCACTCTGTGTCGCTGAAAGACCTGTTTTTCACATTGAATCTGCGCATGATGTTTTTCTCTTTGTCATCAATGTTGTATTTTTCCAGAGCCTTCTGTTGGCTTGTTTTGTATTGGACAACTGATAGTGAGTTCTCACCCGGAGGAGAGGAGGCAACCAGATGGATGATTCGTGGGAAGAACTGTCTGGACCACAAAATATCAACACTGTACCATTTCGAGGTCTAATGTCTGAAAGTTAATAGTCCCACTATGTGAAAAAGGGGAGTTTGCTTAATCCCAGGACTTATTAAGGAAAATAAGGGACCCCTATAAATATAACTAGCTATAGCATAGGGAAATAAACTAAAGTAAGAAAAAATATATAGCTAGAAAAGGATATCTACCTAAATATCTATAACATAAATACCAAACTTGCTAGTGGACTAATTGTCATAAAAAGAAGGGACACCCTATTAATACAATATGGACACTGGAGGAAGATATAGTGATGTATTTATTAATTTATTTTCGGGTATAAAGTTTCATGTTACATATTACTTTTCATGAGTTGAATTTACAATTTATAATTCACATTCGATCATTTCATGAGGTAAGTATTGACAATCAATATATACAAATCCAATAAATGGACGGAGCGTTGATTCAGGCAGTGCGGCAGATGTCTGGAACATGAAACTTTATACCCGAAAATAAATTAATAAATACATCACTATATCTTCCTCCAGTGTCCATATTGTATTAATAGGGTGTCCTTTCTTTTTATGACAATTATTTAGTCCACTAGCAAGTTTGGTATTTATGTTATAGATATTTAGGTAGATATCCTTTTCTAGCTATATATTTTTTCTTACTTTAGTTAATCCCGGTACTTTACTGAAATACTATTGGAGGATGGAGAAAGACGAAAGAATATAATGGTGCAACATAGAATTTGTGTATTTATATTAGTGCGTGTTCTTAGAACAGCAGCTAAACTCCAGACCTTTGCCTCTGGCATTCCTTTCCTGACACTCTGGCTGGGGCTCATCTCTGAGTTTCTTTGACTTCTCTACATGATAAGTTATTAGTCTATTTCTTATGTCCGATGATTTATGACTGTGAATGTTTTTTCCAGTCTGAGATGCAAAGGCTTCATGCTTGTGCATTGATTCTCTCATTAGAACTCTTTATTGGGTTACTGAACTGACACCTGTTTCTCTCCTTTATCCAATTTAGTCTAGAATTAGGGATCTTCCTTTATGGACCACAGTTGTTACATAATTTCAATATCAACTGCAATAATAACTAATATAGTATTTTATAATCAGATATTCATTGATGAATTATATTAACTTTCAATGCTGAAATTTAAAGATCAAACCTAATGAAAAAAAAGATGAAAGACTAAAAGATTTGAAAAGAAAACCCTTTAACTCACACAAAATTCTCTTTACTGACTGTACTAAAGTCTTTATGACTTATTGTTATGTAGATAATTGCTCCTTACTTTTCCTTGTCGGCGAACAATGGACCAGTGGCGACGGTTATTTAATGATTACATGCAAAGACTGAGATATTGAAAACCCCACTTCATTACCGGTACTCATCAGACCTGCACCTTACTGCATCATATATTTATATTTTTACTTCATTTGGGTTTGTCGATAATAATAATACACATTTGTGAAGCGCGAACAATCACTCGTAATGGTCTCTAGGCGCTGGGGGGTGTCGGGAAGATTAAGCAAGCTATTGCCCAGAGTCACATGGTGCTGGGCTAATCTGCTACCGGTGCCGGGGATCGAACCGTCATCTGCAGATTCCGGAGTCAGTCGCCCTGACCGTGGCGCCACACCTCTTCCCCAAAAGCACAAAGTCAATAATGACCGAATTCACCTTTCCACAACCTGCTGGATCATAACGACACCGTCTAGTGCGGTTGAATTGGGCATAGCTTGCCCTCCATGTTTCAAAATAATTCACAACCCCAGAGTAGGGGCCAGAGGAGGTGGCATCGGACTGATCTACAGAGAAACATTGAACTTATCTCAACTGACCATCAAGGCCATTGATGGCTGTGAGGTACTGGGCTTTTCTATCAGGGCACAGGAGGTGTGTTATATACGGGACTGCTATGCTACAGACCCCCGGCAGGGACGATATCAGCTGTGTCTGAGCTTATAGACCTAATCTACGATCTGTCTCACTCTCACACCAGACTGATGGTCCTGGGGGACTTTAATCTTTGGCCTGATGGACCTACAAACTCTGCCTTCTTAGAATTGGTCCAAGCCTGTAGCAACATCGAATTCCCACAGCTGGTGCTTTCGCCAACCCATTCCAAGGGCCATACCCTTGACCTGATTTTCGCGGATTCAGGTCAAGTGGTCTTGCGGGGAGTTATCTCTCAAGGCTGGACTGACCATTCCCTCGTCCTTTTCTCCCTTTCTTGTCCTGCTAGCAAGGCGGCCAGGGGCAACGTGGGAGGCACCAGAATGGGTAGACAATGGTCTAGACTTCTTGTGTCGCCCGCACCCCCTAGGCTATTGTTGGAGGGCTTTGTACTGGGAGAGACGGTGGATAGGAGCTATGAGAAACTCTGCCGACAGATATCGGCCTCTCTGGACTCTCTAGCGCCTATGCGTAAAATTAGAGCCAAGTCAAACCTGGCAATGCCATGGTATTCGGAGGAACTCCGGCAGCTTAAGCTTCAATGTAGACAAGCTGAGCGTGCTTGGAGGAAACAGTATCTGGAACCATGCAGAGCACGCTTTAAACAAACGCTGGCGATCTATAAAGCCCAGATTAAAGTGGCGAAGGCCAGACATTTGGAAGAACTTCTGCAGGCCGCGACAAATAAGTCTCAGACCCTATTCAAGGTCGTAAAGGATCTGGCCCATCCAGCCTGTACAAAAAACATTGTACCTGCCTCTCAAGCTCTCTGTGACTTGCTGGCACAGGCCTTTGAGGACAAGATTGTTACCATCTTAAACAAGCTTGCTTTGACATCGGATCAGACTGGGCATTTTTCCAACTGCGTCAAGATGGTGGAAGAGGGCGCTACGCCGGCGGAATTGAATACCTTGCCCCTACCTTCGTATGACGATTTTTGCGCACTGGCCGATGGCATATCCTCTGGCTCACCGTCCGACCTGTTGCCACCAAAATTTTGGAAGCTGTGCCGGGAAGAATTGTTTCCACCTCTTTATTCCATCTGCTGCCAATCCCTCAGCTCGGCGCAGGTCCCAGATAGCTGGAAACTAGCGGTTGTCTGTCCTCTCCTCAAAAAGGAAAACTTGGACCCTGCCTGTCCAGCCAATTACAGACCGATCTCTCTGTTGCCATTTCCTATTAAGATTCTTGAGAAATGGGCCACAAAACACCTTTCCAACTTTCTTGAGGTCAACAACTGTTTGGATGTGGCCCAGTTTGGCTTCAGACCAGCGCACGGGACTGAGGCAGCTTTGGTGACCGTCCTTGACGATCTGCGAACGCGGGCCGATCAGGGTCGAGCGACCTTTTGGTGCTGCTCGACATGTCGGCCGCGTTCGACACGGTCAGCCATACAATATTGATCAGGAGATTGGCGGAGGCGGGCGTATCTGGCCTGGCCCTTGAATGGCTGAAGTCCTATCTCGATCATAGACATCAGCAAGTGGCCATCCCACCCTTTAAATCTAACATCAGAAGGGTTGGCCAGGGCGTACCTCAAGGGTCAGCCATAAGCCCTATCCTTTTCAATCTCTACCTCCGCCCCCTGATCAAGTTGATTAAATCCTTTGGCATCACGGTCACCAACTACGCTGATGACACCCAGCTCATCTTTTCCCTTGAGGGCAAGGATGGAGTGTCCCTGGAGGCATTTCATTGCTGTATGAACACCACGGCAGAGTGGCTGGGTAACAACTCCCTGCAGTTCAACTGTGCAAAAACGGAGGTGCTGCACTGCTCCCTGGACCGCGTCCCTAGACCTCTGCCGCCAGATTTTTGGCCTTTAGATTTTCAGGGTGCCACTGCGCCCGTAGAGTCAGTCCGCAATCTGGGAGTAGTGTTTAGTACTAATCTGCAGCTTAATGCCTCTGTAAATCGCACAGTGTCCACCTGTATGGCACTGCTCTGCTCGCTGCGCAAGATCTTGCCCCTACTTCTGCCCCAGGTAAGACCAGAGGTAGTGCGGAGCATAATATTAAGTCGAGTTGACTACTGCAACGCACTACTCCTGGGAGCGCCGGCCAATTTGGTCGGAAAATTACAGCGGCTGCAGAACTTTGCTGCTAAATTGTCACTTTCACGCCGCCGCACGGACTCCTCTACCAAGGCTCTACGAGACCTTCATTGGTTGCCAGTCCCCCAGCGCATTGAGTTCAAGGCATTATGCCTGGTGTTTAGGGCCCTACATGGGCAGGGTCCGCCTCCTCTGCGTGACCTCTTCTCCTGGTACACTCCATCTAGACCGCTTCGGTCAGCTTCCTCCCACCTGGTGGTTGTGCCTAGGATTCTGAGGTCCCGGACGGGGGGTAGATCCTTTAGATTTGCGGCTGCAAAACTGTGGAACTCTCTCCCCTTGGGACTGAGAGGCTTGGAAAACCTTACTCTATTTAAAAAAACTTTGAAAACTCACCTGTTTCCCAGGGTAGTGTAACCATGTATTGTATGTGTACTGCATCAGGATAGTCTAAGCGCCAGGATGCCCGTCGGGTGACAGATACGCGCTATATAAGAATACCTATACATACATACATACATAACATATAAACATGCTATGCATTCCTGACTATAATGAGCATCCTCTTAGGTTCACCTTACTACTCATTTTCTTTCAGTGCCTCTCTATAATGAATGTCACTTAACACCCAATGAACCTTTATGGGTGTTCAATTCTATAACAAGGTTTTACAGGCATAAAAGTAAAGTGTTGTATGTTGGTGTACTTTGCTCATAGTTGAATTATGTGATTACTTAATATTACCTCTGTGACTGATACCCTTTCATATCTGCAAACTAGGGCCTTTCAATCTTTTAAACTTAGACCATAGGATTGAATGTGTGCAGCCTAAATAATAAACTTGATGCCATTCTTAGCTTACACAACAAATCTCCTTCCAAGTATTTACAATGTAAATTTATTAATCCTGCTAACTCAATATATTATATCCTCCAGTCATAGACAAAGGTGACTGCTAATGTCATTGTAGTTTCAAAGACTTGCATTCTAGGACACCGGAAGAGACCTATAGTTCCAACATTAGAGGAGCGGTTGACAGAATCAGTGAGAGTAGTAGCATGTGAACATGTAGTCAATAGGATGAATAACCAGATGACTATGTTTACTGACATCTGGGACTGCTTTCAACAAACTGTGCCATGCAGGCGATAAACCCAATGTCAAGGAGAAAAGGTAGGAAAAGGTCATTCCAGAGATAACACTTAGCAATGTGACAAGGCAGGTAAATGCCAGGCTACTCAAACTATAATTATGGTCACAAAACTACAAAAGATAGGCAATGGCTGTAAGCATGGACAAGGAGAAAGACGGGAGACAGACAAGAACAAGGTTTGATCAAAGAAAGGATGTTCTGGTATATGACAAGAGGTTCCCTAGTAGTTTAGGAAAGCATTTAGGATTGACACCAGCAGATTTCTCTTAACAATCATACAGCCTAGTCATAGTTCAGGCTTGCTGCTAGAGAAACAGTTAAATTCAGTGCACGATGGACCATGATTGAGAACAACACTTAGACAGGTAAGTCTGCAAAGGCCCCAGGTGCAACAACAGAAGACTTTCCCTTGCCTTATCAGAGCGAAGACAAAGCCAGAGGTCATACTGTTAACACATAAGGACTGCAACAGACAGTGCACCGAATTTGGAATGAAACAAAAACCAGAGCAGAAACAATAACCAGAACACAGGACAGGACACATAAGACAAAAAGGAGACAGGGGTAACACCAAGAGAGGAATTATGAAGGAGGGTTCAGAAATGAAGAACGGGAATACTGGGCTCAAGGACAGGCTGTACCAAACAGGCACAGGGACAAGTTATTCCCTGTTGGTCCAGGGCAAATAGAATGTGGTTTCAGAACAAGGAATTTAATAAACTACAAAACAGGCACCGGAACAAGTAGTGCCCTGTTGGCACATGGAATAACATAGGAATTCAGAAACCAAGTCAGAACATGAAAGCAAAGGGAATCACTGCCAACTCAGCAAATGAATACACACAATTCAGGATATGAGGATAGAAAGGATAGACAGAATGAAAGGTGAGACTCCAAAGCAAGGAATACACATAGCACAATGCCTCACAGGGTAGTCACAAGAATGCAGGACAATGCAAAAAGCAGTAGTATGAAATAGGACTCATCTCAGGATTTCAAAGGTTCAGCAGTGCAGGCAACTGGAGAAAAAAGCTAGAGCTCCCATTGACTGCAGATGAAGCACGAATTCAGAATGCAAAAATGTGTCTTAAATCTCTCCTCCTAGCTCCCAGCCACACAAGGTGATTGGATTGGAACTCAGAACAGATGTGTGCTGGCTGCAGCACAGAGCAAGTGTGTGCAGTGAAAGTCCCTCCTCCAACTTTCTGCCTGAAGGGATGCACTGAAGTTCCAAGAAGCAACCAGTGGGCAGAACGAAACCCTGGTTTGAAACAAGGTTCACTTCTTGTTTCAGAGCATGGCAGGAATTCATGAAAGGGAGCATGTAGGCATACTGCAAGTGGTGACACAGAGATCAACTGATTTAGATTCGGGAAGTTAACCCTGGAATGGACTTTAGAGTGGATCTGATTTCCAAAATGATTTGTGAATTCTGTGAATGAACATTGAAGTATAGCACAAGTTCTAAACTAGTGTTGATGATGGAAGCAGGCTACTAAACGTTTTTCAAGTAGCGCCACCTGATGGCAAGATCGACTAATCCTGACACCAAAGCTGTGTTTCTCATTATTTTAACAACCTAATATGTATTTTAGGTGAGGGCTAGATAGGCATGCAGATATAAATGTAAATCCATACCCTTCATTTATGCTTAAGTGCCTATATGTAACAAAAGTTGATATACATGACTAAAGATACACGCTGTCATTAATATTTTATATTATGTTCTTCCTTCTGTGAGGACGAATATACACTGAATCATAAATTGAATACAATTTAGAAGTACTGCTTTAGCCATACATGTTACTGGAATATTGAAAATGGCGCTAACAATAATTTTCTTTCTGAAATATATTCTTGAAAATTCCATTAAAATATGTGGTAAATAAAAGGGAAAGACAAGGGTGGGTATCAGACAGAAGAGGAAGAAGTGAGAAAAATAATATATGTATACACTGGGATGGAGAAAGCAATCTGCTGAGCGTGTGTGACAGGTAGTGCAATGCAAGCAGCAGCGTGCATGAAAGTACAGGGGTGCCCGCAGAAGTTTATGCCGTGTCTGCTGGCACTCTGTATGGTGCCTGCATGATCTCCATTGGGTGTCTGCACATGCTGAGTTTGGGTGCCTGCATGTGTTTGGAGTGAGGGGTTGTCTGCTGGAGCTAAGGGGAGTACTTCCTGGAGCTTAGTATGGTGCTTGCATGCACTCTCAGGAGTGCTTGCAGGGCATAACGCTTTTTGGTGAAATTTATATTCAACGCCTGGTTTTTCCAGACTACCCAATCGCAAATTTGGTAAATGCCCAAAATTGTAAAACACCTAAATGCTCAATATTAAAAAAAAATCATATGTTTAGAAAATAAGAAAGTTACAGACATTTAGATTTATAATATTACAAAAATTGGACACAGTCTCAGAATCTGGGTTTTTCAACAACACCAGAAATTCTAACCGAATCGCTAAAACTCAAGCCTTCCACAAGTGATGGCTCCTACCGAAAAGTGTCTCCAACATTTTTAACATTCAGTTCCAAATGTTCTTACCCCTGGAAAAAGTTAAAATGATGGGGACAGTGGAGAAAGCCAGATGTCCAAGGCAGGTAGAAATAAATTATGTTTATCAGAAAGGGTGTTACCCTGTTGAAATTCATGTTAATTGAAAATGTAATCAGAAAGGATGCACCAGCTGCGATATGTCACTATGGTACTTGTTTGAAAATAATTGGTGTCGCTCACAGACACCCATTGCAGAAGCTCCATTGAGTTCAGAAGGCTCAGCTGGTGACTGCAGTAGCTAACCATGAGGTTTGTGGAGTAGAAAATGCCCAGGTGCGAGCATCAACACCATCAACATCACGACCAACGCCGAAGACACACTCTCCACCGCTGAACACCTACACTTCCAGATCCACACTGACCCCACGACCACCCTCAGAGAAACGCTCATCTACAGACCCCCGGGCCCGCGCACACAATTCAGCGAAACCATCGCCGACTTCATCAGCCCACACACCCTGGCCTCACCTGAATACATCCTCCTAGGGGACCTGAACTTCCACCTGTAGAACAACAACGACAACAACACCACCACCCTGATCGACAACCTCGCCACCCTCGGACTCAAACAACTGGTGAACACCCCCAACCACCTCGCTGGTCACACGCTCGACCCCCATCTTCTCCGCCAGCAACCATGTCTCCTTCAGCCACTCCACCGGACTACACTGGACCGACCACAGATGCCTCCACTTCACCTTCAAAAAGAATACTTCACACCACCGCACGCAACAAATCCCCCGTAGATGCTGGAGCAAAATCACCACAGACCAGCTCCTCTCATCATTAAGCCAGAACCCGCCAGCCGACACCGCTGACACCAACGACGCAGCCCACAACCTTGCACAGTGGATTGATAAGCGTGGTTCAAATCCACCCCAATTGACTTACCGCACTCACCTATAATTACCAAGTAATAAGTCAGCCGGACAGTGGAGAAGAATAAACAGGATATTTTATTATGCCACAAACTCCTATATGAGAGGGCCCTGTCCGACCTCACCCCTAAGAGTGCGCCGAGAGGACTGCCTCATCTCATCACAGTAATACATTATATCAGGATACATTAGGGTAAAACACGCCCAGTCTGGGAAAGTACTGGACCCCTGAAAGAGCGAACAATTCCCTCACACAAGAGGCATCTGCACCTGCGATGGCAACATTTCTTATCTAGGCCCAAGGCCACGGAGCTAGGGCTCAGCGTGTCCAGCACATGAGAACAGCAGTGATTAGAAGTTTGTTATAGTTTCGATCACAGTTAGCCAAGAAACGAAAACTGCTGCGTTCGGGGTTTTTCCCTATTCCTACGGGAGGGGTGAGCGAGTGCGACTCGCACGCAGAGAGAAGCATTCCAAAATGGTGGCACACAAGCTAAGCTAAGAAAACTGAATAATGTCACACGCCTAATCGAATAATGAAAAAGAGAATATAAACGTAAATGCATAAATGAATATATCATTGGTTAGACACATTATGCTAACTCATAAGCGTATGTGTAAGTGGGTGGGGCATCGGAAAATGAAACCTATCAGACCCTCCTTTTAGCATGATGTGGCTAACATGAGTGCAGCCTTTATTAGCTAAAAGAAGGGCCTTTACATCAAATGCTAGGGGCGAGGCATCATATCAATCGAAGATATCATCATCAATAAGCATTAACCAACGAATATCATGAAGCTCTACATCATCCGAAACAGGATATTGGCATGTTGGTCTCCTAGGAACTCGTAAATTGCTTCACACATGGAGCAACAAGGGGGAGGCAATAAACGCATAAACAGCAGGTTAGCAAGATACCCACGACTCCCACAACACCCATCAAAATCTTCCAACCCCAGGAGGAGAAAACACTCCACAACCATGTCTTTAATGACCAGGTACCCGTATCCTGATGGAGTTCAGCTGCCAATCTATGGAACTTCTGCACCGCTAAGTTAACAGTCGGGCCGAATCAGGGATATACACACAGCAAGACTTCCCGATGACGCGGCAGACTCCACCCCTATCTGCGAGGATGACGTCAAGCACCATCCTGTTTTGGATCGTAAATAATCTCATAGCCTGAATCTCAATGGACATATTGGCCGCAATATCTGCCTCCGTATTTACTACTTTTTCCATTACCCTTGACAGTCTCCTAATAGCTCTACTGTTAAAGATAGGACCCCAGAACGGCAGCAAACCCTTAGAGAAATCCGTCCATTGTTGCAAAGAAGTGTCAGTCTGATCTACATCCTTAACTTGGAGTGTCCTCTTTTTACTCTGTCCAGGCATTATGATAATTGGAGGGTGCTACGTAAACAGGGGGGAGTAAATAAGCCACATAGCAGATCCCACCCCAACCCTCAGGCAACCACAAATAACCATTGCCCCCGCATTCAAAGTAAATATTCGGGGGAGTTATTAGAGAAGGACTAAGGGGCAAACGAATCGAAGCAGTCACATTGCAGGAGCTATCCCCCACCTTAATAGGACCCCTCCCTAAGATACAGAAGAAAGGTGAAGGCCCAACAACTGCCAGGGGCACCAAGGAACGAGCACTACTATTTGTCGTAGGAGGATGTCTATAGGCTAAGGAAGAGTTCAACTGAAGAAAACTTTCCCTCACTTTGTCAGTATCGTCGGGCGCCACAAATCATTCTACCTTCTTCGAGCATGTCTCTAAGAATGTCTGATCAAAACGTCCGTCAGTAAACGACCGTCCAAGGGATGAAGTAGGCATAGGGCGTACTCGCATTGTCAACGTCGACCCTGTACCAGGTAATCGAGGATTCAGGAAATCAGGCTGCTGAAAGAATTTCACCATACCAATCAAAGTGTACCAACCCACACAACTATTCACGGGTGTTAAGGGAAGTGCCAGCAATCTATGCTTTTTGTATGCAGCAGAAGGGAGCAACCCATAGACCCAACAATCTGTCACATTATACACAGCATGAGCATGATGTAGAGTCTTAATGAAAACATTATCTCGGTAGCCCTTCCGCATGCATTGTTCGCCATAATCAACAGTAATCATATTGTGTTCAGGCAAAGCAGACGGTGTAGGAACAAACTTATGGACAGGGTAAGCTTCATCAAGGAAAAACAGTATTCCAAGTACTATCAGAAATACGATGATCAATATCACTATGACCACCACCTTCCCTTTCCGTGATAGGGCAAGCCATGGGGAATCTGGGTCTGGTCTACGAGGAGCTGCAAAGGGTTGCTCCTCCTCAGGAATGGGGCGACCAAAGGGGTACATTTTTCCCTAACTAAAAGTCCAAAGCTAAACTACAAAATACTCAAATAGTCCCAGTCACTCCGAAGCCGGCCGCAGGGGTTCTTCACCCTCAAAAGGGATCTTCTCTCTGTGTCCGTTAAAGCCTCACAGGCAGACTTCTATTGTTCGTTCCCTAATCCCACGACGGAGTCGCACAGTCTTGCAACTCAGGAGCACTAAATCTGGGCCCAGGCGCAATCCTAATGTCTCATTCAACAGTGTCTCGATAGTGCACCAGAGCTCTTACCAGCAGTCCATCCCTATCACTGGACTAACCTGTAACACAGTCCTCATCTAATCCCTATCTCAGCCCTTCTTCCAGTGATCAGTACTTTTTCTTTTCTTTTCTGGGCCGCAAATATAACGAGTGCTCCCTCGCACCTCAGGATCTGTGAACAGAATGGGGGGCTCAATGACAGAAGACGTATTCTCTGCTGTTTGCTCGCTGTGATCAGAAGAAGCCTCACCACTTGCAATCAGAACTGGCCTCTTTGCTCTTTGATCCGGCTCCTCACCCCTCAACGAAGCATCCGAGAAGGGTGTATACCGAGGAACCGCCTCACACTCCTGGTCCGCGATGCCGTCTCTCACCCATTCATCATATGGCAGCGGTAGGGGAACACGTTTCACATGCGAAGCATGCGTCCACGCCTTTCGACCCTGGATCCGAAGTGCGGTGCGGGTGGTCAGAAGCACCTGCCTCGGCTCTGACCACCTGGGTTCCAAACAGGACTTCCTCTGGTACTTCTTCACAACAACCCAGTCCCCAGGTTGTATGGAATGGCCTGGCCCCTCCGGCAGCGGCTTCAGGGTGTCTGCTACCTGCTGATGAATAGAACGGAGATCTTTAGTCAAAGCATACAGGTAATCTATCAACAAAGGATATTCAATTTCAGAGAAACATTTTGGTCTAGGGACGCCCCACACATTGGCGGAGCGGCCAAAAATAACCTCATGTGGTGAGACCCCTGTCTTGGAATTGACTGTTACTCTAGTAGAAAGTAAGGCTAGAGGAAGGGCATCTGGCCAACACAACTCCGTACTCTCTTGTATCTTGGCCATCTTCAATTTGAGGGTCCCATTGAACCTCTCTACCAAACCCGCAGCCTGAGGGTGCTGTGCTGCATGAAATTTCTGAGAGATCTGCAACCCCTTACATATCTGTTTCATCAATTCAGCATTAAAAGGCGTACCATTGTCGCTCCAGATCACACGGGGCAACCCGTAGCGGGAGAAATACTCCTTGATCAACATCTTAGCTGTGGAAATAGCTGTACAATCCTTAGTTGGGAAAGCCTTCACCCACCTACTAAAAGAACACACCACCACTAGAACATACTTGAGGTTCCTGACCCTATCCAATTCAATATAATCCATCAGGATCACTTCAAAAGGGAAGGAAGGAGGGGCAAAATTACCAACTGGAACAGGTGTTCCCATTCCTGGATTGTGTCGTAAGCAAACCATACACTGTCGCACCAAATGTGGTGCTACCTTGGAAATGTTCTTATTGCTCCACACTGGGTCTTATAATTTGGATATCCCCTTTGCACTAATATGCGCTGGCCCATGAGCCATTGTCACCACTGGAAGGACATACGCATCCGGGAGTAACCATCGTCTTTTGTCTGTCACATCCGTCCAACACTCATCCGAGTCGAACCGCCCCCCACCATTCTTCCATGTCCTCAACTCGTCGTCAGTTGCCTTTTCCTGTATGTTCCGCACACTTTGTACAGTGTTCGCAAACATATTAACATCTGGTACCCATCTAGCTGGCCCTGCCACAAACATTCGTGGAAGTTTTATCCTAGCCGTCCCCTTGGCCGTCTGATCTGCAAATGCATTTCCCCATCCTACATCATCCACCACCACTTTGTGTGCACTACATTTGATCACTGCCAATCGTCTGGGAAGCGTCAATGCTGTCAATAGTCGAAGTATCAATGGGCCGATCTGAATCCTTTGTCCATGTGATGTAAAAAATCCCCTCTCCGCCCACAGTTGCCCGTAACTATGAGCCACGCCAAAGGCGTATTGGCTGTCAGTGTAAATATTCACATCCAGTCCTTCGCTCAACTCACACACACACATCAATGCTATTATTTCTGCAGCCAGAGCTGAGTGGTACGGGATCCTAGAAGTCTCCACCACTGTTTTCAAAGTCGTGACTGCATATGCTGCAGTTGAGGTACCATCCGCAAGTTTAAAACAGGAACCATGAACAAACAGCTCCCCGTCAGGATTATCTAGGGGGGGTATCTGTCAAATCTATCCTTCCCTTTGTCTCCTCCTCTGTCCGAAACAAACAATCATGGACTTCATCGTCCTTTTCATCTGAAGGGATGGGTATCAATGTGGCCGGGTTTAGAGTGGCACATCTTTTAATCGTCACATGGGGTGCAAATAACGTCATCTCATAACCAGTGAGACGGGCACTTGTTAAATGCTGCATCTGCGTTCTGTTCAGTAGAATATCCACAGCGTGCGGTACTATCACTGTGAGTTCTGAACCCAACACGAGCCCTGCCGATTGTCTTATTGAGACCGCAGCAGCCGCTGTTGCCCTTAGACAGCTCGGCAACGCTCTCGCCACATTGTCAAGCATTGCAGAAAAATAAGCGCATGGTCTCTGTTTCCCGCCAAAACATTGAGTTAGGACAGACAACGCGCAACCTTCCGCCTCGTGTACATAAAGCACAAAAGGCTTCTGGTAATCAGGAGTTCCCAAAACAGGCGCGGAACACAAAGCAGTTTTTAGTAACTCAAACGCTTCTTGACATGCTGGAGTCCAGGGTAGGGATTCGCGCACTTCTTTAGTAGTCAAATACAAAAGGGGTTTGGTTAGTAAAGCATAATTAGGTATCCACTGGCGACAATACGACATTATACCCAGAAATGCGCGCACCTCTCGCTGCGTGTTAGGTACAGCCATGTTAGTTATCGCCTTGATGCACTCCGGTGTCAACCTCCTTCGATAGGAGATGACCTAGGTAGGTAACCTCCTGTCGACAGTATTGGAATTTTGGAAGGGACACCTTATGTCCCTTGCGAGCCGAATGATGTAGTAATTTAACCGTTGTTTCTCGACACCCTTCCTCAGTGTCAGACGCGATAAGAAGATCATCGACATATTGCAAAAGAACATTGCCTTTGGGAAGCTCTAGGTCATCCAATTGCGCTTTTAAAGCCTGACTGTAAATGCTGGGACTCTCAGTATAACCTTGGGGAATTCTTCAAAATCTAAAACTTCGGCCAGCCAATGAGAATCCGAAAAGGAAACGGCTATCGGGATGCACAGGTATACTAAAGAAAGCATTTTTTAAGTCCAAAACAGAGAAATATTTGGCCGTGGGGGGTATCATTGTCAAAATGGTAGTAATATCAGAGACCACTGGGTATTGAGGCTCAACCACCTTATTAATGTGGCGTAAGTCAATCACAAAGCGATAGGCGTCAGGTGTACCATCGGGGGCATCGGCAGAGGGTCGTTTAAGGATCGGGAGAATAGGACTATTACAACTGTTAGAGTCTGTCTCCTCCACTACACCTGACCGTATCAAATCCTGTATTATCTGGAGCAAAGCCTTCTCTCCATCCCTATATATCTTGTACTGGGGTATACGTGGTAACCGGGCTCCCGTCTTAACCTTGATGGACACTGGAGCTATATCCATCTTCCCCACATCAGTATCACTACTGGCCCATAAAGTCTCTGGTATTCCCACAAACTCAGCCGGGAGAGGCTCGTCTTTCGAAAAACACTGCTGCGCATGCACGACACTAGGACCCAACGTGAGATACACACCGTCTGGAGAACAGTAAATCGTAGCATGCAACCTCTTCAATAAATCCAAACCCAACAAATTTTCACCACAATTTGAAGTCAGAAGGAAAGGAGAGTCAACAGTAAAGGCACCAATCGTGAGAGCAAGAGGCTTGGAGATGGGGCTAATCACCGGAGTACCTGAGAAACCTACGGAGATATTATTCTTGCCAGACAGAGCCGCCCCTGGGACCTGAGAACATGCCACAGAACTCTTCATAGCACCCGTGTCCACCAAAAATTTCTGAGAAGACCCCAACAAATCCGCAGTCACATAGGGTCCTCGTTGATCAACATCCACAGAAACCGGTCCCATGCTCTGTCCTACGCTGTCCTAATTATGAAAGAACCCAGTCAAGTCGTCCATAGTATATGCGTCATTGTAGTATTGTCTGTATCTGCCAGCGTCACTCTCCGCTTGGAAGTGTTGCCGATCCTTCTCTCTGTCAAAATAATTCTTTCCTGGTCTCCTGTCTTCATCAAACTGTCTGTCATCCTGACGAAATTAACCCCGACCTCTACCTCTACCTGGCCCAACATTGGACCGGAGTTCCGGACAATCTCTCCACCAATGCCCCTCCTTCTTGCAGTTCGCACACTGGTTCTGCCCTAAGTGCTCTCTCTTCTCTCCCCTTCCGTAACTACTTCCCCCTCGACCCGCTACCATGAGTGGGGCTCCACGTCCTCGACCCTTCGACACCTGCTGCAGCAACACTCTTGTCTTCAAGTCCTTGGCTTTCTTTTCCTGTCTGTCTTTGTTCTCGTTCTCTCTATGCTCATAGTACTGAGCCATACTCAGAATAACAGAGGGGGTGGACGTCGTCCACGTACTCTCCGACGCCTGCAACCTAGCCGATATTTCCGGTAACAAATTTGTTACGAATCTATTAACGAAAAGTCGCAAGCCTCCATCCTGAGATAGATCCTGACCACTGAAGTCCATGAAAGCCTCCTCGAAACGAGTGAAAAAATCTGAAACTGCTTCATCCTTTTTCTGCCTACATGCAGTCAACTTATCCCAATCCACTTTCTTTGGAGGAATAAGGGAGTGCATATATTTTATTATTCGTCCTGGTAATGCTAAAATCTCAGCCTTCGGCTTCTCTCCTGGCTTCTGCTCCTTGTCCCAATCCTTAATTTCCTCCCACGTACCGCCCAATTCCTCTGCATGATCCGTCCCCTTCACTTGTCTCCACACATCCACCGGAACCAGTAACCCAAAGAACAAGTCTATGTCAGCTAAAGTCATAATCGTCGAGGAGGCTGCTTCCGTCAGCGCCTTGTAGTACGCAGTCGGATTCTTTCTTGAATCAGGCAACTGAGCCTTCAGGGCGAGAACCTCGCTTCTTTTCCAAGGCGTGTATACCCACTGTTCTTGGAAGTGAGCATCCACACGAGCCCTAGTAATATTCTGAGTTACTGGGTCTACCACTTCACGCACTTCGGGATGGAAAATAGGGTGTACCTCACGCATTGGGTGTATCCCAGGAAAATGGGGCTCTCCTGCCGTCGGCAACTCATTTCTGTATTCTAACAAGGACCGCAGACTCTGCAACACATCCTTTATTCCAGTATTAGCTCTACAGGCTCTGTTCTTAATGTCATAAAGAACCACAGGTGCTGTTCCACCATAGCCCTGTTCCCACAACGCTATCAGTGTCGTTGACATATGCCATAAAGCATGTTGCTGCATTAGGGGTTCATAATCTTTCATCGTGGACCAAATGTCTTCAATTGAATAAATATTATTCCTAGCCCACTGACAAGCCTGATTAGCCACTACCGTCTTATCATCCAACCCAACAGCGGAACGCGTAAGCAACTTTCGTACCTGAGTAAGTAGCCCACCTCCCGCACCTCGGGCCGGAGTCACCAGCCCACCCTGAGGGGTAGCGCTCGCGGAAACAGTAGGAAGTACAGGAGAGGCCACAGATGGGGCTGGTGAGCCCGCCGCCAAAGGAGAGGCCAGGGGCGCGGTCAATGAAGAAGTGACAGAAGACAAGGCTTGTTCAACATCTCTCAACAAAGTTGGGGCTGAAACAGGGGAGGTGGGGGTGCCAGACAAGGGAGGGGCACCCGTTTGCGGAACCGAAACCACTGCAGAGGAAGCAGAACCCATCAATACAGGGTATAACGGTTGCGGGGCATATGGGGGAGGGGGGCGATCATTCAAAATGTCCTCCATCTCATCTTGTTCTTCCTCTCGTACCACATAACTTTTATTGTCTTGTAACTTGTAAAGTCTGTCTGCGCGCTCAATCCGCTGCTCATTCTCTTTCTTAGTATGTTCTCTCGCCATCTGCACCATCGTTTGCGCCGCCCTCTTCTGAGCTACCTTCTCCTCTCTTAGCTGTCGCTCCTTTACTTCCTTCTGCCACATCCGCAGGGAATCAAACATGCTCTGGCGACTACGCCTAGCAAACAATCTGTCTTGTAAATAATCTAATTTTGCCACATCGAAAGAACCAGTCAAAGGCCACTGCAAATCCACGTTTCCTTTTGTGTACCTGTGCCACAAAGTGTTAAACAAAATGGGAGTCAGTCCATGCTTGACATACTTCTCGATATTAGGGGAGCCCTCCACTGGGGTGGGTTGGCTCTCGGCCAATCTAGTGTCTGAGGTGCCGCAGCAGAACCCAAGGCACCGCAACTTACTGAAACACGGCATCTCCACTCACGCAATCTCACACCAACACAAAATTCTCACTCGTCCTCTCACGGACTCACGAACTCCCAGGTCACACAAGCACAACGAAACACACACATACACGTAGTTGCACTTCCTATTCGCCAAAACAACCCCTACCAAACACGTGTTACCAAAATGGGACGAGGCCCGTCGACCAAGTCCTGGGGAACCTGGACCCTACCGCAGACCGAACAGTGCACACACCGTTACGAAATTGGGGAACACATCCGCCTCCCGAGCGGCACTACAGATCGCGGCACACTACACCACGTGAGATCCGAGACCCGTGCCCAACGAACCACACACCCTAGGGGTTCGGGTAAGTCCCAGAATCCGACCGCAATGAGCCGCACCTCGACCGCAGTACCATCCGGTCGGATGACAAAACAAACATCCACCCAATCTCCACCAAGTCTGTCAGGGCGCCACTCGCACCCTGAGTTCCCCGGATCACACTAGCCCCAGGAGCACACCGGCTCCTCCAATCACCAGAGACGCACCGGTCTCAGAGACACACCGGCCTCATGGAGCATCCCAGCTCCCTCAATCAACAGTCGGACCACTCACCTTCTATACACGGTACCGACCTCTACTGTTCTCCACCGCCGGCTGCTGGGACCAACACAGTCAGCTCCAAAGTTCCGCCTTCCGGACCCCGGCGCAGGATCACGAGCCGGGACCTCTCCCGATCAGCAGGGTGGGGCAGCGCTGCGAGAACCAAGCTCGGCATCAAAGTGGGTACCCAGACCCACCGTGCCGACCAGAGGGTCCCCGGCCTTCTGCTACCCACTTACGGGTGAGAAAGATCCTTATCACGGGGTTCCTGTTCGGGCGCCATCTGATAAGCGTGGTTCAAATCCACCCGAGTGACTTACCACACTCACCTATAATTACCAAGTAATAAGTCAGTCAGACAGTGGAGAAGAATAAACAGGATATTTTATTAGTCCACAAACTCCCATATGTGAGGGCCCTGTCCGACCTCACCCCTAAGAGTGCGCCGAGAGGACTGCCTCATCTCATCCCAGTAATACATTATATCAGGATACATTAGGGTAAAACACGCCCAGTCTGGAAAAGTACTGGACCCCTGAAAGAGCGAACAATGGCCTCACACAAGAGGCATCTGCACCTGCGATGGCAACATTTCTTATCTCGGCCCAAGGCCACGGAGCTAGGGCTCAGCGTCACCAGCACATGAGAACAGCAGTGATTAGAAGTTTGTTACAGTTTCGATCACAGTTAGCCAAGAAACGAAAACTGCTGCGTTCGGGGTTTTTCCCTATTCCTACGGGAGGGGTGAGCGAGTGCGACTCGCACGCAGAGAGAAGCATTCCAAAATGGTGGCACACAAGCTAAGCTAAGAAAACTGAAAAATGTCACACGCATAATCGAATAATGAAAAAGAGAATATAAACGTAAATGCATAAATGAATATATCATTGGTTAGACACATTATGCTAACTCATAAGCGTATGTGTAAGTGGGCGGGGCATCGGAAAATGTAACCTATCAGGATGACCAACTGCGCCAACGACCTCGCTCCACTGAAGAACCCCCCAGGCAAGACCGGCAACAGGAAAACCTCATGGTTCACAGACACCCTCAAAGACTCAAAGAAATCCTGCCGAACCCTCGAAAAAACCTGGCGCCACGAACGGACAACAGAAAACCTGACAGCCCTCAAGAACGCAACTCGCGAACACCACCAGCTGACGGGCACCATCAAAAGAGCATCGTTCATAGAGCGGCTAGACAACAACACCCACAACAGCAAAGAACTCTTCAGCATCGTCAAAGAGCTCTCCAACCCCAGCGCCTGCAACAACGACATCACCCCATCGCAAGACCTCTGCAACTCCCTCGCCACGTTCTTCCACCGCAAGATCGCAGATATACACGACAGCTTCGGACCCCAGCCTCTGCCTCCAGCCACCGAAGCATCGACCCCCACCACCACCCTCAGCACCTGGACCCCCATCAGCACGGAAGACACCACCCACGTCATGAACACCATCCACTCTGGCTCTCGATTCGACCCTTGCCATCATATCTTCAACAAAGCCGACAGCATCAGCGCACCCCACCTCCGGAACATCATAAACAACTCCTTCACGTCAGCCACCTTCCCTGAGTGCTGGAAGCACGCAGAAATCAACGCCCTTCTGAAGAAACCCACAGCGGACCCCAAAGACCTCAAGAACTTCCGCCCCATCTCTCTCCTTCCCTTCCCGGCTAAAGTCATCGAGAAGACCGTCAATAAACAGCTGACAGCTTTCCTTGAGGCAAACAACTCGCTCAACCCGTCCCAGTCCAGATTTCGAGCCAACCACAGCACTGAGACCGCCCTCATCGCAGCCACCGACCACATCAGGACCCTGATGGACAACGGAGAAACAACAGCCCTCATCCTCCTAGACCTCTCGCCAGCCTTTGACACCGTCTGCCACCGAACCCTAACAACCCGCCTCCACCACACTGGGATCCAAGGAAAGGCCCTGGACTGGATCACCTCGTTCCAGTCCCCGACAGAACCTAGAGAGTCCGCCCCCCTCCCTTCCCATCAGCGGCCACCGAGATCATCTGCGGAGTACCCCAAGGCTCCTCGCTCGGCCCTACCCTCTTCAATATCTACATGAGCCCCCTCGCCGCCATTGCACGTAAACACAACATCAACATCATCTCCTACACAGACGACACCCAACTGATGCTCTCCCTCACCAAAGACCCAGACACCACCAAAACCAACCTCCATGAAGGAATGAAAGACGTCGCAGAATGGATGAAGCTCAGTCGCCTGAAGCTGAACTCAGACAAAACGGAGGTCCTCATCCTCGGACAATCCACATCCGCCTGGGATGACTCCTGGTGGCCCACAGCACTGGGCTCAGTGCCAACACCCACGAACCACGCACTCAACCTGGGATTCATCCTGGACTCCTCACTTACGATGACCAAACAAGTCAACGCCGTCTCGTCATCTTGCTTCAACACCCTGCGCATGCTTCGAAAAATCTTCCGATGGTTCCCCACCGAACCCAGGAAAACCATCACCCAGGCCCTCGTCACGAGCCGACTGGACTACGGAAACACCCTATACGCAGGAACCATAGCCAAACTTCAGACACGTCTTCAACGTATACAGAACGCCTCCGCACGACTCATCCTCAACATCCCTCGCCACAGACACATATCCGCCCACCTGAAAAACCTGCACTGGCTCCCTGTCTGCAAGAGGATCACGTTCTGGCTCCTCCCCCACGCACACAAAGCGCTACACGACAAGGGCCCCGAATACCTCAACAACCGCCTCTCGTTCTACAACCCCACCCGCCAGCTCAGCTCCACCAGCCTCGCCCTCGCCACCGTCCCACGAATTCACAGAACCACCACCGGAGGAAGATCCTTCTCCTACCTGGCAGCCAAAACATGGAACTCCCTCCCCGCGCACCTACGACTGACTCAGGACCATCTCACCTTCAGAAAACACCTCAAGACCTGGCTCTTCGAGCAGTAGCGACACCCCCCTCCCTTCAGAGCCTTCAGACCCTCACGGGTGAGTAGCGCGCTCTATAAATGTATTGATTGATTGATTGATTGAGCTGAAAAAACATATAAGCATTGGCAATGCCAGTAGGACTGACTTTAAAGGAATGTTGTACAGTAATGCTCCGTCCATCACCACCCCCTTTTGTACCACTACAGTAATGTGAAGCATTACAACTTAGAGCCCTATTATGATGTCGGGCGGAGCTTCCTCTGCCCGACTTCGTCTCGGTCATGGAACCGACTGACACCCGGTCAGTGGTCCCGACCGACTAATTAGGATGCGACCGAACACTGTTCAGTCGCATGCCTATACTTTACAATGGGAGCATGTTTTCCGGCCAAAATGCATGCTCCCATTGTAAAATAGAAGGTGCTGTTCATCCCTGCACTCCATGGCAAGCACCTTAAGGTACCATAGGTTTCATAGGTGCCCCCTCAGCCTCCGACCGGAGGCCGTTCACCCACGGGAGCACTGCTGGGGGCCCCCAAAGTCGAGTTCTGACAGCCTTTCTGTGTCAGAAAGGCTGGCACAGAAAGGCTATCAAAACCCGACATCATAATCCCTAGGGTGGAAAGAACCGCCCTAGGGATTACTAGCCACGTTCCAACTGGCTGATGGGTTCTCCGGAATGACCGATCGGATTCCTTTCCGACCGCTTCCATCGTAAAGAGGCGGTCGGAAAGGAATCCGACTGGTATATTACGATGCGGACAGAAAGGCTCTGACCGATGGTCGGAGTCAGTTCCGATCGTAATCTGCCCCTAAATAGCTTGGAAATAGATATGTATTTGTGTGGAAGCAAATTACTGTAGACTAATATTGGTGTAGGTTAAAAGTTGATATAGGTTAATGAGTACCCTCCTCTTGTTTGCCAGAGGAAACCAACATAAAATCTCATTATCTAAGATGATGTAATAGCATTCAAATGCCATGTGTGTGCCCCTGAAAGTTCAAGTTTAGGAAGCTGAATAAATAAACAAAATGATCACATCTGCATGAAGGGCAAGCCCTTTTTTTGTCGAAGCATACAACATCGGCCCAATCAAAACATGTACTCCTGACTCTCAACATGTGGGTGGAGCCAAAGCCCCTTTCTAGTGATGCTGACATAATTTTCTGCAATGTCAAGCCAGATTATAAAAACACGTCTTCAAATGTCCTACAATTTGTATAATATAATAAATAAACAAATTAATCTAATGTAATACCTTGAACTGATAGAAAACAATGGAAATTAAACACAGAGATATAGAAATAAAGGCAATAGTCTTTTTTTCATTTCCTCTACCATGGTGTGATGAGGACAAGAAGGAAGACAACGGTGAGGAACCAAGGACATTTCTAGAGGACAACACAGGGAGATCAGGCTCAGTTTTTGACAACATGTTGTAGAGAAATATAAAGGGAGCGCAAAGGGGTGAATTGGCTTTAGGAAAACAGTGGGAGGGAAGCAGATGCGGGCATATATGTGATGAGATCTAAGAGAAGGAGGATGGTAAGGCAGTATGGTGAGGAAGAACAGACAACAGGGAATATATCAGGGCACAGAAAAAGAATGGGTCAGAGAAGACAGAGGATATGTGGGCAAAAAAAGCAAATACAGAGCAACAGTAAGGGTGAAGATGGGGAAGAGGGTGGGAGGAATCTGCCAGAGTAACAAACGCAGTGGAAACAAAGCCCTCTGATATAGTGGGAATTAGTCATTTTGATTTCATTAACCAGTTGAATGTTATAGTAATTGAACGCGAACATTTTATCAGAATGGGACTATCAAGTAATGTTCATCAGTGTGACATTTATGAAAATATATTGCAGATTCTCCTAGCCAATGGTGAAGGAGAGTCCTGATTTTATTAAAAACAACATTGGCCAGTATTATGCAGGGTTCATAATACTCGCCTCTACTTTAACAAACTACAACATCCACAATCCTGTAGGCGTCATCAGGAAATGACATAACCACACACAGAGTATAAAAGGAGCAAATTAAATCATGGTGTTTTTATCTCTTGATGCATCTAGAGGACGTTTCTCAAAGTCCATGCCCAAAACTGAAGTCTGTATAACAATAATAAGAAATCTAGCAACAACCACATGGAATCCTTTTGGCGCTGCAGAGGCTACAGAAAAAATCATAGAAATAACAGACCATTAATGGATGGGGAAAATGCAGAGGGGACATTATACGCACGTTTGTTGTCTTTAATAAAATCAGGACTGCAATTCTATCACAAAACACAAAGGCTCTTATTCTGCACTTTTAAAGCGCATTAACTACAGACGTTGCCACATGATCGATTGCTTTGCATTAAAAAGTTCTAAAAGTGGAAACCCTAGACAAGTCTGCAGTTTTTAAAATGTCCTCCAATCTAGCCCCTGTCCAGAAAATGTTAGAAGTCATAGCCCCTCTAACTGAATGGACCCTAAAAGAGGATGTATCTACCTCTGTTTTAATCATTACCTCCTTTACCCATCTACTCAGGGTCATAGAAGTGGCTGGCTTAAGCGATCTCCTTAGAGCTATAAGTAATTGAGGCACAGGAGTTCTCACACCCTTTGTTACCTTAATATGCTGCTTAAGATACCTTACCACAGAGAGTGTGGGGCGAGCAGCAAAACTTGGAAAATCCATAAAAGAGGATGCATTTTTAGTCCTCTCTGTAGTGTGAAAGTGAACCCCATAGGTGTAAACTGCATGACAGCGATGTCAAGAGCCCTAACATCCGAGACCCCTTTATATGAGACTAAACACAGGAAAGTCACTAGTTTAGCAGGCAACAATTTCACTGACAACACACTATTGTCTTCTCAGGATTCAAATAAGTGTAACACCACATCCCAAATTACCATATACCGTGGCTTGGGAGAGTTCATTAATATCCTTAAATTATTTACATATAAGGGTGAGAGAGCACAAGTTTGAAAAAATGTATAAGTACGCCATATTTACAAGCACGTAGTTAGTTAACATGTACTTTGCACCAGAGTGTTTATATTTAGAAGTGAAATACACCGAGTGTCTTATATTCAGTGGTGAAATGCATAGAATGTTTAAGTAGAGTAACAATAATCATAACTGTGTGAGACTAATGTAGAAATGTTTGGGATGAATATGAAAACCTCACGTTCTCATGTTAAAGGAATAATGTAAGAGTTGAATGTAACTCTAAAACCCAGTATTTTGTGTAGGCCTCATGGCAATTCACAAGCAAATCTAAACGTGCTGCTAAAATAATGTGAGATAAAGTTGACATGGTTCTTTCAAAATGTACTATTGAACTTAGGGTTAAAGGTATATGCTTTATAGATGTGTTATTTTAGAAACGTATGCTAGTTAAGAATGTTTGCTGTTTAAATCAAGTTAACGTTTTAAGAGTGCAGGAACCTGCTGCATGTAAATCAAGTAGGCCAGAGCAGATAATGTCATGTAGTTTAAATCGTCATGTGCTCGTTAGAGGAGAGGTCGTGAGGTGTCCAGTATGGAGCTCTGAGAGTGTTTTATGGCCTAAGATATGGTGAAGTCTGGAATTTGAGGCCCACTGCAGGACGAGCTGTATGCAGGTGCGAGGGTCCTAATCAGCTCGAATGAAAGGGACTTTGTTCAGTGGCGCCTTGCGCAGGCCTGTAGGAGTTTCCAGGAATTTCAGGGGGTATCAGCGCACGGAAGAAGAAGCCTGGGAACCAAGGTCAACTATAACGAGGGTCTTCAAGAGTACCATCATGGAGTTTGCCGCGGAAAGATGTACCACGTGAGGGGCGTCCCAAGGGGCGTTTCTATTGGAAATGTGATTTGGTATTAGGGAAAGTGACCCGGGAGGAGAGCAGAGCAGATGATTTTGGGAGCCTAAGGAAGCGGATGGGTAGGCAGATAGGCTGATCAGGAGAGACCCATTATCAGAGAAGAGACAAAGAGAAGTGCGTGATCTTCTTAGTAAGTCACCACGGCTGACACCTAGAGGGTTAAGATCTTGCTAAGTAGGGATGTCATTTAGTATAGGGTAGGGACAGACTAACCTTAATTTTCTTTTCTGTAATGACTTTGAGGTTGCAACTTGTATTCATTTTGGCAACGCTCATGTTATTAGAGCTTGTACTTATTATTTTGTTCTTCAGACTCAGACTATTCAAGAAATTCATGTTCATAGTGATACCGATATACCTTTTGAATCTCATTTTGAGAAGTTTGTATCTTCAGTTATCTTTGACTTTATATTAAATCTTTAAAACTTAATTTTGGTCAGTGGTCATTTAGAGTGGTGTAAGTTCTTAAATTGATTGTTTATTGTGAGATTACCTTTTACTCAAGACAGGTACCAACGATTCAGTCGACAGGAAATGGGATTTGGTAAGATAATTAGTAACCAGTAATCCCGCGTTAGCAGTTGGTAGCAGAGTGAGGATGGTTATCTTCTTGAGGAAGGTAATCTAGAGAGGTTAGTTTACCCCAAGGCCCGAGACGTCGAGAGACGAGCAGCGGAAGAATCGTGTGCCGAAAGGTGCAGACGGTGCGAGAAAAGCAGCAGTATCGGAGAGTGAGTATAAAAAGGGTCATGCGTGAACAGATTGCGGTGTTTTGTGTTGTATTTGTATTGTAATGTCTTGCGGAGTTGAATGCCTGTAGTGTGAAAGAGAGAAGGTTGTGAGCGCGCGCAACCTGGTAAACTGGTAACCTGGTAAACGGGTGAACTGGTGAAATCTTAAGTTCAGGCCAGAGCTTAAGTGGTTTTGGGTGTATCGAACATCCAGGGTAGTTGTCGACCATAGTACGGAGGTCACGAGGTACCATTGACCGCCGTGGATCCAAGATAGGGGGAGTGTACGAGTGAGTGTATGAGTAACGGACGCTGGTCGAAAGTTACTGCGTGTGAGTAACCTATCGGAGAAGGCGATTGTCTGGAAGTAAACGGAAAGACATTTCGCCAAGTTAGGGTGACAACTACAGAAAGACTGTGGGCGTACAGTCAAAGAAAGGTGATCGCTTGGACGGAAGTAATCATTTTTCAGAGTATGAATGGGATGCGTGCATGACCGAGGAGACGAGCTGAGAAAGGAGGGGAACTGCTGCGAAGGGGGACGGGTGACGTCGGCTAGAGCCGCGCTGTGATTGAGCGGTTGGTGTGACGTTAGCTAGAGCCGCGCTCTGGTTGGGCGGCTAGAGTAACGTCGGAGGAAAGCCGCGTACGGATAGGCCAGTTAGTGAGAACGGCGCCGAGATTGGTGGAATATCATCAGGAAGTAAACAAACGCGGAGAAAAGAGAAATTATGAAGTGTTTTAAGTGTTTGAAAGGGATTTTTAAACGTAAACGAAGTGAACATTATTACGGGGAAGAGGCTCCCCCAGAGGGTACGCCAGCTCATTATATGGCAACGAATGTTGGGCTGCATACGATATTGTGGATCGGGGCTTGGAATAAGCTTACGGAAGGAAATGAGGAAATGCAGTTCCCGAAGTACGGGACGTTTAAGTTAGAGGTGTTACATCGGCTAAAAGCAACCATGTCCTCATTGAAACCCTCACCTAGACCAACACAGTTTGAGGCTCTTAATGCATGGATTAAGGCTGCACACGACCGAAATTTGAACAGGCGTCAACAAAGGCTGACGCGATCGGTAAGGGCAGTGCGAGATTCCAAATGGGATGAGGAGGAAAAGCGTTGGAGGGTACAGACTATTGAGGTGGAGAAAATGTATCCGATGAGGGAGGTGTCAGGAGGAGGAAACCTCATGGAAGAAGACGAGGAAAGCGAGTCGGAGGACAATCTGATAAACAGATTGTTAATGGATAGACCACCTCCGAGAGTGGGATTGATAGAAGATAGAGGGCTCGCAAGGGAAGATGGGAATGAGATAGAGGGGTATACACCACTCCCTATATCGGAATGGACACCTAGCAAAGGCGGAGAAACACCTCCAAACAACACTGTACAGAGTGTAGTGGGAAGGTTTGTGGTGCAGAAAACGCCAACCACAGAAAGGGTTGAGTCTGTGGGATTGCCAGACGCTCTTCAAGTGCCTGTTACCATAGGACCCATAGTTTCGATCTATAATTCTGAGAGAGATAGAGGGGAACAACAAAGGCAATTGGATAGGGAAAGGATTGAGATGGAAAGGAGGAATAATGTGACGAATGCATGGAAACAATTACCAGGTTCGGTAACGTGGAACACCCCATTAGACACAACTGTCGGTCCCAATTCAGAACAGGGAGGTCCGAGAGGACCAATGGATCTAAGGGGACCGCGGCCAAGATCTTTTTCAGAGTTAAGAGCTGATTTGAGGGAATGGGACGGGTCCATAGTATCTCCGAGTAACAGGACAAGAACGGAACCAGAGTGGGAAAGCAGGGGTAACGGGACAGTATCTCATTGTGGGGCCAGCGAAAGCAGTCAGAGCCGGGAAGGCCAAAGTCAAGAGAATAGAGGGGATGCATGTCCTACAAATCAGAGAGAACAGCCGGAACAGAATACTAGGATTGTAGAATGTGAGGAAATGTCCCGACTCTGGGGGAACGGAGGAGATGAGGCGGTACGGGCTTTTCAGAATAGGTTTAGGTGCCTTCATCATACACTTGGGGAAGACGTTCAACATTGGAGAAAGGAGAACAGCGATAGGTCCCGCCACGCCTCGTATAATCAGGAATCACAGGGAAGTAGGGAAGAAAGAGGGAGTAATAGAACCTCTTACCCTCTATCCCGGGAAACTAGCCAGGATGGAGAGAGAGAGGCTGGGAGACATGAAGGAGTGTTTCACCACCCACCCCGAGAAGACGGAAAGGCATGGGATCTAGAGAGATGGGAACAGGGGAGGACTCCCTATAATTCACCAATACCTAAACGTAGATCTCGGAGCTGGGATGGGAGAGATGCAGATGGAGGAGCTAAATTGAGTGTCTTGAAAGCTGAAATAAAGGCAAAAAGGCTTGATGTTACCAGTTTAAAATCAGATGTTGATGAGATAATAGATGGAACATTGCCTTTGGAAAGGATAGAATTGTATGAACAGGATGAGTTATTGTTCATGGCAAAGGATATTACTAGGAAAGCTAGAGCGTTTCATGAAAAACTGACTGATTTGGCAGACAAGTATGCCGTGGATTTGTCTAGGACAAGGGCATTGCAGAGCAACCACAGATTACAGTACGCAGACCAAGATCTAGATGAAAAGAGAACTGCTGGATTAAAAACACACATAAGAGAGCTGGTAACAGGGATAAGAGTGTGGAGAGAACTGGATAAATGGGAAGAAAGGTGGTCGAAAAAGGGCACAGTTAGGCGAAGTACAAATGTGATGACCCCTGAGGGAAGGGTAATGCAGATGGAGGCATTCCCTTTGCGAGAAATATCAAATGGAAATTATGTACATGTGCCCTGGAGTAGAGGAGACTTAGCCGCATTTACCAACTCATTTCCGAAGTTGCGGGACAACCCAGTCGAGTGGTATAAGCAGGTAGAGAGGTTTGTTAAAATTTCGAAAGTATTGTGGATAGATTTGAACACGTTGTTTGACATCGTGGTCCCATCTGATTTGTGGACCCCGTGCAAGACTAGTGTCGAATGGCCAAATGTTGAACCATTGAGGGATGTTCGAACAAATGGACCATCTGAGATTGTCATGCGAAAGTATGAAAGGGTAATAGCATGGCTGAAAGATAAGGTACCACCACAGGATATAGATTGGGTAAAAATAGACCGAACAAGGCAGGAACCCAAGGAGACAGTTCACGAGTTTTATGAAAGATTGTTGAAAACATTCAAGCAATACAGTGGACTAGATGTAATGGATCCCAAAGACATAGGGCAGTTCGTGTCAAAGTTTGTCTTGGGGTTGAGGCCTGATATTTGTTTGATGATACAGCAACATTTAATCTGTTGGCAGAACAAACCACTAGATGAGATTTTACGATATGCGAGGTACTGCAGTGACGAGATAGATTCTAAAGCCAAGAATCTAAAGGAGAAATTGATGGTGGTGCAAATGCAGTCCGCTGGGAAGGGTGGCCAGCAGAAGCAGGGGATGGGACGAAAACCAAATGGTCAGAACAAAGATAATGAAGAAGGGCAGAGACCTAGGATAGACTTTGCCACTTTAAAGAAAACGACAAAGTGTCATCTGTGTCACCAGGTGGGGCATTGGCGACGCGAGTGTCCCTTTAACCCTGAAAACGGAGAGCAAGAAGTAGAAGAGCAGGTCCAAGAAGACCCAGTGCAAAAAGTGACAGTCCCAAGCAGTAAGGTGGCCAAAGGGGGGACTTCGGCTCCACGGGCCCAATTCCCACAGCCACCGAAGATAGCAGCTGGAGGAAAGGTCTTTAAACAAATGCCTCTGTTTATCGAGGAAGAAACATGTTATTACATTGATCCATTGACAGGACAACGGGTGAGCAGTGAAGAAGACTGTACCCTCGGGGCAGTTCTAGAAGTGGATCAGAGAGGGCCATTTGTTGAGGCAGAAGTGGCAGGGTGTCCCACTACGTTCTTAGTGGACACTGGGGCTACTCGTTCGACTCTGAGATCAGCGGTAGTTCCAGACTTGCCAATGTCAGGGGAAACAATTCAAGTGGTAGGAGTCGCAAATAAAAGAATGACTAGTCCCTTGACAGAACCAGTGTCTGTGAAAATTGGAAACCACATGAACGAACATCAGTTTGTGGTTTGTGACTCGAGTCCGGTATGTCTGTTAGGTAGGGATTTGTTATGCAAATTGAATTGCACCATATACTGCACCCCACAAGGAGTGGAGGTACAGACTACCGACGATGATGCTACCTTTAAGGTGGCCAATTCAAAATTCTGTGTAGAACTATATCCTACTCTGACTGTAGAAGATCTTCCACAAGACTTAAGAGATGCAGTGGCGTCTGAGGTGTGGGATTTCACAGGAGAAGATATAGGATTGATTAAAGGGGTAGAACCGGTAAAAATTCTGGTAAAACCAAATGTTGAGTTTCCAAGAACGCCTCAATACAAATTGTCCCAGGAAACGATTGCAGGAATAAAGCCTGTGATCGAGTCAATGATACAGCAGGGAATACTGAAAGAAATCGTGGGCAGTCCTTGTAACTCCCCGATTATGGGTTTGCAGAAACCTAGTGGGAAGTTTAGGATAGTTCAGGATTTACGAAAGATTAACAACATAGTCGTTTCATGTTGTCCCGTGGTACCGAATCCATCAGTAATATTGTTTCAAATACCATGTCAAGCAGAATGGTTCACAGTGATAGATCTTTGTCAGGCTTTCTTTTCAATCCCATTGGATGAAGAGAGCAGGTACCTTTTTGCGTTTAAAATGGAAGATCGCGTTTTAACATGGTGTCGAATTCCACAAGGATTCACAGACAGTCCATCCATCTTTAATCAGTTGTTGAAGAAGAATCTTGAGAATCTAGTACTGCCACAGAACTCGGTTCTGGTACAGTACATAGATGACCTACTTGTTGCGTCAGAAACAGAGGAAGCTTGTAAAGTAGATTCAATTGCCTTACTGAATCATTTAGCTGAAAATGGACATAAGGTATCTCCGAGCAAGTTACAGTATTGTCTGACAGAAGTACAGTATCTAGGGCACAGGTTAGAAAAAGGGAAACGTAAGGTGTCCCCAGAGAGGATTGAGGCGATAATGAAAATGAATGCGCCTACAACTCAGAGAGAGGTTAGAATGTTCCTAGGAATGGTGGGTTACTGCCGACAGTGGATAGTTAACTTTTCACTGAAAGCAAAGCCCTTACAGAAACTGACGCACAAGGAGGTGAGTGATCCGGTACCATGGGATGAAGAATGTCTGGTGGCGTTTTTACAGCTGAGAGACGATTTATGTCGTGCTCCGGCTCTGGGAATGCCAGATTATGAAAAGTCGTTTTCACTCTATTGCTGTGAGAGAGAGGGATGTGCTTTGTCAGTCTTGGCACAGACCCACGGTAATGCCTGTAGACCAGTTGCATATTTTTCGGCTACATTAGATCCAGTAGCCGCAGCGTTGCCCGGATGTCTCAAATCCGTTGCTGCAACGGGTGTCAGCATTGAAAGGAGCGAGAGTATGGTGATGGGACATCCAGTAGTGGTGTATGTACCCCATTCAGTTGAATTGTTAATGACCAGGACGAAGACGCAGCATCTGACCAATAGCAGGCTCACGCGTTATGAGCAAGTTATACTTGCCGCAGAAAACGTGACTCTCAGGAGATGCTCTGTCTTGAATCCTGCTACGTTGATGCCATTACCTACTGTAATAGAAGGCGAAGGATGTGAAGACCACGATTGCCTTGATGTGACTGAACTATGCACGAAACCCAGACCAGATATAGTGGATGAGCCATTGTCTGACCCCGATGAAATTTACTTTGTTGATGGCTCATGTTTAAGAGACGATACTGGTCGGTTAAGAGCAGCTTATGCTGTTTGTACCATTACTGGAGTTGTGGAAGCCGCTTGCCTGGAAGGAGTACATTCCGCACAGGTAGCAGAGATTATTGCCCTAACTCGTGCCTGCATAGCAGGAAATGGAAAGAGAGTCACCATCTACACGGACAGCCAATATGGTTTCGGTGTGGTTCATGATTTCGGGCAGTTGTGGTCTCAGAGGGGTTACATGACCTCCTCTGGTTCGCCCATTCGAAATGGAGAATTTGTGCGATTGCTGATAGAAGCATTACAAGGTCCTGTTGATATTGCAGTGGTGAAGTGTGTAGCTCATACTAAGAATACAGATTTTGTGTCACAAGGTAATAGATATGCTGATGAAGTCGCACGCTATTGTGCGGAACAAAGTTATTCTTTCTCAAAGGTGGAAATAGAAGGTGCAGAAGAAAAGACTGAATTAAGTATGATGTTAGAAACTGTAGACACTTGGGAGGATTTAAGGATAATGCAGGAGAACGCACCTGAAACAGAGAAAAAGGCATGGGAAATAGCAGGCTGTGTGCGAAGTGAAATGGATTTTTGGGTTTCAGCAGATGGGAGAGCTGTGTTACCTGAAGAATTAGCTAATCCCATGGCGAGAGAAATACATGGTCCAGTACATCTAGGAAGGGATGCTATGATGAGAGTTTTTAGGCAGACTTGGTATTGTCCGAAATTCAGAATAGCAGCAGAATCAGTATGTAAGCGATGTGTTACCTGCCAACAACTGAACGTAGGCAAACAAACACCAGTCACACTGAGTCACATTGGGAGGTCGGGGGGGCCTTTCAATAGAATGCAACTAGACTTCATCGAGATGCCAAGAGTCAATCGCCTTCGGTATGTGTTGGTGATTGTATGCGTATTTTCCAGATGGGTTGAAGCGTACCCTACACGTAGGTGCGATACACTCACAGTGGCTAAATTGTTGCTCAGGGAGTTGATACCGCGCTTCGGGGTGCCTGCCTCTTTGGAATCGGACAGAGGAAAACATTTTAACAGCGAAATAGTGAAGATGTTGTGCTCCACACTGAATATCGATCAAAAGCTGCATTGTAGTTATCGACCAGAAGCTTCAGGAATTGTGGAACAAGTGAATGGCACTTTGAAGAATAGGTTGGCTAAAGTAGTGGCATCCACATCTTTGAGTTGGCCAGATGCTCTTCCATTGGTGCTCATGAGCATGCGCAGCACACCTGATAGGAGGACAGGTCTCTCTCCCCACGAGATCCTGATGGGGAGGGCCATGAGACTTCCTACAGTTCCAACTACTGCTCTATTGAATATTACAGATGATCTGATCTTGGATTATTGTAAAGGACTGTCTGACGCCATCCATTCTGTGTCCCTTCAGGTGCATGCGGCTGAAGTTCCAGCAGCGAGGAACCTGTGTCATGACCTGAACCCAGGGGACTGGGTCCTGGTTAAAAAACACGTCCGGAAGAACTGCCTAGATGTTCGCTGGCGTGGGCCCTTTCAGGTAATCCTGATCACGAACACCGCGGTGAAGTGCGGGGGGCTGCCAAATTGGATCCATGCATCCCATACTAGAAGAGTTCCAGCACCTCTAGAAGGAACAGCTCCCATCCCAGACGAAAGCCCGGAAGTGGAAGAAGAGTCGCAAGAAGGGATTGAGGCAGCTGAGGAGGTGTCGGAAGAAGTTGGGAACGCATCGGATTCAGAAGAAGAGCGAAGGCAGGACGGCAGTGAGACAGAAGACGCAACCGAAGGAGAGAGCAGAAGTGAATACGACTCAGACTCAGATCCGTATCGGAGCGACCAAGAACCAAGTGGGAGGACAAGGAATAGGAGAATAAGGCTTGGAGCTGCCACTTGGCCAGCAAGAAGAAGAAGGCTAAGTTTGAGGTCGGCCCAGGAAGAAACGCTTACTCCTATATCCGAAGACTCAGATCCAGAAGAAGATATCCAGGATCAAGCCGAGGAGGGTCTTAGAAGATCAAGTAGGGTGCGAGTGCCTAGCAGAAGATACTCTACTCCCGATTGGACCTACCTCGTTGCAGATGTCTGGGAGACACAGAACAGGGAGGATCAGGGAAGTGGAACTGATCAGAACTGACCCGATCATCACAGTGCAAATAAAGTTTCTACTGCCAGGAGCGGAGACCGAAAGGTTGCTGACACTCAACATCGTTCATCCTGCTCTCCTGAGTGGAATAAGAAAATTGCTTTTAGAGACAGTTGAGTTTCCAGTTTGCTGTTCACGATATCCAATATTGGAGGGAACTCTTCTTCGTTTGGAAATGCTTGAGCGAGTAGTAGAAATGCTAGGAGCACTTATTGTTGTGGATTAAAACCATACTACGAATGTCTTCAAAGGGGTGCAGATCTGGAAAAGTGAAGAAAGTGATCTTGATTAGAACGGACCCCTTTGTAATTGTGGATATAGAACTGATAGTACCAGGATTGGAAATTGAAAAAACGCTAACTCTCAATTTCGTCCGTCCACTTGTCTTGAGCGAAATAAGGAGAATAATCCTAGAAAAGGTTGACTTTCCATGGTGTGGTACGAACTGTCCAGAACCTGAGGGAATGATACTTCGGATGGACGTTTATGAAGAAGTAGTGTCACTCCTCGAGTCATACATAACTTCAGACGAAAATAAGACTTTTGAAAAGAAATTGTAAACTTGTTGCAAGATAACCTAGCGCCGAGTGGAAGAAGAAAAGTGATAGGGGTTTCCTTTTAGCGGATGGAGAAGGGCTAGGGTTGTCTATATTACTGGACTTTGAACTGTTTTGCGGAAACAAATTGTCAAGCTTCCAAGTGTTCCAAGAAAGACATTGCAAGAGAGAAAGACTTTGTTTGAAAAGAAGAGGAAGTGAATGCTGGAAGATAGTCGAAAACTACACTGTTTGAGAACATGGAGGCTGGCAACCCGAACCGCAGGGCAAAATGTATAGCTGTTACATTTTTAGGAGTAGTGGTTTCTCTTATAATTTTAGTGGTAACTGTTTCATTCCTAGCGGGACACGAAGGGGATGGAACCACAGTTAAGGAGGATAAGGGAGTGTCAACACCGAGAACTACCATTATTAAGGAGAAGGGAAACATCAATGAGAAAGACAAAGCGTTGTTAGATGCAGAAGTAAAAAGGTTACACATGGATGAGTCACAGGGGAATTACAAGTCAAATGCTTATGCTAAGTTGCTTTATGAATATGTTGATGCCATGGAGGTAAAGGACTGTTATGTCTGTATGCAATTACCAATTTCGGTGGAGGAGGGTATCAAATACCATCATCTCCCGTTGACATATGGAATAACGTGCAGTTTATTGTTAAGTATGTTTTATGGACGAGACGGATTTGAGTATTACTTCTCGAATTTCGACTCGACATTGCCAGAGGTTCCGAATTTCAAGCATTTGAACAAATGGGACTACTACAAAAGCGAAGACAGGTTACACAAATGGTTTATTCCATGGAGAACGTTAGATACTTCACATGCTCGAATAAACAATCTGACTTGTCAAATATCAGAAGTTGAGAAAAAGTTTATAGCACAGGTAGATACTAGATACAGGAAGCAGAAGGTATTGAAGGCATCAGGACAAGGAGAAACAGATTGGACCAAGGAGGAAAGGGCACAACAACGAAAAGGAAGTATTGGTCCAATTGCTTTGGATAAGGAGAAACGGGGGAAACTGTGCATTCACAGGAGTTACTCCTACTATGAAAACGTTTATGTAGGACAAGTCAATTGCGAACATGCTTTTCAATTGGAGTATTACTCTAAGAACTTCATGAAAGGGATGCAAGCAATACCAAATGTATATTTTGTATGTGGAAGATATGCCTATGTGAAGTTACCAGATAATTGGTACGGATCATGCTATCTGGCTGTTGTCTTCCCTAAAATATATCATGTTGAGAATTTAGACACGCCTAAGAAAGAAATATCAACTAGATGGAAGCGAGGGCTGGGTGCAGCAGAAGTAGTTGGAGATGTAATAGGTGCTGCATTCCCTTTCTTAGGATTGATAATGAATGACATTAAGATCAGGAGGTTAGCTACAGTCGTAGATAGGCTATCTGCCAGTACTGCAAGATCCTTGATGCTGATAGAAGGTGAGATGCAATCGATTAGGGCAATGGTTCTTCAGAACCGACTTGCTTTAGATGTTCTGTTAGCAAAAGAGGGAGGAGTCTGTAGGGCCTTGAAGGTACAGGAATGCTGTACTTACATTCCAGACAATTCAAAGCCTCTAGAGAAGTATATACAAAACATCACTGCCATACACTACGAAATTGAGGACCTGGCAAAGGTAAATGTGTGGGAAAAAGTAGGTCATGGAATGGGTAAAGTTGGAAGTTGGTTTGCCAACTTAGGAAAGGGTATCGTTTGGTACATATTGAAACCCATCATCATAGTAGTGATTTGTGTAATCACTTTGTGGGGATTGGTGCGTTTGTATCAATGGTATAGAGCAAATAGGTTACAGAGAGCTATGAAGAAACAGGAAGAAGAGTTGACAGCGATGCAGGACACTCAATATAAGAGTCTGAAAGCATTAGAGAGTATGAAAAGAAGTGGTACTGTCCTGACTTCACTTTAAAGGTTCTACATTTTTAGTGTCTTGGTGATGATGACCCCTGAAGGTCATCAAAGGGGGGACTGAGAGAGCACAAGTTTGAAAAAATGTATAAGTACGCCATATTTACAAGCACGTAGTTAGTTAACATGTACTTTGCACCAGAGTGTTTATATTTAGAAGTGAAATACACCGAGTGTCTTATATTCAGTGGTGAAATGCATAGAATGTTTAAGTAGAGTAACAATAATCATAACTGTGTGAGACTAATGTAGAAATGTTTGGGATGAATATGAAAACCTCACGTTCTCATGTTAAAGGAATAATGTAAGAGTTGAATGTAACTCTAAAACCCAGTATTTTGTGTAGGCCTCATGGCAATTCACAAGCAAATCTAAACGTGCTGCTAAAATAATGTGAGATAAAGTTGACATGGTTCTTTCAAAATGTACTATTGAACTTAGGGTTAAAGGTATATGCTTTATAGATGTGTTATTTTAGAAACGTATGCTAGTTAAGAATGTTTGCTGTTTAAATCAAGTTAACGTTTTAAGAGTGCAGGAACCTGCTGCATGTAAATCAAGTAGGCCAGAGCAGATAATGTCATGTAGTTTAAATCGTCATGTGCTCGTTAGAGGAGAGGTCGTGAGGTGTCCAGTATGGAGCTCTGAGAGTGTTTTATGGCCTAAGATATGGTGAAGTCTGGAATTTGAGGCCCACTGCAGGACGAGCTGTATGCAGGTGCGAGGGTCCTAATCAGCTCGAATGAAAGGGACTTTGTTCAGTGGCGCCTTGCGCAGGCCTGTAGGAGTTTCCAGGAATTTCAGGGGGTATCAGCGCACGGAAGAAGAAGCCTGGGAACCAAGGTCAACTATAACGAGGGTCTTCAACAGTACCATCATGGAGTTTGCCGCGGAAAGATGTACCACGTGAGGGGCGTCCCAAGGGGCGTTTCTATTGGAAATGTGATTTGGTATTAGGGAAAGTGACCCGGGAGGAGAGCAGAGCAGATGATTTTGGGAGCCTAAGGAAGCGGATGGGTAGGCAGATAGGCTGATCAGGAGAGACCCATTATCAGAGAAGAGACAAAGAGAAGTGCGTGATCTTCTTAGTAAGTCACCACGGCTGACACCTAGAGGGTTAAGATCTTGCTAAGTAGGGATGTCATTTAGTATAGGGTAGGGACAGACTAACCTTAATTTTCTTTTCTGTAATGACTTTGAGGTTGCAACTTGTATTCATTTTGGCAACGCTCATGTTATTAGAGCTTGTACTTATTATTTTGTTCTTCAGACTCAGACTATTCAAGAAATTCATGTTCATAGTGATACCGATATACCTTTTGAATCTCATTTTGAGAAGTTTGTATCTTCAGTTATCTTTGACTTTATATTAAATCTTTAAAACTTAATTTTGGTCAGTGGTCATTTAGAGTGGTGTAAGTTCTTAAATTGATTGTTTATTGTGAGATTACCTTTTACTCAAGACAGGTACCAACGATTCAGTCGACAGGAAATGGGATTTGGTAAGATAATTAGTAACCAGTAATCCCGCGTTAGCAAGGGAATGTACCTCCATTGGTTTCCCATTAACTTTCTGGTGCCCTGCTGATATAGCAGATCTGTAACCATTAATGGTCTCATTGCACTTCTGTCTACCCCCTAAGGATGCCACAAAATTTGACACTGCACCCCCAACAACATCCACTGAAATGAGATCCAAATCCTCTCCAGGCACCAGCTACTCTATAGCCCCCCAGCCTGATTTGTAAGCTCTGACAGTACCAGTGGCCCTGGAAGATTCCATATAACCTGAAGCCTCATCTGAAAGTCCTGGCACATTTGCAAGTATCCCGAAGGGTTCCATGAAACTAAGACTAGTTTTGACGTACCAACACATGTGTTTGGCCATACCGACTCCTCAACATCTACGGGAAGACTGCCACTGTACCGGGCAGTCCACAGAAAGAAAACACGTGGGAACCAAAGGTTGACCCCTCCAAAGAGGAGTCACCATCACCACTCTTGCCCTTTCCAGCAGATTTTTGATAAACTAGAAGGCTTATTGAATCCCTCCTGACTAATCTTGAAGGAACACGTATGTGACCAAAGCCTCTGGACCTGGTCCAGCAGGGCCCCAAAGGATTGTCCAACACCTTGAACACCTGGGAATCTAACTTCTACTCACTGCTGCCTGACATATTCCTTGAATATTAATCCAGTACTAGATGTGAAGACTCTGACATGTATTCAGCCTCCGACGATATCTTGTGCTTGAGACAGCACTCCCACGGTGCCTTTGCCATTTCTGCCAAAGGTCTGAACCTTGTTCCTCCCAATTTGTTGTTGTACCTGATAGCCATCAGGTTGTCTGTTTGGAGCAGAACTGCACATGTCACCCTTCCTTTCACCAGCTTTAAATGGCAAAGGAAGCTGCAAGAAGCTCTAAACATTGTATGCACATTGATGACTCCCTCCTGGACCATCTTCCTCCAGTCCAGAAGGTGCCAACCTTAGCGCCACATCCCCATACACTTGCATCTGACTCTAATACAAGATCTGGAAAGATGGAATTATTGCTCAACTGTTCCAGGCAACCATGTCAGCAATCCACCAAGACACTTCTGCTTTTACTTCCTCATCTAATGGGACCATCTGAGAATACTGAAGGCCACCTTGGAGATGCCTTATTTTAAGCCTTTGAAGAGCCCTGTAATAAAGGGGTACTGGAATTATTGCTTGAATGTAAGATGCCAACAGGCCCACTATTCGTACCAGATGCTTTAAATAAATATGTGTCTGATCTAATACTGATCTTAGCTCTTTCCTCATCCTTATTAACTTTGTGTCTGCTAACACCCTTTTTTGAGTCCACCAGTAATCCCAGTAAGTCCATGTTCTGAGAAGGAGTAAGATCTTCCTTCTCCCAGGGGCGTAACACAGGCCCACGCATCCCCCGCAGTTTGGGGGGGCCTCAAGCTCAAGGGGGCCCCCTCAGCGCTGCACTTCGGCCTGAGAGCTCCTAATAGAGTCCGGAGTGGGCCCCTCCACGTACCTGGCAGGGGGCCCCCTCAATTATCGTTATGCCACTGCCTTCTCCACATTTATATTGAACCTCTCTCTGATCTACCAATAACTGTACCAGCTCTACGAAGAGATTCCACTCCCGACTGAAGAAAATCCTGTTGTCCAAGTACACAATCATTCGTAGACCTTGTGATCTGAGAAATGCTCTAAATGTTTTCAGCAGCTTGGTGAAACACAGAGGGGCTGATGAAAGGAACTTCCTGTGATCCTGAATTATAGGGACTGTCAAGTAAGCTTCTTTCAGATTCAAACTTACCATCTTATCTCCAAACAGAACATGTCTCTCAAACAAACCAATGTTTCCATTTGGAAGTGGATATATATAATGCAAACTGATTTAGCTCCTTTAGATTTATCAGCGGTCTGAACTTTTTTGTTTTTCTTTTGTGCAAGAAAAAACTGTTCTGACAATGACTTGCAACCAGTCGAACGAGTTAACGTAATTATGCACTATTAATTCTCACAATGCACAGTTCATGGCCTAGTACAGCATTAGAGATAAACTCACACGTGGCATTATCACCTATACCTGCTAAGGATATCACATGACATTATCTGTATCAATGATATAATTGTGGACATCACTAATGACAACATATTACAGAATGAAAATAGGATATATATGGGATAAAATAACCAGTGCTGTACATTGTAGGGATATTTCAAGACACCAATGAGTTCCATGACCATATAGAAAAAGGAGGACGAAGGCCGAGTTCCTTTATAACATTATGGGACTATGAGGTGGCTTGAAATATCCTTATCATGTACGGCAGGGGGTACTTTATCCTATATAAAACGTGACCACATCATCATTTTTCCCACAACCACTTAAATCCTTGATCCTTGATGTTTGCAAATATGGAGTATAAAAATAGAATTCGTAATGCAAAATGAAACTCATGAAAAAAACAGTTAGATATTTGGTGCAAAAAAATATTCGAATCAGTTTAATACAAGTCACTTTAAAAAAACTAAAATAAACGCAGTAGCTCGGTGTGAGGATTTGTGTGCATTATAATGCATGATTGTGTGACCCTACCGTGGAATACACTCGTAAAAACTATTTTGGGTTCAGTCAGGCTCATTTGCCAAACCTGTAGCTAAACCCTGGGCAGATGTGGCTTTGAGAAGCACGGCTTAAACAACAGAACTAGTGTGAAGTATTTGCGAAATCAGACACCAAGTTACGCAAATAGATTGTATTTTTATGGATTTTAGGAGCTCGTGATGAGCAAAATCCACTAGAGGTTTTTGGAGATAAAGATTTTTAAGCAAAATGTAAATCCCAGTTCCACCGTAAACAAGTTCTGGTCACAATAAAGTTTGCAAACCTTTGTCAAGTTTGTAAGCGTTTTATTTGGCTATTCAGGCCCAACTGGGGTGACCAAATCTGACAGTGAGATGGTTAGGGAGGCCGCTATTGACTATCTGTATAGTTACCTGGACAACAAATCTTTCTCCAGTCCAGTTCTGAACTTTACAGCACGACCGCCATCAACTTCAATGAAGTGGTCCTGATGCTGCGGATGCAGGAGATGGAGGACACTCAAGGATGCTCTGGAAATGTGTGGTCAACAGGGATGTCATTATGGTTACTCATCGTTCCACCGGTCAGGTGGGGTGAAGTTTGCCACAGAGGTTGAGGGTCCCTCGAAGTCCTCTTTGAGCCTGTAGAAGGCCAGCTGCTGCTGGGTTTTTGGTGTCTGTCCACAGCAGTGCCAGCGGTATCCTTTGATGGAGGCTGATGTCGTTCTTGGACGACCAATATGGACTCAGATTACACTCCTGGGTCTAGCAGGCTCGGGTGCAACGGTTGGCCATCTCTGATTGGCCTCTTGGTGCACACAGCGGCAGTCAGTGGCGATTCTCCTTAAGTAACTACTGACTTGCTTAGTAGAGCTACTTCAGGTTTGATGGCCCTAGTGCTGGTTCCAAGGGTACAGTTGGCTGACCCTTGGAGTCACATTTTTGGTCTGGGGCTTGAGAGTGCCTTTTCCTGAAGCCAGGAGCCATAGGCACAGTCCTCTCGTTGCAAGCCCAAAGTGCAGTAGGTGCAGCATAGCAGAGGGTGCAGTCTTTCTTTGCCAAGTCCAGGGGTCAGGGTTCTGTCATGATCTGAGGTTCATCTTGCCAGTGTGGCCATATTTATGCTCAGAAAGTGCCCTAGGGGATGATGCCGTCACTAGCCAATGGACTACCAGGATCCTTCCCGCCTTGTGACTACTTCTGGCTATGGGTGACATCTAGCAATCCCAGAGTGCACTATTCTGTCTACTCCCAAGATGTCCAAGTCCTTCCTTGGATGTTCGGTGCTTGATAGCTCACCCTGGAGGTGTGGCTACCTGGGTACGACATGCCCATCGGAAAACTGGTTCCGGTCTGGGAAAGACATGGCTTGGTAGTTCGGACTGGACTGTTCCCATGAGGCACAGGGTCAGAGCTGATTTGCATATAGCCAGTGTCTAACCCAGGGTGGTGTGGAGTGCAAAAAAACGATGGATTTAGGCCCAGATCATTGTACTGGGGTGAATGTATGACATTGTTCTACATTCTGTCCATCAACTGTGTTTTTTGCAATTTTCACCCCGAGTGGGCTGGGTATGCTCAGACGTGAGTCCCAGGCTCTCCACACCACTGGAGTCAAGCTATCCAGGCTGATGAAGGCTGATAGCCAGAAACCGGTCCTTGGATGCTTGATTCCGGTCTGGGAAAGACATGGCTTGGTAGTTCGGACTGGACTGTTCCCATGAGGCACAGGGTCAGAGCTGATTTGCATATAGCCAGTGTCTAACCCAGGGTGGTGTGGAGTGCAAAAAAACGATGGATTTAGGCCCAGATCATTGTACTGGGGTGAATGTATGACATTGTTCTACATTCTGTCCATCAACTGTGTTTTTTTGGCATCTATCAATCCCAGAGTGCACTATTCTGTCTACTCCCAAGATGTCCAAGTCCTTCCTTGGATGTTCGGTGCTTGATAGCTCACCCTGGAGGTGTGGCTACCTGGGTACGACATGCCCATCGGAAAACTGGTTTGGGCACTAGTCTCAACTCTCTTTTCCTGCCCCCAGCCTGTCTACCTGAACAAAGGTGTAACCCTTGAGGAGTGTGACCGCCATTTGCCTACTATAGGTGACTTCTTGAAGCCCGCGTTTTGGGCCAACACCCTGAGTGGTTTGCTGCAAGGGGAAGGTAAAACCTCTACTTGTAGCGCACTGCTATTGTTTCTGAGCCTAGGAGTCATTCACACTACTCCCCAGGAGAGCAGAAAGCTGACTGTCTGAGGCCACTAGACAACCAGGTCACTGAGAGGCAACTTTCTAAAAGCTGTGGTTCATAAAAGTAACATCAAATTTGACTTCATCATCAAGTCAGGTTTAATGCCACGATTATTTTGATACCTTGAAGTACCCCTTTTAATAGTCCCATTCAGAAGTTACCAGACAGAGTGGTCAGCTAGTAACTCTTTGTTAACTAATGGGGCTACTAACTCTTTCAATGCAAAACAACAATTTGGAAGCTTTGCTGTTGGGAAATATAAAAAAATGCATTTCCTACTTAAAAATATACAACTTCATGCCTTAAGGCTTGGAAGGCCTTCCTTATAGGAGACATATATATATATATATATATATATATATATATATATATATATATATATATATATATATATATATATATATATATATATATATATATTGTTAAGGGGAATGGGGCTTTGCCATTGGTTTTAATGTCAAAGTCGAACTAGTAGGTTTAAAACTGCCCTTCCAGTCTGCAGTGGCAGGCTGGGAACCAATTTTTACTTTGTCACATACAGGGTGTCACAATCAGTGCTGCAGCCCTGGGTGGACACTCTGTCTCACATGCCCTGGGTACCAAATACTAGGGACTAAAAAGTAAGTACATTTCTGCCAATTGGGAATATCCAATTCCACATACACTTTGTGAGGGGTTAGATCACTGCCACTGAGGTCTGGTTAGCAGGTCACAGTGCACTCAAAGGTTGAAAAACCACCAGCATCAGTCCAAAGTTTTGGGGTTAAACATGTAAAAAGAGGCATTTGCTTACACTCGAAAAGTGTAGACATATGCAGAAAAATTTGAACTTTTCTACAATTACCTAAGAAGAGTAATATATTGACATAAATATCTCCTTTCTGCTTGTCACTGTAATCTAGAAAAACAGAGCAGAAGAAAGAAAAGCGACATTTAGTTTTTTAGGTTGAAGCCTACCAGACAGCAGGGGCCTTCTTGTTTGCTAAAGACATCTTGGGGACATTCAAAAAGCTGACCTAGGAATGCATTCTCCCATTGCTTTGTGGACGGTAACTCACATTTTCTGGCTTTCTATTTGCTGGCTTTATTTGCTTTAGGCTGTCCACCTTGATTTTGTCCCTCCCATTGCCCAAACCTTGTTTACTGTATTCTTCCACTAACTCACTTTCTATGAACAGGCCTTGAACTCTTGATCACATCTTGTCACATTTGCTGTGCATTCAACGACAGAGGTCAAATGTCAAGCTTTCTCTTCCGAGGGAGCTTGGTGTTTACTTTTCTTTCTCCGACTTCAAAGTGAGAGAATTTATGTGACAATCCTGCTGAGTAGTGTGAAAATAAGGTTATATAGAGGTTCCTAGGGCAGGGATTAAGACATTAATGTAACAGAAATTTCGGCAACTAAATATTTTTTCAAATTAGCATTCCATCTAAATTGGGGGCTCAGAGAACATGACTGGGTGTCAATACAAAACAATTTTATTTTATTGAAAATCAGCATAATAAAATTATTCTAAAAACGTGTAATTCCATCCACTTACATTATTATAATATTTTGCATCAAACAGTAGTGCAACTTAGTGTTCACTTAAAAATCCATATTCATTCTGTGTTGATCCAAGCATTCACAACAACATTCAAACATATAACCCGCACTATTGTCCACCCGCAGTCGTGTTCTCTGACCCCTCAATTTAGATATAATTCTAATCTGAAAACTCCACAGGTGTAGCACACACAAAAAAATGAAGTGTGCTGATGGTTCAGAATATATCAGAATTAGTACAAAAGAAGTACTTTTTTGTCATTCTGAAGTGTGGTGGAAATAAATATTTAAATTCAATCAAAACACATCAATACAGAAAGTGATTACATTTGTACACATTATTGTTTGTGTGCAGTAAAACCGTTTTTCAGTGTACATGTAATGGTCATTTCAATTGGAAATGTGTTGTCTGTAATTGCAGTGCGCTACCACACCATGCATACGTCACATAACTTCGTTCCATTCTATGCCACAAAACTCCATTCTTCGATATTCCACTCCACTGTACTACAGGCCATTCCACTCTACACCACTCCACTGTAAGACAAACCATGCCATTCCAATGTATGCCACTGACTCCATGACACAACACGCCACTCCACTCTATGCCCCCACTCTACACCACTTACCCTATTCCACTCTACCTCACTCCAATATACCCCACTCCACTGATGAAAAAGGGTTCAGGCAGATCAGGTCGTTTTACCCCTTTTCTAGGTTTGCCCGGCGTTAGCCGCTTCTCGCCCATCTCACGATTACCAAATAAAGAGGCAGGCGCTGGAGACTGGAAGGCAGGAAACAGGAGTTTATTTCCGACGGAACAGAACACGTCCAATCAGACAACAGGGTATCTTCTCGAGGTGCTCTAACAAGTTTCTCTACGGCTCCGTCTTTTATACACAGGTTTATGATGTACAAACATTCCTTATTGTAATAAAGACACTTTGAAGTACGAAAAGGCATGTTTGGAATCCCAGCTTCAGGCCTATTCCCATACCGGTCGCTCTGATGTTGTTTTCCCCTCCCAAATGTAACATGTGATTGTAATCTGCAGCCGGACGTCCCGACAGGAAACGAGGGCAAGAGGGGGTGGTCAGATCTAAGGTTGGGCAGGCGATAAGATCACGTTTCGCTATGCGGGGCCGGAGGGGGTACATCCACGAGACCTAGTTTTATGATATGGGACTGGGTCTAGAGGCCAGGTGTAGCCGGGGGGGGTCATCAGAAGAGAGGAAGGGTGTTCCTGGGAGGAATGCAGGGGTGTTGGTCAGATCTAGGGGTGTGAAGGCCTTGATTAATCACCGCTCCTCTGATGTGAGGCGAGGTCCTACTGTAGGGAGCAATAAACTGCATCTGTTGGACTAGGTGATGGCCTGGGATCAGGCCGGGCAATCGGGCAGGGAGGAAGAGGTTACCAAAAGGACCTGTTCTATGGGTAGGATGAAAGAGCGAGGGGGCAGGGGTTCAGCACGGAGACAGGGTCGTGTTTAGTGGTGCGTTTATGGCCCGAACAGGAGAGACCAGGGGCTGTCGGGGCGCGGGGGGGATACTTGCGAGGCTGGGGGGAGAGAGAGAGAGATGCAGGCTATTGGCAGTGGGCAGAGAGGTCATGACACACAAAATGGCTACTATCTATGTTCGTGATGGGGCCTAAAAAGGGGACAAGATGGCGGGGCCACTGTGCCGTGACTTTCGCTTTACCTTCAACAGTGGCGAGGGTGAACACAAATGAACGCCGCTTATGTACATATACATTGTCATTTTCCACACCACCCCAATATATCCTACTCCACTCCAATGTACCCTAATCTACTCCACCTCATTCCGCTACAATCTACCCCAATCTAATCCACTCCAATCTATCCCACTCCACCCAATCTACCCCACTCCACTCCAATGTACCCCACTCCACTCCAATCTACCTCACTCCAATCTACCTCACCCCAATGTACCCCACCCAAATGTACCCCATCCCACTCCAATCTACTCCACTCCAATCTACCTCACTTCAAACTACCCCACTGTAACCCAGTCACCCCCCACCACTCCGATCTACCACTATGTTCCAATCAACCCCACTCCAGTACAATTTACTCCACTCCAATCTAACCCAATCTACTCCACTCCAATCTACTCTACCCCACCCCAATCCCCCCAGACCTCTCAATATAACACACTCCACTCAATATAACCTAATCAACCCCACTCCACTCCAATATACCCTACTCCATCCCTATTGTTTTTTTTTTAAACTGTTTATTAACCCCTTTAGAGCTTGTAAACAAACCTCCCCAGTGCTGCGCTGTCCATTATCCAGTGCTGAACTGGACGTCCAACGGTCGTGCGCAGCACTGGGGAGGTAGTGGCCGTGACGACCGTTGGCCGACGGCAGCAATTAAGGGGTTAATATTAAAACAATAATCGGAAAGACAATTTGCAGTTATGAATATTAGTTACAGTAATTGGCAAGCCTGTGATACATAGTGTCTCGACATCTCCCGCCCCTCCCACCTTTATCAAAAAACAATCCCATTTACACATCGCCCACCCACTCCACCCCTATTTACTGCATTCCACTCACATCTACCCCACTCTGCTCCATTCTACCCCACTTCAGTACAATCCACTCCAGTCTACCCCAATCCACCCCACTCCAATGCATTTCAATCAACCTACACTACTCCAAACTACCTGATTGCACTTCAATCTACCCCCTCCACTATACTCCACCCCAATCTATCCCAGTCCAATTTACCCCAGTCCATTCCAATTTACCCCACTCTACTCCAAACTCCACTGCAATCTATACAACTCCTCTCTGCTCCAATCCACCCCACTACACTCCAATCCATCCCACTCCACCACAATCTACCACACTCGAATATACCACAATCTACTCCACTCCACTCCAATCCACCACACTCCAATCCACCCTTTCTACCCCACACAACTCTACCACACACCACTCCACTCTATAAGATCTACCCAACTCCACTTCACAACAACCTATCCCACTCAAATCTACCACACTCCACTCAGATCTACCCTGCTCCACTCCAATCTAACCCACTCCATCCAATCCACTCTACCCCACTCCAATCTAGCCCACTTCACTCCACCCCAATGTACCTCATCCAATCTACCCCATTGCAGTCCAACCCACTCCACTCCAATATCCCCCACTCTGCTCCACTCCACCCCAGTCTACCCACTCCACCCGAATCCACCCCACTCCAATCTACCCCACCCACTCTACCCACCCCTCTACCCCTCCAATCCGACCCACTCCAATCTCTCCCACTCCCATCTATCCCACTCCATTCCAATTCACCCTACTCTAAACCACCCAATCGACCTCTCTCTACACCACCCTAATCTACCCCACTACACTGCACGCCAATCTACCCCACTCCACTCTTGCCTAGTCTATCTCACTCCACTCCAATCTCAACTCCACTCTAATATATCCAACTCCACTCTACCCACTCCACTCAATATACACCATTTCACTATATCCCAATCTACCCATTCTAATCTACCCACTCCAATCCACCTTCTACCCCACTTCACTCTACCCCAGTCTACCACACTCCATTCCACTCTATCCATTTTACCTCACTCAACATCACTCCAGTCTACCACATGCCACCCAAATCTACCCTACCCCAGACCATTTGAACTCATTCCACCCCAATCAACCCCACTCCAATCCACCCTAACCCACTGCACCCCAAACTTCCCTTCTCCACTATACTCCATCCAATCCGCCCACTCCAATCTACCCCACTATACTCCCCTCCCATCCCCCACCCTAACCCAATCTACCCCACTCCAATCTACCACAATCCTCTTCACTCCACTCTTCCCCAATCGACCCCACTCCATTTCAATAGACCCCAATATATCCTACTCCACTCTACCCTGATCTACCCCACTTCAATCTACCCTACTCCACTCTAATCTACCTCACTCCACTCCAATCTACACCACTTCATCCCAATTCTACTCCACTCCACCCCAATCTACCCAAATTCAAACCCACTCCCACACTCCAATCGATCCCAATCTACCCTACTCCACTCCAAAATACTCCGCCCTACCTCAATATACCCGCCTCTACCCCAATCCATTCTACTCTACTATAATCCACCCAACCTACCAGTAGCAGCCCGTGGGGGGAGTTCTGTGGGGCGGTGAGGCGGGGCGGGTGAGGAGCAGGATGGGAGATAGTAAACACCGGAATATGGATGAAAGGAGGTAAGGAAACAATTAAATAAGTATATGAATTTCGTTGCACGCGCTGCATCACCCTACATCGCGCGGCATCAGGCAACAAATTGAAAATTTGTATTAATTATTTAATTGTTTACTTACCTCCGTCCATCTATATTCCGGTGTTTACAACCCCCCACCCTGCCCCTCCCTCGCTCCGCCTCACCACCCCACGGAACACCCTCCAAGGGCCGCTACTGCAACCTACCCAACTCCACACCAATCCACCCCACTCCTCTTCCTCAATCTACCCCACTCCACTCCAACCTACCCCAAAATATCTCACTCCACTCCACCCCAATCTATCCTACTCCTATCGACCCCACTCTAATCTATCCTAATCTACTCCACTCCATTCTACCCCACTCCTCCGTAATCTACCCCACTTCACCCCAATCTACCCCAATTCAATCTACCGCACTCCAATCATCCCTAACCCACCCCACTCCATTTCACCCCACTCTACCCCCACTCCACTCTAAGCCAATTTGCGACGCTCCTGTCTATCCCAAGCTACCCCCTTCCATCCAACCCGACTTCAATCTACCCCAACCCACTCCGTGCCACTAACTTTTATAATAGGCGACTGGGTTCATCACCAGTCACCTATTATAAAAAGAAATGAGAGACAGGTTTTTATAAAGTGATTGCAGAATCCCATGTATTATATAACACGAATTCATGTCCCAATTGTTATACTTTCTGCCACGAACCTTCGGTTGCCCCGTGAGTACATAAGAAACATACATTTCTTACTTCTTGCGCTATTAATTGATTATGAAAGTGTTTATAGAAATATTGGGAGTTTTTTAAAAGCACAGGCTTCTATTATCCGTTGGGTTGTACTATTCGGGATGTGTCAGGCAGTTTTTAGAACACGAGGAGAGTAAGAAAAGATTATCATGGTCCTGGGACGGCATGTGTGGTCATTTCCAGACCTGTCCTATGTTTGTTGAACATCATATTTTCCTGTTCCTGTGTACACACGCACTGTATTGCCGTAGGTAAATGAGTGAGTCGTGAAACCAGTGGGTCAGACAGCCTGGGTGCCTGGGACGGCCCTGGAGAGTTACAGTCAAAAGACACGACAGTACTTCATTAGCCGCCCTCAGGTGGATGCTGCTGCCGGTGAGGTGGACCGTCCCGCGTGGCTCACCCCCACTGGATTTGGTTGCATGTTGCTTTCATAACAAAGCGCGCAGGTATGCTCCTGTGTTTGATTAACCAAACTGCGTGCGCCGATGACGTTTTCTTTCTCAGAGGCTCTTCGCTCCTCTAATTGGCTATGGATTTCCTTTACTGGGTCATACTGGTGTGTTTAGCAGATTGCTGACCCCATTGCATATGCCCCGTTTGCATGTCATGTTCATGTGTGACCAGTGTATGAAAAAAAACGAAAGTCCAAAGCTTCTTTTATTTTGTTCGAATTAAAAGGTTATAAGCACGGCAGCAAGGTGGAATTACCATCACAGTGAACCATCCCCAGTGCTTAATTTGAGCCGTGGAGGCCGCACTCATGTTTTTGGGACCGGCACTTATTTTTTCTCAACATGCTTCCATCCAGAGCAAGACATAAAACTCAAAAGGGGAACATCTACGACTGCTTGATGGTAGATTAGAGAGGCAGTGGTAGAGTGACCAGATATAAAAAACACAAAAACTGGGACATTTCACTAAAATAGAAGAAGGATGACAATGATTTATCTGCCAAGGGGCACAGAATGACAGCAGGCCTCAAACAAGGAAAACAGGCACTGATGAAATAAACAAAGAGGAATTTGTAAACCTACTATCACATCTGTTAATTAAATTGCTTTCTGAGAACAACTGCTAACTAGTCCTAAATTGGAAAATAGAAAAAGGTGCCTCCCTCGGTTTTCAGTCGATCCACTCTGAAAACCAGCACATGAGCCAAATTTGCTGGAATCTGCTGGGACAGCTGCTGAAAAACCGGGACGCCTGGTCACCTAGCCTCCTAGCCTCCTAGCCCATAGGAATGAATCGGAAGGTATTCCTTATTTGCGAATCGCAAATTGAGATTCGCAAATGAGGAATATGTAGGATTCGCAAAATATTTAGCGAATTCTACATACATTGCATTTTGCGATTCTCTAATTGCTATTCTCTAAAAATCGCAATTTGAGAATCGCAAAAGTCTTTTTTGATACATATCCCCCTGCGATCGCAAAACATTCCATTTTACCACCTACTTCAAGCAGGTGGTAACCTATTCGCAAATGGGAAGGGGTCCACAAGGGACCCCTTCCCCTTTGGGAATGACAGCGAAAATGTTTTTCAGAGCAGGCAGTGGGGACCACTGCCTACTCTTAGAAAATAAAAGGAAAACTTTTCATTTTTTTCTTTCAAACGCATCCCGTTTTCTTTTAAGGAAAACGGGCTGCATTTAAAATAATATGTTTGCTTTATTTAAAAGCAATCACTGACATGGTGGTCTGCTGACCCCAGCACGCCACCATCCCCGTGATTTTAGTGATTCCTAGGGGGTTGCAAATTGAAACCTACCTCATTAATATACATGAGGTAGGTCAATTGCAACCCCTTAGGAATTGCAGAAAGTGTTCAACACACTTTCATACATGCCATTTTGCAATTTCCTAATTGCGAATCGCAAGGATTCGCAATTAAGGAATCGCAAAACAGTTCCTATATGCATCTGGCCCATGGACCTTCCATAGCGCCGGTCGCAGGCTTCTGATCATAACTTTGGGCCCCACCATTTATTCTTTTAAAACTTAAGCACTAGAGGATTATTGATATTTGTTTCAAGTGTGAGCTTAGTCTGACAATAGCTGTGCACATTTTAAGCCAACATAAATCAGAGTGGTCTCATTTACAGAAACATACCCTGGCACATAGTCTGACACCTCACGTGCCTCGTACCTTATTTGCACCACACGGTATGGACTTGCCAGAAATTTGTTCTAGAACAGGCACAGTTAAGCATATACATTGAACAGGATCAGAAAATAATCTTTCAGCTCATGAATAGCACTGATGTTGTCATCTCGGAGTGTTTATTAATTATGGCACTTATACGCTTACCAGATGACATTATGTCATCGTGCACAATGTTTTGCAGTTTAGTTTTTTCTTTCAAAACTCCTTGTAATTTGCTGCCTTACTCCAATTGGTTCAATTAAGGTGAACCAGACATTAAACTCTTAGAACGCATTAGGTTGTTAAATCAAAGCCATGGACTGAAACTGAATGTCATTATTGGCATGGTACCAAACAGAACACAAAGCTCAGAATAAAACCCCTATGATATAAACCTCTGAGAAAAAGGGACTGATTTCAGTTTTCCATTTGCAAAAGGTGACTGCAAATGACACACTCAATTTTTGTCAATAGAAAGGAATTTTCTGAACCGACCTATGTTCTAATAGGTCAGGTCACATCATTTCGAATCATAGTGGTTCACAATTCGACATAACTCGTTAATATGCATAAGACACCTCACATATTTTAACCAACTAAGTTTAGCTAGAGTCATAGGTATGGTGGCCTGCTCGGTTCAGCAGACCACATTTCTGTGATTGCTTTTAAATGAAGCAATCTTTTCTTATTTTTTTTTAAATGCAACTCGTTTTCCTAAAAGAGAAATGGGATTCATTGTAAAAAATTAAGATTTAACAAACCCTTTTTAGGCCGAGCCTGGGCAGCGTATGCGCTGCTGCGAGGCATGCAGTAGTGGGGTATGGCTTTGAAGCCCCGCCGACTCTTCGCCCATATGTTTAATTGGCTTGTGTTATTGTCCTTCGTAAACGATGGCTTCCGAGTTGTTAGCAGGCTTGCTAGTCCCTCCTTGGTACCGCTTTGTCTCCATTAATTACCTCCCATAATGACTGGACCTTTTACTGGTGTTGTTACATGGTCTGCTTTATAAGTCGATGAGCACTATTTTATTTAATGCTCTTCCCCTATTCCACCCACTACCTCACAGAACACTGCCTGCTTTTATTTACATGTTTACTAATGGTGGCCCGCTTTAACTATAGCGGCCATGTTTTTTTGTTTATTTATTTTAAAAATCCGGTACGCATTTAGCTGCCACACTTATTTATTTATTTATTTTGTTTGCTGGTGCCAATACGGCGCTTTCACATTCATAGAGACCGCGCCCTTTCTTTACACAAACCGCATCTAAAGAAAGGCCGACATTAAAGTGAAAGGGCAGCATGGGCGCTTTTACCCCAAAAAAAACATCTGTTTGTCACTTTGACAAACAGATGCCTTTTTTTTGTTAAAGCCCCCATGCCGCGGTTTCACTTTAATGTCAGACACGCACCTTTCTTTAGACACGGCTTGTCTAAAGAAAGGAGTGTGGCCTTCCTGAATGTGAAAGCGCCGTATGGCGCTAATATAAAATAAATATAAGTAATGCAATAGGTCTCGCATTTGCACTAGTTTAAGCTATTGCATTGCCAATCGCTTAAACTCTCATTAACGCGAGACCTTATGCATTGCAAATGCTTGTTAAGAGTAGGCAGTGGTCCATGGGTTTTTGTCAGCATTCTCAAAAGGGAAGGGTCCCCTGGGAACCCAATCCTATTTGCAAATGCCTTACCTTCAAATTTGAATTGGTGGTGAAATATTAATATTTTGCAACTGGATTTCGGTTGCAAAATATTAATACATCTATTAAGGAATCGGTATTTGGAAGGGATGCCCTTAGCATGTCTCTTCCAAATGGTGATTCCTTAATGTTTATCTAACCGATTTCACTTTTCAGAAAACCATTCCTGAATCGTTAATTAGGTTTAATAAATTACAAATAGTATTTTGTGGGTCGCAAACCCACAGATTCACAGAATCTGATAGTTTGTGACTGTTAAAACATTTTGTAAATCAGGTCCTAAGTTCACAATTTACTCCAAAGATTATTAAAGCATTTTAAAACATATCATACACATTCAGCTTTTTTTTTATTTTTATTTTTTTTATTTCCGAAATTCTTTATTGTATATAGAAAAATATAAATTTACATACATGGACGAGGCTTATACATGAGTGAACAGGCTGAAGAGAAGAGAAGAAAGAAAAGAAAAGAAAAGGGGGCGGGCGGTAGTTCGAGCTCTTGAGATTATCCTCCAGTTCGTGCTCTCATAGTTCGTATTCCGTCCTTTGATGTTCCATGGCATTTGTGCGTCTCTGTAATCGATCATCTTGTGCTCCGCGCCCCGGGGGAACAGAGAGAGAGTATAGATAAAGTAGGAGATGTGCACGGTGTTCTGTTATCACAAAACTGTTTTGCAAGCGCCCTCAGATGTCTCTTGCTCACGCCTACGGTGGCTTGTGTGATGACAGGTAGTGGTCTAGGGACCCCCACATGGTCGACTGCTTGTGCGTTTTCGGTGTGTGTTTTGCTGTGATGTTGTCCGCCCCCCTGAGGAACGTGACCCAGTTGAGCCACGCCTGTGGAGCCGCCTTTGATGTGTCCTTCCAGTTAGTTAGGACTATTTTGACTGCGGCTGTTAGCAGAAGATCAATGAGGTCCCGATCTTCTGCTTTTGTGATTGCCTGGGATGTGAACCCTAGGGCCAGGCTCGTGAGGTCTATGTGTATGTCTATGCCTGTGATTTCGTGGATAAGTGTCCTGATCTTCCCCCAGAAGTCCTTGATCTTTGGGCATTTCAGTAGGAGGTGTTCTAAGTCTCCCCTTTCTTTACCGCAGTTCCAGCATACGTCGCTGTCTCTAATGCCTACGGTGGCTAATCGGGCCGGTGTCCAGTATGCCTTGTGTACCAGCCAGAATTTTGTCTGGTTCAGTGTGGCCGTCACCTTTTTCCGACTCGTGGACCTCCATAGCTCGGCTTTAGCGTCCTCGCTGAGTGCTTGACCTGCTGCCTCCCCCCAGAAGTTTATGACTTTGTCATTAAGTTTGGTGTGTTTGGGGCCTAGGATCTTATAGAGGTGTGCTACCTGGTGTCCTAGCGTGTTCAGGCTGTTTGCCAGCTGTATTATCGAGGGTGTCTGGGTGCTGAGGTTCGCCTTCCTTATTGCGACTTTTATCTTCAGGAAGTTGTATAGTTCTACGCTATTTAGGCTGTACTCTCCCTTCAGGGTGTCGAATGTTACGTCAGTGCCCTTGTTCTTAAGGTCCCTGGCTAAGGATATTCCTTGGCTGTACCAATCGTGCATGTCTAGGACCTTGCCCTTGTATTTTAGGGTTGGGTTGTGCCAGATGGATTCAAAGGACCCTCCCTTGATGCTCGTGTTTAGAAGTTTGTCAACTTTCAGCAGAGCTCGTTTTGTGTTCCTGAGTACCGGGTTATTTTTGATTGCCGGGTGTTTGGTGGCCGTGAGGAGGGTAATGGGTTTCATACCTTTTAGCAACCCCTGCTCGAGTGCTAGCCATGCCGGTGTGTAGTCCTGTCTTGGGTCCAGCCAATGCAGTCCCTGTCTAGCTAAGCATGCCTCGTGGAATCGTTTGAAGTTTGTTATGTTTAGTCCCCCCTGCTCCTTTGATAATCTAAGTTTTTGCATGCTTATTCTGGCCTTCTTCCCTCTCCATAGGAAATCGTTCAGTATCCTGTCTACTTTTTTGTGGAAGTCATCTGTGTTGGTTAGGGGTAGCATGGTTAGCATATAGTTCACCATTGGTGTGAGCATCATTTTTATTGTTTCTACCCTCCCCCACCAAGTTGTGAACTTGGGTGACCACCCGTCTACTTTGGCCTTTATTTTCTGAATTATAGCCTGTTCATTATGTTCTAGCGTCGTACTCAGGTCCCTCTCAAAGAGAATGCCTAGGTACTTAATAGGTTTATTTTGCCACGCTAGGCCTGATGTTCCTAGTACTGCGCTTGTTGTGTGGATGTTTAGGGGCTTGCACTCTGATTTGTCCTTGTTGAGTTTGTACCCTGAAACCTGGGCGTACCTGTCGATTGTGTCTGTCAGTGCCTTGATAGATCTCTCAGGGTCTTCAGTCATTATTAAGACATCATCCGCATACGCCGCTAGCTTAAATTTTTCCCCTCCTATCGGCACTCCTGCTATGTCTTCGTTCGTTCGTATCATTGTTAGGAGCGGTTCTATTGCCAATAGGAAGAGGCCAGGTGAGAGTGGACAGCCCTGTCGCGTGCCTCTGCCTAGGTTTAGTATGTTTGAGGTGCCGCCGTTCACTACCACACGTGCCTTGGGGCTGTTGTAAAGTGCCATCACCATTTTCCTGTAGTTGGGTCCTAGCCCGAATTTCTCCATGCATCGATCTAAAAAGGGCCATGAGACTCTATCGAACGCTTTTTCGGCGTCTAGGGCTATCATTACGGCAGCTTTACTGCTCTGGGCCGAGTGGTTGATTATATGGCATAGTAGTCTGGTGTTGTCATGGGACATGCGGTTTTTCAGGTATCCTACCTGGGAGTTGTGTATGAGTTTAGGTAGGTAGGCGTTAAGTCTGTTGGCTAGTATCTTCGCGTATATCTTGCAGTCTACATTTATGAGTGAGATCGGCCTGAAGTTTTTCGCCTCTGTCATGTCCTTCCCTTCCTTTGGTATGACTATTATGTTTGCCTCAGCCATAGATGGGGTCATGCGTCCTTCGTGGACGCACTCGTCAAATACCTGTTTCAGTGTGGATTGTAGTGTGGGCAGGTATTGTTTGTAGAACCCTGCTGAAAAACCGTCGGGCCCTGGAGCTTTGTTTTCTTTGAGGCTGGTTGTGGCTTTCCTTATCTCTTCCTCCGTAACTGTTAGCTCTAGGACGTCTCGTTCTCGCTCTGTTAGTGTGGGTGTGGCTATGCTGTTGAGGAGTTCCTCGCCCCCGTCCTCTTTTAGCGCGTCATCTCTTGTGTATAGGCCCTCATAGAAGTCCCTGAAGACTTCCAGGATGTCCTTATTAGCCGTCTGGGCCTTGTTGTGTTTATCTTTGATTGCCCCAATCGTGTGCTGCTTTTGTTTCCCTTTTAGGTAGGTTGCTAAGTTTTTCCCCGCTTTGTTGGCGGTGCATAGGTTGACTGATTTATATTTGTTGATCCAGGTCCCTGCTCTTTCGCTTAATATTCTGTTGAGCTCATACTTCAGTTTGGTTAGTTTTGTGAGTGTGTTGTTGTCTTCTAGGCTTGCAATGTGGCTGTTCTCTAGTGTTTTGATCTCTTTCTCTAGGTCGGCAATTCTTTTGTTCCTTGCTCTGTTCATTTTGCCCTTTATTGTCATTACTGTCCCCCGTATGGTCGCTTTTAGGGCGTCCCATAGTACCTCTCTGGGTGTTTCTGGTGTATCGTTGATTGTCAGATACTCTTTAATTGCCGTATCTATCTCTGCCCTCGCTGATGTGTGCTGTAGGAGGCCGTCATCGAATCTCCACCTGCGTGTTGGCTTTTCGTTGTGTCTGCCCGATAGAGATAGGCTTATATGTGCGTGATCTGATATTGTTCTGGGTCCTATTTCTGTGTGGTCTATGAGGTGGGTGTGCGTTTCCGACATTAGTATGTAGTCTATCCGGCTGTAGGAGTTGTGGGGGTTGGAGTAGAATGTATATTCCCTGGCGTCTGGGTTACTTAGGCGCCATGGGTCCTTAATCCTCAGTTTGGAGCACAGGTTTCTAAGGATGTTAGGGCTAGTTGTTGGGTGGCGTCTGCAGGGGTGTTTGTCGATTGCTGGATCAAGAACTTGGTTCAAGTCTCCGGCAACGATCAATAGGTCTTCCATCGGTAGGTTGTGTAGCTGGGCACCTATCCCCTCCCAAAATTGTTTGTCCTCACTGTTAGGGCCGTATATGTTCGCGACATGGTAGGTCTCTCCTGCTCTCTTGAGACTGGTCACTAGTGTCCTACCCTGGGTGTCTGCCTGGTAGCTTGTAAGGGACAGGTTCGAGTTTTTACTGATTAGTGTTACTACCCCATTCTTTTTGTTCTGGGCTGGAGATCCCACCACCTCTCCTATCCAGTTGGCTCTTAATCGCGGAATGTCTGCCTCTTCTAGTCTCGTCTCTTGGAGCACGTAGATGTCGCTTTTAAGTTTCCTTAGGTGTTCTAGCACCTTCCTTCTTTTTACCGGGCTATTCAGCCCCTTGACGTTTAGGGAGACTATTTTGATGTCTGACCCTATGCTATTCTGGCTGTTATGTGTCATTAATACTGCTTTGTGTTCGCTGTGCTGGTGGGTTCCCATTAGGCTCTTTTGCTCTCCGCGCCGTGTGCCTATTCATGTCTTCGTGCTTGCCATTGCTCCTACTTGGTATGAGTGTGATGAGAGAGAAGTAAAAGATGCAAGAGTTGCAGAGAAAGGAAAGATAGTCAGTAAGCCCATGCATAGAACCTCCCCCCCCCTTTTCCCCCCCTCCCCCCTCCCCCACTCTCGCCATCCCTCCCCCCTCCCTCCCTTACTTGCTAAAAGGGTGTGCGACGACAAAGTTCCTCTGCCCGCATCATCCCTGAGGTAGACTTGGTTATATCTTCGGCTGTTGTGTTTCTCTTTGTTCGGGTCTCTTTTATGTACTTCAGTCTCTCAGTCTCTCTATATTGCCTGGGCACTTCCTTCATTATACATTGTGAGGTAGATACGCTGTTCTGTGCTTCCCTTCTGGCGCTCGCCGTTCACCTCTTTACTCTGATTGTTCGTTCAGCGGCGACGCATTCAGCTTTTTTAACAAATATATAGCTACCATCCTCATTCATATAGTTTTGAATGCTGTTAAAGAAATATCTATGCACAATGGTGAACATTTCATTTATATGCAATACCACTGCATCATGTTAACAATAGTCTATTGAGATTTCGTGAATTAATGGCATGGAGCCCCCCTGAATTGCACCCTGTGAATTGGGACCTATCTGAATTGTGAACTTAGCTGTGCACCAATGGAGCAAGCTTGATAGAAAGGGATTGGGAATTGTTCAAGACCATGTCAAAAAGTTGTGGGAAGAGTCAGAGAGGGGGTTGTCCATACAGTACTGTGCAGGTGTAGGAGGAGCTGGTAGGCTTTGGTATAAGAGCATTGGTGACCCGCGGTTGATATGGGCCCAAATGCAATCGAGAAAAATTGACTCCTCATCCCTTGGTTTAGAAGTAAAATACAGCTAGAATTGGAGTGCAGCAGACCCCTCAAACCCCAGAACTTTCGTGCAACTGCTCCTGCAGCACTATTGATAACTATGCCCTTTCACCTGAGGTGTTCGGTGTAGAGACGAGCTTTCACCGAATGTACATTGTGATCCCGCAGTCTTTTTCGCTTCAGGGAATCAAAACGCGGTCGGAACAACAACTTGCGGAGGGGGGGGGGGGCGCTGGATGTTGGAATAGTATAATTTACTATTCCAACTCCAGTCTGTGCGGACACAATTGGGAAGGTGTTGGATTTTAAATCCAACACCTCCCCCCCCCCTCCGCAAGTTGTTGTTTCGACTTGCGGAGTAATGGTATGTGGAATCACAACGCGGTCGTTGTAACGACTGCGTTGTGATTCCCTGCGATGAAAAAGATTTGTGGTAAACGTTATTTACCGCTTTCACCACCTTTCTGAAGTGCAGGAGTGGATGTGGAAGTCTTTCCATGGCAGGAGTTGCATAAGTACCTTGAGAAGCCTTATTTTCTGGCCCTTTGCCATTTGCACCCTTTGATTTGAATTCTAAAATTTCATGCCTTTTCATATTGAGCCACTCTCCTGAAATAGTGAGATTTCTTGCAAAGCGTGGCTGACATTGATTTTGTTGGGTACTAGGGTTGCAACCAGGCCAGTATTTTCATCTCATGATTGGTAAAATTAGTGGGAAAATCAGCAAAAGCAAATATTTTTCCCTATTTGATAAATAAACCTAAAAAAAATATAGAAGAAGAATTTACTTCAAATGTATTTTAGAGCTGTCCAAACTATTAACAAATGGTTATAAGAATTAATGGAGCCAATTACCTTGTTAAAGATTAACACAATGTTTTCGCACAAAATCTTCTTCAAGAACGAACTCCTGGCCCTTCCAGAACCTGAAACCATTAACAGATGACCAGTATTTTTCACTAGGTAATGGGGTAACCCTATTTATTTAATTTGAAGAGGATCGACAGTGGAAAACATTTGAAGGTCCGTCAGGGTGGGTGCGATGTGATGACATATGGTCGCAAGAGCGGAATATATCAATCTATTTCTAACACTTTAAAGATGAGTCAACGACCAAGAAAGGTTTTGAATAATGCTTGCCCACTTGCAAGCCCTAGCGGTTCTAATAAAGGCAGGATGGACGATGTTGCTAAAAACAGACAATTGAAGCAGGAACACAAGATTGTGGTAAATAAATAATTAAATACCTGTTCTATTTTTGACTAGATATACAATAACAGATAGCTCAATAAATAAGAGTCAAGATTCGAGGTATCTTGAGTTTGCAGGTTTTAATACAGCATAAAGGACAGCAACAGGACAACCTGCACGGGAATAGGATGGCAGCTGCCGGGGGCAGGATCTGGGAGCATAAGGGTAACAAGTATATATAGTTAAACAAAATACATAGCATTCAGTACAGTAGGCGTAGCAGTGGGCGGGGTTTGTAGCAGTCGCGAAAGATAAGGCATGAAGTAGGTGTAACAAGAGGCGTGTACATAGACATGTGATGTAAACGTAACAGAATAGGTCATAAATGGGGCGGAAACATGGAGGGGGCTACCTAAGGAGCCGGGACCTCTGACCTAGTGGTGCGCGCAAGCTGGCAATGACGTGTTACCAGGAGGAGCTGGGGCTATGACTTCTGCACTAGAAGAAGAGACGAAAAGTCTGGAGTGTCAGAGCGACATGTACCTAAAGCCTATCTAGTATCTAGTGTTTAGAGAACATGTTGATAGAATCCAAAAGTTATCAGGGCAAAGGCTAACAGACATTAAGACTGGTGCATGCATAATCCTATATGTAGTGTGTGTGCGAGGAATATTAAATAATACTAATACAGTATTTCTCTTACATGGAGACATAAAGGCTAGACCATGACGGAAACTATTGATGCGATTCAGTAGCTTAGGAATGCAGAGAAGGAGGGCTGGACTGATAACTAGAATCATAACATACTCTTGGCAGACTGGCAGGCAGAGCCAGGCCGAGCCGGGCACTGCGAGGCATGAAGTAAGCTAAGGGTCAGGGATACAGGTGGGGGCTGTATCGCTCCTCGGAGAGGGTTCAGGAGACAGGAGCTGAATCTGGTGTCCGGGCCCTTTTGAGGCCTAGAAACGGGGACAATTCAATGAATTAACGTGCACACTGTAAAACGTGGCAACATAACTTTACATAGGCCTAATATTCGTTGTATTCACGAAAACTGGAAACTGGCATACTAGAGATGGACACAACTGTAATTGCGTCTTTAATCGATCAGAAGGGGAATACATGCATATCGATCATGCACATATGACATAACATGGGGAACACGTAGGCACATATAACATGGCAAAATTTACTTTTCCACATTCCCTCCTTGTGCCCTACGTTTCCATCAGGAAACATCTATATTCATGATACCATCTATCATTTCATACAGCATCATTTGCTCGTCTCGAATTGTCTTGGAACGGGATTTAGAACGGGACTTAGGACTAGGAATACATGAGGTAGCACAAATGCCGCAAATCGCAGGGCCACATTGTATACAGAGGCAGCAACTGAATATGATCATTACTGCAATACCTAGAAATGACAATACTTTCCATCCCCAGGCAGATATGATACTCCATAGCCAACCGGACCATGTCCAGGTGCCTGGATTCTGGTGTAACTGATGGGCAATTTTATGAAGTCTGGTTATAGCTGAATAAACAGACGGCGCGTTATTAGGAATGAAAATGCAGCAACTAGATCCGATGACTCTACATGCTCCTCCTCTATCGGCCAGTATGACGTCAAGAACGAGACGATTTTGGAGCACGACAAATCTCATAGCAGATTGCTCTTCGGTTAAGTTACCTAGAGCGGAAGTAGTCTCATTCACTACTGCTTCAAGGGTTCTGGTTAACCTACGTATTAACTTACTATTCTGGATAGGGCCTATAAAGAAGAAGAAACCTTTATTGAAATCTGTACACTGTTCTAGAGCAGTTTCAGTTTGATCGACAATTGGGGACTCAATCTCCCTTCTATGTCTGACGTGTACTAGATGTGTGTTTCTGTGATAATCAGATGGGGCTAGAAAAACTGGTGGCAGTAGGAAGGCAATGTAACATGTTCCATCCCAATCGAGGGGCAGACGAACATATGCGGTCTGACCACAAACAAAATAAGAATGACGTGAAGCTTTGAAAATAGATTTCCCACTGTCACTATACTCGACAGTAGTAATACAATCACTATGTCCTACATGTGCGGAACCATTATTTCGGACACATAATTCGCCTTTGACTGGTAGTACTGAAATGGCAGGTAAGTCTGGAGTAGTATCAGACTGAACATTCAATACCATAAAATTCGAAGAATAATTACCTAAATCATAAACTTCATTTTCTAGATCTAACCCTGTTCTATGGGGGAGACCTTGCTTGTCTGGAAAACATGTACTATTCAAAAGGGACATATCTGTTGAGGATGACGTTAACGTGGACCATGCTCCACACGAACCATTATGTGAAAACGGATAAGGAAAGAGTGGCAGAACTCCCTTCGGTGTCTGGAAAGGGGGGAGTCGACCACACACCCAACAATTAGTGGCATTGCTGGTCTGGTGTGAATAGTGTAACAGTCTGATGAATGTGTTATTTCTCATAGCAAGACGATAGGATAACTCGTGAGGAGGCAGATCACTAAATGTGTGCTCTACTGTAGCATTAGAAAACGTATTTACATGAGAAATTGGAAAACATAAATGAAATGCATAACTTGTGCAGGTAACCATCAAACTCAAAAATAGAAGAAAACATAGAATAACGATACATCTGATAGAGTTTTGACTAACTCTCTCACTATGGGGGTCTATCTCATACATGTCAGATACCTGTCTAACCGTTTCACCCGAGGGGGACTTAGACAATTAAACTGGCTGACTTATTTTACTAGACCTGAGCTTCTTTTTATACTCCTGCTGCGGAGTTTCCTCTAACAGGGGAGGCTTGGAATCAAAGTTTGTAGCGGGACAGTCCTTGAGAATAGGGCAGTTTTTAAAATACTGGCAGTCCTTAAAAATGTTCTCGGCAAACTCTTTTTTCCGAAGTCCATGAAATTTCTTGACGTGAGACAGGTGCACCCAGCCTTTGCGGCCTTCCAACTTCACGGCCGTGCGGGTGGTCAGAAGGACTAGTTGAGGGTGTTTCCAGCGGGGCTCCAGCGGACTTGAACGATCAAAGTTCCTTACAAAGACTAGGTCGCCTGGAATGACCTCATGCGGTTTCACTTCGGTATTGTCTGGAAATGCGGCGGCAACCTGTGAACGACAAGAGTGTAGGGCAGACATCAAGGAAGCTAGGTAATCTGTCAGCATATTACTGGAAACATCGGTAATACTTCGGGGTCTAGGTGTACCCCACATGTTCGGGGGGCGGCCAAATACGACCTCGTACGGGGACAGACCTGATCTGGAATGTGCGACCATGCGCATATAGAATAGGGCGACTGGCAGAGCTACTAGCCAGTCTACACCTTTCTCTTTACATATTTTTGCAAGGCGGATTTTCAGGGTTTGATTATGTCTCTCTACGAGACCGGCTGCTTCTGGATGGCGTACACAATGGAACTTCCACTGGTACCCTAACAAAAGGGACACATGCTTCATTAACTCAGATGAGAATGGCTGGCCGTTGTCTGAATACACGACCCTAGGGAGTCCATAACGGGGGAAGAATTCACGAACCAACTGCTTGGCAGTGGTCGCTGCTGTGTAATCTGGAACTGGATATGCTTCTGTCCATCTGGACAAAGCGCATACAACTACAAGGACATACTTGAAACCTCGACATCGCTCCATCTGGATATAATCCATCTGGAGGACTTCAAAAGGGTGGTCAGGAGGTTGGAATCCCCCTTGTTCCACCGGGACACTTTTACCTGGATTGAACTGGCAACATATCATACAAGTACGGACTTTCTGCTTGGCTGCAGCTCGTAAGTGCTTGTTAAACCAAAGGTTCTGGATACTGTCTAACATGGCTTTTTCTCCTAAATGTGCAGGACTATGTGCGGTATTGATAATGACTTGAACCATAGAGTCGGGGAGAAACCATGTGGCTTTTCCCTTCGTCACCCATCCCTGATCTGTCTGGACCCCTCCTTGTTCGGACCATTTCTTGATTTCTTCAGGAGTAGCATGTAACTGTATGTCTATGACATCTTGTGTAGGGTCCTTAACTGTCATACATGTAGTCTGTTCTGGAGTGGATGTCTGTGTTGTGTTGACTGGAATGTCTGGTGTCTGAGCTGTAAGCTTGGCTGTTCGATCTGCTAGATCGTTGCCTTGGGAAATAATGTCAGTAACTTTCGTATGTGCCTTGCACTTCATGATAGCGATAGCTGTCGGTAAATGTATTGCATCTAACAGAGCTTGAATGAGGAGACCATGCTGAATCTTGGTTCCATGAGAAGTCATGAAACCTCTCTCCTGCCAGAGCACTCCGAAGTCGTGTACAACTCCGAATGCGTAACGTGAATCTGTGTATATGTTTACTTTCAGGTTCTTGGCACGTATGCAGGCTTGGGTCAGAGCGACTAGCTCTGCTGCTTGAGCGGACAGGATGTCAATACGATGTGTCTCTATAACTTCAGTGTCAGTAGTCACTGCATACGCGGCTACTAGTTCTCCTGTACTTGTTCTCATACATGAACCATCCACATAAAGTGTCAGGTCGGGATTAGGTAATGCAATGTCTGTCAGGTCTTGTCTTGGCTTAGTCATGGTGTTAATGACTTCCACACAGTCATGTGTGGCAGAATGTGAAGTAACTGACGGTAACAGAGTAGCAGGATTTAAAACGTTGCAGCGTCTAATTTCTATGTGTGGCTGGAACAGTGTCAATTCATAACCTGTTAAACGTGCAATTGTCAAGTGTTGAGTCTGTGTTCGGTTTAAAAGAACTTCCACGGAGTGTGGAACTTGTACTGTCAGGGAGTGTCCTAATACTATGGAATCACTTTGTCTGATTGCTAGAGCTGTGGCTGCAACTGACTTGAGGCACGCAGGCAGAGCCTGGGCTAATGGATCTAGTGTGCTCGAAAAATAAGCACAGGGCTTGTATTGTCCTGCTTGATCTTGTGTGAGAACAGATAATGCAGTACCATCACGTTCTGTGACAAAAAGTGTAAAAGGCTTACTGTAGTTCGGTGTAGCTAGAACAGGTGCTTGGCATAAAGCTTTCTTTAACTCATTAAAAGCAAGTGTATGTTCGGATGTCCAAGGGAGGACAGTCGATACGGCTGCCTCCTGTGTCGTTAACTGTATCAGTGGCTTTGCTAGAAATGCATACTGAGGAATCCATTATCTGCAGTAAGAAGTGAGGCCAATAAAAGCTCGTACCTCCTTCTGTGTCTTAGGCTGTGGAAGACTCGCTATTAACTGGATACGGTCTGGTGTCAACTGCCTACCCCACTTGGACAGTAAGTGGCCTAAGTAGATCACTTGCTGGACACAGAATTGAAGCTTCGAAGGGGACACCTTGTGCCCCATCTCGGCTAGGAAATACAGAACTGTAAGTGACGCACGCTCGCAGTCACGTTCAGAACGGGCTGTGATCAGTAGATCATCGACATACTGGAGCAGGGCAGTGTCAGTTGGCATGTGAATATTGTCAAGTTGTCGTTTAAGTGCTTGACTGTAAATGCTAGGACTTTCTGTAAAACCTTGAGGAGCTCGTGTGAATTTATAGCTCCTTCCATTTAAACAAAAACCAAAAAGGTACTGGCTGTCTGGATGAATTGGAACACTGAAAAATGCATTATTGAGGTCTATTACAGTAAAAAATACAGCTTCAGAATCAATAGCTGTCAATAGGGATGAAATATCTGGGACTACTGGATACTGGGGAATGATACATTTATTAAGTTCTCGAAGGTCAATCACTAATCGATATACTGGAGGTGCATTTGGATCAGTACGTTTCATGACTGGAATGATAGGAGAATTACATACATTGGAGTCAGTTTCTACAACCACTCCTTGAGCAATGAGCTCGTCAATAATTTTGGATAAGGCTGCTACAGCCTCAGGTGGCAATCTGTACTGTCTGATTCGTGGCAAGACTACACCTGGTTTGAGGGTCACACGATGGGGTGTGATGTGCATACATCCTACATCAGTTGGAACTTGCGCCCATAAATGCTGCGGTACATTAGACAATCTGGGATCAAAATCACGTAATACATAGTGACCTTTGAAGTCACGCAAAAACAAACGAACTCCCTCTGGGGAGCAACATATTACTGCACCTAATTCCTTCAATGTCTTAATGCCTAACAAATTTTCTGGACATGATTTCGTAAGTAATAAATCAGTAGTTCGGGACAATGGACCAACTTCTAGAGTAACTGGCTTTGATATCTCGTTTACAATAGGCTTTCCTGAAAATCCAAGGGATACATTTTTAGAGCCTGAGAGCGGAGCCCCTGGAACCTCGTCATGACTGATAGTAGTCCTACTTGCCCCTGTATCAATCAAAAACTTTCTGTCTTTCCCTAATACTTGACTGTGTACATAGGGACCCTCTTGATCTACAGGTATCTCGATGAGAGGCAAGCCTACCTCCCTCTCTAGGCTGTTTCATGAATACTGTTGATACTCTGGATACTCTGTCTGGGCATTCTGGTACATCTGCTGTGTAACATGCTGTGTTGCAGCTATAGGCTGTGATGCTGGAACTGTCTGTTGTGCATTCTGTGGTGACTGAGAAGTCTGTGAAACTTGCTCTTGTCTAGGCGGACGTGGTCTTTCTTTAGTTTTACCAGTGGCTATGTTGTGTTTCAGAACTGCACATTCGTTTATGAAATGACCTGGCTGCTTACAATAATTGCATGTCCCTTTAACAGGAACTGCAGGATGACTGGCTTGATTCGTACCCCTCTTCTGACTGTCTTGAGGAACAGATTGTGCAACTAATACTTTCATTTTCGTGTCTTTCATCCGTTTCCTTTCATGATCTTGCTCTTCTCTGATTCTATTCTGGTGATACTGGAGCATCTGAAGCATTTGGGACGGAGTATTAGCTTGCCAGGTACTTTCGACTTTCAAAACTCGATTTTTAACTTGTGGACTTGAATTCTCGACTAGTTTAGTAACAAAAAGATGAGGGTATGACTCGCTACTCGTCTTCAAACCACTGTTAATACTAAAACATTTCTCGAATCTAGAATAAAAATCACTAGTATCTTCGTCTGGTTTCTGTTTACAGGCTGAGATTGCATCCCAGTCTTCCTTTTTCGTGGCTAGTAATCTTGGCAAAACTTGTATTAACAGTTCGGGCAATTCTTTACATTTTTCTCCTAGACCGGTACCTGGTACACGTGTATTTTCTTCAGCTTCTAGAGCTGCCCAATCTATCTTTTTCTCTCCCACCTCCCATTCTTTTTCTTTGAGTTTTTCATATATGCCCGCAGGCAACAGGACCTTTAACATTATAATTATATCTGGATACGTGTATTCTCCCATACGGAGCATGTCTTTTAATTCACGGTGGAACCCTGCTGGATCTTTGTCGTGACAGGGAATTAACTTTTTCATCTCTAAGAGTTCCATCTTTGTGATAGGGGTGTAAACAAATACTCGTTGCATTTCACCATCCGGTGTCCTAACTGGGTGTACTTCTCGTAACGGATGTTGTCTGTCTATGTAAAATGGTTTACTTTCCGGGGGTGAGACGTGAACAAAATGCGGGTTCAGAAACGTTCTATATTTGTGGCGCTGTTCTAGAATGACACTAATTAAATCGGTACCTAAACCTTTCCATTTATACTGGAGTAACTCGTTCAGGACATCATGTAACGGACCTGGATCAGAATGTTGTCCCTCATACGATGTAATGAGGTGCTGGATCATATACATACCCACCAGTCGCTGCTCGGCTGGGGGCAGTTTCAGAAACATTTGTGCCACTATTTTGTCTGGAAAAGTGGTAGAATCAGTAATCCATCGGACTGCTGATCGGGCTAGTTCTTGTTCATGCATGGTACTGAGTTCACTATAACCGATTCGTGATTTCAGAATGTGATCGGTAACTTGAAATACTTGCTCTAGAGAACCTTGTTCTGGTGCTGAAGGAGGAACAGTTTTCTTGTAGTCTAGACGTGAATGTCGGTCGGAAAGTCTAGTTCTACCTACATACGCTATTCTGGAAGGATTCTCGTCGTCTACCTCTTCGGTAGGAGAGTCGTCTTCTTTCTCGCTTACTTGTGCTGCTTTGCGTTTCTCGTGTAACCTTATTATTTCTTTACGTATCTTCTTGTACATACTCTCTATACTACTGAGTGTCTTGTGTCTTCCCTCGGCTATATGATCACTCCACCTTGTCAGGACTTTCATTTCGGTCGGATCTTTAGTCGGATAATCTTGTTCCCTTATTAAACAATTTATTAGGAATTTTAATAGCATGAACTGAATCTCAGCTTTTCTTAGAGACATGACTTCGCCAATACTTTCTGGGTCTGTTCCTGTACGAATGAAACGATATATTCTATCTAGATCTTCTTTCATATTTGGTAGGGTGTCCAAATACTCGGTCACCCGTCTTACACGCAATGAATATATAACCATATTGTCTTCGCCTGGGACTGGATCATAACAGCATTCGGTAAGGGCTCGCCTGATGTCTGCGACGGACTGATGTTTGGGCGTACGCTGTAACGCACGTTCATGTAACTCGACTAACCCTATACGTTTATTTGGCGGCGGGGTGCCAGGAGGACCTCCTCCCGCGGCCCCTAAACTGGAATCGTCGACTGATACTCTTCGTGCTGGTAGAGTGACTGATGTAGCGGGAACTTGTACTATGGGCTGGACCGGGGGTACCGTAACAGGTGCTGTAACAGGTGCCCCGGTGGCTGGAGGAACAGGTATTACATTATTTACAGGAGCTGGCGGAGCAGGATTCGCATATTCTGGGACTGTGTCGTCCAAATAGGACGAGAGAAAAATATCAGCTGCGGTCGGTTTGTGACGTAGCTTAATCGGAACTAATGGCGGCGGAAAATTACATGGTGCTTCCGGGGTTGCTTTTGGCAAGCCCTCGGCAAGAAGAGGATACATACCCTTAATAAGGGCATTTCTCTGTCTGTCTGACTGTTCGGCTTTAACTCGTTCACCTACTTCGATTAATTCCCTTTCTTGGGCTCTTTCAGAGGATTCTCTACTTAATTCTGACTTTCTGATTTCTTTCTCTGTTCTTTTGTGAGATTCTTTGCGCCATAACTCGATGGCGTCTTTCTGGGACTGTCTGGATTTCTTTTTCCATAATGCTTCTTCTACTCGCATGATGCACTCGGCATCCCATGTACCCGATACGGGCCATCTATACTTTTCCTCTAATTCCTTGGTGTACTCCACCCATAAGTCTAGATATAATATGGCACTTATGCCATGCTTATGATACATAAAATGACCTGGACTGTCCCTAGGCGGGACAGGAACTGCTTCTTCGAGCAGACCTTTTCTAGTTCTTAGCTGACGTAATTTTGAGAACAGAGGCATGACTAGACTGGAGTCTGGACACAATACAATACACAAGGAACACAATAATTACTTGAAAGAACAATTCATTCATACCACGACATTGAAAACACATGGAATAACATTTAAAATAACAGTTCGGACAAGATACTACCTGAAATACTGAGAACAGAACACATGAATTTCCTCGAGAACGAACTTACTAGAGCATACTAGATGCACTGCTGAAACAGTACGAAACTTACCGGTCCCATAAAGAGACACGTCAGGACCCGCATCCACCTAAGTGGACACTTCGTGTTGGATCTGTGTACCCAAACCCACGGACCAGAGACAAATTAATTGACCCTGTCTAGATACTACCCCAGCAACGGTACTCACCGGGCAGCAAGAACGGAAGGCCTCGGACTGGACTGGACTGCTACGACGACGGACGGACGAACTTCGGACTTCAGTTACAGGTGGGCCTCCGGATACCTCGGACCTTGGACTCTCGGCTTGGGCTCTGGTCGGGACTCGCCGCGTTCCTCCACCGCCTCGTCTGGATGCTGGACCGCAACCTCCGTCTCCTCCGTGGGCCTGAGGGATACTTGAAGCAGAAATATCTGCCACTGCGCAGGATGGTTCCGTCACGACTGCAGAGGATCAGGGGGCTTGCGTGGCTTCTCCGGCGCGTGGGGAAAGGGCAAGTCCCTATTCGGGCGCCATTATGTGGTAAATAAATAATTAAATACCTGTTCTATTTTTGACTAGATATACAATAACAGATAGCTCAATAAATAAGAGTCAAGATTCGAGGTATCTTGAGTTTGCAGGTTTTAATACAGCATAAAGGACAGCAACAGGACAACCTGCACGGGAATAGGATGGCAGCTGCCGGGGGCAGGATCTGGGAGCATAAGGGTAACTTTTAATAACAGTGCACAAGTATATATAGTTAAACAAAATACATAGCATTCAGTACAGTAGGCGTAGCAGTGGGCGGGGTTTGTAGCAGTCGCGAAAGATAAGGCATGAAGTAGGTGTAACAAGAGGCGTGTACATAGACATGTGATGTAAACGTAACAGAATAGGTCATAAATGGGGCGGAAACATGGAGGGGGCTACCTAAGGAGCCGGGACCTCTGACCTAGTGGTGCGCGCAAGCTGGCAATGACGTGTTACCAGGAGGAGCTGGGGCTATGACTTCTGCACTAGAAGAAGAGACGAAAAGTCTGGAGTGTCAGAGCGACATGTACCTAAAGCCTATCTAGTATCTAGTGTTTAGAGAACATGTTGATAGAATCCAAAAGTTATCAGGGCAAAGGCTAACAGACATTAAGACTGGTGCATGCATAATCCTATATGTAGTGTGTGTGCGAGGAATATTAAATAATACTAATACAGTATTTCTCTTACATGGAGACATAAAGGCTAGACCATGACGGAAACTATTGATGCGATTCAGTAGCTTAGGAATGCAGAGAAGGAGGGCTGGACTGATAACTAGAATCATAACATACTCTTGGCAGACTGGCAGGCAGAGCCAGGCCGAGCCGGGCACTGCGAGGCATGAAGTAAGCTAAGGGTCAGGGATACAGGTGGGGGCTGTATCGCTCCTCGGAGAGGGTTCAGGAGACAGGAGCTGAATCTGGTGTCCGGGCCCTTTTGAGGCCTAGAAACGGGGACAATTCAATGAATTAACGTGCACACTGTAAAACGTGGCAACATAACTTTACATAGGCCTAATATTCGTTGTATTCACGAAAACTGGAAACTGGCATACTAGAGATGGACACAACTGTAATTGCGTCTTTAATCGATCAGAAGGGGAATACATGCATATCGATCATGCACATATGACATAACATGGGGAACACGTAGGCACATATAACATGGCAAAATTTACTTTTCCACAAGATGGTGCCATATGGGGTGCCTTGATGCCTGACCTAAAGCTTAGGGATCCAAACTGAATAGACAAATCTCGACAGCGTAGTCAGCCCAGATTAATTAGCACATCAACATTCTACTAATTGGGAGTGTTCAATATCTACATCTACAATGTAACTCCTATATTTACTACCTATAGATATGTATAGGTATTTTGAAGAGTAACCTTAGCTATGAAAGAGCAGAGTGTTGTGTAGAATAGTAGGGAAAATTCAGAATGGTGTGTATATAAGAGTGTATGATGAGCAGGAGGACTCAGTATATATGATGACTATTAGTTCAGGAATGTGGCTGTAGGTGCTAGCTACCCACATCACGTAGAATCAGGAGACCTGTGAAACGAAACAAGTCTGATTTATTCCACTATATGTCATTCATTGTCTCTTCTGAAGATTCCCTTCCAGTAGCGGTCGGCAGTAGGTGTTTCTGTAGGGCGGTGACGTGGGCAGGGGGAGGGGCAGGGTGGGGGGTAGTAATGTATGGATTACGGAGTTTTACAGGTAAGTAAACATTTAAATAAATAAAACGAATTTTGTTGCGTGCACTGCATCACCAAATGTGATGCAGTGCGTGCAACGAAATTCGTCACCGCCCTACAGAAACACCTACTGCCGACCGCTACTGTTCCCTTCACCCCCACCTGATCTCCTCTTCCTTCTCATCCTTCTGATCCTCTTCCTTATTCCACTGATTCTCCTGATCCTCATTCTCCTGATTCTTTCCACCTCATGATCCTCCTCCTCCTCCTCCCAATGTTCCTCATCCTGGTTCATCCTCTCCTCCTGATCTTCCTCCACCTTCTGATGCTCCTGATCTTCCTCTTCCATCTTCTCCTGAACCCCCTTCTCATTTTCCTCATCCTACTGACCACCCTCATAATTCCTCACCTCCCTCTCCTTCCCCTGTGCCTTATCCTGATCCATCTCCTCCTCACCCAAATCATTACATCAACCCACCTGTGTCACCCACAAACCCACCACCTCCAGTTTCACAAGCACAACTACAACCTCCAGTATTGCATAACCGCAGAAGTGGGCACTCCACCAATGGGCCAGGACAACACTACCAACTAAAAAAATATTCACTCATCCCCACAAACCCAAACAGAATTTTTAAACCCACCCAATGTTTATTTCATCTCTTGGTACGTTTTAAATAAACATTTTTTTTTAATCTCTCATTCATCTGTGTTTTTACATGTGTTCCTACTCGTTTAAAAAGATAGAATGTAACAAAAATACAGCCAGATTTCTATCAAAAGGGTTCTAAACTACAATGCAAGACTCAAATCTAAAGAGAATCTAACACATCACACTTGTCCTTCGCTCCATAACTTGGCTCCCACTAGAGAAACAACACATATTCAGGACAAGTTGTGTACCCTGTAAAAGTGTAAATTGCAATTAATTGAATGTTCCCATACCAAGCAGAGAAATTGCACATCCTAAAGATGAACAGAAAGTCCAGAAGCCAATAAAAAGTATTACTTAAATTATACAAAAAGAAGACACTCAACAAGCCTTTCTAGGGCAGTGCCAAGAATCTGTAATGTTCTTTGAACAAGATTTTTTTAATTACCTCAGCAATTCATGTTCCTGTTTTCCAATTATGAATACGACTTTCTTTCCTACACACAAAGGCATCCAATAATCATCTAATTTGTCTTTATTTTCTTTTACATGATGTTAATATGTAAAGTAAATGCATAGTTTAGTGTTCTTCTTTTACATATTATGATTGTCAAATGTAAAGTTCTCTGTTCTCACAAGGAAGCGTTCTGCTCAATATAAAACCCAAATAAATACATTTAAACATGCTTGCAAGCTAAATCAAATAACTAAGCTCTGCCTGACTTGAACTATGTGGTAAACACTATTGTATGTTTATATGTATGCCACTTAGACCCTGTGTGATCCCAGTGCTGCCAATAAGTTACAAATACATAGATAAGCTGGCGACGGAAGTTATCCTTACTGATAGACAAAGTTCACATCTTGTAGAGTTGATGCATGTAGGAAGTCGGTGTTCCATATAAGTCCAGAGAACCAGGTCATGACAAACATTTAGTATAAGCACTGACTAAGCAAATTAGTTCCATTTAAATTGTTTGTTTATTGTTGTAGTTTTAATAAAAAAAATTCCTGCTATGACCTCCGTAGCTATAGCAACCTCTCGACCTGGTCCACCTCTGGTGCATATAACTTGCTGGTTCCAATCTCAGTTGGTGTTCTTTGCGGGGAGCACCCGTTGCACACAACCTGAGCTGACCCGGAGGTATTAATCATTGGAACGCATCCTTTCCCTTAGTCTAATATGGTCTCATCAAAAAGATGGATCATCCAACAAGTTCCAAAACAACCCAATATCTGTCCTTTCTCTATAAACATTTACCCTCTGATCTAAAGCTCTGAAATATCTTACAGAATTCTACCAGGCATTCCAAGTGGGGGGTACCATCTGACGCCACAATTTACAAATCTCTCTCCTGGCCAGCAGAATCAGATAACACACAATTTTATGTTGCAACCAAATCGGGCCTGGCGCCCCGCTCCCCCCCCTCCGGTGTAAAAACAATGCCAAATAATATAAGAGATGGGCTTACCTCCACAACGGTACCCAGAACCCTGGAGATAGTCTTACCCATGCTTCTCCAAAACTCTTGTATCTTGGGGCAGGAAGCGAATACGTGAACATGATCTGCATTCTGACAACCACATCTCAGACAGCTAGCTTCTCCACCTCTCTTTTTTCTGGATATTTTAGGTGGAAACCAGTATATCCTGTGGAGTGTGAAAAAGTGGTTTCTTCTGAGTGCGGCAGATTTCATCAGTGAGTAAAGAATGTCAAGAGATACTTGCTAGAAATCCTTCAGCTCGTCGCTCGGCAAGTAGTTCTCCCAGACCCTATGTGGCCGTTCCATCTTTCTATCTACTGCCGCCAGGAGATGGTTATACCATTGAGCCACTTATTTCTTCCTTGGGGCCAAATCTTCTAGTTCATTTTCCATGGGATGATCTTCTAATAGGGTCCAACGTTGACTCTTACACCAAGATGAAAGCTGATAAAACTTAAACCTAGACAGAGCTCCGCTCGTAATATGGCTCCAAAAGTCCCAAGGATGACATTTACTACCCACTTTGAGATCCTTCCAGTGTGAGACTCTGGCCTCTTTTAATTGTTGGGCTAGAGCGTCCAAAAGACACTCCGGTGTTCCAGGAGAATCCCACACTGGGGCCCAATCGCTATAATAAGAATGTCCCAAGCAGTCTCGACAGTCCGACCATAACCTGGCCACCATGTGCAACGTCTTCAGACGGACTTTTAAAAACAATTTAGGGGAGCCGAACTTGTACATGAATCCTAGTTCCACTACACCTACTAGCATAGCTTTGAACATGCTGCCTATCAGTGATTCATCCGGAGTAAGCAGTAACATCCTACAGTTTTTTTATTGGTAAGCCCAACAATACAGTTGGAGGTCTGGTAAGCCCATGCCCCCTGGCATTCATTTTCACCTAGTTTTTTTCCAGGACAGCATGATCCCTTTACCTGCCCAGATAAAGGAAGATATCTTGCCCTGAATTTTAAGAATATCAGCTTTAGCACATTCTAGGGGGATATTATTAATCAGATAGACCAGTTCCTGAAACCGATAGACCAGTTCCTGAAACCACTTGTGCAGAGTACACCAATGTACCTGAAAGACACACAGGATCTCCTGAACCAACTACAACAACAAACATATGATGAGAGAACCATATTCTTAGTGGGAATTGATGTAGAGAGTCTCTACACGAGCCTCCCTCAACAGAAAACTCTGGACACTTTGGATAACATCTTATTCTCTGGTGAGTGGACCTACAATACACCAAGGCATTTCGTGCTCGAATGCTGCAGGTTAGCACTCACTGAAAATTACTTTGAATTTGAAGGTACCCTCTATGAACAATGCCATGGTACTTCCATGGGAAGTACCTTTGCCCCTAGTGTGGCAGGGTTGTATGTGAGTAATTTTGAAAAACAATATATACAAAATCAGATCAACCCTTTTCTGCCACAAAGACGCTATATCGATGATGTCATCATGATATGGGAGGACTCCCAAGAAGTTCTACAAGAATTCCTGACCTGGATAAACAACAGGGATAAATGCCTTAAGTTTACCTGCGTATCAGACAAGAAACAACTGGATTTCTTGGACATCACTATATACACTGAGAATGACACTCTTCAGACGAAGACCTGCTATAAACCTACAGCTAGGAATAGCATCCTATCTTATAACAGCTTTCATCCTCGACCCTTGAGAGAAAACTTACCATACTGCCAATTTTTGCGCATAAGACGCAACTGCAGCACTCTTAAGGTCTATAAAGAAAAATACAAAGAATTTGAAGACAAGCTAGAGAAGAGAAGCTACCCTATCAAGACCATCAAGAGATGCCAAAAACGAGCTCGCAATCAACCTCGGGAAAGCCTGTTAGAAACTACATCACAAGAAACTCCAGCTGACGTACTGACTTGTGTAACAACTTATAATACGTAAACAAATGAGATAAAGAAGATCATGAATAAGAACTGGAGAATTCTTACATCAAATACTCTCCAATGGCCCAAACCGAGATTTGCGAACAGAAGGACTCCTAATATCAAGGACCATTTGATATACACAAGACCACCACCAGTAAACAACAAAGAGAGCTTGACAGCAGCTTGGTACCTGAGCCCTGTTGTGGGCCACTATCCATGCGGTTCGTGCGTAGTGTGCAAACTGACAAAGATCACGAAAGAACTGCAACTACTCCCGAATCTCACCTGGACACTGCGCCAATATACTAACTGCAATACAAGCCATGTGATATACATGATCACATGCCCTTGTAATAGCAGATATATAGGGATGACTTGTCACAAAGTGAAACTACGCATTGGGGAACACAAAAGTAACATCAACTGCACATGACCCACTACCAAGATGAGTAGACATTACATTGAAAAAGATCATTCGGCTGACGATCTAAAATGGGTGGTCCTGGAGACTCTGCACACTAACACCAATAATGCAGAACGTGTCCTTTTTGAGAAGGAACAACGTTGGGTTCACCTTCTGAAGACAGACATTGAGGGACTGAACGACTCGATTCCGTGGCACACACTATAAAACCATCTGCGAGTCAATTGACCACCACAAACTGGATTGATTATGTAATCAAACAAATTGTTATGATAAGCTGACACAGAATCAGCCCTCTGAAAATAGGGAGGGACTGAACGATATATTTGTAAATCACTTGGCTATCACAAGCTGCCAAGATACGATCCCATGGAACACACTAGAAAACCATCTGCGAGTCAATTGTTAATTACTTGGCCATCACAACCTGGACCCACCAAGTAATTAAACATGAGGTTAAGAGAAACTGACACAGAATCAGTAAAAAATATGGCATGTTATAGATATGTGACTAACTGAAACATCTATTAGGTGACCAAGTAGATTGTTATGTGAAGCTTACACAGAATCTACATTATGAAAATACATTTAATGTTGTCGATTTGTGTTCACCTTTAGCAGACATGATTAACATCACCCCTAATATCAAGTGGTGACTCCTTAGGAGGTTAAACCACGATTTGGACCTTTTGAGCGGTCACATCATTTTAACAAGACTACTCTCCTCAAATGCCAACCAGGGCTGCCAACCAACACAAGCCCATCAGTCCTTCTACCCTTTCTACAACGAACGCTATGTAAATGGACTCTCTACGTGGCCCCGCGTCTAACGGGACGCCGCTCAGAGCCAGCACAAGTCAGTGACTTGTCGGTATCGGTAAGCGATCATTTTTCATCCCCTTATGGACATCTACTAAGGTAAGGCAATTGGCTTTACAATTTCTGCCCTTTTCAGGACAAGGCCCCACATCCTGAGGAACGAAGAATTAACTACTAAGAAAGGTAAACTTCTCTCTATTACCGCTGTCTCACATTGCCACTCCACATGACTAACATATTGTTTAACTGCATGAAAATACCGTGCCTGAGATTATAAACTACTTGTACTGTATTACCAAGTAGAACTGTCCGTCTGGACTCTTTATTGACAAACGCCACGTACAAGCTATGACATCAGTATGGCCGCGCTCGGGGCTTAAACTTGGTTTTAATTAATGGAGCCGTACTAGAAAGGGCGCACATCTTAGTTTTTGACCAATGCACGCTGCAAGCAGTATGTGAATTAATGGAGCCGTACGAGAAATGGCGAGCACTTCAGTTTTTGCCTAATGCACGCCACAAGCAGTAAATTACCCTACCGGACAACTTTTACTCTAATGTTAGCTAGATTCGTGAATGCACAACAACACCTGCATACATATACCATTCTTATACCTGCCATATTCTTCAGTTTTAAATAGTTCTGCTACTTTGCGTACCTTTACAATTAAAACTAATAAGGTGTACTCAATAAGTTTATTTCATTAAATGTGTCAGCATTTTTGATATATAACAGGTACCAAATGAATTACCTTGGACATATAGGGTTAGACATCAGAACCATGATACATTGATATCTTTTCTTATTTCCAGATACTACAGATCTGATCTCATAATGTGAGTGGTAAGTTAACCACTACAATTAGGGGCTGCAACAAGTCACCTATGATTCTCGGTCTTGAAGAAAGCCTTGAGAATTTACGAGAAGGCTAAACCATGTCGACCTAATAGTGTGGAAGACTGGTACCTGGGTCTACAATCGCACTCAATCTGTTTTTATTTTCTTAAATCACCTCTCTAAAAATAAATTTTTTGCGCAAAAGTGGTGTAGAGAATTTTAACTCACAGCACCTTAGCACTTGCACTTTATTCACTATTCTTATATCTCTGGACACTACTGGAAAATCAGTTGGTCTACCTCCGGGTGAAGGACAGCATGTGGACAATCTAAGAACCCTATTATGATGCTGTAACATTACACCAAGGCGGAGAACCAAGATTATTAGTATTTCGGGAGGACACACATCTTAATCAAGTTAACCTGACCATAATGGGAAAGTGGGATATTCTGCCATCTTTTAAAAAACATCAACCTCTTCTGAAAGTCTATCTTAGTTAATTTTAGGAATTTCTCTAAAGTCCTGAGGTATTATAACTCCAAGATATCTGAGCTCCCTGGCGAAGATCCCCTCCTGATCAATGATATTCCATGCCATAATCTCGCTTTTATCTTTGTTTATTTCATAACCTGATAATTTCCAGAACGTCTGGGCTTCAACAAGAAGCTCTGGGAGTGTAGTGTTTACGTTAGAGGATAATAAAATAAAATCATCCACGTATAGCGCTAGTTTCCTCACAAACCCATTTACTTCAAAAGGAGCGATTTTCTGGTTTAGTCTTAAACTCTGGGCTAAAGGTTCTATATATAAATCGAACAGAATGGGGGACAACGGGCAACCCTGCCTGGTGCCACACCCTATTTTGACAACAGGAGAGAGACTACCGTTGACCAGAATCTGAGCCCGGGGGATTTGTATATTTTTTTAAGGACTTCCCTAAAACCGCCAGCGAAGCCAAAGACCTTCAGGATCCTATCCAGGAAATGCCAATTCACACGGTCGAAGGCTTTGACTGCGTTGACAGTAATGATTGAACGAGGGAGACCCTGTGATAAGGCCAGATCCACCGCCCCAATTAAAGTGTGTACCAGTTCCGACATCTGCCTTCCAGGAAGAAAACCCTTTTGGTTCTCATGAATTATTGGCCCTATGATCTTACATAGCCAGTTGTTCAAAATCCCAGCAAAGACCTTATAGTCAACATTTAATAATGAAATTGGCCAGTATGACTGGCACTGAGTTGGATCCTTACCGGGCTTCAGGATCAATGTAATAACTGCATCGCTCCAGTAGACAGGCAGAGGGGATGCACCAGCCAAAAACTCATTGTACAGTTTTAGCCAGACCGGGATAACCTCCTCCCTCAATATGGAATAAACCTCAATCAGGATTGCATCGGGGCCTGCCGCTTTCCCTTTCTTAGCTGTATCTAAAACAGTTAATATCTCACTCCCTGTTATTTCTAGTTTGAGGATTTCTTGACTAGCCTCAGTTATCTTTGGAAGCTGTTTCTCTTTGAGCCACCCATCAATGTGTTCCTCTACAACCTGAAGGTCTTCTCGGTATAACTCCTGAAAGAATTGTGCAAAGGCTTGTTCTATGTTCTTTTTATCCTCTATGATTTGTCTACCAATTTTAATCTTACTGATATAGTTGTTAGATCAATCAACCCTACTCTTCATAGCAAAAAGCTTGCCACAGTTCTCCCCTTGCTCAAAGTCCCTCATTTTACTTACCTTCCATTTTTGGATAAGATCTCTTCAGACTTCAGTCTGTACTTCAGCTGCAGCTCTTCAACTCTCTTTATTAAGTTGTCGTTCTTTGTTCCGAGAGGACAGCTTGCCTTTAAATCTGCTTCGGCCAGTTCTTTTCTCTCAGCTCTAGCCCATCCCACAACTGCCCCTTTTAGTATTCCTCTCAGCCAGGCCTTAAAGGTATCCCAGACGACATGCAAGGGGGCAGACCCCAAGTTTTCTTGAAAAAAGACTTCAGAAAGCCAGGAGTGGAGGATTGCAGAAGGAATCTCCTATTTAGAGTCCATTTCCTCAGAGTGAGCTCTAGAGTGAGCTCCAGGTTGGGAGCTGTGGCACCATGATCAGATAGGTGTATGGGCAGGTATTCGATTGAGTTAACTTTATCGAGATCTGAGTGCTCCATAAATATATAATAAATTCTGGAGTAATGAGAATTCTTCTTGCTATAAAAGGAGTATTCCCTACTCCCATTTTTTTCCGAAATACATCACAGAGGTTAAAATGTTTTAATACAGACAAAAGATGGGCTTTAATGCGGGGAACTGCCACCTTTGTTCTAGGGGAGGACCTATCTAGTTTATTATTTAAAAGCACATTGAAATCTCCTCCCAATATCAGAGGAGCCTCATAGTCGGCCAAGGCAAGACAAGGATTGTTTGAAGGCGTAATATCGTCCTCATTAAGCTCATAGTAACTAACAAGTGTGTATTTGGATTCCTGACATTTGATTTCCGCAATAACCCAGCGCCCTCTATTGTCTACATGGGACTTAATAAGCTTGACTCCCGAATATGTTTTAAGTATAACAGCAACCCCCTTCGAGCAGTATTGCTGGTCTGTGGCTTTGTTTATTGTTGTAGTATGGTTATTCTGAAACTCTAGTATGGAACCCGCTCTCCAGAAAACATAATACGACAACCTAATGTACGAGTTCTCAAAAGTTACTTTTATAGACATGAGATAGTGTTTATGTGCCCAATTTGTTAAAGTTAATGGCTAAGCCAAGAGATGGCGGGATATTTGTGGAACAGATTTGGTTTTGTCCCTGAATTTTGAGAGCTTGAATTCAGTCAAGGTGGAGGGTAGTTGGCCACTCTATATAGTGGGACCCGCTACAGAGCTTTTTTTGCAGCACTGATTTTCAATTAAATGTAGGATCACAGACCTAATGCGATTGTAGATCATATTCTGAATGTATTTGTGGGGATGGATGTCGTATATCTTAGATCATTACCCATTTTCTGAATTTCATTGAGTTTTCAGCAAACACAATTGTTCTGGAATCAGAGGGACAAGGAAGGTTTGCATATATTAAATAAATTGATGATACAGTGTTCTTTACTAATATGATATTGTTTCCTAAGGACTTCAATAGCAGTCCGAGAGGAAGTGTGATGAGCCTCACATCAGTGTTTTCTCTCTCCCCCTTACTCTTTTACTCTCTGTTTGGGCTGATGTGGTTTCTGTTACAATTAGAAGCCATGGTCTCTCTGGGGAGGAGAATAGGACTAGGTTCTTGGCACTCCTGCAGATTGGTAAAACGAAATCTATGAACTAGATGCATGCTTTAGGGAGACTAGTTATCACAGGCAGGGTATTCATTGCAAGAGCAATTCTATAACGACCATTGTAGTAATGAGGAAAAACAACATCCTGCAGCCCTTGAGTCATGTTGGATTGAATTACAAGATTGTTTGCAAATCCCATTGTCACAAAAGAACCTTTTTTCAATGCATTAAATACAGTATTAGCAGCCCATTGTACTTATTAAGAATCTGAATTAATATAGCATTATAGCAGGCGGTACTGGCCATTAAAGGCCCGCTCTAGCGTTAAAGGCCTGAGCCGAAGGAGCAGTCCTTAAACAACGGAGCGGGCATTTAATGGCCAGTATAGCCAAGTTACAGCAGGCTATAAAGCTATTGGAACATTCCACCCCTATGAGGGCAGAATGTTCTGATTAGAAAAAGAAAAGGCCTCCCGAAGCTTGAAGGGCTTGAAATCCCCCTCAGCTCCGAAGCCTTCTTTCACAGCTCTTACTATGAATGTTCTACAGTTGACAGCCGTGGGCAGGGTCACACCTGTTAGCTGCTTAACATTCACAGCAAGAGTTGTGAAAAGGGGCTGAAGTCAGCCCCAGGTTCTCCCTGGCTTAGCCAAACCACTTTTATAGTTCAGCCAAACCAGGGAGACCCAGGGACGGAGCAGCATTCACCCCTCCCTCCTTCGAAAGTGCTAGTGACACTGAGCTATAGGGATGTATGAGGGAAGGATGAGGGATGTATGCGTCCTCCTGCATGGACTCTGCCTTTTGCTTTCCTCTCCCTATTTAGTATATTTTCGAGAGGCATGGAAAAGAGAAAGGCAGAGGCTGTATATTTGGACATTGAAATGTTGAGCACAGCGGACCTATACCAGTTCATATAGGCTTCTGCTGCTCCATTGTCTTCAATGGAGCGCTCAACATTCCATTGTTCTAATATAGCCTCATAGCTTGTGCTATACCGGCAATTAAAAGCCTGCTCCAGCATTCAGCCCGATCCCTTAACAAGGGTGTGGAACTTTAGGGCAGGTATCACCCAGCTACGGAGGGCTATAAGGCTATTTAAACATTCCGCCATTGGAGGGCAGAATGTTCTAACAAATAAAATAAAGGCCTCACGGAGCCCGAGGGAATTAAATTCCCACGGGCTCCGTGAGGCCTTTGTTCACAGCAACAGCTGTGAATGATAACATTAGACTGTTGAAGCTCCGGGCTTCAACTGCCAATTAGACGCTTGGAGCACATCATTGTTTTCAATGGTGCTCCCAACATTCCAATGCTCTAATAAGTGTTTCACCATCACACAAGCAAAGCTTTGAACTGCAACTCCAAGCATTTTTCTTGGAAGACTGGGTTTGATTGCCTTCAGTCATTATTATTCCTATTTTTTCAGGGCTCGCTCATTTCTTATGTTTAAAAATAATTGTATTCTATCGACACAAAGAAATATTGGTGCAGCACACACAACCTTTCATTAGACACTGTAGATACAGAGCTTTCACACACAGAACTTTGAAAAGCCATTTATGCATGTAAACCTATGTTTACATCTGAAAATGACTCCATTTATGCATGACAGTTATCCACTAAAATTATCTTTCAGGTATTAATGGAGGTTCACATGAACAAAGGGCTGGAGTAAATCGACCTTCAAGGTGACAAGGGAAACACTCAACAACTTCAAAGTGTGTTACTTTGTAGGAGAAGGGATTCCTCCACAAGGAAAAATATTTCCTATAGAAAAAAAATAGAAATGGAAAAAGTATGCATTTGGACAGCTGCCTGCATTTCCTCAATGTGAAGTTATACTCTGTGTGTAACTCCACATTGTGGAAACATCAGGTGTCACATGACGGCTTGGACGCAGATGGAGCTGGCCGCTTGAGCGCCGAGCAGATCCCGCAGTGATCCTGAAATAAAGAAACCCTTCGGACCCCGAAGGTGTCGGGAGCCATGGATGAGAGGTGACCCTGTCTCGGTGACTGCCCGGCGACGCCTGTGGTGCGGTGTGGGGGCTCTGGGACGTTTTGTTTGGACGGAGCGCAGGCCGCGAGTCAGCAGAACAAAATGTCGGCGGTGCTGGGACGAAGCGCCGGGACCGCCGGCTGAAGCGAAGCGGCGACTGCCTGTGGAATGCTGCGCGACGAGGGGCCTGACATGGAATGATCGGGCCTGGTGAAGCGACGCCATCGGGAAGGAGAGGTCCGTCGGGCTGAGGTTCCCGGTGTGACCCTCTAGCCGGCGAGCCCTGAGCAACGGCGGGGTGTTGTGGAGCGCTGTGAGGCGGACCCTGGCCCATGCCTGCCTGTCCCGATAAATGGGGTGTGGGCTGCTCTGCGACCTGGGGCTGCGGAGGCGGTTGCGGGTCTAGGGGACGGCTGCGCCTCGCGAGCTGGAGCGGGGGGGAGCGGAAGGGCGCGGGAGAAAGAAGGAGGACTGGCTGCAACAGGTGATGAGTAAGCGCATATATCAATATCGGGGGAACCCGAGAGCTCCGTGGGCCCGCTGCCTGCTTGCAGATTGGGGTATAAGAGGAGGAGGCGGGCGGTCTGCCCAAGAACAAGGCTGCTGATGCTACAAGCATAAGGCGAACTGTGGAGATGAGGCATGAGATGGCGAGGCTGGCAAGAAGAGGGAGATTGGACTAGCGTTAACTGAGCAGTGGTGCACGGTCTCTTTGGACTTACATGACCGTTACGCTGAGAGGCAAACTTGGCTTCCAGTCGGGCGGGACTAGGGTTCTTCTTTGCGGAAGCTTAACTACTGCGTACTGATGCCTACTAGTGCAGACGGTGAACTGGGGTGAGCTGGTGCCTTGACTGCCACTGTCTGTTCTGAAGATATCAGTGATGGCTGATTAGCACATTGACGTTCGGATAGAGAACTCCCTAGATACTGAAACCTTGGACTCTCGCTGAGTGGTGGAGGTCGTAGGAGTGGACCCGAGCAACACTTGAACATTGCTATTGTTACCACTCTCCAAATATGGGGAAACCAAGAGGAAAGCCAGGAGGGGCGGCCCAGCAGCCGGAGGGCGAACCACACTCGCAAGCAGAATCGGAGGGAATGGAGGCGACCCAGGATCCTAGCTTACAACGGCAGTTCGATCGTATACTTCCAGCTATCCCGGATTCACGCACAGCTCTGCAGCAGGACATAGCGCAAGTGGCGACGGGGCTGGGGCTTCTGAAGGTGGACCACTCTAAGCTAGTGGATAGAGTGAAGCAGGCGGAAACAGCTATCCAGGAAATGGAGCCAGCCCAAAAGGTGTTGGAGATAAAAATGGCAGATGCACTGGACCGTTTACAAGCTTCCGAGAAGTGGGCTGAGGATGCTGAAAGCCGAAGTAGACGCAACAACATCCGCGTGGTGGGCCTGCCGCAAAAAGTAGAGGGACCAGATATGGTGCACTACCTAGAAAACTGGCTGAAATTGGTGGTTGCCCCTGAGGGCCTATCTACCTTCTTTACGCTGGAACGCGGGCATAGGGTACCTGCCAAACCACCGCAGCCTGGCCGACCACCCCACCCTGTGGTGGCTAGGCTCTTGCATTATAAGGACAGAGACTTATTGCTGCAGAGGGCGCGGAAGGATGGGCCCTACCAGGTCGATAACGGAAGGGTGACCATATTCCCGGATTATACACTGGAAATTCAATGCCGCCGTACTTCATTCCTGGCTGTGAAAAGGGAGCTGAGATCGGAAGGCATCCAGTACTCGCTACTGTTTCCTGCGAAACTGAAAAGAATGCTGGATGGGTCCACTCATTTCCACGAAACTCCAGAAGACGCATGGGCCTGGTTGGAAATGTATGAAGCCAGCATGGATGAGTAGGACTGCAGGAATTAGTTGAATGCCTTAGGCGAAGGAGGCAAAACCTGCGGAAGCCATCGCAGTCCCAGACTGAGTTGGAGAGGCAGAACGCGCTGGAGGCTGTATCGGCGCTAGCTAGCAGCCACACTATGCAGTCACCAGGGAGCACGGACGCAGAAAAGGACAAGACGCAATCGGAATCGGAGATTTCGGAGGCCGGAAGTGTTCGAGTGCCGCAGGTCACCCCGGCCACAGCAGATGGACTCCTGTATGAATGATGATTTGTGTTGTTGAGTGCTGGGGATAGGGATCGGCTGGGAAGCTGTGTGTGGGCTGCATATGGTGCTGTGGTAGTGTACTCGAGCAATGTGATGTGTAAAGAATTTGTTCTGGGAGGTGACTCTGGGGCAGGGAAACGCCTTAATAAGTAACGTTCCGTTCTGTAGATGACTGAAGTACAGGTGGTGAAGGTAGCTATGCTTACTTGGGGATCATAGCGGGGTGATTGTAAGGGCAAGAGCGGTCGCCGTTGGCGCTAAGCCCCCCCAGTTGCCCTTAAGCATGCCTGCAGTGACTACTGCTGGGCTTAGGTATGAGCGGAATGTTGGAATGGTTTGGATGGAGACTAACGATGTTGGTTTAGGGCCTGTTCTTGGTGGGGTGGGGGGATGGGGAAATGGGGGAGGATTTGGGTTTTGGGGTACACCGGTGTGTTCAAAGATGCGTGTGGGGGGAGGAAATGGAGCTACTGCTGTGATGGGGACTGTACCTGATTTGAGATGCATTACTTGGAATGTGAGGGAGCTACACACGATGGCGAGACACCACAAGGTTCATGCATATGTGGTCAGGAGGGAAGTGAATATAGCGTTACTCCAGGAAACACACCTTAATAGGTCGGAGGGATTGGCGCTGCAGCGTAGGTGGAGAGGGCAGGTGTTCAGCACGTCATACTCGGCGTTTGCGCGGGGGACACTGATTTGGATTAGGGCAGGGGTCCCTTTCCAGATGCTTCAACAGACAATAGATGGGGAGGGCATATTTGTAGCGGTTGAAGGGTGCCTATATGGTATGGAGGTGACCATTTGTAGTATTTACGCCCCTAATGTAGAGCAGACACGATTCCTGGATCGAATGTCGGGCACTCTGGCACAATGCCTGGCGGGCATGCTCATAATGGGGGGATTTTAATTCAATAACGGACACAGTAATGGACAGGTCTCACCCCCCATTGCTGGCTTCCCCTGTCCATAGACTGTCCAAGCATAGACAGGATTGGCAGGCTAGGTGGCACCTGATAGATGTATGGAGATCGCATCACCCGCAAACTAGAGATTACTCCTACTTCTCAGCATTACATGAACTACATGTTTGACTGGATGCTATGTTGTGCTCCCCACTGGTGGCGTCCGCTGTCACCAGCGCTGAATATCTGAGTAGGACCCTATCCGATTATAATCCGCTCCTGATCAACTTGCATTGGACGAAGGAAAGGGCAGAAATTCCCATCTGTCGCTCGCGCCCTGAAGCGTTAGAGGATCCGGTGTTTCCTAGGGAGGTGTAAGACGGGATAACATACTACTTTAGTGAGAATGCGGGGTCTACTTCTACTAGGGCGATGGAATGGGACGCCTTTAAGGTGGTGGTATGGGGGATATGTATAAGTAAATACGCTGGGGTGAGGAAATCCCTGCTGCAGGATGTTGAGAAGGCAGACGAACAGTTGAGGTTGGCGGAGCAGGTACGGCCTGAGCATCCGGAGCGTCAGCGGGAAGTGGTAGAGGATAAGGAGGTGTTGGCCACGGAAGTGGAGAGACTGCGCTGCTTCGATTGTCAGAAGTATGTCGAAAAGGCGCACGCGGAGGGTGACAAAGCAGGAACGCTGCTAGCTTGGCTGGCTAACCCTATACCACGTAGTTCTCTGATTCTGGCTCTAAACACGGCTGGGGGAACGACATTGTTTTGCCATTGTGCAACATTCCGTCCATCATCTTGTGTGTTTTGCTGTTCACCCTATGTGGGAAGGGTATGCCCAGACGTGGGTCCCTTGCTCACTAAGCCACTGGAGTCAAGCTATCCTGGCTGAAGACGGCTGATAGCCAGAAACCGGTCCTAGGATGCTTGATTCCGGTCCAGGAAAGACAAGGCTTGGCAGTTTGGGCTGGACTGTTCCCATGAGGCACAGGGTCAAGGCAGATTTGCATATGGCCATGTCTGAACTGGAGTGGCTTGGTGAGCAAAATAACGATGGATTAAAGCCAGATCTGTGACTGGGGGTGAATGTTTTGCCATTGTGCAACATTCCGTCCATCATCTTGTGTGTTTTGCTGTTCACCCTATGTGGGAAGGGTATGCCCAGACGTGGGTCCCTTGCTCACTAAGCTACTGGAGTCAAGATAACCTGGCTGAAGCCGGCTGATAGCCAGAAACCGGTCCTAGGATGCTTGATTCCGGTCCAGGATAGACAAGGCTTGGCAGTTCGGGCTGGACTGTTCCCATGAGGCACAGGGTCAAGACTGATTTGCATATGGCCATGTCTGAACTGGAGTGGCTTAGTGAGCAAAATAACGATGGATTAAACCCAGATCTGTGACTGGGGGTGAATGTTTTGCCATTGTGCAACATCATCTTGTGTGTTTTGCGGAACGACAGTCTATACCCAGAGTGGGATCATTGATGGGTTCAGGGAATATTATGAGAGGCTTTACAAGAGTACACTAACGGTGGATGAGACTGCTATTGAGTCCTTCTTGGGTACTGTGATACTTCCTCAGTTGGAGGAAGAGCAAGCACAGCAACTTGGTTGTCCCATTTCGATTGATGAAATATGGAGCGCCATTAAGCAGATGGCACGGAACAAGACACCGGGGGTGGACGGCTTATCTGTGGAATTTTATATGCAATATATAGACATCTTAGCGCCAAGGTTGCTGGAGGTTTATAGCAAAGCGTGGGAACGGGCTGTTGCCGGAGTCGATGCGCGAGTCCCTCATTGTCCCGTTGTTAAAACCAGGACGGGATAGTATGGACACGGCAGCGTACCGCCCGTTGTCAATGCTCAGTACTGACTATAAGATACTTAGTCGGATCCTGGCGTCGCGTTAAATGAAACATATGACTGTCTTGGTACATGCGGATCAAGCGGGGTTTATCCCTACTAGGAATACTACCTCTAATGTGCGGAGGCTGGTGAGGGTCTTGGGGGAATCTAGTATAGATTCTCCTATGGCTGCCATCTTATCTGTGGATATAGAGAAGGCCTTTGATAGCCTAGAATGGCCGTATTTGTACAAAACGATGGGACACTTTGGACTGGGCGAGGAGTTTGTGAGGTGGACGACAGTGCTGCATACTTCAGCGGTAGCTAGAGTGGAAGTGGGGCAGATGATTTCTACCCGCTATGTGGTGGCCCGTGGAACACGACAAGGATGCTCACTCTCCCCACTGCTGTTTGCCCTAGCAATAGAACCGTTGGCAGCACGAGCTCCTCTGGGACAGTGGTATGAGGGCCTGGCTTTTAGAGGCGAACAACAATACATATCATTATACGCGGATGATTTGCTGTTATTTTTACCGGATACAGATGGTGCATTGGCAGGGGCAGAGCGTTTGTTGACGGACTTTGGAACGATCTCAGGGCTGAAGGTCAATTGGACCAAAACTTGCTTGTTCCCGGTGCAACCAGGGAGAATGCCACCTAAGATGCTACAGACTGTGAGGTGGGAACCTTCTTGCTTAGCATACCTTGGAGTGCATATTTATCACAGACCCGACGATCTGTTCGAAGGGAATATAGGGAGATGCATACGCGCCCTTAGGGGGAGCATTTTGCCTTTTGGAGTACCCTTCCACTCTCGGTGATGGGTAGGATAGCTTTATTGAAGATGGTGGCGCTCCCTAGGCTGTTGTACTATTTTCGGACGCTACCTATATGGGTGCCGTGCTCAGTGTTCACCAGCTTGAAATCTATGATGGTGGGATTTATCTGGGGATCAGGGAGGCGCAGAGTGGTGCTTAAGACATTAATGAGCCCTAAGGTGGAGGGCGGTTTGGCGGTTTCTGATCTGGAGTTGTATTATATAGCAGCCCAATTGCAGCTCCTTACACAGGCGGTAGTCAAGGAATTCAGGGGCCCAGAAAATGTGAGAGGTGGCGGAATCCCGAGGCATATTCTGTCTTTCATAGTGCTGCAACAAAAACTGGACCTTAGGGATCTCACTTTGGAAGAAAAGACCTTGCGGTTGTGTTGGAACCGGAGTCAGCGAAGAGCGGGGGTACAACGCCCTTACGCGCCTGAGATTCCACTAGGGATGCTGACAGCATTCCCTCATGGTGGAGATTGGTCGTCATTATGGGAATGGGAGCAAGCAGGGGTCCACATGCTGGGGGACCTGTGCGACGATGGAGTGCTGATACCTTATCAGAGGCTACAGGAGAGATTTGATCTCCCTAGAGGGGATTTCTTGCTCCATGCGGCCCTGTTACCAGCCATCCAAAAGCATTAAAAAGGGGGGACTACAAGAACCGGAACTAACGCAAGCTTGTCAGTATGTGGTGATGGCAGAAGGTACATTCAAAGCCGTTACATGCCTATATTCACGGATGTTGAATGAGGGTTTAGCCCTGTTGGATACGCTTCGTTTGAAATGGGAGGTGAGCACAGGGAAACCCATTCCGGAAACCGCATGGGGCACATTCTACGAAGGGCATGGAAGGGCACCAGGAATGCACGCTTCTAACTAGTGCATTTCTTTATAATACACTAGCAGCCCGTCCCGATACTGTCCGGGTATGAAATAGAATGTGTGTAATGTGTGTATTTGTCAAGGGCAATTTATTTTAAAATCTCGCGGTAGACAACATTTTTTGTTCCATTAGAATAGGGACGGAGAAGGCCCAGCTGCAGCCCTGGTTGATGTTAGCAGGCACGTGTAATTGGTGTAGTGATCCGCTGCCTGAGCCCGGCTACAGCCCTGGTTAATGTTAGCAGGCGCGGGTAATGTCGTTGAATGAGAGAGTTATCAGCCGCGGGTAAATCCGTTTAATGAGAGAGTTGAGTGACAGCGAGTAGGAGAGGCTGCAGTAATTGTCCCCGCAGACACGCTCGTTTACGTGTTCCCCCGCTTGAGGCCCACATGCAGGCCTGTTTGATGTCAGCAGGCGCGTGTTCCCCCGCTTGAGGCCCAGCTGCAGCCCTGGTTGATGTTATCAGGCGCGTGTAATTAGTGTACTGATCCGCCGCCTGAGCCCGGCTAGAGCCCTGGTAGATGGTATCAGGCGTGTGTAATTTCGTTGAATGAGAGAGTTCAGTAACAGCGCGCAGGAGAGGCTGCAGTAACGTTACTTACCAGGCCTCCAGGTGAACGCGTTTGTCACACCCCCAGCACACGGCCACAGCAGACGATCTTCTGATTAATGTACGACCCACATGGCATGAAGGGCGGAACGTAGCACCCGCCCCCAGCGTTTCTCACGCCCCCAGCGTGTAACGCCCCCAGCGTGCCCCTTGATGCTGCGCAGCAACGTAATTGGCACTTGTATGTCAGACTCACATGGCATGAAGGATGGACACACGCCCCCAGCGTTTGTCACGCCCCCAGCACACGCCCACAGCCCACGATGTGATGGCCGTACCACTCGCCCCCCGTGTTAGTCACGCCCCCAGCCCACACCCCCAGCACAACGCTGACACGCCCACAAGGGACTACTTTGCTGGCACGGTTCTTTTACCTTTTAAATGTATAGAGGAGTTGGCCTAACGGCTAAGACGCTCGACCTCGGACCTGGGGATCTGGGTTCGAGTCTTGGTAATGACGCCAAACATCCTGTGATTCAGGGCAAATCACTTAGGGCTAGATGTAGGTAAATTGGATTTACCGATTCATAAATACCGAATTTTACCGATTCGGTATTTATGATTCGGTAAATCCAATGTAGGTAAAAAATCGGTAAAAAATATCGAATCGGTAGGATTCGGTATTTACCGAATCGGTATTTACCGATTCGGTAATTGCCATTGATTCCTATGGGCCGAATCGGTAAATACTGATTCGGTAAAATTACCGAATTGTCAAGGGGGACAGGGTGTCACTTTGACACCCTGTTGCACCCTGATTCTGGCTTGTGTGCCATGTGGCACACATACATGCCCTGAGGGCATGTATGTGTGTCACATGGCACAGGTGTACATGCACAGATGTGCATGTACACAGGAATTCGTTATTTACCATGAAATAGCATTTCATGGTAAATGACGAATTCTTAAGGGCTTGTGGCACTATTTTAAGTGCCACCTACATCTAGATTTACCGATTCTGTAAATTTACCGATTCGGTATTTTACCGAATCGGTAAATTTACAGAATCGGTAAATTTACAGAATCGTTCAAATTTGGGCCCCCTACATCCCAAACTCCAAATACCGGTCGGTAACGGCCGAAATCGGCCGTTACCGACCGGTATTTGCCTTCCTACATCTGGCCCCAAATCTCCCCGTGCCTAACAAAAATGAATGTGTGTCCTCATGTAAGGTAACTGGTCCTATGTAAAGCGCTCTGATACCTGATTCAGTTCGGGTCAAGCTGATTTAGATCATATGTTGTGGGGGTGCCCGAAGTTGGGGAATTATTGGGGGGAAGTGGGGGACATATTAAACCTAGTTACGGAGCGCCAGTTGACATTTGATATGGCCACATGCATATTACACTGGTTCCCGCACACTTCCAGGATGAAAATTACAAGTACATTTATAGATATGGGCCTAGTACTGGCGAAAAGGGAAATTACGATGCGCTGGAAGGCGAAGGAAGGTCCCAGCAGTAAAAGGTGGAGGACTGAGTTGATTAAGTGGTCTAGCGGGGAGCGTAATATTCGTTTTCAACAAGCGCGACGTCTAATTCCAACTAGTCCCCGTTGTCCTCAGTCGACTGGTTTCCTAGCATCTGGACCAGGTCCTTCCATGCCCATGCCGCTTCCAGGGGATATTAGGGGTTTGCTTAATAAGATGTAGCGGATTGTCACTGTTGGTTGCTAATCCTGTTAGTTGGTTACGGTTGTGCCGGGATTCCTGATTGAAGCATGGGGACATATGTTCTGGACATCATTAGACAATAATGTGGACATATACTAGTAACTGCAGATTGCATTTTGATGGGGGAAAGGAGGTGGGACAATTGTGATGATGATAGTCTGTTTGTAGGACTGAAAACTCAATAAAATATGTTTTTTTTTAATCAGGTGTCACATGACATTCCCAGTAGTATGCCTGGAAACTTCAACTGGTGCACCTTTCTAGGCATACTACTGGGTATGTTTATGAATTTCCATAATTCGTACATTTGCACACCTGTACAAATATACAGATTTTAACTGTGAACCATGCTCAAATCATGGAATTGCACACAAAATGACCAGTATATGAAGAAACTCTGAGCTCATATATGTAATTTTTAAGAATGCTAATTAATGTACAATTACCGTGATACAATTTAAGTATTTACAATTATACTACAGGTTATTATAATATTTTACAATATAAACAAGTTGCCTTGACTGCAGGACTATACATGGTGCCCATCACATGTGTGTACTTCTCTTTTTGGTAGGATATGCTGCGCTGAGCATTTTTGTTGGGGTTTTCTCTATGTTTGCCCCTTTCAATGTTTGTACTAGCATGGATTGGAAGCATCACCGTACATTAATGTCATTTTTGACCAAGATTGTCTTACTGACATTGATGACAGAATACTTTGTCTGTAATACAGGTGAGTGCAATTTGCATATTTCATATTGTGGCTTTGAATATGTAGGTGCCATCCTGTGAAATGGATACCTGTGAGTGACTTAAAGCTTATCAAACAACAACCAAGAAATCAGGTAGAATGATGACCCAGGAAAAAATAGTCATAAAAACTCGGACAATCCAGCTATTGGTTTGGTGGGACAAAATGAAAACATTCCTGGACAGCAGATTTCAGGAACTAGAGACCTATCCAAGAACAATTCAAGAGAAAACATGTAACGTTTGACTAAGGTTGTAGTTTACCTGTCGGAAGGTATCCCAATCCAACCCTGTACAAGGAGGCTTCTGGGAGTGCCGGTAACTTTAGACTCAGCTGACAGAAGGGAGGCAGAGCAGCTTTGGAGATTAAATCGGTAGCACACTCATCCTTCTATTTTTCCCAGCTGGGCCCCCTAAAACGTTGACGAGGAAGAGGGAACTCATTAAAATAAGGAACTCATGTCTGGCCAGCGGTATCAAGGCATCAGTGGGGCTCGGAGTGCAACTAAATGTGTCCCACAATAAAAAGTGATTCATTTTTTGACAATGTTAGGCGGCCAAAGCGCTGCAGCAGATTCTGAAAGGCAAAAGGGGCGAGGGGTGTCACCCTTTTTGGTGGCAGTGCGGCCCCCACCGGAGCCGGCTTCTGGGCTGTGGGGTAGTGCTATCTCTGGGGTCGGGGTTTGGATTTGGCAGGGGTCGGTAGGGTAGAGCTTATTGAGTTTACAGTAATATTGATTGTTTCCATACCTTGTTCTACATCTTCCCGATGTCTCCCCTCCCCCTCCTAGCGCCTGATGATGGAAGTGCAATTTTCGAGTCATTTTTTTGGAGACAATTATTTTTGTCAGAATTTTCGTTTGCTAGTTACTGTGGAAGTTATGGTATGGCATTGTAGTGTTAGTCTGGAAACTGTATTGTCCGTGTTTACAGTGTCAAATCCTAATAAAGAATATTGAAAAATAATGTTGAAATAATGAGTAATTCACCCCATATATTGGTATTTTGCAACTGACATTACTCCAATTAAAATTGACCATGCATATCAATATTGCCCACATCGGCACATTATAATTTGAGCGACATACTTCTGCACAGTGATTTTAAACATTGTTCAGCTAATCCCCCTCCCTTGACAATAGGTACTGTTTATACAGCCCCCAGAAGTTCTTGGGGCGACTCTGTAGAGGCATTAGCTCGCTATATGTTTCAGATTACGTATTACAAAAAATCATATCTTTTTCCCATTCCGATTTTGAGGGTGGGGGTCCTCTCGCCCTGCAAATAGCTATCCGCCTCTTAGACAGAAGAAGGCCCAAACCCAAATGCTTCCTAACTCCTTTAGGCTGAGGCATGGTGTATCCCAATAGGGCCAAAAGGAGTATGGGGTAAGCGGAACGCCCACTATGTTTCCCAGCTCCTGAAAGATCTGATTCCAGAAGGCCGCAATCTGAGGGCATACCCATGCCATAAGCAGCGTCGGATTGGTAACGAGGGCACTCGGGCAATGCCCGAGGGGCCGGTATCCGAATTCCAGCTGTGGGCTGCTTTTTGAGAAGCACTGTGGGGCCGATTTGAGCGTTTTTTGTGTTGGTCGATGACGCCAGCGGCCCAGTGGGTGACTGAGTGGCCTTTCTCGAGGTAGATGGGCGTCCATTACCACCCTTTTACCAACGGCAGAGGTGTCGCTCTCTTTCTCTTGCTGGCCCGGCCCATTAATATGTGCATACTGAGTGTGGGCAAAAGTGGCCTCACTTGTCTTCAGGTGTGTTTCACTGTAAACTAATCTGTGCATTTTTTTACCCCCCCCCTTTCCTTTTAATAAAATGTTGCTTTCTCTTGCTGGCCCGGCCCATTAATATGTGCGTACTGAATGTGGGCAAAAGTGGCCTCACTTGTCTTCAGGTGTGTTTCACCGTAAACTAATCTGTGCATTTTTTTTACCCCCCCCCCCCTTTCCTTTTAATAAAATGTTGCTTTCTCTTGCTGGCCCGGCCCATTAATATGTGCATACTGGGTGTGGGCAAAAGTGGCCTCACTTGTCTTCAGGTGTGTTTCACTGTAAACTAATCTGTGCATTTTTTTTACCCCCCCCCCCTTTCCTTTTAATAAAATGTTGCTTTCTCTTGCTGGCCCGGCCCATTAATATGTGCATACTGAGTGTGGGAAAAAGTGGCCTCACTTGTCTTCAGGTGTGTTTCACCGTAAACTAATCTGTGCATTTTTTTTTACACCCTTTTCCTTTTAATATAATTTCGCCGAAGCAGTGTGTTGCGGAAAGGCAATTTACAAATGTGGGCCACTTTTTTTTAGATTTTGCCTGGGCCGATTTTTAATCCCAATCCAACCCTGGCCATAAGAATCTGCGCCACTTGCCCTGCAGAGCTCATAATTGTCAGAGTCTCTTAACCTGTATCTGTGGAGATGAGCCGGTGTATAATATGTTCTATTTAAGAACTTAACATGTATTAATCTATGCCTGCCATTTAAAGACACTGATTGCGTGACCTCGCAGCAGTACTTCCATTGACTATCATTGATGGGAGCCTCAAGGTCGGCCTGCCACTCCACTCTCAGCGGAGAATAATTAGGGCGGCAGTATTCCTGGGACATGGTGTATACATTGGAGACTAGCTTATACAGGGACTTGGCACGTAGAAGGTAAGTGAAAGACGAGAGAGCCGTGGGCTCTCGGTATTCATCTCCCAGCAGCGCCCTCAGAGCATGCTGTGCCTTAAAGTAATTAAATTGCACTAGGGTGCTAGCATCATGGTCTACGGTGGTGACCACATCCCAAGTCCGAGCTCTACCCTCAGAAAAGAAATCTCCCATATTGTGGATCTGAACATTCCTAAGCGCCTACGTCACAGCTACTTCAGAACCCAATGGGAACCATTGACACCACCCAGTGGGAGCAGTGGGGAATAGAGCAGAGTACACGTCTGTCTTTTTTAATAGCTGACTCCACGCATGAACCATTGAGTTGATAGAGGTGAGAACGCCGTAATGCCTGTTGGGGGGCTGAGTGAGTTGCCTAGGGAGAGGGGACGGATCAGACGCAATTCTCTCTATGAGGAGGTGCGGGAGAGTGTGCGGGCTGTGACACCAGTAGTAAGTATGCAAGCACTGAGCAGCTCTGTAGTATAGCTCGAGATCTGGGGTGCCCATTCCACCCATAGAATATGGAAGCGTAGGTGTATCCATCTTGACCTTAGGGGATTTTCCCGCCCATGCCAGCCTAATCATCAGATCTTTGAGGTTTTTTTAAAAGTATTGCAGGATCACCATAGGTATGTTATTGAAGGGAAACAGCAATCTAGGCAAGACTATCATCTTTATCAACGATATGCGGCCCACCAGGGAGAGTGGTAACTTAATCCATTTCTCTATATCACCCTCTAGTTTATAGTTGTCACGCAGTACCAATTCGGAATCAGTGTGGTATACCCAAGTATCTGACCGACTCATTAGTCCAATGTAGAGGGAAATCTAAGTCAAAAGGGACCATAGAGGGAGTTAGCGGAAAAATTATGGATTTATTCCAGTTGATTTTTAACCCTGATATTCCTCCAAATTGTATAACTTTGCGAATTAAAGGGGAAAGGTTGGTGGCGGGATCACAAGCGTACAGTAACATATCGTCAGCGTAAGCGGACACAATCAAATTATAGTTGGGGAAACAAATTCCCCGATGCCCATGATATTCTCTCAGTGAGGGCGCCAAGGGTACTGCGACTATGGCGTATAATAACGGTGAAAGGGGGTACCCCTGTCTCGTGCTCCGAGATATTGGAAATGGAGATGAGACTTAGGGGCTCATTACGATGGCAGAACGATGGCGATCATTTCGCCATCATAATGAGACTTACCCACCGCCATATTAGGATGGTGGGGGGTATCGTGGCGGACGCAAAGTCCGTCCGCTGCCTTTCTGCCGGTGGCAATCATTATGGTTGCCTGCCGGGCGGAGCTGTGCCACTAATATGGTGGCGGTGCCTAGCAGGCATCGTCCGCCATATTAGGATGTGGGTGTTGCAGAGGCGGAGATGCCGCCATAGAAAGGCTGGCAGGGATTGGCTTTGGGGGCCCGTTGCGGGCCCCCTCTGTTGGGGGGTGGAAGGGGTGCACTGGGGGGTGCCCATGGTACCCCCCTGCAGTTCCATGCTCCAAGTGGCTGACACCGCATGGTGCCTGCCACATGGTGCAGGGAAATGCTATGCATGCTCTTTTACCATTGAGGACGGTGCTGCAGCCAGCAGCACCGTCCGCAATGGTAAAAAGCCAGGATGCCGGCGCATCCTAATTGCCCTGGTGGGACAGCCATACATCAGGCGGGCGGTCCCATCACCGTTATGATGGCAGGCGGACTGATGTCTGCCCACCATCATAATGAGCCCCATAGTTACCAGTTTTAACCCTTGCTGTCGCCTGATTATATAATACAGAAACCAGTCCTATTAAAATCTCCCCCAGCCCCATCCTGCGCAGCACTGCCATCATGATGGCCCACTCCAGAGAGTCGAAAGCCTTCTCGGCATCCCAAAAAATAGTGGCAGCCTTTAGTTCAGGTTTAACTTGTTGTATGACACCAAATACTGTCCGTAAGTTTTGAGTGAGTGTACCTCCCAGCACAAAGCCAGTTTTTTCTGGGTCAACAAGGATGGGGAGAAGAGGAGAAAGTCTGTTGGCAAGGATTTTAGCGAATATTTTTGTGTCCACATTTAGGAGTGAGAGTGATCTATAGGATGCGCACATTTGGGGGAGTTAGTCAATTTTTAATAGTGTGACTATGAGCGCCTCCCTCATTGATTGCAGCATTATACCAGTGTCTGCTATTTCTTCAAATAATCTACAGAGATGGGGGAGAAGGAGGGGACAGTAAGTCCATCTATACCTGGAACTCTACCATCCCGCATAGAATTCAAGGCAATACGGATTTTAGTTGCATCAAGTGGCCTCATGAGGCATTCTCTGTGGGAGTTGGTTAGCTATGGCAGTTGCATATGCTCCAGATAATGAAGAACAGTGGACTCGACCACCGTGACATATGAACTATACAGATCCCTATAATACTGACTACATTTATTTGCTATATCAGAAAGGTCTATTAGGATAGTGCCATTACCATCATCTAATTCGGAAACACCCTTCGCATCCCTCTGGCATCGGGTTAGAGCGGACAATACTGCCCCCGGCCTGTCTCTTTCTCCATAGGATTTAGCAATAGCATACTTCCCCATAAGCTTAACTTCATTGTCGACCTCTGCGCTATATTCTTCAAGCGATTCTTTAATAGCGTTTGCAATCCGAGGGTCGCCGCACCCCAAGGGATCCAACTCCAATTCAACAAGTTTTTTGTTCCAAGGCGGTAAGTCTACCCCTAATCGAACGTAAACCCCCCGCATGTTTACTAATAGTGACCCCCCTGATGTACACCTTGAATGCCTCCCAGAGAATAGTGAAGTGCCTCACAGAGTCTATGTTGATAGTGAAAAAATCAGTGATAGCAGTGGCCAGCTCAGCTTTGAACACGGTGTCAAGTAGTCGATATGGGGGAAACCTCCATGTAAACAGAGCACCAATCTGTGACGGCATCTCAACCTTTAGGATGATTGGTGAGTGATCAGAGAAAGTGTGGGGCATGACTGTGCAATTACGAATACGGGGGTGAAGTGAACTCTCCAGCAAAATGTAGTAAATTTTAGTGTGTGTGTCATGAGGGGCTGAATAGTGGGTGAATCCACCTGCCTCCGGGTGCGCCGCCCTCCATACGTCCACCAAATCTAGCTGCAGTGCAATGTCAGTAATGGCTTTGGCGGCGGCCGAGATGCTGCGACCTTGACCACCAGACCTATCCAGGAGGGGTTTCAAGATACAGTTCAGGTCTCCGCCCCATAACTGAGGTATGGTTGGGACGTTTGAGATTTGGGCCAGCAGCGACCTGTACAATAAAGGGTCACCGTAGTTGGGGCCATATATATTAAAAACTTGAATATCTAACCCTCTGCTGCGACACCTAGAAATTCCATATCTAGCATTGGGATCTGTTTTTAACTCTGTCAAGGAGATGCCAGATTTGGGATTGATCCAAGTAAGGACCCCCTCTAGCGTGGGAGGTAAACCCCGCCGCATGAAATGTGCCCTGCAGTCTCTTGTTGTCAAGGAAGCAATTGTTAGGGACTAAGTGAGTTTCTTGCAATAAAGCAACATCAATTTCGTGGCGTTTGAAGTATGCTAATATTTATGCAATTTCCTAAAATCCTTTAACCCCCAAATATTCCAGGTGATGAACCTGACTTGCCCTGGTAGGTGTCGGGTAGTGTCACTTAGTGGCTGCTGCAGACTACTCATTGTGACATTTGCCGGTAGCTGTATAGAACTGTTGCTTGAGATCCATATACATCATTAACGTGTACACTGACTGTGGATACAAAACAATAGCCTGACCCCCCCCCTCCCCCCCCCACCCACGCAATGCCAACCCCAACTAGGCCTTTACGACCTGTGTCCCACCCTACATAACAACCCAAATTTTCATAATAATGTGAGTAAATATTCAAAAAACAGAAAAAGTGCATGAACCTTCCAGGGGGTTACCCAGAGAGACGGATGTGGCCAGACATAGCAGTTTTCATCAAACCAAACTTTGCATCTACTCAGAAGCGATATTCATCCGGGGCTGGTGGTAACTGGCACACGGTAAGCTCCGGGGGAAATGCAGATCATTCCGGATTGATGTAGACGGTTAGCAGAGCCGGCTTAACATGCAGCCATCTTGGAGCCTGGCAAACTCCGCCTCCTTTCCGGACGTATTAATAATAATAATATTAACGCTGAAGAAGAAGAATTAGACATTAACTGTTGAGCAGATTTTTTCACAAATCCTTTTCTTTGATTTTTAGTCGACATTACACAAACAACATAGAAAACACCATGCACGATAGTATATGGATAAAGATTATGTATCCAACATATATGTACAACAAGCAGACTAATTGCTTTGATCCGGATAATTTTTACATCCTCATCATCCCTTCATGACTACCCCAAAATATTGTGATGGCGCTGAAGAGCACGTCTCCACTAGGTCCTATCCAGTTTATATTCAAGATGTCGGCCCCTCTGTATTGAAACCATTCTCCCACACATAGGGGCCCATTAGCATGGCGGGCGGATTGCCACAGCTTAACTGGCGTTGACAATCCACCCGCCAAAACACACCCCCGGGCGGCCTTTTACCCCCTGTTACATTAGCATGGCGGGGGGGGGTGCCGCGGTGGACGGAAAGGCCGTTTTTCCGCCGGAAGGCAATCGTCACGATTGCCTACCGGCGGAAAAGGCCTGCAAAGAGAAACTAGCAAAGTGTAGGTTATTCCTGTGGGATCTCCCTTCAGTGTCTTCCACTCGCTGAATGAGGTCTCTGGATGTCATTGTTAACAGAGTCACTGATGACTGGAGTTTCCGGCTAGTGTCTTCAAGTTCTCATATGCAGCCCATTGTCTCAGTTACTCTCTCAAAAGCGTTGCGGAGCTCTTGTTGCGAAACATTAACATCCACCCCAATGGCATCAATCGTGAATTTCAAGGTAGTTTTAGAGTTTTTAATTGCCTATAGGAATATGTCTGTGATTGGGGGGGAGTGAACCTGTGACTGGCCCGCTAGCTGTTCTGAGGGAGCATTGGCGCCCGGTGCAGACTCATAGATAAAGGCTTGGCCAATTTGTCCATCTTGCCTTGTTACTGTAGTGCCTGGTTGTTAACTTTGGCCATGAATCTTTTGGATGATCATGTCTGCAGGTTCATTAATAGCCCCCAGACATGGAAAGGAGGGGGCAGTGGGTTCCATCACCATATTTTCTGCACCATACCTGTGAGCATGGTAATATACTACTGCTGAGGGATCTGGCCTGCTTTTCCCACCTACATAAGAAATGCGTCGGTACAGCATGAGCAGCAAGGTTCTAATTTGCATTTTGTTGCCAGTACAATCCTTCCAATAAATAGTAGATTATGAGAGCGATGGGTTTGAAGGGGATAAGACTATGCTGCACCCTCCCCAAAGGCCTAGAGTGATGGAGACTCCAGTAGCATCTCAGAGATTGGGCTGGCTTATCCCCCTCACCCTCAGGTATTGAGGTGTGTATTGGTCCAGGTGTGTGCCCAAGGGCCCAGCGTCCCTTTTGGTCTTCTCAGATCAAAGTCAGGCAAGTGTCTCCCCGTCATCTCTGGGCCACGATCCCAGCCGTGGTGTCCATACCATAGGCCTAAGGGGCTGCATGGCAGACCTGCCACTTTTGGCCTCGATACCAAGGCATAGGTGCAGCCTGGGTGCCATCCCCCAATGGGTGTGGAGTTAAAAGCGACCTCAGCGCTTGGAGTGGGCAGAACTCGCTGAGTTTCTCTCAGTGGAATTCCATTGAGTTACAGAAAAACTCTGCGAGTTTCTGCAGAATTCAACAAATGGGCGGAAAAATGCTGCAAATTTAGTGCTGTTACCACGAGGAGCGCTGAAAATCAACGAAAGCGGCATCATGCATTGAGCAAGAGCATGCAGCCATTCAAGTTGATTTTTCTGCCACTTGAACAGAAAATATACTCAAGCGGCGGCAAACCTTCTAGAACGGCATCCCTCTCTGACAACGACTGCTCGCGTCAGCCGGCATTATAAAATGGTACCAGAAAGCTCGGTGGTGACTGGAAATCGTGCCTGGAGCCAGTAAATATCTCTCACGCTCACTAGTGTGCGTTGTGGAGCCTTGCGTTGTTTCTTTGAGGGGAGAACAGCAGAATAGTTCTGCCACACCCCGAGGCGGAATTTGACAGAGGTGTTAACCAAATTCAACCACTTCTGCGAGCACATTATTAATTCTGCTTGGGCCTATTCAGCACAGGCTGCCGTCTCCATGCTACTTCTTGGCTGGACACACCTCGCCTTCCCCTCTGGGTCCTCCAGGGTGGCGGTTGGGCTTGTGCAGGATCAGGTTGTTTTCAGGGCAATGTTCACAGGTTCGGCAACTGCTTAGACATCCCTTCCTGGATGCATGGTCCATCCAGTCTGTCTGGGTCCGTTTCATATTGGGGAGACCCCTTTAGCATCCCATGGTAATCTTTGTGGGAAAGATAGTTGGTGTGGATCAGGATTGTGTTGAATGAAAAGGGGATGTAGTGGAGCACTAGCAACTTTTCCACCATGATGGCTACCAAAACCACGCATAAACTGTTGGAGCAGCTTTTAATACCTTCAAGTGTGAATTAGTAAATGTTAAAAAGCAATTGTCTTAGGGTCATGACATTGATTAGGAGAAGATACTCATTCCCACATGCAGCAAAGGGCAAAGAGCGAGTGATGGAGGATATCTGTATGGTTCAACACTGTGCACTCAACATGCTCAAGCATGATCTTGCTCAAGACTGATGAGAGGGACCGAAGATAAGTAGTCATCTTTTGTGAGTGAACACGGCAAAGGAGCGTGGGCAAACTAATTAAACACTTTTTTTAGTTGTACTAAAGGCAAAGATCTCTCTTTTCTGCGGAGAAGTTTCGTTGCGCTCTACAGATGTAATCATTACAATTGGGCAGCAAACGTATGATGCTATTGTAATGAATTAAAAAACTTTCAGTGTAGGATATATACTAGAGACCCTGCTAGGTCAAATGTACTCCAGAAATTGTCTCACTGTTTCTCCCTCCATTTTATTTCTGACTTACTTGGTATTGTTTCTACTCAGAGAACTCACGCCAGGAGTCCCCTGAGAAATGCCCCATGTTGTTCTTAAATATTATCCCCCGCCATAGAAAACAAATATTCCTATTCATCATCATTCTTTAGCTCACTCCGCCAGCCCAGTTCAGACATGGCCATATGCAAATCAGTCTGACCCTGTACTAGGGTGGTGGAGTGAGCTAAAGAATGATGGTGGATTAAACCCAGATCAGTTGACTAGGGGTGAGTGTTTGTTTTGCTCAAATGCTCCGTCCATCATCCCCTTTGGTATCGCTTTGTTCGCCCTAAGTTGGCAGGGCATGCCCAGACGTGGGTTCCTTGCTCACTTTACCACTGGATTCAAGCTAGCCTGGCTGATGACGGCTGATTAGCCAGAAACTGGTCCCAGGATGCTTGTTTCCAGTCCAGGGAAGACATGGCTTGGCAGTTCGGGCTGCACTGCTCCCATGAGGCACTGGGTCAGACTGATTTGCATATGGCCATGTCTAAACTAGGGTGGTGGAGTGAGCTAAAGAATGATGATGGATTAAACCCTGATCAGTTGACTGGGGGTGAGTTTTTGATTTGCTCAAATGCTCCGTCCATCATCCCCTTTGGTATTGCTTTGTTCGCCCTAAGTTGGCAGGGTATGCCCAGACGTGGGTCCCTTGCTCACTTTACCACTGGATTCAAGGTAGCCTGGCTGATGACTGCTGATTAGCCAGAAACTGGTCCCAGGATGCTTGTGTCTGGTCCAGGGAAAACATGGCTTGGCAGTTCGAACTGGACTGTTCCCATGAGGTACAGGATGATTTATAAAAAGGGGTAACCCTGTGTCCCTCAGAACCTGGGTATATACGATTAACAAACAAAATGGTTCTGTTGGGTAGCACAAACAATTCCTTTGGTAGAGGCTTAGAACAGCTCAAAAGACAAGCAACAAGCACAAACTCTCTGATAGACAAAGTTTTTATATGTATTAAAAACTGAACATGAGACAATATCCTGGAATTACTTCATTCCATTACATTACTAGTAAATGCGTTCACTTCGTGAAATGTGACAATGGTGATTAAAGTGACAAGTGCAATGTATACAGTGACATTTATATACACAACAATTATTTACAATAAAACCTTAATGGGAAATGACCAGGGGCGGTGGGGGGGTTTGATTTGGTTGGGGAGGAAAACAAGGTATTTTTTGTCGTTTATGAGGCCAGTTTTTCACAAGTAGATAATCCAAGGAAACCAAATGGTTAATTTCCAAGTTCCTGGAGTTTTAACTTGGCCAAGGTAATAGCGTCGACGTTTCGACCCTCGTTGCACCCCAGTTGGTGGTTGCGGCGGGTCTTTATCAAGACAGGGGGAGGGACGGGGATCGGTCAAAGGGTCAAAGTTCCAGAAGGTAGCACGTTGGTCAACCCTCAATGCAGTATTTATCCGCACTTAAACTCAGCGATCTGGACATGAAACGCCAAACCGAGCTGTCCGGGAGAAATGCTCGAGAACCCCATGAGGTACAGGGTCAGACTGATTTGCATATCGCCATGTCTGAACTGGAGTGGCGGAGTGAGCTAAAGAATGATGATGGATTAAACCCAGATCAGTTGACTGGAGGTGAGTGCTTGCATTGTTCAACACTTGTTAACTGTTATTGTTAACTGAGGTTTGTATAGCGCCAAATCACCGTCAGGTCTCTAGGCACTTCTGACAGATACAGTAACAACGATTGAATCAGTTAGCAGGAAGTACAGATATAACAAACCTTGATCAAATTAAACAGAAAGCTTCCCTAAATAAGAGCGTTTTCAATGACTTCCTGAAGTGAAGAAGATTAGTTTCTTTACGGAGGGGCTCAGGTAATTTGTTCCACATCTGTGGGACTTGGACAGAAAAAGATCTCCCACCCTTGGTGGCCATTTTAAAACGTGGACAAACCAGCAATTGGGAGTCAGAGGACCTCAACGCTCGGTTAGGTTTGTAGACCTCAAGTCGTTCCTTTATGTAGGCCGGCGCATGCCCATAGATTGCCTTATGGGCAATGCATAAGCTTTTGAATTCCACCCTTTGCTTTATGGGAAGCCAATGTAGCCTGTGCAGTAGTGGGGAGGCATGGGTCTGTCTGGGTAATCTAAAAATCAGTCGCGCTGCATCGTTCAAAAGAACCTGCAGGCGATTAATCAAATTTTTCGGCAAACCTAAGTAAAGTACGTTCCCATAATCAATCCTTGCAATTATGGTGGCCGAAACAATAGTTCGAAGCATATTTAGCGAGAGTCGGGGAGCTAGCTTGCGCAACTGCCTAATTAAGTTGGTGCAAGTTCCGACAACAGAAGATACTTGGCTAACCATAGTCAGCTCATGGTCGATCTTAATACCAAGGCTTTAAACGTTAGGACATGGTTTCGGGGTGGGGCCAAGCTCTTGAGGCCAGAACGAATCACCCCAAGGTGAGGCAGCAGTTGAGACTACTAGGACCTCCGTTTTTTCGGGATTTATTTTCAACAAATTTGTTGCCATCCAGCTCACCGTAAACCTGAGTATATTCTGGGCCTGAGTCTGGGTGGATGCAGTGTTGTCAATACTCAGCAACAGCTGAGTATCATCTGCATAGTTAAACATTCTGCAGCCCATGCTTGCCAGGGACTCTATCAGTGGTTGTAAATAAAGATTAAACAGGAGTGGTGACAATGCAGAGCCCTGCGGGATTCCACATTCAAGAAAACCCACCTCAGATATACAATCCGCTAACTGAATCCTCTGGGTCCTCCCTGATAGAAAGGATTTTAGCCATTGAAATGCCAGGTCCTTTATCCCAAACGTGGCTAGTCTGTCCAAGAGCAGGGCATGGCTGACAGTATCAAATGCCGCTGAAAGATCTAAAAGTATCAGGGCACTTGGGTTTTTACTGTCAGCCATGCCTCTGAGCTCATTTAGCACCGAGAGCATTACTAACTCGGTGCTATGATGTGCACGGAATCCCGCTTGACGCTCCTGGAGTAGATGGTGTGACTCCATGAAGGAAGACATGGATTTTAGCACATGCTGTTCTAGTATCTTGGACAGAAAAGGCAGCTGGGATATTGGCCTGTAGTTTCTCAAAACTCCGCCCCCGGCTTTTTTATCAGGGGCTTGACGCGTGCCTCTTTAAAGCTAGCTGGTAAAAGACCAGTGTCTAGTGAGTTATTTAAGAGGCAGATGATATGGTCCTCTAAAACAGGGAGTGCCAAATGAAAGATTTTGGGAGGGGGGGGGCAGGGGTCTGCAGGGGAACCTGACTTGGTTGTATTCATAAGTTGCCCAAGAATTATAGGATCTATACCTGGAAACCTAGTAATGGTAGATCTCGAAGGGGCTTGAAGGACCTGTGATGCAGAAGGAATATTAAGAGTGTCCTTCCTAATATCTGACAGAATAGTTGCTACTTTCTCAAGGAAGTAACATTGGAAGGTATTACAATCTATCGTCATTTCAACCTTTCCATCTTTCTTACTCAGTTCTTTTAGAATTTTGAATGTTTCTTTCTGTGTATTGGCAGCATTATTTATACGAGTTTCATAATACTCCCCTTTAGCAGACACAATAAGTTTTTTATATGCATTCAAAGATGTTTTATACTGTTCTCGGTCTGTACGATTTTTTGTCTTCCTCCAACATCTCTCCAGATGACGGAGCTTTCTTTTATGATCTCTCAGAGGTGGGGTAAACCAAGGGACCCCTTTTTCGGCACCCTTTATTTTCTGTACCTTTTCAGGGGCTATCTGATCGATGGCCTGTCTGAGGTTCGCCACTATGATGTTATAGTCCTGGTCTAGATTGCCATGAGGGATCATCAGTTGTGTATGTTTAGGAAAGGCGTCAATTAAGGCTTCCGAGTCCACTTTTTTCCATTGACGTACTTTTTTGGTTTTTAGAAGTGGTTTAACCGGAACACTATCCATCGGAATATCGCACCAGATTAGGTAGTGGTCGGACCAGAACAGGGTACAATGCTCGTAAGAACCACCTTTGGATCGGAAGTCCAGATTAGGTCAAGGGTATGACCTTTAATATGCGTTGGAGCTTCCACAAGCTGCTCTAGACCTAACGAGGTCATAGAGGTCTCTAGCTGACCGGTTGGCAGATCTTTCTCTGCGCTATCCCAATGGACATTAAAATCTCCTGTCACCAAGACTTTTATATATCTAGTACAGATGTCAGAAATAATAGGGGAAAATAGTTCATTAAACACTGAGGTGCATTGTGGTGGACGATAGACGGTAAGGACAATGAAACATGTATTGTTCAGGGTAATTTTTACTCCAAGTATGTCCGCTGAATTTCTTGTTTCTGCTAATACTTTAACCGCTGTTAGATGTTTTTTAAAGATAATTGCTACACCCCCACCTCGAGCATTATCCGGACGGTTGTGACAGGCAATGTCGTATCCATTTGGGAGGGCGGCTATGATGTCAGGGGAGGAGTTGTCGCCTAGTTACGTTTCAGTGAGGGTTAATACATCTATGGTCTCATCCTGAAGAAGAGTAAAGAATTCAAGGTGGTGTTTCTGAAGTGACCTTGTATTCAGGCTGGCGAGCTTTAGAGAGGGCACGTGGATAGAGGCCCTACCACTAGGGGATCGTAAAATGTTATTCTCCGTTAGTATAGTCAACGTCGTAGGATTTAAAGTATGCCCACCTCGGTCTAATAAGAGTAACTCACTCACAGAATATGACAATCGCCTACCAGGGGTCCTAGTCCCTGAGCCATGTCGTGCGCGGACGGGCGCAGACGGGCAGGACTCTAGCACGACTCCGGTGCAGATCCGGCGCGACCGCTGTACGCGTCCGCTGCGCGGAGTCATGGTCTTTTCCTTATAAGCGCTACTAGAGCGCGTCACCCGCCCTGCCCACACTCAATATGGCCGCCAAACCCGGGAGACCGACTCTCGGCGTCAATGCTCAGCCGAGAGCGGTCCGCGGGCGGAGGGAGTGGGGAAAAGAAATAGGGCACACAGAGGGAGCAACAGGAAATCTCCAGGCTTCTCCAATCAAGCCGAGAGCTCTGATTTTAAAAAAACGTGCAATCTACAATTAAAATAGATGCCAGAGCACCATCCATCATCCCCTTTGGTATCACTTTGTGAAACTATTTTCAGCAAATTACTTAACGATAAAATGTAAAATGTGTTTATTGTGTTGATGTAATAATAACATGGTTTCATGGATGTCAGTGATATGGTCTGTTTCGTTTTGTAAGATTTTATGTGTCATTGGGATTTACTTTTTTATTGTATTTGGGATTGTATTCAATGCTAGGGTTGTTTTTAAACTTCCAAAAATGCTTAATCTAATTGAATTGAATTGTATTCTTGTGGGCATGTAGGAACACACCTGCCCTCAGTACGAATGTGACATCCATTCTTTTGCACAGAGTGAAAACCCCTTATAAAATTTAAAATAAAGCTCAATATCAGGTATAGGCAACACCTAAATGGAATAGGAAGGGGGAGAGCCTAGTGTAGTAGTTAAAATAAATAGACACAGATAGTCAGATCATCATGAAGCAATGTTTATTGGAACATTATTAGAACAGTTTGATTTCTATAAAATAATTAAATCAATGGTAAAAACATACATGAAAAGTGGAAATATCGCACAAGGAAGCAACCACATTGCTCTAGTAGCTGTCAGAGTGGAAATACTAGTAAAATAAAAGAGGTGAAGCATGGTATAATAAGTTGTGTTAGTGCCTTTTGAAACAAGCATTGGCAATGTCAGTCGGCCTCGCTCACCTTTGCGCACTTGTTTATTTAGTCTTCAACTTTGCCAAGATTAGTAGTCTTTCACATTTCTTCTGCAGTTTTTCTATTGACCACTAGGGAGCACTGCAATACGGTAAACTGGTGTTTGAACCCGGCTCGGTGTTTTTAGATGCAATGCTGCGTTTAGAGCAGGTTGATTTGCTGATCTACTGATGGCGAAACCAAAAAGCTTTTGTGAGCAGGACAAATGCAGAAAGAGAGGAAAACCATGAATATGAGCAAGGCAACTGAGATTCATAAGAGAGCCATCCAATCTTCAGCAAGGATTGGCTCTGTGGAGTATTATGAATAAGGCTCCCTGTTTTTCGTTTTTACAGATAAATTCAGACAGAAAACATTCATTTTCTGATCTGTATTTATTTTTAAATGTGGATAAAAACGGAAAATGGGTTGTTTTTTGAGTATTTCTAAATACAGTCTGCCACGACTGTCAGGCCAATAGACGTGTGGATTGATAGATAAAGGGGTTAAAAAAGACCGAATTTTAGTAAAGAGGCTTTACCAGCAGTACATATGCACAAGGCTGATACTGAAATGTACATATTTTCATTTAAGTACCCTGATTTATTTTCTGCTGGTATTCACAGCACAGAAACCTGGCAGACATTCACGCATGAGTGCATATTTATTTGTTAAATAAATGTGGAAATATACTAATTTTTGCTTCGTTTTTCCACAAAACTCAAAATAAATATGGATGAATACAGATAAACTTAGCAAAAAATAAATATGGATAAATACAGACGGAATTGCAACAAAAAAAATACCATACAATCTGGAGCCCTAATTATAAACAATACTGTCTGCAGCAGGCAGCTGAAGCTGCCTGAAGGAGGAGCTCGTAAAAAGAGTTTTGGTCTGCCTGGGTATCATTGACATTGACTAAGAAAACAATTGAGGATTTTCTCTGCTGTTCCACCCACAATCGACACTTTGAAATTGCAAAGATTACTTCCCATATCTCTTGCATTAAAAGGCAGCCTTAGTCACTCCTGCCTTAATTGACGATAGATGGGGTGGAAATAAATAGCGTCTGGAGAACTTTTAAACTGGTGAGGAGTTAATGGCCACTCTGAGGGAGTGAGCAAGCACATCGAACAAGGCCAGCCTCCTTTAGAAGAGTTGCCAGGCCTCAGCGGAGTGGTCTTCCCAAGAAAATATGGAGTTTTATGCTCCATGGGTGGAGCGTAAAGACTGTTTTTTTGAGTTACAAGTTAAAGCAAAGGCTACTAAAATGAAACACTTTTTTCAGTTCAAATGGTTCCAATTAGTAATCTTTCTTAAGTTTATTGGCAGGTGGATGGTGTTGGTGAAGCAGGGAAAGGTCAACAAAGACAAATTGTGTTCTTGGGATGAGGCATCTCCTGCAGTAGGTGGAGTTGTCTTAGGGAGTTTTTTTTACACATTTTCAACCTTTGTGGAACTACATTACACTACGATCACATGATCCACCTTTTGTAACAGCACATTTTATGCACACATTAGAGCAGTGCACCAGAACTGCATACAATGTCCCGCCCTCTTGTTTTTAGATATGAGAAAACAGAGGTCCACAAGATATATTGGTGCCAAATATTGTAAAAAATCAATAAAATGGGATTTGGATCCACCCAGTGGAGTTATCACTCTCTCACTTCATGCTATTGGCTATTTTGTGTATCATTCTCCCTTTCAGAAAGTGCTTCCATTGGACTATTTTATGTCCTAGAAGTATACTCAATCATTATTCTTTTTCTCACATTAAAGTTTGTATCTCAATTATTCATTCAAGACAGAAAGCAGCCGATTGGGCAGGTTGCAATGTGAGTAACAGCGTTTGTCAATGCTTGTGTTTTCATCATTTGGCATTTTAAACCTAGACCTTTTACTTCCCAGCTGACTTTGCGCCCTCACACCCTCCTTTTTTCAGCACATTTGTTTCAGTCCATGTGTCCAGCCACCAAATTGAGGACTTGCATAAGTCGGATAGGTTGAACCCACCAACCGAACAGACATATCCATCAGCATAGAGAGGTCTGCAGGAAAGCCAAAACCAGCTTTGGCCAAAGTATCCTGATTTATAGAAATCTACAGCTCTTACCTCCTTATTCCTGTTCTCACTATGCTTAGCTTTGTCGATAATGCGAGTGCCAACGAGACAATGCATTTTGTGGTGCAATGTGTTCTAGTAATTAAAATAATTTCAACATGAGGCAGCATTGAAGCTGCTCCTAAGCAACGCTTCAAGGATGTTTTATTTATTTTTGGAGCTTTTAATAGTGCAAACTACACCACGTGGGTTTACTTTACAAAAGCATTTGTTTTTGTTACTTTACATTTAACTAGTGGCAGATTCGATGTTGCAGGTTACAATCAGACACACTCTTGTATAAGTTTACATATTGATCTTTCTAAATTCCTCAGTATTTTGATAGACTAGGTAAAGGGACCACACCATACAGCAGCAGCTAATTCAGGCCACATCTCTGGGATGCAGGTATCCAAATGTACAGTGTGCCCCTTTGCCAAGCAGGGAACGCCTACTGCAGTAGAGCCACTGTGGCACCGTTATCACAGTCAAAATATCAACCTACACACAGTGCTTAATTTGTAAAATAATAAGTGTCAGGGCCATCTCAGGTGATCACTACTATTTGCACCACCCATTGTTCCTACCAGTGGTGCCAATACCAGTACTGGCACAACTACTAACCACCGCACACCTAGCACTGTGACAATTCAGACTATTCAATGTCTCCAAAGCTGCAAGGATGGCTTGTGCCACAGGATTTAGACATTTTTAATGTATATGGTATTAATAAACAAATGTTGTTGTGCTGTTATCTAAATTAGAGCAGTCTGCCACATGGTGGAGCTGTTTGTCTAAGTGCTTGTGTTGACAATTAAGTGCCAGAGCTGAGCACCGGAAACCCCCTGCTCAAATGAAGCACTGCCTACACATATATTGTAATAATAATATTGACTTACGGCTGTGTTAATAACTCTAAACCTACGCCCATCATGATTATATTTCTTATTCAATATCTTGGTCACAATATATGTGAATAGTTACACTGTGCTGATGATTTCTACTTCTGCCACCCCCAGTCGGTTGTGTGACAGAACCACGTAGGCATTTACCACGCATGTCTTAACAATGGGGTCCGAACCACGAATGCGTCTTTACAATGCATTTCTTTACCACACCTAGCCTTGCCTAGGATCACCTTTTGATGATGTTGCAATGAGAAAGCCGATCTATGCATTGGACCAATGGACTTCCATACCCTATCTCTGTATTCTTTGCCATCTCCTGGATGAATCTGATGTTTATTTATTTAGTGATTGATATGCACGGTAATATCCAGGAGGTGTTAGCGTGGTAATAGACATAGCATATAAGTCTCAGTGGCATTTTTTCGTCCAACATTGCTGCCTCCATTTAGGTCAAGTTGTTTTATTTCAGTTGTGATTGTGCATTGTTGTCTGGTTACTTTCGATTTCTCCACACCGAACATGCCAACCTACAAGTGCCCCATGCTGAAAATATGAGAAATAGAGAGCACTGTGACCAATGGTGCTGGAACAATTTTCAGAGTGGGGGTGCTGAAATCAATGTTACATCACTGAAGTCATAGGGATTGTGAAAATTCCAAGTGTCACACAAAGAACGAGTGTGGCAGGGCTTTGCTATGGATGTACTATGTAGCTGGTGGTGATTCTTTGGAGAACATTGTCTCAAATATATTACTAAAGCATGGTAGTGCAGTATTATTTACAGAGAGCACATTTTCAGTTGAAAAGGGATCTTTCCTGTGGGCAACAATGATTAAGTGCAAGTTCGGGAAAAAATGAATAGGAGCTTTAAAGGCCCTTTATAAAAATCCGAGTATCAGACTGAGAGTAGGGGGAGAACTGAGTGAGGTAATAAAAATCGAACGTGGGACTAGACAAGGATGCCCTTGCTCCCTTCTACTCTTCGCCTGTTATATTGATCCATTTATTAGATATATAGAAAAAAATTAAAATATCAGCCCAATTATGCTGAACGGATACGAGACCAAAATATTGGGATACGCGGACGATTTAGCAATCACATCATCAACACCAATAATAGCAATTAGAGAGATCGAGGATGAAGCTAAAAAATATGGTTTTCTATCAGGGTATAAATTGAACCAAGGGAAAACGCAAATAGTTGTAAATCAATTTGTTAATATTCAGGACGAAAGAGTTATAGAGTCTGCGGTCTATTTGGGTGTGAATATAACATCCGACTTATCGAAGGTAGTGGAGGAAAATCTGACCCCAGTTCTCAAAAAGGCAAAATTAGACCTAGACAGGATGGACAATTTACATTTAACAGTTATAGGTCGCTGCAATGTTATAAAAATGCTGTTCCTGCCCAAAATTTTATATTTATTCCGCACGATTCCTTTATTATTTACTAATAAGTGGTTTAAAGAAATAGAGGGGATTTGTAATCGCTTTATATGGGCAAAGGGCAGAACCCGAAGATCCATTAAGATGCTGGCACTTTCTAAAGAACGGGGGGCCTTGCAGTACCGGACTTTAAGACATATTATTTTGCTTCAGTCCTTCAGTATTGTAAAGGACTTCTAGGTGGAAATACGAAAGATATTTGGAGGGGTAATGCTGGCCTTCCGGATATATATGAACTGCTGGTTTTGGACTCTAATAAGGGACTTCTTACTTTCAAGGAGCTAAACTATTATAAAAGAACGAAGTTCAAGGTGTTGGGTGCGGCTATCTCAGCTTGGTCAATTATCCGGAAGAAAATTAAATTAGGGAGAATGAACTTTTATACCTCTTTATATATGAATGAACTTCTCCCAGATGTATTCCATGATCAGGTGATGAGGCGGTGGGATAATCTTGGGGTCAGCATAATTGGAGACATCACAGATCAATCAGGGCTAATAACATTTGAAAGGGCGCAACAGCTATATAATTTGGATCGGAGAGACTTTTTTAAATATTTACAGATAAGGTCAGTCCTGCAGAGAAAACAAGCAGGCAATTGTAAATTTACTAGGGTAGACTTGATGGAATTTGTACGAGATGAGGAGGGATGCTCAATCTCTCAACTATATGGTGCATTATGCCAGTATAATGAGGATGACAGAGGGAAGGTATTTGATAAATGGAGAAATAAATGAAATCTATCGGGGAATGAGGCTGAAAAATCGCTCAGGTTAGGTAACACTATTTTAAGGGTTGCAAATCTGCAGGCACAATATTATAAGACCCTATACGATTTATATTATACGCCGCATAGAATAGCCCGCTGGGGGGGTACGAGTGGGATCTTCTGCCCAAGGTGTCAGAGTACGGAGGCTGATACAATACATATGTTTGCAGCTTGTCCTAAACTAGATCCCTTTAAACAAGCTATGGAGGAATTCTTTAAAGAGGAATTGGAAATCTCAATGTAATTAATTAATGAGATTATGGTTCTTGGGGTGGTAAAGGAGGGGCAGGAGGTACCCCATCAAGAATTTTTATTTATTGCAATGACGCTGAGCCTTGTATTGACGCTGAGCTTTGTATTGCAACGGTATGGAAAGACTCTAATCCTCCTTCGTTTCAACAATGGCTTTCAAAATTATTAGCTATCTATACTCTAGAGAATGCTTTATATGAAAAAAAAGGCGTGAAGGCAAAGCAGCTTGGGAAGCGGATATGGGCCCCAGTTGAAAAATGGAAAATTAAATTAGACGTTTAAATAAAAAGAGGGATAGACTCATGCTTATTCTTACAAGATCATAGTCGGGGGGGGCAAAAACTGCTTGGCCCTCTTTGTATTATATTTTTTTGTAGTTGTTTTTTTTTTGTTCTTATTTAAACTTTGCCTCTTAAGAATATGTTGTACATTTCGTTTGGTACTTTAAGTGACTAAGCACTAATTGAATGACGTCTGTTATGACTGATATATATGTCAAAATAATCAATTGTTTACACTTTGTTTTTCTGATAGATGAAATAAAAAAAAAAAAAAAGAAAAGGGATCTATATTTGGTCACACAGTTTATTCCTGTCAAAAGGCCCACAAACAATGCGTGGAAATTTGCTTTCAGGAAATGGGTATGTATTGATTTATTTTGATCATATTAAAAAAAAAAATTCCATCACACTTCAGAATTACAAAAAATTAAGCTTCACTTTTGCTTTCGGAACTGCTGATATAGTCTGAAACATTTGTACAATTCATTTACAGGTATTTACATTTTATGTTGTGCCAGAAAAAATGACTTCTCTGTATCCCTGCAAGATTGCCACATAGTTCCTTTACAGTCAGTCAATAACTTTATTTCATCCTTTGAGCCATAAAAGTGTCACATGCATACAGTACAATACAAACATAGTAAAACATTCAAATTTAGAATAGCAATCTGGAATAACATGAAGATTTTTCCTTTAAGAGTCCAGACTTCCTAATGCCCTGAGTGATGAGAGAAGTTCATGAAAGTGCATGTGCATTGAGTATAAAAAATGAATAGCCCTTATACAAAAGCAGATACCTGGCATCGATAAAATCAGCCTTATCCCCAGTTATCGAATCAACGCCTTAAAAGTGCCAGTGACTAAAGTGCAAAGAGACCGAAATTTGATTACAAATTTCCGAAAGCTAGTTCAGCTCAGACCATCCAATGCAAATAATAAAACAGAGTTAAAAAGGCAATAAAAACAGCTGAGATTATATCAAAGGGCTCTATTGGCAAAAGTCTATACCGTAAGATTTAACGGCATGACCCGTCATGCGTGTACAGTTCTAAGATTAGTTAAAAGCCAATCAGATACATGTACAAAATCATTTAAGAATATTCAAAAAACATTAGAGTTACATCAATTGCATAGTCAGTGCGTACCTCCTACTGATCCACATTTTGCCTAAAAATTTGGCAACAGCACAGACAATTAATATGCTCAAATCAGATTTTAGGATACATAACGCATCACTGTGACAGCGGATGCCTAGCTGTCTATGAACTGGAGCTATCCACCTAGATCTCAAATGGTGATACATAGGACACGCAAAAAGGCTGTGACTGATAGACTCCGCTGCAAGAGAGCAGCCTGAACAGAGCTGGGATCTGGAAGAAGGCTGGCACCAGGGGGGCAACAAAAGAGTTAACAGGAAGGAAAGCAAATCTAAATTGCATGTAGAGTTTCCTATCCTGGGGATTTGTGATTACCTCCAAATATTGCTAGAAGGAGCCTTCGATCTTGAACTCCATACAATCAACTGTCAAGCGACCCCCAGATGGATGGGAAATGAGGAATTGCGCGACCCAGTCCCAGTAATATTTCTTGACCTGGGCTTTTGTTGGAAGAGATTCTGGAGTATTGGTATCCCATGCGCCTCCCATCCCTAGAGTGGACATCAATGATACACCTTGGTTAGCCAGCCAATTTTCTTATAGAGGTCCAACACATAGACCTCGTCCAAAGCAGAAATGTATGGGTGCAGCTCACGGGTGTTTTATAAATGCCGCCAAAAGAGCAGAGGCTGTAGCTGTGTTTTTTGTACAATCGACAATCTGCCCATGTCTAATATCAGTGGTTCCTTTACATAACCATCTCACTTTGCAGTTAGAGAAAATAAACACCAATCTCCATGTTAAAATAATAAACAGCCATGTGCGAGAAACTATTGCCTGACATATGACCTGTCTTTGAAGCACACAGGGGTGGCTCCCCTTAAATAGCAGAGGAGCGTCGCCCGCCTGCTGGGAGCGCATCAGGCAAACACTAATAAATAAAATAGCGTAATAATGCCATTTTATTATGCCACCAGCTCGCACTGTGTACAGCATGAGTGTGAGGCAGTGGGGTGGGGCTGAATCCTGCTATTGCAGGGTTACTGCTGCTGATTCAATGCACATTTTGAGCTGGCCGACTGGCTACCTACGGCCATCCTGACATGCACACTGTAGACTCAGCCGGGGAATTGATGACACAGGCCCCCAGCCTCAAAATGTGTGCTGGATTTGCCTACTCCCACCAATCCTGGAGCTGCTCTCATGCTGAGAGCAGCTCCAGGACTCGCCAGGGTACACGTTGCACTGGGCAGGAAGGGATGTCCTTTCCTTTCCTGCTTGTGGACACCACCATCGCCGGGAGAGCAGTGCCACACCGGGCGGGAGCATCATTTGTGTTGAATTGGATGCATCACCCCTCCCCCCCCCATACTTATGCATTGCCAGCCACCACTGGAAGCAAAGCAAATCTTACCAGATGAAAACAAAAGTTAAAGGCATCTTTGTCACTTATTCATCTTCTGAACTCCAGCTTGGTTATTATGGAAGTGCTGCAGCAATCCAGCAGTCCTACTTCCGGTGCCTACGACATTGACAACATCCTCTGTGATCATCAGAGTTTGCCTGCCAACAACACAACAATCATCATGTAGGTGGAACCTGTGATTGCTATAATGGTGGTCTTTCCATCCATGGGCCACTGAAGTGGGGAACAAAACCTCACTAGTGCAGCAGTGGAAGGGGAGTAGTGAGGGAGGAGCTGGCTCACTTCTTTGGTTATTCAGTGGGACATTGAGAAGTTTGAGAAGGACAGATGTGGAGATCAGCCAGACAGCGGCATTAGGACGCTGATGGTGCTTTGGTTCTGTAGACTCGAAAGATGATCTTGAGGGGGGCTGGCCGTGAATTTCCAGCAATGGATAGTCAGACTGCTCAGTAGGACAGTGACAGCCGAAGCACAGAGAGCCCACCTCAATGGATCCTCCTCAGCAAGGATGACAGGTTTGGTGCTCTGGGAGCCAGGCAAATGGAGTGGCACAGTATGGAGGGGGCAGGCTCCTAAGGGCGAGAGTGCCTCTGGGGAGTTCCAGGAAGGAGCCCCCATCTCTTATGTCTATGTTATCCTCACGTTAAGTAATTGGATTTGATGCATTATTTTTGTATGTAGCCACTACAAAACTATGTAAAATAGTGTATTTCTTAGAGCCGATGGCAAAGCAGTTATAAAAACCAAAAGGGCTTATTATGCTCCTCACCTGAAAATTCAGTGTCATTTACAACAACATAATTCTTTATTTTTATTTTTTTATTTTTTTTAAACCTTTATTAGTAAGAAAGGGAATACAGTTACAGGCCTACAACCACTGGGGCCAGCCAGGCATATGCAATAACAGTAGCACAATAAGACACAGCTCATCAGCCGACAACCGAAGGCCCGGCAGCAAAGAAGCATGATATTATCCAAAGTTCGTGGCAATAAGAGGATATTTAAAAGGTTTCACATTTTATACAAAATAAACAACAAAAACTTAACCATAGAAAGAGTCGAGGCGGTACCTTGCAATGTAATGACTGTCTCATACGGCATGGGAAAAGGCGAACAATGAGCGATGTTATGAAAAAGGAGAGATCCTGGGAGAAGGGGGGGACAGAGAGCAAGAAACATATCGTGCATTGTGTGAACTTGGGAAACCGAAACGTACAGTCAAGGAGATCGAGGAGTGTCGGGAGCTTCAATAAGTGGGGAAGCGCATATCTCTCCTCGGTATGAATTCCATTGACCCCATATCCTACCCCATTTCTTGGGCCTACCACGGGAAACATATACAATTTTTTCTCTAAACATGCACCAGTCCATGTTTTCTTCCCAGGTGAGAACTGATGGTGCCCTCTGAGATCGCCACAATTGAGCGATGTCCCTTTTCACAACCATGTTGCCCAGCGTGACCCATTGAGTCTGAGCAACAGTGCAGTCATTCGGCTCCCAGATGTTCAACAAACAGCGTCTGGCCTCAGGCAATAACTCAACGCCCATCACCTCACCCATCACCGCATGCACTTGAGTCCAAAAAAACACTACCTCCAGGGATTCCCATATGATGTGGAGGAAGGTAGCAAGCCACGCCTACACAGCCCATCCGCAGAATAACCCATATGCATCAATCGTGGACCCGTGACATAGACTCGGTGCAGAATCTTCAGCTGTACCAGTCGGAGACGCGCCGGAATCGCGACCTCTTTAGGAGAGGATGTCGCGGTCTGCCAGTCTTCATCGTCCAACTCCAGCCCATCGCCAGTCCAAGCACATCGAAGCTGAATAAGAAGGTCCGAACGATCATTGATGAGTTTTTTATAGATAAGAGAGATAGTGCTGTCAGGAACGTATCCGTCTAGCACTCTGTCCTCCAGGGGAGAATACTCCGGGATCGTAGAGCCGGCTGGGAAAACCGATTCAAGGGCGTGACGGACCTGGAGATATCGGAAATATTCCTTATCATTCAAGTTATACTCCTGTTTCAATTCATCAAAGGTCTTAACTCCATTTTTGGCCCAGAGGTCGCCCACTTTACTGATGCCAATAAGGTCCCATCTATCGAAACCCTTCGACGTCCATAGTTCACCCAACCTCTCCGCAGCATATAGGGGGGTCGCTCTAGTCAGCCTACCCGTCCACCCCGTAGCCGTAGTCGCACTACCCCACACTCGCAGCGCCACTCCAGTGGGACCCGTCAGGTTCTTCCTGGCGGCTCTAGAATAGAGCGCTCTGTTATAATCGCCCCCGGGCAGTTGCCACCTATCCATCTCAAATGCGGGATTCAGAACTGGACCGTACATGGCATGGTTAACAGCGCTCAACTGAGATGCCCAGTAGTATCTTTTAATATCAGGCAATGCTATACCACCGTCGTACCAGGGCAAAGTCAACTTTGCCAATGCAATGCGGGGCCGCCCGCCCCACACCAGTCTCCTCTGGAGGCCCTCAATTTCACGAAAATAACTGTCCGGCACCAGATCAAGCGTGTTTTGGACGGCATACAGGAAATGGGGAAGAGACATCATCTTGAACAGGGCCGCTCTTCCCAAGGGGGACAAAGGCAAACTACACCACGCCGCAATGTCCGACCGAAGCCGGGCAAGCGGGGGTAATAAATTCCGCTCATAGCATACCATGGGGTCCAATGAAATATAGATCCCCAAGTATTTAAAGCCACCTCTAGAAACAGGTATCGGGCAAGCGCGGGGCAGAGAGGGTGAGTCTCCAGTGAGTGGGAAAATACAGGACTTGGTCCAGTTGATAACTAAACCGGAGTTCCTTCCGAAGGAACTCAAAACGTCAAAGAGGACTCCTAGTGACTTACGGGGGGAGGTCAGGTACAATAATGTGTCGTCGCATATAGTGATATGCGATCTTCGAAGTCCGGGGACCATCGAATACCCTTGAGCGAGGGCTCCCAGCGGAGCCACGCAGCAAGGGGTTCAAGGGCAAGCGCAAATAGAAGTGGTGACAAAGGGCACCCCTGCCTCGTGCCGCGTCCGAGAACAAAGCGTTCCGAGGCCCTGCCGTTGACCACCACCTGAGCCAGCGGCTGCTCATACAGAAGCCTGACCCACTCAATGAACTTCGGGCCAAAACCAAATTTAGCAAGAGCAGCCCACAGATATGGCCACTCCACCGTGTCGAAGGCCATCGAGGCAATAAGAGAAACCAGGATGGCCGGCTCATTAAGAGACCCCGCCCTCGCCAAGACACCGTGAAGACGGCGAAGATTGAGCGCGGTATTCCGATGGGGAATAAAACCAGACTGGTCCGGGTGTATCAAATCACTAATCACCGTGATCAACCGGTTTGCCAAGAGCTTCGCCAGGATCTTGGGTTCCGCATTCAAAAGCGATATCAGCCGATACGATGAACAGTGTTCGCGGGGTATGCCATCTTTATGGATGACCGCAATGGACGCCAGTCTTTGATCCCGGGGAAGGGACCCAAGGTCTCGCGATGCCGAGAACATCCGACAAAGATACGGCGCCATTTTGTCAGGGCATAGCTTGTACAGTTCGACTGGTATACCGTTCAGACCAGAGGCCTTCCCCGGGCGAAGGGAGCGGATGGCGAGCGCAACCTCATCAGTGGAAAAGTCCGCCTCCATAAGCACCCTGTCCGATTCTGAGAGGCTAGGCAACGCGAGATCACGAAGCAACAAATGCGAGACCGGCGCGTAAACGGCGCGTAAACGTTCCGAAAATGCTGGGCAAAAACCTCGACTATCTAAACCAAGTCCACCACTCACGTTCCGTCCACTTTCTCAACCACAGGCACCACCCGATTCAATCTATCACGTTTGTCTAGCCAAGCAATCAACTTTCCCGCTTTATCACCCACATCATACAAACGCCCCTGCTGCACACGATTCATTGCCTTGGCCGCGTCAGTCACCAAAGCCCTATATTCAGACTGTTTAAGAGCCAAAAAGTGCAGTCGCTCAGGTGTAGCCCCAGACTCCAACTGTTCCTCCAACCCAGTAATTTCAGTTTCCAAGCCCACCACCTCCTCATTTTTGCTCCTCCTCTCGCTAGCAATCAAGGACAGAGTCTGACCACGAATCACAGTTTTATAAGCCTCCCACAAGGAGACCGGGGAGGACACCGACCCCTCATTCTCAGCAAAGTAGAAGTCCATACACTTGACCACCTCCGATCTAATTTTGGGGTTGTGAAAGTGCCATGGATTGATCGGGGCAATCCGACCCCTGGCCCCCAGCTGTGCATCAATAGTGAGCCAGAGCGGGGAGTGGTCGGAGACCCCCCTAGCTAAATGCATGATTTCCCTTACAGAGACCATCTGCTCCGCCGGTACGAGGATATAATCGAGTCTCGAGAGACTCCCATGAGCTCCCGAGTAAAAGGTGTACTGGAGCTGTCCAGGGTGCAGTTGTCTCCAACAATCCGCCAGACCAAACGTGTCTAAAAATTTCCCCAGCCATAAGTGCGATGCGGGAAGGAGTCTGGGGGGCTACGATCCTTCTCCCCATTAACCACGGAATTAAAATCGCCACCCACTACCAACAAGCCGTCAGGAAGCCCCAGAACCACCCCACCCAAATCAGTGAATGTGGTGGACTGTAGACCAGGCGGAACATACACAGACAATATGGAGATAGACTTCCCCTCCCAACTTCCCGTAATAGCCGCGTAGCGGCCCCTGTCATCCAACACCGTGCCATCTATCTCCAGGGGGAGGGAGTTCTTAACCAGGATGCCCGCACCCCTCGACCCAGTGGTAAAGCCGGAATGGGCCACCAATCGGTAACCCCGTCTATTCAGTGCCTGGCACGTATTACCTACTAAGTGTGTCTCCAGGAGCAAAACTACATCTGGGGAGCATCGCTTCAAATATTGCATTACTATCCCCCGTTTTATCCTATCACCAAGACCGTTGACGTTCCAGCTCAACACCCTCAGCCCCTTACCCCCCATCCCAGAAGTAAACATTCTGCCCCCCCTGCCCGAAACAGGCACATAGCAGCAAATATGGAACAAAGCGCAGCCTCGATACAAACAAGAAAGAAAAGTCCCCCCCACCACCCCCAGTGAACCCTCAAAACACAAACACCCCACCCTGCACCCCTGAGGTAGACCGAAGAGCCACCCCAACTTGCAGTGTGCCTGTCGCCCCATTAAACTAACCTACAAGAAGAGAGAAAAAGTCCCCAGAGGAGGAAGAGTCCCGATTCCCCCCACCCCCGGGTATCCATACTGTAAGAACATAACAGTCACAGAGCCACTGTCGTGAAGTCAGGCACGCCGACGTAGACTCACTACTCCTGTTCTTCCAAGCCGCCCTCGGCGCCCCTCGAGTTCTCCGGGCTGTCATGGCGCGTCGACAAAGTGTCTAACCAGTCACTGGCCACCTCAGGGCGGTCGAAAAAGATCGCACGTTCTTCATGTTCAATCCTCAGGCGGGCCGGGAAAAGCATAGCGTATTTCAGTCCCATGTCCCTGAGTCGCCTTTTCACTCCCGTAAAGCCCATCCGTTGTTTCTGCACCGCCTGAGTAAAGTCCGGGTAAAAACTGATCCACACATTCTCAAATTTGGTGGGGCCATTTGTACGTGAGGCTTGCAGGATGGCGTCCCTGTCCCGGAAATTAAAAATCCTGGCTATTATGGGTCTCGGAGTGGCTCCCAGCTTAGGCTTCCCACCAGGGACTCGATGAGCCCGCTCCACAGCGAAAACTTTACTAAGGCCCTTTGGTGCCAGGTGGTTCAAGACGAGGTCTTCCACCAGGACATCTGTGGATAAGTCAGCGGAGTTCTCCGGAACTCCCACGATGCGGACGTTGTTGCGTCTGGCCCGGCTCTCGAAATCTTCCAGCCGATGGGCAAACAGGTCACTGGTCGTCCGGAGATTGCGGACTGTGGTCTGGAGATCCGAGACATCCGTGGTCAGACTCGCAGTCTTGATATCAAGGGACTTGACCCGTTCATTGGTTTTTCCCAAGTCCGCCCTGATGAGGTTGACCTCAATCGCCACCGTGTCTATCTTAGCTGCCAAGGTTTCATACTGCTGGCCCATGGTAGTCCGAACACTTGCAATGGCGCCCATAACGTCCTTCAAAGTTGGCTCCTCAGCTTCAGGAGCACCATCACCAGTTTCCTCGAGGGCCCCACTCGATCCGCCTGGGGAGCCCTTCGGACGAGTAAAGCGATCAATAGTCTGGGATTGGGCAACCCCTCCTCGGGATGGGCCTCTGGTGGTGCGCTTCTCGACAACCGCCCTGCCCGCCATGATGGGCGACGAGCTCTGACGGAACCTCTGGGATCTGGTCAGAATGATTACCGTCGTGGTAAGCCTGTAAAGGCGAGAGGGCAAGGATCCAACGCCGGCTGAGGGTTGGCAGCAGAAGCAGAGCTGGCGCGCCGATCGGCAGCAGGTCGCCGTCCACAATGACCAAAAGCGAAACCGAAAGTACCACAGGGGCAGCGGACGTGTCGCACCAGCCGTTGTTATTCAATTGCCACCTGGGTACCTCGGGGACTCAAGTCCCCGGATGGCCTTCGATGTAGGCCACACGGTTCAAAGTGCAGTAAGTCCGGTTCCCGGCGGCCAATTCGATTTCCGGAAAGAATATGGGCATCAGCAGGGCATCAATGATAAGTACCCGTCATCCAAATCAGGATTATTTACAGGATAGGTGCGGGAGGCAGAAAGGGTCTCGGGAGCCCTCTGCTCACGCGTCCATCTTGGATGCGCGCGAAGCTCCTCCTCCATAATTCTTTATTGAGAAACAGATACCAGTATTTCCTTAATTTCAAAGTAACTTTGACTCAAGTTCATCAACTATTTTACAGCCCTCATGCAAAACGAGATATTGAGGAAAGCACACCGCTATTGGCACTACAGCTGCCATACTGGGTGAGAGATGTGCGCTATTCTAGTGCTGGTGGCAAAACACAGCTTAAACATTGCAGTTTCACATCAAGCATTTGGCTAGTCAAATGTTTTAGAAATGCTCCTTAGATGTAGAAGATGTGTTTACTTGTTAAATGCAAGCTGGTGTGGATTCATTTACTATATGAATCGTAGAATCTTCACTACATATTAATACACTGAACAATTTGCTATGTGTTTAGGTACTAATAAGGGACATAAGGCTACAGGCATAGATAGACCAGGCATGAGCTCATGTAACATACATGAAATAATCTGGCTACATTGTTCGAGGCATCCACAGGTTTGTTAACTGCCCCTTCTTCCACGCCCTCTAGTTTGTGAGGAGATTTAGCGATGGCTGCAAGCAATAGGAGAGTGGTGAGCACTCTGTCAGGTATCTTATAATGCTGGTGTAATGTGCCTGCACCCAGTACTTAATTTGTAAAATAATAAGTGCCAGGGCCCTGACCAAGAGGCCACTACAGCTTGCACCACTCATCCCTGCCAATGGCGGTATCAAACAAGTGCGACAGTTCAGATTATTCCAGGTCCCCAAAGCTAAATGAATGGCTGGGGTTGCAGGTATTAGTCTTTTTTTTAAAGTAAAATATTTTCATAAACAGCCGTTTTTCTGCTCATCTCTTAAATTATATGAGCGGCGCCACCATGTGGCAGCCCATCATTATTACGGTGTTGACAATTAAGTGCCGGTGCTGAGCACCGGAAACCAATTTAGTGCTGGTGGCGAGCACCAGAATCCACCGGCTCAAATTAAGCACTGCCTGCACCCATGCACCCCTAATCCTGTGGAGCCCGGGTCCCTGAAGGAGTCGTAACAAGCATTTGTTAGCTCACCTCCAGCATGGTATGCCTCACATGACCACACACATTGCCTGCTCATCACAGGAACTTGGTGGGCGGGGGCTGTGGCGACTGGTAGACTATGAAACTGGTGGGGCCCCTAGGAACCCCAACACACTATCCAGCACTGGGCATCATGCCTTGCCAACCCCTGAGCCAGGATTTCTGATCTCTCTCTCAAACACACTTTCATAAACACACAGGTACAGGCATGCAGACATACACATGCACTCCCCAGAACACAGTCAAACACACACTCATGCTTTGAAACAGAAACACTTACCTAAGGCAGGCCCACTACTTCTGACTCCCCCATCCGTCTGCAGCCAACTGGAGGCAGACCCACAAGCTTCCACCCAATCAGAAGCTGGAATAGGGTTGAAGGTACAGAGTTTAACCTTTTCCCCCCTTTTCCAGCTTCTCACATGGCAAGAGGGTGTATTGGTTGGCAAGCCCTGAAGCTCCACCATCTGGCACGCTGCACCGCTTTTGTTTTCATGTAAAAAATGTAACATGCCAAGTCGTTGTAGTACAGGGAGGTAGTGGGTGTAAGCCCTGACATATCCGAGGGGCAGCCGCCAGTGTGAGGGGGTCATCCAGCCTGTCACAAGCAGGGATAAGGGAGGAGTAACAGGACTGCAGAGCCTGGTGCCTAAGACAGTACAGTCTACACCAGTGGACCACAGCATTGATCGACTTAGGATGAGGCTGCCCAAGAGTGTGCCCATCCCCAACAGCATGCCTCAAGTTGGCAGAGCCTCAGAGACCACTGTCTGAGACTTAAGTGAGATACTACACACACTCTTCTTTGTGTTTTACGCAGAAAGTTGATATCTTTCCCCAAATCTTGCAGCTCTTCAGTTCAACTAAGTGAGTTGAAGGCGTTCTAGAAGTCAACAAGGGCAGGATCAGTGAGCCCAATTCACAGTGCATTTATTTATCAATCACAATCACCAGCTGCAGAAGAAGTGCTGTTCTGGTGTCCACCTCCTTCGAGATATGTGTAATGTCAGATTCTCAAGGACCTTAGTTTGTGTTTCCAGGAGAGAGTGGTCTGTACTACATAGGATGAAAGGATCTTTCTGGATGGCGAATAGTGACAGAAAGACCCACTAATAACTCACAGTCTGCTTTGCCTTCTTGGGTAGGTTCCAGGGTGTCAGTGTAGTGTGCACCACAGTGGCATTATATTGCTCTGCAAAGTTTCAGTACCTGTTAAGACTCAAAAGCACTCACTAGGTCTGGTTATCCGTGATAGCTTGGATTTTAGCCTTGAGAGGTTCCGCCATTTAGCAACCCACTTTATTAAGGTGAACCAGATGATACACCCAAGCTTTATTGAACACTGTATTTTCATCTAGGCTGGAAGCAAAGAAGTCATCCAGGCATTTAAGAAAAGGCCTTCTGGGACAGAGTAGTCTTTTTCTCACCAGAGGGTTTAAGGCAGTCTCTCATCCATCCGTAATGGATGTGCCAAATTGCACAAATTGTTTGTGGAATTTCTCAAAATGTAATACAACGTTCATAAAATCACCTGAAATTATGCTATTAGTGCACAATGTGATTTGCCAGTATCTCACTTGACATTTTCATGAAAGGGCATTCTCTGCATGAAAAAGTCTCATAAAGTCCTGATGGGACAATGGTTCAAGCCAAATTTTCTCTAGGCGAGGCATTTTGCACACTAACCAGTCCCCTCCATCAAGTATTGCAAAATTTCAGGAAATTTGATGTCCTGCAAAATTCCAATGTTTGGGATCATTAGGAAACATTAAAAACTAAGGGGCATATTTACAAGGGTATTAAGCCACTGGAATGTCACTTTTAAGGACGTTCCTGTGGCGCAATGCCCTGCTCCATATTTACAAAATGGTATTAAGCCATTTTTTGAGGCTTAATGCCACATTGTAAATATGCTACCCTTACATGCAGATATCTGCGTGAAAGGGGCCTGCAATGGTTGTTGCTGGGGCGTTCCTGCGCAACACCCGCTGCTTCTTGATGCTGCTTCAGATTTACAAGGATCTGTAAATCTGAGGCAGTGCCAAAAACTAGCGCCATGCAAGAGCGAAACGAGGAGAAATGCTTTTATTTCTCCTCGTCTTTGCTTTTTTCCATGGGTTCTGCAGAATGCAGCACCCATAGAAAAAGCAAAACGCAAAAATGATTGTTTATGTGCAGTAAGTTGTCCCTTCCTGCACATAAACATTCATTAAATAGTGATGATTTACTACTTCTATGTATGTGGCATTCAGCAGCACACATAAAAGTAACAAATCACAATTAGTGATTGTTTATGTGCAGGAAGGGTCATCCTCTGCACATATGGAAAGGTTGGAGCGCTGCGCTGTAAATTATGGTGCAGCTCCTCACTCCGACATTTCTTTGTACATATGCCCTTAAATATGAATCTGACTCATTTCCAGGTAACTTCATTGAACTTGTATGGGAAGGCCAGTATGTTTTACCTCTAGGTCCAGCTGTTGTGTCTCCAAAATTACAGATAGCTGCATTTCCTTGACCTTTCTCTCATCTCACTGTAATCTGCTACTCCTGCTCCATTTTGACTTCTGTAGTCACTTGAGCTGTCTCACCATAACCAAAAAGTTTTGCAGCGCTTCAATTTATCTTGGGCATGTCTTTTAACGTGTGGCTTACTTTGAACTCTCCTCCAATGTTTGTCTACCCTATTTCCCAATGTGCCCTCTCCATTAATGAAGCAGCTTTAGAAGATGGCTTGTGGACTTTCCAAACCCTAAAATATAATACATATTACAGAGCGGCACACCTCTCTATAATTAATAAATGGGTGCATGGTGCGCAGCAAGACCCGACGTGCTGGATGGACAAGTGGCAAATGGGACCTGGGGGGTACAGAAAGGCACTAAATAATACACCATGTAAACAATATCTCACTGGCCCTATGGCTATTACGATTGCTGTATGGCACTCCACCACGAGAAAGTTAGGCTGGCACAATAAACTGACGCAAAAGGCGCCCCTTTGGCATGCCGCCCTACTGGGTAACCTCAGTAATAGTAGGGGCTTTGATAAATGGGACATCATTGGTATATCGTATGTGAGTGACTTGGTTAAATGAGGGAAACTACTCACATTTGCAGACTTGAAAAAAGAATACCAAATATCCATGCGTGAAATGTTTCGATACCTTCAAATCCATCATGCTCTGCCGGCAATAACTAAAGATATGGATGGGATCCCAGAATCCGCACTACTTGAAGAAAGACTGCTTGCTGACCCCATGCACACTAAAGTAATTTCGCTCACGTATAAGAAAATAATCAACAACTCACCAGACCCTCTGGTGAACCTATATGCTCGCTGGCAGGCAGACCTGAGGGAACTTGAGGAAGAGGAATGGCGTGAAGCGCTATCCTCCCCACAGGAGGTGGCCATACCGTTGCGATTGCGGCAGGTTCAGCTCAAAATACTACACCGTGTCTATATCACACGTATCACCTTGCTTAAGATGGGTCACATTACTGAGGCTGACTGCATGCGGAGGTGTGGGGAGACGGGCTACATTTTCTACACAATCTGGGACTGTCCCCGCATTCAAGGGTTTTTGGGTCACTGTTCCTGGTGTGATTGAAGAGGTGTGTGGGAGTACCCAGCCCATGTCCCCTAAGACCTGTTTACTTAACATTTGCGATGCCACAGACTTCAGTCGCATGGACTAATTATGGGCGGCAGGGGGTTACATGATTGCGAAACTAAATATTGCACGTAAATGGGGAGTCTCGGAATCGCCAACGATAATAGGATGGGAACACGATGTTGAATGGTGTATGGTGGCGGAGCGAACAGTTTATGCAAGTAGAGAATAACCCAAAAAATGGGATAAAGTTTGGGGGGAACTGGAAAATGGGATAAAGTTTGGGGGGAACTGGAATATGTATAGAGGGAATATTTGTACCTCTCCGTCAGAACTGGTGAGTGAGTTAATGGGATTGCCGTCCAGTGAACCTGAGTTGGGGGGGGCACGGACTGCACTATGTGGGTTGTTTAATACCATGGCTGTATTGTTTGTCGTGATCCGATGATACACTATTTGTTTATACCTGTATCATACTATGCAATTTGCAATAAAAATAGTTTAAAAAATAAAATAAAATGTAATATATAAAATGAAAGGCGTGTTAGGTGTCTGCAAGCCCTTGTTGATGGCTGCTTGTCTTACTTACCAGTGATCCATTATAAATAAAAACAGGTGAGACTTTCAATGTTTCTTTTTTTTTTTTTTTATATTTTTATTGAGACTTTCAATGTTTCAACATTATTGATGCGTGGTAACTTAGCTCACATGGAGTCGTCTTTTAGTTACCCAGGATGACACCAGGGAATTTTTCCTAGTACTTCAGGATGTGTTCATATTGTCACAGAGTCTGTCCTTGCTCACTCACCATGTTTATGCCCACTGACCAGTTATGTGTCCTTCACCAATCTTGGTGTCCCTCACCCACTCTGTGTCCCCTCACTTTTACTGTACCGCCTCACTTGTGTGGCACTGTCTCACTATCGAAGTGCCCCTCGTCAACGCTGTGATCTCGTCTACTTTATGTCTAACACCCGCTCTTTTCCCCTTCTTTTTGGCCTCCTGACAAGGGCCCTGGCACTTTTTGTTTTTTAAACAAATTAGGCACTGCGGAGGACTGGTATTGAGGTGACTTAAGGCTGACATACCCACCACCCCCAGACGCATTTGTTCCTGGCAAAGCCCCAGGCCTGGTAGAGTAGCAGATTTATTTGGCCTCAGGATGTGCTAACGCTGCCAAGACTGCCATGACTCCACCCCCAATGCCACTGCTACCTCCTGGGCTCGCTACAGGTTCCTGCAGAAACACCGCTTCGACAGAGCAGGCATGCTGCTCTCCTCCTCGTCACTGCTGTTGTGTCATGAGTCCTAATAGGACGTCCGATCCCGAAAAAGAACTCTGAACACTAGTGGTTGCAGTAAAAACCTTTTATTTTGCAAATGAAACTGTAACTGGCCTCACCCTGGGCAGTGCCGACTCATGTACGCCCTGTGACATTACAGGGGTAGCCATACCATTACTGTAGGAATACCTGTCCGACCACTGTTCTGACTCCCTCCCTTGTCCTTTCTTCTACTCCACCCGCTGGACTGCCTTCCCCTGGCATCATAGATCCCACTTCATCCCCTTCCTCCTTCTCTGCAGGTTCCCCCCCACATTTTTGCATGGACATTTATTAGCATAGAACGCAAACTCACTGCTATGGCCACTGAATTAACACAACTCGGAGAGGATTTCTCCATCCTTAACTCCAGGGCTTGCCCCAATATCCATGATACTTTGCACTCTGGTTCTTGTAACCTCTCCCTACATGACCGATGGCTAACCACACCCCTAAGCAGATGAGCAAACAGGCCTCACAGTGCAGTTTGCTATCTCTCCACTGCTGACCTTAATGACCTATGCAACTCCTATATACCTAATCCTCTGATGTCAGATCACCTCCCTCTCTCCAGTATCCCAGTAATTGTGAGCGTAAACAGAGTCCCTTCTGCTCCCATCTCACCTAGACCTCCTGCTCAACTCACCACCATCCACTCTCTTAAACCTGCTAAGGATTTCACCAATCCCCTTTCCTGCATGCTTGTTAACTGCAGATCAGCAGCTCTACATGCTACTGAAATTGCAGAAACCATCCTCAGTGAGGCTATAGACATTGCCTTTCTCACCGAAACCTGGCTTAATGACCACTTGTCAGCCATTCTTGACTTACTCACACCATCATTAGGCAGGACAGACCCAACAGAAAAGGAGGCGGACTAGCCTTAATCTTTAAAACTGAATTCCAACTCTCCCTTATAAAGAACACTGATCACTTGACATTTGAATACCTTGGTGTTGAACTCACTGTCAAAGTCTCTCCTCCGATTAGACTACATAATATATACCACCCTCCGACCTTCTCACCCACTTCTCCCTTTCTACCTCCAAAAATCTGTTTTTAGGAGATTTGAATATCCACTGGAATAACTCAGCTGATCCCACTGTTAGGCACCTCACTAACCTTCTGGAGATGAATGACCTTAAGCAACTATGCCACAATCCAAGTCATATCAAAGGGGCCACACTTGACGCTATCAGCTCAAGTGCTGACTTGGTCTCCCTTACCAACATCTTCCCCATCGATTGGTCCACCACCATCTCATTCTGACCACCATCTCATTTGGTCCCCTACCCTGCACAAGTTCAGGAAGAACCTCAAGACCTGGCTCTTCAACTGATCTGGCGCTGCTCCCACCCCTCCCCCCAGTGCCTTGAGACCCTCACGGGTGAGTAGCGTATTTTTAAGCCCCCCGATTGATTGATTGAAGATTGCAACCAGGGCCCCACTCCCCCCAGCAGTTAATAACAAACCCAAGATATGGTTCAGAAACCTTAAGCACGTCCCCCCACGTGTACTCGAGTCCTAACTTCAAGCTCAACTTCAACTCATCCCTCTCTCCCAAAACGCATTTCAGTAAGGCAATTTGCGATGTCCTCCACCAAGTCGCTCCACTCAAACTAAAACAACAAAGAAAAATCCAATCCAAATCTTGGGCCAATCCTGAACTTAATAATGAAAGAAGACAACTCCGACTATCCGAAAGAACATGGAGTCAACACCCCTCGCCCTTTCATCTTGCCTGCCTCAGATCTGCAAGAACAACGTATAAGAATCACATTTTCAATGAAAAGGCATCTTTCTTTCGCACCCAACTAGAACGTGCCAAAAACAGGCCCAGAGAACTCTTCAACATTGTCAGAAAACAAAGGTCATCTGCCCCTCTAGAGCTGACAGTCTCAATTGAAAGATGTGAGGAAATTGCCAACTTCTTCTCTGATAAAATGTCCAAAATTGATCAATCCTTCCTTCCAACTCTGGCCTGGCCCAGCCCTCAAATGGCCATTGCTGTTCCTCCTTTTCCAACACCATCCCTCCCTCCTGTTCCTCCCTCTCGACTACACGCTCCTACTATTTCTGGTGACACCCTTCCCAAATCACAACCGAAAAATAACGCCTCCTTGTCTAATTTCCATCCTGTGATGGAGTTTGAAGTCTTTAATATCATTTTGAAATTAAAGCCGACCTTACACACTAAAAATCCTCTCCCTTCTAACCTAGCTCTTAACCTTAACTACATCATTGCCCCATGTTGGACTAAAATCGTCACCACATCTTTTGCGACTGGATGCGTCTCCGACTCCCTACAACTCGGCCAAATCACTCCCATTCTTAAAAACCTTACAGCTGACCCTAATGATCCTAACAACCTCTGCCCCATGTTCAACCTCCCACGTCTTGCTAAAACCCTTGAGAAATGGGCATTACTTCAGCTTGACAACCATATAAGCAAATTCAACTTACTTGACCCCTTTCAATCTGGTTTCAGGAAAGGCTGCAGCACAGAAACTGCCATGCTCAACATTGTTGATGATATTCACTCCTCCCTAGACAATGGTGAGGCTTGCCTTCTTCTCCTCCTTGACCTCTCTGCTGCATTTACTACATTCAAAAATTCTTCCCTACTGGAATCACTTAAAGCTCGCTCTGGCCTAAATGGTTTGGTCCTTAAATAGTTCACTTCCTACCTCCAACACAGAACACAACAAATACAAATCAACACCTGCCTCTCCAAACCTACCCCCATCTCCCTGGGTGTCCCCCCAAGATCAATAAGCTCCCACTCTCTCTTCAACCTCTTTATAGAACCGCTTACTCTCATTCTGAAACAAGCTGGAATCAACTATCACCTCTATGCTGATGACACCCAACTCTAATACAAGATTAAATCCCATACTGATGTACTTCATTTAAACAACACTGTGAGCAAGATTCAGTCCTGGTTCTATTCCAACCATCTGAAATTGAACCCGAATAAAACAGAAATGATTCTTTTCTCTCTAAATGCAACCATCTCCCCATCCAAGGCTGGATCTCGGACCTCAACACCCTCAACTGTCCGCTCACCTTATCTAGCTCAGCGCAATACCTACATTTCACTGTTGACAAAAAATTATCTCTGAAGGACCATATAAAAATAACTTGGCCAAAAGAACACTTTTCACTCTCAGCCACCTCAAGAAAATCAAACCCTTCATCCCTCAAGATGACTTCAAATGGGTCGTACAATCAATAGTCCTCTCCAAACTTGACTACAGCAATTCTATACTTACAGGAACCCCTAAAGTCCACCTAACCCCCCTTAGAGCCATACTCAACTTGGCGGCCAGGCTCATTACCGACTGTAAACGATTCGACCACAACTCACCTGCCCTCAAATCCCTAAATTGGCTGCCCATTGAAGGGAGCTGCTTTTATAAGATTTTCCTGCATCACGCGCAAAGCTCTCCACCAACAATCCCCATCGTACCTAACTAACAAACTCAATAAAACAGGCTGCTCCAGACTGATGAGAAGCTCCACTGCGCTCCTTCTCGTCTCCCCGTTACTAAAAAAGAAATCCGCCCAATCTCGCTCCTTTTCTGGAAATGCCCCAAACATCTGCTATGCCCGCCCGAGGCCCCTGCACTGCAACCCCTCCTACCTTAGCTTTAAAAAAGACCTGAAATATCACCTTGTCTACAAATATTGGAGTCTTTAACTGCTCTTCCGTCTTGGCTTCGTGTTTCCCCTGCATTGGTTTTCTTTCTGCTTTCCTGGCTCTCTTTTCGCTCGCCTGTTCACTTCTTCCTTTTATGTATCCTGGCCTTATCTCGCCCTGATTTAGCAGCTATCCCAGCAGCTCCATTCTTCCACACTGTTCAGCGGTTTGAGGGCACTCTCTCTTGTCTCCACCCCCCTCCTACACCTACCCCCTACCTCATTAATTTGTTCTTCCCAGTTGACACTCTTTTTGTGCTCTGCGTCGTTTTCCGTCATTTCATTATTCAGATGTTTTTAACCTGTGAATCACCCAGAATTCTGCCGCACTTGATTTATGGATTGTTGTGCCTCTCTTGGTTCTTATTTTTTATCTCTGAACTATTACTTTTCTGTTTTTTGATCCCGCTTATGTAAAGCGCTCTGGTGCCTCTGGGTCTAGCCAGCGCGACTTTTCAAATAAAATACATTAAATAAAGTGGGGACAGCAAGGAAGCTATCCTCAAAATCCCCCATCCAAGCAGACTAAAACCCATACTGTTTACTGCTCCTTGCAGCATTATCACTCTCACTGGTGTTGCACACTTACACTAGTCAAAACGGTAGAGGAATGTCACAAACAAGGGCCCTTTTTGGTGTGGCACTAAGCAAACATAGACCCAAGGCACATATGCTAGATTTACGAATCCGACCATCAAATTGTATTTGTGGGATGGAGGACAGGCCTTAAAGTGCAGTGCAGCCCAGGTCCCTCCCCAATTATAAGTGAGAAGCCTGGTGAGTGCCAAAGTCCTGTGCTGTGAGTTTGATTTAGCTGCCCACGTGAAACTGGGGAGGAAGACCCATGCAGCAGGCCCCCTTTCAGTGCTTAATTTGTAAAATATTAAGTGCCATGGCTCTAACCAGGAGGCCACTGCAGCTTGCACCACCCATCGCCCCTGCCATCGCTGCAAAAAACAACTACTAACCATCTCTGTCGTTTGTAAATGCAACAGTTAAGGATTATTCCAGGTCCCCAAAGCTAAAGGAATGGCTGGGGAGGCAGGTATTAGCATTTTTTACGTATATTATAGTCCTTAACTACCGTTGTTCTGCTCATCCCTAAATTAGATGAGCAGCGCCACCATGTGGTGGACTGTTCTAAGTATGATGTTGAGTATTTGATACCGGTGCCGAGCACCGGATCCCGATTAAGTGCCGGTGCTGAGCACCAGAAAGCACCCGGCTCAAATTGAGCACTGTCCCTTTCCTAATTCAACAGACCAGAAATCCTGAAAATAGGCTTGTGTGGTAAATGTATTGATTTTTACCACGCAGCACACAAAAACATTATTTGTTTCTTGGATAGTAACAGAACATTACCTATACGTCCCTCGTCCTCGACCCAGTCATCACTCATGAGGTATTCCACACGACAGGAAACAAAACAGGAAACGCTTTCTGACTCCACCCACCCTCCTCTCAGGTGCTATAATACACCCCACCACCAGAAACAAATCCTGTTTTGTTTCCTGTCGGTTGGATGCTGATGGGTGACGCTTGGGTGAGTGCCGGGCACTTACCTGCTTCGGTTGTCCTGTGGTGTTCCTCCTTTGCTGGGCCCTGGGGGTGCTCATGGACCTACGTGGGACCTTTTTGGAGGCAGGCTGCTGGGCTTCCTGCACTTCGCTCGTGGCGGGGACCCTGGGTTGCGGGGCTTCTCGGGTCCCCGTGGTTTTTGCCCCTGGATCCTGGACTCTTCCTTGTCTCCGCGCACGTTTGGGCTGTTGCCCTCGCGCCCTGACTTTGCCGGTCGCTGGGGTGTGGGCCATGTGGTGGAGCACTCGCTTCCTGGACGGTTGGTGGCGGACTGGCTGCCCGCGTTCTCCGGTCCTTTCGGGCGGGGCGCGCTCACCTCCTGGCTCCGGTTCCGCCCCTCCCTTCGCTTGGCAGTGCGGGGGCCGTTTCTTCCTATGATTGAAGCCGCATTGTAGGGGCTGGACGCGGGATACCGTTCTCGTCCTCGGAGCCTCATTTTTGCTTGAGCGGGCACCCGGGTGGGCTCCGGGTTCCCTGGCTTCCCTGGCTTCCTTCCTGGATTGGCTGCTCGGATCCTTGCGATGACGTCATCGTCTCCTTTCCGCATTGGTGACTCGGGGTGTTTTTCCTTCGTCGGTGCTCCTGGATGACTCGTTTTTCTGCCGCCTCCTTCTACATCCTCGGTTTCCAAGCGGCTGCAGCTGTGGGGTGAGTGTTTTCCTCCTATTTATGGCGGGATTTCGTTTTCTTTTCTTCAGTGCCACTTGTGGAGTTGCTGTGTTGCTTTGCTGGTTTGCTGTGTCTTTGCTGTTCATAATGGGGAAACACCATAGGAAGAGAAAGCATGTCTCTCCTGTTGGGTCATCCTCTTCCGACAGTGGTGATTCTGCCCCTGCTGGTCGGAGTGCTGGTCTGGGTGACTCGAAAAGGCTGAAGCTGTTGATTTTGGAGACGCTGTCCGAGCTCAAGGCTTCAAAGAAGGGTGCTGGGGGTCGCTCGGAGTCCCCTGCTCCCCTTTATTCTGATATCTCCTCCTCTGCTTCCTCTGATGAGTCCGCTTTGGGTGCGGTGGATCTGCAGGGCAAGTACGTTTCGAAGGAGCTGTTGCCTGATATTCTTGGTCATGTTAGGGAGAATATGGGCTTCCCTGAGGTCTCTGTGGCCAGTACCTCCCAGGATGCTGTTCTGCCGCAGTTTCGGAGGCCTGTGTCTTCTTCCATGCCCGTCCACCCCTTTGTTATGGATGTCCTTCTTAAGGAGTGGAAAGACCCGGACCATATTTCTTTGCCCAGGTTCATGTCTAAGCTGTATCCTTTGCAGGATTCGGAGGTTGCCCTGCCTGATTCGGTGCAGGTGGACTCTATTGTTGCTTCCCTGGTGGGTCGGCCTTCCATGGCTGATGATAATATCCTGAAGGATGGAGTTGATAAGAAAATTGACTCTGCGCTGAAGAAATCCTATGCTGGCTCTCACCTGGCTCTTCGGTCGGGTGTTTATGGTGCTTATGTTGCGCAGTCTTTGTTGGCTGACTTCAAGACTTTGTTTTCTACTATGCAGGAGGGGGGCACTTGTCCGGAGTTGCTGGAGTCTATGGAACGTCAATCGGAGTTCCTTTCAGACATTGCCTTTGACTCAGTCCGGGCTTCTGCTCTGTCTTGTGGTTCCTCTGTGGCTGCCCGTCGGAACTTGTTGCTGCGGGGTTGGAGGACGGATGCGGCGCAGCGTTCTATGGCCTTGCGGTTGCCATTTTCAGGTACTCTTCTTTTTGGGGACGCACTGGAGGACAAGCTCCATAAGGTTTTCAAGGAGAGGAAGCATTCTTTGTCCTTCCATCCTGCCCCTTCTCATAAGGGATCCTCCTTTTCGAATGCGAGGTCCTTTCGCCAGCCTTCCAGGTTTCAGCAGTCCTCGTTTAGAGGCCAGCGTGGTGCTCGTGGGTCCTTTCCTCGGAGGTTCCAGAAGAAGCCCCAGCCGGATGGTGGGTCTGGCGCTCCTCGTTCCTGACTACGCCGCTCCGGTGCCCGTTCTCGCTGGTGGTCGGCCCGCGGTTGGTGGGAGACTGCGGCTGTTCCTCCCTGCTTGGTTGTTGACGACCTCCGACCAGTGGGTACTGGATGTTGTGTCCAGGGGTTACCGGATAGAGTTCCTGTCTCCCCCACCTCCCTCGGGTGTTGTGGTGACCCCATTGCCTTCGGACCCGTCTCGTCGTCTGGGGTTGTTGGAGGGTGTTCAGGTCCTGTTCGACAAACTGGCGATTGTCCCGGTCCCCCCCCTGGAACGTGGACTGGGGACTTATTCGGTTGTCTTTGTGGTCCCGAAGATCACGGGGGGTTTTCGTGTTGTCATCAATCTTCGGGCCCTGAACTTGTTTGTGCGCAAGATCACTTTCAAAATGGATACTTTGCAGAGGGTGATCCCATTGATCCAGGAGGGCTGGGTGTTCACCTCTCTGGATCTCCAGGATGCATACCTTCATGTTCCGATGGCGTTGGTGGATCAGCAGTTCCTGCGCTTCTGCCTGGAGGGTCGTCACTGGCAGTTTTGCGTCCTCCCCTTTGGTCTCCGGTCCGCCCCCAGGGTGTTCACCAAGGTGGCGGCTCCCTTGGTGGCTCATCTCCATCTCCTGGGGGTATCCGTTTTTCCTTACTTGGACGACTGGCTGCTGCAGGCTCCTTCTCCAGAGGTCATGTCTCGCCACCTTTCCTTGACCATGCGTACGCTCGAGGATCATGGGTTCCTGGTCAATCTGCCGAAGAGTCACCTGGAGCCTGCCACTCGGAGGACTTTCATTGGGGCCGTGTTCGACTCAGTTCTGGGCATGGTTTTTCTCCCGGAGTCCAGGATTCTGCGTCTTCAGTTGCTGTTGAGGAGGTTGCTTTCCCGGGATTCAGCTCCTCTGCTGCAGTGGCTGGTGGTTCAGGGCCACATGTCTGCCACCGTGTTCACGGTGCCCTGGGCCAGGGCTCATCTTCGACCTCTGTTGTGGCATGTTCAGAGTTGGGTCTCCTTTCCTGTCCAGGACTTCTCGATTCCTGTGCCTGTGACTCCGGAGTTGGTGTCTGCTCTCCAGTGGTGGCTGGACTCTTCGAATCTGTCGAGGGGCATGTGGTTCCATCCTCCAGCTCCCTTGGTGTTGACGACGGATGCCAGCGCTTTCGGTTGGGGTGCGACTCTGGGCCGTTGGTCGGTGCAGGCACGTTGGCTTCCTTCGGAGTCGCACCGCTCTTCCAATTGGAGGGAGCTGTCTGCGGTGGAGAGGGCTCTCCGCCTTCTCAAGGATCATCTTCTGGGGTGCAACGTGTTGGTGAGGTCGGACAACACTGTGACTGTGGCCTACATCAACCACCAGGGCAGTACCCGCTGCCTCTCCTTGAATTTGGTGGCCTGTGCAATTGCGAGTTGGGCCGAGTGTCATCTGGTGGCTCTCTCTGCTGTGCACATTCGGGGTGTGGACAACGTGGTTGCCGATTCCTTGAGTCGGAGGTTCCCGTCCTCTCTCTCCCTGTGCCTGGCCCCTCGGATTTTCCGGTTGCTCTGCCGGAGATTCGGGACTCCGGTTCTGGACCTGTTTGCCTCCCGGTCCGATGCCTTGCTTCCCCTGTTCTGCTCCAGGACCCCGGAGTCGGGGGCTTGGGGGGTGGATGCCTTGTCTGTCCTTTGGCCTCCTTGGTTTCTCTATGCGTTCCCCCCCTTTCCTCTGATCCCTGCTTTCCTGCTGAAGGTTCGTCGGGTGGGGGCTCAGGTGGTGGCTGTTCTTCCTTATTGGCCTCGCCGCTCCTGGTTTCCTCTGCTTCTGGGTCTGGCGGTGGGCCCTCCGTGGATCCTGCCCCGCTATCCCTCTCCGCTGTGTTCCCCGTCTCCCTCCCTGTTGGTTCCTCTCACCTTGGCGGTCTGGAGGTTGAACGGTTGTCTCTTGGAGTCCGGGGTCTGCCCGACCACCTCATCACTGTGATGCAGGCATCTCGTCGGAAGTCCACTCTGTCCTCCTATTCGAGACACTGGGCTTCTTTTTCTTCTTGGTGTGTTGCCCTGGATCTGTCTCCTACCTCTTGTGGTGTTTCTTCTATTCTGCAGTTTTTTTTGGAGGGTTTTCAAAAACACTATGCTTTGTCCACTTTGAAGGGTCAGTGGGCTGCTGTTCGGGCCTTTCGTGATCCGACTTCTCTTCTTCCTTCGGACGGGTTGCTGGTTTCCCGTCTGTTTAGGAGTTTCTCTCTTTCTGCTCCTTCTGTCCGCTCACCGGTTCCTCCTTGGGATCTCTCTTTGGTTCTGGGTGCCTTGCAGTCCCCTCCCTTTGAGCCTTTGGAGTCGGTGGAGTTGAAATTCCTGTCTTTCAAAGTTGCTTTTTTGGTGGCTGTTACATCTGCTCGGAGATTGGGGGAGCTTACGGCTTTGCGTTGTTCACCCCCCTTTTTGAGGTTTCTGGACGACGCTGTGGTCCTTTCCTTGGACCCCGGTTTTATGCCGAAAGTTCGTTCCCGTTTCCATTCCTCCCAGGAGTTGGTTCTTCCTTCTCTCTGTCCTTCTCCTTCCTCTCCTTCTGATGTCTTGCTTCATTCTTTGGATGTGAGAAGGGCGTTGTCTGTTTATGTTGATCATTCTGCTGGGTTTCGGTCTTCTGACTCCCTCTTCGTGACCTTTGGTTTGGCTGGTAGGGGTAAGGCTGCCTCTCGTCTTACTTTGGGTCGCTGGATCAAGGCTGTGATCTTGTTGGCTTACCAGGGCTCTGGTTTGCCTTGCCCGTCTGGGGTCCAGGCGAGATCTACCAGGGGTGTGTCTGCTTCCTGGGCTGCCTTCCATGGGGTTCCCCTTGAGGAGATCTGTAGGGCGGGTACCTGGGCGTCCGAGTCCACTTTTGTGCGACATTATCGATTGAATTGTGCTCTGTCTAGCCGCCCTAATTTTGGTTCTGGTGTGTTGCAAGCTGTGGGGATCCCCCCATCTGTTTGATTCTGTTTATTTCTGTTTTGTTAATAAACTGTGTCTTGCTGCACTCCTTGGTCTCTGTTCTGTTTCTGTTTGTGGTGTGCCAAAGGCCTTTGTGGGGTTGCTTTGGTATGCCTCATGAGTGATGACTGGGTCGAGGACGAGGGACGTAGAGGTAATGCTATGATTACGTACGGTAATCTCCATTACTCTTAGTCCTACTCGTCCTCGACCCAGTCATACGACCCGCCCGCCCTCCCTTTCCAGGCCTTTGGTGCTTGGTACATCAGGATTTGTTTCTGGTGGTGGGGTGTATTATAGCACCTGAGAGGAGGGTGGGTGGAGTCAGAAAGCGTTTCCTGTTTTGTTTCCTGTCGTGTGGAATACCTCATGAGTGATGACTGGGTCGAGGACGAGTAGGACTAAGAGTAATGGGGATTACCGTACGTAATCATAGCATTCTACCATGTGATTTAAAAGGTACTAAAATCATATTGCATGCATTTTTGCTGCACACCAATTTTGCTGCATAGCGCTGATTTATAGTCTAATGTACCTCTGAGTCTTGTAGCTAGACACTTCATCGGATCTTGTAGACCAACCGGTTTTCCTTTGAGGAGAACATCAAGTCTGAGTGCCACATCACACTTTCTCTGTCAGTGTCTCCTGCTTCACAGCACTTCTGAGTCTATACATTTACTCTGTTAGGCCATTTTGCTGGTACTATTGTTGCCTTACCATACATGCCAGCCCTCACGATTTAGGGGGAGACGTATGATTTCTGAAACCAAAAATATATTTATTTCAGCTGTCTTCTATTTAGAAAATCCTCCACTTTAAACCAAGGTAATATTGAAATACCATCCCAGTGGTGGCTTCTCTCTGAATGTTTGGGAAATATCTGTTTCAGATAAAGGGAAAGGGAGGGAGTTGCTTGCTTTCCAGTACTCTCACTTTAAGAGGTTGGAACAGATATTACACAAAATGATATTTAGGCCCGAGACATACACAATGATTTTGCTATGAGTAGGTGTGACTTACTCCTGAATTTCAGAAAAAATCCTGGTTTACTCCAGACTTACGTCTAGACTCAATTCATGAAGGTAAATCTAGGGATGAAAAGCTCAGTACCTGTAGATGTATGTCTATATATAGGTGGAAATCTCTGCAGAAATGCAATTCACTAACTGGGTGGAGGTTTACCCCTAGTAGTAGAAGTACTTTACCCTACCCCCTTGGTTGAGTGAGTGGGACATGCACAGCTAAAATAGGACTACTAGCAGTAACTTGCTGGACATATTGTAGGTGTACAACCCCAAATATTCTACATAGTGTAGGCGGATATCTCGGCCTACCCTGTGTAGAACCACACATTGAAAAGAATAGGGAAGCAGGCATCACCTCAAGAAACGAAAAACACATCTGAGAAACAACATTACTACTGGAGGCGCATAAGTAAAGCCCGTTCTGACCTCTTCCCCTTATGCTGAGACCTGTTGCGGGGTGAGGAGGGAGAGCGAGATTATCTATCTCTGTGCATCTGTTATGTTTATATTTGTACATGTGAATCATGTAAATGTCTTCAATGTTTAGAGCTATAAAATCGGGTTTTTAATTAATTTATTTATTATTATTATTTTTGACATTTTTCTGAGATGTTAGCTGTATAGGTTCCTGCAGTTACATTTAGAAAATCTGGTTTGCAAGGATTTGCCAGCAACGTCTAAATTAATATGACCATTTTTTGTCTTTTACTTATTTTTAATTTTTGTAGTGTTTGGCTTTATGCAGGTAGTCTTATTGCTTCTCTGCAATGATTTGTATGTTATTCCCTTGCAACTCTTATGAGTGGCCATGTGGGGTGGGTGGCTTTCTCCAATGCTTGCCTGAAATATATTTAAGTCTATTTGAGCTGTAGTACTACTTGAGTAGCTATAGGTGTAACTTTAGTGGATCATGACTGACTTACCCTTGTGTATTACTCCTTGGGTGGTCTTACAAACAGGACACACTGTCCCTGTTTGTGCTGCGGTGCACCTTCACATTAGTGCCATGGACGCAAACAGAGACAGTGCGCCCTATTACATATAATGAGCTGTGCTCAGGGCAGACATGAACTCGTGGCTGCCTTGAATGCAGCGCATTAGTGAAATATAGAGTGACTGATTGAAGCAGCCGCTCCATCTTTCACTGTGCAGGAGGCCCCCACCTGCACTTCATAGAAGGGACAGAGACTCCCCTGCAGGTGGGTGCAGTAGGAGACTGCATCCACCTGCTGGGCAATGTATGGGGGTCCAGCCTTTCCCCCCTCCAGAGGGCTGACCTGAGGGGGCGCAGTGGCTGTGCACCACTTTTTTGGTGCACAATCAGTGTGGCTCCTGAAGCCCTCTTTGCACCTGCCCCCGCGTCCATAATAAGGCATGAGCTCAGATGCAAAGTGTTTCCCTCATGTGCTTGGGGTCATGCTCCTCTTAAGATAGTGCTGGAGCTGTATGTGTGCTGGCATTATCAGTATTCCAGAAGGGGCAACACAAGCATCTGTACTGCCTTCTGGAATACAATAGTGCCGGGGGCACAGAAAACAGGTGCACAGGCCCTCTGAGCCCATGGAGCACTGTCTGTAATGTAGCCCTAGATTACTCCTGGAATTCAGGAGTCTTGAGAGTAAAACTTTGTGAGACGTTCCTTTTGTTAATTGGGCCACAGGTAATAGGGCAGGCACCAGCAGATATTTCCCACTGCACCTTATTAAATTGCATTTAGTAGTACATTAATTAGTTCTACTGGGGTACTCTTTTGTGTGCTCAAAAAAGCCTTTATGAAATGGTCCCTTAATAAATACTATTTGTGAGTAGGAAAAGTATCACTACTCGAGTCTATTTCACATACTCACAATTCCTTTGGTGAATAGGCCCCAAATGAATAAAGGGTACCTTCAAATTTCCCCAATACTTGCATATTGTGTTCAATGGCAGGGCCTGTTGCCAAAACGATTCACTTTACCAGTATTCAGGGGAATGGCATTTTTGTCCTAAGTCCAGGCTTAAAAGAGCCTCCTGGTTCACGCTTCGTGCTCTTGTTGGCTGGGCCTGATACAGACACAGTCTGTGAGGAAAAATGGTTGGGAGTCGGCTGGAACAGGGAAGGTTTGGCTGCCATTGCAGCCTGCACCGTTCCCTCACCCCAAAATCATATATGCTGCCCCCTGGCCTAAGAGGAAAACCACTGTAGCCTATAGCTCTCAGTCTCCTGAGCAGTGGTGGGTATTGCAATGCCAAGCCTTGAGGCCTACTGTAATGGGACTGGGTTGTGTTGCGCCTCTGAGCTGATGTCACAACTGAGACAAGAAAGGATGCTTGGACTCCACAGGCAGGGCTGTGCCTGCCATCTTAGCCTTGTGTGATATCTGATAGTGCCCCCTCTGTTAGGACCTGACCAAGAGAGAGGTTGTAGGCACATGGGACGGTCTTACTGGTTGTGGGTAATCGGATTAAGGCAATAAATGTGAAATCTTGGTAAATGTCTACACCAACCAATATATTATCATATCCTTGATCTGGGGGCATATCTTTGATAAAAGCCATAGACAACATGTGCTGATTGAGGGTGTTAGATTTGGTTATAACAAACACACAGACTTTTGCTTTGTTAGTCTTAGCACAGGTAAATATGTTGCATGACGTTCCATTTTCTTCACATCAAGAACTATATTTTCTCATTGGTATCCCCACCTTCGGAGCTCGAGGGTTTTGTAAATGCCTGGACAACCTGCCAAACTAGAATCCTGGATACTTGTTAATTCCTGTTCTACATTCTGTGGAGTAAGAAGTTACAAACAGTCTCCATACTATAATTGTCCACTTTAACAGACTGTCTTCCCCTACTTTCTCTTTTCTGTAATCACTTTTTGGACTTTCGTCACTGTATCTTACTGATCAATAATGGCTCCTTTTGGACAATACATAACTGTAAGATCATAATGTTAAAAAACGAGATGACCTTAATTGTTGGGCAGTTATTGCCTGAGTTGATTTGATAAATAACAACTTCCAATACATTACATAGACAGTTATGGCACTTGCAACCTCTCAAATAATATCTCAGTTCTTTAAACGCTGACTCAGTGGCCATCAGTTCTGTTCCTATAATCATACAGTTTCTTTCAGAAGGAGTCAATTTTCTCGAGTAAAATGTTACAGAATATTACTTCCCCACTTCTGCGTGCCCTTGTGATGACACAGGCCCAACTGCCAAATCGGAAGTCTCTGCCACTAAAAAGGAGGAACTGTGTCTGGATTCTGCAAAATTGCTGCAGTAACATATCTTTCTTTTAAATGTGGACAGGCCCTTCACCACTTCAGTTCACGAAAGACCTGTATTTCCTTTTTGTAATGAAGGGGTTATAGATTCTACTACTTGTGCTGTACATCTCCCACCAACCGTGTAGACAGCCAAGAGGTTATAGTCTAAATCTTAGACAAATCCATTTCTATACCCTGTGAATGGTGGCGTTCTCGCGAGACGACCAGTTCCATGGCAGACTGGAAGGTTATTCTTATGGGTGGGATAAAGAAATGCTACCTCTGCAGGACTGTTGCCCAATGGTAGAAGTTGGAGGAAACAATAATGCTGCATTTTTTTATAATAATTGCAGGGCCTGCAGAATTTTTTCAATGGGGTATAATTAAGGATCCCCAGCTGTTAATCAGTAGATATCTGAGTTAAATGAATCAATAGTCCCACCATAGACAATGTTGTTTCAGTCCTGTTAGTGCCTGACGTCTTTGCCTTGTGTGAAGCCTGACAGCTCAAGAATAAGATGAATGAATCTGCTTAGGAACTATACGGTATTTTTAACCAACTGATCTGGATCCATCCCTTATCTAGTATCTTTTATCTAAGAACTCCCTCCTATGCAGAGTCCAACAGGAGGTTGAGTCCACCCTGGTGGTACCAACCTATCAGGGTTGTGAGAGGTTGCAGATGATGAAGCATGACACAATTTTGTGTGTGAGGCTTTCTCTTCCATAAGGATGCATTTCCCTGCCCTCTGTGCTCTCACAGGAATTCTGACTGTCCCACTTGGACCCTCGTATGTTTAATTTAGGGTACTAATACTGGACCTTGTATTCTCCCTTTAGCTGCCATACCTACTTGTGTTGATAGCAGCAATCATACCTCTGTGTGTGTGTGTGTGTGTGTGTGGGTGTGTGTGTGTGTGTGTGTGTGTTTGGATGTCTGTGTGTATGAGGCAGGTGAATCTAGGCCATCCTGACATTCCTAAAATATGATGGGCAAACCTGGCATCCCTACCACATGGTGGGCATTCCTGAGATCTGTTTGCCACCCATGACATGTCTTGGTTATCACTAGATTCTGGTGGGCATCTGTGACATCTGGTGGTCATCCCTGGCAAATGTTGTCAATCTCTGGCTTCTGATGGCCGTCCTTGGTGTCTAGTGACCAGTGATTGCATAGGCTGGCCATCAAGGTCAGCACCATTATGTAGCAGGAATTGCAGAAATCTTGTGGCCAATGCAGTGGCCAACGCAGTGGCGACTGGTACCCCGCTACACATTTGTGCCATCCCTGACTTCTAATGATCTTCAATGGCATCTGATGGCCACCCCAGGCATCTCGAGGGTAACACTGGCTTCTAGGTGGTAACCCCTAAAGCTTGATGACCACCATTACCAGTTGGAGACCCTTCATAGTATACAACTGCCAAAAGTTAAGATCCTATGGGCATCACTTACCTCTGTGGTCACATTGGCATATGGTGGCAATCACTGGCCTTTTGTGGTCATCCCGGAGAGTTGGCGGCCAGGCTGGCAACTAGTGTCCCCATTTGCCAACAGTCACTATTTCTGGCTTTTGATGGTCATTCTTGGCATTCGGTGGCCATGCCTGGCATCTGGTAATCACTCATGGATAGCACTATCTACAGGTGTGCAACCCTAACATCTGGTGATCATATCTGACTTCCGCTGGCCATTACTGCTTCTTTTAGCCACTTCTAGCTACTAATGGTTGTTTTTTACCTCTCGCCGTTGTTCTTGGAATCTGGGGCTGCCTCTCCAATATGAATACAGCGGTGACTGTTGTGCATTCCCGGCACCTGGAGACAACACTTGTCATATGACAGCCATTGGCCGGCATCATTGGCAAATGTTGGCCACTCCTGCCATATGGTGACCATCTCTATCATACCTGGCCAGTACTAACATCTAGTGGTCACACATAGCATCTGGTGGCTACTCCTGTCATATTATGGGCATCCCTGTCATATGACTGACACATTAGCAAATGTTGGTGAAATATGGACTGTGTGGATTAGTAGCAAATATGCTTGCTTCGTGAAAATGAACAAATAATATTTTAAGATCAAACTATTTTGTTCATTTAAATGAAAGCTAGGATGTGGTCATAAAACGAATTAATTTTCTGAAAATCAGAAGCTTGGGGTAAGGAGAGAAGAGAGTATTTACCAACCAGAAAACACTCTCATTTGAGAGCTAAAGGAGTGTTTTTTTAAATGAATGTAGGTTAATGTCTTGAGGGAAATGGGTTTGCTTTCTATAAATAGAATAAAAGCTTTTAATGTATTATGGGCAACATGTGTGTACTTCCATGCAGTCGATTTCTGTTGTTTGTGTATGTGATTATTTGCCAAAAATTTAAAGTTTTTATTTCAGCGCGAAACGCGTAAAATGACAAGACTGTGTTGGTGAACTTCCTAAATATATTTAAAGCTGATTCTTGACTGGTAAGTCATGCTGAGATGGGCCCTCATACTTCTGACTGTATTGCCTAATTCCCTTAGAGACCAGAAGGCACTCACTTGATTGGCTGCCATTTTATTACCTGTTGATGCATCTCAGGGTCTATACCAATTACTTGTAGTGACATTTTTGTCACTGTATGTCACTCTGCTACAAAAAGAGATATCTGCTCTATGAATCTGAAATGCCTTTGTCAGCTGAGAAGTAGATAAGCTGTCGGAGCCTGTAGAATCTGCCTGGTAAGATAAATAGTTCCGCTATCTAAAGTGTAAGATGGTGAAACCTGCTTAACTTTCCATTGTCTGTCCTGCCTCTTGTAAGTAGTTTGATCTATGTTATTTTTTGGCAAGTTTACTTGGAAGAGGACAATATGGGCAAGTAAATGAAGGAAGAAGATGGCGGGCGGCAAGATTATATTGGACCTTAAACTTCTATTGTTGGCTGTTCATAGTTCTATTCTGAAGTTTTCTTTGATGTGTTTGCTGCTCTGAAGTGATGAATAAAAGGATTATGCATAATGCTAGCCTCCTAGTCTTTAATAAAATCATGATCCTCAATCCAGTTCACCTATGATTCTGGTGATTGGTTTACGAAAGGCACTAATTTCCCAATTTTCAATTTTTATGTGCATTTCCTAGGCGGTGTGACCTGGCAAGCTCAGTCCTATTTTGGCTGCACTTTATTTCTCACCACTTTGTAGTTTCACCAGCTATCACTCATATCAAGTGGATGCTTTTGTGGCCATTTTTGTCTCTTTTACTTGCAGGTATTACCCACAAAGCACATATGGGGTACACATAGTTCTTACATCCACATTGTTCTGTCCATTACCACCACCCACATAGTTTCAGACTAAAATTCTAGACCATTTTAAATGCAGTAGAGAAATTTACAGCTCGTTTCTGGTAGGGTGTTGTTCATTTTACATATTATTCATTGTGCTAAATATGTATGATCAACCACAGTAAACTGCATTAAATCTGAACTTTACATTTTAAAAGGTTTTATAAACTTGTGCAGGCTTTGGTTAATTGTCCAACTAGGACAACTTCACGCTTGCCTTTATTGCTTGGAGCATTATTGGCATTCTCTAACTCAGCGCCACCACAACAGCGAGTGTCCAGTGCACTCAGTCCATGAGTGGAAGGAGAAGAGAGTGTCTCTCGAAGGATCATTTCCCAACCCTGATGCATCAATTGAAATCCATTTGCCTATCTCATGTTGTAAACTTGTTTCTGGTGTCTGGTGATCCCATCTTGGTGCTGGTTGGGCAAAGGAAATGCTGGCAATTTGGCAAGATATTTGTAGGTTCTAGCAAATTTTCTTCCCAATATGGCCTGTCACGCTCCCCAAACTGTACGTCTTTTTAGGGTGAAGATGACAGTGTAGCGTGAAATCACTCAATGTTTGTTTTCATTAAGAGATTTGAGTTCGTCCATAAATCAAGATATTGGTCTTCTTTGGCTATGGTTGGAGAAAAGCCGTACCTTTTCAGTCCTCAAATCAACTTGTCTCAAATTTTAGGTGGTGTTCTTGGGGAAGTAGGATGAACTCAGTCTTTATTGGATTTAATTTGAGGAAGTTTGACAGCGTCCATTGCTAGATGCGTAGTAGACATTACTGTGGCTTGAGCTGAACTCAAAACTGCACTTTTGAATCCCATCCCGAGTGAGTCTTGAGGATCTCAATGAGCCTCCAAGAAACAATTGTGTCAAAGGCCACCAAAAGGTCAAGAAGAACTAGAAGGCATCGCTCATCGCTCAAAGAGATGACTATCACCAATAATATTGATGGTTCAAGTGTCAGAGCAGCACCCTGTTCATAGCTGGATGGATAGGTGGTCAGTGAATTTTCATTTTCCATAAACTTTGAGGTCGATTGCAGTGCTATTTTCAATTAATTTCCCTAATCATGGAAAATGTGTTATTAGACAAGAGTTTCTGAAGAGCCTTAGCTCGGCTTGCATTTAAGGAGGGGTGTGATCTGATGCATGCGTAAAGAGTGAGGGAAGCCTTCATGAAGGGAGGAGTTATATGAGGAGAGTAGAGGGTAAATACTCCTTAAAGTAGTAAGTACGTTTCAATGAAGTGATAATATTCTATAGCTATTTTTTGATAATCAGAGGAAAACATGCCTATGTATTTCCACCACTGGAATTATGAGCGATTTCCAATCTTGGAGATGGAGAAATTGTTTTTGGCATAAATGTAAAATTTTAACAGATAAAAATTCCTGAAATTCTAAAAGAGTTGTTTACCCTGAGATTTGGTGTAGTTTTTTTGCAATTTGGAGGAGCTCTTTGAATTTGTTTATGGTGTTTTGTTCATGACATATCACTTTAATGGTCATTACGTCACATTTGCATTATTTCCTGGCGTTTATTTTTAACTCAGAACTTTAGGCTCCCTATTGGTACTCCCTTTCATTTAGGTATTTCTAGGCCTCTCCTTTTGTGGTTTAGTTCATGGGAGAATTATGGATTTAAAACCTTTTGGCATTTTTCCTCAGTGTCAAAAGTAGGTTGACTGACTTCCTGGTTCATAGGTTTCTTCTCTTTTCCACTTTAGGGCTGCCGCTCTTAGAAGACTACCACTGATCTAGGTTGAGATATAGTCGCTGGCTTCAGTGCTCTCCAAAAGTGGCAATTGGAATAACCAGGACTAAGACGAGATACAATCTCAGAAGAGAAGCAAAAAACCCTTTGAGAGTAGGCTGGATAGTCAAATGCAGACTGGAATGGCAAACTAGAGCAAGGAACACATTTGCAAAGAAAACAACAACACAGCTGGTTCAAATTGAGCAACGAGGATACAATAATGTGAAGCAGGAACCAGGATACAACTGGTTGTTCTGCCACTCTGGCATTTCCCTGGTAGGCTTTAGGCTAGAGAGAATATATGCTCTGACCCAACCATGCCCTAATTGCCCTTATATAGTGGTTGCCTCCTGCAGGTTGGGGCTGGTTTGAACCCCTTTGCCAGCGCTAACCCAGGCAGGAACCATGCTTGCGGCTTTTTACATATCCAGAGATTACTTTTCTTTTCTGCCATAACAGTTTGGGTGGCAGAGTCTTATCAAAAGACACAAGTTGACATGGAAAATATTTCCTGGTTTCAAGACACTGAAAATGCAGTGGAATTAGAGTAATGCATGATGGTGCCTCCGCAGTCAGCTCACTACACGCAGCTCAAAAACAAATATGGAACTCACCCAGTAACTACAGGCAAAAATAATATCTCCATTACAGGCAAAGAAATTAAGAGGCCTCCTGCGTGCCTGACAAAACCAAATCCTAGCTCTCATCTTCATAGTTACCAGTTTGTCTGCTATGTCCAAGGTGTATTTTTTACAATGCAGAAATTTCGAATTTACAATAATGTGTTTATGGCAATGTGTTGTTGGGTATATATTCTCTTCTGCAGTAACTCAGTTTATTTTGGAGTAATTTATTACCTGAAATGGTTTCATTTTCAGAATTGCTTGTTATGACTTGATTTATAGGGGATAAGGCAATGATAAGATCAGTCTATTACTAGTGCTTTTGGCCAGGTGATGGGTTTCTCAGATATTAAAGTCAAACGTTTTTCTTTTATGTGAGATGAGAAGAAAATTATTCTATCTCTACACAGGATAGGAAAGAGAGGGCGGGCAGGGCCTGAGTCCTTGTTGCGGATGACCAGCATTGGGGTCAGAGCTGAGATGAGAAGGGCAGCCAGGCATGAGAGTTGTACAAAAAAAATCGCGGGGGACCTACGCGGGGGGGGGGGCAGGGGAGCGGCAACCTTTGAAGTGTGATGGGGGAGTGGCAGCCTTTGAAGTCTGATGCGAGGCACAGACAAATGGTGGTGTGACGTGGCTGGCCTCGTGCGCGCACCTGTCTCACATGAACTGTGTCTAATCCATCGTTTTGGTAGACTGTTCTTTTGCCCTTTCGATAATCTCGCCAGCAATGCGCAAGTGCATTGGCTAGGCAAGACCTAAAAAGTGGCCCACATTTGGAAATCAGATCAGTTTTGAACTTGCAAAGACACTCTGTATGTGTATTTTGCAAGAAATGGGAAACTGCACAAATGTGTGTTTGCTGCAGGTAATGATTGTGGCAGTATCAGAGAAATCAATAGTAAAACCGGCCCATCAGTCTATAAAACAGGCCCACATACTGCTAAAACACCGTCCCACACACTGATCTGTCAGATCAGCCCATCGGGCACTGCCTGATTGCCCTACTGGCCAGTCCAACCCTAGTTATGAGAACTTTCTTACTTTTTCCTTTTAATTCATAGTAGGGAAACTCGACTTTTTGGTTGGAGATCTACCTATGGTAATGTATAGGGAAAATTCTAAATGTTTAATAAACGTTACAATAAATTAGTAAAAATACTGTAAGTTCAATATTTTTGTAAATTAATTGCATATATGTATTATAATGTAGGACTCAAAGATGTTACTGCACTATTAACTTAATTTGTAATCAAATTAAATATTCAAATTTAAGTTCCAATTATTTAACAAAGTTTAAATTAAAAAATACCTTCTTACATAAAGTATTTGTTACGTATTTATAATTAATAAAAAGTGATCTATATCATCAATTGAAAGTAGTCTAATTATATTCCTATTAAAATTATTGTTACATTAATTCATAAATTCAAAAAAGCTTATCAAAATACTTATTAATTAAATAATAACTATGTTTAATGTGTACTAAAATACATTTATTTATATTTTAAGCTATTTTCAATTAATTAAATGTATCATTATTTCCTATGGCATTTCATGTTATGTCCCCATCTCTGTTATTTTCTATAGGAGGGTGTTGCAGTATGAGTGGTTGGCCTTATGCATTGCTCGGCTTACTACTGTTTCTTTTTGCTAGTATTAACTTGCACTTGTAAATTTGGCACCACCGACTTTCTCAGGGGGTGAAGACGTGTAAGTCTACACTTATGACTAACTTTACATTTGGATTTTGTGAATAGACAAGCAGTAAAGAGATTTAATAAGTGCAAGTGTAAATTACACATGTAAATTACTGACATGAGTAAGTTACCTATGTGAATAACCCCATGAGGGGTAGAACTGGACTCTGCGGTCATCAGCACCTAAACCTTGATACTTGCCGAAAGCACATTAAAACCATCACCCCATCGTCCATTCACCATGAATCGGAGCACTTTACAGCTTTGTAGGTTTTATAAAGCCCTATATAAATTCTAAGACTTAGATATACAGCTATCTCTCACTCCCAGTCGCACCACTATGCGCATAAAGACATAGACATTATAGAATATGGGAGCTTGCCAACCCGCTATAAAAGCCTGTCTCTATTATTACGAATGAATTGTGCCTGTAATAAATGACATATTACAGTTGATTTCTGATGCTACAATGCCTACTGCCATATGCAGTAGACAAGGTTAAAGGCTGCACACGGAGCATAAATATAGCTGCATTCTTAAAAACAAAAACAAAATGTAGCTTTTTTTTCTGACCATTTTTCTTGATAAGCAGTGATAGGCAGAAAGGAGATATTCATGGAACCATGTTTATTTTTTCAATGCTTTAGGTAAATATAGGCAAGACAGAATTGTTCTCGAGCGTAGTGAGAGCTCTGCTCCGTCATCTTAAGCAGGAATTGGTACTCTGCCCTACTGTGCATCATCATGCTTGTTTCCTGTCCAAAGGAGGCCCTGGCTTGGCAGTTCAGGCTGGACTGTTGCCATGGGAAGCAGGCTCAGGACTCATTTACATATGGCATGGTCCAAACTGGAATGGTGCGGTGAGCAAAAAAACCAATGGATTTAACCCACATCATACTGGGAGTGAATGTTTCATTTGTTCAGCATTCCGTCCATCATCTGTTCTTTTGACATTTATCGCACTATGTGGGAAGGGTATGACCATATGTGGGTCCTGTGTTCGCAAAGCCATCGGATTAAAGTTAGCCTCGCTGATGAGGGGTTATACCCTGAAACCAGACCCAGGATGCTTGTTTCCATTCCAGGGAGGACCTGGCTCGGCAGTTCAGGCTGGACTGTTCAGTACGTTTCTGGATCTGTGGATACTCTGCCAGGAAGAGGGAGTGCTGCGCTGCTGAAGGACTGACACTCTGCTGGACTGCTGCTCTTGAAGAACTGCTGTTCTGCTGTTCTGAACTGCCTGCTGCCCTCTCTGCCTGGGTGAAAAGGACTGGCCCTACACCACTTGAACCCAGAGTGACTCAAAGGGCTTGCCTGCTTGTCTCCTATTCTGAAGGCTCAGGTACATCAAAGACTTCCAGCAACCCAGCAACTGCACCTCGACTCTGCCATCTGTGCATCCTCCCTTGCCAAGTGCTGCCAAATAAGTTCTGTTGATAACAGCGTATCCACAGCTCCAGAAATATACTAAAGTGGTGTTGTCTGAGGCCTCAGCGCGTATACCCAGATGTATCTGTGATGTGGAGGGGAAATCAAAGAGGGGTTTGAAGTGCACAGAGTTCCTCCCTTTCCGTAGTGCATCTTCAAAATCCATGCATCGTCCATGTTGCGCTGATCAAAACAGATGTATTTCCTTCATCGCTGATGCATTGCTTGTTTCCAGGACATCGCATTGCAGGCTGCATGGCTCGACAATTACACATTGCCTACATCCAGTGCTGCTTGAAGATGATGATGCTCAATGACAGTGCATCGCCTACAAATCCTAAGGATCTGGACCGACGCATCGCCTCCCTACTCATTGCATCATGCCCTTGACGTCGACGCATCCTCCAAGCAAGTTAATTTTTTAGCAGACAAGGTTGGTCCCTGTATCTGACCCATACTCCATTGCTGTCAGGGTGAACCTTTGAATTTACCCCAGTCAAGCATGACCCGATAGCCCCGGTTGGCACTTCATGCTTTTAAGCAGTATATTTTTGGAGATATTCTTTAAAAATTCATTACTCTGGTTCTGCTTATTGGATTTTTGTCATTTTTGGTCTTGTTTTGTCAAATAAATCGAGCTTTATTTTATCCAAATGTGGTATATGTTTGCATGGTGTTTTCACTATTTTATTGTTATAAGTGTTGCAAAAATACTTTACACATTGCCTCTTAAGTTAAGCGGGCCTGCTCTGTGCCATGCTACGAGAGGGTGAGCAGAGGTTAATTAAGGGTGTGTGTCTGACTTAACTTGACAAGAATTGTGGGCCCTGCTTGGACTGGGTGTATACCTCTGCCAACTAGAGACCCAACTGCTGCAACACCATGGAAGCAGTCTCTGCTCTACGCGTAGGACAGAAAAACACTTCTCACACAGGCCACAGTGTATTCATTCACTTTACATTTATCATACACTATCAGCTAATGCTTAACCCCTTCCATGCGCGTGTCGGCCAACAGCTGTCGTGAGCACTACCTGGTTAGTGCTGCGCATATCTAATGGCCGACGCGGCTTCGCCCACTCTTCAGACCTCCTGCGCAGCGGTGGTATTTGCACCGCGGTTAAGGAGTTAAGGTGTCTTAAGTGCTTTTCCTTCAGTCCCATCATGCAGAGACAGAGACACAGTGATTACAGTTAGTGGGTGGCCAAGAAAGAGCAATGGCATGGGCTTCACACACTATTAATTCTCATGTTGAAGACATCCGGAATAAACCACTGGCCATGGGGAGGCATGAGACAACTCTGGAGAACTTAGTTTGCATGGTGTGCTATCTCTCTTCTTTTTGCTTCAATACACACCATAGAGTACAAGATAGTGTGCTTGAATTAATCTCAGACACTGGTAAGTACTCTGACCCCATTACAATCCATCATTATTTTGCACACCATGCCAGCTCAGTTTGGACCCAGCTACATACCTATCAGGCTTGACCCTGCTCCAATGGGAACAGTCCAGCCTGGTCCTCCTTGAACTGGAACACAAGCAACCCAGGACTGGTTTTTCCCATGTTATGGGCTCATCAGCTGGGTACAGCTTGGTTCCATTGGAAAAGTGTATACGGAACTTACATCTGGGCATACTGGTCCTACTTAGGGCACACACTAAAGTATAAACAGCCTATTGCATTCTGGGAGATATTTTCCTGGTCCCCTCAGCTAAACGAATTGGGCTAACTATGAGTAGGGCCAGATTGGCCGTAGCAGGCATCAGGTGTTTCTCCAGGAGGCTGGAAGGGTGGGGGCCGGTTTTGTTACTGGGAGCTGGTTTTGCAGTGGTGATGCCATATCGGCCCCCAAAGAAAAAAGCAGCAGTGCTTCACCCTTGCTCCCTCCCCCCAGGGGCTGGTCCGACAAAACTGCCAGGGCTGCTTTGAGTTCCCAGTCCGGCCCTGACTATGAGTAACCTTAACTTAGAAAAGAAATGCTAGAAAACTAGGAAGCTATGTGTTTGGCCTTGTTCTTCTGTACGGTCACAGAACTCCTTGGTGACTTGCAATATCCCTAAAATGTATGGCAAGGGATACTTTATCCCATATATATATTTGCTGCAATACCATATAAGCAGTCTCTGCTATTCACGAATGACTGAAAAGCACTTTCCACACAGGCCATAGTCTATTTATACACTTTATATTCAGCATACACTAGCAACTAAGGCTTGGGATGTCTGCAGTGCTTTGCCGTCAGACCCAACATGCAGAGACACAGACACAGTGATTACAGTTAGCGGGTCGCCAAGACAGTGCAATGGAATAGGCTCCATACACTATTAATTCTCATGTTTGAGAAATACGGACTAAACCAGTGACCAGGTGAGGGTTGGGAAGGGGGGCATCATGCGACTACGCTGGAGAACCTGGGTGCATATTAGCAAGGGCAATATCGCCGCTTTAGCTGGACTTTTTCCTGCTAACGCGCCGATATTTTTATTGCCCTATTAGAGAGCTGTCGCTAACTGCAGTTAGCGACAGCTTATAGGCGATAGCTACAGGTTTGGGGCCTGCACGTCGGCGATATTTATCGCTAATGACATGCAAAGTGGGCGTACCCAACCTGTTAGCGACTGAAAGAAGTCGCTAACACAGCTATCGCTTAGAATTTTTACTTGCTTAGTTGTGGTTAGATCGTCTGTATCCCCAATCCTGCTTCGGTGTTTATCTTGCAGCCATTTCTGTTGTTGTTGTTGTGCCCCCCTGGCCGGATATCCTCCACGCACCCGCCTCCCAGCTGCTCCTCCCTCCCACAAGCATTGTAAGCGCCGCTCTCCCCTCTGCAAAGCTGTGACCGCCCTGACTCACATCAGAAGCGGCCGCTCCCTCACGCTGCTCCCAGCCCCACTGAAGCCTCCATCTGGTATCGTAGCGCTACACCGAGTAACTCGCTTTTGCCTGCCTGAACACTCGAAGGCACATCAGCGCTTACCTAACAGCCTAGAGTAGATTAAAATTCGGCTACAGTACTTTATACCGCTTAATTACCTGTTTTACTCGCTATTGCCAAGTTAATTGCAATTGTAGCGCTAGACTGACATAGAGCGCGATTTTAGAATTTTTACTTGCTTAGTTGTGGTTAGATCGTCTGTATCCCCAATCCTGCTTCGGTGTTTATCTTGCAGCCATTTCTGTTGTTGTTGTTGTGCCCCCCTGGCCGGATATCCTCCACGCACCCGCCTCCCAGCTGCTCCTCCCTCGCCCCTCCCCTTCCACTATCCACATATGACAGATGCTTTTGCGCGCAGCGTTCACGCGCAGCGGCCGCACCCCATGCGCGCCGAAGGCGCGCCAAAGGTAAGCCCGTCTACGCCCGTCCGCGCCTGGACCGCGCCCAGCGCCAGACCCCCTGGCCCTCGCAATACCCTGCCCACTACACTCACATATGATGCCGCAACTCTCCTCGCCCTCAACCCCGGGCGTACTCCACAATGCTGCGAAGCCACCCCAGGACGCACCCACGGCCCATTCGCTTGTCACACTTGCAAGTTCACCTGCTTCAAGACCCTCACCAAATCCACTTCCTCCAAACATAGCTCCGACTCTAACCACCTGAAATGCATCCTGCTGGACACCCGCTCAGTCCACAGACACGCAACTGAACTCTGGGACCTACTCGACACTGCGTCACCGGACATCGCCTTCCTTACAGAAACATGGATGCACATATCATCAGCACCCGACATCGCTATAGCCATACCGGAAGCTTACAAGATCATCCGAAAAGACCGCACCAACCAAACAGGAGGAGGCATCGCCATCATCCATAGGAACACCATCAAAATCACGACCAGCTTCGACGATAATCTTGCAACCGCCGAACATCTCCACTTCCAGATCCACACCGACCCTAGGACCACACTTAGAGGCACCCTCATCTACAGGCCCCCAGGAACCCGCACTCAATTCAGCAATGACATCACTGACTTCATCACCCCACCTTGAAAACAAACACGACAGCAACACCAACTCCCTTCTGGACAACCTGGCCAATCTCGGACTCAAACAACTTGTTGACACCCCCACCCATGTAGCCGGACACACGCTCGACCCTATCTTCACCTCCAGCAAGCACATTTCCTTCGACCGCACCACAGCTCTCCATTGGACGGACCACAGCTGTGTTTACTTCAGCTACAAAACCACCTTGACCCACAACCGCCCACAACCCATTCCTCGGAGAAACTGGAACAAAATCACCTCCGACCAACTCCTCACATCACTCAACAAAAACCCTCCCACCCTCTCATTGGACCCAAACCAAGCGGCCACCAAATTCAAGCAATGGATCAACCACAGCGCCGATGAATTAGCACCCCTGAAAAAGCACCAGATCAATTCAGGCAGCAAAAAGGCTCCCTGGTTCAATGAGGACCTTAAAAAATCCAAGAAGATATGCCGCACCCTAGAGAAAACATGGAGAAAAAACCCAACCACCGACAACATGGCCACCCTCAAGGCAGCCACCCGCAAACACCACCAACTGCTCCGATCCACCAAGAAATCAGCATTCAAGGACGTCAACAACGCCCACAATAGCAAGGAACTTTTCAACATCGTCAAAGAATTCACCAACCCCGCCGCAGCATCTAACTACATCACTCCCTCCCAAGACCTCTGCGATGCGTTATCCTCCTTCTTCTACAACAAAATTGCCGACATTCACAACAGCTTCGAGAACACTCCCTGCGAACAACCCTCCCCACCCCCCTCAGACGCTACACCGCCGACTAACAACCTCAGCGCCTGGAACCCAATCACCACCGAAGACACCATCCGCCTAATGAATTCCATCCTCTCTGGCTCGCCATCCGACCCCTGCCCCCACTACATTTTCAACAAAGCTGACTCCATCATCGCACCCCATCTCCGTGATGTCATCAACTGCTCGTTCAACTCTGCCACCTTCCCAGAAAGCTGGAAACACGCCGAACTCAGCGCCCTCTTGAAGAAACCCACAGCAGACCCCTCTGAACTTAAAAAATACCGACCCATATCCCTCCTCCCCTTCCCCGCCAAAGTCATTGAGAAAGCCGTCAACAGCCAGCTCGCCGCCTTCCTTGAATCCAACAACTCCCTCGATCCCTCTCAATCCGGATTTCGAGCCAAACACGCACTGGTCACGAGCCGACTGGATTATGGTAACACACTATACGCCGGAATCACAGCAAAATTACAGAAAAAACTCCAACGCATCCAAAACGCATCAGCGAGACTCATATTTGACATCCCTCGCCAAGATCACATCACCGGACACCTAAAAGACCTCCACTGGCTTCCCGTCAACAAGAGAATTACATTCCGTCTTCTCACCCACGCACACAAGGCCCTCTACAAACTAGGACCCGAATGCCTCAACACACGACTGTCCTTCTACACACCCACCCGTGAACTAAGATCGTCCAATCAAGCCCTCGCCGCAGTCCCCCGCATCCGAAAATCCACCATGGGTGGCAGATCCTTCTCCTTCCTGGCGGCCAAGACCTGGAACTCACTCCCCACTTACCTCCGCCTTTCTCAAAACCACATCTCCTTCAGAAAAGAACTTAAAACCTGGCTATTCGACAAAAATGTAACCCCCCTTCCCCAAGCGCCTTGAGACCCTCTGGGTGAGTGGTGCGCTATACAAATCCCTGAACTTGAACTTGAACTTGAATATCGCCCGAACCTAACGCCTGCTCAGACCATGACTTAACTTGTATATCCAATGGGAGGTGGATATTCAGGTTAAGTCCCCATTAGCGATAATGACTGAACATTGCTGGATTTCCAGCGATATTCACGCATGAACCGCTATCGCCGGATATTTTATCGCTTTAGAGATAAACGTTGCTAATTAGCACGTTATCTCTGCAATAATATCCGTCGATAGGCGGCGATAAAAAATGTGTTAATCGCATTTAGCGATAATTATCGCTATTTGTTGCTAATATGCCCCCTAGTGTGCATGGTGTCCTATTTCTCTCTTTTGGCTTCAATGCACAGCATGGCGCAGCAAGGACTTCACGATAAATTATATTACCAGTTGTAAGGCACTATAATGAGACACATTATTCCTTCCAGGCAAATGTGCACTGGAATCTCGTCAATTATATGACGAGCTACATAAATGCCATTACAAGAATTTTCTGTGCGCTTAATAAATAGTTTCTTATAGTTGATGTAAATGGAAATGTTACATTTGCCCACTAGATGGCAGTGTTTCATAATGAATGTCGTATGTAAGTAAATAAGTGAAAAGTTGAACATTGAAGTGTTCTCCCTACAATTTCTGGTCTGACCCCTTCTGGCTGTTATGGTCTCAGTATCTCAATGAATGTGCTGCTGCTGATGGTGAGAAAAACATATGCAAACTTATCTTGCAAATCAACTTACTCAATTGGAGAGCTACGTAAAGCATTTTAATTCTTTTGCAGTTTTACAAATTGCGAACTCCGTGCGAACGTATTGGAGCGCTTTACATGAGCACAAGTTACATTGCGCAAGGTCAGATTCATCATTTGGTAAGGCAAGGGGAGACTGAGTTATTTTCTCAGAATCACAGTGGGTAAATGAGGCCTTGCGTCTGTTTTGCGCTTCCGATGCGTCACTTTTTGTGACACATCGGCGGCTTAAAACATGCCTCCTGTTGATCACAATTTACAAAGTGACGCATCTAAGCAGATGCGTCACTTTGTAAACCCCTGCGCTACATTATACCTGTGTCAGTTATATTGTATGCAGGGGGGGGTGTTCCCCCGCAAAAGCCGCGTAGAAGTGACGCAGTGAAATCTATGAAATTTCACTGCGTCACTTCGAGGACGCCATTGCGTCAAAATCTTGCTTAAGACTGACGCAGGCCCTTCCACATGGGGCCCCATTTATGGGAAATGATGCATCGCTGCGTGAAAGCAGCGATGCGTCACTTCTCAGTGCGCACTCCTTGCGACATACCTCATGCGTCATCAGGAGTTACAGATACGTCAGTATTTCTGACATATCTGTATGGCGCAAAGTGACGCATTGCTGGAGTGTGTCACAAAAGTGACACAACTCCAGCAATGTGTCCTTTCACATGGGCATGTGAAAGGACCTGCGTCAGTCTTACGCCTGCTGTGAGGCAGGCATAAGATATTGACGCATTTGTGTCCTATAAGTGGCGCAGTAAAATCTTACAGATTTCACTGCATCACTTCTACTACCCTTTCTTGCGCCAGAACGCCCCCCCTGCATACATTATACGTGGCGCAAGTATAATGTGGCGCAGGGGTTTACAAAGTGACGCAACTACCTAGATGCGTCACTTTGTAAATATGGTGCAACAAGGCACATTTTTTACGCTGCTGGTACGTCACAAAAAGTGACGCACTTGCGGCGTAAAAGTGACGCTCGGCCTCATAAGTGAGGCCCATGGGGCTTGCCCCATGTGAAAGGACGCATTGCTGGAGTTGCGCCACTTTGTTGACACATTCCAGCAATTCGTCACTTTTGCACTTACAGATACGTCAGAAATACTGACGTGTCTGTAACTCCTTGCGTCATGATGCGTCATGCATTAAATATGACGCATCAGGTATGTCGCAAGGAGTGCGCACTGAGAAGTGACGCATCGCTGCTTTCACGCAGCGATGCGTCGTTTCTCATAAATGAGGTCCAGGGTGTTGAGCTGACGCTGAGACTCGAACTTCTTTCCCAAGTTTCAAAGTGGTGAGTGCTGGCTGTTACGCCACATCCTTTCCCATTTGTAGTTTCATTTATTTATCATTTCATGCACCTAACGAGGCATCGGATCTCATTTGGGAGTGCTTGCCTAGAAAAAACGGATATCTACCATGTACCCGCGTCAGTAGTGTTTTCTCTTTGTGTGGGCCAGCGTTGTACTCTTATCACGTCTTGTCGCCCCACCTTGGCATGCAGAGTGGTAGAACAACAGAACTACTGTTCTGTTTCTCAAGAGAACTTGTTACTTCCACTAACAGGCAGCAGCCAAGAATAACAACAAAGTCTATCAGAGTACCCCAGCACACCAGAAGACATCCAATCAGATGCAACAACAATGGAAGGCTTCTGAGAAGGGAAGGCCCAGGGGCTATGCTGGTTTTTTGTTTCCTAGAAAGCCTGAATGCCCCTAAAACCACTTGTAATAGGCATCAAAAACAGCAAATACACTAAAAACCGCCTACCAGTGCTACAAAAAATCAATTATACTACGCATGCAAGGGGAAAGTGTTACACGATGAGGCCTCTGTCGTAATGATAAACAAGGAAATAGGCAAACAGGTGCACTCTCTTCATACGCAAAATCCTTCTGTTAGTCAACACAAAAGGAGTAACACTGCACCCCCTTCCTCCGGTTCCTGCCTCCAAATGAAATGAGCATTTATTTACAAACGCATTAGCGGCCTGCCGTCTCCCGTAGGGCCACCTGTGGCACACGATATCGCACGGTCACCCGAGAAATACCCGAAATCACACAGTGAAACACAAGGTGAGCTGGAAATCTCTGCAAAGAGTGGGGTTTCAGCTTATTTGTGGTGGCGCTGTGGGGCTGCTGGCAAGCAAGGTGTCTGTTACCCCCGCTAGACTCCAGAGGCAAACGTAGAAGCTTTTCTTTGTGTTTCGGAGTAGGGTGGGAGTGGTCTCAGTGAGTGCTCCCCAGAGGCGCAACTAGAGCCAAATTACGGGGGGAGGGGCTAATTCTTCCAGCAATAGGCCGAGTGGAAATGCAGGTGTTCTCAGAAGGGTTGGCAAAAAAACAAAGCCTCCTTAACAAGTAAATGGTCTTTTGATAGGGTGACCAGAATTATAAAGCCAAAAACCGGGACTTTTCCCAAAAATAGAAGAAGGACTACAATTTTATGTCAACTCAGTGCACAGAATGGCAGTGCTCCTTAGCAAAGAATTACAGAAGAGTCAGTAAGAACATACATAAAATGCCTTTTTTAGAGCCAGTAGCATGCCTGTTAATTAAATTGCTTTCTTACAACAGCTGCTATCTATCCCTGCTTTGCAAAACATAAAAAGATACATCCCGGGGGGCGTGGCTAACAGCTGAGTAAAATGGCTGCTTAGTTGAAGAGCTCCGGGGATAGCAGAGCCCTTCCCAATAATCCGTCCAGTAATCCGGGAAATTACGGTGCTCCAGAGGCCTGACCTGAGGTCCAGGACTAGGCGGCGACGACCGGAGGAACTCCGGAAAGAATCCGACGCCGGGAGGCGGAGAAAACAGTGAGCGGTCGGTGGCGGCCTACCCTGTGAGCGGAGACCGGGGCCTAAAGTAGCTCGAGGCCCGGGAATGAGGAGTGGGTGAGGCGGCGTGCAGCAAGTGGCAAGCCGAAGGCGAACGACGCACCACACATTACCGCAAACTATCACGGACAGGACACTTCACAGGGGCCCAGCGGCGGCCAGTGGCGCAGGTGAAGCGGCGAGGGAAACGGCGCTGACGCGGTGAGGCCCAGAGACAGTGTAACGGCTGGGAGCTCGAGTCCTGGGAGGCCGCCGCAACTGCCGACCTGCAGGACACTGTGGCACGCGGCTTCCAACGGGTGGCGGGGCGCTCCTAGCGCCGGTAAGAGAGTGCTGGTTGCTGGTCCCCCCCCCCCCGAATGGTGGTGGCTTGACTGCGTGGCAAACCCGCAGGCGCTAATTGACGTTAAGGAATCCGGTGCATAGTGCCCGTGGTGCAGGACGGGTGAAGAAGGCTAAAGGTCGTAATGAGAACCATATATAGAGGCGGACCCATAGATGCCCTATATCCTGAGACATTGACTAGCGCACACCTTTAATAACTAATCACCACGCCGGTGCCACTATAGAGATCAGCGCTCAGCAGTTTCCAGGACCTGTGACCGAGAGAGTGATTACTGCTGCACAGTGAGTTGCTCAACCCACCTTTGACGGTGCCATGTCGGGCAGGGGCGCACGAAATCAGACTACGCAGGCTAAGTTAGACAAGTATGCCTACGATAAAGGTTTTCCACCGCTGCCGGAAGGGCACACATCCACGGGCAAAGTGGCAGACAACGAGGGGGTGAAGAAGGTCACGCTGGAGGACATTATGAAGGCATTATTGAGTGTCCAAACTACAGTGGGAACGATCTCCACAGACGTCTCCCTGCTACGCGCGGGCTTCCAGAAAATGGCGGACAGAGTCAAGGAAGTGGAGATAGTCACCAAATCTCTAGTGGCGGACACAACAGAGTTAGAAACAGCCTTATCCCGACTCGAGACAGAAAACAAGTTACTAACGGAGAAGCTCGATGACCAAGAAGGACGCTCGCGATGGAACAACGTACGCATTCTTGGCATTCCAGAGGGTGAAGGCACTCAAGCAATGGACCTCCATGTGGAAGAACTGGTAAAAACGAGATTGCAGCCCAAGGGACTCTCCAGCTTCTTTTCGGTGGACAGAGTTCATAGGGTTCCCGGTGGAAGGCCCAAACCGGAAGCGCCCCCTAGACCGGTGCTCGCCAGACTATTCAACTTTCGAGACAGAGACATAATCCTGCAAACTGCGAGAGTCTCCCCGCCAATCCGAGTCCCTAATTCAACAGTCGCCTTCTTCCCGGACTACACGGCAGCAGTCTCTCAGCGCAGGCAAAGTTTTCTGGAAGTTAAAAAAGCGTTGCGAGCACAAGAATTACCCTACTCCATGCTGTTTCCCGCACGGCTCAGAGTGGTAGCTGAAGAAAAAACATGGTTCTTTGAGACACCAGAAGCGGCGTATGACTGGCTCGAGGGTTGGAGACAAGTGGGCAACCCCCGTCGCGGAAACAGGAATCACCGCCATCGTGAGGAAGAGGAAGACTCCGGAAGTCAAGCATCAAGACGCCTGGAATCGGTTTGCTTGCCGGGGCCGGAAACGGAAGATGTCGGCCACGGCTAACCATACTAGTCGAATGACTCCCGGGAAATTGTCTGCATGCACGGACAACCACGGTCGGACAGGCTATGGACACTGGACCAAAGCAGGCCTTGGAGGGAAGGAAGGGCTAATGCTTCCGTTGGACCCTTTACCTCCGGCAAGCAAGTACTATGGTTTGGAATGGGGAGAAGCACTCTGCTGAGTTGGGTGGCGGGTGGTTATAAGTCCGTTAAGCAGGGAGGCAGGGAGGGAGGAAGGGTCAAAGGGTGGGGAAGTTCGTATTTTGTTTAGTACCGTTGTAGTTCAGAATGGCACTGTTTACATAGCAGAAAGTCGATCGGCTGGCAGATCCTCAATTGAGATGGTTAGGCGCAAATTGCTGACACTTAGGCATCACTCCCATGGCGCTAGGCTCAAAAGCTAACGGCACCCCAAATATGACCCAGGAAGCACAGGTAACCCCTCTGAGGCTGGTAACGTGGAATGTCCGAGGCCTGGGAGACAAGATAAAAAGAGTTCTGGTACTGCAGGTCCTCAAATGTCACGCCCCCACACTAGCTCTACTGCAAGAAACACACCTCATGGGGACGACATGCAAGGCATTAGATAGGTGGGGGTATAAGATGGTGGTCCACTCCGAGTTCTCGTCTGGCTCTTGGGGGACAGGCATCTTGATGCGGAAAAATTCTCCCTTCATGGTTCTTCAGACCAAGACAGATGACCAGGGACGGTTTTCAGCGCTGCAGGGTCAGTGGGAAGGCAGACTCCTTAATGTAGTATCAGTGTACGTTCCACCAGCACTCCATACAGTGGTACTCCCAGCACTTAGCGACTTCCTACTTGCACTGCCGGAGGGGGACCTTATCATGGGGGGGACTTCAATGCTATGATGGACGCCACTGTAGACAAATACCCAGCTAGGCCTCCTACACCTGGGACCTCACGTTTACAGAGCTTTACCGATGCAGTGGGGCTCATAGATGTGTGGAGACATTCACATCCAGCAGCGCACCAATACACATACCACTCAACAGTCCATAATAGTCTATCCAGACTGGATTATTTTATGATGCTAGAAGCCAACCTACAAAACGTTGAAGGTGTGGAAATTAAACCAAGGGGTATCTCTGATCACTCCTCGGTGCTGTTCACTTTCTCCTACCGCCAGAGGACTCGGCGGAGGATATACCCTATTCAGCCCGGTTACCTACACATCCCCAAAATAAAGAAGGAACTCCATAAATCCACAAAACATTTCTTTGAGGAAAACACTAATTCGGTTCGCTCGCCTTCAATAGTATGGGAAGCTTACAAGACCGTACTCAGAGGGCAAACAATAGCATCCATTTCGGGGCAAAACGGGAAAAACAGAAGGAACTATTGGACTTAGAAATGGCATTGCAGGCAGCCGACGCACAACACTCTGCAGATCCCACACCAGGAACGGCACACACATTGCACCTCAGACAGCAACAGCCTAGGGGCTATTTGCAAGAAAGGACGATAGCTAACCTAGCAATAACTAGACACAAAATATATGACGTAGAAGACAAAGCCGGGAAACTGTTGGCATGGCTGGATAGGCGAGAGACAAGCTCTAAGGGGATACAACAGATACGGCAGGCAGAGGGACGACTTGTGACGGACCCGGAGACCATAGTGAACACATTAGCAGACTATTTTCATGAAGTCTACACACCGACCTCAGATGTAACAGACGCGGTGGTAGCAGGGTCCTTGTTGCATATAGAGATGCCAAGGTTAACACAAGAGGCTACTCTGGAATTAGAGGCTGACCTCACGAACGAAGAGTTGCAGTTAGCAATCAGATCACTGCAGTCTGGCAAAGCACTGGGACCCAACGGGATCCCAGTGGAATGGTATAAACAAATGGCAGAAACTCTCTGCCCATATCTGTGGGAAATGTATAACGAAAGCCTACAGCAGGGCGAACTACCAATAGATGAAAGAATAGCAACGATAGTGGCAATCCCAAAGCCTGGTAAGCCCCCATCTGAGTGTGCTTCATACCGCCCTATATCTTTGCTAAATGCTGAAGCCAAAATTTTAGCTAAACTAATAGCCAACAGACTGATGGCCCATTTACCGCACTTAATACACCCGGAACAGTCGGGCTTCATGCCTAACAGGAACACGGCACTCAACCTCAGACGATTACATGGCGCACTGGCAAAGGCGCCGTCTCTGTCCGAACCCGCTGTGATTTTGTCCCTAGATGCGAAGATGGCCTTCGATATGGTAGAATAGCGATACCTCTTTGCGGTCCTCCCACATTTGGGATTCGGCCCTAAATTTTGTGCATGGGTACGCCTCTTATACACGAAACCGGTGGATCATGTTACGGCTAACGGGCACATGTCAAGCAAGATACCGTTGGCAAGAGGAACGCGCCAGGGTTGCCCTCTGTGGCCACTTTTGTTCGCGTTGGCGCTGGAACCTCTGGCGACACTGATTAGAAAAGCCCCATTGCTGAAAGGTATTCGATGGAGGGAGGGCTGGGAGGATCGTCTCTCTCTACACGTGGACGATATACTGATATACCTCATAGACCCGGAGCAATCTATCCCGAAGCTCCTCGACATCTGCAATGCCTTCGGGAAGGTATCAGGATATACAATAAACTGGTCCAAGTCGATCCTATATATACTGCGGGGCCCGGTGCCGCAACATCCTACTGACTACCCGTTGATAGTGGCAAAGGACTCTTTTAAATACTTAGGTATACATATCACCTCGGATGAAAAGGAATTCTTCTCCAAGAATTTGGCACCCCCTATGGAGAGGTTGCGGAGAGATGTGATGCACTGGGCGTCTCTGTCCCTCACTCTCCTGGGTAAAGCGGCACTGTATAAGATGATGGCCCTACCCCGGTTCCTTTATGCCCTCGACAATACGCCATTTCAAGTCCCGCCCAGGTACTTTAGGCAAATAGCTGCACAAGTGTCACTACTTCTCTGGGGCCACAGCCCTGCTCTCATAGCGCAGGCAAAACTACATGAAAGTTGGTACGATGGCGGGATAGCACTCCCGGACATAAAGTTGTATTATTGGGCGGCTCATCTCAAGGTCATTAATGAGTGGTTACATGCACCGCAGGATGACCCGGCGTACAGGGCAGATAGAGCCCAACTGGGAACAAATAATATGCTCACAATCCTATATAACAAAGGACTAGCACTGAAACTAAAGGGTCCTACAAAACATACGGCCACATTGTGGCACACAGCGCTGACACGGTTGGGATGGAGAGGGGTTATCACTAAACTTACCCCTCTGTGGGACTCCAAAAAACGAGGACAATTGAGAAATAGCAAGGGATTTGAACAACGGGACAATATTGGTATTTCCACGGTGGGAGATCTATGGGATGAGGGGACTGTAGTCCCATTTGCCCAACTCCAGCAACAATATGAACTGGGCCCGACTGAGACCTACAGGTACACGCAAAAAAGGCACGCGTTGCTAACAGCGATCCCACTAGACACTGAAGTCCCTGAGGCCTCCTCATTAGAGGACCGACTACTGACTGACCACATGCAAAAACAGTCCACGTCCTTCACATACAGGAAGCTGATCAATAATCTGCCAGATCCGACAGTCCTATTAAGGGGCAAATGGGTGACAGATGTGGGCGACGTAGATGACTCGGAGTGGCAGGAAGCCCTAGCGTCACCTAAGGAGGTGGGAATCCCTGCAAGACTTCGGTTAGTGCAGCTTAAGATCCTGCATAGCGTATACTACACCAGAACCATGTTGGTTAAAATACTGAGGGCACCACATCCATACTGCATGAGGGGGTGCGGGGAAGAGGGATCTTTTATACATACGATATGGGAATGTTCAGCGGTAGCGGACTACTGGCGACAGATACTAAGAACAATATCACAGGTGATGGAGGTGTTGTTACTACCAGAGCCGCGCAGATGTCTCCTCAATATATGGGAGCCCAATGATTTCATGCGCCATGGTCAAACGTAGGTCAATCTGGGGCTCATGGTGGCAAAACGAAATATTGCACAGAAATGGGGTGCAGTGGACTTACCATTGCTAGAGACTTGGTGTAGAGATATGGATCTAACTATGGTAACGGAAAGAACAGTATACACTAATCGTAAAAGTCCAAGAAAATGGACTAAAATCTGGGAGGCTTGGAACACCTATAGGGGGGACATCTGTGACCCAATACCAGAATTGGACTCGTATAGCTCGGATGAGGATTAGGGGGGGGAGGTGGGCTCGATGGGAACTGAACGGCCGAATGACGAAATTAGAGGAAGTACGGACTGTTTTTGCTTGATAACATTATTATTATTAGGGGCATTTGTAAAGCGCCTGGTTTACACCCATAGGCGTGTCCCCGCGCTATGATAAGTGGAGTACGCAGTCCAAGCAGCCGTCACAACCGTCTACCGTCTGAATAAGTGAGTTTTCAGTTTCCTTCTAAACATGGATTCTGAGGACTCCAGGCGTAGCTCTGACGGTAGGTCATTCCAAAGCTTCGCAGCCAAGTATCTGAAAGACCTTCCCCCCATACGTGCTTTCTTGATTTTAGGGATTTTAAGAAGTCCTGTGCAGGAGGAGCGCAGATTCCTAGTGGGCTCATACCTGGTGACCAGACTCTGTAACGGGGCAGGGGCTTTGCCACCCAGAATGCGGTGACACATGGCAAGAGCTTTGAATTCCACCCTGCTCCTCACAGGAAGCCAGTGTAAGGTCTGAAGCGCTGCCTTAGAGGAAGATCTTCTAGGAAGCTTCAGAATGAGGCAAGCAGCAGCATTTTGCAGCACCTGGAGGCGATTAAGAACCTTTCCCGTGGCCCCCAGATACAGCAAATTGCCATAGTCAAGGCGTTAGGTGACTAATGCATGCACCAGCGTCCGGCGGGCCGCGATGGGCAAGAGATCCAAGACCTTCCTCAGAGTTCTTAGAACTCCGAAGCAGGCCCCTACCACTCGTCCAATCTGGGGGCCAAAGGCAAGATCAGCATCCAGCCACACCCCCAGATTCCTTGCTTCCTGACGGGGAGCAGGTGTCTCTCCTAGGCAGGGTGGCCACCACGCCGACGACCATACAGATGGGCATCCCCCCACCACGAGCACCTCGGTCTTACTGCCATTAAGTTTCAGGCAGTTGGCGGACATCCAGGTTGCCAGTTCTTGCATGCACACTCTGAAATTGTCCGCCACCAGACCAGGTACACGCGAGAGGGATATAACCAGCTGCGTGTCGTCGGCGTAGGATACAAGGCGTAGTCCATGGCTTTCAACTATGGCCGCCAGCGGAGAGACATAGAGATTAAACAAAGTCGGGCTCAGGGATGAGCCCTGCGGCACGCCCTGGCCCAGCCCCATCTCCCTAGAATAGCATTCTCCCTGGCGGACCTGAAAGCACCTGCCCATCAGGAAAGACCGAATCCACCCAAGCGCAGCCCCTGATACCCCTCCGTCATTCAGACACTGTAGAAAGGTGGAATGAGCTACAGTGTCGAATGCTGCGCTTAGGTCCAAAAGGATCAGGGCCATGGTCTGGCCCTCATCCACTCCCTGCCTTATAGACTCTACTGCCATGAGCAATGCTGACTCCGTCGAATGGCGAGGACGGAAGCCAAACTGAGAGTCATGTAGTAGGGAGGCTTCCTCTACAAAGGCCATCAGCTGAAGGTTTACAATCTTCTCAGCAACCTTCGCCATGTATGGTAGAAGAGAAATTGGACGAAGATTGTCCAACTGGTCATAGCTGATGTTGGATTTCTTTTGGAGAGGAAGGACTACTGCACGTTTCCAGGCGTCAGGGACTGTATGGGTCCCAAAAGAAATGTTCAGTAGGTGGCGAATATACGGCTCTAGTATATGCAGACTGCCCATCAGGCGCCTAGGTGTAGTAGGATCTCTTGGGGAGCCAGATTTTATTGCCCCACAGATCTGGATGAGTTTTTCAGTAGGCGGGGTGACCAGTGTAGTTAGCACCTGATGTCCTCTCCTAACCCCGCACACTGCTGCAATCTCGGGGTCAATGGTAGCTTGGCTTGGGAAAGCCGAATAGATAGTTGCTACCTTATTGGCAAAAAACTCCGCTACTCGGTTACAACTGTCCACCGTACAGAATTCTTCTGGGACTGCTGCAGGCTTCCCACCCGAGAGCGATTTGTAGATTAAAAACAATTCCTTCGAGGAGTTTTCTGCTTCCCTGATCCTGGTGTCATAGTACATCTTTTTTGCCTTTCTAATTAATCTATGATAATTGCGCCTACTGACAACATAGTCCATTCTAGCTGTGGTGGCAAAATCTAATCTCCACTGCCTTTCTGCACGTTTGCACACACTCTTGGCCATGCGCACCTCTTCTGTATACCAAGATGCCGTTTTCAAGGCACGTCCCTCCGTTCTACTCAGGGCAAGTGGGGCAACCTGATCCAGGGCAACCCTAATGCGCTGGTTCAGGTTATTATTAGCTTTTTCCACATCCCACCCCCGGGTCACCCCCCATCATGAGTGCCTCATTAAACCTGGCGTGGGAAAAGTTAGCCCATCTCCGTCTCGGATGATGTAATGCTATTTGCTCCGGTACTTTAGTTCCCGGGATGTAGATCGAGAAGGGCACCAAGTAGTGGTCCGACCAAGGAATAGGTACGGGGGTCCCGGCCTCCACCTGTCCCCAGTTGGCAAAAATGGGGTCCAATGAGTGGCCCCGCAGATGGGTGGGAAGTTTACCTAACAGCTCAAGCTGAAGCGCGCTCATTGCTGTTAGGTAAACTTCCCACCCATCTGCGGGGCCACTTATGTTTTCGGAAATGTATCACCTAACTATGCTGCATGATTATTGCAAATGTGTCATCATTGCTTATATGTTAAATGAATAAATAAAAAAAACATGTTAGAAAAAAAAAAGATACATCCCACCTCATCAGCCCACCCTCTCTAAAAACCGGGACACAAGCTTAATTTCCTGAAATCTGCCAGGACAGCTGGCGAAAAAATGGGACTGTCCGGGCAAATTCGGGACACCTGGTCACCCTATCTTTTGAAGACCTGTGAAATACTCGGGTGTGGCTACAATAAGACGGACACCAGACCAGTGTGTGCCAGGGAAGCTGTCTCAGCCCGGGCTGACACACACAAGGGGGGGCTGAAGCCCTTTGAGCCCTATGGGCCTAGCGCGCCTGGTGCTCACTCACAGTGGCCTCAGACCTCCCCATTCTTTCTCACATGGTCAGGGCCGGACTGGAAACCAAAACCAGCCCCGGCAAAGTACTCCATGGGAGGTTGGGGATGCGGCCGGGCTGTTTGCCAGGGCCGATTTTGGATGATTTTGTTACAGGGCCGATATTGCAGCTATGCTGCAAAAATGCCCCTGTAAAAAAAACGGCCCCCCAGAGACCAAAAACTGGCCCCTACCCTGGTGGCCCACTGGGGAAATGCCCAGTGCCCATTATGGCCAGTCCGGCCCTGCAAATGGTTAACAAAATGTGGAAGCTGCCAGTTATGCAGTAGGTTTCGTCTTCACGAACCCTCCCCAAGAAAGCCAGGCACTGGGAAATAAATATGGGTAATGCGGTTTTCTGTTTAGCCTTTGTCTACATCCCACCACTGGGCACTGCTCCTTATGAGACCTGTCTTCTCCTGGCTGTGGTCGACACCGTACTCGGTGGGGTGGGTCTAAAATGTTAGCTCAAGGCAACATGGTTTTTAGGTCGAGCCTGGGCAGTAATGCGCTGCTCTGCGAGGCATGCTGTATTCGAGTATAGACTTGAAGCCCCGCCCACTCTCTGCCTATAACTAGTTAACTGCCAGTGCAGAGCACCGGAAACCACAAGCTCAAATTAAGCACTTCTCGAGTCTCGTTGGCTGTCACGTGTTACATTTTTCCTTGTTTGCTTATGGAATTATCGTTTTGTGCTGAGAGGCTTTTTAGCTGTTACCTTATTCCTCTCTTGATGGGTGACTTTCATGTATCTTCTAGGAAAGTGTCAACTGTTTTTGTTTGGCACCTTTCTTTTAACCTCATCATGCAAACACCTAGTCAGGAAGCATATGACCAAAGAAAATTATTCCTCCAATACACAGAAGAACAAGTTAAGGCCACTACATATCATCACATATTCTAGGTTATGGAGAAATGGTTAGCTAAGCATATACTCTAGCGGATACAGTACATATATTTCCTTATAATGATTCGTCTCTTCTGTGAACGTTCATCTCTTCTATGAACCTGCTTGAAATCTAATGTGTTGAAAATTATTCATATTTGTGCATTGGAATGATCACACCACGGTTGACCAAATGTAGTGAAATTGCCAGAATTATGTAAGAATGAGCACCATTATGCCATTAATGACCACAACATATAGTAGGCGTTATACCAGTATGGTGGGATATTATGTCAAGTATTACCACCATTGTCTAATGGATGCTCACAATGTGCCCCCACCAATGTACCACCATACTGTAGAACCGTTGTAGGAAGGTAGATCCCTGACTATGGTTGCCCCCAACTTTTTGCCTGGTGTTTTGCTGGTTTTCTGACTTAGTTGACCTGGGGCCCTGCTATTCAGGACCCCAGGCCTACTGCTCTCTCTGTAAAATGGATTCCATGTACCTTAGGTACATATCTAATTGGATACTGAGTCACCTTATCAGTCCCTGTACAAGAGTACCTTAGGAGCCCAGGGCATAGGTGTACCCAGGGCCTACCAGGGGCTGAAGCATGTATTATGCCACCCCTGGCTGGCCATCCAAAACTGACACAACTGGCTGCACGACAGCTGGGGCAAGGTGGTGTAATCACCCTTTGCTTTAGATATAGTATACCTATATCTAACCCTAAAAATGGACACACAGATCTCCTATCAGTCACTCCTATGGCAGGCCTTAACAATCCTGAAGGCAGAGTGCTTGGAATCGTGTGAGATAGTGCTCTGGCATGAGCTGAGCCTGTCTGCGGCTTTCGGGATCCATCCCTTAGCCGTTTCCATGATATCGCATACCATATACTCTTAAGTGCATTATAATCCTCGCGGTTATATGCCAACTCTGGTATCGCTTTATCAAAACATGTCGAGTAAGGTGTCATACGAATTGGAATACTAACCCCTCGCCAATTCTGGCGACGGGGTTAGCATTCCACCCTTCTAGAGGGACACAACATGTATGTAACCTGTAACCCCGGTTAAAGTTAGACAGAGCCTTAGCTCCACAAAATGGATGCTGCCACCGAGACACAAGTCTGCCCTCCTGCTGCTGGGAGTCCTCCCAGCCCAGGAGGCAAGGACAAAGGGTTTCCTGCCAGGGGCGGTGCCAGCACCGTCCCAGACAGGATTTTGTGTATTCTAGGTAGGCAGGGCTTTAGAGGAAGGTGACTGCAAGTGGCACCCCGGTGCTCACTGTGCATAGGCCGGCTGAAACCAGTTCCAGGGGCACTCCAGCCCCTGGCCTGGGGAAAGCCCGCCAAAGGAGAGGGGTGTAACCACCCCCCTCCTGGTCCCACCCATAGGGCAGGACTTAGTCGCGTGCCAGCCCCTTTTTGCAGGATAAAGGTAGGAACTGGCCCCCTTCCAAATGAGATCATCTTTGAATCCTGAAACTACTTTCCACGAAAGGAACTCAAGACTTCTTCCCAAGATTCTCCCTTGTGACTAAGGAGTAGTCACCCTGCAGCAGCAGGCACCAACCAAGCATCGCGGTTTGTTGCCAGTCTCTCCTTCGGATCAAGACTGCTCCCGCACGACGAGAACCGGCTTCCCTGGCACCTCTGACCTCAACCTACATCATCAGCCCAGCTGTGATCCGTGGGTGTGACGAGACCTCGAGGGACCGGCCCTCTTCAGAACTGCACGACGCTTGTCCAGCACGACTCCCGAGTGACCCTCGACTGAGTGCTTTGGGGTAAGAGAAGCCCCGACCCTGAGCAGCTCCAGCACCGAAGTTCAGCCCCCCTGCATCCACGAGATCTGCGTGGGGCCCTTCTGCTCTTTGCTGCCAACCGCGTTGTCCAGGTCGCTTGCCCGTTGGCTAGTGGCCCCCTCACGACACTCCACGACGACAAACACTGCTGGTCTGGTTGCTCCAGACTAGCCCTTGCTCCCCTCCAAAAGAGGAGCACCCTGGACCCTCCTGGTCCACTCAAGACGCCATTTTAGGTCCACCGCGTGGGCCTTGCATTTGCCAAGACTTGTTGCCCAATCCTGGGTCCAGCGACGTCGACAGCAAGAACCTTCGTGGGACAGCTCGCACCTCCATCCTGGTTGCCGACAACGCCTCCTGGTCCGAGAGACTGCAGAGCCCAGCAGCGCCCACTCACCTGGCTGAGGTGACTTCGTCCGGTGCCATCCTGGTGCCCACTCAAATCACTGGCTAGTGATTCAGAACTTGGTCCCCTCTGCTTACAGGTTTCTTCTTCCCTGATCCAGGCTTGGATCACTCCGAACTTTCTTCACTGGCCGCCTGCCAGCAACTCTTTCTTCAGGCTCCTGGATCTTCAACGAGGGTTTCCGACGCAACTTCAACCCTATGCAGCCGCAGCCCCTGGGCTAGGTAACCTGAGTACTCCGGTGCTCCAGCATAGTCCAACACCCTAAGTGTTCAGATCCACTCCCGTTTTTGATCCACCTAGTCGGGTTCGCCCGAGAACAGTAACTTTGCAACTGCTAGCCTCCATAGACTTTTTCCCGCCTTACTCGTGAGAGTTCCCACTCTGCACACGACGTCCACAGGCCTCCTGCATCTAATCCCAGTGTTTAGTATTGTAGGCCTAGCGATTCCTGAGTCTAGAAAAGTATTACTTACCTGCTAGCAAGTTTGCATTCCACTTACTGTGTATATGGTTTTTCGTGCCCCTAGGGCATTTGTGTAAATTGTGCGACTTAAAGTATTTTCTTAAGAGTTTTGTTATGTGCTTAGCTCCCTGACTCATAAAGAGTTCAGGGTAGTCTTGTTATAAATAAATATCAGTTTATTTTCATAGCAACTTGTGTGGTGTCCTTTCACTTGGTGTTCAAGGGGTAATGTGATGGTAAAACAGCTGGCTTAACATGCCCTCTAGAGTCTTAGCCTTAGACTGCTCGTATCCATGCTACTAGGATAGCTGGTCTATAAGGTTGACTTACAACCAATCATCAATAAGGGTTGTTTGGACTGATACAAAGTGCTCACTAGAATAGTGAACATTATATATCAGGCCAACTTCTCACATTGGTGAGCAGCGGTTGGGATTTGAGCTTGCTGTTGTTTTACCACACATATCCTAAGAATATCATTTGAAAGATCACATAAGTACTAAAGGTACATATAACTTAGCTTAGAATACTCTGAGTTCTACTGAACCAGCTGTTGTAGCTCCTAGGGCCTAGCACACCCTAAACTACAACTCTAGCAAGGGATCAGTAGGCAAACAAATAGTGTAGGTAAGTGCACCACTTACACCTCACTAGAAAAGCATGTCTACCCATGGAGAGTCTTCAGAGACTCCCCTTGTGGTTATTGACCCTCCACAGGTCACTTCAAGATATGCAGCTCTCAGTTTCCAGGATATGAGACAAGTGTGTACCTCCAGGAAACTGAAACAGGGGTCTAACCCCACCATTCCCTTTCTGATAGGTCTCTTAGAGACATATGATGCGAGAAAGATTTCTCAGCTAGATGGGAATATGCCAGCCTTAGAGGGTACCACTGGGGATCCAGACCTCCACAACACTGTAAATGCAGTTGAGGAGGAGGATCCTGAGGAACTCTCTGGGGATGAGGCAGACAAAGGTCTTGAGGTAGTCAGAAGGCTAACTAGGGCCAACATAGACTTGCTCGGGCTAGGATCTGGGGGACCCCCAGTACTGACCCTAAGTAGGCCTAACCTTGGAGTTAGGGGAGATAGATCTCTTTCTAGGGACTCCAATAGATCTCTGCACTCTAATGCCTCTTCTCAGAGGAGGAGGAACTCTCCCCAGAGGAGATTGACTTCCCCTCAGAGAATGGAGCATGAAGCTAGGATGAGACAGGCTACTCTGAGGATTGAAAGGGAAGAACTTGCCCTGGCCAAAGAGAAGCTTGCCTTTGCAAGAGAGCAGCAGATGAGTGGGTTAGCTCCCACTGGTGGCAGCAATCTCCCAAGAGAAAAAGAGAAGGGTTTAGATACTAAACACCTGACAAAGATAGTGCCCCCCTTTAAACAAGGGGATGACATCCAGAAATGGATGGCTGCTTTGGAGAGGGCCTGCACTGTACAGTGCATCCCCCAAAGTCAGTGGGCAGCTATACTGTGGCTCTCCTTTGATGGCAAAGGTAGAGATAAGCTCCTCACTACTAGAGTTGAGGATGCTAATAATTACCAAGTCCTGAAAAATACACTGGTTGATGGGTTTGGCTTAACCACTGAGCAGTACAGGTTGCTGTTCAGGGATACCCAGAAAACTCAGTCTCAGGATTGGGCTGACTTTGTTGACTGTGCCACTAAGGCTTTGGAAGGCTGGCTACTGGGTAGCAAGGTTACTGACTTCACAGGATTGTATAATCTTATTATGAGAGAGCAAGTCTTAAATAATTGTCAGAACCAGTTATTACACCAGCACCTGGTAGACTCTGATCTGACCTCTCCACAAGAATTGGGTAAGAGGGCAGACAAATGGGTCAGAACCAGGATTAGGCCTAAGAACCAAGGTGGTGACCAGAAAAAGGAATCAACCAAGCCTCAAGAGAAGGGTGGGAATAAATCTGCAGATCAAACCACATCAGGGCCCCAAAAATCCTCTGAGGGGGGTGGGTCCCAGAATCCTTCCAATGCCCAGAAGAAACCTTATTGTTATCCCTGTAAACAGGTGGGTCATTTGAAAACTGACAGCAGTTGCCCAAAGAATAACAATAAGGAGAGCATACCCCAAGTAACATTCCCAAACCTCCTGTTACTACTAGTAGTAATCCCCCAGGTGGTGGGAGTGCCCCCAAGAATTTGGGTGCATTTACTTTGGGAGTTCCTGGGGACTCTGGCCTAACCAGGACCCCAAACTTAGATACTCTTGTCTGTGAGACTGGCATGGGGGTTGCCAACTTCACAACTTGTCCCAACACTTTGGGCAAGTACAGACAGGAGCCCCTCATCAATGGTATAAAAGTTGAGGCCTATAGAGATACAGGGGCTAGCATCACCATGGTGACTGAGAGTCTAGTCCCCTCAAGGCAACTTTTACCTGGTGCCACATACCAGGTGACCAATATTGATGGAGTACAGAGAGATCATCCCATGGCAGTGGTCAATCTCAGCTGGGGAGGTGTCACTGGCCACAAGAGAGTGGCAGTGTCACCAAACTTGCCTGTAGATTGCCTACAGGGGAATGATTTAGAGCTCTCAGCCTGGGCTGAGGTAGAGCAAGAAACCCATTTTATAATGGTAAACATCCATGGTAAGGTTAGTGGGGCAGTGATAGCCACAGCCCCAGTCCAAGATGTCCTCCCTGAACAGGTCAGGAGGGCTGTGCCAGTCACAGCCCAATCTCAGACAACTTCCTTCCCAGAACAGGTTGTCAAGGCTGTGATGGTCACAGCCCACACCCAAACTGAGCCCCCTCCTGAAAAGGTTGGGAGAGTTGTGATGGCCACAGCTCAAACTCAGACAGATGATAGTGTTGTGAAGCCTGAAACTATGGATCACTCCACTCAGACAGAGAGCATTGAGGAGGAAGAGAAATCTCCCTCCCACCAGACTTTAGGAAAGGGTCAGCCTCCTCAGGGAACTGATCTGACCCCTTGTGAAGAAACTGCCACAGAGGTAGTCAGGCCTAGCCTGGCAGAACCCCTGATGTCAGTGGACCCTTCCAAGGTGGGACCCAGTCTGGAGCAGGTAACCTGCCCCTCTCTACCCTGCCTCAGTCAGCCCAGGGCTGTAGAGGTCAGGGAGGCCAGTGTTGGACCCCAAAGGGCCCCCTGTCCAAAATAATCCCCCAATCAGCAGATTAAGGGCACTGAAGCTAGCAGTCCTAGTCAAGTGAAAATAAAACAAACTCCTGAGGGACCCCCCTTAAATTTAGTTAGGGACTTCCCACAGATGGACACTGTTGGGCACAGCCAAACCTGGGACCTGAGGGCCCCAAACCTGACCTGTCCCTCCAGTAAGCCAAACAGAGGGACCCAACCTCCAGCTGTAGGTAGCCAGAGGTTGACCCTGAGAGCCCAAAACAACTCAGTCTTTGAAAGAAAGGCCTCTATGGTGGAAAATGATTGGAGGAAGCTGAGCCCAAAATTAGTGGAGCCTCACTTCAGTACTCCATTTCAGCACCAGCCTTTTACTTTGCCAAAGCACACCACAGGTAGGGATTCCCTATGGTGGAGACCCTCAGACACCCTTAGGGTGAGGGATCGCTTAGTGGACCATGAGATAGAGGGTAACCATGCCAGCGCTGGTACTTCCTTATATGGCCACTCAGGCAATATAGGCTTACCTGGCAAGGATAGCCTTATCTCCTTTCGTTTGGGGGGGGGGGGGTTATGTAGGAAGGTAGATCCCTGACTATGGTTGCCCCCAACTTTTTGCCTGGTGTTTTGCTGGTTTTCTGACTTAGTTGACCTGGGGCCCTGCTATTCAGGACCCCAGGCCTACTGCTCTCTCTGTAAAATGGATTCCATGTACCTTAGGTACATATCTAATTGGATACTGAGTCACCTTATCAGTCCCTGTACAAGAGTACCTTAGGTGCCCAGGGCATAGGTGTACCCAGGGCCTACCAGGGGCTGAAGCATGTATTATGCCACCCCTGGCTGGCCATCCAAAACTGACACAACTGGCTGCACGACAGCTGGGGCAAGGTGGTGTAATCACCCTTTGCTTTAGATATAGTATACCTATATCTAACCCTAAAAATGGACACACAGATCTCCTATCAGTCACTCCTATGGCAGGCCTTAACAATCCTGAAGGCAGAGTGCTTGGAATCGTGTGAGATAGTGCTCTGGCATGAGCTGAGCCTGTCTGCGGCTTTCGGGATCCATCCCTTAGCCGTTTCCATGATATCGCATACCATATACTCTTAAGTGCATTATAATCCTCGCGGTTATATGCCAACTCTGGTATCGCTTTATCAAAACATGTCGAGTAAGGTGTCATACGAATTGGAATACTAACCCCTCGCCAATTCTGGCGACGGGGTTAGCATTCCACCCTTCTAGAGGGACACGACATGTATGTAACCTGTAACCCCGGTTAAAGTTAGACAGAGCCTTAGCTCCACAAAATGGATGCTGCCACCGAGACACAAGTCTGCCCTCCTGCTGCTGGGTGTCCTCCCAGCCCAGGAGGCAAGGACAAAGGGTTTCCTGCCAGGGGCGGTGCCAGCACCGTCCCAGACAGGATTTTGTGTATTCTAGGTAGGCAGGGCTTTAGAGGAAGGTGACTGCAAGTGGCACCCCGGTGCTCACTGTGCATAGGCCGGCTGAAACCAGTTCCAGGGGCACTCCAGCCCCTGGCCTGGGGAAAGCCCGCCAAAGGAGAGGGGTGTAACCACCCCCCTCCTGGTCCCACCCATAGGGCAGGACTTAGTCAGGTGCCAGCCCCTTTTTGCAGGATAAAGGTAGGAACTGGCCCCCTTCCAAATGAGATCATCTTTGAATCCTGAAACTACTTTCCACGAAAGGAACTCAAGACTTCTTCCCAAGATTCTCCCTTGTGACTAAGGAGTAGTCACCCTGCAGCAGCAGGCACCAACCAAGCATCGCGGTTTGTTGCCAGTCTCTCCTTCGGATCAAGACTGCTCCAGCATGACAAGAACCGGCTTCCCTGGCACCTCTGACCTCAACCTACATCATCAGCCCAGCTGTGATCCGTGGGTGTGACGAGACCTCGAGGGACGGGCCATCTTCAGAACTGCACGACGCTTGTCCAGCACGACTCCCGAGTGACCCTCGACTGAGTGCTTTGGGGTAAGAGAAGCCCCGACCCTGAGCAGCTCCAGCACCGAAGTTCAGCCCCCCTGCATCCACGAGATCTGCGTGGGGCCCTTCTGCTCTTTGCTGCCAACCGCGTTGTCCAGGTCGCTTGCCCGTTGGCTAGTGGCCCCCTCACGATGCTCCACGACGACAAACACTGCTGGTCTGGTTGCTCCAGACTAGCCCTTGCTCCCCTCCAAAAGAGGAGCACCCTGGACCCTCCTGGTCCACTCAAGACGCCATTTTAGGTCCACCGCGTGGGCCTTGCATTTGCCAAGACTTGTTGCCCAATCCTGGGTCCAGCGACGTCGACAGCAAGAACCTTCGTGGGACAGCTCGCACCTCCATCCTGGTCGCCGACAACGCCTCCTGGTCCGAGAGACTGCAGAGCCCAGCAGCGCCCACTCACCTGGCTGAGGTGACTTCGTCCGGTGCCATCCTGGTGCCCACTCAAATCACTGGCTAGTGATTCAGAACTTGGTCCCCTCTGCTTACAGGTTTCTTCTTCCCTGATCCAGGCTTGGATCACTCCGAACTTTCTTCACTGGCCGCCTGCCAGCAACTCTTTCTTCAGGCTCCTGGATCTTCAACGAGGGTTTCCGACGCAACTTCAACCCTATGCAGCCGCAGCCCCTGGGCTAGGTAACCTGAGTACTCCGGTGCTCCAGCATAGTCCAACACCCTAAGTGTTCGGATCCACTCCCGTTTTTGATCCACCTAGTCGGGTTCGCCCGAGAACAGTAACTTTGCAACTGCTAGCCTCCATAGACTTTTTCCCGCCTTACGCGTGAGAGTTCCCACTCTGCACACGACGTCCACAGGCCTCCTGCATCTAATCCCAGTGTTTAGTATTGTAGGCCTAGCGATTCCTGAGTCTAGAAAAGTATTACTTACCTGCTAGCAAGTTCGCATTCCACTTACTGTGTATATGGTTTTTCGTGCCCCTAGGGCATTTGTGTAAATTGTGCGACTTAAAGTATTTTCTTAAGAGTTTTGTTATGTGCTTAGCTCCCTGACTCATAAAGAGTTCAGGGTAGTCTTGTTATAAATAAATATCTGTTTATTTTCATAACAACTTGTGTGGTGTCCTTTCACTTGGTGTTCAAGGGGTAATGTGATGGTAAAACAGCTGGCTTAACACGCCCTCTAGAGTCTTAGCCTTAGACTGCTCGTATCCATGCTACTAGGATAGCTGGTCTATAAGGTTGACTTACAACCAATCATCAATAAGGGTTGTTTGGACTGATACAAAGTGCTCACTAGAATAGTGAACATTATATATCAGGCCAACTTCTCACAACCGTCATTATGCTATTGTTGCCCATAACAGTCCTGGAATCACCACCATTGTGCCAGGGTAAACGGTGTGCCAAAGTTGGAGAGCAGAGTGCAATGGATGCTAAAATCTGCTTAGAAATGCTACCATTCTGTCAGGCCCACCTTCATGCCCTGAATGAGAAGAATATGTTAAAAATGACCTGTCATACCAGGGATTCTCTAATAAAAGAGAGGGACCCCAACAGCCAAAGGGGTGGGGTTCCAAAAGACAGTAAGTCAAATACAGTATCCCCTTTGGACAGCTTACAAACTAGATACTACATTTGCAACCTCATCAAACAGAAATAATTAAATCAATACAGTCTAGCAAGAGCAAAGATGATGCAAAAAATGATCATAGTAAAAATGTATACAATTTATTATAACATTCATAAAAACAAAATTACAGTAAATAAATATCTTTGCACAATAAAAGAAATATACAGACAATAATAACACTGTGGGAATAGTACATAGAAAGTATTTCTAATTAAAATAGAAAAGGACACAATAGTCGGACATAATTAAATCAAACTCAAAATTGTACATATATCTTTGAGATGGAGAAGGTATTTAGTCCAATGACTTAGCGTGTCACAATTCAGACTGGCATCGCGTGTTTCGGTTTTGGCAACTTGATTTAAAAGCCAACACCTTCCTCAGGATTAAAATATAAATTCCCACATTTTACGGTATATCTGCAAATAAAAATGTACAATATAAGATACATCATATCTAACTCTAAATTACATCATCTAATACTCCTGCAGGTTGTATGACACTATACTCCATTCATTCAGACCTTCTAAACATTTAATTCACATATAGGCTAATGGCAGATAATCCATTACAGGCATATAACCTTGTCCAGATAGCTTTTAAGGAACAGAATCCATTATACGAAGGCATATAAAAATACTTTCACTTCTTGGCACAGGTATTCTATTAGACTGATTTTATATATGGTTAAGTACTCCCATTATGTCATTAATGACCACAACATATAGTAGGCGTTATACCAATATGGTGGGATATTATGTCAAGTATTAGCACCATTGTCTAATGGATGCTCACAATGTGCCCCCACCAATGTACCACCATACTGTAGAACGTCATTATGCTATTGTTGCCCATAACAGTCCTGGAATCACCACCATTGTGCCAGGGTAAACGGTGTGCCAAAGTTGTAGAGCAGAGTGCAATGGATGCTAAAATCTGCTTAGAAATGCTACCATTCTGTCAGGCCCACCTTCATGCCCTGAGTGAGAAGAATATGTTAAAAATGACCAGTCATACCAGGGATTCTCAGAGTATGCCTTTGCTCCAGGGCCAGCGTTTCACTGGGGCTGGGCATCATGCCATGTATTCCCAAAAGCTGCCAGGAACAAATTCCACTATGCAAGGGTTAGAATTTCACCAGGGGTGGGGAATGGATATACCACATGAATGATAACAATTTGCCAAGAAATACCAATATTGTTCAAGAGACAGCATTTTTGTGGGGTGAAAATAAGCAACATTCTGTGGATGCCCAAAAGTTGACAAAAATGACCATCATTGTGCTAAGGCCGGAATTTCTGCTTGGGCATGCATAGTGGAATGGAAGGTCTTAAAAATTACCACCAGCATGTGAGAGCCAGCATTTAACCAAGAGTGGATAATGGGCCTTCTCCCATGAGTACTTGCAAGTGTTCAAGAATTGCCAGCCCTAAGCCAGGACAAGCAATTTACTGAGATGGGCAATGGGCACGTATGACGACAAGTTGCCTGAAATTATCTCCAGTATGTGAGGTTCAACATTTTACCCGGGATGAACAGTGTGGCATCATGCCCGGAAGCTGCAACTGTCATCTCAAGAATATTTAAAAGTTTCTGAAAATGACTACCATTGTGCTAGGGTCAGCATTTTACCAGAGTGGACAATGGCGATTATCCAATACTTGCCTATAAGTTTCCAAAAATTACCTCTATTGTGCCAAGACCAGCATTTTATCTGGGACGTCTAATGCACCAATATAAAAAAATGTGCAACATCAATGGGCAAATTGCTAGAAAATATCGCAGTTGTGCAATGGCATTATTTTGTTGGGGTACACAATGTACCACCATGCCGCGGGTGCCAACAAGGTGGAAAGAATTACCAACATTATGTGAGAGTGCAAATTTTACCAGTGGTGGGCAATGGGAATTGTCCCATGGATGCCCACAAGTTTTAAAGAAATAATCCCATTGTGCCAAGACTGATGCTCCTCAAACAGCCTGCTACCAATCAGCACAGCCAGTAAAATGGCGGGGTGGCTGGGAGTACCTTTGGTGGGCTGAGGGAGGGGGTGGAAGGTGTGCTTGGGGAGTGGAGTGGGAAACAAAGCAGAGGTGCCTGATGAGGATGAAGGGAGGAGGTAGCGGTACTGAGGGTAAGAGATAAACAGGAGTGTCTCTAGGGTGAGGGTTAAGGCCCATCCAGGCAACAAAGACTCATACACAGTGGCTAGGGAACCACCAGGTGCGTTTGGGCAGCAAATGGGAGGTGGCTCTTGTGCTCACTGCTGGTAGGGGAAACTCTGGTGGAGAGATTCCTTTTTGGGGGTTTCCTCCTTGCTAGGAAAGCTAGCAGTAAAGAAAACTGAAAAACAAGTCCATCTCATTTGTGAAGCATGGAACAAATAGTCACAGACTCAGTTCAATAGCACTAGCCTGTAATGGCCAACTCCTAGATTCCAAAACTATGCGAAACCTTACATTTCACAATCCAATCATTGGCATTCCTTGGGCTGTGATAATTCCAAACTTCCACGGTGTTAAAAACACTAAGAAAGATACTCTGACTTAATAACAAAGTTTTAAGCTGGACAACAATTGCACAGAACCCTCATCAAGTGCATTCATCATTTTTGAACCTCAGTCACCAGATATGGCAAATTCCTTAAGAAAATTGTTTACCCAGATAGCCCTGTCACCAAAATTCTCCCAGAAACCCCCAAACAAGAGCTGCAAAAAGTTTAATTGTGAGGCTTACTCTAAACTTGACTACTTGTTTTCACAATACCACATCCTAACCCAATGCATCTGGCCATATATAGCCATATGTTAGCCCACAAATCCAGGACTCCCCATTATTCAGTCATCATTCTAACTCCAACTTTGTTTGTTGCGTAATAGAAACTAGATCTTCGCACCATTACCCCTTTCTCAGTGTAAAAGAGTTGAGTTGTTGTAATTATTATTATTATTATTAATTAATTTTATGCAGCGCAGCAGCTACCCGAAGGTTTCCCGGTGCTAAGAACGCTAAAAACATGGACAACAGGAACAAATAACTGATACAGGTAAAATCTACTGATTAAAAAGCCAAGTTTTTAAGTCCTTACAGAACTTCTGATACTGTGGTTCAATACGAAGCGGTAAAGGCATAGAGTTCCAAAGTATTGGAGCCAGATGGGAGAAAGAACGTCCCCCCATTCTGGTTCTCTTGATCCTCGGAATTTGAAAATTGTGCTGACTAGCAGATCGAAGGGAACGCGAGGGAAGGTATTGATGCACTAGCGCCTGAAGATACTGTGGTGCTACTCCTGCATTGATCCTATGCATGTAGCATAGAGTCTTAAACTTAATACGATTTTCAATCTTCAGCCAGTGAAGATCACGTAATGCGACTGAGGCAGATGTTCTAGTTAGGAGATTACAAAGCATTCTGGCGGCAGCATTTTGTACTTACTACCTGTACAGAACGTTACCCTAGTTCAGTCTAGATGTTATAAGAGCTTGGACTACCGTTCTTTGAGTGGGCAAAGGAAGCATCCATAGTATTTTTTTCAACCATTTCAAGATGGCAAAGCATACAGAGGCTACCTTGCCAGCTTGTTGCCTCTTATTTAGTTGGTCGTCAACCATGAAACCAAGATTCCGGGCAGATTGTACAGGGATCGGGGGTAGTCCCATCTGAGAGGGCCAATGCTGGGGGCCCCAGAGGGTTTTATTATTGCCAAAAAGAAGGAGCTCGGTTTTATCACCGTTTAGTTTTAGTTTATTGTTATGCATCCAGTCTGCGATGCTTGACAGCCCAGATCTCAGCAGAGAGGTGTCATTATTTGATTTGGTCGAGAGTGAGTAAATAAGCTGGGTGTCATCGGCGTAAGAATACACCGTGAGCCCCGCTTGTCCGCAATAGCAGCTAAAGGGCTGACATAAATATTAAAAAGCAGAGGGCTCAGTATGGATCCCTGCGGAACTCCATACTGAGACACATGAACTTCAGATTTGGAAGAGGCGGAAAAAACTTGGAAGGTCCTATTTGTCAGGAAACTGGATAACCACTCAAGAGCCAGGCCCATTACGCCGCAAGAGTGGAGAGTTTTCAGGAGGACAGGGTGAAAGACAGTGTCAAATGCGGCACTTAAATCGAGAAGAATAAGTGCCACGGTTTCACCTCTATCCACTTGACGGCGGATGTTATCTGTGACACCCAATAATGTGGACTCAGTAGAAAAGCCTGCGCGAAATCCAGACTGGATAGCGTGCAAAAGGTTATGTGTCTCAATGAAATCAGTAAGCTGGACATTACTATGCTTCTCCAAAATTTTTGAAAAAATTGGTAGCAGAGAAATAGGGCGGAAATTAGATGGTATTTCCGGGTCCAAATTCGCTTTCTTCAGTAGAGGCATAATCATAGCATGCTTCCAGGTAGCTGGGACTTTGGCCTCCGAGAGGGAGGAGTTAAGTAGTTGCATAATTAAATTAATTGTCGGAAGGCTTAAAGTTTGAAGAACTGAGGGAGGAAATATATCATTCGGAGAGCCAGATTTGATACTGCTCAGAATTTTACTAAAGGAAGAGGTATCCAGTTGGGCCCATTGATTCAGGACAGCGTTGTTATCTGAGGCATCCATATTACTGAGAAGAGGTTGTTTAGGAAAGGAGGATGCTGCTGGTACCGACCTTTCAAGGTCAGTGTAAATCAGCTAAATCATTGCAGTGTTTGACGTCCAGACATGGGGGCTTCGGCTGACATGAGGCCCCAGAGGGCTCTTTAACTACTTTAAAGAGTATTTTTGGACAGTTTTGGGCTTCTTGGATGGTGCGGTTTGCATGTTCTGCCCGCGCATTGCGGCAAAGTAGATGATAATTATTCAAGGCAGACTTATACCGAGATTTAATTTTGCGGTCATAATACTTACGCCACTTCCTCTCTAAATGTTTGCATTTCTTTTTTTCATTTTTGAGGGCCTCTGAAAACCATGGAGCAGGGGGGTAATGTTTGTTAACTTTTCTTTTTGAGAAAGGGAGACACAGGTCGATGGATGAGCTGAGCCAGGAGTGAATGGCCGTTTCTTCATCCAAACTGGTGATTGAATCAACCGGTCTGGTATTCTCAAGAAGTAGATTGAGTTTCTTTATGTCCAGGTTTTTCAAATTTCTGCCTTTTGTTAGCCCAGATGGTGAATTTTTCCAATGCTGCTGATGTTTGATTTGACTAGTGAATCTAGACCCTCTCCTACTGTCTGTGACAAAGAAATTTTGACTATTAAAGATGTTCAAGCAACCCATCTGCTTCTTTCTTTAACGGATAGAGAAGAAAGCCCTTATGATATGGAGAGGCTTCTAGAGGAACTAGATATTGAAACAGATTATGGTCAGGCCAGTGGCCTGAAAAACAAATCTAGGTGGACCCCAACTCTATCGGAGGGTAATGCTATAGATAATTTTCATAGGCATGTCCTGGACGACATAAACAAAGTAAACATGAAGAACCTAAATGATAAATTTAGATATAAGGACAACCTGACAAAAGGCGAACGTCTTGCACTCTCTATCCTTAGTGACAATTCTAACATCATCATTAGGGAGGCTGATAAGGGGGGCAATGTGGTTGTGATGAATCTCGTTGATTACAATAACGAGATCTTTACACAACTGAGTGACACTTCTTGTTATGAACCACTTTCTCAAAACCCGATGGGTCCTTTAACCATCTTAATCAACAAATTGTTACTTGAATGGAAACAATCTGGTCTTCTGGACGATGACGAATACCTATATCTGAAGGTTTTCAGACCTACTTTTCCTTGGTTATATACTCTTCCTAAAATACACAAAAACCTACCATTCCCGCCTGGCAGACCCATTGTCTCGGGTATTGGGGGTCCTACAGAGAGACTAGCGGAATATGTGGACCTTTTTATAGGCCCTTTAGTAAAAAACTTACCATCTTACATCCAAGATTCTAAACATATCTTAGGAATGATGTCAGATATTGATTGGCAACCTGAAACCATAATAGTCACAATGGATGTGGTGTCCTTGTACACCAGCATTAATCCTGAATTAGGGATGCAAGCAATGGAGAAAATACTTTCCAACCGACCAGCTTCGCTGTGGGCTCACACGAAGATGTTACTACGTATGATGGAAATTATCCTTGACAATAACTACTTTATCTTCGACCGTAAATGGTATCGGCAGACAAAGGGGGTAGCTATGGGTTCAAAATTTTCCCCTTCCATTGCCAATTTGTTCATGGGGGCCCTCGAATCCGATCTCATCTGGGGCCCTAAAGGTTCAACCTATATCGACTCCATTTTATTTTGGGGACGTTACATTGATGATTGCTTTCTTCTTTGGTCTGGCACAATAGACTCGTTGACTACTTTCTTTAATCATCTGAACGACAACACATGGGGTATACAATTTACCATGCAATTTAGCAAAGAAAAGATGGAATTCCTAGACTTGGAATTTTACATAAAAGATAATGAACTCCACAGTAAACTCTACAGGAAACCCACTTCCTGTAACTCTGTTCTCCACGCTTGCAGCTCTCACCCTATACACCAAATACAGGCTATACCTTATGGTGAATACCTGAGAGCCAAACGGAACTGTAGTGAGCCTAGAGAATTCGACAACTGTCTAACTAACATGAGAAACAGATTTCTAAATAGAGGTTATCCCCTCCAAACTCTGAAATCAGCAGAGAAAAGGGTTCGTCGCGCCTCAAGACCAGATTGTCTAAAGAAACGTGCCGAAAGTGAATCCTCGACCCAAAAAATCAGACTCATTACTGAGTTTAATGCGCTACACCACGCAATCTCCAAGAGTTTTAACAAACATTGGAAACTGCTAACTGAAGACTCAACCCTAAGAGAGTGGCTACCAGAGAGACCAGCCATCACATACAGAAAGGGATGCACACTGAAAAACAAACTTAGTCCTACGGTCCCACACAACACTTCAGCCTCAGATTGGCTTACTACACATGGCTTAGGTTTCTTTAAATGTGGTTTCTGTTCTTTGTGTGTTTGGGGTAAACATGGCACTAAAACATTTAAAGGTCATGATGGTGTCAGATACACAATTAGACATAATATCACATGTCTAACTAGATACGTTGTTTACATTATTGAATGCCAGTGTGGCAAGATATACGTGGGCAGTACTATCAGACCCCTTAAAGAGAGATTAGCGGAACATATGCGGGCCATTCAAAAAAGAGATCCCAAATACCCGGTTGCGCTGCATATTGCAGCATGTCAACCACTTGAGGATGAGGTGAAGGTACGTTTCTTTGGTATTGATGTAATCCCCCCAAACATTAGGGGGGGCAACAGAGAACTCACTTTGAGACGTAGGGAAGCCACGTGGATCATGCGTTTGCAATGCGTGGAACACGGGCTGAACTATGACCCAGAGCTTCAATTCTTTTTAGGGAACTAATGCCCCATTGTCTCAATGAAATGTTGCACATGAATCATAGATTCGTAATATGACAATACAATTGCAACTAGATATGAAATCGTTTAGACTGAAATGAGAACTGCATCAACGACTTCATTTGGAGATATGGTCATAAAATTAGTTCAGTTAGGGAGTCATGACTCCGTTACAGCCCTCCTGGGGTTATTATTTACTATATGGTTTTTAATGTGCTGGATTACCACAATGTTAATTTTCACTAAATTATGATGTATTTAATAGAAAGTCTGCCATCATGACATGTAATCTTATAAATTCATATTAAGAATGATATCAATGTATACATACAGATTGTCATGTCACTAGTCACCGTGCGACTTTACTTTTCACTTATGGGTGCTTAAGTCGGGGTTCTCCGAGTTAACACAACAGCGTTGACGCCTATTTGGAATCACCTCACACAATTTCTCACTTGACCGCGTTAATTCATGGCTCTAATTTAGATATGGACAAGTATGCCATCATGGATTTGATCCACCATGAGGCTTAGTTGTTTACGCGATCTGAACTGTTTGTGAAGTTTCACATTCCTAAACAGACGACTCGACTCAATTCGTGAATTACCCTTTCTGTTCTCTATATAAACAAACTCAAGAATTATTCAGGAGATGATGTCAATAGACCATCACGGATCTATAGGTTCACATTTGATCTCATCTTTTAACTTCAAAGGAGATGCTTGGCAAGAGCGCCTAAATTACTAAAAGACGCGAATTCGCCTCCAACCGACAATGTCCTCATACAAAATGTTGCTTTCGTTTAAATTTGTAATTTTCGTTTTTGTTCGCTAGTTTGGCGACTTACAGCGAACTTTTTTCATATCCAAGATGGCGGTCATGTTTTAACGGGGTAATTACACCGGCACGTTCTAGCTAATGATCGAGTTAGACTATATCAGTCTATCCGGTTTCCGGTCACGTGTCCGTCTCTGGAACACGGCGACCGGGAATACACAGAGGAGGGATACCGATCTGGAGGTAAGAACACAACACCTCTGTGTACTTGCGTTTCTTCCGATACATGTTTTAGTTCTGGAGGTATAATCACCACCGCCTCCATTTTTGTGTCTTTCTATACTCAGTTCGCTTACCTACGGAGATTCCTAACCAAGAACCAGCCTGAAAAAACTTTAACCATTCGGATCCCCTCCCGGTACGGCTAAACACCCACACGTGTTTAGGTATGTACGCTATAGACTACCAATGAATTGAACTGCATATGCAGTTATCTGATACTTTATTATCATTCGTTTTTGCTTTTAGTTTTCTCATATGGCTTTATTTTGCTTTTCCTTTTCGTGCATTCTCAGTTTGGAACAAACGAGCAACATTTTAAACATACCAATACAGTTGTGTGAATACATAACTGTCAACCCGGAACCAGGGTTCTCTGCATATTTAATATATTGACAGACCCGTCAATATCTTTACAGGGTAAGCTACAGCTAACACTGCTTTTCTGCACCCTGCGATCACCACCATTTGCCTACTCTTAATTTTCTCCCGTTTTTACTCTTTTGGCAATATATAGATATATCTATCAACTCGTATACATTTTCGCATCGACCCATAGATGCCTGGGTCTTTATACCAGGTAGGCTACAGTTGGTACTAGTGGGGTTTTTCAGAGTTGCATGAACTTTCGATTTTGGTACATAGACCCACCTTGGTATTGAGCATGATATACTCACCTTGTGCTTAACAGAACGGAATAATTGACACGTTTTACACCCTGCTCCTTCACTAACGCGCGTTCCTCGTGAGCGTGAGACGACAAACCATGTGATTTGGGCATTTTATGTTAACAGTAAACGAACTGTGGCAACAGATATCAATGGTATAGCTGCTACCCACGCACTTTAACACCGTCACCAGGTTGCGAGTGTGGATGTGCATGGTTCGCAAATCACTAAACGGCCACTAGGCACGTAACGATCCGTCACTTTCACTTCCGTGCACGTCTTTATCACTGACAAGTGTACCAGATGTGTTACAGTGAAATGTACTATACATATGTTTACTTTATTTCATCAGCCCTGAAGAGTCGTGTTGACTCCACTTCAACATGATGAAACACGTGTCGGCTGATTGTGGATCCAATAAAACATCCTTTTGAAAAAGAACACGAACATAGAGATCTGCTGCTTTCTGCTACTTTGTTGTCACTTTTGTTTTATGTTTCACACTGTTTTGTGGTTGCGAGAGCTTTGCTGTTTACAGTTTATGGTAATCCTTTCGATTGTCTTGGAACGGTTTTAGGGTCATTCCGTTCGCTCTTAACGCACCACACATTAGAACTTAACTCCCCACAGAGTGTAACGTATACCATAGGTAGAGCGCCATCATCTGAAACTCCTCCAAACCCTATCAGCTGTTTTTTTTTATGTTTGATTTGAAATTCGACCAAGAAATGGTCAGACCAAAGGACCGGGATGGCCGGTTTGCATATGACCGTAACTATATTAGAAAAGATTGGGTCAAGCAGATTACCTGCCTTATGGGTGGGACCCGAATTGTGGAGCATGACATTTAAGGCTGCTAAATCCGCTATAAAGTTAGTATTAATAGATTGAGACATGTCATTCAGATGAAGGTTTAGGTCACCCACTAGTATAAAATTGGAGGCTTGAAGCCAAAACGGGGCAATATGATCAGGAAGGGATGTTGCCCATGCACTGGCTGGTCCTGGGGGGCGATATATCAGTACACCGGACAGAGTGAATTTAGGTGAGAGGCACAATTTAAACAGGCCGGCTTCACATTCAGAAAAATCAAGATTGCTCCATTTACATTTGTATTTATTCTTGTATATAATAGCAATCCCCCCTTCTTCTTTACCCACCCGATTTTTCCCCAAAAAGGTGTAATTAGGGGGAGGGCACTAGCTATATCAGGACCTGAGCTGTCATTTAGCCACGTTTCAGTAAGAAAGATGGCATCGGGTAGAGAGCCCGAGAGCAGGTCGAAGATATCACTCTTATGTTTCGAGAGTGACTGACAATTAAGGCTAAAGAAGGTAAATTCTGAGTGTTTATTGTTGCTGATAGTCATGCGGGATATGTTAGCACAGTCAATAACCTGATTACTTATATTGAGCTTGCGGGGTGTAGAGGGAAAACCGCACATATGGCAATAGAGTAGCTCAGAATCGCAATTTAAATAGGCAGTAGAGGCACAGGTGTTATAGCGAAGAGACAGGAAGGTCTTACGTGAATATTTGAGTGGGCCGTCAGATTTGTGGACAAGGGGTATGGTCTCTGGCCCCGTCCGGCCGCGGACGGGCGCAGACGGGCTTGCCTTTGGTGCGTTGCGCGCGTCCGCTGCGCAGCCGGGAGGGGGCACACATTTTATTGCTCTCTAAGCTGCTGGCGGCAGGAAGACTGGAGCGTCAACCCAGGGCTACCCCCAAGATGGCGGAAATTCCCTGACAGTCCCCGTGGCAGCGCCTAATCGGCTGCACGGATGAAGATAAGCGGCGTGAGGAGGAGAGGGAGGGTAGGTGCACAATAAGACAAAATATAAGGGTCTGAAGAGAATTACCTGAATTCGGATGGAAAGTAGACCTATGATCCTAAGCAACACTCTCTAGGAGAACATATTTTCTCTCTCTTCTTATCTATCTCAATTTTCAGCCGGAAGTGAAGCTGTGATGCCTTCATGACTTACAAAATTCACAAAAAACACTTCCTTATAGATTTCAGGATAATTGTTATTTGCTGGTGGTGAAGCCCATCCTTTGCAATATACCACTGTTCCCTAAATGATTTAATATGTTTTCAAGATCTTAAGAGATGATTAATAATCATCAAAATCACCTAGGGCCTGATTTAGTTATAGGCGGACGGCCCGTGGGTCCACCATGAGGATGGAGTGAATGACTCTGTCTCCATGGTGGAGAGGTCACCCACTTAATTTATAAATGACCACCAAGCAGGCGGTCATTTATAAAGGCATTGGCAGGAATAGCCGTCTTGGTTGTTCCTGTCAATGCAATTTACAGTTTGCTGCTGGGTTGCATCGGAAGGACACAGCCCTGCAGTGAACAGTATTCCAAAAACGGGATTTTGTTTTTGAAAAGAAAAAAAGTAATGCTCCCTTCACTATAGGAGGCTTTTCCCATGGTGGGGGGACATTTGATCGGTTTGAGGGTTCCTTACCATCAGATTTTACCTGACGGTAGGGAACAGTAACAAAATACTACATGTCCACCCATCTAAATTGGGTAGGCGGACATGTAGCCATTTCTCCGACGGCAGTTACTCCCCAGGGCCATCGGAGAAGTTTGACCACAGTGGAGACAAAGTAGTCTCTGCCGTGGCCAAACTTGAGGCACACCCGCAATAACATTTGGTGGGTGGACCACTATATTGGTGGGGAAGGAACCCCGCCGCCAATGCGATTGAGTATCCTCTCTGCCAATATACATATATCAGGCCCCTAAATATTAATCACATGTATGAAAAAGGGAAACCACCAGCCTTCATGCTTTCTAATTCACCCACCCCATTGGGCGTAGGTATATAACCTCATTTTGTCTGCCCAAACAAATTCAAGGTGCTTCCACTATAAAGGATGAGTCAGAATATAAAAATAGGCATTTTTTAAATTTTGCCTCTCCATCCAATCAAATGGGAAACCAGCATGTTTCTCAAATGATGGGATTCTTCCATTTCGAAGTGCTCAGACTCCACTTGTTGAATGATCACAGATTTAATACTGTTCTCAAACGTGTTTTTTTGCATCACAAAGAAGGTACAACTTATAGTCCAAGCAAAAATAAATAAATTCACCTCCTGTATGCCACATGTTTGCAAAGGTTCTAGAATAACGTCATACACCAAATTTATATTTTCTTCATATGTCATCCTATCATAAGAATGTTCCTTTTGAACTGAGAATTAATAAAACTTAAATATTGCAATGGAACTGTCTCAACACTCACACGTCTGGTCTTATTTTCAGAATTTGGTGAAGGATTGTTTTTTATCCTTCTACTGGGGCACACAGGAAATTGGAGTTTATGAAGGAATCACCTAAATCTTGTTACCTATCCCTCGATATAAAGACAATATAATTATATGGCGTGACCTCATATGGATGTTTTTGCCAATAAAAATGTGCAATTTCATTATAGGTTAATTGTAATTAATTTTGAAATTTTCTTTGAACTGACATACATGTTTGCCACATTTGGTGTGCAAGTTGCACCCTGACACTTTTTTTTTCTCCACAAACTAAACACTGGATGGACCAGATGATATTGGAATTGCATTTATATAGCGCTTACAACCCTTGATGAGGCATTGAAGCGCTGTACAGTGATTAGCACGATACTCTGTAATCTAAGGCTAGTGGTCAATCCAGTGGCTATTGTTTATAATTTTGAGTAGTTATGTGTGCTCAACAAAAATGGCATGCATTTACTCCAGTTATTTTATGGTAGATTATATCATATACCACTTAGGCATGATCACTAGTGGGTGTTATATGGTTTCAGGTGAATGGTTGGTGAGAAAGATAGACTGACAGAGATAAAACAGCGTAGATTAGATAGTGTTAGGATGCAGGGATAGGGTTTTAAAGAAGGAGTGGTTGTGATCTAGGAAATGGGGCATCAGCCAATTGCAGAATTACAGTAAAAGGGATTCATGGTGGCAGACTGCAGGATGCTATACTCAGAAATGAAAGCCACACATAGGATGGAAGGTAAGGGGCGAGTCACTTTGAAGAAAGAAAGAAGAGCAATCAATGGGAACAAAGTCAAGGTCACTGTTTCATGGATGTTTTTCGGAGTATTGTGGAAGGCTTTCTGAGACAGCTAGTAATCTAAGGATGTAAACTGGAGAAAGAAACAACGCAGGGCCAGCTTTAACACTGGATGTCACCCAGTGCGACAATAATTTTGGGCGACCATGACTGCCTCCTTGGATTCTCTCACTACCACCGGGCGAAACTGCCCCTCCTCTCTCCAATAATAATTTATTGCTAAACTCAGCGCCCCTCCCCACCTGACAAATGCATTCCGGTCCAGGGGAGACATGGCTTGGCAGTTCGGGCCGGACTGTTCCCATGAGGCACAGGGTCAAGGCTGATTTGCATATGGCCATGTCTGAACTGGGGTGGTGTAGTGAGCAAAAAAACGATGGATTTAGGCCCAGATCTCTGTACTGGGGTGAATGTATGACATTGTTCTGCATTCTGTCCATCAACTTGTTTTTGCATTTGCCTCCCCACCTGACGGCAGTGTCCCTTCCCCAGGTCAACGCCCAGTGCACCCACACCGGTAACACTGCCCTAAAGCCGGCCCTGAAACAACGTAACATAAAGTGGTCCATGTCTGGGGCAGGCAGCTTAAACATTCAAGTCCAAGTATACACATCATTTAAACATTAAGAGCCCAAGCCTCCTGTCTGCCAAAGTTAGGGCATCCCTTTGAAACTTTATAAGGATTATACCAAGTATGGTGCAGGGTTTGTACACTGCCGAAGGAGAGGTGGAGTAGATACCTTCTTTGGAGATTCTCATGTAATGATCTTCCCAGAGTATTCTGCATTAAAGGGAGTTTCACTGGCTAAAAAATGAGTTATTTGACACCGACCAAGAAACTTGGCAATGTGCAGTCAGATTTAAACCTTGTTTTCTTACCTAATCCCATTCTAGGTTGTTTCTATGGCACAGCAGAGCAAGCACTGAAAGGAACAAATGCCTAGTGCTAATATCCCATGTGTATGTGGCCTTTGTGTTATGCATTGTATGTATAAGTGAAGCACAGTAATGGAGGCAATGCTTTGAGGCTTGAAATCTTGTGCTTTTAAATTCTGGCCTGCTACTCCCAAACACCAGATCCAAAGGCATCCTTCACAAGAGCCACTGTGTGGGTTTCTTCCATTTGTTTTGATTAGTTCTTGTGCAATGATTGTGCAAGGTGCTGTAAAGGCAAGAAACAAGTCACATCTTGTTCGGAAATAAATGACTCATCGCGCTTCTGTGTGGTGGTTTTACTTGACAAACAAAATGCCTACCTCACCCAGCGGAAACACCGGAAACACCGTCAGGTTCACCTTGCACCTACATTTAAATCTCTTCTATTGTAAATAAATACGAATGTGCTTACTACTAGCAATGGCAGGCGATGACATTTAAATAATTCTTCATTGTGGGCATATTTACTTAGGGACAAATGCCTAGTTCTCGGTTTTCTCTTTTGATTACTAGTGTTTTTTTTGCATTTGTAACTTTACAAAAATGTAAAACCACCTTCCCCCATACATTTGCACTGCAAGATGCGTCAAGGTCAATCAGCTATTGCAAGATATGAACGAAAAAATGGGCACTAGAGGAAATCAGAAATGTTTTGGTTCCATCACATGAAAATTGTACTGCCGCTTTCAGCAACTGCCATCAAGCGCTGAGACTATTCAAATTGTAACAACGATACATGGATAGTGTTGATAAGTCAGAAGGTAACAGTCAGGGCTCGAGTCGGGGTACCACGCGGGTGGACGGCGTCCCCCACTTATTTTACCGGGAGCTTGATAACTAGAGCAAATGGTGCCAAACATTCACTCTTTGGCCCCTCTGGGGCGAGATTGGAGCTCATTCAGAACGCTGCTCACGCGCTGGCTTCTCTAATGCAATTGCTTCTAAGCGGTGAGTGAGGGGAGGCAATGAGTCTGATGGTGCAGGCCACCTTTCGTGACGTCACTCCCTGTCATGATGTCAGCGTCCCCCCACTTCTTTTTTAGAACTTGTACTTGGACAGGTTCGAGACTGATTTGTGTTTGTCTGGGTTTAAACTGGATTGGAATGGGGAGCAAAGAAACAATGGATTTAGTCCCGGATCTCTGTACTGGGGTGAATGTATGACGTTGTTCAACATTCTGTCCATCTTGTTCTTTTTGCATTGGTTTCCCCAAGGCACCTTCCATTGGTGATTCACAATTGGTGTTTTCCTGATAAATTGAGGAGAAATAACATGTCTACTCTACAGAGTTAATGCCCACCTCCAGACTCTTTTGGGGTCTTTGTTTACAGCCTCATTGAATCAGATACAAAAATGTTTTTGTATTTTTGTCCATGAGTGCCACTTGGAGTTCCCCCCACATGCTTTATGTGTTAGTTGCTTCTTTTTGTACCTACTTGCTTGGAAGTTTCTCATGCATTTTTAAGTATGTGTTTCACCCCACCTACCATCGTGCCACGACTTGATCTTAGCGCTTTCTTTAGGTCCTGGTTATGTTACATGTATTTGTTATCAAGCCGCTCTGACGTTATTCAGGTGGATTTGGATGGTACACTCCAGTTCCCATGACTGATAGAGTCTGAGTTACGAAAAAATTCTACACCCCCTACTTGCCCCTCTATCTAGGCTCTCATCCATTTTTGAGAGCGCCTCAAATTTTTGTTTCCAGGTTGTGCTCTCCTAGTAGTTTTGGTGCTCATTTGTTTGGACATCCCAGGTTAGTGTCTTCCAATTGTCCGCTGTGAAGACTAGGGGCCAGATGTAGGTACACAACCAATGCCATAGTTTCTAAGGCAGTTCTCATTTATTGATCTGTCAACAAAACTGGATAAACCACGGGTACACCAGGAAATCTCTAATCTTAGAGATTTTCAAATTGTCTCAGTCTGATGCCTTAATAAAATAAAATAGCCCCGCTCTGATCCACATACATTGAAACAGCACAAGACCCACAAACATTTGACAAATTGACAAAAAAAAGGTGGGGAAAGCGAGATGGCACCTCACAGGCGCACCACCAATGGGACCCCTGGCTGGTACTCACCAGGTTGGCCCTGTTCTCATCATTGGTGCCATCAAGCCTTAACGGAAACGTGTCTAAACCCAAGGTGAAAAGACAGTGAGTGGTGCAGTGGACACAACTTATATGTGACAAAACTTATGACATTAGACATATAACATATAACATATAAGTTACTGTGCAACCAGGACCAAACAATCTTTACTCGTGTTCCCTTCTTTGTTGCAAACAGTATACACTTAAACATAAAAAAGAAGGCTGTGATTCACACCCTACTTACAGCCGACATGTTTCATTGCCTTGGTTTGTATCAGGCAATTTCCTCAGGGCAAACCAATTAGATGCCACTGCACAAGCCACTGACCATTATGTGCCTTTAGTTGGCCATGCCTCTTATACCAGCCACGAGGAATATAAAAACAGGGATGCAGCCCCCATTGGTGAGCGTGCTCCAATCTCCCTTCGATTATGATACGGTGGAGAATATTCGTCCGGCGTCTTCACAGCACTTCTCGTTTCCGTTAAGGCTTGATGGCACCAATGATGAGAACAGGGCCAACCTGGTGAGTACCAGCCAGGGGTCCCATTGGTGGTGCGCCCGTGAGGTGCCATCTCGCTTTCCCCACCTTTTTTTGTCAATTTGTCAAATGTTTGTGGGTCTTGTGCTGTTTCAATGTATGTGGATCAGAGCGGGGCTATTTTATTTTATTAAGGCATCAGACTGAGACAATTTGAAAATCTCTAAGATTAGAGATTTCCTGGTGTACCCGTGGTTTATCCAGTTTTGTCGACAGATCAATAAATGAGAACTGCCTTAGAAACTATGGCATTGGTTGTGTAATGACTTATTGAGTGGAGGGCGCCCTAGTTTTGTTTTTCCCTCTAGACTCCTTTTTGGTTTCGCCAGATGTAGGTAGCCAAATACCAGTCGGTAACGGCCAAAAATACCGATTTCCGGCCGTTACCGACCGGTATTTGGATATTGAGATGTAGGGACACAAAAAATACAGATTCGGTAAAAACCAGTCGGTAATTTTACCGAATCGGTAAATTTACCAATTCGGTAAAATTACTAAATCGGTAATTTCACCGAATCGGTAATTTTACCGAATGGGTAATTTTACCGATTCGGTAAATAAGAAATGCAAAAAAGAGTTTTGAGATGTAGGTGACTTCTAAAATACTGAATTTCATGAAATTTGGTATTTAAGAGTCGGTATTAACCATGGATTGAAAGCAGGTGGTAACCAGGTTCAGGCTACAAAAAAGGGCCCAAAAGGCAACAGTGTGACCAGAATGGCGGCATTCTACGTGATAGCAAGGCGGCTACGGCTACAGGCAGCAGGAGAGAGGGTCTGGAGAAGGGAGGAGCAGGTCTACAGGCAGAGGATAACGCTATTCCAACTAACTGAGCCAGAGATACTGCAAAGGTACAGGCTACACCCCAACACCATCCTGGACTTGATCAGGGACCTGCACCCACTTTTGGAGCACCCAACCCCAAGGGCGCACGCCATCCCACCCCATGCGCAGGTGCTGTGTAGCCTACACCTGCTTGTTTCTGGGAGTTACCAGAGTGTGATTGCTGCGGTAGGTGGGGTGTCCCAGAGCTGCCTGTCCCGTTTCTTCCGCAAGTTCCTAGAGGCCATGATGCAGAGAATGCATCATTACATCAGCTTCCCTGACACTCACGCCGAACTGCTCAAGACGAAGACTGACTTTTATCAAATTGCACATTTCCCACATGTCATCGGCTGTATCGATGGCACCCACATCCCAATATGCCCACCTGCTGCCACAGAGTACATTTACAGAAACAGGAAGTCAACCCACACAATCAGTGTACAGGTAATCTGTGATGCCAAGTACATTATCACGGACATAGTGGCTAAGTTCCCAGGAAGTACCCACGACTCCTACATCTTCCAGAACAGTGGGATCTACACACGCCTGACAGAGGGGGAATTTGGCAAAGGATACCTGCTAGGTAAAACACTGTGTGACACTCCCTTGATACATATTGCAGATGTATGTGTATGTGTGCATGTGAGTAATGGCTTTCTCATTTACAAATAGGGGATAGTGCATATGCGGTCCGCTCTTTCATCCTGACACCCTACCTCAACCCTTCAACCCCCAGCCAGAGACGATACAACGTGGCACACAAATCTACTAGGAACATTGTGGAGCGGACATTTGGGCTGTTAAAAAGCAGGTTCCGATGCCTCCACAAAAGTGGAGGGGCACGGCAGTACTCACCAATCATCTGCTGTAAGATGATTGCAACTTGTGCAATGTTACACAACCTTGCTACTAAGAAGGGCACCGAGGTGGAATTGAGCGAGTATGAAGACCATGATGATGAACATGCACTGCCTGAACCCAACACAGCAGGAGTTGCAACACCAACAGATGGGAGACACAGACGGGCAGAGATCACACGCAACTACTTTTAAGTAAGTAAAGAGACAGAGACAGGGGTTCAATGTGAAAGACGTAGTTTAATGGGCACTACGGTAAATGTCAAATGACACATCTTTCTACTCCAAAGTGTGCCTAGCCTAAGTAGGCGGACATGGGTTACCTCACCCTAACATGTCCTCTGGAGTGTGGGCAGCATTACTGTCTGCGGCCACGCACAACACTGCGGGATGCCTGTGGTTGGGATTGTACATTGGCTGTTGAGCCAGGACCTGTAGTTTGTCGTCTGCTGCTCCTCCTAATGTCCTGTATAGGGGTGCTGCTCCTGCTAGTGGTGTCATCAGTGTCCCCTACACCTTCATTTCCTGCGTTGTCTGACTGGTTTGCCAGCTGCACGTCCATCGCTGTTGTAACTCTCCCCATCCCCCTGGTAAGATCTGTGCAGCAGTGCACCAGCCCCTCCTGCATTGCAACAGAACGGCGACATAACAGGGAAGTTGCTGTTGCAAGATGGTTCATGGCCTTTGTCTGATGTTGCATGCACTGCCTCTCCCTGCGCCTCTGTGTGCGGTCTTCATGCAGTTCCTCACAAAGTGACATCACGCACTGGGACATGTCCCTCACCCCATCTGCCATGTCCCTCATGCTATCCACTATTGAGGAGATTCCCCGGTTCATGTTTTCCATGTTACTGTTCAGGTGACGCATTTGTCTTTGTACTGCAGTAATTGCTTTTGCCTGCAGGCGCTGTACCTTGACCATCGTGGACTCCAGCCCACAGAAGACCCCGTCACCATGGCCACTTGTGCTTTCCTCCCGGACCCTACGGCGTCTTGCGCCTCTGTGCACAGATACAGGAGTGGACGGAAGACCAGCAATGTTTGCCTCCACTGGCTCATTTTGATTCTCCCCATCCCTTTCCTGATCAGAGAAGGTTTGAAGGATTTTTAGCGGGGGAACATCATGCCTCCTGGGCCTGAAGACTTCCGACACCTCTGAGGCTGCTGATGGAGAATGTGTTTGTGGGTCCTGGTGTGGAGAGTCATAGAGCAGAGGCGATGATGGATGTTGTATGGTGCCTGCCTCTGGTGTGGCAGCTGCATGTGTACTGGGTGCTGGAGGTGTTACAGTGCTGGACCCTGCACTCCTGGATCCATCCTCACGCCTCTCCCTTTGGGGTGCCCTCTTCTCCCTCTCCTGCACATTCTTGCGCAATGACTCTCCTGTGGACAGATATGTACATTGGCTTAGTGGTGCTTTCACCGTGTATTTCTATATTAAATCACAATTCAGTCACACAATTTCATGGTCCTCAACTGCCTCTAAATGTAGTGTGTGGCATGCCTGACATTCTTTCATGATGACTGCACTGATGTATGTTGAAATGACTACCACTCCCATGATGCATTGCTGGTGGGTGCAAAAGCCTGTACTGGAGTGTTAAACACACAGCCACATTGGGGGAGGGAGACAGGCAAGGGGGGATGAATTATGGACATGTCACTTACCTTTTTTTGATGCAGCTCGGGCTGAGCTGTCAGCATCACCAATCCCAAATATGCTCTCTGGCTCCAGGGTGAACTCCACTAGCTGCTCCAGATCCGTAAGGGCAGGTGCCCTGTTCCTTCCTCCACCTGTAACATTGGCCTCTTCTCTCTGTAAAGCCAACTTCTTCTTCGTGATGATCCGCAGACCATCTTTTCTTTAGGTCGTCCACTTCTCTTGTTGTCACCCCTACGGCATTCACCTTAGCCTGAATACCCAGCCAGGTATTCCTCTTCACAGCCTCTGCTACCTGCAGAGACTGTCTTCCAAACAGCTGGGTGTGGTGTTTTACCACCTCCTCCACCAACACCTGCAGTTCACCTGTGGTGAACTTCAGTTTTCTTTTCCTGTCAGCACCTTCCCTCTGGGAGTCTTGTGATTCCATCCTGCACTTCTGCACAGCTCAGCTCAGAACAGCCAGTCAGTTGCTCACAGCTCACCTGGATGTTCAGTTAGTCTGCACCTTCATGGGTGTGGCCACTTCCTGGTTGTGGGGTGGGGTGAATGCACAGGATTGGTTGGTTCCTCTGTTGCTTGGTTGAGGGGCGGGGTGGGGGCACGTGATTGGTTGTTAGCTCAATTGCTTGTTTTTCGAATCTCCGATTCGGTATTTACCGAATTGGTAAATACCGAATCGGTAAATACCGATTCGGTAATTCCCATTCATTCCTATGGGCATCCAGGCCCATAGGGATGAATGGGAATTATCGAATCGGTATATACTGATTTGGTAAATACCGAATCGGAGATTTCGAATTTTACCGATTCGGTATTTTTTTGTACCGATTTTTTTTCCTACATTCCATTTTCCATTTCTAAAATATCGAATCGGTAAAATTCGGTATTTTAGAATCGGTAAAAAATATTTACCTACATCTGGCCCTAGATTTCTAGTTTCAAAATGCCAGACTTATTTAGATGTCCAAAATTCAAGGCAGATTAAACACAATTTTGCAATTAAAGGATCATAGTTGTTTTGTGCTCCTGTAAAATTTCCATATGTATGACCACATGCTATGATTCTAGATTGATCATGATATAATCTATTGGACTTGCTCATTTCTCAGTTACAAAGGATTTCTCGGCTGACCTGTCTGAAAAATTATGTGCATTTAGAATGTGTATTGTGCTTGATACCATGAAGTTGCCCAGTTTGTCCTCCTACCTTGGTTCTTATAAAGTCAGTTGAGTCAATGTAAGGAATGCCCCGTGTGTCTTTCCCGTTTAGAATCTCCTGATCCAGCATTGTTGGGTGGAGTTTGATATTAAAGTCGCTGCAAATCAATATTAGTTTGGAGCTCACTTTCCTTTTGGTTTCATTCTCTGACCTACTCAAGGTCTAACCATAGTGACGTGCAACTATAGATTGCATTTCTATTGAGACAAGGTCTTTGCCCATATGGCTAGCATGTTCAGTGCAAGATTGTCTTCGCCAGTGTTGATCGTGGACTGAGTTGGTGCCCGTCAGCTGTTCCATTTTGCTATAAAAAGATTCCGATCACCCATGTATCTGTTTGTTTTCCCACTTCTGTGGTTCCAATGGATACAGTTCTTTGTGTATTTCAGAATCTTGGTAATGCAGCAACATATTGACATGCAATGTTTTTTTAGACTATAGATCATTGAAATGAATGTGAACTTAAGTAACCAGTGGTGCAGGGCAATTCTCTCGTGGAGAGTCATTTTAATGGTGCAGTTGGTTTCGTTTTTGTCAACCCTGTCGGTGGCTTCTATCATGGCTTGAACTTTACCCTGGCCTTCAGTACGTCTAATGGGGGCTGGATTGTTCAGCTACTGATCAACTTGGTTTAGTCGATTTCCAAGGAAGGCAGGCCTGTGGAATTTATTCTCTGCGATCTGTTGGGACTCTCTGCACGTAGGTGTGCTTTCTCCATGACGTGTCACATAATAAACCTAAGTTTGTGGTTGCAAACTTTTTGTCTCGTTAATCTACAGGTGGGCCAGTGTCCGGGATGTTACGGTCGGACGCAGGTGCAATTTTAGATGTACAGTCCCCTTCTAAACGTAAAGCGAGTGCTTTCATATATAAAGTTTTCCCATGAGTCTTTTTATCTTCTTTCTATGGCCGCTGTGTTTTAATTTAAAAAAACTTGCTGCTATGGGTCACTGGGTGAGTTTTGTGTAGTAGTGGGTGTGTCCTCCTCTGCTGTTGTCTCCAATTGCTCTGATTCATGGGTAAGCTTACCATTCTCCGCGGCTGGTGCTTTTTAGTGGTTGGTCTCTTCAGATAAGCTGCCCCTCTTGAAGTCTATTAGTAGCAACCACATAACTTTTGTGACCTCGCCTATATTGTCTAGAAATGCAGGCCATTAAAAAAAATGGGGAGCAGGATGCTTCTTCATTGATCTCCTACTATACACTAAGTTACCCCCATTCTTCGTTCAGTGGGAGAAGAGCGCGTTGACGCTTCCGGCATTACCGCTGTTTGAGCCTCTAGTTTTGCTGTCTGCGTTGTCAAGCCCCTGACAATTATGCCCTGGGTCCTGCACATAGTTCTCATTAATGCTAGTATCGGTTGAGCCTGAGCAGCTCATGTTTTTACTTGAGATTGTTGTTTACTAGTGTCCATTTTGCCCTGTGCTGGACTAGTATTAATACAGCCATTTAAGGTGCTATTGAGAGTACCAATGATAACAGGATCCAAACTATGCAAATAAAGACAAGTATCCATCATAGCTATAGCCTCCTCCTTCATCTTGAATGAGTTCTCTACGTTGAGGGTACTCTCTGGTACTTTGGGGCGTATTAGCAAGAAGAGGCGATAATTATCGCTAACCCAGGTTTGCAGCATTTTTTTTATCGCCGCCTATCGCTGGATTTCATCGCCGAGATAGCACGTTATTAGCAACGCTTATCTCTAAGGTGATAAATAATCCAGTGATAGCGGAGAAAAACAGAAATAGAGTGAGAATACTAGCGCTAAATTAACTGCGATAATGAAAAGCCTGCTAATAGGCAAGTGTGTACTTAACCTAACAATCCACCCCCCATTGACAAGATGGCTAAGTCAAGTTTTTATCAGGCGTTAAAATCAAGCGATAATCTTGGTTAGTGAGACTTTTTTTATCGCTTTGCTGGCATTGATAATAGGGGGAAGTTGTGTTTGCGACTGTTTCCCTTTACTTTTAGTGAGGAACGCCTACTTTGCATGTCATTAGCGATAAATATCGCTGACATGCAAAGCGGCAAAAAAAACGGGCGGTATTTCCAGTAAACTGTCGCTAACAACTGTTAGCGACAGCTTGCTAATAGGGCGATAAAAATATCGCCGCTTTAGCGGCAAAAAGTGCCACTAAAGCGGCGATATAGCCCTTGATAATATACCCCTTTAGGTTTAGATAATGGTGCACTGGCTCGTTGTAGTCCACACCTCCCACTTCTGCCATTAGCAAGGAACTGCCCAGAAAGGAAGCTACAATACCAGCTGGAGCCTTGTTTATCTGGGCAGGTACTAGATTGCTGCTGGTTTTGGTATGGCTGAAAGAGCTTGATAGATTAGTAGCAACATCAGTCTGGGGAAAGACCGACAGAGAGCAAGATGCAAAAGTGCTGAGGTTGACAAAAGCACAATGCAGTATCTTGTTGCTTGACATACCAACAATATTAGGCACATCCTGGGAAATGTCTTTGGTGTTTTCTGGCATGACATTGCTTTGCTGTCATCCAAAGCAGTCTGTGATTTTTTTATTTGCTAAATGTATCTTCAATTTAAAAGGAGAAAGCAAATCCTGATGCTTCAGTGCATGATACAAACAAATGGGATGAACTTCCTATTTTAAGGATGCAGTGAGTAAATGTTGCCTCGGTGCTATTTGTGCTTCCTATATCTCGACTGCCTGCTCTTTAGCAGTCTGCTGTTTATTTACCATTAAATATGTGTGCATATCAATAATCTTTTCGATGTTTGTTTTTGCAAACTTTCCCGATTTGGATCTCGTAGATTGCATGATCACTGGTGACGATAAGTTATCACTCTTATCCCCTACTTTCAGTGGTTTAAATGGAATTGCTCAAGTGCAGGTACTCAATCTGCTGAGTACTTGTTTGCTCTTGAGAATAGTCAACCGGATTGTTGGCACCAGAGCGATAGGCGATGCCAAACCTGTACACTTGCAGCTGAACCACCCATCGTTCAATCCTAGGGGGAGCTAGGCGTATGGTTCCCGCAAACAGGGGGATGAGCGATTTGTGGTCGGTCACCACCTTAAACTCGTGGCCATATAGGTAGAGTTGGAAGTGTTGACAGGCCCACTTTATGGTGAGGGCCGCTCTCTCGATCTGGGCGTACCATATTTCAGTGTCTGAAAGTGCCCTACTAGCATAGGCTAATGGCAACCAGTCCTTGTTGGTGTTTTCCTGCATAAGCACGGCTCCAAGGCCAAGCAGGCTGCCGTTGACGATCAGCTCTGTTCTTTTTCCTGGGTGGAGAAAGGCCATGGTGGTTTTATCCATGAGGGCCTCTTTGATTGCCTTGAAAGCTTTGGTGGCTTGCAGACTCCATTCCCACTACACGCTGGTGAGTGTAAGAGCCCTCAGGGGCTCAGATAGAGAGACTATGTTGGGTATAAAGCGTCCACAGTAGGTTGCCATCCCTAGAAAACTGCAGCCTTCTGTTGGATTCCTGGAGGTTTGTGCAGTTTGTATAGTGATGGATTTCTTTGGATCCAGTAGGAGAACAGGTATCTAAAAAATTAATTGGACTTCTACTAAAAAGAACTCTTTGCCTTGTTCTGGGTGGGGCCACAGTCAGACAGGTGGCGCAGCGTGTCCCAAAGGCACACATGGTGTTCTTCTAGGCTCCTTGAAAATATCAGGATGTTATCTCATAGATTGAGGACCCCCATCAAGCCGGACAGTGTGTCCTTGAACGCGTTTTGGAAAACCTCTGACGCTGAGGAAACGACAAAACTCAGCCTTTTGCATCTTCTCGGGCCCACATGTGTGGAGAAGGTCTTTATGTATCTGCTTTCCGGGGCCAGCTCCAGTTGGTGGTATCCGGAGTTAAGGTTGAGCTTCGAAAACCACTTGGCCCATTGAGATCCGCTAGGATGTCATCCATTGTGGGGGGAAGGTGGTGCTCTCTCTTGAAAGCATGGTTTGGGAGGTGCATGTCAACCCAGAGTCTGTTGGCCCCCGGTTGTTTCAGCTTTGGCAACACTCACGGGGTGGTGCCATTGACCTTTTCGATGACTCTCAGATCCTCAAGCACTTGTAGCTCCTACTCTACATGGGATCTCAAGTGGAAGGGGCACTCCTGTATCACAGGGTTGATGGCTTGACGGTGGTATCTGAAAATAGTTTGAATTGTTTGTGGTTTGAGCTTGCACAGCCCCTTGAATAGTTGTGGGAATTCGCCAAGTGTGGAGTCCGCATGGGAGTCATGGATCTGATTTGCAAAAAATACTAGCTACAGATCTACAGCCATATGACAGCTTAACAGCGTGCCTTTCTTGCCTTCCGTGATGTGGAACTTAGTCTTGGTTGTCTGCTTGTCACTGGTTACATCCATCTCGATCACTCCTCGCAACGCTAAGGGTTCTGTCCCCTTGTAACTGTAGATTTTTGCTGTGGTTTGAGTGAGAGGAGGGTGTGGTGTGAGGAGTTCCTACTGCTTCAAGTCCATTACATTTACTGATGCCACCGTGTCAATGAAGGTTCTCACAATCGTGTTCACAACGTTGACAGAGCACATGGGGGGCAGCCTGCGACTGTGGCCCTCAGGTCCATCAAATGACACCACAAATAGTTCTCCCTCCTTCTTGTTGGTGTCAAAGTTTGGGCCATGCAGAGTGTGCCCTCTGGACCAGGTGTGTTGTCCAGTGACAGTTGCTTGAGGCTAGCGGGCATGGCCCGTGGTTTTGCGAAGGTGGTTCTCGACCTGCCGCTCCAGCACACTTTGGCAAAGTGGTTTGGTTTGCCACATCTGGAGCAGATTTTGCCTTTTGCAAAACATAGGTCGGGCAACAAATATTCTAGCCCGCAGTTTCCGCAGGGCCCGCTGGAGGACATTCTCACTTGCGGTCGTGTTGGACCTGGGCATTTTAGTATTCATTCACCCTTTCTTCCTTGATGGCTATGGGCCTGGAGAGGCAAGGCATAGACGGGTGTTTTTTGAGGGCCACTTCCATTTCTTCAGTGCGTGAGTTTGATAGTTCATGGGACCCGGCTAATATGAGGAAGTATCCAAGGTATTGCTGGATGTCTTAGGAGCAGCGCCGGTGCACCGCTGACCTGCACCCTTGGAGGACCTGGGCCCGGATCTCCTCATGTTTGTCATGGAAGGTGCCGTTGAGGGGCGGCTGTTGCAGCGTCTGGGAGCTCGCTGAACGGGGGAAGAGGCATCACCGCTGCATGGCTGTGGTGTTGTGGTGCCTGTGCGGCATTTCTCGGGCAAGAAGCTGCTCTCACTTGCTATTGCATGCTCATGATGCGTAGGGCTTGCTGCGGGAGTCACACACATGAACTGGAAAACGGGTAGGTGACTGTTCAGGGAGTCCACTCTGTCCACCTCTAATTTGATATTGTCTATTATTATGTTCTTTATTCTCTGGAATTGTTGCCTGGGCAGGTATCTGTGCTGATATAACCCTTTGAGCCTTATTCCTTTAAATGGGCAGTATTTACCCCTTTATTTTTTTCTTCCTTTATTATAATTTGTTTTCCTCTTTCAGTCCATTTATTCACTACGTCTTGATCGGTGGCTCAGAACTGTACCTACTGCAGCCTTGAGTGCTCCTGGTGCTTCCCCAGAGCACCCGCTGCTGGACCTGGTGATTGATGGTCACGCGTTGCCACGTAAGAGGCCTTCCATTCAGGATGCTCTTGTAGGCCCACGAGCACTACGTAGATCACTGCAGGGAGCAAGAGGGAGATGCTCGCGTGGGCCCCACCCCAGCAAATCACCAACCGCTTGCAGTCTCGAGGCTGCGGCTGCTGACAACAGATAGGCGGCGAGCAGGGGATGTGGGTTGGTCGGCAACCAGGCTCGTTGATCTGCACCTACCACAGGACCACGGGCAGGCCCGAAGGTGACAGCAGGCTTTGGATCACCAGCAGCAGCATACGGGGAAGCCTCGTTCAGTGAAGTGATCCAAGGTGGCGTGGGTCCATACCAGCCTTATTGCCAGTGTGGCAGGGGATGGCCTAGCTTGGCTCCACTCAGGTATCATGGGCCTTAGACGCACTGCGCAGAAATGAAACACACACTCACAGTAACTATCTGTGGGTGAAGACCCAGTGCGGTAATGCACCCTTTTATTTATCTCCTCGGGCTGCGCCCGGTCCGGGGAGTGTTACAGGTGGCAACTTTGTAGTCCAGGGGCCAGGTGGCTCTCTACAGGCTACACGGGCTCTGTGTGTTCCAGGGGGGCTTGATTTAGCTCATTGGGGTTCTCCTTACTTCCTTGCCTCCTGGCTGCCTCTGCAGTGGTGAAGGGTCGGCTGTGTGCAGTGAATGGCATCTGCTCTTGGCGTCTGTGCTTTTCTTTGCTTCTGCATCTTCCAACAAGAGTCATGCATTATGTCCAAAGCACACATGGGCAAAGCACCTAGCTTCCACTGTGGCATGTCACTGTGTCACTGCTAGAAACCCGCGGTCTTTCCCATCTCAATTGATCCAACACTCTTGCTTTAAGGAGCTATAGTATAGTGGACTTTTCTTGGAGGTCCAAGAACTTTTTTAATAGTGTAGGAAGCAGGTTATATAGTATTGATGCACAGAAAGAGTGAGGAGAGGGTCCAAGGGAAACAGTTTAGAGACCTGCAAGAAGTAATTCCCCACATACAACAATCATAGCACAATACTTCTCGGGTCTATCATGGAGTGAGGTGAGAATGTGTCTCTCAATAAAGCCCCTCTGGGGAGCAAGCCCTTTCAGGACGAATGCCCTCACCCACCATACATGGCAGGTCCAGGAGTATGAGGGCTTCTGTTTCTCCATTGTCGAGCAGGGTCCTGATGTCGTCGGTGGCAGCGATGAGGGTGGTTTCGGTGCTGTGGTTGCTGCAGAAACTGGACTGGGATGGGTCCAGGATGTTGTTGTCCTCGAGGTAGCGGGTCAGTTGCTTTTTGACGATTTTCTCAGTGACCTTCACCGGAACGGGAGCAGGGAGATGGGACAGAAGTTCTTGAGGTCCTTGGGGTCCGCCTTGGGTTTCTTTAGTAAGGCGTTGATCTCGGCGTGCTTCCAGCTCTCTGGGAAGGTTGCTGTCTCGAAGGGGGTGTTGATGATTTTCCGGAGATGGGGTGTGGTGATTGTGCTGGCTTTGTTGAAGACGTGGTGTGGGCATGGGTCAGACAGGGATCCAGAGTGGACGGAGTTCATGATTTTGATGGGGTCATCGTCGTTGACGTTGAACAATGCAATCAGGCTGTGGGTAGTTGCGGCGGTGGGGGTCTCGGTGGTTGGCGGGGCGGTCGTGGCTTTGAAGCTGTCTTGGATGTCTGCGATCTTGTGGTGGAAGTATGTGGCCAGTGAGTCGCACAGGTCCTGGGAAGGGGGGATGTCGTTGGTGTTGGAGCTGGGGTTGGAGAGTTCCTTCACGATGCTGCAGAGTTCTTTGCTGTTGTGTGCGTTGTTATCCAGGTGGTACTTGAATACGGTCCTCTTGGCGGTTCTGATGAGTTGATGGTGTCTGAGGGTGGCGTTCTTGAGGGCCATGTAGTTGTCTGCTGATCGTTCGCGGAGCCGGTTCTTCTCCAGTTTCCGGCAAATATGCTTGGAGGCCTGAAGGTCTTCAGTGAACCAGGTGGCTTTCTTGCTGGTGTGGCTGTTGGAGGGTGTCTTGAGCGGGACGATGGTGTTGGCGCAGTCGATGATCCATTGTCGGAGGTTGAGGGTGGTGGTGTCAGGTTCGGTGGGGTCAGCTGGTCGGCTTTGGGCGAGGGCGGTTGCTAGCTGCTCTTCGGTAACTTTTCCCCAGCAGCGACGAGGCATCTTTTGGGTGCGGCGATGTGTGGTGGGCTTCCTGAAGGTAAAGTGGACGCAGCGGTGGTCGGTCCAGTGGGGTTTGGAGGTGTGGTTGAAGGAGACGTGGGGGCTTGCGGAGAAGATGGGGTCTAGCGTGTGACCGGCGGTGTGGGTGGGAGCTGTCACAAGTTGTCTGAGTCCGAGGTTGGCGATCAGGGTGGTTCAGTCTCCGAGGAGGACATAGTCTGTGGAGGCGAGGGCGTGGATGCTGATGAAGTCTGCGATGGAGTCGCTGAACTGTGGTCCAGGTCCGGGGGGTCTGTAGATGAGGGTTCCTCTGAGGGTGGTGTTGAGATCGGTGTGGATCTGGAAGTGCAAGTGTTCGGCGATGCTGAGGGTGTCATCGGTGTTGGTCGATACTCTGAGGGTGTTCCTGTGGACAATGGCGATTCCTCCTCCTGTTCCGTTAGCGCGGTCCCTGCGCATGATCTTGTATCCTTCCAGAATGGCAATGGCGATGTCGGGTGTGGAGGCAGGGTTCAGCCAGGTCTCTGTCACGAAGGTGACATCAGGGGAGGTAGAGTCGAGGAGAGTCCAGAGCTCGATGGCGTGCTTGCGTGCGGAGTAGGTGTTGAGGAGGAAGCATCTGAGGTAGTTGGGTACCTTGGGCGTTGTGACTGGCAGGATGCTGGTGAAGTTGCAGTTCTGGCAGGTGAAGGGTCCGTGAGTGCACTTCGGGGTTGCTCTGTAGCAGGTGAGTTCTCAGTCGGGGTTGAGTGCGTGGGGGGTGCTGGCGTCGTAGTGCAATCGGGTGTCGTGGCGTCTCCTGGGTCCAGGGGTTCTGGTGCTGGGCACGGTCCAGGCGCAGACGGGCGTAGACGGGCATGCCTTTGGCGCACCAGCGCGCCCGCTGCACGTGGCCGCGTAGCAGCCTCCATATAAGGGGAGCAGGGAGGGAGGAGTAGCTGGGAGGCGGGAGTGGGGCGGCCTATGGGAGAGCGAGGGGGCGGTGCCGCAGGGAAGCAGCGGCGGGAGTGTGGGGCAGAGCGGGGTGCTCGCAGAGAAAGGGGATTAGCAACTAGTGAAACAAACAATGGCATAAGAAAAAACACTTAAACAATACCAAGGGGCACAGGAATGAAGAGCAGTAAAAACCAGGTACACAGCAGGTGCCGAGTGGCACTATACAGAGGCGAACTTACGGCAGCAGGGGGGAGAGGCAACGACACAGCAGAGGTGCTGTGCGGCGTGGGGAGCGTCCTGACCTGCAAGCAGGGTCATGGGTCTGTCTAGTTGCAGATGAACCTTGCTTTGCCTTACCAGACTTCTGCCTCTGGGTTTTACGTATAACACATGGGGTGTACTTGAAAGGACGGGAATAAGATGCCAAAACAATGTTTGTGTATCTACTATGTGGTTGCTGGAAACCCTTGCTTTTATTATAGCAGACTGCCTCTGGGTTTATTGTGGGTGCAGTGGCTGTCTCAAACTGGATTTTAGATTTAGATTGGGAAGATACTAGGATTACCATAATGCACTCCCCACACACAACCCCAGCCATCAGAGCCCAGATTGAATGTGGCCAAAGACTTTCACCTTCTTGAAAATGCCCAGAATGCATAGGGTTGAACTTTGACCTCCCCGGTTAGAGCATGGCCAAGAGACATTTCCTACTCACAAAGGTATGTCATAGTATGTAAAGAATTACTTCTGTAGTACGCTTTTATGTACTCTCATATAACTTTATTTAAAATCGGAACAAATAGAAAGGACTGTGCCCTCTTTGCGCTTTTATTTATAGGGAGTTGGAAGATACAGGGCGGATTCATAAAGGCGTGTAAGAGTACTCCTGGAGCACTGCTTCCGTATTTTATCAATCAATCAGGATTTGCCAAGCGTGACTAACTATCTGTGAGGGTATCCAGGTGCTAGGATTAGGCTGCTTAGGATGGTATCAGTTGAAGAGCCAGGTCTTGAGTTATTCTCTGAATTCTGGGAAGGAGGGAGAGATTCGGAGGTGAAGAGTAAGGTATTCCAGGACTTGGCAGCAAAGTAGGAAAAGGAGCATCCTCCACTATAGCTTTGGTGGATGCTGAAGGTGTGTGTGAGGGTGGGGAATGAGGGGAAGGAGGATCACAGGTGTCTGGAGGGTTGGTGGAAATGCAGGTGCCGGTTGATGTATGCTGGTCCTTTGTCACAAAGAGCTTTGTAGGCGTGCATTAGCAATCTTGAGGTGGCACCTCTTCTGGACAGGAAGCCAGTGGAGCTTCGTAAGGTGGGGGATGGTCTGAGTCCCTTTAGGGAAGTCGAGGATGATCATGGCAGCCGTGTTGTGTATTGTTTGGAGTCTCTTTAGGAGTTGGGTGATGATTCCTATGTAGAGTGCGTTACCATAGTCCAGGTGGCTGGTGACTAGTGCCTGCGTGATGGTTTTCATGGTGGTGAGGGGAGCCATCTAAAGATCTTTCGGAGCATGCATAAAGTGCAGAAGCAGGTGGAATAGACTGCACTGATCTGTCCTTTCATGATGAGCTTGCTGTCCAGGATGATGCCAAGGTGTTTTTTTCCAAAGATCAGCACTTCAATCTTGCCCAGGGTGAGCTTTAAGCAGTTGTTCTTCATTCAGTTGGCAACGCTCTTCTTGCATATGGGGAAATTAGTTCTGGTGGTTACGCCGGGGTCTGCTGATATTGAGAGAATGAGCTGCATGTTGACTTCGTAGGATATGATGTTGATGACATGGGGTCTGACGATGTTGGCTAGGTTTTGAACTGGGAGGGACTGAGGGATGATCCTTGAGGGATGCTGCAGATGATGCTCTTGGGTTATGAGGTGAAAGGAAGTAGGTGGATTCTCTGAGGTCTTCCTGTGAGAAAGGAGGCGATCCTTTTGAGGGCGTCTCCCTGGATTCCAGTTTGATGAAGTCTCTTGATAATGGTGTTGTTAGGATATGGTGTCAAAAGCTGCAGAGAGGTCGAGGAGGATCAGGGCCGCTGTTTCTCCCTGGTCGAGGAAGGTTCTGTTTTCATCAATGGCAGAGATCAGGATGGTTTCGGTGCTGTGGTTGGCTCGGGGTGTTCAATGACTTGTCAGTTGATGGCCTTCTCAAGGACTTTGGTGGAAAGAGGGAGCAGAGAAATGGGGTGGTAGTTCTTGCATTCTCTGAAGTCGGTACAGGGTTTCTTGAGGAGAGGTGTGTTTCCATTCTTCAGGAAAGGTGGCCATGGGGATGGATGAGTTGAAGCTGGAGTTCAGTTTGTTGCTGATTTTCAAGCTTTCCAAGATTTACGAGGTGGTGGGGATAGGGGTCCGTGGGAGCACCCGAGTGGACTGAGTTCATGATGGCCTTGGTGTTCTATGTGTTGAGCAGTTCCCAAATGGTGAGCGGGTGGTTGGAGTTTGCCATAGTGGGAGCAAGGAGGCTATGGAGGTCGGTGGTTTGGGGGTCGAAGTTTTTGTAGATGGTGGATATCTTGTCATGGAAGAAGTCTCCAAGGTGTCGCAGAGTTCTTGGGAAGGGAGTTGGTGTTCTTAGTGGTTGAAGGGCTGGTGAACTCTCTTTGACGACGTTGAAGAGTTCTTTACTGTGACTGGAACTATCTTTGATGCAGTTGCCCAGGGCACATCTGCTTGTGTCTTTAAGGTGTTGGTGGTAGCTGTTTAGGGTTGTCTCAAGGGTAGTTCAGTCTGGCGCGCCATCTCCTCTCTAGACACTAGTGTTTCATGGTTCTGAGTTCCGGAGTATACCAACTGGCCTGTTTGGTGGATCTCCTAGGTTTGGAGGTATTCATAAATGCTTTTGTAAATCGGACCCATATATGATTCTAGCAAGATGCTTGCATGTATTCCTAGAATATATGTAGTTCACTTGAGGACATATGCACTGTATTGTAAATACCATAACACTGTACTTTTAGTGCCCACTGTTCTGCTACTGGTACGTGCTATAAATAACAGGTGTTACCACTACACAATTTAATGGAACTCAATTTATCAGCCTGGTGAGAATGAAAGGCAGATGTGGCCATAGCGGGGTTCGAATGACTGACCTGCAAGATGGGCTTTTATCTCACTGAGCCATCATGCTGCCTTATAGTAGTAACACCGGGTTTGTTTTATTGTTCAATTGTGTATGGTGTGTGGAATTGAGTTGGCGTGCATGGATTGTTTCCTATAGATGGGGAAACCACTACCGCTGATGGCTTGAGCATTTAATTGCAGTTTTTTAGGTCTCCTGGCGTTTAACAGCGCGTCAGCGCTGTGTCCGCCAGGAGATCTTTTGTTACTGACTCTGCTTCCCAGGAGACAGCACCTGCCGCGCGCATTTCGCAAAAGGCGATCGGCGCAGGCCACGCGCGCGCGAACGCGCTCGCCGTGGCTGTCTCCTGGGAAGCGCAAGCATACCCAGGCACACCTCCCCCTGCACGCATGCGCAAACACGCACACATACACGCACGGAGAGACATCACCCCCCCTCCCCCCCGCCGTTGCACACACAGACACACACACACACACGCACACATACAGGCATCCCCCCCTTCCCCGCTCACCGGCACTCCGGACGGTTGCAGCCTCCGACCGCGGGGCTCTCCCATCGCGTCACCACTGCTCCTCGGCTCCAGGCACTCCGTGGGCGCGGGCTTCACAAAACGGAAGTCCCGCCCCCACCATAGGTTTCGTTTTTGGGAGTGCGCGCGCAGTAGCGTCCTCCGCCGTGTCAGCTGCTCAGCGTTTTCAGTAAAAGGTGCACTTTTTTGCAATTTATAAACTGCAGATTATATCAATTTTGTTAAATGAAACATTAAAGATTGCAGCCCAGTTTTTAAATTACCACTTTGTAAGCTTTGAAAAGTTCTTATCTGTGTTTATTTCTTAATTAGGATTTTGGCGTGCATGGAACAGAAAACCGAAAAGTAGCTTCAGAGCGATGTTTTTTTGTAGCAAGAAATGCAGTGCATTAGTCTGCTATTTAGTGCGTAGCGTGTTGACTTGCGGGTGGGTGGAGTGGGAGGTGGAGGGGAGGGATCACAGTTCTGGCGCTTTGAAAAAGGCCATAAATATATAAAGTAAACAAGAAAACAGCCAACAAGTGTTCCGCTCTGCGGTCTGGAAGCTTTGTAGAGCTTTTTCAAGGGTTGAAATGTTTCTGGTGGTTTTATGTCTGTGCCAGTAATAAGTCTAAATTTGGAGAGACGGTTTTGTGTGGCAAGTCTGGTTATTAGCCTCGACAACCGTACATGGGGGATCTCTGGCTTGACAGTGTTAGTTAGTATTCGAAAGACTACTGCAGGAAAAGCTATTAAAACATGTCAATCATGTCTGCTGAATAGAAAGACGGCAGTGTCCTGTGCATTCATTGTGTGTGCGAGTAATACAAGCCACAATGCTACCATGACGGTAAAGTAATCCCCAGTGTCCACCCATGAGAGGTGAGCTGCCGTATGGCTTCGTGTGGCTGCTTGTTGCTTTTACTGTTGTAAGTGTGGTCCATGCTTTTTCAAGTGACCCTACCACCTGCTAGAAGCCACCTGTCAGATCTTGGAGCATGCCTGTATCTGACCCTCTTCTACAATAGAAGGCTTTGGCTAACATCACTTCGAGTGAGGCCGTTTTTCAAGGAGGACTTACACATTCAAAGTAGTTTCCTTCAGTGCCAGGGAGTACAATGGAAATATTTTCTTTTTTAGACGAAAAATGTTTTTAGCCTATATATGTATTTGTGTGTGTTTGTGTGTGTGTGTGTGCGTGCGTGTGTGTGTGTGTATGACAAGGGCCCCTCCAGGTTCTCCAACAATTGTTTTAAAAAAAAAAAGTCAAAACAAGCCTAGACAAAGCCAAAAGACTGGCAGCCAACACCAGGTCTGTTTGCTTTGCCGATGCTTGTTTATATTTTCAAAGTCCTTCCTTCAAGGGGCTGTTTGTTTTGCGGTTCAGTGGCCCGGAAGCTGTGAAAACTGCAGAGTGCAATACAGCATAAATCTCTTAACCCGTAATGTGTATGCGAAAGAAGAGTATCTCGCGCTCGTCCGTTGGTTACTTGAGTGATTGGTGACCGGCTGAACTCATTTCCCATTGAGTAGCTGCTCGGAAGCTCCTCGGCCGTTGCTGATGTCATGAGGGACTGTAGTGTCTTGTGCACGGCTTGCAGAAGCGACTGGTGTCTGCTTTGTTCTGCAAACGTACCGAAGGCATTCTAGTAAACTGTTCTCTGCCAGCCAAATTCGTCATGTTCTAATGTCACGTTGATAAATGGCTCTAAAACACGCATTTTTTTTTTTGCACCAAAACTCTTCACGGATTTCTCCCTCCAAGCTGTAAATATGACAATAGTTCCATTTAGTTTTTTGGGACATTTCCCCCTGACACCATAATCAGCAGTACGTTTAGCTAAAATTGGTAAAGTCTAAATGCATTCATTATTTGTCGCAATAAAAATTGGTCATTACCGTTTAGTTTACTTCTGCATCAGACTGCCTAAGCTATTAATTGCTGCTCATGTTATCAATAGAAATGGGCAGTGGGTCGGCCTCATCAACCCATGGGGCTCTTTTGCGTAAGCCCCCTTCAGCCATTGCGCCAGGAAAGTGTCTGACAAATGTACATAAGCTATTGCCATTATAAATTACAATAACTTTTATTTAAGTATTAATTATAAAAAAAAAAAAAAAAACATTGTTATTTGTAATATCAATACATGTAAGTCACGTAAATACAACACATATTGCATTACAAATGCTATAGGTGTCACATTTGCGAAAGTGAGAACTATTGGCATGGTAAATGACAAAGCTATTAATTTCGCTATTTTCAAAAACAAAACTTAAATAAAAAATTTGCCATTTACAATACCAATAGCTCAAACTTTCCTAATAGGAGACCTATTGCATTCCGCCGTGTCTGTCTCCTGGGAAGCGCCAACATTTACAGGTACACCTCTCCCTGCACGCATGCGCACACAGAGACACACACGAGCACACCTACACACACGCATGCACACACACATACAGAGACCCCTCGCCGTCGCATACATACATACAAGCGCACCCCCCAAACCCCACTTACCGCCAATTCTACACTTCTGCAGCCTCCGCGGGGCTCCCCCTCGGCCATGGGAGCCCCGTGTCACCAGCACTGCTTCCTCTCCATGGGTGCGTGCGCGGGCTTCCGAGGACGGAAGTCCCGCCCCACGTAAGTCACGCCCCATGCAAGGTTTCTGTTTCGCGCTATAGCCTGATCCGACCCAGGGGAGGGCTCAAGCAGCGTGGAGAAGTATGTCGTCGTGACACAGCAAGGCAGGATTCACCTGCCGTGCCTCCAGAAGGGGGGTGGGGGGGCATATGGCAGCGGGCAGGGCCAGCTAGATCTGCCAGTGGCAGCTTCTCCTGGTGAATTGCATTGGAAATCTGCCTTTATTGTAAATGCCACTGACTGGCACAGGATTCGCAATCCAAAGACGTGGAAATACATTCAGAATATTGTTTAATTGAAATCCGCTCCGTGTGTTATGTTTTTTGGAGCACGTCTCCTTCTGAGGTTATCAGAATTTTGTCAGTGGAAATTCTAGCAACAGTTTTCTTTTAATCAGTAGGCCACAGATAAAGGCAGACCGTCTGTCCATTTGACCTGACATCTGTAACCCTAGGTGACATTGATCCGGTGCTGCCCTGTGAAATTTCGAGTTTTGGTCGGATGATGTTGCTTGATATTTGTGGAGGTTCCTGCGGCGACGTTGTGCAGCTTCTGTGAATCTAGGTCAAATTGGATAAGTGCTGCCAGGTTGTAGATGTGCATGCAGGCCGGGTGCTCCTATGTAGTACTTCTGGATGTTAGCTGGGTGCTCCCAAGTGTTAGTTGTTGATAAATCCAAGTGCTAGTTGTGTACATTGCGGGTACTTCCATGTAGTAGCTGTGACTTAGTGCGGTGATGCTATGTGATAGTTATGTATATTGGCAGGGTAGGCCATGTTGTGAATGTTGGTCCGTTGCTACCATGTGATTGCTGTGGATATTGACAACTGCTGTGGCATTCATAGTTGTGGCTATTGGCCTAGTGGTTACGTATGCTAGTTGGGGTTGTTTGAGTGGTAATTCTATGTAGTTTGAATGTTGGTCTGTTGCTACCATGTGACTGCTGTGGATATTGACAGCTGCTGTGCATCCGTAGTTGTGGATATATTGGCCAGGTGATTACATGTGGTAGCTGTGGTTGTTTAAGGGGAGATGCCATGCAGTTCTGATTGTTGGTCTGATGTTACCATGTTGTTGTGAATGTTGTCAAGTGCTTTCATGTGAGTGTTTGCGGAACAATGCCATGTGATAGTTGTTGAAGTTAGCAGGGAGATTTCATGTTGCTGTGGATGTTGGGCGGGTGCTACATTTGAGTTTTTTTGTGTATATTGATTGGTGCTGCCACATCGTATTTGTGGAAATTGACTTTGTTACTTTGTGAATACCAGGACAATGGGGAAGAGTGCCTGTATTTCTGGATGCTGGTTGTGTACTACCATATGAGTGTGAATGTTGGCAGGATCTTCCATGTATTATTTGTGGATGTTAGCGGGATGGTGTCAAAAGGTAGCTGTGGATGTTGGATCAGTACATCCAAGTGGTACATTTTTATGTTTGATGGGTAATCTCATGTAGTAGTTGTGGATGTTGGCTGGAACACCATGAGTAGTAATTTTGATATTTGTTAGGTGACCGCTTTGTTTTTTTAAATATAGATATTGGTCATAAATCCAAGCATGCCTGTCCTTTTAAGGCCTCATTATTTTTTTTACCTGTGAGAGGTAAAGGGGAGCCCCCAGAGCCGCTCACATTCCCCAGCGCGGCTCGCTGTCAGGAGCGGGGACGGTGGGGCAGGAAAATGCACCCAAGCAAAACTCTATTGCTCGGTGCAGAGCTGTTCTCAGGCTCACTGGTAAGTGGGGATCATTCCCATGGCCTTTGGCAAAATGGCAGGCGGGATCGTCTCAACGCGAGTTTAAGCTATTGGCATTGGAAATGACAATGCCTTTCATTTATGTTTTAAAAACCAAAACATAAATAAAAGGCCTTGTCATTTGCAAATCATCTTTATACAACAATTCAGAGTTTGATAAAAAATTAATGTAACACATTGTAATATACAATGCCAATAGCTTTAACTTTAAAGCTGGGAGACCTATTGCATTGTAAATGCTTGTTTGTTTTTTGTGCTGAACGCGAGCTGCGTGCCCACTCTATGCAACCGAGTAAATGTGAAGATCCCTGAAAAGGCCCCAACCTGCATTTTCTGGTTCGGCTGAATACGTGCCTTCCTTATCTCCTTTACAGCTTCTGTTTATCTCGTTCTTTCATGAACAACAGGCACGTAAAGATTAGACTGTTCCTAGAAGTGATAGAGGGTAGTAAATCTACACGGGGATACATAGAAAGTAAATTCCTCCTACGTGAGATATTTCCCTGCGGCTTGAAAGGCCGCGTCATCTAAGTTCATTGCTTTTCTGGGCTTAATAATTAGCTGTAACTCATTACCACATCATAACGAGCTGGCGAGGTCGACATGGAGCACAAAATGCTGTATCGGAATTTGCATACCCAATTACCTCAAGTTTTCTCTTTTTTCGATCTTTTTTCCTCCGCGCATATTTTTGCAACTTTTCGTGGCGAAGTATATATGTGGTGAGAACAACTCGCAGTGCTGCAGTTCCGCATTATATACAAGCCTCGTTCTGGGAGATACTAGGCCTTATTTATGAAGGCCTTGCGCCGCCGGTGCGCCACTTTTAAAATGGGAAAAAGTGACGCACCGGCGGCGCAAGGCCTTCATAAATAAGGCCCTAGTTCTTCACCGGGACTTCGAATGAGCTCTTTCGAGTACGAATATAGTGCAAAAGGTCACGAGACCTAAGATCCAGTATGTGACGTAGGCAGGGCTTTAAGTGGGATAAAAAAACTGGGGCGTAACCAATGTAATTAAGGGCGTGGCTTAAAACACATAAGCAGAACAATGTGTGCTTAGCATAGTGTGCCGCCCGACTTGTATGTTTCTGTTTCTGTCATTGCGTCCAGATATGATACATCAAGTCACATCATACCTACAAGTCAGAACTATTGGCTTTGTCAATGGTTGTTATTTGCATAAGATAAATAAGCAGCAACTATGGCTTGTTGTATATAATATTGAAAAAGCTTCCACTTAAAGCCCTGGTGATACCACGACAATGTTGCTGTTCCTGAGTTTCAAAAAGAGAAGGGAAATCCAGAGAGACATGTCTCTCTTTACAGGATTTCCCTTCCCCTACAACGCTCACCTGGCATGACGTCATGCCGTAACTTCTCCACTAGTGAGAAGTGAGCAGTGTGAGTACGTGCACAAGTGCCTGCTGTGACTGCAGTCTGGAAAAAACGGACCGCCTGTGCCAGGGCACAAAACAGAGCCGGTAGAGACCCGTTTCGAGGACTCATTTAAACAAGCATTGGCATAGCCAATAAGTCTTCCCTTTTGGGATTTTATAAGTATTTAGTTATGCAACACAATATCCTTGGTGCAACAACATTAACTGTTGCATGGCTAAACACTTAGGTCCCAAAGTCGAGACCTATTGGCTATGCCAATGCTTGTTAATGTTGCTATTTTTTTTTTATTTTTTTAAAAAAAAAATTTGGTTAAAATTTTTTTATTGAGCAATCACATAAAAATACAAAGATGGGCCCACAACCACACGGGCTGGCCGCTAAGTCACATAGCACGACACATGAAATAAACAATCATTTCCGAGGCCAGGCCAAATCATAGAATAAAATTGCTCCAGACATAGGACAGGATACAACAATTTTCTATATAAAACATGAAAATAACAAACACAAAGACAAGGCGAGTACAGTAATCAAGTCAGCCCAAATAGCAGAGGGGGAGGTTACTAAACAGGAGAACAGACATAAATCAATGAGCTTCGGTAAGGCCGTGAGAATGTTGCTATTTTAAAGTATCTAAGTGACATTGTACCAACCCGCAATTTGAGTGCTTGGGTGAGTGACAAAGTGATCTTCTCGTCACCTTCACATAAACAATAGTAAAGTGCATCACACAACTGAAAAGATTGCCCCATCAGTGAATTTGTTTTTAATTAAAAATTTTATTGCAAGCATTTGGTGGCCACATTTAGGTGATGGTCTGTTTTTCCTCTGTTTCTGTGAGATATTGTAGTATCTGCATATTAAAAATGATTCTTATATGAGCAGAGATGCATCTTGGTTTACTCTGTGCTACATATTGTGTTGGACTCCGAAAGTGGCTTAGGACAATGCATGAGGTAAATGTGTAAAGGCCACTGGCCTGGACTGTGTTGGAAAAACACCTTCCACATTTAGGTTGCTGCGGTAAAGTAGACACTGGGATATTCATTCAAGTAAAGTTACGACAGCTACCTGTTCAGATATGATTACGGTCAGCCATTATGAGTGACTTCTATGAGCATTGCTTGGGAGTGTGCTCTGATGTGAATAATTTACTTCCTGTTCATTTTAGAAGATACCATTAGTAATTAATTACATAGGCATAAGTCCTTTGCGGATTCTTTGGGTACAAAAATCGACCATGTTGCTTGCAAAAATCGCTCACAACCAAGAACACTGAAAAACACACTTGCACACATGAACCACAATATGACGAGATTGTATCTGTGAGCCGCGCACATGCAGTTCGCTACCTCTTAAGGGTTAAGGCAGGCTCACTGCAGACAATCTCATGCCATTATTTCACTCATAAGAGTAATGAAATTTCATTTAATTTGTCAGGAAGAAAGTGTTTAATGTTAAAAGCCATTTAATAACAAGCATTTACAATGCAATAGTTTCGCCTTTGGAAAAGTTAGAGCTATTGCATTGTAAATGACAAAATTTGTATTTATGTGTTGGTTTTGAAAACAGATAAATAAATGGCATTGTCATTTACATTGCCATTAGCTTAATCTCTCGCAAATGTGAGACCTATTGCACCCTACGGACGAGCTCAGTAGACAGCAATTACTACCACACACACACACCCAGAGCCACACACACACACCCAGAGCCACACACACACACACACACCCAGAGCCACACACACACCCACACCCAGAGCCACACACACACACACACCCAGAGCCACACACACCCAGAGCCACACACACACACACACCCAGAGCCACACACACACACACACACACACACACACACCCAGAGCCACACACACACCCAGAGCCACACACACACAGAGCCACACACACACACCCAGAGCCACACACACACCCAGAGCCACACACACAGAGCCACACACACCCACCTAGAGCCACACACACCCACCCAGAGCCACACACACCCACCCAGAGCAACACACACCCACCCAGAGCCACACACACACACCCAGAGCCACACACACACACCCAGAGCCACACACACACACCCAGAGCCACACACACACTCAGGGGGCAGGGAAGCAAGCACAGCGAGGGGGCAGGGAAGCTAGCACAGCGAGGGGGCAGGGAAGCAAACACAGCGAGGGGGCAGGGAAGGAAGCACAGCGAGGGGGCAGGGAATCAAGCACAGCGAGAGGGCAGGGAAGCAAGCACAGCGAGGGGGCAGGGAAGCAAGCACAGCGAGGGGGCAGGGAAGCAAGCACAGCGAGGGGGCAGGGAAGCAAGCACAACCAGGTGGCAGGGATGCAAGCACGGGCAGGGGGCAGGGAAGCAAGCACAGCCAGGGGGCAGGGAAGCAAGCACAGCCATGTTTCAGGGAAGCAAGCACAGCCAGGTGGCAGGGAATCAAGCACAGCCAGGTTGCAGGGGAGCAAGCACAGCCAGGGGAAGGGGAACCAGGGGGCGTGGGAGCAATCACAGCCAGGGGGCGGGGAAGCAAGCACAGCCAGGGGTCAGGGATGCAAGCACGGGCAGGGGGCAGGGAAGCAAGCACAGCCAGGGGGCAGGGAAGCAAGCACAGCCATGTTTCCAGTGCTTGGCTATTCTGAACAAACCATTGGTATCCGGCCTGTCACTCAAACGAAAACAACTCTCAGAATACCTTAAATAGCTAAATGAAACCTCACAGAAGTAGAAACATTATGTCCTGACTATACGAGAGAGGCTGCAATTGTAACTGCGTGGGACAAATACCACCTGAACCACACAGCGCGGATCCCCTACAAACCGACAAAGTTAAATTGCCCCTGTCCAACTACCTTACCAAGTATCGATATTTGCTTAAAATGTTGAAAGTGACTTTGCATGTCAGAGTGTATTGCTCAATATCTAAATATAAAAATACAAGTACACAGTAGTAAGCACATAGATACAACACCTTTGTAGGTGGTCCCACCTGTTTATTGTGTAGCCCAATGTGTGCACTCTAAAATGTACTTCCAGAAACGCCACTAACACCAAATCACACGGCGCAATAAACACGCCCTCCAAGACGCACACCCACAGCCTCGACCCTGCGCATGTCTCCAGACCACTCACGCCACTTTACTCCACTCCTGCAGCACACCTCACGGGCGTGGTCGGAGTGCTGTCCTGCATACAAGCGAGTGGTTAGTGGGGTGGGGGGGCAGCGCTCCTGCGTACACACGGTCGTTATCGCTGAACGCCCAAGATTTGCTTTAGCCAACTTTCTGGCTGGTTTCGACACCACAGTAAGAGTCCGTTCACCGAGGGTTATAGCGCTAGCTTAATCTTCTGTTTTGAAGCGAGGCGAAGTCTGTCCGGAGCCCCCAAACGGAGGAGTGCGGGGCAAGAAAATCGTCCGAGCCCAGAAAAGTTTTGCAATCCAGGGACACTCTGGAGCCCAGGGGGTGTCCAAACACGGGGAGGGCTCACGGACCAAGCTTCGAACCCAGGAAAAGTTTCCGAACTTTGGTTCCGGTTCAAAGGTCCAATTGGGTCCATAGCAAGTGGGCGCAGGTGAGCTCCTTACCTGTCCTTCTGGGGGTCGGGCTTCTAGGCGGCCATCCCGGGGGGCTCCCTGGTCCAGTCCGCTCCAGCTCTCGGTCTCTGCAGACGCAAAGCTGAATGCCCAGCTCGACTCCCAGGGCTGGGCTCTTTTAACATGGGCTGGGAACAGCCAGGAGCGCCTGGGTGTGTCTAAACAGAGACACGGACAGCGCTGGGGGTGGGGGGGCGGAATAAAGACACGTACAGCGGGAGGGGGGACGGACAGCGGGATACACAAAGACACGGACAGCGGGAGGGGGGACGGACAGCGGGATACAACCATGCGGGACCAGGACGATCTTAGCAATGAGGAAAAACATCCATGTTAAAAAAAACAGTACACGCACACAGTGGCCCACGTCTTCATGACATTCTAAAAGGGGCGGGATGCGAAAAAAAATCGCCGGAACGCCCACGAATCTGCTCCCGCGAAGATTGGCACATCTCTCTTCCAATGGCTAGCCTCCATTTATGGAGCTAGCCAATGGAAGAGAGAGGCGGGACAAAGCCCAGTACTGTCTAACATAAGATTTCGCCTGCGCGAACACTGCTGCGCAGGGGACGCCAGGTGAAACCTATAAAAGGGGCGACGCATTGAAAGGAAGCCTTTAAGTAATTGCTTCAAATGTCTTAGAGGCCGCTCTCCAGAATATTTACATTACCGTCTTGCGGTGCAAGGAGGCTTGCACTGATTCCATCACTGTCTAGGACAGCAGCATGGCAACAATTTAGTAGTTCTCAATGTGTTCGTTCTTAACCCAGTCCCTCTCTGGCCTGTGCACCGTGCCTTTTTTACAGCAGTGTATAGTAAATACATTTTTTATTATTAAACAATGTAATAGTACCCAGCGTACCTACATGGGCATTCGAATTACTGCACGACTCAGCAGTGAGCGTTTAACTCAATTAGACAGGCTGCCAGCTACAAGGGGGAGGGGAAGAGGAACGGGGTGAGGTTTACAAGGGGTGGGGTGGGGGGGCAGTCTGGGGAGTTTAAAGCTGGCTGTGTGAAGAAGGGAGGGAAACATTCAAGGGTGTTGCCCCCACATGGACGCGCTTATTACCAGGGGTTCCCTGTTGGCGCATGGTACTTTTAGATTACAACTCTAGCAATAAAAAGCTTGACTTTGAAAGAAGCACATGTAGCGCCTGGTGAAGGCACCTTGCGTTTGGTGGTGTCATTAATTTACACGTAGTCAAACTGAAGTCACAGCCATTTAGAACTGGGGTGCCCCGAGCAAACATGTTTTCCGAATTTCAGTGACTCTTTAATAAGTTAGTAGCCGCCAGTATTCACAGACTGTTAGATTGTTCTGGGGTTTGCATATATTTCAAAATGTCTGTTTTTCAAATCGACTGTGTTGTTGGTCACACATCAGCTGAGAGCGCTTTCTGGGCATGAGAGCATGGGTGCACTAGGCACTTCTCTAGCAGCAGAGATTTTAGAAAGGTTTCTTTATGGCATTCCCTCTTGGTATGCTGCAGTATAGAGAGCCGGGGGGAGTGGAGGCCAGCAGAGTGACGCAATCTGTGGTGGGGTAGGGGGAGGGAATTGAAGCGTGGATGGAAAGTGCACGCACCACACTGCAAAGACAATTAGAAGCTTCAAGCAGTATCGGGGTAAAAGCATACGTGTTTGGGTGCATGAAGTAAACATTAACTTAACAAGCATTGGCATAGCCAATAGGTCTCGCATTTGGGACCTTATAAGTCTTTAGCCATGCAACACTTGATGTTGTTGCACCAAGGATATTGTGCTGGATAACTAAACACTGATAAGATCCCAAATGCGAGACCTATTGGCTATGCCAATTCTTGTTATTTTATGGTGTGAATATAAAAATATTAAGTGAGATAATGAACTATATATACACACAGGCATATATATATATATATATATATATATATATATATATATATATATATATATATATATATATATAAATATATATATATATATATATATCAAAGCTCGAAGGTGTCCACCTTTGAGTAGCACGCGAACAGCAGCTTGGTTTATGTATAGGTGAGGACGGGGATCCACTCGTAGACGCCGCTCCGTACGGGATCTGCCCGACGCGTTTCGAAGCTCCATATGCTTCTCTTCAGGGGCTTTAACGGAAGCGGTGTGCGCAACCACCGACCCACTTCTCCATTTTATATGCAACACACCCACCGATGGGAGGCTCAAATGAGACTGTGCATTCTGGGAAGTGTGGTCCAGGAAGCACACAATCAAGTCCTGTATGGACTCCACAGGTGGGCCCGTCCTCGATTCCAAGTACGACTGCTGCTTCACTTTCGTGACCCCCAGGGTACCGGGGTGGTGCATACTCCGCGGCTGGACGGCCGCGTATAAATCAAAGCTCGAAGGTGTCCACCTTTGAGTAGCACGCGAACAGCAGCTTGGTTTATGTATAGGTGAGGACGGGGATCCACTCGTAGACGCCGCTCCGTACGGGATCTGCCCGACGCGTTTCAAAGCTCCATGTGCTTCTCTTCAGGGGCTTTAACGGAAGCGGTGTGCGCAACCACCGACCCACTTCTCCATTTTATATGCAACACACCCACCGATGGGAGGCTCAAATGAGACTGTGCATTCTGGGAAGTGTGGTCCAGGAAGCACACAATCAAGTCCTGTATGGACTCCACAGGTGGGCCCGTCCTCGATTCCAAGTATGACTGCTGCTTCACTTTCGTGACCCCCAGGGTACCGGGGTGGTGCATACTCCGCGGCTGGACGGCCGCGTATAAATTAAAGCTCGAAGGTGTCCACCTTTGAGTAGCACGCGAACAGCAGCTTGGTTTATGTATAGGTGAGGACGGGGATCCACTCGTAGACGCCGCTCCGTACGGGATCTGCCCGACGCGTTTCGAAGCTCCATATGCTTCTCTTCAGGGGCTTTAACGGAAGCGGTGTGCGCAACCACCGACCCACTTCTCCATTTTATATGCAACACACCCACCGATGGGAGGCTCAAATGAGACTGTGCATTCTGGGAAGTGTGGTCCAGGAAGCACACAATCAAGTCCTGTATGGACTCCACAGGTGGGCCCGTCCTCGATTCCAAGTATGACTGCTGCTTCACTTTCGTGACCCCCAGGGTACCGGGGTGGTGCATACTCCGCGGCTGGACGGCCGCGTATAAATTAAAGCTCGAAGGTGTCCACCTTTGAGTAGCACGCGAACAGCAGCTTGGTTTAGGTATAGGTGAGGACGGGGATCCACTCGTAGACGCCGCTCCGTACGGGATCTGCCCGACGCGTTTCGAAGCTCCATATGCTTCTCTTCAGGGGCTTTAACGGAAGCGGTGTGCGCAACCACCGACCCACTTCTCCATTTTATATGCAACACACCCACCGATGGGAGGCTCAAATGAGACTGTGCATTCTGGGAAGTGTGGTCCAGGAAGCACACAATCAAGTCCTGTATGGACTCCACAGGTGGGCCCGTCCTCGATTCCAAGTACGACTGCTGCTTCACTTTCGTGACCCCCAGGGTACCGGGGTGGTGCATACTCCGCGGCTGGACGGCCGCGTATAAATCAAAGCTCGAAGGTGTCCACCTTTGAGTAGCACGCGAACAACAGCTTGGTTTATGTATAGGTGAGGACGGGGATCCACTCGTAGACGCCGCTCCGTACGGGATCTGCCCGACGCGTTTCGAAGCTCCATATGCTTCTCTTCAGGGGCTTTAACGGAAGCGGTGTGCGCAACCACCGACCCACTTCTCCATTTTATATGCAACACACCCACCGATGGGAGGCTCAAATGAGACTGTGCATTCTGGGAAGTGTGGTCCAGGAAGCACACAATCAAGTCCTGTATGGACTCCACAGGTGGGCCCGTCCTCGATTCCAAGTACGACTGCTGCTTCACTTTCGTGACCCCCAGGGTACCGGGGTGGTGCATACTCCGCGGCTGGACGGCCGCGTATAAATCAAAGCTCGAAGGTGTCCACCTTTGAGTAGCACGCGAACAGCAGCTTGGTTTATATATAGGTGAGGACGGGGATCCACTCGTAGACGCCGCTCCGTACGGGATCTGCCCGACGCGTTTCGAAGCTCCATATGCTTCTCTTCAGGGGCTTTAACGGAAGCGGTGTGCGCAACCACCGACCCACTTCTCCATTTTATATGCAACACACCCACCGATGGGAGGCTCAAATGAGACTGTGCATTCTGGGAAGTGTGGTCCAGGAAGCACACAATCAAGTCCTGTATGGACTCCACAGGTGGGCCCGTCCTCGATTCCAAGTACGACTGCTGCTGTGGAGTGGAGTGTGGAGTGTTATATATAAAATGGGGAAGTGGGTCGGCGGTTGCGCACACCGCTTCCGTTAAAGCCCCTGAAGAGAAGCATATGGAGCTTCGAAACGCGTCGGGCAGATCCCGTACGGAGCGGCGTCTACGAATGGATCCCCGTCCTCACCTATACATAAACCAAGCTGCTGTTCGCGTGCTACTCAAAGGTGGACACCTTGGAGCATTGATTTATACGCGGCCGTCCAGCCGCGGAGTATGCACCACCCCGGTACCCTGGGGGTCACGAAAGTGAAGCAGCAGTCGTACTTGGAATCGAGGACGGGCCCAATTGTGGAGTCCATACAGGACTTGATTGTGTGCTTCCCGGACCACACTTCCCAGAATGCACAGTCTCATTTGAGCCTCCCATCGGTGGGTGTGTTATATATAAAATGGGGAAGTGGGTCGGCGGTTGCGCACACCGCTTCCGTTAAAGCCCCTGAAGAGAAGCATATGGAGCTTCGAAACGCGTCGGGCAGACCCCGTACGGAGCGGCGTCTACGAATGGATCCCCGTCCTCACCTATACATAAACCAAGCTGCTGTTCGCGTGCTACTCAAAGGTGGACACCTTGGAGCATTGATTTATACGCGGCCGTCCAGCCGCGGAGTATGCACCACCCCGGTACCCTGGGGGTCACGAAAGTGAAGCAGCAGTCGTACTTGGAATCGAGGACGGGCCCAATTGTGGAGTCCATACAGGACTTGATTGTGTGCTTCCTGGACCACACTTCCCAGAATGCACAGTCTCATTTGAGCCTCCCATCGGTGGGTGTGTTATATATAAAATGGGGAAGTGGGTCGGCGGTTGCGCACACCGCTTCCGTTAAAGCCCCTGAAGAGAAGCATATGGAGCTTCGAAACGCGTCGGGCAGATCCCGTACGGAGCGGCGTCTACGAATGGATCCCCGTCCTCACCTATACATAAACCAAGCTGCTGTTCGCGTGCTACTCAAAGGTGGACACCTTGGAGCATTGATATATATATATATATATATATATTGACATATATGTATGTATGTATGTATGTATGTATGTATAGGCGTTTTTATATAGCGCTGTAACTGTCACCGGACGGGCATCCTGGCGCTTGGACTGTTATGACACAGAGCATGATGTTAACCAGCTTCCTTCTGTTTACATTGTTCTGGGGAACAGGTGAGTCTTTAATGCTTTTTTAAAAGAGGAGAGTTCTTCCTGGCCCCTGAGGCCTAACGGAAGAGAGTTCAACAGCCGCGCTGCGGTAATCCTAAAGGACCGACCACCCATCCGGGACCTCAGAAACTTAGGTACTACCACCAGGTAAGATGAAGCCGACCGAAGTGGTCTTGAAGGGATGTACCATGAAAAGAGATCCTGCATAGAGGACGGACCTTGATTGTGTAAGGCTCTGAAGACCAAACACAGCGCCTTAAAGTTCACCCGTTGAGAGATTGGCAGCCAGTGGAGGTCCCTAAGTGCCTTGGCCGAGGAGTCCAGGCGGCGTCGCGAGAGTGCCAGTTTGGCAGCAAAGTTCTGTACTCGTTGGAGTTTTCCTAGCAAAGTAGCTGGAGCCCCCAGCAATAGCGCGTTGCAATAGTCGAGACGACTTAAAAGGTACACAGACATAATATCGACTCCAAAATATCGTTTGGACATAATATCGACTCCAAAATATCGTTTGGAGAAAATATCGACAGGACAGAATATCGACAGCCAAAATATCGTTTTTAAGGTAAGTGAAGTAATATCGTTTTTAAGGTAAGTGAAGTAATATCGTTTTTATTTTTAGGGTTCAGGGTCAGTTTTGGGTTTTTGGGTAAAGGGGTATTTTTAGGATACAGGGTCAGTTTTGGGTTTTTGGGTAAAGGGGTGTTTTTAGGGTTCAGGGTCCGTTTTGGGTTTTTGGGTAAAGAGGTATTTTTAGGGTTCAGGGTCAGTTTTCAGTTTTTGGGCAAAGGGGTATTTTTAGGGTTCAGGGTCAGTTTTCAGTTTTTGGGTAAAGGGGTATTTTTAGGGTTCAGGGTCAGTTTTCAGTTTTTGGGTAAAGGGGTATTTTTAGGGTTCAGGGTCAGTTTTCAGTTTTTGGGTAAAGGGGTATTTTTAGGGTTCAGGGTCAGTTTTCAGTTTTTGGGTAAAGGGGTATTTTTAGGGTTCAGGGTCAGTTTTCAGTTTTTGGGTATTATTATATTATATTTTATTACTATATATATATGTTTAATAAATATGAAATAAAAAAATATTTATTTAACTTTCATTAATTATTTAATTATTATAAGTTAATTTAAGTAATTGTAAGTATATTTTAGTAATTAATTATTCATATTAATTTAATTTAACACTGTTTTTAGTAAATACGATATTTTTTACAACTATATTTTTGTAAACGATATTTTTAACTCAATATTTTTGTACTTACCTGTTTGTAGATAGAAACTCGATATTTTGACTGTCGATATTTTCTCAACGATATTTTTGATGGTCGATATTCTGTCCGTCGATATTCTTTCAGTGATCCGACTTAAAATTATGCTCCGCACTACCTCTGGTCTTGCCTGTGCCGGGAGCAAGGGTAGAATCTTTCGCAAGGATCCAAGTAGGGCCATACACACGGCCACCGTTTTGTTTACTGATGTGTCCAGCTGAAGGTCGGAACTAAACATTACCCCCAGGTTCCGAACCGAATTAGCAGGCAAACTAGTACCTTGGAAATCAGGAGGCCAAAAACCCTGCGGTAGGGGTCTGGGGGTCCGATCCATGGAGCAGTGTAGCACCTCAGTTTTCGAGCTGTTAAATTGTAGGGAGTTGTTACCTAGCCATTCTGCCGTGGTGCTCATGCATCGATGGAAGACCTCCTGTGACACCCCGCCCTTACCTTCAAACGAGAAGATAAGTTGGGTGTCATCGGCGTAGTTGGTGACTGTAATGCCAAACATGCAGTTTCCTCATAATAATTATATTTCTATATTTATTTGAGTAATTGTTTTATAGTTTCAATGTAATTGGAGTTGTGTACGTTCCCATTGCTCAATTGAAGATGTTGTCTGTAACAATGTTTTTGTTTTTACAATTATTTAAACGATTGACATACTTCACTTTAACTTAATCAAGAGTTTCCGATGTGATTTGCATTACTAGGGCCAATTTCCCCTGCCTGAATTTGCGTGATGGGTAGTGCTTATGCAGGAGTTGTATTTGGAGACTATGACTGCCTCACGTTCTAAATTACATATGTCAATCAGACAAACAATATGCAAATCGACTTAAATCGAATCGAGGCAGCGTGCATTCATATTCCTTTGGAGCAAAAAAAAAAGATGTCAAACTAATGTATTAGCAATTGAACACGTGCATTATGTTCAATATATTCTTTATTTTGGCGAGCAAAGCCAACACGTATTGCCTTTCACAAATCTCAACAAAGCAATTGATACATCGCTACAAATTGCAGATAGTTTTGTGGTTGATTTAGTTTTTTACGGTTCGTGCCCTCCCGTGAATTTTTCAGGGCATTCAATTATTGAACTTTGATCTAGTCATTAAAATAGATATCTTCTAAAGATCTGTGGCAGGGGGCCATACACAGCAGTATCTACGGCATGCATATGTACACAAAACAAGCCACAAACAGTTGTAAGTGGAAGGGGCAGAGTTCACCAGTGCATCTTGCAGGCAGGGAAGCAATTCATCACTAGTGAGTGATTCATTGAAAACACTGTCATAAAATGATTTACACTGACAGCTGCATACGTGTTAAGTGAGGGAACGAGAAACAGACTCGAAATGCATATACTAGAAAGAGTAAACACACTGAAGTATGACATCTGAAACCCATACCTAAATTAAAATACTAACTCCACATTAGTGGCAGCATCTGACACTGCAGTCCTTCGGTTACTGGCTAGAACATAAACAAGCATTGGCCGCGTGGACGTGAAAGTGACGCGGCCGCCAAAGTGAAAGTGATCGAACATGCAAATAGAGTTTGAAATAATGAGCACAACTCTAAGCACAAGCAGGAAGGAGCAGGTATATGTGCGGGGAGCTGTGGGGGGCACAGCAGAAGGCCCCAGTGGAGGAAAGAGGAGCAGATAGATAAGAATGCACAGAAACAGGCACACCAACTGGTGAAAGTGGAGACGCAGAGGGTGAAAAAGCGGACAAAAGGCAAGAGTGAACGCGCGGCCATGAAAGTGACGCCTGGTGAAAGTGGAGGCGCAATAGGGCAGGGCAGCAAGACAGAGAAGTTCTGGGTGAGGGCAGAAAGGAAGTGTCTGGAGCAAAACATTTCAAATGAATGAAAAGAAATCCTAAATCAAAGTGCGAGCAGCAGAGAAGCGACGGTGGGCAGCAACATGGAAAAGTGGTAGGTGAAATAAAGGCATAAGTTACCGGCAAGATGTGGTGACAAAGATTTGTGAAATACAATACTTAGGTATCAAACATACAAGTAAAACATTTTAAACAAATAAAATGCTGAAAGGAGCCGACTCTTTAAATAAGCGAAGATGGTAGGGAAGATGGTAGGGAGGGGTGTGGGGAGGGGCAGCATGGCAAAGAGGTGCTGGGTGGGAGCAGAAAGGAAGCGACTCAAGCAAAACATGTAAAATAAATTAAAGAAATCCTAAATCACAGCGCAAGCAGCAGAGAAGCGACGGCGGGCAGCAACACGGAGAAGTGGTAGGTGGAAGTTGAAAGAAGAAATACGGGTATGTTTCTTTAGTAGAGACTGGAAACACGAGCGCCACAAGCAAAACAGTTAAATTAAAACAAGTTAAACAAGTTTTAAGAGGAGACGCGGCCGTGAAAATGAAAGGACGGCCGACCGGCCGTGAATAATTAGGGGGTGAGAAATGCGCTGGGAAGGCTGCCTTTGATGTGGAAATGCGAGGCAGGCAGGCAGGCGGCTGGTGGCATTGTGCACGCGCTTTTTAGGACTTGCGCTTGCGCAATGACCTAAAAAGCACATGCACTGCAACAAATCCCCAGTGGAATCGCCAGTTCGGTAAACTCTCGATAAGCCCCTATATATCTCGCTCCCGCTCAATGCGCATGGGCATTGAGATAGGTCGCTCGACCTAAAAAGTGAATAAGAGAGGGATGCAGAACACAGAGGAAGGAGAGAAAGGAAGTTGAGGGCAGGCAGCAAGACACACAGAGGTGAGGCAGGATAAGAGGGCTGGGTGGTGAGAGAGTGATATTCAGGAGAATGTAAACAGGAAGTAAAGAAGGAGAATCCAACAGGAGAATGCGATGACCAGGGAACCTGAAGTGAGCTAAGGTCAAGTAGTGAGTCACACAGAGCCGCGAGGCAGGAAAAGAGGATTTCTATGAAAAAGCAAACCGATGCAAAGAGCGATCGGCCTGTGAAAGACAGATGGCGGGCCGAGTGGTGCTAATGACCCCTGAAAGACAGATGGCGGCTGCGCGCGTGCACGCTCGCGTGAACGCAAACGCAAGGCCAGCCAGTAGCACTTTGAAAACTCACCTACTAAATGTCTCGCCGAGCAGCAGCACACATGCGCTGGCTCAGCGAGACCTAAAAACTGCAGCTGCTCAGCACCGGTGAGATCCAGCCCACTTAAAGCCCTGGACATAGGGACGATAACGGATCCAATCAAGCAAGCTTCCAGTCAAATCGAAATGAGTTTAAGGAATAGTTGGTCAAAGCACACACTAGAAAAGTCATTAACTTTATAATAGAAAGCAAACAGCGCATCAATCAAACATGATCAGTGGTGGTGTGGTGGTGAGTGAAGACAGTTTTCAGCAACTGAAATGGAAAGGCAAAGGCCTTATTGCCTGATTGCAGGTGCATGCTGGGGTACTTACGCGTGGCAGATCCGCAAATCAGTAAGGATGTTTTCCAGTGTCCAGTAGTGTGGTGTTTAGAGCTGCCATTGTCTCATCAGCCTCTGTCTCCCTTAAGACTCTGTACTCAGTTTGCCAGTCCAGGTACCTGCAGAATTAGCAATGTGTGATGAATAGTTCTTAGTGATGTGCAGTTTGGTATCACATATGGACTCCTCAGTGGAAGGATCCTGGCCTCACCCTGTAGCATTTCGTCTTCCCGCTCTTAAGCTGCAGAGTTTGCTGCATACTGAGGCCGCTGGAAATGTTGAGCTCCATTGGCATAGTGGCTAATGGTCCCCACAGTGTCCATGACATCCATGAGCCTGTGGGGTTGCTAATGACAAATAGGGCTCGAAGAGTAATTCCTTCAAGATCAGTGTTACATATGAACGCGAACAGGTGTATGGAAGATGTGACAGGAATATTTTCGTTCTGTTTGCATTAGGATTTCTGCAATGTCTCGAGAATTTGGCACGGGTATATGGTGTATAGTTCCACATGTCTTTCCATCTCTTCCATTTCCAGGAGTCTGTGTGTTCTGCTCATGTTGATTCTTGCTTTGTTTGTATTGGTTCTCCATGTTCCATCCGGGCAGGTGAAGCCTTTTACTATGTCTCCCAGGCTTTGTTACGGTTTTATGTTTTTTGGAAGAACACGACTAACACTCTCATTTAATGTAAATATTGATATTTAATGGTCATTCTGAAGTAATACGAATGCTCATTAATAACCGCACACAGAGAACCTGGTAGGAGCAGCAGAGCTGCGCTCCTTCAACTGGGATTGCATGAACACAGAAGATGGGTCTTTCTTTAAGGGCAAGCGAGGCCGCAGGACCATATGGTCTGGTATCGTCTAAGTCCCCTTTCCTTTAATATCCAAGACCGCCCTTGGATGAGGACTCCCTTCCTCCTCCAAGGCAAACATTTCAGACCACACTCTTTTGGATTAGGGGGAGTAACCCCCCGGCCGTATTTATTACATAATTAAAACATTGATATTATTTACATTATGTACAATTACGCAGAAAGTCTGGATACCTTGATCGATACACAAGGTTACATGGCTAACCTAAACATGTTCTAATACATCAATATTCGTATCGTAGTCTGAACATGTATATACATTACTTTCTGCGTGTCCCACCTACTGCCTACGGCAAGGCCAATGACTGGCAGCCCCAGATACTGATAAAAACGACGAAGACTCCACTGGAGTAGGCCTGCGTACGGGTGCAGCTTATCGGATGGATATTTGCCCCCGGGCTCTCCTACACCCTGGGCCTTAACTACATACTGGGGGCTGCAATTTTGCATATTTGCGCCCTGATGCGCATGTGCGTGCGAAGGTGGCCACAAGCCTACTGGAAAGAGTGACTCCCCCGGCCCCCGCACCCCGACTGCCTACCTACTGGCTGTCAACACCCCTGGAGTTGTAAACGTTGCGTAGGGGGTTCAGCTTACCGGATAGATGTCTTCCGCCGGCCCCAATACGCCCTGAGACTTAACGCCAAAAAGGGGCAGTGCAATTCTGTGCCCTTGTGCGCATGCACGTGCGGCAGCCTACTGGAAGAGTGACTCCCTGGCCCCCGCACCCTTTCATCCTACTGACTGTGAGAAGTTGGCCTGGCATACGATGTCCACTATTCTAGTGGGCACCTTGCACCAGTCCAAACGATCCTTATTGATGGCAGGTTTAAGACAACCTTTATAGAAAGCTATCCTAGTGGTAGCCGTGGAGAGCAGCCTTCAGACTAAGTCTTGAAGGAATGTAAAGCATGTTGTTTTACCAGCCTATAATCTCTTGAATAATTAAATGAAAGTACACCACACAAAGTATATATATATATATTTAAAATATATGTATGTATTCTAAACACAACCCCTTTAGTCTCTTTATGAGGCTAGAGGCCAAAGTACAGTACAAGAACTTAAATAGCACACAGTAAAGTAGCACAGTATACGTTTTGCTCTAGGGGCCTCACAAACCATGTACTAAAATAGTGGTATAAGAACCAGGTGAGGGATAGAAGTGAGGCCTAGGGCCTGTAGAATAGCTGGGGCAACCAGGAACCACCCAAGGTAGAGACGCAGGAGACCCACGGGGGAAGCGTGCAGTGTCTAAACACAGCCGCGAATCACCATTGACTTCTATGGAGGAAATACAAGTTACAATTTTTTAAGATTATGGACACTTGGGAGTGAACTACGATGGAACCCCTTTAGACTTAGACACTTCGAGAGTCAAGACCCACGGGAGCACCGGAGTAATTGTGTTACCTCACCCATGGAAGCCGGGTGCATAGGTGTCTTTTGGTGTCGAATTTCGTTGTCGATTCCAATGGAGAGCTGCGAAGAAGTGCTGCAGGCGACCAGAGGAAAAGTGTCCAGGTGGATCCAAGGGTGGATCGGCGATCTGAAGAACCTGAAATCAGAGGGGACAGAGTCTGGATCACTAGCCAGTGACCAGGATGGCGACAAGAAGATGCCAGCCAATGTTGGGTGCTTTAAGGTGAAGTAGGTGAAGCTTGACTCTTCAGCCATGAGGACCAGGAGGTGTTGACAACAACCAGGAGCTGGATTCGAGCGGTTCCACAAAGGATGTTGAGTGCTGCAGCATCGGAATCCGGATTGGACCCAACAAGCCTGGGCAACAGCAACCCATGCAAGATGACAAGATTGGCTTTGGTGCAAACCAGCAGAGTGTGAGGGACTAACCCTTTGGAGGGGGGTCAGAGCACATCTAGAGCATCCAGGAAAGCTCAAGAAACAAAGGATTGTCCTTCTTGGGGACCCACTAGCCAACGGACTAGGGATCGGGAAGGAGCCTCAAGCTGCGGTGAAGAAAACGGGCCCAGGGAACACTCGTGGAGTATAGGCCTCTCAACTTCAGTGCAAAAGGTTCTTGGGGCAGGATCTTCAAATACTCCAATGCACAACTTCAGGAAACTTCAGGATGTAGGTGCACTCGCAAACTTGCAGGATGTCCAGGAGTTCCGGTCCCACGTCTCTCGTGATAGCTGCAGCTCTCATCTCTACTGGGGACTTGTGTCAGCCTCGGAGATGTTTGAAAGTCCATGTCCTGTGTCGCAGATTCTTCGGGATCCGGCGGGAGCCTCAAAAATACAGACCGGTGGGATGCTTCTTTGGTGCCTGTTTGAACAGGGGGGTCACTCCTTGACCCCAAGGGAGATTTCTTCCATCTTCCAGTGGATATGGAATGTTGAAGGTCCAAGATTTCTTCTTCAGAGTTTCGTCCCAGGTAATCTAAAGTCCTAGGGACTGGGTTCCTATACTTATACTAAGTTTAGGGGTTGGACTAACTCTAGGGTCCCACCTATGGGAGGACCTGGGGAGGGGGTGGTTACACCCCTTCCCCTTTGTCCAGTTTCGCACCAGAGCTGGGGCTGAGTGCCCCAGCAACTGGTTTGAACTGGGAAATGCATGGAGCACCTTGTGTGCCCCAGGCAGTGTCTGAAAAGCATTCACTGAATGCAACCCACCCTACCCAAATTCATGGGCGTCCGCAGGGGGGGGCAAGGAGGGGCGCTTGCCCCCCCCCTGGAGCGCCCCTCCTTGCCCCCCCTGCGGATGCCAATGCTTTTACAGACGCCGTTTGTCTATAATGCTGGGCCCTGCAGGGAGCAGAGCTGTTCTCCTGTGAGAGGCCTCTGCTCCCTGATGGGGCGCCTCGCACTCCTCGCAGCCCCTTCCGCCCATTGTCATTCTGTCTGTGGCTGATTATCACAAACAGAATGACAATGGCCAGTTTGAGCTGCGAAAGCACCTTGCTAACAACCTGCACCATGTCTAAGTGTGTGGGCCAATCCAACCGATCACGATGAGCGCTTGAAGAGCTCGCACTCCTGCAGGCATGCACAATACTGGTGTGTGAGCGCCGAAACTCGGGGCATGAAAGAGATAAACTAGGTTCACTTTCAAGGTACTGTAAAGGAGGGGCAGCGCGATCACTGCTGTCATGCAACCTCGTAAGGCTGCATTTCAATACCGCAGTCGAGCCCCAGAGTTCCTGAGAAACACTGCCAATCTCATCTACAAGGTACCAGGTGTGGTACGGGCCCAGAGTGTGATTGTGGTAAGTTCATTACAGCTGAAGCGCTTGATTTTATGAGATGCAACACAAGCTGTCTTCACTGTATTGTGCAGCGCCTCGTGTTCTGTGCTCTGTTCACCTGGATTGAGATTGGAAAGGTGAGCAGTAGGGGATGTGAAAGAACAGTAGTGTGCACATGTGTGCGCTGTCCTTGGGGTTCCCACCATTCACACCACCAATTATGAAAGATAGATCAGTAAAAGAATGGATTGATGAGTGAAAGGGTGGATGATGGGCGAGTGAATGGGTGGATGGATGAGAGAAATGATGGATGGGTGGAAGAGTGGATGGATGGGTGAAAGGGTGGCTTGGGTGAAAAGGTAAATGGTTGGATGGATGAGTAAATGGAATTCATGAGTGGAAGAGTGGGTGGATGAGAGAGAGGATGGATTGGGTGAAAGGGTCAATGGATGAGTGAAAGGATGGATTGGGTGAAAGGGTGGATGGTTGATGGGTGGGTGAAAGGGTGGCTGGATGGGTGAAAGGGTAAGTAGTTGGATGAAGGAGTGGATGGATGGGTGGAAGGATGGTTTGGGTGAAAATGGAAATGGTTGGATGAATGCGTGAATGGATGGATTGGTGGAAGAGTGGATTGATGAGTGAAAGGATGGATTTGGTGAAAGGGTGGATGGATGATGGATTGGGTGAAATGGTGGATGGAGGGATGGATGAGTGAAATGATGGATGGAAGAATAGACGTTGGATAGGTTTGCAAATGGTTGAAAAGGTTTGGATATGGATGGGAACACAGATGGAAGGACAGAATGAATGGTGAAAGACTGAATGGTGGATGAAAAAATAAATTAATAGATAACATAAAGTACATTTGAAATGATGGATGTCAGGGGTTTGATGGCAGGATGAATGGCTATATCCCTGGACAAGAGAGCTCTTGTGGGGAGGGTTGTGATGACTTACTTTGCTTTCTTGGTGCCATAAGAGCTTTAGTTCAAAGTGGGAGGTATTTCAATTTTCTGACTACTCCCTTGCCTATGTAATACTATTCTGTATTTGCTGTGTGCTTATGTGTGGGATACATACATCATGCATACGACATTTTGAGTGACACCCAACTGCTACTTGAATGTTACACTAGTAATTGTAAATGTTTGCATGCTTTGTTTTAGGTGTAAGGTTTTAGGGAGAGCCTCAGAGTGCCATAAGCTGTGCTTGAGATGTATATTGTGTTTGTAACAATAGGCAAGGTGTCAAAAATAAACTATGTAATAGTGTATTGACAGTGTCTTCTTTAAGAAAGCTGCAGGGAAAAGCACCTTTGGGACTTCCGTCAGCTAGTGCAACTCTCTACGAAGCCCCCATAAGCAAAGTCCGATTCCATATTTAAGTTCTACTTGCTGAAACACCCATAATGTGTTCCCTGTAGTGAGTTCATCACAGCAATCCTCCCTTTAGGTCACCTATGCTTGCCGCATTACATCTCACAATGGCACTCCAATATGAGATGCTAGTAACAAAGACTATCCGAGCAGACCTTCCTGAGCACTTCTCTCACCATACATGTTTGCTCAAGACCATGAGTTGTAAACAAAATATCAGACTGGCTATCCCAGTGCAGTAACCATATAAATAGATTATTATCATATGAAATACTTCAAAAAGAGCTGCACAGTTGCTCAAAGCGGTGCGCATCCCAAAAAACTGTGAAGTGCATGATCGTCTCAACCTAATGTAAACTTATTTTGACTTGTACTTAAGTGGTTGTCTATTTACTTACTTTTTTACTATCGCGCAACTTCCTCTGATGTGTCTGTAAAACGTACCTTTTGTTCCGAAGATTTGTCCTGAATTTTGACCTTCTGTCCTGAATTTTCGTCCTGAATTTTGACCTTTTGTTCTGAATTTTTACACTTACCGTCCTGAATTTGTAACCATGTCAGTTCGTCACCCCACATTAACTGGTGATTTCACTTCGGGGAGCAGCGTTCACACATGACGTCACCAAAAGTACAGAGTTCACCCGAACGTATTTGCAAAGCATTCACCAACGCATCCATGGTACTTAGAATGTGAAATGCTCGGATGCGCAGATCTAGACAGGACTGAAGCCCAGAAGCATGACTGAAGCACGCACCTCCACTAGCAGGAAAAGATACACTACAAGCCGCGCAGGAACCATGAGCCTCCTTCCCCACCACAAACGTCCTGCTCAGCCCCACTCCAGAACAGGGATTTCTCAAGAAATCTTCTGCATGTGGGGGGACCTTTTGTTGCCGATCTTCATCTCACATTGAAGTGACCCATCAGCCAGGGCTTTAAATGGGCCGGGGCCCCCGGGTCGCAGAGAACGTTGCAACGGGTCCTTATCTGGCTCTAACGTCATGCCCTTTATTCTGACATAAACACTGATTGATTTCTAAATAATGAATGTAAAAAGGCAATCCATGTCAGGGATTTAGTTCCTGTTTGTGTTTGACGTTTCACTTAATATTTAATTCCCTTAGAGTGTTAACTATTTCCCGGATGTTGTGTTTCTGTATTTTTTACGTGTAGCATATTACGCTTGTAAAGCGCCTACTTTGATCTGAGCCACCTCCAGGTGCTAAGAATATGCCATGGTTGAATGCTAAGCATCCGAGAATGTGATTTTTATGACCACTTCTGAGAGGCCCAGAACCAGCCCGAGCCAGCCCACCTCTGCACGGTTTCCGCGACCCTCCCTGCCCCCACCCTTTGTTTTCTTTTAGAGTGGTGCCACCGAGGTGATATCCTTGCCTGAAGTCAGGGATTTCACCTAAGCACTTCAGGTGTTGTGAATATGACCATTGGGTGGGAGTGGGAAGATGTGCACAGCAGGGGTAAAGGGATGGCCAGTGCAGGTGACGCTATTCTTTTGTATAGAAATTTCTGCTGACGTCAGAGCCCAGGGTTCGCTGTCTGTGAACTTGTATAAATGTGTACTTCATACATGTGCGCAGACAGCAAACCCTGGGCTATGACGCCAGCAGGAATTACTTTACAAAGGCAAAGCGTCACCTGCACTTCCATCCCTTTCCCCCTGCTGTCTGTGCATTTATAAGGAATACACATCCACGGCGCTGCTCACCAGATGAATGGTGAACAGTGCCATGGATTTGTCTCTTTTTGCATCCAAGGGCACCGACGAAGAAGTAGAGGAGGCCCTGACAAGGAGAAACCAGGAGACATTTGACCCACATCTATCTACACAGTGATACCTTCGGGAGGGGCTGGATACCAGGACGACAGTGCTGCTGATCAGCCCAACACCACCGAATAGTATCAGAAGAGCAGGCAGCAGTTTTTAAGTAACTTTAATGCATTCTACAGCATCAGCATTACCTACTGGCTGCACATCTAGGTTACTCTAAGTGAACGGTGTTCTAGACTTACATGCATGGAAACGTCAAGGAGGACAGTCCCCTTCGAATATGCAAATGTAGTGTAAGCTCGTAGTGTTCAGCTTTTGGGGTGCCAGGGGGTAACTTTAGGGTTCTGGGTGGGTATGGGTTTTGGGGTGCCAGGGGGTAATTTTAGGGTTCAGTGTGGGTATGGGTTTTGGGGTGCCAGGGGGGTAATTTTAGGGTTCAGGGCGGGTATGGGTTTTAAGGGGCCAGGGGTGTAATTTTAGGGTTTAGGGCGGATATGAGTTTTGGGGTGGTAGAGGTAATTTTAGGGTTCAGGGTGGGTATGGGTTTTGGGGTGCCAGGGGGATAAGGTTAGGGTTCATAGTGGGTTTGGGTTTTGGGGTACCAGGGGGTAATTTTAGGGTTCCAGGTGGGTATGGGTTTTGGGGTTCCAGGGAGATAATGTTAGGGTTCATGGGGGGTTTGGGTTTTGGGGTACCAGGGGGTAATTTTAGGGTTCCAGGTGGGTATGGGTTTTGGGGTGCCAGGGGCAGGGGCGGCCTTAGGCATGTGCAAGCTGTGCACCTGCTCAGGACCACCAAACCCCAGGGTCCACCACGCCAATATATATCCTTAATATAATAATCCTCTGAGGATGGATACATATTTGCGTGGCAGCTCCTGGCAGGGATTTGGCGGCCTCCGGCTCTGTTCCACTTCCAAATACCCTGACCCCTCCTCTCTTCACTGGGCTCTACCCCGCCCGGACCCCCTCTTCCGGGGCCCCCTACCTACGCTCCCTGCCCAGGGCCGCCATGAGCCGCCCCTGCCGGGGGTAATTTTAGGGTTCTAGGCGGGTATGGGTGTTGGTGTGCCAGGGGGTAATTTTAGGGTTCAGTGTGGGTATGGGTTTTGGGGTGCTGGGGGGAACATTTTAGGGTTCAGGGAGGGTATGGTTTTGGGGGGCAGGGGTAATTTTAGGGTTCAGGGTGGTTATGGGTTTTGGGTGCCAGGGGGATAATTTTAGGGTTCATGGTAGGTATGGGTTTTGGGATACCAGGGGGGTAATTTTAGGGTTCAGGGTGGGTATGGGTTTTGGGGTACAAGGGGGACAACTTTAGGGACAAGGGCAGGTATGGGTTATTGGTTTTCGGGAGCCAGGGGGCTAATTTTAGGGATCAGGGAATAAATGAGTTTTAAGGGGCCAGGGGGGGTAATTTTAGGGTTTATGTGTGCTCTACTTGTTGTCCAGTTTCAAATGCAGAATTCACCACTTTCTTTTCTCAGCTTGGCCTGCGCATGACCTGATCCGGATTGTCTGCCATTTTAGCCCCGCCCCTATTGATTAACATTAGCCACGCCCCTTCATTTTCCAGGTTTGCCCCCCCCTGGAAAAATTTCTGCGGATGCCCATGCCCAAATACTCTAAATCCTGTCTGGGGAGGTGATGGCACCTCCCTGGACGGGAAACCTATTGTCCAGGCCTCCCCTGCCTGAGTTTCATCCAGCATTAGGAGGTCAGACTCGTGTCTGTGGCAGCAGCATCCATTTTGTGATGCTGGGGCTCTTTAAAACATTTACCAGGTGTACCAGTGTGTACATGTCTTCTCCCTCTAGAAGGGTGGAATTCTACCCCCGCCGCCAGAACTGGTGGGGAGGTAGGATTCCAAAGTGTTTGACACCAAACACGACATGTTTTGATGCAGCCAAACCAAAGTTAGCATTTACCGCAAGGTTATAATGCACTTAAGAGTGTATGGTATTGCTGTTTCATAGAACAGTTATAAGGAAGGGTTTATAAAAGCTGCAGAGGGGCTCAGCTCATGCTAGGGCACCCTCTCACACAAAACCAAGCACTCTGCCTTCAGGATTGTCAAGGCCTGCCATAGGAGTGACTTATAGGTTAATATGTGTCTATATATATAGGTAGATATAGGTATACTATATCTCAGTGAGGGGTGCTTATTCCACCTTACCCATACTGCAAGTGCATACCTGTGGTACCATTTTGGAAGGGTTCCCAGGGATGGCATAATACATGCTTCAGCCCCTGGTAGGCCTCTGTGGTACCTAGGCCCTTGGTACCTAAGGTACCATATACTAGGGGCTCACAAGGTTACTCAGAAACCAATCTGGTATGTACCTAAAGTACATGATATCAATTTAGAGAGAGAACAGCTAGGATGTGGTCCTGATTAGCAGGGCCACAGCTAGACTAAAGTCGAAAAACCAGTGAAACACAGCAAAAAGTGGGGGTAACCTTAGGAAGCAGACCCTACCCTCCTACACAACCCCCCCCCCCCCCACCAAACTCAGGGACATTAAACTAACCTTGACCAGTTGAGTCTTCATGTTCTAAGTGGAAATGTCTGGAGAGTCCATCTGCATTGGCATGGTTACTACCAGGGCTATGTTCCACTGTATAGTCCATCCCCTATAGGGAAATGGACCACCTGACCAGTTAGGGATTTTCACCCTTCATCTGTTTTAGCCATAAGAGGGACTTATGGTCTGTCTGAACTGTGAAGTGAGTGCCAAACAAGTATGGTCTCAGCTTCTTCAGAGCACAAATCACAGCAAAGGCCTCCCTCTCATTAGCTGACCAACATCTCTCTCTAGGGGTCAGCCTTTTGCTAATAAAAGCTACTGGCTGGTCCTGACCATCATCATTCAATTGTGATAGCACAGCCCCTACCACCAACTCAGAAGCATCTGTTTTGACAATTAATTCTTTGGAGTAGTTAAGACTTTGCAGAATTGGAGCAGTGCACCTGGCCTGCTTAAGGTCATCAAATGCCTTTTGACAGCTGACTGTCCACTGAACTTTCTTAGGCATTCTTTTAGAAGTTACGTCATTCAGGGGGTCACTATGGAACCATACCCCGTGACAAATCTCCTATAGTACCCAGTCAGGCCCAAGAAAGCTCTGACCTGAGTCTGGGTGGTTGGAGCAACCCAGTCCATTATGGTCTGGATTTTGCTCTGCAATGGTTGAACCTGGCCTCCACCTACAAGGTGGCCGAGGTACACAACCTGACTCTGCCCTATCTGGCACTTAGTAGCCTTGATAGTTTGGTCGCCTTTTGCAGGGTCTCTAAAACATTTTTCAGGTGGATCAGGAGATCTTTTCAGGTGGAGCTAAAGACAGCAATATCATCTAGATAAGCTGCTCTATAGTCTTCCAGGCCTGTTAAGACTTTATTCACCACCTTTGAAATGTGGCAGGTGCATTTTTCAGACCAAAGGGCATTACCACAAATTGATAATGTCCACTAGGGGTTGAAAATGCTTTTTTTGGCTTTGCATCATCAGCTAGTCTGATCTGCCAGTAGCCAGCTGTGAGATCAAATGTGCTCAGAAATTTGGCAGATGCCAACATGTCTATGAGCTCATCTGCTCTAGGAATTGGTTGGGTATCAGGCCTAGTGACTGCATTGAGACCTCTGTAGTCTACACAAAACCTCATCTCTCTCTTACCACCCTGGGTGTGAGGTTTGGGTACTAGGAATACTGGACTAGCCCAAGGGCTATCTGAAGGTTCAATCACTCCCAGATCCAACATTTTCTGAACTTCTGTCCTAATACAGTCCCTGACATGATCAGGTTGCCTGTAAATCTTATTTTTAACAGGCAGACTGTCCCCAGTGTCCACTTCATGAGTGCACCAGGTAGTCTGACTTGGAGTCAGTGAAACATATGTCTAAACTGTTGGAGAACTTGTCTGCAATCAGTTTGCTGCTGATCAGTGAGGCTGCCTGCCAAGGCTACTCCATCAACTGATCCATCATCAGGGTTCTGAGAGAGCAGGTTTGGGAGAGGGTCACTCTCTTCTTCCTGTCCTTTATCAGTAGCTATGAGCAAGCCCCTGTCTGCCCTGTCAACATATGGTTTCAGTCTGTTGACATGAAGCACCCTATGGGGGCTCCTGGGAGTTCCAAGATCTACCAAATAGGTACCTACTCCCTTCTGTTCAACAATAGTGTGGGGCTCACTCCACTTGTCTTGGAGAGCTGCTGGGGCCACAGGCCCCAACACCCACACTTTATGTCCTGGCTGGTAAACAGTCAGTACAGCCTTTTGGTCATGCCAGGCTTTCTGTAATTCCTGGCTAGCCTCAAGGTTTTTGGATGCCTTTTTTAATTACTCAGCCATTCTGGAGCGAAGACCAAGTGGATAGTCCAAAACATCCTGTTTAGGGGGTTTGTCGAGGTAACTTCCATCGCTACTTCAGCAGACAAAGCGGTCCTCTAACAGGGTGCCCAAACAGAAGTTCAAATGGGCTGTAGCCAACCCCCTTCTGTGGAACCTCCCTGTATGCAAGCAAAAGGCAGGGTAGCAGGATATCCCATCTCCGCCTGAGCTTTTCTGGGAGACCCGTAATCATACCCTTTAAGGTCTTGTTGAATCTTTCAACTAGACCATTGCACTGTGGATGATAGGGTGTGGTGAACTTGTAGTTCACTCCACACTCCTTCGACATTGCAGTCAAGTAACTAGACATAAAGTTTGCACCTCTGTCAGATACTACCTCCTTAGGGAAACCCACTATTGAGAAAACTCCCAAGAGGGCTCTTGCCACAACAGGTGCTGTAGTGGTCCTAAGGGGAATTGCCTCTGGGTACCTGGTGGCATGATCCACTATCACCAGGATGAACCTGTGCCCAGATGCAGTTTGTAGATCCATTGGTCCAACAATGTCAATCCCTACTGTTTCAAAGGGAAACCCCGCCACAGGTAGTGGTATAAGGGGGGCCTTTGTAGTCCCACCTGCTTTACCACTGGCTTGGCAGGTTACACAGGAGCGACAAAACTCCTTTGTGTCTTCAGACATGTGGGGCCAGTGAAAGTGAGGAACAATCCTGTCCCAAGTCTTGTTCTGGCCAAGATGTCCTGCTAAGGGAATATCATGGACTAGTGTCAATAGGAAGCCCCTGAATGGCGAAGGTATGACCAACCTCCTGGATGCACCAGGCTTGGCGTCTCTACTCTCTGAATACAGAAGTCCATCATCCCAATAGATTTTATGGGTGCCACTAGCATTCCCAGCAGCCTCAGCAGCAGCTTGCTGTCTGAGGGGTTCAAGAGAAGGGCAGCTCAACTGCGCCTGACTCAGATCTGCCCTGGAAAGGCCCCCTGTCCCCCAAAACTCAACCTGATCAGGCTCAAGCTCTTCTGGGACAGTTCCTTCTTCTGGCTCACAATCAGCTTCCTCACAAGGCTGATTCTCATTCTGAGTCAGGGTGAAGGCACTGCCTTAACCCTACTGCTTCTTTTCTTGGTAGGCAACTGGTCCATTATTCCAGAACCCAGTGCCTGTCCAGTGTTAGACTTTTTGACCTGTGACCTAGTCACTGCAAGGACATGGGCTGAGATATCTAACATTTCTGCATGGGTCTTATACTCCACTTCAGACCAGGCTGAAGTCTCTAGGCCATTGCCAAGCAAGCATTCTACAGTGAGGTCAGCACTGATCACAACCTTCTTAAGGCCAGTTACCCCTTCCCAGGAGAAATTAACAACTGCCATACTATGGGTGGTACTGACGTTGCTAGCATTGATCACTTGGTAAGTTTCACCAAGTATGACTTGTCCCGGGTCCACAAAGTCTGGTATCACCATTGTGACACTCGCCCCTTTGTCCCTGTAGGCCTCAGCCTTCTTTTCATTAATCAAAGTTGTTTGTCTGTACTTGTCCAGATTACTGGGACTCACAGAGGAGGTAATATACATATCTCCATCACAAATCAAAACAGCTTGAGTTGGCACTCTGACTAGGCCAGAGTCCATCTCAGATCCCAGGGTTAACCCTACTAAACCCTTCTTCTGGGAACCACCACTTGTAGCTGTACTACGGGGAACAGTTGCCTTAGAGGCAATGGTGGCTGGAGCTGTCTCCTTTTTGCTGCAATCACTAGTCCAGTGACTATTAACCTTACAAACTTTGCACCATGGTTTTTTTGACCTTCTTTCTCTTTAGATTGGGGATCCCCACCATTAGAAGCTTTTTGGGGACCTTGTGAAGACTTCTGGTCCTTACCTTTCTCCCCACCCTTTTGGTCTTGCTTCTTTTGGTTACCACCTTGGTTGTTTGTCTTCTGCTTCACCCTGGTTCTGATCCATTTGTCTGCCTTCTTTCCCAATTCTTGGGGCGAGGTCAGATCAGAGTCAACCAAGTGCTGATGCAACAGCTGATTCTGACAGTTATTAAGAATCTGTTCTCTCATGATTAGATGATACAATCCTGTATAGTTACACACTTTACTGCCCAGCAACCAGCCCTCCAGAGCCTTATTAGCACAATCTACAAAGTCAACCCAGTCCTGAGTCTGTATCTTTTGGGTGTCTCTGAACTGCAACCTGTACTGTTCAGTGGTTACGCCAAACCCATCTATTAGAGCACTCTTCAGGACATTGTAATTGTCAGCATCCTCTTCTCTTACAATGAGGAGCTTGTCTCCACCTTTGTCTGCAAAGGAGAGCCACAAGATTGCTGCCCACTGCTCCTGGGGTACCTTCTGTACTTTGCAGGCCCTCTCCAGTGCAGTCACCCACTAGTGGATGTCATTCCCAGTCTGATAGGAAGGGACAATCATGTTCAGGTTTCTATGGTCATAAGACCTATCCCTACCTCTAGGGATAATGCTGCCACCATGGGGCTCTAGCCCCATCTTTTGTCTCTCTCCTTCAAGGGCTAGGGTCTCCTTTTCTAAGGCTACTTCTTGTCTCCTTATCCCAAGCTTGGCTTCTCTCATCCTAGCTTCATGTTCCCTCTTCTCAAGTGAGGTACCCCTCCTATGAGAAGAGGCAGACGACCCTATAGATGTACCAGAATGAGTAGATTCCACTGAAGGTGATTTATTCCTTCTTGGCACACCACCAACTCCGCTTGGGGGGGGGGGACAAGGGGAGGCCCATGTTGGCCTTCCACATCTCCAGGCAGATCTGGATTCCCCAGATCTAGGTCATTGTAACCTGTCTGCTTGTCATCATTGTCAGAGTCCTGGTGAGGCAACCTACCAGGGTTCTCTTCCTCTGAGGTATCCACCCCATTGCCTACCCTCTCAGGGTCAGATGCTTTCTTAAAGTCATCTAGCATTAACACCTCTATAAAGCGTTGGGTATTAGGATTTTGTCCTGTCCTCAATTTTCTCATTGCACATAAAGTACTTAACTCTTGGAAAGAAAATGTGGCATACTTAGATGTCTGTTCTGGACTGACATCTGGGACAGACGCACTGGGTCACTCTCTTGTGGTCATGACTCTAATGAGGTGTGGTGTATGCACCTACCTACACTATTTGGTTTCCTACTAAACCTCTCTTGAGTTGTAGAAAGGGTGTGCTAGGCCCTTTACACACACCTCTAAGTTCAGTAGAACTTACTGTATTCTAAGCTTGATTTATATGTACCTACTGGTACCTTTAGTGATTTTTCAAATGATATTCTCAAGATTATCTGGTAAAACAATGCAAGCTGGAATCCCACACGCTGCACACCAATGTGAGAAGTTGGCCTGGCATATGATGCCCACTATTCTAGTGGGCACCTTGCACCAGTCCAAACGAACCTTATTGATGGTAGGTTTAAGACAACCTTTATAGAAAGCTATCCTATGGTAGCTGTGGAGAGCAGCCTTCAGGCTAAGTACTGAAGGAATGTAAAGTAGCTTGTTTTACCAGTCTATAATATCTTGAATAATCAAATGAAAGTACACCACACAAGATATATATATAAAATATGTGTATTTATTCTAAACACAACCCCTCTAGTCTCTTTATGAGGCTAGAGGCCAAAGTACAATACAAGAACTTAAATAGCACACAGTAAACTAACACAGTATACCTTTTGCCCTAGGGGCCTCACAAACCATATACTAAAATAGTGGTATAAGAACCACGTGAGGGATAGTAGTGAGGCCTAGGGCCTGTAGAACCACTGGGGCAACTAGGAACCACCCAAGGTAGGGACGCAGGAGACCAACGGGGGAAGCGTGCAGTGTCTAAACACAGCCGCGAATCACCATTGACTTCTATGGAGGAAATACAAGTTACAATTTTTAAAGATTAAGGACACTTTGGAGTGAACTAAGATGGAACCCCTTTAGACTTAGACACTTCGAGAGTCAAGACCCATGGGAGCCCCGGAGTAATCGTGTTACCTCACCCAGGGAAGCCGGGTGCATAGGTGTCTTTTGGTGTCGGATTTCGGCGTTGATTCCAATGGAGAGCTGCGAAGAAGTGCTGCTGGCGACCAGAGGAAAAGTGTCCGGGTGGATCCAAGGGTGGATCGGAGATCTGAAGAACCAGAAAGCAGAGGGGACAGAGTCTGGGTCACTAGCCAGTGACCAGGATGGCGACAAAAAGATGCCAGCCGATGTCGGGTACTTTAAGGTAAAGTAGGTGAAGCTTGACTCTTCAGCCACGAGGACCAGGAGGCGTCGACGATGACCAGGAGCTGGATTCGAGCTGTACCATGAAGGATGTCGAGTGCTGCAGCATCGGAATTCAGATTGGACCCAACAGGCCTTGGCAACAGCAACCCACCCAAGATAACAAGATTGGTTTTGGTGCAGACCAACAAGGTCTGAGGGACTCACCCTTTGAAGGGGAGTTAGAGCATGTCTGGAGCAACCAGGAAAGCTCAGGAAACAAAGGATTGTCCTTCGTGGGGACCCACTAGCCAACAGACTAGGGATCATGAAGGAGCCTTGAGCTGCGGTAGAGAAAACAGGCCCACGGAACACTCGTGGAGTGTAGGCCTCTCAACTTCAGTGCAAAAGGTGCTTGGGGCAGGGGCTTCAAATACCCCAGTGCACAACTTCGGAAAACTTCAGGAAGTAGGTGCACTCGCAAACTTGCAGGATGTCCAGGAGTTCAGGTCCCACGTCTCTCGTGATAGCTACAGGTCTCATCTCTGCTGGGGACTCGTGTCAGGCTCAGAGATGTCTGCAAGTCCATGTCCTGTGTCTCAGATTCTTCGGGATTCGGCTGGAGCCTCGAAAATGCAGACTGGCAAGATGCTTCTTTGGTGCCTGTTTGGACATTGGGTTCTCTCCTTGAACTGAAGGGAGATTTCTTCCGTCTTCCAGTCGATATGGAATGTAGAAGGCCCAAAATTTCTTCTTCAGAGTTTGGTCCAGGGTAATCTAAAGTCCTAGGGACTGGGTTCCTATACTTATACTAAGTTCAGGGGTTGGACTAACTCTAGGGTCCCACCAATGGGAGGACCTGGGGAGGGGTGGTTACACCCCTTCCCCTTTGTCCAGTTTTGCACCAGAGCTGGGACTGAGTAACCCAGCAACCGGTTTGAACTTGGGAAATGCATGGAGCACCTTGTGTGCCCCAGGCAGTGTCTGAAAAGCATTCACTGAATGCAACCCACCTTGCCAGCAATACACTAAAGCCTGTCTGGGGAGGTGCTGGCACCTCCCTGGACAGGAAACCTATTGTCCAAGCCTCCCCTGCCGGAGTTTCACCCAGCAGCAGGAGGTCAGACTCGTGTCTGTGGCAGCAGCATCCATTTTGTGATGCTGGGGCTCTTTAAAACATTTACCGGGTGTACCAGTGTGTACATGTCTTCTCCCTCTAGAAGGTAGGATTCCAAAGTGTTTGACACCAAACACGACATGTTTTAATGCAGCCAAACCAAAGTTAGCATTTACTGCGAGGTTATAATGCACTTAAGAGGATTTTGTATGGCTGTATCATAGAACAGCTATAAGGAAGGGTTTCCGAAAGTTGAAAGCTGCAGAGGGGCTCAGCTTATGCTAGGGCAGCCTCTCATACAACACCAAGCACTCTGCCTTCAGGATTGTCAAGGCCTGCCATAGGAGTGACTTATAGGTTAATATTCACTGAAAAAACCATAGGTTTCACACCAGTTATAGTTAGCTGGAAATTTTACTCGCATAAAATCATTGAAATTCCCATGTTATAGTTAGTTGGACTCACTATAACTTGCGCGTGCAATGCACTGCTGATGACGTCACATATTACATCACTCATGACATGGTCAGTGACATCACTCATGACATCACTGATGACACCATCCTTGTGACAGAGTGACAGACCTCCTTTCACTGTAATGTAACCCTTGAAACACATATTCAAAAATAGAAACTAAAATTTTCAAAAAAATGGAGATACCCATACCAGTTACCGGGGCGCGCATATAGATATATATATATTTTTAACCTAAATTACTCAAAATCCACTGGAGCACATATCTTGAGACATAGCAAAGGGACATCGGGCTACCAGTCCCTACAATTTTGCCAAGTTTGTTGGAAATCCATTCAGCCGTTCGGGCTAAAAGTGAGTCCAACCGCCCTATGGAAATTAACATGGGGAAAACACGTTTTGGGACCCCCCAAATATCTCGGCCCCCGCTTGACGAATCCCCCCCAAACTTTAAGGGAAGGAGCAGAGCGGAGCGGGTCATCTTCTTTGAGAAATTCGCGAAGATTTGTCCACCGGCGCCAAAGTTATTCCCAATAGAATGTTGCGGATTTCCTATGGAAAACAATCCTAACTATAACTAGCTTCTGGCGACCGCCAGTAGGTAATGTGTCTATATATATATATATATATATAGATAGATAGATATAGGTATACTATATCTCAGTAAGGGGTGCTTACACCACCTTGCCCAGGCTGCAAGTGCAGACCTGTGGTGCCATTTTGGAAGGCTTCCCAGCGGTGGCATAATTTTGTATTTATTTATTTATTTCAAAGGTTTTATATAGCGCTACTGGACCCAGGAGTATCAGAGCGCTTTACAGACAGATAAACATCATGATGCAAATTAAACCAATTACAAAGTTAGTAACAACTCGCAATGGGAAAAACTGTCTTTAGTTAGACGAGGGAATTGAGGAAATAGAGTAATTAGGTATGAATGAGGGAGAAGGGGAACGGATGAAAGATAGGAGAGAGAGGGGTAGAGGGAGAGGGGGAGAAGAGGAAAGTGAGAGAGAAGGGGTGGGTTGATGAGAATAGAAAACAGAGGACTGCGTCATTATAGAGATGTTAGGTACCCCAATATTTGTTGAGAAGAAGCACCTTGAGTCTTTTATTGAAGAGAGGGAACGATGGGTTGCAGCGAAGCTCTTTGGGGAGAGAGTTCCAGATCGTAGGGGCATTACCAGAGAAAGCACATGATTGTGTCTTTTTACATTTGAGTCTCGGGGGGATGAGGACAAGGGCATTGGTGCTTCTCAAGGACCTGGAGCAACCAGCTTTTTGTAGTTTGTCCGAGAGGTAAGAGGGGGTGTTTTGGTGAAGGGCTTTGTGTGTAATACAAGCCATCTTGAAGGTAGATCTACCTTCGATTAGGAGCCAGTTAAGGTTTTTGAGGATAGGAGAAATGTGATCAAATCGTTTACAATCAGAGATAAGTCTGGCGGCCAGGTTGAGGACAGATTTAATTGGGGCAAGGTGGACTTTTGGGGTGCCTACAAGAGTGGCATTGCCATAGTCAATTCTGGAAAGTACAAGAGTCTGGACAACAATTTTGAAGTCATCAGCTGGAATGAAAGGTTTGATTTTTTTAAGGTGGAGAAGGGAGAAGAGAGAGCCTTTTGCAGCATTTTTAATGTGAGGGATGAGAGTAAGATTTTTGTCAATGTTGATGCCCAAGGATTTGACAGAGTTAGAGGAGGAGAGGGTGCAGTTGAGTGCTTTTATATAATTAATTCAGAGTTGAGTAGGCAGGGAACGATTTTTGGGAGTGAAAAGGATGATTTCAGTTTTTTGGGGATTCAGTTTGAGATGATTAAGATGGAACCAGGCTTGGACTTTGTTCAAGGTATCATTGAGGAGAAGAATGTCATGGTGGCATTTGATCTTGTAATAAAGTTGAGTGTCGTCAGCATAGAGGTGGTAATTGATATTAGCTTGTTTGAGAATAAGGGTGAGTGGTTCCATGAATAGATTAAAGAGGGTAGGGGAAAGGATAGAGCCTTGTGGGACCCCAAGTGAGACAGGTTGTGGTTTGGAGAGGCAGTGACTGAGTTTGATTTGTTGGGATCTATGTTGGAGATAAGAGGTGAACCATTGCTGAACGATGCCCTCAAGCCCAAAACGATCTTTGAGAGTATTAAGAAGGGTGGGATGGTGGACAGTATCAAATGCAGCAGAGAGGTCAAGGAGGATAAGGAGGGAGGATTCGCCTTTGTCAAGAGAGCGATGGATATCATCTGTGATATTGAGCATGGCGGTTTCCGTGCTGCATCCTTTCCTGAAACCGGATTGGAAAACGTCGAGGAGATTGAATGAAGTGATATGTTTGTCTAACTGGGAGAGAACACATTTTTCAAGGGCTTTGGAGAGGAAGGGAATATTAGAGATAGGGCGTAGATTGTTCAAGTCGTTAGGGTCAGCGGTGGGTTTTTTGAGGATGGGGGAGATTTGACCAAGTTGAAGGGATGCAGGGACACAGCCGGAGGTAAGAGAGGAATTGATGATCTTGGTCCAGATGGGTGCGATGATGTGTTTGAGTTCCTGAACCAACTGGGCAGGAAGAGGATCATTGGTGTGAGACGAAGGTTTAAGTTTTGAGATAATGTTGAGGACAGTGGATTCAGATACTGGACAAAATTCGTCCCAGGAGGCATTATTTTTGGTAAGGGTGTCAGTAAGGATAGAGTCAGGATGGGATGGAGTAGGGAGGGGTAGAGAGGGGTCGTGGCATGAAGGGACAGAGGAGCAAGGTGAAGTAGGAGTGTTAGGGAGGAGGTGTTGGCTAAGGGTAGATTGGTATGGGAGAGGAGGAGAAGAGAAGGATAGTTCGATCGAGTTGACTTTGTTCGAAAAGAAGCTGGCGATTTCTTCACATCTTTCAACAGTGTCAAGTATTTTAGGGGAGCCAGAGGAAGTTTGTTTTTTAACGATGCTAAAGAGTTATCTGGGACAGTTTTTGGCATGGTCAAGTGGTGAACGGAGGAAGGAGGCTTTTTCAGTGAAGATGTGCTTCTTGTATTTGGCTCTGGCATTTCTAAGGAGTATCAGGTTATCAGGGGAGGGATGATTCCTCCATGTGCGTTCAGATTGTCTGAGGGCCCGTCTTTCATTATTGAGGTCAGAGTTAAACCAGGATTTAGGGGGTATATTTTATTGATGTTTAAGTTTGATAGGGGCAATTTGGTCAAGCACTTGAAGGCTAGAGTTACTGTAGTGATCAGTAAGGTCAGTGGTGCTGTGAGAGGGGGGGAGGAGTAAGCAGGTTTTGATAGAAGATTCCGACTCACCAGGGGGGATAAGGTGAAGATTGCGGGTATGTTTCAAGGGTAAAGAGCTGATAGGGGTGGGGATAGTAATGGAGCAGTTCAAAGTGAAGAGGATAAGGTGATGATCCGACCAGTCGACTGGAAGAATCATAGAGAGAGAGGCAAGATCCTTCCTAGTTATAATAGCATCCAGGGTGGCGCCTTTCGAGTGAGTCGGGGCTTGGCAGAGTTGTGTCATGTCAGTAATGTCCATGATATCTTTAAGGAGGATGACAGACGGTTCGTCGTTATTATTCCAGTGGATGTTATAGTCGCCAAGAAAGAGATTCTTGGGGTGAGTGAGCAAAGATTGAGTGATGAGATCCGATAGCTCTTCTGTAAAGGGGATGGGATTGCCGGGGTGGGGGGGTGGGGTGGTAGAGAGTATGAAGACGAATGGTGGGGGAGTCAGGAGCGGTAAGATCAACGCAGAGGTATTCAAAGGTAGAAGGGTCCTGGAGATGAACAAGTGTGAGATTGAGTTCATTTTTTAAAATTAGGGCAAGGCCACCTCCTGTTTGCTTTATTCTGTCTTTCCTAATGATGGAATATCCAGGAGGAATGAGCAGGTCAAGGATAGGAGTAGAGTGGGGTTTGAGCCAGGTTTCCGTAAGGAAAGCAATATCTATATTTTCATTCAGAATGGTTTCGTGTGGCAGGATGCGGATCGGCAGTTAATCAACATGCAGTGAAGTGGAGAGAGGTATTGAGTGGAGGGATCAAGGAGTATGGAGGTTAGTTGTTGAGGGGGTCTAGGAGATGTTGGGTAAAGGGGGAGTCGACTCGTTCCAAGGAGAACAGGGATAGTAGACTGCGGAAAAGGGATATTTGAGGACGAAGAGGGAAGGGGGAGACGGTGGGGTTCGTGGAAAAGTTAACCTGCACGGGAATTGGGTATGCAACATGATGAGAGCTAGAAATCGCGGCTGCCGTGTGGGGTTGGGGTGAAATGGAAGGATCAATGGGTTTGGGGGGGTCAGGCAGTTTGTAGGGAGGAGGGATCTGTGAGAAGAGTAATCGACGATACCAGTGCCAGGGGGGCTGTTATTGGAGGAGGTGTGGGGGGGTGGTGTGTGGAGATGTGCATGCATGGTCAGAGGAGTGGGCTTTAGTAAGGAGTGAGACATCGGATCTTAGGGAGGAGAATTCTAGAACAAGGGACAAAAGGAGAAGTTCAACATTAAGGAGTGATAGAGTAAGAAGTGAGGAATGGAGTGGGTCAAAAGTTATTGGGAGGAGTGAAAAATAGGGGTTAGGATTAGGGAGAGGGAGGGGGGTAACCAGGGGGGAAGGAGAAGGGAGTTATGACGGGTGGGAGGTTTCGTATTGGGGAGGGGAGGGGTCAAGGAGATGGGAGTAGTTGGGGCATTGGATTTGGTAAAATCGTTTGTTAAATAAGGGGGAGGGATAGTCCGGGATGTAGATGTAGGTGTGATGAGGGTTGCAGGGGAGATCAGGAGCAAGTGAGAGGGAGTGGTTAGCGGAGGGGAAGTAAGAGTTGCTGGGGGAGTATGGGGGGGCGATAAAACTAGGGGGGATAAGGAGCATCAATGGGGAGGGTGTTACAGGAGTCAGAAGAAGAGAGGTGAATGGACGAAGGAGTATTGTTCAGAAGAAGGGGGAAAGGGGGGTCCATGAGAGGGGCTGGAGGGGATGAGGGAGAGTGGTAAGAAGAGGAGGATAAAGGAGGTTTGTCCAGGGGGAGATCACAAGGAGAGGAGTGTTCAATAGTACTTAGAGACTGCAGGGTAGTAAGGGAGGTAGGAGGGTGCGAGTAGGTAGCAGGAGTATCGAACAAATTTGGAGGTTTAAGAGAAATGTGTGGAGCAGACCCTAGTTGAGGGAGGCCGGGCGAAGGGGAGTGGGGCAAAGAAGGAAGCGGGAGGTTCCGGGCGATTGAGGGGGGTTGGAGGAGCAGGGAATTAGGGCTGGGAGTCAAGGATGGATGAGGGTAGGCAAGGGACACTGGGTGGTATGGGGAGGGGGAATCATTAGTGAAGGAGGATGTGAGAGAGGCAGAAAAACTAGGTGATTGTGAGATAATGAGGTTGGTACCGTTTATAAAGTTAGGAGTAGGGGTGGTAGGTATTGAATGAGGGAGAACATCCAGGATTGTGGAAGATGTGGGGGAGACAGTAAGGAGAGGAAGAGGGGAACGTGGGTGAAGGGGGTCAGAGCTGGTGATAAGGCAGTTAACTATGGGGGACAGCTGTGGTTGGGTGAGGGCTACCGGGTTGGGTGGAAGAATGGGAGAATCAGAGAGGAGGGGACATGAGTCATAGGGGAGTAGGGTGTCAGTGCTAGTACGGGTATTGAGAGTTCGAGTAGATAGTGTAGGATGGGAGTAGACGTTACTCTTAGGAGAGGTTGAAGGTAGATCAGAGAGAGGAGTTAAGGGGGTAGGAGACAAGGGGGAGATGATGGAACTAGGGGATGAGGGGGTGGGAGGGAGGAGCTGAGGGACTGATTGAGGGATTGAGATAAGGTACTAAGATGTAGAGGTGATTTTCAGAGGCTTGAATGAGGATATTACCAGATTTGAAGATGGAAATATCAATTTCTCCAGGAAAGGAAGAAGAGGGGGTGGTGGAGAGTTTAATACCGGACGGGATGTTGCGAGAGTTAGTGATAGGGAGGGTTTGAAGAAATAGTCTTTTCCATTTAGAAGGACGTTTGGAGAAGAAGATGTAGTTGGTGATTAAGGAGGAGTTAAGTGTATTATGGTAATCAGCTAATAGGGTTTCAGAGTGGAGACAGAGGAGCTTGTGTTTGAAGTTTTTCTTACCATGTTTGGTGAGGTGGGAAGGATAGAGGATAGACCAGGAATTAGGGCCAAGTTTCGAGATAGGCGATACAGAGGAAGAAGGGAAGAGAGAGAGGGGAGGTATGATTGGGAGAGAATGGAGAGAGCGAGGAAGGAAGAATAAAGATTAAGCCATGAATTTAATCAGAACAGGAAAAAGGAAAGGAATGGCGGAGATAAGGGAGAGATACATTAAACCAAAGCAAAAAATTACAAGGAAATGAGGGAAGGCAAGGTAAGAGAACACCCAAGTGGGGGACAATAAAATCAGATTGAATAAACAACAACAAAAGAAAGCATAGTAATAAGAACAAAAAAAAATGCATTCAGCCTCTGGTAGGCCTCTGGGGTACCTATGCCCTTGGTACCTAAAGTACCATATACTATGGGCTCAAGAGGTAACTCAGTAACCAATCTGGTATGTACCTAAAGTACATGATATCAATTTAGAGAGAGAACAGCTAGGCTGTGGTCCTGATTAGAAGGGCCACAGCCAGACTAAAGTCGAAAAACCAGTGAAACACAGCAAAAAGTGGGGGTAACCATAGGAAGCAGATCCTACTCTCCTACACTGACCGGCTGTAACTGCCCCTGGAATTCCATGTGAGACCCTCTGTCTCCCCCTCGGGTGTCCCCATTTGATAACGGGTGATGCCCTCTACGACCCGATACTATGCTCATTAATCATGACCTTACCGCCTGACCAGGGACACAAATAAAATACGACAATATTACCTGCAACAAAATACCATATACTGATACTTTTATTACACATCATAGCATTATCATGGCATTAACACGATTTTACCCTAAACATTACCTTTCACTGAAAATGACATATACTGACATTTTTATTACAAAAGCACTACCATCAGTAGTCAACATTTTTATTAGCCATGTCTCTTGGGATAGTTGCAACACAATTCAAGAAAACCAAGCAAGACACATATGACTTTAATTCTCATAGGAACTGCCAATATTACCTGCAACAAAATACAGTATACTGACACATTTATTCCACATTATCATAGCGTCAACGAACAACTTTACCTTCAACATTACCTGTAACTGCAAATGACATATACCGACATTTTTATGACAACATACCGCAGTCATCAATAATCTCTTATTCACCATATCCCCTGAGATACCTGCGATGAAATTGAAGAGAACAAAACAAGACACGTATGATTGCAACTCTGATAGGAACTGCCTGCCCTAGGAGATGGTGGGTGGGGAAAAACAAGTTACGGGCCCTTCAACAGCCCGGACCCGTATCCAGGGGAGCGTGAACAAGGGACTGTTCCCACGCCCCTTTTAAAAGGAGGAGCATATGCCAGACCAATCTAAACCGGCCTGTCACAAAATCTCTATCTCGCTGAACCGGAACCACTAAAGTGCTTCCGGATCGTGACCCCACGGGCTCCACCATTGGTTGCTCGGCAGGCATGGGGGCACCGCATCAGAGGGCGCGGTGACCCCCCCACCTCCTCCTTGCCTCTGGGACTGGCGTGACGGCCATAATGGCAGCTTGCGCTAGGTCGGCTTGCCTTGCCCATATGGTCTGGTATCACCTAAGTCCTCTTTTCTTTCAATACCCAAGACCGCCCTCGGATGAGGACTCCCTTCCTCCTCCAAGGCAAACATTTCAGACCACACTCTTTTGGATTGGGGGAGTAACCCCCTGGCCATATTTATTACATAATTAAAACATTGATGTTATTTACATTATGTACAATTACGTAGAAAGTCTGGATAACTTGATTGATACACGAGGTTACATGGCTAACCTTAACATGTTCTAATACATCAATATTCCTATTGTAGTCGGAACATGTATATACATTACTTTCTGCGTGTCCCAGCTAGAGCCTACGGCAAGGTCAATGACTGGGAGCCCCACATCCTGGTAAAAACGACAAAGACTCTACTGGAGTAGGCCTGCATAGGGGGTACAGCTTATCGGACGGATATTTTCTCCCGGGCCCCTCCTACACCCTGACCCTTAACTCCATAACGGGGGCTGCAATTCTGCATACTTGCGCCCTCTAGCTCCGACATTAGTGCTACAATACCAGAAATCCAGGTTGTTCATGGGTCTCTGTTATAATGTTTGTTTCTTTGCAATTTTTCCTTCCATCCGTCTTCTGCATACCTATGACTTGAGACAGAATACTGATGTGCAGATTTGAAGAGAAGGAACATGTTTTCATTTGTTGCCTTTAGTGTGTTTATAGGCTGAGCATCTGACTCTTAGCCCTGTGGCTTCATGAGTATCTGTTAGCATGCCTTATTAGAATGCGTTTTGTGTTGCATCACCATCCGAGCACTGTCTGGTAATTAGTTTCCTTGCTGCTGAAACTACTGTGCGAGTGTTATGTTTGTTTGCAGCAGTGCTTAATTTGAGGGGGTGCTTTCCGGTGCTCAGTACCGGCACCTTATCCTGGGCACCGGTGCTTATAGCACCAGTTAAGGACACACTCATTTATAATGCACATGCTTTCCCCCAGACTCACGGGAAGTTAGACCACGTCGAGACTCGAACCAGGTTCCCCAGCTCTGAAATCGGCAGCTCTACCCATTAGGACAAGTCCTCTCCAGGTTAATAAGTGCCGGGGCTCTAGTCAGGAGGCACTTTGCACGAGCACATGTGTCCTGTTAGCGCTGCCTCCAGAGGAGAGCCCCGGCACTTCTTATTTTACAAATTAACCCCTGGTTTGCAGGTTGTCCCTCTAACCATCTCCCGTATCTGCATGTGTTCCGAGGCACAATACTGATGTACAGATTTGAAATAAAGGGGTATATTTTCACTTCCTTTCTTACATGTACCAGAGCAGTAAGAATATAAAATGTTGGTGAATTGTGAGATCAATATACCAGATGGTGAGGTTAAGATATGTAAAAAGCAACTGATCTAATGTTGTTCACAGTTGTCTTTCAAATGGCTAAGTCAAATAAAGGCTGTTTATTGCTTGCACTATCCTTTTTCTGGTTTACAGGGTTAAAAAAATGTTTCCCTCCACAAACGTACCGAACAGGACGGCGTACACACATGAACCCGACAAAGCCTCTAATTAAACATGCGTATCACAAAACATATCACAAACCCTGGCAGTTTCCTTACACGCTAAACACATGGCCTCGAAATACATAAATGTACATATAATACACCCCCACACCTAGTGGCCTCTAACAGCTCCTTTGTTAAAAAAAAACATCTCTTCTCACATTTCAATTCCTATTAGGACCCTGGCTCCCAAGCACAACAGCTTATAAACAAACTTCATTTAAACTGACCATAACCGTTTCACAACGTCCCTCAACACACCCACACCCTCTTCCCTCTCATTAGCTAATCTGCCAAACTAGTAACAAGACCATCCATGAAGGCATCCCATACTTAAAACGCCTCCAATCTGCTACCCCCAAAAATACCCTTCTTTTTTGGGGAGGTTTTTCTGCCACACCTTCCAGCTATTCCCTTTTCAACACTTGATGCCCAACGCTGTCAGTGTATCCCACAAGTCCGTTAAATACAGTTCCAAACTCAACAAGCATTGCCATAGCCTATCGGTCTCGCATTTGGGATTTTAAAAGTGTTTAGCTATGCAACAGTTGATGTTGTTGCACCAAGGATATTGTGCTGGATAACTAAACACTTATAAGTTCCCAAAGGCAGGACCTATTGGCTATGCCAATACTTGTTTAACCTCTTAGCATTTCCACATAGAAAAGCAAACAGGTATCCTGTTCGAGGGTGCATGCTGTACAGCAGACAAGCGCCTTCAGGACAGAATTAAAGCACTCTCCATGCACTAATTCCAGATTCTGATGCCCTCATGTTAAGCGCATCAGTGCCATTAGCTGATGTCACTAAAGGCATTTCGTTTACACATGCATTGTATTTGATCATTTTTTGTATTTATTTTAAGATTTGAATTACTGCAGTTCAGAGAGTATATAGTAGTTCCAGGGCTCAAGTCGGGGTACCACACGGGTAGACGGCGTCACCCCCCTTATTTTCCAGCGGGGGACACCGTCCCCCCTGCTTACTTAATAAAACGTCGTCCACCCTGCGCTGGCCTGCTCCTTAAGAATGCGATACAGCCGCAGCGCGCACCGACCAAAGCAAACATTTCAGGGTGAAGCCTCGGACTGCTTGCTTATCGCCACGCCCACGCCTATCGCAGCTCATGCAACCCGCCCCACCCCTTCTTAACCTTGCTGGGGGGACTTGGACCTACCAGTGGAACAGAGACGTCTGCGACCAATCAGTGGTCATAGCAGACGTCACTGGATGGGTGTTTCTGTACCTCAACAGTCCAGCCCTCGTGCGCCGTGCCCTTTACTTTTCGGGCTTTTCTTGCTCTGGCTCCTTTCCCTTTTGACCGGATCCGGATATCGACGTGGTTCTCAGTCCCTGCCTTGCCTCGCCTGCTGCCTGACCTGCTGGAGACTACCCTTTCTGCATCTACGACCTTCACCGTCACCTAGGATACCATTTTCGTCTTTAGTTTCACTTTTAAGGTAAGTGTAAGCAAGTTTAGTGGCTCCACTCGTTATTCACTCGTTTTTTGTGCCTTTCTGCCCGCTGTGCCACTTGTTTTTCCCTTGTTTTTGGCCTTTCTGCCCTCTGTTAGACTCATTATTCCCTTGTTTTTTGTGCCCTTCTGCCCTCTGTTCCTCTCATTATTCCCTTGTTTTTTGTGCCCTTCTGCCCTCTGTTCCTCTCATTTTTCCCTTGTTTTTGTGCCTTTGTGCACTCTGTTCGACTAGTTTTTCCCTTGTTTTTGTGCCTTTCTGTCCTCTGTTAGACTCGTTTTCCCTTGTTTTTGTGCCTTTCTGCCCTCTGTTAGACTCGTTTTTCCCTTGTTTTTGTGCCTTTCTGCCCTCTGTTAGACTCGTTTTTCCCTTGTTTTTGTGCCTTTCTGCCCTCTGTTCGACTCGTTTTTCCCTTGTTTTTTGTGCCTTTCTGCCCTCTGTTAGACTCGTTTTTTTTGCCTTTCTGCCCTCTGTTAGACTCGTTTTTCCCTTGTTTTGGTGTCTTTCTGCCCTCTGTTAGACAAGTTTTTCCCTTGTTTTTTGTGCCTTTCTGCCCTCTGTTAGACTCGTTTTTGTGCCTTTCTGCCCTCTGTTAGACTCGTTTTTCCCTTGTTTTTGTGCCTTTCTGCCCTCTGTTAGACTCGTTTTTCCCTTGTTTTTTGTGCCTTTCTGCCCTCTGTTAGACTCGTTTTTCCCTTGTTTTTTGTGCCTTTCTGCCCTCTGTTAGACTCGTTTTTTATGCCTTTCTGCTCTCTGTTCGACTCGTTTTTCCCTTGTTTTTTGTGCCTTTCTGCCCTCTGTTGGACTCGTTTTTCCCTTGTTTTTTGTGACTTTCTGCCCTCTGTTAGACTTGTTTTTCCCTTGTTTTTTTGTGCCTTTCTGCCCTCTGTTAGACTCATAATCTAAGATTACGTTGATTTGTGACTAGATACATCTGCATTGAGATGATGCTTATTTGCGAGATCTGGGTTCAACAGAGATATTGAACTATAAGGGCGCCAAAATGAAATGCTGGCTCTACAACACAAGTTTCAGGGATGGGATTGGAGAGAAATTCTCCAATCTAATTTTTACACGTTGACACCTGTAAGAGGTAGGGTTCCACCCAGGTATCCGCTGCCTTATTAATCACGGTCCTTTCTTTGAGCACATAATGAAGGATCTCCTGGTCCACTGTATCGAAGGACTGAAAGGACTAAGAGGCGACAGTCATAGATGCTTCAGTGCTGTGACCAGAGAGGAAACTAGGGTGAAATATACAGATAAGTCTGTTTCCTTCCAAATAGTCCTTAAGCTCGGAGGCGACACAGTTTCAGATGATTTTCATAAGACACGGCAAGCCTGTGATAGGACGGGACTTTGAAAGGCAGTTTTAATCACCCTTCTCTAGAAAAGCAGAGACCGTCTGTGAGGTACTCTTCTTCTGGAAAGCGGAACCCTCTGCCTGCGAGGCACCCCCCTCTATACAGAAAAAGACTCTGCCAGGCACCCATCTTCTAGAGCAGGGGTCCTTCTAACTGCATGGCACCCACCTCTATTTAGGATGAGACCCTCAGACACAATCACTTTTTCTTTAGCTAGGAGCCCTTTCCCTGCCAGGCACCCACCCCTACATAGTAAGAGACACACTGCCAGGCACCCTTGTCACTTCCTGCCGTGATGTCACTTCCTGCTGTGATGTCACTTCCTGTTGTGATGTCACTTCCTGTCGTGATGTCACTTCCTGTGACACCACCTAAATTGGAGAGTCCCCCCACTTCTTTTTTTAGGACTTGAGCCCTGAGTGGCACACGTTTTGGGACTGGGATTTTTCACAAATCTACAAGTGACATTTACAGTTTGAATGCACGGCGCATATGGGATTTCAAAGTATGGCAGCATGTGAATGCAGCCACAGCGATGGACAAATGGATAGGTATGACAGCCGCGCTCAGTGTTAAAGTAAAAAAAAAACAGAGCACGGTGTCCCTGAGTCTCTTGTGTTTATTGTGGGTAAACTTTGCAAGCTGCGCATGACTGCACCTTGTCCAGGGCCCATCTAGCAGTGGTGCATCGCTCTCCTTGCAGCCACTGGGTGGGTAAAGGATGGCAGCGCATGTGCCATTAGTAAGCAGATGCATGCAATCATTGCAGCACCTTCAGCCTCTCAACCTACCAGCTTGCTGCCGTGATGGAGTGCTGCATGCCTGCAAGCCATTCCATCCTAAGGCGATGAAAACTGCTCTCCTGGGGCCCATTCATCATATATCTCCCGTGGCATGTGATGGAAAGGAATGCAGGATCCATGGTTTTATACCCCTACAGAACACGTCTCTTTCTGCTCACGGCTTCACCGCCTGACGCTCAGGCATATGTATGCAGCACACATCCGCAGTGACGAGCACGTTGCTGCCTTATGTTGTCGCTTGTAAGACCCGAAGCTCAAAAATGCGACTTGATGGTTTCGTATTTGTTTGATCTTCACTTTGTCTCTGTTTACTCGTGCCTGCTGGTTGCCGTGCAACAAGAAAGAACATGGTTTTGTTGGTTTGTTGTGTTACAGACCAATTTCATGTCTATTATTGGCACCGGATTAGACGGCTGCAAAATAGCCCGATGCCCCATTTCCTTGGGGAAATGTTTTCCTTCTAAACTTGGGAAAAATAGCATCCGGAAATGAGCAAAGCATTCCACTCTACTGGCACCACAGAAATAAAGTTGAAACCGATTCATTATCATCATATTCATGTACCTCACTTAAACAATTCATTTATCTATGCGCTGTCTAAGGCCCTTTACGAATTTATTGATCCTAAAAAATTAGAACCCCATGAAGACCCAGTGATTAAAAAAAGTCTTTGGGTGTAATGTTCCTGGCCATGTGACAGGCGGCTGGGGAATGAAATCAAAGAAGAAGTACGGTTGACAAGGGAGGGCGAGGGTGGGACAGGCAGGGGAGAGAGTAGAGAAATGTCAACAAGCGCGCGTCGACTTGTCAGCTTGAATCAGCATTCCACGTTGCCTAGCAATTACACCGAGAACCCGATCGGCCTGCGATTTAAGGAAACCGCCAAGTGTAAAAAAAGTTAAATACTTTCTAAGATATTATTGATAGAAAGAATAAAGAATATAAAAAATAAAACACCTAAGGGGGAGGTGTATGTCGTGGCTAATGAGAGCTTAATTGTATTCCCGTGTACCGCTACCTCAATTTCCGATGCCCATCATGTGTCACGGGAATCTACACACACAAGGAGCAGTCAAGGTGTCTCACAGGTACCAGATGGTAAGCCAGTGCCAGCTTTTCAGTCTCTAACTTTGTTTCCTGGCACAGGACATGCAGCTCCCGTCCCCCGTTGTCAGAAGACAGCACGTGATGCACGATAAAAAAAGACAGGAATGGCTGCACACTTCACACCCAACAGGCCAGCAACGCAGTGGAAACACCTGTGCCCTGCCCGAGCTCTGAAGCCACTCGGGCCGAGGAGAGAGGTTTCGCCTGCAAGTAAAACAAGGGCGCGCGCTGAAAGTAAAAAAAAAAAGAAAAAAGTTTGACGAGGATAGGCAGCAGGGGGAGGGGATAGAGAAGGGAGCCTGTGCCTGTTTCCCTTGTGGGGGAGAGCAGGAACCATCTGTTAATTTCAAACAGATGGTTTTAAAGCTCGCTCCCGCAAGGGAATCACCAAACGTGCACGCGTTGCCATTGAAAGAAATGCAACACGTGCACAGTTTTTGGGACACAAACTGAATCGATTACTAAAGGTCTCCTATACAGCGCATGCACGCTACGTAGGCGAGACCTAAAAAGGGCAAGTGCAAACTTGCAGCCCTGAAATACTGCTCATCTTCAAAACATCTCACTGCATGCGGTACCCTGCCTACCTACCGTTCCCTGCAAAAGTCCCTCATCTCTCTCTTTACATACTGACGTGCTCCATCAATAGCCACCTGCTTAAATGCTAAATTGTCTGGGAACCCAACTCTGTTTAAACAACCGTAGAGCTAATTCATAAAGCATTAATTTCCTTGACGTCCCATTTCCTATTCTATAACAAGACCAGCTCTTTAAGCCACACCAATTCTCTACCAAGTGAATGATTAGCACTTTCGGGAAAACTCTTCCTTTAGACAGTGTCACAAGCGTCAACAAAAACGATCCCGCCATTGTTAAATACCCTAGAACCAAATAATTAATAATGCTATCTTTGCACAGCCAATAGTGATCATAGAACAATATCTCCAAAGAACCTCCCTTGTGCCATTGCACCTACTGCACCATTTAAATCAAGACTCTAGTGCCTGCAAAGTAACTGCACTTGACTGCCTGTTTAGTAATAAAATATAGCAATATGCGGTGTTCAGTGGGTTTCCTAGACATTTTTGCCCCTATGCCACTGCACCTGCTGCACCATTCAAATCATGACCCTAGTGCCTGCAAGGTAGTTGCACTTGTGACTGTGTGTTTAGTAGTAAAATGTATCAATAATCTGTGTTCAGTGGGTTTCCTAGACCTCTTGGCCCCTGTGCCACTGCACCTGCTGCACCATTCAAGTCATGACCTTAGTGCTTGCAAGGCAACTGCATTTGTGACATAGTAAAATGAAGCAGTAATCGGTGTTCAATGGGTTTCCTAGAACTTTTGGCCCCTATGCCACTGCACCTGCGGCACCATTCAAGTCATGACTCTAGTGCCTGCAATATAACTGCACTTGTGACTGCTTGTTTAGTAGTAAAAGATAGCACCCATGCTGCTCTACAACATAGCTTAAAGACATTGGCAAAGCCAATAGCTCTATCGAAACACTTATAAGGTCCCAAAAGCGAAACCTATCGGCTCTGCATGGCAATGTCATTTACAACGCCAATAGCTATAACTTTCACTAATGTGAGACCGATTTCATTGCAAATGTTTGTAGCTACTAGACGCTGGTTTTCAACTCTGGCAATGCACTGAGGCCTGCTAAGCAGACCTCAGTACCAGTGCTCTTTCCGTAAAATAAGGTATGTCTGATTGTTTTACAATTGGCACAGGACTTTAGCACACCTGTAAGTCACAAGTAAATGGCACCCCTGGTACCTAGAGCATGGGTTCTAAAGAGGGTCCCTAAGGCTGCAACAGATCTTATGCCACCCTAATGGACCCACACATAAATTGCACACAGACTGGCATTGTAGACTGCGCAACATGGTGCAGACCCTGAGTGAAAACATGACATGCAACACTCCTGTGTACCATGACAAAGACACTGCATTTATTATATGTAAGTCACCCCTACAGCAGGCTTTTTAGTCCTAAGGCAGGGTGCATTATATTTTATATGATGACATGTCTGCATGAGTAGATGTGCCCCGGGATGTCTAGTTCTATTACTAGATACTGCAAGTGAACCGGGAAGCAATCTTAAGGTACGTACGGGGCACTGGTCAAAATGAGTTACCCAGCAGCATAATGGCTTCACTGAAACATATGGTATTTGGTATAAAACACCTCATATTAATAAACTCCCACTAAATTCAAAGATGGATTTATTAATACATGGTCCCAGAGCGTAACTTAGAGGTACCCCCTGAACCAGCTGCGGATGGCGCAGGTAAGCATGGTGGGGCAGGGCGGGCGGGATGGAAGGGGGGGTACGTCGGCAGATGACGGAATAGGTAAAATTAAATGAATAAATAAAACCTATTCCGTTTTCTGTTGACTTCTCCCCCGCCCTGCTCCACCGCCCCACCACACTTACCTGCACTGGCTGCGACTGCCCTGAACCCTACTAGTCCTCTAGTGTGCTGGCTGACTAGTCTTGTCAGCTTGCCACCACAGATGAGTTTCTGACCCCCTAGGAAGTGATAGCCCTGCTTTTCAGGATTAGAAACAATGCCTGCTCTGGCAGGAGGTGTTTTCACCTCCTCCAACAGGAGAGCAGGCAACTCAGCATATGAAGGCCAGAGGCTTCAAAGCCTCTGGCGCCTTTGATAGGCAAGCCTGGATTCCCCAAGACCTGGAGGATTCCACGCCTGCCCTGTAGCCCATTTGGCACCAGGACAGGTGGGAAATTACATTGTCAGGAGCAGTGTTACATTTCAGGCTGGACAGACGGCTTGGGTGGACAGCCTGAAGTGAAGGAAGAGGTCACCTATGGGGTGCAGTGACCCCAGTGGTAAGTATCCCATTAGCTACTACCCTTCAGTCCCATTAACACCCCTAAATTGAGTATTTAAGTGGCCCCCTGACACAAGGAAATCAGAATTTCCTGCTTGAAGAAGAAAGAAGGACCAAGAAGAGACCACTATGAGAGAACTGAGGACTTCACACCACTTGGCGCAAAACCCTGCCTTGTTGCTGGACCGCGACAACTGCATGGACCCGGCTCATCCAGACAGTGGTGTCATCTCTCAAAGCTATGGAGGAGCAACCCATCACTTAATCTCACCAGCAATATCTCCCTTGGAGCAACGGAGCTGCTTCCCTGCATCGGCAGTCACCAAAAAGCATCTGCTTTTACATCATGTTTTCGGTCATCGGGCCCACCAACGGAGGAGGGTGACAAGAGAAAGTCTTTGTGTTCCAGGGAGTCAGATCCATCCGTTTGCCAAGTTTGGAGACCGCAGAACCCCTAGGAACAGACCAGCACCAATACCCTGGGTACTGAAGCAGTTGCAGCAAACAAGGCTTGTTGGTGGTCCAATCTGGACTCTAACAGCACAGAGACAGACCTACCATCGATAGGCATCAAGATCCACAATGCCGGCATCAAGAGTAGCCCTGCTGCCCTGGTTGCCACTCTTCACCAGGACACAGATACCGAGAGTGAGCCTCTGACCATCGCAACCCAACACCAGAAAGCACCACTGCACACAAACCCCACAGCCCAGGTCCAGGAGAGCCAGTATGTTTTGCTTGAGAGGAACCGGTCTCCCAAATATCTAAACTTGTACGGCAGAAGAGAAATAAGAAAGGGCATAGAGCCATTAATATGTGTTTATTCCAGTGCAGGCAAAACGAAGGTGCGTGTGCCATGCTTTCTGCAACACACACTCTAAAGGCACTGGAAGCTTGATAAGTGGTAACTGGAAAATCTCCAATTTCTGGTGGAAAAGCTAAAGATGGAGGAGAATCCACCAACTGAATGTATTCCATCATAGTAATAGTACGGTGGAATAAATTCTGAAGGGGGTTTCTTTTCCGTATTTAGAACTTCCTCCAGAATTTCAAGGATCCTCAGTTATCACCTGTTAGAAGGGGCGATCTCAGAGGGCCAGGTTATACTCCCCCGACCACCCCGGGACCCACCTCTCCCACAAGTACTGCCGAGTCTTAACGTGAGGTCCTCGCCAGTGAGGACTTCGGGTCTAGGATCATACACACTGAGCTCACACCACACTTACGAACAGACACCACACCGTAGGTTTTCAGTAAGCAAGTTCTTTATCAACAGTAAAAAGGAATCAGCACTCTTATTTACAAGCGATCGAGGGATCGTAAAGCCTCAGGAATTCGGGAAGAGGGAAGCGGGACAGTCTCAGTCTTTAGGCCAGTACGAAGCGTACCCTGCACACAGCTCTCAATCCTCGAGCCGGGGGATACGGAAGATGATGGTCGTACTAGCTACTTCACTCACTTCGAGTCGACTCAGGTTGTGTTGGTAGCGTCGGTGGTCCAGCCGGACCAGAGTACTCCTCGAGCCGCGACGAGGTCAGCAGGGCTCAGGATGTTCCGTGAAGGTCTCTTTAGAGTTCAAGCTCGAGCCGCGACAGCGTCAGCAGGGCTCCGAGGTCTTAGTTCCGTCTTTGCGAGGACGAGCCGCGACAGCATCAGCAGGGCTCCGATGTTCCAGTTCCGTGTTATGAGAAGGAGCCGCGACAGCGTCAGCAGGGCTCGAAGAGTTCGAAGGTTCAGTTTTCCCCAAGGGACAGCCGCGATCAGATCAGCAGGGCTTTCTTGTCCAGGATACATGCCCGCTAGTTGTTGGGTGGGCCTTGATATTGTCCAGTGGCCCTTTGATGTCCGGACCCTCGCAGGCGGAGGACTCAGGCCTTGGGGGCTGGTCGTGGGAGAGGTCTGTCGGTTGGCTCTTTGATCCTTTTGAAGATGCGCCTGGGAATTCCCAGACGCCCAGCAGGGTCTGGAGCCAGCACTCGGGGAGGCTAGAGGTGCGATCGAAACCGGCCCCCAGGGGAAGGCCAGAGGTGTGAGAGAAACCAGTCTCTCAGGGGAGCCCGAAGGGGCAATCGAAACTCCCTGTCTTATCTCACTCGGGGAGCCCTTTACCCCCCAGCCGGGACTGGCGCGCCTTGGAGTCAAAGTTTCGCTGGGGCCGGGGTCATGCTAGGCCCAGAGAGTCAGGGACCTCGGGAAGGGAAAATGGCTGCCGGGGGCCCTGTGGGGTGATGCAGGTTCTGGGCGCTCGGAGCCGGGAAGGAGGACGGGGGCATGCGGGGCTGGTCGTCGGCTGGCGGGGTCGTGCAGGGAGTTTGGGCGTACAGGGAACAGGACGACCAGGGGCTTCTGGGTGCAGGGCTTGGCTAACGGGGTGCTGAGGAACGGGGGGAACCACGCCACGAGGCCAGGTCCAACATCACCAAACTCTAAATCAGGCCATTAGAGGTTTCAGGTTTGCCAAGTGTTATCTGATGTACTAACGAGGATGCACCAGACAGGGTCAATACCCGGAGGGGTAAGGCAATGGAGGAGAGAGAGAGTGAGCGAGACAAGCAGCAATCCCAACTCTTCTTCGGTACGGGTCTCTCTGGTGTTAGGTCTCTGGTCACAGTGTAGGTATTCACCGAGACTCTCAGAATGTAGACTGACCCACTATTTGAAAAAGGAACGGCAGCACTTTAGTGTTAATCAAAAATGCAGGATGTTCCCAACAAACAATAAATGAGCATGTATACATACTCACTGGCTTCGGAAAGGTAGCTCACAGCGAACCTAAGCCAGCAGGAAGTTAAGCTGGTAAGCCCCAAACTGAGGCAAGTTTCAGGATATGTCTGAGCAGGGGAAGGGGAACGGAAGAAACACAGTCAAACAACAAACCAAAACAGAGTCCAGAGAGCAAGGTCAGCATCACAGGGAAAAGGGTCAGAGAGTTATTCAGGTGAATCCACAGGAAACCACCAGGTCCAAAACAGAATTCGAAGAGCAAGGTTGCAGTAAGCAGGTAAAGGGTCAAAGAGCCAAAAAAGGAGGAAATCCACAGTAGTACAAAAGCCAAACTGAATCCACAAAGTAAAGTCGGGGTAAAGAGCACTAAGGTAAAGAAACGGAGGAACCATAAAGGGTCAAAACAACAATGGCGAGGAATGGGAACAGTGGACGAGCTGACAGCAGTGGAGAACCAACACCCTACAAAGTAACTAGGTATCTTCCTGAAATGTATGTACTGTGCTGTTTGGCGTGACCCAGTGGGTAGAGAACACTTTTCCTTACAATGATAGCCCATTTCAGCACTTGTAATATTTATTGGCTGAGCTGTTTTGAAAAACGGGCAAATATATTGTGGGATATGGAGGAAAACGACGCTGTTTCCAACAAATCAAAATTTGAACATGAAAGTCATCTAAAATGACAGCCATTCCTCTCCATGCCACGTCACACCTTGTTCTACCAGAAAAACCTGCAGTCATCTGATGTGCTATATCATAGCAATGGTTAGAGGCATGGACACCGAGGGACTGTTCTGCTTTTCAAGATTAAGTTGAATTGACACCACAACGGACTCCAGACCTGAGGAGATCAACTGAAAAATGATTAATGGATTTAGGTTGCGCCCACATGTTGAATACCTTGAGTACAGCTTTTGATAATGCGTAGGCTGTGTGCTTCTGTAGAAACAGTGCTAATACTGCCCCTCAATCGGCTCTTTGGGTGTGTTTCCTCACATAACATTGCTGCCACGTCAGACGTAATGATGACGCAGCCGCGTGACGGGGGACACCCTCCATCATGCTGCAATAATATTGGTTGGGGGGCTTTTCTCCTCACATAAGATGGTCACTTAGCTGCAATGCAATGACATAGAACAACCAGCAACGCCTAGGGCATCCTGGCTCTGTTCCACCATGTGTGTTGGGAATTTCCTTTGGTGAAACAGATAGACCTGCATGGCTGACAAGGCTGGGAGTGGATCGGTGAGCTAAACTGATGGGCTGAGTAGATGGCTATGCTTATATATACCCTATACTGTGCCTGCTTCTGTCGGCCAGTCTGCAGAAAGACGACGGAAGGGAGAACTGCTGGGGTCACCTCATCTGCTCGCAGCCCCTGTGGACAATCACGACCAGGTTAAAAAAAAAAAAAAAAAAAAGCCCACAGTGTCTGCAGTGTACCGCTATCATTCATGAAGCACAGCAGGTGGGCAGGGCAGCAGACCCCTCAGTCCGGAATCAACTTTCTTGCGCTGGGCCTCACCTCCCGCTGTTCTGCACTCAACACAAACAGGCGACAGGATTCTTTTAGTCCAAACTAGGCGACAGGATTCTTTTAGTCCAAACTGCGATGTTTTACACAGCGAGATAAAGTACTCAGTGAATGGGCGATTTCCCGGGCGCCATTATGCTGGGTAAATCGGCTCCACTGCTACCTTTCACCTTTTAATGCCGCAGGTGGGAGGGACCTCTAGGTAAATGTCTTTCAATCTGCTGTGTTGCCAATTGTAAAAGTGGCTCAGTTTTAGTTTAGAAAAATGGTCTCGAACTTAGAAAATGTATAAGTTTCCAAACCGTTTCTAAATACCTGTCATATTATTTGTGCATGGTTGTGCGCATATAGTCTGAGGTTGTGGTGTAAAGAAACTTGATGTTTTTAAATTAATAACTTTTGCATCTATTGGTCTAAACATTTTAGAAATGGTTAATACAATCTGCGTCAGTGGCGTGCACCCTTGTACTCCTCCTTAGGTGCTCAAGGTCTCTTCTTAACAGCTCTAAAGTAAAAATGTTTTCAAAAAAGCAAAAACTACAAGCCCCAGCCAAACGCCTAGACCGTTCATTAAGGTGTCGTATGTGGCGGGGGCCTTTCTGGCAACTTCTGTTTTTTTTTTTTTTTTGCATGTGCAGCAAGCAATCACAGTTTTTTTTATTCGGAGAGACCGCATTCTTGAGGAAATCAAAGTCAATTGGTAGTAGGAGAGGGGATGGTAGGAATGGCGTTTCAATGGTAGGTGTGTCCATCAAAATGCTAATGGCAAACATATACAGTCAACTAGGACTAAGAAGCTTGCTAGCAAACAGTTATGCCCCACACAATGAGAACCCCAGGGCATTGGGTCCTTAGATAAGAACACCCTGCATCTCCAGCCATCAGGTTGCACCAACACAGTAGGGCCAATTTTCAAGCATTTCTTTTAATATGGGAAAACGTGACGTAGGGGCTGCCTATTTCCGCAGCTGAGCACAGGCTAGATTTTTCAGGGAATTGTCTAGCAGATTCTAGAACAATTCTGTAGGCAGAGTTTGTAGTGCATATAAAAAGTATGGAAACTGTGATCGGGAGTGTAATACTGAGGGTCAGCATAAACAGGTCTGGAAAGGTTGTGTTTGTATTAAAAGTTCGGTAACTGTTGGTATAAAATTGAAAAGGATTGTGAGAGTCATTCCCAGTAGATCCCGCCCACTTCAACCACTGGCTTTAGGATCTGCTCCCATTCGGGGCCTGTTTCCTGATTCAGAAACTATACCATCGGATTTCCATTAAACAAAAAATGTATGCGGATGCCGATCTCAGTGACTTCTGCCAGCCTACTTTGACCTCTGCCAATATGCAGTACATAAGCAGTACTTAATTTGTGCCAGGGGGCACTACTGGCACATTTTATCAGGATTATAGTGCTGCAGGCCATCTCTGGAGATTGTGTTGCTCTGATGTCGGCACCACTGCAGGTCACAGCTGAAGTCAAGAGGGCTGTTGAGGTAGGAGGAGTAAGTGGTAGGGGCAGTGTGCCTGTGTGAAGTGAGCAGAGTCTTTGGTCAGACAAGTGCATGATGCTAGAAGGGCCATGAGTTAATAAAGTCAGTCTTCTGCAGATGCCAGTTTAGTAAAGAGAATGTAGAATAAACCAATTACTTATTGGTAATCTTCATTACGCCTAGAATAGTCCTTCTGGTCATAGTAAGCTCCAGTCAAAGGCTGGACTGGCTGTACTGGGCATCGGGCGTTTCCCTGGGAAGATGGAAGAGTGGGGAGCTGCTTTTGTTACTGGGGGCCGGTTTTGTAACAATGCAGCAGTTTTAAAAACATTGCAGAGTTCCTTGAATGTCCAACAATTTTCAGGAAACAATAACTGTGCCAACATACAGGGGCGGCCCGTGCAGGGAAGAGTGGTGAGGCCGGATTGGGGGAGGGTGGAGGGAAGGCTTCGACAGACGACCAAGAGGGAAAATTAAATAATAATTAATTTTCCCTTTTCATCGTCTGTCGAAATCCCCCCATCCCTCCCCACAGCTCATACCTGCATGGGCCGCGGCGGCCAAGATAACTCTGGTGATTAATGTACCTGCTGATCGGAGTTTTGTATAGTGGCAGCTTTGGCTCATCGAAGATAGGGTAGAGAGTTAATATGCATGCTGCAAAGAGGGTGTATTATGCAGATCACAGAACAATATTTTAAGTGCATTGCTCAGTGGGTTACTGCTTTTGTCACAGAAACCCTTTTGTAACTGTGCAGTTCATAAATTACTATCGTAATCTAGGTCAGAAAGTTATGTTTTTTTCTCAGTCTTTCATTATCCTAATTTTGCTAAAGAGGGTTTGTTTGGATAGAAATACATTCTTATTAGTAAAGTGAAGCCTTACCACTGTGTTACATTCTGAATCCTGAGTTTGTGCTTCCCCAGATCAGGTACTCTTAAAAATGAATATCAATATGGATGACTTGTGAATCCTACTTCTTTTAGTCTCCTTAGTCTTATGTAACATTTTCTATACACTGATTTACACACACATGATTCATTGTCACTGTACATGGCACATTTGATCGGCAGACACTGGGTGACTGGACTCGGAAGCAAAACATTAATGAGCTTTCATCGATTCATTTTTGTTACTTTTGTTCGAGGAAGTGAGCAAAGCAGCGACAACAATTCCCCTGAATAAACGTTGATTAAGAAACATTGTCTAAAATAGGTGTTGAGTCTTTTGCAAAATGTGAATTGTCATAAATGTGTGTGAGCCCTGTAGCGCGTGAGACTAGTCGATTACAATTTTTATTCAATTATGTGCTTCAGAAGAAGCAGAAAATACTGTTCTCCATGGATACAGACAGGTTCAATTCACACTCTGTAGTTCCTGTTCAACCCTGTAGATGTCAGATAAACAATTTTCTAACATGATCTTAATGGCCAAACTTTGCCATTAAGTGGTCCTAAAGAGGGTGAGCAGCACTCAGAGCGCGAGGGGGCCAGTATGTAAATGGAGGGAACACGGGGGCTTATTATCAAGAACGGGCGTTACATTATCGCCGCTTTAATCGGCAGGAAACTGCCGATAAAGCGGCGATAATGTGCTTGATAATATGCTCTATGAATTCCAATCGAAGCCCATGTTAGATGTCTTCACATCTAACATGGGCTTCGATTGGAATTCATAGAGCATATTATCAAGCACATTATCGCCGCTTTATCGGCTGTTTCCTGCCGATTAAAGCGGCGATAATGTAACGCCCGTTCTTGATAATATGCCCCACGGTTCGTAGGCCATTCTGAGTTTCGATGAGAGAGGTCTGGGAGACAACACAGTGAGAAAGGGCCACCAGGAGATACTGGAGGCCGTGGAGCCGGGTACTTTGAAGAGCAGAACCAGAAGACACCTGATGGGAGAAGGGTGGAGGCTGAAGGAACATGGAAGCATACCAGCTTCGACTGGAGCGAGAAGGGCGTGATAGACCCAACCGCTGTGGCTTCTGTTCTGAGCCGTGGCCTGAGGTGAGTGTTTGTTTACTTACACTATGCATGGCTAGAGGGAGGTGATGGGGAAAACACTGTGTTTAAAGGTGACAGAGGAGAAACCCCCGGGTTTACAGGCAAAGCGACTCCAGTCATGGTTAAAGACACCAGTTTGACTTAAAAGACACCTCTAATCACTGTCATGGGTGCAGGTGAAGGGGACTCTCTTCTTTTTTGTTATTTTGCTTAATGCAGATGACTCAGGGTATTTATTTTTGATCTCCCGAGGCTAACACAGAGTTCAATCCACCTGACTGCAAGGGATCCACAGAGAACAGCGGCAGCAGTTCAAAACCAGCTCAAAATCAAACAATTCTTTGGAGTTGAGTATTTATTTAAAGACTTATGCCCTGAACACTGCAACTAAGGACTTAATAAGCCCTTGTTTACCCAACATCTTGACAGTAGTTGCCGCAGAGCCTTGGAAGCAGAGGCTGTGTGGACTGCATTGCCCTCATTTGCCCACAAACCACATCACCAAGGAGAAGCCAAGGAGGAGCTTGTTGCCCTTATAACGCCGCTGGAGCCCCATGGGCACGGAACGCTGCCGCAAGAGCCATGGGAAGAGAGGCTGTGTGGGACTGCATTACCCACAATCCACATTGCCCAGGAGAAGCCAAGGAGGGACTTGCTGCCTTTATAACGCAAGAACCCACGGGACACGTGCAGGAGGCTCCTGGTCCCATGTGCCCCGACAAAGATCTAGCCCATCTTTGCCCACTCAGCAACTGGCTTCGGATGGGCACCTCCCCTGCTTCCTCCCTTGAACCGGGATATTGTACAGTTCCTATTTACAGCTTCTTTGATTGGGCTTGGCTAGTACTTGTTCTTTCTGCAAGTAAGTGACTGTGAAATGTGGAGAAAAGAAAGGATGCTCCATCTAAATCACTATCCTCTCCTGTGGCCCCCAGAATCTCTACTATTGAGTGTTTTTTTGGCACATGCGTGGCGTTTGTGTCGAAGGAAATCAAACTAGAGGAGTGTCACCTTTCTCTGTAGTGGATGGTTTACCCATCGACTGTCAAGCCTCCCCTTGTCACTTGGCTTCCCCCCCACACGCCGTGTGCAACCCATTCTAGACACGAAGCGCTTGATAGTGGTAAATGAGGTCCCTGACCAATGGAGCCTGTGTTCTCGACAAGTTCTGGGCCCTCAAGACAGTCCTACTAGGGAGCTCAGGCAGTCACTGTGCCAATGCCCAAATAATAAGCGCAGTAGGAGGGTAGCTATGCCTAAAACTACCCCTAAGCAAATTAATTTCGAGTCACAGAGAACTCATTTCAATGATCCTCAATTTCGCTGGATGCTCTGGCTAATGTTTTTAAGGTGCAACTTAATGTCGTTTTGTGTGTTAAACTAGACCCAATTTTTATAAGACTGATAGCCTTTGAACCCAGAATGTCTATGATCATGCTCGCCTTGAATAAAGTGAGGGAACCAGTACCCGAATCCAACCTCTCAAGTAACGGTTCGACTAACAAGGGCCTTCCTATTTGATTGCGGATCCTGCATGTGTATGCCGTGAGACCAGAGCATCTCTTTGAAAATTTCCAGTCTCATTTTGGGCTAAATAATGCTACATCAGCTTCTTCAGTGTCTTCAGGCTCCCCAGTTTCTATGCCAAGTCCTAACCTTTCCAATGTGCATCATACCATATATCCCAAGTAATTTATCTACCCCGTGCAGCAACCCCGTATGTGGTGATTTTGGGGAATGTGCCTCCACTTAAAGGGTCCATGCCAGAATCCTTTGATGAATTTAAGAATAAAGTTGTACATTGGTTAGGTATGCATTCCAACTTAGGCCCTAATACGGGATCCTCCCTTACATACCGGTTAGCGCCAGAAAAATAGTAATTTCCTCCCTCATTTTTATCTAAAATAGATTACTGTAACGGCTTATATATCAATCTGCAGAAACAATCGCTCAATAAATTGCAGGTCCTGCAGAACTCAGCCACTAGAGCACTTCTTGATCTTCTGAAACATCAGTCTGTGTCCTTGGCCATCAAAGAACTACACTGGCTCACTGTCAGTAATCGGGTCAAATTTAAAACCCGTTGTCTCACCTTGAGAGCCCTACATGGCATGGGTTCAGAATTTTTAAGAAATATCATCTCTTGGTATATTCCCAACAGGAATCTCAGATCTCAGGGCACCTACTCCGTTACACCTCTTAGATTTATGAAAACAAAATGGGGTTGCAGCAACTTCCTTGCAGGAGCCACTAGACTTTGGAAAAGTCTGCCCCTCCACATTAGATCCTCAGCATCTCTGCTGGCCTTTAGAAAACTTCTTAAAACTTGGCTATTCAACAGGTAAACAAGTTCTATTCACCAATCTCCCTCACCATGCTTAGCTATCATCGCCAAGACACCCCGGGTATACGTAGCACTATATAAATTCATTTGACATAACATAACATACATATGAGAACATTAATATGGTGAGAATAGTGAACTGGGTGGGTAGTGATGAAAAGAAGTGGGAACGGTCTGTGTGGTGATCAATTTCAATAGGCCTACTTTAGCAGCAAGGGTATTGACCACCATAAACTCACTCAGAAATAGTAGACCCTCAGCAATTTAGGCTATTCTTCTTGGTTATTTTTATAAACCTGAAATGGTATGTAAAATCTCTTGGAAACTGGTTTCTCGTCAGTCAAGCACTTGAAATAGACGGTCTCTTGTATCCTCTGTGTCCCCTGTTTTGATGATCACTAGCAGATATGCCCCCTTGAGCAACTTGGACACATGTGACTGACTTGTTCATTCTAATAATCTTTTGAGCTCTGATATCCCCTTGTCTGTAATCCCCCCATTAATATGCCAGGTAGTGACCCCTAAAAGTATCTATTGTTGTCATAGAACATTGCTAGACTCGCATCTAAGTTTAATTATTTAAATTGGCTGTATTTTATAAGGCAATACCATGTGATTTGTCTGCAAGAAAGATGGGAGGGTCAAACTTTTTTTTCCTGACATGTACAAGACATATTTTTTTCCCGTTTAGTGATCTTTATCCACTCTCTCTCTCTCATCAAATGGGTTGAGTTTCCAAACCAGGAATTTACCAGGGTGGCAGGGGGTTTATTATCCAACACATCAAGGTAGGCAGCTGAGGTACTCTCATGAAGAGCCCAAGCATTTTAAAAAATCCCTTTTTTCAGGTTATATGCAAGAGCTTCTAACATGTCTGGATTTGTACTTTACTAATGGGGTGAATTTACCTGCCTTTGAGGGGTTTTCTCATAAGGTGCCAATCTTGCTTAACATACCTTTTTGCTAATACTGATTTACTTGATCCAAAATGGTTTGCCCATAATTGCTCCAAGACTCTACAAAGGTTAAAGGAGGCGTTAAAATGTATGCCCAGAGAAAAGGAGTGTATTGTAGCTTGTCGTAGGTCTTATACATTGAATCCACCTTAAGAGATATAGCATGGGATTATTTAGTAAAAGCAATTGTAAGTAAAGACAGTACCCTGTTTTGGTGTGTAATCAATCAGCCTTGTTTTGCGAATGGAAATTGTCCCGCTTTACGCCATAACATTACTGCTAGCCAGTGGGTTACACATTTTGAAGAGGTTTATAATTGTACGCCTACCTGTGCAAATAATGAATTGGGTTTGCCAGTAATAGGGAGATCCAATCTTTCACACTAGAAAAAGTCATTCAGGGAATCTTAGTTCTGTCAAGAAAGGAGGCCCCAGGACCTAATGGAATACCCCCTAATCTTTTTATGGATGAGATTGAGATTTGAGGACCAGCTTTGACGGTCATTTTAAATGCAGCAGTTAGGGAGGGCTCTCCGTTCTTGTGGACTGCTTAAGTTATAGTCCCCGTATTTAAGAAGGGTGATAAAGATGGGAAACGGTCGGAACAACGCGGGCTCAGCCATGAGTGTTAGACCAGCGCAAGCGTAACCACCATTGCCTTAACCATGAATATGCCTTAACAACGCATGAGTGTGCTTAAGGCAAAGCGTGGTCTAGTTGCCGAGTAGATGGGCAGAAGAGGAAGAAAGGAAGAGGAAGGCTGATCAGAAATCGGAAGAAGACATGGTGAGGTAAGTGGGGCTGGGGTCGGGTCTTAGTGGGGTAGTTTTTTATGGTGGGGGTAGGTTTTAGGACTCAGGAGGGGGTTGGGGTTGTTTGTGGGGCAGGGAGCAGTTTTAGTGCTCAGGGCAGGGGGGCTGTGGTCCGGGTCGTTAGCAGCTGTAGGGGACAGTTTTAGGGCTAAGGGTGGGGGACTGAGGTCTGTGTCGTTTTTAGAGAGTGGGGTTGATTTTTAGGGCAGGGGGAAAAGGGACAGTTTACTGGGCAGGGGGGCAGGTTTAGCCCTCAGGGCAGAGGGCAGGGTCGGGGTAGTTTGGGGATGTAGTGGATAGTTTTTACAGCTAAGAGCGGGAGACCTGGGGTCAGGGTAGTTTCTGGGGCTTGGGTTTAATTTTCAGGGCAGAGTGAAAAGGGACAGTTTACAGGGCGTGGGACAGGGGTATTGAAGAACCGGGTTTTCTTAGAACCCAGCGGCGCCAGGGACACTCCCAAAGTCTTCGGGTTCTCCTGTCTTGGCAAACAGAGACACGGAATACTTCTAGGTGGCGTCAGAGATCAAATTTATTAGCTGCAGCTAGTAACAGTAAACCAAGCAATACAACACGGTGTACAACTCAGGAAACTGCTAAATTTTCATAGAGCAAGACATCACTTTTTATACACCATATTCTCATTATAAATGTACACCCACTGCGCAAAATTCTGACCAATAGGACACATTTTCTAACTGAGTATCACATTAACAAAAACCCAATTTACAGTAACCCAACCCAAAAGTTAATTATTAAGACTGTCCCAAATTCAATTTTTGCAAGCCGGACAAACCCATAATTGAAAGCACTACCCATGTAATGAAAAGTCGTAAGGAAAGAAACAATTCAGATGCTGATTAGGATAAGATATGTGCAAGGAAATTAAAAGTTAACGATATCCTGAACATTGATTGGCAATTTTAGACAAGAATCAAACCAAGGGAAATTGGCCTCGCGAAGGGTCAGTTCCAGGTGAAGAGGTCAGCGTCCTGCAGTTCACTCACAAGTCAGTAAAGGGCCTGTTAATGCATACATGAACAATGAGGCCCATGCAACTTTGTTCGTTCTGTTACCTCCACGGCCTACGTGAGGGCAACACAAAAATGGCGTCTCGAACAACTCAAACAAAATGGAGTCTGGTTCGAAATCACGGAACCTCAGTATGATCTTTAGCACGCATGTCCCTTTACCCATATTGTCTTTACCATGAGATTGCATGATAAAGGCATGGGTGGTAAAGACCCGTCAAGGTAGAGACCGCGTGGTAAGGGTATGCTTTGTTCAGGCATGCGTTTTACCATCATACAACCGATAAAGACAATCCACAATGCTGCCAAACTATATCTTTGATATTCTCTGCTGTGAAGGTCCTGGGAAGGGTGCTACTGGATAGGTTCATGTTGTGGATGGATGAGAATAAAATAATCTCTGAGTGGCAGTATGGCTTCAGGCCAGTTAGATCAGCAATTGACCAATGTTTGAACCTATATATGATTATCAATAAGTATACAGTAGCTTGGTCTGAATGGATACATCTGGCTTTTATGGACCTCATGTCCGCTTTTGATACGGTCAATCGTAATAAACTATGGAGTATACTTCTCTCTAAGGGGCTGACCCTGACATTGTGTATTTCTTAAGAGATTTATATGCAAACACTACAGCATGTGATTCTGCTTGTACCCATTGTTTTTAGAACTAATAAGGCGGTTCAACAAGGGTGTATTCTTGACCCCTTTTTGTTCACCCTATACATAAATGGGTTGGAGCAGTTCCTTTTATGTTATGTTATGTTATTAAGACTTCTATAGCGCACAGCTGCCCCAGCAAAGGGGCGTCCCGGCACTTACGACAGGCAGAAGAAATACAACACTACAAAAAACAACAGAAAAGCCAGAGATCGAAAAAAGCATAGTACTAAGGTGCAGGGGGGAACAGGTAAGTTTTAAAAGCCCTCCTGAAATCAAGCAAATCATCAAGAGCACGGATATGGGATGGAAGTGAATTCCAGAGTTTAGCAGCTAAAACACGAAAAGATCGCCCACCTGCTCTACAGAGCTTAAACCGTGGGATTACAGCCAGATTTTGACCAAGAGATCTCAAAGATCGAGAAGGAACATAGGGGGTAAGAAGATTCTCAAGAATCTGAGGGGAAGACAATTTGAGAATCTTAAAGGAAAGACACAAAGTCTTAAAGTCAATCCTTTGTGCCATCGGTAACCAATGGAGTGAACGAATAGTTTCTTTTACAGAACAGAACCTCGGTAGACCTACCAAAGCCCTAGCAGCAGCATTTTGTACACGCTGCAACCGGGCAATTTCCGCCTGATTGGCCCCCAACAGGAGCGAGCTGGCGTAATCAAGCTGAGATAAAATGGTTGCCTGAATGATCAACTGCCTAGTAGGGGCATCAAAGAATTTTAAAATAGGTCTCAGTCGCACAAAATCCCGAAGCAAATGGCTGCCACTTTTTTTGTGTGGCCACAGAAACTGAGGGCGGGGTCTAGCCAGACACCTACATTTTTTACCTCAGAAACCGGGATAGGAGTGACACTTAGATCAGGGGGCCACCAATTATCACCCCAGAGATTACTATGCTTACCCACGACCAGGACCTCCGTTTTCTTGGCATTAAGCTGAAGACAGTTAGCTGTCATCCAGCCAGCCACTGCCAAGAGACCTTCTCGAAACCTGGGGGTGGAATTCCCACTAAGAGCAACCGCCAGCTGCGTGTCGTCAGCATAGGAGACCACAGTCATGCCCCAGCGCTTGGCAACCGCAGCCAGCGGCTGCACATAAAGATTAAATAATGTGGGACTCAATGCCGATCCCTGAGGTACTCCCAGTTCTAAAGGGTAAGGTTTGGACTCAAAGGGTGGGGTAGCAACCCTAAATGAGTGATCTGCCAAAAAAGACTGAAACCAGTCAAGTGCTATGCCAGAGACACCTGCATCACCCAGACGTTGCAGTAATATCGTGTGAGAGACCGTGTCAAACGCGGCACTGAGGTCAAGTAACACCAGTGCCGCAGTTTGACCGGAATCCAACACATACCGCAGATGTTCCGTCATCGAGAGAAGGGCTGTCTCGGTGCTATGGCCAGCACGAAATCCGTTCTGGGATGGATCCAGAATATTGACCCTCTGCAGGTGTTCAGACAGGATGCCATTAACATGGGCATCGGCAACCTTCGCGGCCCATGGGAGAAGGGAGATAGGTCGATAATTCTCTAATTTAAGGGGATCCAATGTGGATTTCTTCAGGATAGGGGTAACATAAGCCTGTTTCCATTTAAGTGGAACTATGCCTGAAGAAAAAGATAGGTTTATGAGGTGGCGCACATTGGGAAGACATAGTATAGATGATTCTCTAAGCTGTGCCGGTCTAAGTGGATTGGCAGGAGACCCAGATTTAACCTTAGTTGCCAACCTATCGAATACCTCCATCGACATATCAGGGATAATCGAAAGAACCACATCAGTGGTACAATTGGGCCTCGGGGCCTCGCTCAGAGGGGTAGAACTAGGAAAAGAGCGGTAAATGGTCTGTACCTTTTCGAGAAAAAAGGCCGCTAAGTCTTCACAGTAGGACACTGAGCTAATTTCGGCTGCTGGGGCTCTCTTGGCAGTCAAGTCTTTGAGTACTTTAAAAATCAGCTTAGAAGGATTAGGGCTATTTTTAAACTCTTGGGAGTAGTAGGCCGCACGGGCCCTACATATGGCTCTATGGTAGGTTTTAACTTTGGCAAGATAAAGTGTTTTGTTCCCAGCCTCGTAGGTTTTACGCCAGCGCCTTTCCGCTTGTTTACAAGCTTTTTTCAAAGGCAATAAGGTACTATTGTACCAGGGACTGGGTTCTAGGGAACGACATTTGCTCCAGGTGGCAGGGATCAAAAGGTCGAGAGCCCGAATAATCCAGTCACAGAAAAGATCATAGCCAAGTTCAACATCAGTAAAAGGACCCTTTTTACTGTGGATTCTGACTGTCCTAAGATAGGTATGCGCTCATTCCTTGAGGTGCTATATGCAGACAATGTGGTCCTGATGGCAAGGACCCCGGTCGGTCTGCAGTTGTTGCTGAATACATTTGTAGCTTTTATAGGTGTTTGGATCTTTCTGTCAATTTTAGTAAATCTTTTGTCATGGTGGTAGACCCATGCTCAACTAGTACAAAAATATTTAGGGTGTGCAATCATACCCTGTCTAAAGTTGAGCTTTTTCCTATCTTGGCAGTAAGAAGGGGGAGTTTAATTAGGTGAATCAAAAGTATCCAGTTTTGCACATAGACTGGGGAGTAGGCTGCCGTAAGCCTTAAGAAAGATTGATCAGGAAAAGTGTTTTTTTAAGGTCACATATGGCAGGGATATTTGGGGATACACCTGAGAAGAACATTTACAGACTGTTGAAAGCATGTTTTTAAGGCAACTATTGAGCGTCCCTCAAATTATATTGTCAGTTTGTGTGAACAAAGACTTAGTAGTAAAGTATATTGGTGACATGATTGCCTCGAGGCCTTTGTCATGTTGGATCAAGGTCTGGGCGAGGACTGAATCTCATTTGAACAGGTTGATTCTTAAAGATTGTTTATTACTCGACCACGCAACTAATGTCCCCTGGCTTGCATGTATTAAGGAGTCATTTAAAAGTCTGGGGAGAGAGTAATTATTTCATAGTCCCCAATCCATGGTTAGTACAGAGTTGAAATGTGTGAGGGATCATTTTCTGGAACAAAAAATGTTATATAATGAGCAGATAGAAATATCGAAATCCTCTTTACGGGGTCACATGCTGCTAAAAGCCCAGTCTATGGATCCCTATCTATTAACCGTAAAAAATGACAGGGATGGATTCTTGGTGATCAGATTTAGATTCAACATGTTGCACTACTTATTGGCTCTTCTAGCAGTTGGGGTGTGTCTGGCTTCCTGGGACTGTGTGGCTGCGACAACGTGTCTCTGGAAGATACTCTACTTTTTACTACGTTTTACAGTTATTTCAGATTACCCAGCAGAATGTTTATTATCCCATTGTTGAAATACTTGAACTTTTCACAAGTTTGACCTGCTTTTATGTTTTTACAGCTTTCGTCTGTTGATCATACCATTTTAAAAAGTGTTATGTTTTATAAGAGTTGCAATGAGCTTGTGGTATACCAGGATTGAATAATTTTACTGCATCTGATTGTTGAATACTTTTAAATGCTTAACCTGTTGTTTTATTTTGTAGGCCTCTGTTTGTCGAACATGTCATTTAGTGTTTTATGTATTTTATTCTTTAGCTGCTTGAGGTACTTGAAGAATAATAATTAATTTTGTTAATTATAGCAAAAGGAAGATGCTATGCATATGTGACATGCTAATGTTTCTGATTTTGTTGATTTTCATGGTTATGATTTTAGCCGAAAAAAGTTTTATGCTGATTCATTGTCTTTGAATGTGTGTGTGATGTAAAATGCTCCAACAACCTGCACTGTTATGAGAGGTTCTATAAAACAATTGAAATACATGTGAGAGAGGGGTATAGAGGCACTGTTGGAGGGTGATAGTAGGGAATTATTGAAGACCCCCATGCTGTATCCTGGTGCACTGTAAGGTCATCATTTACTATGCTTAAAAAACGAATACAATTAAATATATAATGAAAAATGTGTTGTAGAATGAGCAATTCTTGCCATTGTTTCCCACATTTTTATGGGGGAACCCCCTTGTAGTGGTCAGGCTAGCTTGCTGCACTCGAAATGCATCATATGGGATGGATTTGGGTTCCCAGTCCAGCCCGGGCTCTGACTTCCATCCCCATTCCTGCCACACAGACATATGAGCTTGATCACTAACAGGAAGTGGGAGTGTGGAGGGATATGATCCTTTATAGGTTACATTGTGCTGATTTTTAAATTAGAGGCGAGCTTGGGCAGTTCTGTCTGAGGCAGAACAGCCTTGAATGTCCGGTTGGATGATGGTCCGGGAGCGTCCACCAGGCTGCAGAACATACTTAAAGTCACCACCAACTGGATGTCCGAGAACTCTTTAAAAATTAATCCGGACAAGACGGAGGTGTTGCCCATTTCCATCACGGGCAACCCTTGGAGTGAGAGATTCTGGCCTGTGGAGCTGGGCGCGTCGCCGGAGCCGGCGTCTGCAGTAAAAAGTCTGGGTCTCTACGTGGATGATAAACTTTCTATGAAGAAACAAGTCACCACGGTAGTGGGCACTTGTATAGGCCTGCTGCGGCAATTAAGGAAACTTTCTCCTCTGCTCTCGTTTTCCACCATGAGACACGTGGTCTCAGCCACAATTCTAGCTAGGCTAGACTACGGTAACTCCCTGTATATTGGCCTACCCCAACGGCTGTTGGATATGCTACAGGGGGTTATGAATGATGCAGCTCGGCTGATCTATAAAAAACCTAGAACTGCCCACTCTTCCCCACTGATGCAGGAACTACATTGGCTACCGATTCGCCAGAGGGTTGCTTTTAAAGGTCTGTGCATCGTACACAAGGTGCTGTATGGTAATGCACCAAGCTACCTGAAATCTCGCTTGTCCTCTTATACTCCGAGCAGGACTTTGCGCTCGTCGGATGCGTCCCTCCTGTCCCAATCCCGCTTCAAACTTGCCACGATGGGAGGACGTGCCTTTTCTAACACGCTTCCTGCCCTGTGGAATAAATTGGCTCCAGAGCTAAGGAAGGAATGTAATTTGCTATCCTTCAACTACTTTATTTAGGCAAGCATGGGGTAGCCTGTAAGCGCTTTGGTAACATCAAGTAAAGGCCTTACTCCCACTACGTAATCCTGGACAAACAGCGCTTAGAGACCCCGGTGGTTATAACGCGCTATATAAATTAAATAAATAAATAAATAAATAAATGTATGACAAGGGGGACAGACGTAGAGGTGATGGTTATCTAATGTCACCACTGGTGGTTCTCCTGGGACAGCACACAGGTTTCACATGCACAAGCAGGGTGCTTCACAAAGGTGTTCCAGGTACGGCACTTATAGCAAGCTAATGTTTAGGTTGATGCAATGCAGATGGTTTGATGTGAAATGTCTGCTGGTTTTGCCAGTCCACCATCTTGGCACCAATATTTGGAATATGTATAATTTGACTGTTTGTAGTAACAAATACTTTCATTTCTAAAAATTCACTGGGAAAGGGTATTTGATTGCTTGAAATACAGAAAAAGTGATCTGTACAGGACAAACGTTAATATTACAAATGAGGAGTCATGTTTAGATTATTTAATTTGTATATCTATTTCGAAAAATAAAAATCTTTTTCACAAATTATACAACAGCTACCCAATAGTGGTGCTCGAATTGTGGATTGGCAGATTAGCCAGATTCATAACATCGACTCAACTAGGGATGCTCATGTCCAGGGGGATCAATCTGTTGGTGCACCTCACCTTCCATAACCTTTCTACAATTTACCTCAAACATTTTCAGATTCTTTTAAAGCAGAGGTCTTCAAGCCGTGGGTGGGGCCCTTGGAGGGCCTCAATTGATCTCATGGGGTGGAGAGAGTGGCGTCAGGCACTGGCTAAAAAGAGCATCAGGCTGAAAACTGCGCTGTGTTTTTAGTGAAAAAAAGCGGAGTGGCAGTGTGCCACTCTGTAATGGGCCATCAGTATATGAATATAACTGTAATGCGTGATTTTACTTAAGCCTATCAGACAGTACAAGCTGTCTGGTTGCAAAAGACATAATGTCAGCTTACCAAGAACTAACAGTGGGCTTTGAGCCCACCCATTGCTTACCATTGGTTGGCTTAATTGTCAGTCTCATTTGCTTTTTTTTCTTATTCAATGGCTTACCATGTCAATCTTGTATCTGTCCCTCCCCTGAAGCATACCCTAATTACTTCTCTCCATCCACTGCTCACTTTTAGTGAACTTCTTTTTTCTCTTTCCTTAAGCACTTCACAAGAGTGCATGTATTTTCCATCTCTCTCTCTTGTCAGGTTCTCTTTGCCCTTCCCACTTCATGTCGTTCATTCTCATCTGTGTAATTCTCTCCCCCGTCTTCACTGTTCTGCTTCTCCCCTTCCTCCCTCTCACCCCCCCCTCCTCTATTGATTTCCTTCCTACTGCTTATCAGAACTTACTTTGCCCGAATGCCACTGTTGTTTCTCTTTCTTTCGTCCATGCTTGCTGAAAGGTGCGATGCCCACACTATGCCCTTTTGAGCCCTCATTTTTAGGTCTCGGACTAGCGTCCCACGCAGTGGGCGGAGTCCGAGATTTTATGTTGTCTAGTATGGGGGCTAGAACACGCCCCTCTTCTCCATTGGCTGGCCTCGTAAATGCTGACCAGCCATTGGAGGAGAGGGGCGTCACTCAGTTCAGGCCCCGTCTTAACGCGATTCGGGGGCGTTTCTCTCTCTTTTATTAAAGCCCCGCCCCTTTTCTAGTGATGGGCGTTACACCCTCCCTCTCGCCGAGGTCCCAGTCTATTTCTCCTGTAATGTACCCTTTGCTACCTCTTGTATTTTGTTTGCTCACAATTGTCACTTTTGCCTAATGTAACTTAACGTGTTCACTCGTCTCATGGATCATTTCTGTTCCTATTGTGAAGCGCTCTGACCACCGCCTGCAGTGACCTGAAGGGGCCGCCGCGCTGCTCGCGGCGACCCGAAAGTGCTTCTCTCCAGACCTCTCGCCGAGTATACTCGATAACAGGACAGCACGATGGCCATTTTCTTTGATCGCATTATGGCACCCGACTACGCCCCAGCGGGATTTGCCACTTTGACAGGCTTTTCCAAAACTCTGCAGTGCCGGTAATTCTAGTTTAATCCCGTTTCCCCTTCTGCTTCTCATGTTCTATATTCCTTTTTGTTTGGCTACTGTATAAGCGCTCGCGCATTTCGTTACACTCCCCGGCCTCTTCATTAGTAAACGCTGCCATGCAGCAGCGCCCCCCCATCCCCACCCTGCAAGGGAACTAGGAAGCGAGAGAGATAAGCGGAGCCACCCCTCAATTCCCCCCCGCGCACAGGACACCAGGAAACACGGAGGCATGTTCAGCTGAAGTCGTCCTCTCAGGCACATCACTGACCCTGCTTCTATCAGTGCACTTCTGCCCTTCAGCAGTTCCAGGATCGTGACTTGAAATATGGAGCTGGCATACGACGCTTTGCTTTCTTTTGAAGTGTAAATGCGTGTTTAATTTCTCACTCGCTATTTAGTCCGTAGTGCCCGGGGCCTCATCCTGTAGCACTCCTGCTGCCTCAGTCACTGCTGCAGTGAGAAAGTCACACGCTGCCCCAGAATGCAGCAGAGCTTCCCCGCGGGCTATAGGGATCTCACAGGCTCGGATTCCCAATTTGGGCCACGGCGGAGTGGTGGTCCGAGGTAGAGTGCGCTGCCCTCCGTGTCTCCTGTGAATGAGGCGGCCTTGCACGGATCCGTGGCACAAACGTTGGAGCTCCCGTGATGCACTGTTCTCCATCTGCACCCGGGAGCGATTGCGGCTTAACGGAATTGGACACTTGACTGGTGCGGGTGAGTAAGGGCTGGGAGCAGGGCTTTCAACAGCGAGCCGACGTACTTGCAGCCCCCTTCTCCCCGGGTCTCAATTTGTACTATCCACCACTTCCTTCCACCCCATGCCCAGCCCTTCAAAGAGAACTAGGAAGCGCGGAGGGAGCGGAGCCAGGTGCGCCCCCCCAGTGCCTTGAAGCCTCTCCCCTCTCAGGGCTCTAGGAACCGTGGGGACAGAGCAGCGCTGCAGCAGCGCCCCCCCCTCCCCTGCAAGGGAACTAAGAAGCAAGAGATAAGTGGAGCCACCCCTCATCCCCACCCCGCACAGGACACCAGGAAACACGGGGGCATATTCAGCTGTTGGGGGCACCAGGAGGCAGGGGTATATATATTCCACCTCTCAGGGCACCCCGAGGCTCGGACCTATGTTTCTGAGGCGCCGGAGCCAAATGTGTTCTATGGTATCGGGGAGTGGAGCGCCGTCCCTTTGCAGATACAGGTGCATGCTGCTTAGCTTTTGAAGTAGTGACATATAGTTGTGCTTGTTGCTAATGAATGAGCACATGGGAATAATCTTCTAGTGTAGCTCCCACCACTGCACCATCCTTCCACAGCACCACTGTGCCATCCTTCCACAGCACCACTGCGCCATCCTTACACAGCACCACTGCGCCATGCTTCCACTGACTCATCCTTCTACAGCACCACTGCGCCTTCCTTCTACAGCACCACTGTGCCATCCTTCTACAGCACCACCGTGCCATCCTTCTACAGCACCACCGCGCCCTCCTTCTACAGCACCACCGCGCCCTCCTTCTACAGCACCACCGCGCCCTCCTTCTACAGCACCACCGCGCCATCCTTCTACAGCACCACCGCGCCATCCTTCTACAGCACCACCGCGCCATCCTTCTACAGCATCACCGCGCCATCCTTCCACAGCACCATTGCGCCTTCCTTCTACAGCACCACTCCCCCATCCTTCTACAGCACCACCGCGCCATCCTTCTACAGCACCACCGCGCCATCCTTCCACAGCACCACCGCGCCATCTTTCCACAGCACCACTGCGCCATCTTTCCACAGCACCACTGCGCCATCCTTCCACAGCACCACTGCGCCATCCTTCCACAGCACCACTGCGCCATCCTTCCACAGCACCACTGCGCCATCCTTCCACAGCACCACTGCGCCATCCTTCCACAGCACCACTGCGCCATACTTCCACAGCACCACTGCGCCATCCTTCCACAGCACCACTGCGATACCCTTCCACAGCACCACTGCGATATCCTTCCACAGCACCACTGCGCCATCCTTCCACAGCACCACTGCGTCATCCTTCCACAGCACCACTGCGTCATCCTTCCACAGCACCACTGTGCCATCCTTCCACAGCACCACTGCGCCATCATTCCACAGCACCACTGCGCCATCCTTCCACAGCACCACTGCGCCATCCTTCCACAGCACCACTGCGCCATCCTTCCACAGCACCACTGCGCCATCCTTCCACAGCACCACTGCGCCATCCTACCACAGTCTGTGTGTGTGCGTGGCTCTGTCTGTCTGTGTGCGTGGCTCTGTCTGTCTGTGTGCGTGGCTCTGTCTGTCTGTGTGCGCGGCTCTGTCTGTCTGTGTGCGCGGCTCTGTCTGTCTGTGTGCGCGGCTCTGTCTGTGTGCGCGGCTCTGTCTGTGTGCGCAGCTCTGTCTGTGGCTCTGTGTGGGTGGCTCTGTGGCTCTGTGTGGGTGGCTCTGTATGTGTGTGGGTGGCTTTGTTGGGTGGCTCTGTGTGGGTGTAAATGCAATAGGTCATGCATTTGCGAGCGATTAAGTAGTGACATATAGTTGTGCTTGTTGCTAATGAATGAGCACATGGGAATAATCTTCTAGTGTAGCTCCCACCACTGCACCATCCTTCCACAGCACCACTGTGCCATCCTTCCACAGCACCACTGCGCCATCCTTACACAGCACCACTGCGCCATGCTTCCACTGACTCATCCTTCTACAGCACCACTGCGCCATCCTTCTACAGCACCACTGTGCCATCCTTCTACAGCACCACCGTGCCATCCTTCTACAGCACCACCGCGCCCTCCTTCTACAGCACCACCGCGCCCTCCTTCTACAGCACCACCGCGCCCTCCTTCTACAGCACCACCGCGCCATCCTTCTACAGCACCACCGCGCCATCCTTCTACAGCACCACCGCGCCATCCTTCTACAGCATCACCGCGCCATCCTTCCACAGCACCATTGCGCCTTCCTTCTACAGCACCACTCCCCCATCCTTCTACAGCACCACCGCGCCATCCTTCTACAGCACCACCGCGCCATCCTTCCACAGCACCACCGCGCCATCTTTCCACAGCACCACTGCGCCATCTTTCCACAGCACCACTGCGCCATCCTTCCACAGCACCACTGCGCCATCCTTCCACAGCACCACTGCGCCATCCTTCCACAGCACCACTGCGCCATCCTTCCACAGCACCACTGCGCCATCCTTCCACAGCACCACTGCGCCATACTTCCACAGCACCACTGCGCCATCCTTCCACAGCACCACTGCGATACCCTTCCACAGCACCACTGCGATATCCTTCCACAGCACCACTGCGCCATCCTTCCACAGCACCACTGCGTCATCCTTCCACAGCACCACTGCGTCATCCTTCCACAGCACCACTGTGCCATCCTTCCACAGCACCACTGCGCCATCCTTCCACAGCACCACTGCGCCATCCTTCCACAGCACCACTGCGCCATCCTTCCACAGCACCACTGCGCCATCCTTCCACAGCACCACTGCGCCATCCTTCCACAGCACCACTGCGCCATCCTACCACAGTCTGTGTGTGTGCGTGGCTCTGTCTGTCTGTGTGCGTGGCTCTGTCTGTCTGTGTGCGTGGCTCTGTCTGTCTGTGTGCGCGGCTCTGTCTGTCTGTGTGCGCGGCTCTGTCTGTCTGTGTGCGCGGCTCTGTCTGTGTGCGCGGCTCTGTCTGTGTGCGCAGCTCTGTCTGTGGCTCTGTGTGGGTGGCTCTGTGGCTCTGTGTGGGTGGCTCTGTATGTGTGTGGGTGGCTTTGTTGGGTGGCTCTGTGTGGGTGTAAATGCAATAGGTCATGCATTTGCGAGCGATTAAGCTATTGGCATTGTAAATCACAATGCCATTTATTTAACGATTAAGCTATTGGCAATGTAAATGACAAAGCCATTTATTTATGATTTAAAAAAAAATAAAAATCATGAGCACTGCCAATAGCTCTACCTTTAATAATGCCGAGACCATTGCATTGTAAATGCTTGTTACTTGTTTGTTGTAGGTATAAGACGTGCTTCATGGAGCTGTGAGGCCCTAAAGCTGCCTCTTTTGTGCTTGCAAAAACTTTTGTTTACCAAGAGTCACTCGACTTGGTCAAATGCACGAGCCTTCTGTGGGTGTGATCTTCGCAGCAGCGTGTGTGGCACGCATGCCCAGCCCCTACGACTCTGCTGCTCTTGGACCCAGGCTGCAGCCTCGTTTGGACTGCCAACCGGTAATTACATCCTGGGCCCCTGCTGTAGTGTCCTACAATAATCAGACACGGACACTTATTTGGTGTGTGCTCAACCATTTATTGGCACGTCTGCTCAGTACCCCGTCCCTACTCTATCTGCCCCTTTCCTGTCCTGTCCCCACCTCTTCCCCTCTGCCCACCTAGCTCCGCCCACCCCAGCTACTGGACTGCTAACTCTTTTACATCTCCCCCTTTCTTAATAAAGCAAAAGTGAACAATAGAGATTAGTCCATCTCTGCGATCAGTCTCTTGGGAGGCCGCACGTGACGGCGGGGTCTTGCTGGCGTGGACACATCACCTTCAATCGAGGGTTCCTTCACTGATGAAGGTCCAGTGTCGGGTGTAACAGATTCAGGAGTGTCCCGGCCTTCAGGTGTGGGGATCAGAGTTGTACTTTCCTGGTCTTCAGGAGAGCACTTCTTGAAATGAGACGCGTTGCGGGTGACTCGCCGGTTCTCTGACTCCGCAGTCACCATAGTGCCCTTTTGCTGGGTAATTGTCAGAGGCTCATCCTTGAAACGACAATCAGTCTTTTGGCGCTGTTCCTGTCTGACAAGGACTCTGTCACCTTCCCTCAGGGAGGGGGATCGGGCTCTTCGTTTGCGATCCGCATACTCTTTCATCTTGTCTTTGTGGCGCTGATCTGCTGTGGCCATTTCTCGGTGTTGTTGATCCGAAAGAGGCTTCCTCAGTGCTCCGTCCCATGTGGGGATCCGATTTCTCATTGTCCTCCCGAGCATGAGGGTCGCAGGGCATTGGCCCGTTGTGGAGTGGGGCGTAGTTCGGTAGGCACTGAGGACCTCGTTCAGCGCTGACTGTAGATCTTTCTTCTCGGCCGTGGCTTGCTGGAATGTTCTCTTAATGGTGGACATGAACCTCTCCACAGTGCCGTTGGCTTGGGGCCAGAGTGGTGTGACTTTGCGGTGTTGAAAGTCCATATGTTTCGCAAAGTCGCTGAATTCATGACCATTGAATGGGGGCCCGTTGTCTGTCTTGATGACCTTGGGAACGCCCCATGTCGCGAAAACTTCTTCAAGCACTTTGAGGGTGCAGGCGGCACTGGTGGATGATATAAACTGGGCCACGGGGAATCTGGAGTATTCGTCCACAATGACGACTACGTACTTCCCTGATTGCAGGGGGCCATAAAAGTCCATGGCAACTTCTTGCCATACCCCATCAGGCAATGGGGTCATCTGTAGAGGTGCAGGTGGATTACTGTGGCTGGTTAGTTGACAGGGGTGACAGTCTTTCAATGTGTCTTCAACCATCTGGTCGAGGGCTGGGAACCAGACACGTTCTCTCAGAGCTCTTTTGGTGGACACGATCCCTCGATGGCCTTCGTGGGCTAAGTCAATTATTCCTTGCCTCAGTACCGCTGGTATAACTAGTCTGTGATCTCTGAGGAGGAGGTTATCACTGGTTACAGAGAGTTCGTCAGAGACATGTCGGAAGGCTTGCAGTTCTTTCTTGACAGCAGGGTCTTCCTCTTCCTCCTGCGGGTGATATCTCCATCTGTTGGATTGTGTACGCTTCATTACGGTTTGTAGTGCATGGGGATGGCTGGTGGACGAGCATGACTAGCCACAAAGTGAATGTATTCTTCCGCGATGGAAGGCGCAGTCTCTGAGGAATCTCGGGGGTGGCGGGACATATAGTCAGCTGGATTCTCAGCCTTCCCCGGTTTGTGAATGATTGAGAACGTGTACTCTTGCAGCCGTAAGCCCCATCTTTCGATCCTGGGGGGCATCTTGCACTTGGGATTCCCATAGATCGTGACGAGTGCCTGATGATCGGTTATGAGTGTGAAGTGCTTCCCGTATATGAAGATGTGGAAGTGTTCGCACGCCCACACAACGGCCAGGCTCTCCTTCTCTGGTTGGGAGTACCGTTTCTCAGGGTCAGTTAGGCTCCGACTGGTATAGGCGATGATCCTCCTCTGATCCGACTCACGGTCATACTGCGCTAGGATGGCCCCTAGGCCCACAGGGCTGGCGTCCACAGTGATTTCCGTTTTCCTCTTGGGATTGAAATAGGAGAGGCACTCAGCCGATTCCACAGCTCGTTTGATGTCCTTAAAAGCGCGTTCACACTCCGGGGTCCACACAAATTGCGCGCCAGCTTTCGTGAGGAGTCTCAGTGGATGACTTACAGTGGCGTAATCACGAATGTAGCGGGCGCAGTAGCTTGCCATTCCAAGAAAGGAACGCAGATCGTTGACGTCAGCCGGACTCTTGGTGTTATTGAGCGTGGCGATCTTGTCTGGGTCCGGTTTCATGCCACTCGCTGAGAAGATGTGTCCGAAGAATTTCAGGGTCGACTGATGAAATTCACATTTCTCTTTGTTGAGGGTCAAACCCGCTTCCATCAGGGCAAGGCAGACACGATCAAGGGCGGTGTCATGCTCCTGCGTGTCCGATCCGTAGATCAAGATATCATCGCTGTAATTAAGGGCGTTAGGTATGTGGTGGATGACGAGACGTATGGCCTCCTGGAATATTTCGGCGGCTGATGAAACGCCAAAGCTGAGTCGTTTGTAACGAAATAGACCAAGATGGGTGGCAAACGTCGTGATGGAGCGAGAACTGTCGTCTAGCTCGAGCTGATGGTAGCCCTTGTTCAGGTCCAGTTTAGAGAACACGGTTGCCCCGTTGAGCGCAGTGATCATGTCGCTCAGGAGTGGGCCTGGGTGTCTCTCCCTCTCGATGGCCGTGTTCGGCAGGCGCATGTCCACGCAGAGACGGACTTTGTTGTGGGTTCCTTTCTTGGGGACGATAACCACCGAGGACACCCAGGGAGTAAAGTCCACATTTGTAAAGCGCACAATCACCCGTAAGGGTCTCTAGGCGCTGGGGGCCGTCGGGAAGATTAAGCGAGCTATTGCCCAGAGTCACATGGTGCTGGGCTAACCTGCCGCCGGAGCCGGGGATCGAACCGTGGTCCCCAGATTCCAACGTCAGTCGCCCTGGCCGCGGCGCCACACCTCTCCCACCGGAGTGGGGCCTGCAGTGCGCTCAATGATGTCGGCGTCCAAAAGTTCTTGCAGTTCACATTCAACCGCGGATTGCAGGTGAAATGGCACTCGTCGCGGGTGTTGAGCCACCGGTTTGATTTGCTCGTTGATATGCAGATGGATTTGACGGCCTTTCAATTTTCCCAAACCTCGGAAGAGGGAAGGGAATTTTCCAACGCAGTCCGAACTGTCATGTATGTTGAAGAGGATGTGCACCAACCGAAGACGTTCAGCTGTGGGGAGACTCAGCAGACAGTCGGCCTCAGGTCCTTTAATGACGTGGATAACTGCTGGGATGGAGAGGTCGCCATGTGTGAGGGTGGTGTCAAACTTGCCCAAACATTGGAGAGGTTTCTTCGCCATCCAGGTGTAGACACGGACGGGCGCGAAACGCAACCGTGGTTTGGGGTCCATGCGGTCATGTTCGGTAACTGATATGTAGTTGAGCGACGCTCCGCTGTCCATCATGAACTTGGCAGCGTGGTTGCCCACTTTGATGTTGAGACGTGGATAGCGTTTGAACTGATCATGGTCAGCAAAGTTTACGTATTCAGTGGTGTATGACGACCGCCTGGATGAGGACGATCTTGATTCTCTTGACGGAGAACGACGGTCCCATCTGGAGCGTCGAGAGTCGTGGCTGGAGTGGGAGGACGAGGGAGATCTAGGAGGCTCTTCTTGAACCGCTCTGATGTGATGACGCTTGGCCTCCGATCGCGAGGGCCGCCGCGATCCATCGCGTCTGTCACTGTCGTTGCGTTTTTCTTTGTGGTAGTCCCCACACATGGCCTCGAAGTGGTTGGATCATCCACATTTTCTGCACCGTTGGCCCATGGCAGGGCAGGAGTCGATGTGAGGGTAGTCGTATCCACACCTGAAACATCGCCTCGTGCGTTCAGGTCGGCGATCCCTCCTTTCGGATACTTTCCTCCTGTAGTCCGGGCGTCACCTGGGCGAGAACTTGGAGCGCCGTGATCTGTCTCGCGGGTGACGTCTTCCACTGTCACGTCGATCCTGTCGCCCCTGTCGTCGTTCAGTGATACGGTTGGCGTGTTCACGGCTGGTACTGGGTCCGGTTTCAATTTCCGCCGCGTTTTCTTCAGCTTGGTCGTACAGTCGGGAGTTCTCTTCAATCTCTGCTAGTTCCTGTGGTTTTCTTAATAGTCGCCGCCTCAGCGACTCCGAGTGACACCCAGTGATTATTTGAGATTTGATGGCTGCATCCGGCGAGAAGTTTGTAAAGTCACAATGTTGGGACTGCCGTCGCAGTCGATGTATGAAGGAGCTCAGTGGTTCTTCCTTTCCCTGGCGCTGTTGGTGGAATTTGTGTCTCTCATAGTCGACGTTTCTCTTATGCAGAAAACGGTTGTTTAGAACGTCTCTTACTTTGGCATAGGTGTCACCATCTGTGGCTGGGATCTCTCGTACAATCTTGCTTATCTCACGCCCCCCTAGATTGCGAAGGGCTATTATCTTGTCTTTGTCTGGTTCTATTTTGGACCCTTCAATGTAGTCCTCAAAGTCCTCTAGCCATTCTTGCCACTTTAGGCCCATGCTGCTTCCTGTTGTGACTGACAATGGCTCCGGGGCTCGCAGGTGGGTGCCTCCCTTGACGTCCTTCTGCGCGGGAGGGTTAGACATCTTGGCAATGGGTTTTGGCGCCCGCGTCCGCTTCTTGCGTCAGCGACTGGCGTGCGTTTCCAAGGTTTGTTCTCTTGTGGCTATCAATGCTTGTTTGTTTTCCGATGCTTGTTCCTTTGTCAGTGCTTGTTTTTGTTTTCTGTGGCCAATGCTTGTTTTCTTCTGCTGTCAGTGCTTGTTCACTTTGCTTAATGCCTGACTTCAAAATGGCCGCCTCTATTTTGCCCAGGGAGGATGTCCCAGAAGTCGCCTGACTCAAAGATGGCCGCCCCCTCTGCAACACACGAGGTTCTCTCCCTCTCTCCAGACACGCACACCCAGGGCTGCTGGACTCACAGGTACAGGTGGCGGCAGCTTCTACTTCTCAGAGGTGGTTTGGGGGTCTTCCGCCGCTCAGCGCGACCTTCTAATTGCGCGCGCCGCCCTGATGCCAAGCCTCACGCCTCAGGCGGTCAAAATTCACTCTCCGGCGGTGTCGGTGCTGGCTGGGGCGCTTTGCCGCTTGCTGGCGCGGCGCTTCTCGCGTTGACGCGGTGCTTTGAAGAGTGATGGGGCAATGTCGGAGTGGGCTCCCGACTTTCACTCACGGTTTTGTTGTCGGGTCTTCGTGCCCATTTATCTCGCGCGTCCCGCGCGGCCGGCTCCTTTTCTTCTGGCGCTTTCTCTCCGCGCGCTTTCTTTTTCTCTCGGCTTCACTGCTTTGGAGGGTCGCTGGGTCACTCCTGGGGCCTCTCTTCTGGCGCCGCAGGGTCGCTGTCGCAGCGGAGCTCGGGACGCTCAACGCTGCGGGACGGGGTTCAGTCTGGTGGGTTTACCGCTGTATCCCGCCCTTCGTCGCCAGTTGTAGTGTCCTACAATAATCAGACACGGACACTTATTTGGTGTGTGCTCAACCATTTATTGGCACGTCTGCTCAGTACCCCGTCCCTACTCTATCTGCCCCTTTCCTGTCCTGTCCCCACCTCTTCCCCTCTGCCCACCTAGCTCCGCCCACCCCAGCTACTGGACTGCTAACTCTTTTACACCTGCCACAGCTGGTAGTGAGGACTTGGATCCGAGATTTAATTACTCAATTTATCTCTCTCTCTCTCTCATTAAACGTTTCACCTTTTTCCCAGATCCTCCCTCTTTAGTAACAGAATGTTCACAACAAAACTGTCACACAGTTACTGTTCAGAATGTGTTTTCCTTGTACAGCAGTTGACCATTTTAACTCTAAATGGACTATTTTTATTCATCGACTGCGTTTCAATGTTTTGGATTTTAATCTTCTCAGTATTCACAGAGGTATCTTGCAGTAACTTTATAGCATGTGTGGGTGTGTGTATAAGGCTGCTGTTGATGCTACAGGCCATCAGTACTGCACAAAGTACAGTGGCACCAGGGCTCGGGGTGCGGGGGTCACTACACTCTAATTAGGGGTCCAATATACTACATGTTCACAGTTCTGGGGTGGGTGGCTATTTCTTGCTTTCATCCTGGTCCGCGGTACCACTTAGGGGATGGGGCAGGAACCCATAGTGTACAGTACATGCTCTAAAGTGCAAAGTAGGCACACTATTCCCTTCAGTATACAAATGCAACATAGTAATTCCTACACAAGAAGCACAGTACTGCCTTTAAAGAACTTATGTAGCACACAGAGACCTTCACGATACAGTGACTGCACTCTATTGCCTTCAAAGCACACGTGTGCCTGAAATCTCTGCAATATACACATGTTCCACGCTTCTTTAACATAAAACATGCACGAACCATGCAGCAGAGTACTACATTCCATAAACACTTGGAGCATACGTTCCTTACCATATATCACCGCAACACACAACCTCCTTCAGTCTTGTATCATTCTAATGCCTTCCATGTGCACACCCTTCTTCCTTACATATAGACAACCATGCTCGTGCCTGTAATATATCCATGCAGCACACAACCCCCTTTTCTGTAAGCATGTAGCACACAACCCCTTCTGACCACGTGCCCTTTTTATACACACAAACAAAATACAGGCAACTATCATACAGACTAACATGCATGATGGAAGCTCCTTTCATGTTTCACAACAACATGTAGCACACATTCCTCTTATCTGCACACTTGCAGCGTGCACTCCACTTCCAAATATTCTTGCCTCATAAAGCCCCATAGTCATCCTGCATCGTATAAAATAACCCTTTTGCATACACAAGTAGCACAGAGTATAAACATAGAGTGCACAATATCATTCTTGCTTCTGTATGCACATACCAGTGCCTTTCAATCCCTACAATATACACTTTCTACAATGTACAAACAACCCCCTGTTACTGCATTCATGTATTGCAGTGTTCTATTCTTACACAAATCCTTTGAACACAGGCAGCACACTGTGCCCTACGATAGACAATCAATCAATCAATCACTGCATTTCTAAAGCACGCTACATACCCGTGAGGGTCTCCACGCGCTGGGGGGGGAAGGGAGGGGGGGGCGCTACTGATCGAAGAGCCAGGTCTTGAGAAGTCTTCTGAAGGCCAGCAGGTCCTGAGTCTGGAGTCTGTCGTAGGCTGGTAGGGAGAGCGTTCCAGGTCTTGGCGGCGAGGTAGGCGAAGGATCTGCCGCCAGCGGTGGTTCTCCGGATACGAGGAACTGTGGCAGGGCGAGGTTGTCTGAGTGGAGGCTTCTGGTAGGGGTGTGGAAGCTGAGTCGGTTGTTGAGTTGGTATACAACCTTTACAACGCAACTTTTACCACGACCTACCATTACCACGCATGTTTTACAACGCAGGATCCATTACAACGCATACCATTACCACGCATGTATTTACAACGCAGGTACTTTTACAACGCATACCATTACAACGTAAGTATTGGTAAGTATATTATTTTATTAAAAATATTATTTGGGTTTTTTGGTAAAGGGGTATTTTTAAGGTTCAGGGTCAGTTTTGGGTTTTTGGGTAAAGGGGTATTTTTAGGGTTCAGGGTCAGTTTTCAGTTTTTGGGTATAGGGGTATTTTTAGGGTTTAGGGTCAGTTTTCAGTTTTTGGGTAAAGGGGTATTTTTAGGGTTTAGGGTCAGTTTTCAGTTTTTGGGTAAAGGGGTATTTTTAGGGTTCAGGGTCAGTTTTCAGTTTTTGGGTAAAGGGGTATTTTTAGGGTTTAGGGTCAGTTTTCAGTTTTTGGGTAAAGGGGTATTTTTAGGGTTCAGGGTCAGTTTTCAGTTTTTGGGTAAAGGGGTATTTTTAGGGTTCAGGGTCAGTTTTCAGTTTTTGGGTAAAGGGGTATTTTAAGGGTTTAGGGTCAGTTTCAGTTTTTGGGTAAAGGGGTATTTTTAGGGTTCAGGGTTAGTTTTCAGTTTTTGGGTAAAGGGGTATTTTTAGGGTTTAGGGTCAGTTTTCAGTTTTTGGATAAAGGGGTATTTTTAGGGTTCAGGGTCAGTTTTGGGTTTTTGGGTAAAGGGGTATTTTTAGGGTTCAGGATTAGTTTTGGGTTTTTGGATAAAGGGGTAGTTTTAGGGTTCAGGGTCAGTTTTGGGTTTTTGGGTAAAGGGGTATTTTTAGGGTTCAGGTTTAGTTTTGGGTTTTTGGGTAAAGGGGTATTTTTAGGGTTCAGGGTCAGTTTTGGGTTTTTGGGTAAGAGGGTACAGGGTAAAAATTAAAAATAATTAAATTTAAATTAAATTAAATTAAATTGATTAAATTAAATTAAATTAAATTAATTAAATTAAATTAAATTACATTAAATTAAATTAAATTAAATTAAATTAAATTAAATTAATTAAATTAAATTAAATTACATTATATTAATTTTAATTAAATTAAATTTAAAAAAATATTATATACTTACCAATACTTACGTTGTATTTGTATGCGTTGTAAAGGTATATGCGTTGTAAATACATGCGTGGTAATGGTACTTCGTTGTAATGGATCCTGTGTTGTAAAAATTGCGTGGTAATGGTAGGCGTGGTAAAAGTATGCGTTGTAACGTCTAACATCCTGTTGAGGTATGTAGGTCCGGTGTTGTGTAGTGCTTTGTGTGCGTGGATGAGGAGTTTGAAGGTGATCCTCTTGTTGATGGGGAGCCCGTGCAGGCCTCTCAGGTGGGGTGTGATGTGGCTGCATCGGGGGATGTTGAGGATCAGTCGTGCCGAGGCGTTCTGGATTCGTTGTAGTCGTCTCAGGAGCTTGGTTGTTGTTCCTGAGTAGAGGGCGTTCCCGTAGCCGAGTCTGCTGGTGATGAGGACCTGGGTGACATTTTTTCTTCTGTCGGGAGGGATCCATTTGAAGATCCTGCAGAGCATTCGGAGGGTGTTGAAGCAGGACGCGGAGACGGCGTTGACTTGCCTGGTCATGGAGAGGGTGGAGTCGAGGATGACCCCCAGGTTGCGCGTGTGGTCTGTGGGTTCCGGGGCTGTGCCTAGCGATGCGGGCCACCAAGAGTCGTCCCAGGCTGATGGGGTGGGTCCGAGAAGGAGGACCTCCGTCTTGTCTGAATTCAGCTTCAGTCTGCTGTCCTTCATCCAGACGGCTACAGCCTTCATTCCTCTGTGGAGGTTGGCTTTGGCGGTGTGGGGGTCTTCGCTCAGGGATATGATCAGCTGGGTGTCGTCGACGTAGGAGATGATGTTGAGGTTATGTTGTCGTGCGACGTGGGTGAGCGGTGCCATGTAAATATTGAACAGCGTCGGGCTAAGGGAGGATCCCTGTGGGACGCCGCAGATGATCTCGGTGGCTTTTGAGCGGAAGGGTGGGAGGCGGACGCTCTGGGTTCTGCCGGAGAGGAAGGATGTGGTCCAGGCCAGGGCCTTCTCTTGAATTCCAGCGTCATGGAGGCGTGCTGATAGGGTGCGGTGGCAGACTGTGTCAAAGGCTGCTGATAGGTCCAGGAGGATGAGGGCGGCTGTTTCTCCTTGGTTCATCAGGATCCTGATGTTGTTAGTGTCGGCAATGAGGGCGGTCTCGGTGCTGTGGTTGCTGTGAAGACACACCTACTCTTCCCCGTTACAAAGCAAGATACCATGTCTACCCATGAAATTACATGGTGCACCGCCATGCAACCTTTCACAACAGTACCTCCTTCTGTATACATGTATAACAAATAGTTCCTTACTATACACACATGCAGTACACATTCTGGCTCCATGCACACAAGCAGCCCCTTGCATCCACATAAGCATCCCACAACTTCTTTAAATGTGCACGAGCCTATAGTGCCATGTCAGTCTCTCATGGAGCTTATTACCCCTTCTATAAATACATTTATCAAAGTCCTTTTCCAGGGAAACATGCAGTTTGCTACTGTCTATATACATGAAATGCAGTTCACAGTTCTCTAGTGTAACACATGCAGCACAATGTGCAGCACAAATCTCCCTTCATACACACCTATAGTGCACATTCCTGTAACATCACAAATGCAGCACACTACTTTTCACATGCATATAATACTTTATCTTCAGACATATGAGCACACTACCTTATTTTATTAACATTTCCAGACCACAATTTCCTTTTTTTAACACAGTAAGAGACCGAATACAATGAGTTTCAAAAACCCAATAACCTCAGGTCGGAGGCTTTCCGGCCACTGATCATCGGTTCCATTTCCAACCGGCGGATTATGTTACAGTCGGTCGGAATTGAAACTGGACGGTCATTCTGGCTGGTTTCTGACGGGCTCCAGGAGCCTGTCTGCCAATTAGAGACTGGCCCATAATCCAAATGGAAGGCGTTTCCGTCTTCTGGATTACGGTGCATGGTTTCTGGCAGGGTTTCCATGCTGACATTTCCGACATAGAAACCCTGTCAGAAAGCGTTTTTGTGGGCCACTAGCAGGGTCCCTTTCTGTTTTCAGCCTCCGGTTGGGGGCAGAGGGGGCACCTATAGTGCCCCCTTGTTGATGCCTGCACCTCGTGGCAGGTCCTTGAGGTGCCTGCCACGTGGTGCAGGGATGAACACATACTCCAATTCCTCTATGGGAGCTTGTGTTACGTCCGGTTTACGACAATTACACGGGCTCCCATAGAGGAATGTGAGTATAAGACCGCACCATGTGCAGTCGCATTGTGATTAGGCGGTCAGTCGGTTTTGTTTCCGAAATAGTGTCGGGTTGACACAAGTCTGCCCGACATTGAAATAATCCTCTTAGTGTATTGTCTCATATACATGTATGTGACACTACTTTGTCCAACGCAAAAATGCAGCACAGTATGCCATTCCTTTTGTGCACCTGCATAACACAACACTCTTCCATGTAGAGGCTGCCACCTTGGAATGGTTTTTGTCAAACTATAACAGAAATTATTGCAAAATGGCCACATGCACAGGCACATGTGTGCTGAACAATCTGGGCATTTTGAACTTATACTTTAAAAAAACGGATTCCGAGATGGCCACTTGTGCGTTGAACACAAGCGTATGCAAGGATGTCCATCTTCGAATGCTTTGGCCATACAGTTCACCAAATTAAACAACTACTTCAAAGTCTGTTAGGTTTGTGTCTGTATATTAATGGTGTGACCTATTGGCTTTGCCAATGCTTGTTAAAATATCTTTATAGCTGGCAATGTTTTAAAATACTTGTTAAAAATATGTTTCTCCTTCTTGGGGTTCACACTGATATTTTTTGTACATAATGGTGGAGATGGCATTAAAAATGTTTGAAGACCTCCATTTTAAAGAACAATGAGTATACAATACTAAGGAGAATAACCAGAGACACTGGAATTATGTGATTGTGTGGCTGCAGCCCTTTTCTCACAATTATAGATTTGCAGCACTTGTATATAATCCGCCATCTGTCGCACAATCTGCTGATTTTAACCCCCAAAAATTGTTTATAGCCCAAACGGTTCAATAGTTACTAGTAATGCAACAACATGTGTTGCCGCACAGTGGAAGGCCCTTTGCAACGCTGTAATGGTCTCTTTTCTGTTGCTTATTGCTTTATTTGGGTGTTAAACTGGTACCAATGAGGTGCAACCAATGTCAAGAGAGTGTAACCATGTTTAAAAGTGATGAAAGAATGAAGTGATACTCTAACAAAATGTGCCTCATTATGCTGATTCATTTGCCTTTTCTTGCTGCTTAATTTACTCAACACTGCTGCATAATTTGTCTCTCTCCTGCTGAATAATTCCAGTAGGCCTGAGTATAACCAACGTTCCAAGTCAGAGGGGTGTAAGGACATTATTTCTGTATTTTTGTGTTCCCTCGGTGTAGCAGCTGCTGCTGCTACACTGTAATTAGTCCAAATAGGCTGTCATTATTCTGTGCTCTAAAAAAGTTTTAGCTCAGCTTAACAGAAATGTTATTGTTATCCCATTGGCAGTGGAATGCTCACATGAGCAACTGAAAGACCTTGTCCACCCACACAACTGCTTGACTGTTTAACCATTGAGTGTCACCAAACAAAGGAAGAAGATCACAAACTGAATTTAATTTGGCTTTTCACAAGGTTGTCAGAAAGCCCAATGACGTTGTACCATCTGCCAGTACTGGCTTTTCAGCCACTTGCATTCTGAGACTTGTAGTTTTGCTTTTAACTCTTTCATTGGCTCAAACATTTCAGCATGCAGAGCGACATTGGCTAAAATTCCAGAATTAGCTGAAAGTGTAACACAAAACATGAAACCATTTGAGAGGTAGGTTGTGAAATACTGCCACCTGATCTAGTACATTTTAAACAAGCATTGGAAATGCAATAGGTCTCGCAATAGAAAAGTTTGAGCTTTTGGTGTGGAAAATGTTTTTTTTTTGTGCAAAATATAAAAGTATTAATTAAGTTTTTACAAATGGTAATAGTTATAAAATTATCACATGTTACATGTATAGCATTAGTAAAGGTACAATATATAGTTTCCCCCTGTTTTACATGTATTGACCTGACAAATAAAAATGTTTTAACGTGAACAGAAGTGATAACCTTTAACATATTGTTCTGACATTTGTACTAAAGTTTGAAACATTGCTAGAAAATAATTGAACTAGTTGTTGTTGAATTGTTGCACAGATTAATGGTGTTGTGGCGCTGAGTGATGTTGTTTTGGCTATAAGTGATGGTGTGGGGTTTAGTGTTGCTGTTGTTGCGCATAGTGATGTGTGGTGCCCCTGAGTGACGCAGTGGTGGTGCTGAGTGATGCTATGTTGATGCAATATATACAGTGAGTGCGATAGATAGATAGAGGGAGGATGTTAGATAGAGGGAGAGTGATAGAGGGAGGGCGATAGAGGGAGGGCAATAGAGGGAGGGAGGGTGATAGAGTGATGTAGGGCGTTAGAGTGATGTTGGGCGATAGAGTGTTTGAGGGTGAAAGAGTGAGGGAGGGCGATAGAGTGAGGGAGGGTGTTAGAGTGATGGAAGGGCGATAGAGTGAGTGAGAATGGTAGAGTGATGGAGGGCGGCAGAGTGATGACTGTTCATTCTACTAGGAACTAGGAAGCGAGAGAGATAAGCGGAGCCACCCCTCAATCCCCCCCCGCGCACAGGACACCAGGAAACACGGGGGCATGTTCAGCTGAAGTCGTCCTCTCAGGCACATCACTGACCCTGCTTCTATCAGTGCACTTCTGCCCTTCAGCAGTTCCAGGATCGTGACTTGAAATATGGAGCTGGCATACGACGCTTTGCTTTCTTTTGAAGTGTAAATGCGTGTTTAATTTCTCACTCGCTATTGAGTCCGTAGTGCCCGGGGCCTCATCCTGTAGCACTCCTGCTGCCTCAGTCACTGCTGCAGTGAGAAAGTCACACGCTGCCCCAGAATGCAGCAGAGCTTCCCCGCGGGCTATAGGGATCTCACAGGCTCGGATTCACAATTTGGGCCACGGCGGAGTGGCGGTCCGAGGTAGAGTGCGCTGCCCTCCGTGTCTCCTGTGAATGAGGCGGCCTTGCACGGATCCGTGGCACAGACGTTAGAGCTCCCGTGATGCACTGTTCTCCATCTGCACCCGGGAGCGATTGCGGCTTAACGGAATTGGACACTTGACTGGTGCGGGTGAGTAAGGGCTGGGAGCAGGGCTTTCAACAGCGAGCCGACGTACCTGCAGCCCCCTTCTCCCCGGGTCTCAATTTGTACTATCCACCACTTCCTTCCACCCCATGCCCAGCCCTTCAAAGAGAACTAGGAAGCGCGGAGGTAGCGGAGCCAGGTGCGCCCCCCCAGTGCTTTGAAGCCTCTCCCCTCTCAGGGCTCTAGGAACCGTGGGGACAGAGCAGCGCTGCAGCAGCGCCCCCCCCTCCCCTGCAAGGGAACTAAGAAGCAAGAGATAAGTGGAGCCACCCCTCATCCCCACCCCGCACAGGATACCAGGAAACACGGGGGCATATTCAGCTGTTGGGGGCACCAGGAGGCAGGGGTATATATATTCCACCTCTCAGGGCACCCCCAGGCTCGGACCTATGTTTCTGAGGCGCCGGAGCCAAATGTGTTCTATGGTATCGGGGAGTGGAGCGCCGTCCCTTTGCAGATACAGGTGCATGCTGCTTAGCTTTTGAAGTAGTGACATATAGTTGTGCTTGTTGCTAATGAATGAGCACATGGGAATAATCTTCTAGTGTAGCTCCCACCACTGCACCATCCTTCCACAGCACCACTGCGCCATCCTTCCACAGCACCACTGCGCCATCCTTACACAGCACCACTGCGCCATGCTTCCACTGCGTCATCCTTCTACAGCACCACTGCGCCATCCTTCTACAGCACCACTGTGCCATCCTTCTACAGCACCACCGTGCCATCCTTCTACAGCACCACCGCGCCCTCCTTCTACAGCACCACCGCGCCCTCCTTCTACAGCACCACCGCGCCCTCCTTCTACAGCACCACCGCGCCATCCTTCTACAGCACCACCGCGCCATCCTTCTACAGCACCACCGCGCCATCCTTCTACAGCACCACCGCGCCATCCTTCTACAGCATCACCGCGCCATCCTTCCACAGCACCATTGCGCCTTCCTTCTACAGCACCACTCCCCCATCCTTCTACAGCACCACCGCGCCATCCTTCTACAGCACCACCGCGCCATCCTTCCACAGCACCACCGCGTCATTCTTCTACAGCACCACCGCGCCATCCTTCCACAGCACCACTGCGCCATCTTTCCACAGCACCACTGCGCCATCCTTCCACAGCACCACTGCGCCATCCTTCCACAGCACCACTGCGCCATCCTTCCACAGCACCACTGCGCCATCCTTCCACAGCACCACTGCGCCATCCTTCCACAGCACCACTGCGCCATCCTTCCACAGCACCACTGCGCCATCCTTCCACAGCACCACTGCGCCATCCTTCCACAGCACCACTGCGCCATCCTTCCACAGCACCACTGCGATACCCTTCCACAGCACCACTGCGATATCCTTCCACAGCACCACTGCGCCATCCTTCCACAGCACCACTGCGTCATCCTTCCACAGCACCACTGCGTCATCCTTCCACAGCACCACTACGTCATCCTTCCACAGCAACACTGCGCCATCCTTCCACAGCACCACTGCGCCATCCTTCCACAGCACCACTGCGCCATCCTTCCACAGCACGACTGCGCCATCCTACCACAGTCTGTGTGTGTGCGTGGCTCTGTCTGTGTGTGTGCGTGGCTCTGTCTGTGTGTGTGCGTGGCTCTGTCTGTGTGTGTGCGTGGCTCTGTCTGTCTGTGTGCGTGGCTCTGTCTGTCTGTGTGCGCGGCTCTGTCTGTCTGTGTGCGCGGCTCTGTCTGTCTGTGTGCGCGGCTCTGTCTGTGTGCGCGGCTCTGTCTGTGTGCGCGGCTCTGTCTGTGGCTCTGTGTGGGTGGCTCTGTGGCTCTGTGTGGGTGGCTCTGTATGTGTGTGGGTGGCTTTGTTGGGTGGCTCTGTGTGGGTGTAAATGCAATAGGTCATGCATTTGCGAGCGATTAAGCTATTGGCATTGTAAATGACAATGCCATTTATTTAACGATTAAGCTATTGGCAATGTAAATGACAAAGCCATTTATTTATGATTTAAAAAAAAAAAAAAAATCATGAGCACTGCCAATAGCTCTACCTTTAATAATGCCGAGACCATTGCATTGTAAATGCTTGTTACTTGTTTGTTGTAGGTATAAGACGTGCTTCATGGAGCTGTGAGGCCCTAAAGCTGCCTCTTTTGTGCTTGCAAAAACTTTTGTTTACCAAGAGTCACTCGACTTGGTCAAATGCACGAGCCTTCTGTGGGTGTGATCTTCGCAGCAGCGTGTGTGGCACACATGCCCAGCCCCTACGACTCTGCTGCTCTTGGACCCAGGCTGCAGCCTCGTTTGGACTGCCAACCGGTAATTACATCCTGGGCCCCTGCCACAGCTGGTAGTGAGGACTTGGATCCGAGATTTAATTACTCAATTTCTCTCTCTCTCTCATTAAACGTTTCGCCTTTTTCCCAGATCCTCCCTCTTTAGTAACAGAATGTTCACAACAAAACTGTCACACAGTTACTGTTCAGAATGTGTTTTCCTTGTACAGCAGTTGCCCATTTTAACTGTAAATGGACTATTTTTATTCATCAACTGCGTTTCAATGTTTTGGATTTTAATCTTCTCAGTATTCACAGAGGTATCTTGCAGTAACTTTATAGCATGTGTGGGTGTGTGTATAAGGCTGCTGTTGATGCTACAGGCCATCAGTACTGCACAAAGTACAGTGGCACCAGGGCTCGGGGTGCGGGGGTCACTACACTCTAATTAGGGGTCCAATATACTACATGTTCACAGTTCTGGGGTGGGTGGCTATTTCTTGCTTTCATCCTGGTCCGCGGTACCACTTAGGGGATGGGGCAGGAACCCATAGTGTACAGTACATGCTCTAAAGTGCAAAGGAGGCACACTATTCCCTTCAGTATACAAATGCAACATAGTAATTCCTACACAAGAAGCACAGTACTGCCTTTAAAGAACTTATGTAGCACACAGAGACCTTCACGATACCGTGACTGCACTCTATTGCCTTCAAAGCACACGTGTGCCTGAAATCTCTGCAATATACACATGCTCCACGCTTCTTTAACATAAAACATGCACGAACCATGCAGCAGAGTACTACATTCCATAAACACTTGGAGTATACGTTCCTTACCATATATCACCGCAACACACAACCTCCTTCAGTCTTGTATCATTCTAATGCCTTCCATGTGCACACCCTTCTTCCTTACATATAGACAACCATGCTCGTGCCTGTAATATATCCATGCAGCACACAACCCCCTTTTCTGTAAGCATGTAGCACACAACCCCTTCTGACCACGTGCCCTTTTTATACACACAAACAAAATACAGGCAACTATCATACAGACTAACATGCATGATGGAAGCTCCTTTCATGTTTCACAACAACATGTAGCACACATTCCTCTTATCTGCACACTTGCAGCGTGCACTCCACTTCCAAATATTCTTGCCTCATAAAGCCCCATAGTCATCCTGCATCGTATAAAATAACCCTTTTGCATACACAAGTAGCACAGAGTATAAACATAGAGTGCACAATATCATTCTTGCTTCTGTATGCACATACCAGTGCCTTTCAATCCCTACAATATACACTTTCTACAATGTACAAACAACCCCCTGTTACTGCATTCATGTATTGCAGTGTTCTATTCTTACACAAATCCTTTGAACACAGGCAGCACACTGTGCCCTACGATAGACAATCAATCAATCAATCACTGCATTTCTAAAGCACGCTACATACCCGTGAGGGTCTCCACGCGCTGGGGGGGGAAGGGAGGGGGGGGGCGCTACTGATCGAAGAGCCAGGTCTTGAGAAGTCTTCTGAAGGCCAGCAGGTCCTGAGTCTGGAGTCTGTCGTAGGCTGGTAGGGAGAGCGTTCCAGGTCTTGGCGGCGAGGTAGGCGAAGGATCTGCCGCCAGCGGTGGTTCTCCGGATACGAGGAACTGTGGCAGGGCGAGGTTGTCTGAGTGGAGGCTTCTGGTAGGGGTGTGGAAGCTGAGTCGGTTGTTGAGGTGGTATACAACCTTTACAACGCAACTTTTACCACGACCTACCATTACCACGCATTTTTTACAACGCAGGATCCATTACAACGCATACCATTACCACGCATGTATTTACAACGCAGGTACTTTTACAACGCATACCATTACAACGTAAGTATTGGTAAGTATATTATTTTATTAAAAATATTATTTGGGTTTTTTGGTAAAGGGGTATTTTTAAGGTTCAGGGTCAGTTTTGGGTTTTTGGGTAAAGGGGTATTTTTAGGGTTCAGGGTCAGTTTTCAGTTTTTGGGTATAGGGGTATTTTTAGGGTTTAGGGTCAGTTTTCAGTTTTTGGGTAAAGGGGTATTTTTAGGGTTTAGGGTCAGTTTTCAGTTTTTGGGTAAAGGGGTATTTTTAGGGTTCAGGGTCAGTTTTCAGTTTTTGGGTAAAGGGGTATTTTTAGGGTTTAGGGTCAGTTTTCAGTTTTTGGGTAAAGGGGTATTTTTAGGGTTCAGGGTCAGTTTTCAGTTTTTGGGTAAAGGGGTATTTTTAGGGTTCAGGGTCAGTTTTCAGTTTTTGGGTAAAGGGGTATTTTAAGGGTTTAGGGTCAGTTTTCAGTTTTTGGGTAAAGGGGTATTTTTAGGGTTCAGGGTTAGTTTTCAGTTTTTGGGTAAAGAGGTATTTTTAGGGTTTAGGGTCAGTTTTCAGTTTTTGGATAAAGGGGTATTTTTAGGGTTCAGGGTCAGTTTTGGGTTTTTGGGTAAAGGGGTATTTTTAGGGTTCAGGATTAGTTTTGGGTTTTTGGATAAAGGGGTAGTTTTAGGGTTCAGGGTCAGTTTTGGGTTTTTGGGTAAAGGGGTATTTTTAGGGTTCAGGTTTAGTTTTGGGTTTTTGGGTAAAGGGGTATTTTTAGGGTTCAGGGTCAGTTTTGGGTTTTTGGGTAAGAGGGTACAGGGTAAAAATTAAAAATAATTAAATTTAAATTAAATTAAATTAAATTGATTAAATTAAATTAAATTAAATTAATTAAATTAAATTAAATTAAATTAAATTAAATTAAATTAAATTAAATTAAATTAATTAAATTAAATTAAATTACATTATATTAATTTTAATTAAATTAAATTAAAAAAAATATTATATACTTACCAATACTTACGTTGTATTTGTATGCGTTGTAAAGGTATATGCGTTGTAAATACATGCGTGGTAATGGTACTTCGTTGTAATGGATCCTGTGTTGTAAAAATTGCGTGGTAATGGTAGGCGTGGTAAAAGTATGCGTTGTAACGTCATACATCCTGTTGAGGTATGTAGGTCCGGTGTTGTGTAGTGCTTTGTGTGCGTGGATGAGGAGTTTGAAGGTGATCCTCTTGTTGATGGGGAGCCAGTGCAGGCCTCTCAGGTGGGGTGTGATGTGGCTGCATCGGGGGATGTTGAGGATCAGTCGTGCCGAGGCGTTCTGGATTCGTTGTAGTCGTCTCAGGAGCTTGGTTGTTGTTCCTGAGTAGAGGGCGTTCCCGTAGTCGAGTCTGCTGGTGATGAGGACCTGGGTGACATTTTTTCTTCTGTCGGGAGGGATCCATTTGAAGATCCTGCAGAGCATTCGGAGGGTGTTGAAGCAGGACGCGGAGACGGCGTTGACTTGCCTGGTCATGGAGAGGGTGGAGTCGAGGATGACCCCCAGGTTGCGTGTGTGGTCTGTGGGTTCCGGGGCTGTGCCTAGCGATGCGGGCCACCAAGAGTCGTCCCAGGCTGATGGGGTGGGTCCGAGAAGGAGGACCTCCGTCTTGTCTGAATTCAGCTTCAGTCTGCTGTCCTTCATCCAGACGGCTACAGCCTTCATTCCTCTGTGGAGGTTGGCTTTGGCGGTGTGGGGGTCTTCGCTCAGGGATATGATCAGCTGGGTGTCGTCGACGTAGGAGATGATGTTGAGGTTATGTTGTCGTGCGACGTGGGTGAGCGGTGCCATGTAAATATTGAACAGCGTCGGGCTAAGGGAGGATCCCTGTGGGACGCCGCAGATGACCTCGGTGGCTTTTGAGCGGAAGGGTGGGAGGCGGACGCTCTGGGTTCTGCCGGAGAGGAAGGATGTGGTCCAGGCCAGGGCCTTCTCTTGAATTCCAGCGTCATGGAGGCGTGCTGATAGGGTGCGGTGGCAGACTGTGTCAAAGGCTGCTGATAGGTCCAGGAGGATGAGGGCGGCTGTTTCTCCTTGGTTCATCAGGATCCTGATGTTGTTAGTGTCGGCAATGAGGGCGGTCTCGGTGCTGTGGTTGCTGTGAAGACACACCTACTCTTCCCCCTTACACAGCAAGATACCATGTCTACCCATGAAATTACATGGTGCACCGCCATGCAACCTTTCACAACAGTACCTCCTTCTGTATACATGTATAACAAATAGTTCCTTACTATACACACATGCAGTACACATTCTGGCTCCATGCACACAAGCAGCCCCTTGCATCCACATAAGCATCCCACAACTTCTTTAAATGTGCACGAGCCTATAGTGCCATGTCAGTCTCTCATGGAGCTTATTACCCCTTCTATAAATACATTTATCAAAGTCCTTTTCCAGGGAAACATGCAGTTTGCTACTGTCTATATACATGAAATGCAGTTCACAGTTCTCTAGTGTAACACATGCAGCACAATGTGCAGCACAAATCTCCCTTCATACACACCTATAGTGCACATTCCTGTAACATCACAAATGCAGCACACTACTTTTCACATGCATATAATACTTTATCTTCAGACATATGAGCACACTACCTTATTTTATTAACATTTCCAGACCACAATTTCCTTTTTTTAACACAGTAAGAGACCGAATACAATGAGTTTCAAAAACCCAATAACCTCAGGTCGGAGGCTTTCCGGCCACTGATCATCGGTTCCATTTCCAACCGGCGGATTATGTTACAGTCAGTCGGAATTGAAACTGGATGGTCATTCTGGCTGGTTTCTGACGGGCTCCAGGAGCCTGTCTGCCAATTAGAGACTGGCCCATAATCCAAATGGAAGGCGTTTCCGTCTTCTGGATTACGGTGCATGGTTTCTGGCAGGGTTTCCATGCTGACATTTCCGACATAGAAACCCTGTCAGAAAGCGTTTTTGTGGGCCACTAGCAGGGTCCCTTTCTGTTTTCAGCCTCCGGTTGGGGGCAGAGGGGGCACCTATAGTGCCCCCTTGTTGATGCCTGCACCTCGTGGCAGGTCCTTGAGGTGCCTGCCACGTGGTGCAGGGATGAACACATACTCCAATTCCTCTATGGGAGCTTGTGTTACGTCCGGTTTACGACAATTACACGGGCTCCCATAGAGGAATGTGAGTATAAGACCGCACCATGTGCAGTCGCATTGTGATTAGGCGGTCAGTCGGTTTTGTTTCCGAAATAGTGTCGGGTTGACACAAGTCTGCCCGACATTGAAATAATCCTCTTAGTGTATTGTCTCATATACATGTATGTGACACTACTTTGTCCAACGCAAAAATGCAGCACAGTATGCCATTCCTTTTGTGCACCTGCATAACACAACACTCTTCCATGTAGAGGCTGCCACCTTGGAATGGTTTTTGTCAAACTATAACAGAAATTATTGCAAAATGGCCACATGCACAGGCACATGTGTGCTGAACAATCTGGGCATTTTGAACTTATACTTTAAAAAAACGGATTCCGAGATGGCCACTTGTGCGTTGAACACAAGCGTATGCAAGGATGTCCATCTTCGAATGCTTTGGCCATACAGTTCACCAAATCAAACAACTACTTCAAAGTCTGTTAGGTTTGTGTCTGTATATTAATGGTGTGACCTATTGGCTTTGCCAATGCTTGTTAAAATATCTTTATAGCTGGCAATGTTTTAAAATACTTGTTAAAAATATGTTTCTCATTCTTGGGGTTCACACTGATATTTTTTGTACATAATGGTGGAGATGGCATTAAAAATGTTTGAAGACCTCCATTTTAAAGAACAATGAGTATACAATAATAAGGAGAATAACCAGAGACACTGGAATTATGTGATTGTGTGGCTGCAGCCCTTTTCTCACAATTATAGATTTGCAGCACTTGTATATAATCTGCCATCTGTCGCACAATCTGCTGATTTTAACCCCCAAAAATTGTTTATAGCCCAAACGGTTCAATAGTTACTAGTAATGCAACAACATGTGTTGCCGCACAGTGGAAGGCCCTTTGCAACGCTGTAATGGTCTCTTTTCTGTTGCTTATTGCTTTATTTGGGTGTTAAACTGGTACCAATGAGGTGCAACCAATGTCAAGAGAGTGTAACCATGTTTAACAGTGATGGAAGAATGAAGTGATACTCTAACAAAATGTGCCTCATTATGCTGATTCATTTGCCTTTTCTTGCTGCTTAATTTACTCAACACTGCTGCATAATTTGTCTCTCTCCTGCTGAATAATTCCAGTAGGCCTGAGTATAACCAACGTTCCAAGTCAGAGGGGTGTAAGGACATTATTTCTGTATTTTTGTGTTCCCTCGGTGTAGCAGCTGCTGCTGCTACACTGTAATTAGTCCAAATAGGCTGTCATTATTCTGTGCTCTAAAAAAGTTTTAGCTCAGCTTAACAGAAATGTTATTGTTATCCCATTGGCAGTGGAATGCTCACATGAGCAACTGAAAGACCTTGTCCACCCACACAACTGCTTGACTGTTTAACCATTGAGTGTCACCAAACAAAGGAAGAAGATCACAAACTGAATTTAATTTGGCTTTTCACAAGGTTGTCAGAAAGCCCAATGACGTTGTACCATCTGCCAGTACTGGCTTTTCAGCCACTTGCATTCTGAGACTTGTAGTTTTGCTTTTAACTCTTTCATTGGCTCAAACATTTCAGCATGCAGAGCGACATTGGCTAAAATTCCAGAATTAGCTGAAAGTGTAACACAAAACATGAAACCATTTGAGAGGTAGGTTGTGAAATACTGCCACCTGATCTAGTACATTTTAAACAAGCATTGGAAATGCAATAGGTCTCGCAATAGAAAAGTTTGAGCTTTTGGTGTGGAAAATGTTTTTTTTTTGTGCAAAATATAAAAGTATTAATTAAGTTTTTACAAATGGTAATAGTTATAAAATTATCACATGTTACATGTATAGCATTAGTAAAGGTACAATATATAGTTTCCCCCTGTTTTACATGTATTGACCTGACAAATAAAAATGTTTTAACGTGAACAGAAGTGATAACCTTTAACATATTGTTCTGACATTTGTAATAAAGTTTGAAACATTGCTAGAAAATAATTGAACCAGTTGTTGTTGAATTGTTGCACAGATTAATGGTGTTGTGGCGCTGAGTGATGTTGTTTTGGCTATAAGTGATGGTGTGGGGTTTAGTGTTGCTGTTGTTGCGCATAGTGATGTGTGGTGCCCCTGAGTGACGCAGTGGTGGTGCTGAGTGATGCTATGTTGATGCAATATATACAGTGAGTGCGATAGATAGATAGAGGGAGGATGTTAGATAGAGGGAGAGTGATAGAGGGAGGGCGATAGAGGGAGGGCAATAGAGGGAGGGAGGGTGATAGAGTGATGTAGGGCGTTAGAGTGATGTTGGGCGATAGAGTGTTTGAGGGTGAAAGAGTGAGGGAGGGCGATAGAGTGAGGGAGGGTGTTAGAGTGATGGAAGGGCGATAGAGTGAGTGAGAATGGTAGAGTGATGGAGGGCGGCAGAGTGATGAAGTTCGATTCAGTGAGGGAGGGCGATAGAGTGGGGGAGGGCGATAGAGTGAGTGAGTGAGATAGAGTGATTGAGGGCGGTAGAGTGAGTGAGGGTTGTAGAGTGAGTGAGGGCGTTATAGTGAGTGAGTGCGGTAGAGTCAGTTAGGACGTTAGAGTGAGTGCGTTAGAATGAGGGGGATAGAGTGAGGGTGGTAGAGTGAGGGTTGTTGAGTGTGGGTGGTTGAGTGAGGGCGGTAGAGTTTTAGGGTGAGTTTGGTAGAGTGGTTGATTGAGGGCGTTATAGTGGTAGGGTGAGGGCGGTAGAGTGGTAGAGTGAGGGGGATAGAGTGATGGTTGTAGAGTGGTAGAGTGAGGGTGCTAGAGTGGTAGAGTGAGGGCGGCATAGTGTTAGAGTGAGTGCTGTAGAGTGTTATAGTGAGGATGGTAGAATGAAGGTCGTGAGGGCGGTAGAGTGAGTGCGTTAGAGTAGTAGAGGGAGGGCAGTAGAGTGAGTGCATGAGGGTGGTAGTGAGGTATAGTGTATGTGGTAGAGTGAGAGCGTGAGGGCAGTAGAGTGTGAAAGTGAGGTCGGTAGAGTGAGGGAGGTAGAGTGAGGGTTGTAGATTGAGGGTGTGAGGTAGGTAGAGTTGTATAGTGATGGTGTTAGAGTGAGAGTGGTAGAGCGGTAGAGTTAGGGCGGTAGAGTGAGGGTGATAGAGTGATAGAGGAAGTGCGTTAGAGTTGCAGATTGATGTTGGTAGAGTGAGGGCGTGAGGGCAGTAGAGTGAGTGAGGTAGAGTGAGGGCGTGAGAGCGGTATAGTGAGTGCGGTAGAGTGGTAGATTGTTGTTGGTAGAGTGAGGGTGTTAGAGTAGTAGAGTGAGGGCGGTTGAGTGACAGCAAGATTGAAAACATTTTTTTTTGTGGGTATTTATTTATTTTTATTTTATTTATTTTTTTACTTTTTTTGTGTGTTTCTGAGTGATGTTGTGGTGGTGTTGAGTGGTGGTGTGTTGATGCAGTTGTTGTTCACATTGTAAATGTTGCGATGTTTATTCTTAATGTTGTTCTGCTGATTGTTTCAGGAGTTTTGCGGATTGATGCAATTTTTTTGTATTTGTGTGGTGCTGAGTGATGTTGTGTTGGTGCGGAGTGTTGCTGGTGTTGCGCTAAGTAATGCTTGTGTGTTGCTGAGTGATGATGGGCTGGTGCTGAGTGTTGCTGTGGTGTTGTACAGTGACGTTGTTGTGTTGTTTAATGATGCATGTGTTTTTCTGAGTGTTGCTGTGGTGTAGCTGAGTGTTGCTGTTTTGATGGTGAGTAATGCTGTATTTGTTGTGAGTGGTGCTGTGCTGTTGCTGACTGTTGATGTGGTGGTGCTGAGTGTTGGTTTGGTGATGCAGAGTTGAGTTGGTGTGTTGCTGTGATGGTGTGTATTAATGATGTTGTGTAGATGTTTGTTATTACTGTATTATATGTTGTGGCGTTATGCTTTGTGTGTGATGTTTTATTGTATTTGTCAGATGTGATGTTGTGTGAGTGTTAGTGTGTCGCATGTATTTTTTTTGTAACATGTGTGTGTATTTATATATTTGTTAATTATGTGTTATGTGTGTTAATGTATTGTGTTGTAACGTTGTTTATAAAGTATTTTTTTTTTAAATGGCGGAAGCTATGTGTTTCCTTTACATCATTTACGTTTTGTGTTTAGCGTTCTAGTGTTTTAGTAAAGTTTCAAAGTGTTTGAGGTATGACGTAATCTGTAGCCAATCGCAGCGCTACGTTTTGTGACGTAGCGTTGCGTTTGACGTGCGTCAATTGGGAAATTCCGAGATTTTCGGCAACTTTCGTGTGGGAAAGGCGTGTTGTTGTTCCGGTCTTCTTCCTGCGTCGTTTGACAGGTAAGTTTATAATGTAAGACTATATAATGTATTATGTGAATGTATTATTTATTTTGTAGAGATTATTTTTTATTTGTATGACTGTTTAATAGTAATGTTCGACATTTGTGTATCGCGCCTTTATTGTGCTTTAGCGGTTGTACTTAGTATATAGTTAAATATGTATTGAACTTTCTAAATTGTGAATGTGCAATGTTTAATGTACTTTTATGTAATGTATAGCAATGTATTGATTTAAAGTTATTGTCAATGTGTAAATATTTTTTAAAAAAATATTTTGCTTAAGTATTTTGTGTTTGTAAATAGTATTTACCTTTATTTATGAGCTGTTATTTATTAATAATTTAATGTATTAAAGTATTGCCATGCTTATATTGAATCGGTATGTATTTTGTAGGTGTTGGGTTATTATTTCAGTTATCGTATGTACAGTATTGGTCTTGTATTTTTAATAACATGATTGTTTTACTTCCGTTCGTCTTTTCATGTTTTTTTGTTTGGGTAACTTGATCATTTTCTTTGGCGTATGTGCAGGATTGGCCTTTTAAATAGAATTCCATGAGTTGTTTATTCGTTAGTAAGTTATTATTGAGTGGGTTTTATTTTTGGCGTGTTATTTGGTCCTTCATTGCATGAATTCATTTATTTTTTTTATTAGTTGTTAAGTTTGGGCGTAATTGTATTTTTTGAGTGTTTGTAATTTGGCCCTTATTTTTTTGGGGGGGGTATTGTTGGTGGTACTACATAATGGAGATATTTTATTTGTTTGTTAATTTTTTATTTGTATTCTCCTCTACTGTTTGAAATGTAATTGTTTCTGGAAATTGTTTTTTCTTGCTGAGAGATGGTGTAGTGTTGCTGAGTGGTGCTGTGTGTGTTGTGAGGTATAATGTGGTGGTGTGTAGTTATAATGTGGCGTTGCATAAGTATTTTGTTGTGGTAATTTTAGTTTCTGAGTGATGTTGTGGTGGTGCTTAAGTGGTGCAGTGTTGGCTATGAGTGATGTTGGAGTGGCGCGTAGTGATGTTGTGGTGATGCAATGGATAGTGAGGGTGATAGATAGATAGAGTGAGTGAGTGTGAAAGATAAATAGAGGTAGGGCAATAGAGAGACAGGGTATAGATGGATGGATGGAGTGGGGGATGGACGGATAGAGTGGGGGGATTAATGGATGGATGGATATATTGAAGGATGGAGAGGGGGGACGGATGGAGTGAGGGGATGGGTGTATGGGTGGAGTGGTGTATGGGTGGAGATGGGTGTATGGGTGGAGTGGGGGGACGGATGGATTACGTGGGTTGCTGGATGGATGCTTGGAGTGTGTGGATGGATGTATGGAGTAGGGGGATGAATGGTTTGATGGATGGTTAGATGAATGAATGGATGCAGTGGGATGGATGGATGTAGTAGGATGGATGGATGTAGTGTGTTTGTTATATGAATGTATGGATGGATGCAGCAGGGGGTGGGTGGCTGTGGGATGCATGATAGCGTGCTGGAGAGCAAGGGGGGGTGATCAGCGCGAGGCGCGCGAGTCAGCTGCAAAGAGCATGGACTAAGTGGAGAGCCAATGGGAGAGAGGCTGTGGAATGAGTGTGTTGGCTGTGGGATGCATGATAGCGTGCTGGAGAGCAAGAGGGGGTGATCAGCATGAGGCCCGCGAGTCAGCTGAAAAGAGCGTGGACTAAGTGGAGAGCCAATGTGAGAGAGGTTGTGGAATGAGTGTGTTGGCTGTGGGATGTATGATAGCATGCTGGAGAGCAAGGGGGGGTGATGAGCGCAAGGCGCGCGAGTCAGCTGCAAAGAGCGTGGACTAAGTGGAGAGCCAATGGGAGAGAGGCTGTGGAATGAGTGTGTTGGCTGTGGGATGCATGATAGCGTGCTGGAGAGCAAGGGGGGGTGATGAGCGCGAGGCGCGCGAGTCAGCTGCAAAGAGCGTGGACTAAGTGGAGAGCCAATGGGAGAGAGGATGTGGAATGAGTGTGTTGGCTGTGGGATGCATGATAGCGTGCTGGAGAGCAAGGGGGGTGATGAGCGCGAGGCGCACGAGTCAGCTGCAAAGAGCATGGACTAAGTGGAGAGCCAATGGGAGAGAGGATGTGGAATGAGTGTGGTGGCTGTGGGATGCATGATAGCGTGCTGGAGAGCAAGGGGAGGTGATCAGCGCGAGGCGCGCGAGTCAGCTGAAAAGAGCATGGACTAAGTGGAGAGCCAATGGGAGAGAGGCTGTGAAGTGAAGAGCCAATGGGAGAGAGGCTGTGGAATGAGTGTGGTGGCTGTAGGTTGCATGATAGCGTGCTGGAGAGCAAGGGGGAGTTGATAAGTGCGAGGCGCGCGAGTCAGCTGAAAAGACCGTGGACTAAGTGGAGAGACAATGGGAGAGAGGCTGTGGAATGAGTGTGGTGGCTGTGGGATGCAAGGGGGGTGATCAGCGTGAGGCGCGAGATGGAGAGGGAGAGGGTGGGAGGACTTAAAGTGATGAGCCAATGAATAAACTTTACAAAAGTGCAAGGGGGTGTGATCAAAGTGAAGCGCGAGCTGGACAGGGAGAGGGTGGGAGGACTTAAAGTGACGAGCCAATGAAAGAGCTTTACAAAAGTGCAAGGGGGTGTGATCAAAGTGAAGCGCGAGCTGGACAGGGAGAGGGTGGGAGGACTTAAAGTGACGAGCCAATGAAAGAACTTAAAAATCAAAGTGAAGCGCGAGCTGGACAGGGAGAGGGTGGGAGGACTTAAAGTGACGAACCAATGAAAGAACGTTACGAAAGTGCAAGGGGGTGTGATCAAAGTGAAGCGTGAGCTGGACAGAGAGAGGGTGGGAGGACTTAAAGTGACGAGCCAATGAAAGAACTTTAAAAAAGTGCATGTGGCGAGATTGCGCGCACTTGTGTTCACGTGCTGTCATATAGTTACTGCTTACCTATATACTGTGTTAAGTTAGCATGAGCTTATTAAATGTTTAAACGCCATTTTTCCTTTTTGCTGCTTCTGCACCCGGCACATAATTGTTGTTTTAGCTTTCAGCCTAGAAGGGCGTTGTGATTTACGTGAGAAAAATATGTTATTGCTCTGATATCAGCTTTGCTTGGTAAACTATGTCTGTACGGTGAGTGCTGTAGCTTCAAGGATAACTCGACACAGTATTGTTGTGAGGTCTGATCTTCGCACCTTCATAGACATAACATAAGTGCAGCTTCTGCCAAATTCTGGCTTTAGGCGCGTTTTATATTATTTTGCTTAGAGCACACATACACACTTGATGCGGTTAGCATGCAGAGAGCTGGTGGAAGCTGATGTGATCTCCAGTAAACAAAACAAGAGTATTCCTAGGCAGTTAAGGACCACCAGTAAGGAGCAAACAAACGACTTCACTTAAGGCGTTTTTTAAGAAAGCCCTCACTCACCACCTAGTGATGACATGCTTCATCATCGGGCCCCACAGAAGGGACCTAGCATCCCTTCTGTGTGCTACAACGCCAGATCTACTGCGGAGCGGGTTGGTGGGTAAGGACAGTGCTGTGCAAAGAATTTTAAGTGAGTGATGTGAGGTTAAAAAAAGTCTGTAGTGTATCAAAATTATTTTTATTAGGATCACTAAGGACTTATAAATAAAATCATGTGTAGGAAATATGTCCACAATTATTTAAGTGGTAGTTTCCTAAGTCATTCGACATGTTTCAGCCACGAAACTGTGTAAATTTACCTGGCATTCTTCAGGACTTGGTGTGGATAAACCCTGGCGGTATGGACTCTCTAAGGCCCACCCTTACCTAGGGACGTGAAAGTGAAAATTAAATAGTGAAAAAAGTGCAAGAAAATTAGAAAGAAAAACTGTCTTTCTAATAACTCCTGGTTTAGGAGGCTTCCGAATTTTCGGTTTCTGCACCTGTTGGAAAGAAAATAACGAGGACAAACAAAAAAGACAGAACAGACAATAAGTTGTATTGATGATCGCCTATTATCAGTCCATTGTGCTCCAGTTGGTGGTATCAGAGACATCATGTGGTTGAGTAACAGTATAGTTAGCACCACCTTGGTCCCCAGATTATAGAGCGTTATGGGTATATATTATTTTGCTTAGAGCACACATACACACTTGATGCGGTTCGCATGCAGAGAGCTGGTGGAAGCTGATGTGATCTCTTCACACTAGGATCTTAAGGTATGGGGCCGCCCTGCTAAAACCCAAAGAGACCTTCTTAGATATTAATATAATATGCTAGTTAGGGAGGGTGAGAATTAGGTGTTGTTAACCCTTATTCATTACAGCATTTTAGCATGCTGTCACCTTTTGCTTTCTATGGACTAGTAACTATGCTGATAACTTTGCTTCTGATAATATGTTTCCTTGTATTATCTAAGATACTGCGTTTGAGAAAACGGTACAAAAGGGGGTGGTGATGGACGGAGCATCTGAATCAATCAAACACTCACACCCAGTCAAAAGATCTGGGTTTTATCCATCACTGTTCTTTAGCCCACTCTGCCACCCCAGTTCAGACATGGCTATATGCAAATCAGTCTGACCCTGTGCCTCATGGGAACAGTCCAGCCCGAACTGCCAAGCCATGTCTTCCCTGGACCGGAAACAAGCTTCCAAGGACTGGTTTCTGGCATTCCAGCCGTCTTCAGCCCGGCTTGCTTGAATCCAGTGGCAAAGTGAGCAAGGGACTCACGTCTGAGCATACCCTGCCACACTTATGGCGGCCAAAAGCGGTACAAAAGGGGGTGGTGATGGACGGAGCATCTGAATCAATCAAACACTCACACCCAGTCAAAAGATCTGGGTTTTATCCATCACCGTTCTTTAGCCCACTCTGCCACCCCAGTTCAGACATGGCTATATGCAAATCAGTCTGACCCTGTGCCTCATGGGAACAGTCCAGCCCGAACTGCCAAGCCATGTCTTCCCTGGACCGGAAACAAGCTTCCAAGGACTGGTTTCTGGCATTCCAGCCGTCTTCAGCCCGGCTTGCTTGAATCCAGTGGCAAAGTGAGCAAGGGACTCACGTCTGAGCATACCCTGCCACACTTATGGCGGCCAAAAGCGGTACAAAAGGGGGTGGTGATGGACGGAGCATCTGAATCAATCAAACACTCACACCCAGTCAAAAGATCTGGGTTTTATCCATCACCGTTCTTTAGCCCACTCTGCCACCCCAGTTCAGACATGGCTATGTGCAAATCAGTCTGACCCTGTGCCTCATGGGAACAGTCCAGCCCGAACTGCCAAGCCATGTCTTCCCTGGACCGGAAACAAACTTCCAAGGACTGGTTTCTGGCATTCCAGCCGTCTTCAGCCCGGCTTGCTTGAATCCAGTGGCAAAGTGAGCAAGGTACTCACGTCTGAGCATACCCTGCCACACTTATGGCGGCCAAAAGCGGTACAAAAGGGGGTGGTGATGGACGGAGCATCTGAATCAATCAAACACTCACACCCAGTCAAAAGATCTGGGTTTTATCCATCACCATTCTTTAGCCCACTCTGCCACCCCAGTTCAGACATGGCTATATGCAAATCAGTCTGACCCTGTGCCTCATGGGAACAGTCCAGCCCGAACTGCCAAGCCATGTCTTCCCTGGACCGGAAACAAGCTTCCAAGGACTGGTTTCTGGCATTCCAGCCGTCTTCAGCCCGGCTTGCTTGAATCCAGTGGCAAAGTGAGCAAGGGACTCACGTCTGAGCATACCCTGCCACACTTATGGCGGCCAAAAGCGGTACAAAAGGGGGTTTTGATGGACGGAGCATCTGAATCAATCAAACACTCACACCCAGTCAAAAGATCTGGGTTTTATCCATCACCGTTCTTTAGCCCACTCTGCCACCCCAGTTCAGACATGGCTATATGCAAATCAGTCTGACCCTGTGCCTCATGGGAACAGTCCAGCCCGAACTGCCAAGCCATGTCTTCCCTGGACCGGAAACAAGCTTCCAAGGACTGGTTTCTGGCATTCCAGCCGTCTTCAGCCCGGCTTGCTTGAATCCAGTGGCAAAGTGAGCAAGGGACTCACGTCTGAGCATACCCTGCCACACTTATGGCGGCCAAAAGCGGTACAAAAGGGGGTGGTGATGGACGGAGCATCTGAATCAATCAAACGCTCACACCCAGTCAAAAGATCTGGGTTTTATCCATCACCGTTCTTTAGCCCACTCTGCCACCCCAGTTCAGACATGGCTATATGCAAATCAGTCTGACCCTGTGCCTCATGGGAACAGTCCAGCCCGAACTGCCAAGCCATGTCTTCCCTGGACCGGAAACAAGCTTCCAAGGACTGGTTTCTGGCATTCCAGCCGTCTTCAGCCCGGCTTGCTTGAATCCAGTGGCAAAGTGAGCAAGGGACTCACGTCTGAGCATACCCTGCCACACTTATGGCGGCCAAAAGCGGTACAAAAGGGGGTGGTGATGGACGGAGCATCTGAATCAATCAAATACTCACACCCAGTCAAAAGATCTGGGTTTTATCCATCACCGTTCTTTAGCCCACTCTGCCACCCCAGTTCAGACATGGCTATATGCAAATCAGTCTGACTCTGTGCCTCATGGGAACAGTCCAGCCCGAACTGCCAAGCCATGTCTTCCCTGGACCGGAAACAAGCTTCCAAGGACTAGTTTCTGGCATTCCAGCCGTCTTCAGCCCGGCTTGCTTGAATCCAGTGGCAAAGTGAGCAAGGGACTCACGGCCATAGATTGGATGGTCTTAGTTCCCAATGGACCAGCTTTACTTGCGGCGGTGTCCAAAAACAATTACGGAGTTTCCCAATGGGCTATAAGAATGCTCGTTTGTGGATGACGTATATCTCACAGACGACAAAATTTGGGAGCATCTGTGTCGAGTGAACTCCATAATTTGTAACTTTGCAGACATGGGTTACAAATTTAACTTTGCGAAATCGCACATTGCAGAGTACACAGTGTTGTTCCTGGGCTATGAGCTCAACAATGAAGGTAGAGGTTTGGCACCTCACTTCCTGGAGAAATGCGCACAGTTGCGCGCTCCGACAACACTGAAAAAATTACAGTCTTTGCTGGGTTTCTTAAATTTCGGAAGAACATACATTCCGGAATATGCCCAGCGTATCAAGCCTTTGTATGCTTTGATACAACCAACTTTTTCCAAATCATGCTGGCTGCCTGAGCACTCGGCCATCTTTCAATCCTTGCAGGCTGATCTGCTCGCTTCTAAATTTTTACTGACTCGTGATAACCACACTAACCTGGTGATAAGAATCATTCCTGGGACGGTGGGTTTCACGTACCTCACTTTTAATGAAGGAGACACAGTACCTATTGCTTACAAGTCACACTTGTACACTTCGGCTGAAATGCGGTTTTCCACTGTGGAGAAAGTTTTGACGGCTGTGTAGATGGCGATTCTTAAGGAACGTGCTCTGTCACAGGGAAAACACATGTTAGTTGTTACACCCTGTCCTCATTTGGAGGCAGTTACGAAAGCCATTGTACCGAATTCTAAAGCTTTGCACCCTCGGTGGATTCAATGGGCTGCTTCCTTGACATCCACGGATGTCACGTTTATTTTTGATGCCTCATTACGGTCGCAGGAGTACTTGCAGTATGAATTCGTTCATCCTGCTCCTCTAGCTATGCGACCTTTGGAGGACTTCCATTGCATCATTTACACTGATGGTTCGGCGCAGGTTGCGCATGGCTCTAAACACGCCTACGTTTCCGCATGCGCCATTGTGGTCGGTGCCATGGTGAACGATGAGTTCAAGTCCAGAGTAGTGCACATGCAGACTCTAGGGGACTGCACCGCACAATTGGCAGAGCTTTGTGCTCTTTTACTCGTGTTGGAGTACGCTGATCCTAGTGTTACTACTCTTATTGTGAGTGATTCTTACTACTGTGTCCAGTCTTACAATGAAAACTTGTTCTTTTGGATTCAGAATGATTTTCGTGATTCCAAGGGTAGCACAATAAAACACAAGATGATCTGGGTTTGAGTGGCTGAGCTTAAGGCTAACTTGCCACTCGTTTTTGTAATTCATACTCTGGGCCATCAGCGTGTGGGAGTTCACGCTGTCGGTAACTCGCTTGCTGATGAAGCGGCGAAATCAGCGGGGTCTACATATTTAGTTGCAGCAGTTACACGGTCCAAAAGTAAGATTGATGATGACATCTTGGCGGCTGTTGCTGCCACTGAGAAGGGAGGTAAACATCCTACGGGGTTCCCTTCGAAGTACACATACCACTTAAGTCCCGAAAAGGTTCCTTTTGTGACAATTCCTGAAGTTGGAGAACGTTTGATTCCCAACTCGGATCGCAGAGCTAGCTTGATTACAGCGGCGCATGAAGGTGTGGCGTCTGCGCATGCGGGCGTCTCGGCCACTGTAGCTCAATTACAACAACGTTTCTGGTGGCGGGGACTGTACAAACAGACGCGAGACTATGTCCTTCATTGTGACATTTGCCAGCAGATTAAACCTTCGACTGCTGCGCGTCCGCCACAGACACAGTTGTACATTTCTAGTTTACCGCTAGGTTGTGTTTATTTAGATCACTGCGGTCCTTTTTCCTCTGATACTGCGTATAAGTACAACTTAGTAGCAGTTGATTCATGCACACGCTTTGTGTGGGTATGGCCCCATCGCAGCGCTGATTCACGGACTGTCATAAGAGATTTGCGTGTCTTTGTAGGGATTTTTGCCTGTGGTACCTTCCATTCGGATCAGGGTCCGGCTTTCGCCTCTAAGGCATATAAGGATGCCATGACTTCGATGGGGGTCCAAGTCAAGTTTTCGTCACCCTACAGACCTAAGGGTAATAGTGTAGTGGAGCGAATGAACCGTGACTTAAAGCAATTTTTGACAGCTCGAGTTCTAGGCACTGGCAGAAACTGGCTGGCCCACCTCAATGGCGTGCAGCGTGCTCTTAATAATCTCCCTAGAAGGTCTAAGGGTGGGCGGATCCCATACGAAATGCTCTTTGGCATCAAGATGTACGTCCCTGACCTTGATGGTCTAGAGTGCGTGGCTCGCGCCACAACCTTTGACGTAGATGAACATTGCAATGTTTTACAGGATCTACAAAAGACCAGAGACAGTCTTGCAAAGGAACATTTGCCCTCCACATCGTATGTTGCGTTGCAGATCCCGGTAGTTGGCTAGATACCCCAAGTTGGAGAACTGGTTCGAGAGAAGATCGACAACAAGAAAGAATTTGGACCTTCCTATCGAGCTCCGGTTCCAGTCCTTGGAGTGAAGGGCACAAGGACAGTCATTTTACCACCGCTTCCAGGTCGTAATGAAAACAGGTTTATCTCCATTGACAATGTCAAGATACACAGAGTGGCCGATTCTTCTTAGTATGACACCGGCAGTCTCCTGTCCTTCCATTGTGAGAAATTCTGTTTTGGCCACTGCTTCTAATCCTGAACCAGAAGTGGCCATCGAGTTGCCTGCAATTTCCAGTCCTTTATTAAGTACTTTGCCTGGTACTGACCATGATGACATTGATTACACTTACCCCACTGACTTATCTATGCCTGACCTGCAAACACGTTTGGCCACAGAATCCAGATTTTCTTTTGACACTGTTCCAATGCCTCAGAGAAGCCCTCACGGTTTGCAGTTTATGCCAGTTTATTTAAAAAACATTTTTTGATTCCCCCTTGGACATATATTTGGCTGGTACTTTTTTCAATTTCACTTTTATGTCAATTGGTTTTGTGTTTTATTTTTTTCGAATTGTCAATGGACACTATGTCGAGGAAAGAACATGTATTCGGCATCTCAATGGAACTTTGGCCCCCCTTTCCTCGTCACATTCAGCACACAGACTGAAAAGAGACTTGACATTTGTTAACATCACTGCTTGGCCTGTCCTTGATGGGATTGTGTGGGAGGCCGTTAGGTTTCAAATTCATGTCCCTATAGAGGTTGCAAATGTCCCTAATGTGCTTAGAGTTAACATGGGGGATGTAGTGAAACAAAACATACGTTCTGATGATTGGGATGTGCAGGCCGTAGAGACTTTGTTTTCTGATTTGAAATACTATGCTGCCTTTGATGCTGAGGATTTGTACTTAGAATCTGCTAATTATGGTGATTTGTTTTGCTTCCAACATTTTGGCAATCACTTCTTACATAAAACAACTTCCAGAAGGAATACTGTAAATTATACTCAATGGGAGCATTGCCCAGCTCCTAAACAGGGCAGTTCAAGTACTTTTTTGAAAAAGTACACTTATTTTACCGACTTCAATCCGTCTAATCCCGAGTCCTTTTATTTTAAAATGACACAGAAGCCAATGTCCAAGGTTAGACTTATCGATACCAAATTATTGTACTTGAAGTCCTTTCTTGATCAGCTGGCTGTTGGCGGCTACGAATTGTGGAAGGAAACTATTGACCTTAAATCTGTTTGGGGATCTAAATACTGGCAGGTACAAGGCACTGAGGCTTTGCACCGAGCATGTCTCATCCCGAATTATATGTTGTTTTTGAATTCCTCTATTTCACAAACAACATGCTTTGGATTGGCTACTTCTAAAAAATTAAATACTCTTGCCATCCCTGAATTAGAAGAATATTCTGGCTGGAGTAATTTTACTCAGTTTTCCATTAGGGACTTGCAGACCCTTTTGCTAAATTCATCCTTTAACATATCCAGTATGGATCCGAAAGGTTGGCTGATGTGGCACAGAAGTGCTGATTCATGCCAGCACCGTTTTCTGGGTTTCTCTGATGGCTTTAAACAGGTCAGACCTGATCCACGTTTTGAAACTGACCATTCTGTCACGACTTACTCAGTAGGCAAATTATGTCAAAATTGGCTGAAACATTCTACCTTGGCTGCGGTTAAACTGCATCTATCCAAGCTGAATGAGGATGTAGATTTAAATGATTTCATAAAAGGCCCGGCTAGTGGTCGATCAAAAAGATGGATATATGCTATTTACAATGAAATCTGGAAGACATCACAGATTGAGGCGGCGACTCGCCTTAGAGCTATTGATCAAGCTAACCTAGAAAAAGTGCTTGCAGTGGTAGATAATAGTATTAACATGCTTTCTTCCCGCATTTACACGTTAGATAATATTGTGTCCTCTGTAGTGGATATTGTGCAGGATGAAGTGTCTGTATTGTACCATGGTCAAAATCAATTGCGTTCTAACATGCAATTTGCGTGGACCCTGCAGACGCTGAAGTCTGGCAAGGTGCCATGGACCTACATGAATGTGTCCTCCCTCTTTGCCCCTTTTAATTTAACTGACAAGCAGCACTTGCTTTCCATGCGAGATGCGTCTTTTTCAATGTTACATATTGAAAGGTTGGAATCCTTGCCTTTCTCTGTGGCAGAGGCCACTGCTGCAGCGTGGCTTATCCACGGTTTGATAACATTACCATTTGCTTTATATAAATTTACAAATTGTATGCGATATGTTGCTATAGGTCGATATGAACCATTAGGTAATGCATTTCTCCATGAAGTCTGGTCCCTCCCGTTTACTTACAGATGTTTAAAAGACGGACAAGAAGTGTATCTGAATGGGGAGGAGTGTACAGAGACACCAGATCACTCTTTAATGTGTAAACACATTCAATTGCACGGTTCTTGCAACCAGGACCGCCCTAATCTGGCCTGTGTTTTGAAAGGAACACCAGTTCCCGCAATCATTCCCACTTTTACTTTACTGGCAAACGGCAATTATTTACTTTTAAATAATGAGGATTGTTGTGGGTTAATTAAAGGTGTTGCTTATGTGGTGACCGTATCTGAACATGTAGTTTGCTGCAAAAATGTTTTGTACCCACCCCCGCATGGGAAAGGGGATGTTTCCATCTGACCGCGCATCCCAACCTTGACGGCGGAGTTCAATGGCATGAGTAGAATAATCAATCAATCAATCAATCACAGCATTTATAAAGCGCACTACTCACCCGGTGGGTCTCAAGGCGCTGGGGGAGGGGAGGTCCGCTACTGTTCGAACGGCCAGGTCTTGAGCTGTTTCCTGAAGGCGAGGTGGTCCTGGGTCAGTCGGAGGTGGTTCGGGAGGGAGTTCCAGGTCTTGGCGGCCAGGTAGGAGAAGGACCTTCCTCTTGTGGTGGCTCTTCGGATGCGGGGGACGGCGGCGAGGGCGTGGCCGGTCGAGCGAAGTTGGCGTGTGGGAGCGTAGAAGTTGAGGCGGCTGTTGAGGTATCCTGGGCCTTGGTTGTGTAGGGCCTTGTGTGCGTGGGTGAGGAGACGGAAGGTGATTCTCTTGTTGACCAGTAGCCAGTGCAGATCTTTCAGGTGTCCGGAGATGTGACTGCGACGGGGGATGTCCAGGGTGAGTCGTGCTGAGGCGTTCTGGATCCGCTGGAGTCTCTTCTGGAGTTTGGCGGTGGTTCCGGCGTAGAGGGAGTTGCCGTAGTCCAGGCGGCTGGTGACGAGGGCCTGGGTGACCGCCTTCCTGGTCTCGGTGGGGATCCATCGGAAGATCTTACGTAGCATGCGCAGGATGTTGTAGCATGACGAGGAGACGGCGTTGACTTGTCTGGTCATGGAGAGGGAGGAGTCCAGGATGAAGCCCAGGATGCGTGCGTGGTCTGTTGGTTTGGGTGCGCTGCCTAGGGCGGGGGGCCACCAGGAGTCGTCCCAGGCAGTGAGTGAGGATCCCAGGATGAGAACTTCCGTCTTGTCTGAGTTCAGTTTCAGGCGGCTGGTCATCATCCATTCGGCTACGTCTTTCATCCCTTCGTGTAGGTTGGCTCTGGCGGTGGCGGGGTCGTTGGTGAGGGAGAGGATCAGCTGGGTGTCGTCGGCGTAGGAGATGATGTTGAGGTTGTGTTGGCGTGCGATGGCTGCGAGGGGGCTCATGTAGACGTTGAAGAGGGTTGGGCTGAGCGAGGAGCCTTGAGGAACGCCGCAGATGACTTCGGTGGCTTCTGATGTGAACGGGGGGAGGCGGACTCTCTGTGTCCTTCCGGCGAGGAACGAGATGATCCATTCCAGTGCCTTCTCCTGGATTCCGACGTTGCTGAGGCGCTGCGCTAGGGTACGGTGGCAGACAGTGTCGAAGGCCGCGGAGAGGTCTAGGAGGATGAGGGCCGCTGTTTCTCCGTTGTCGAGCAGGGCTCGGATGTCATCGGTAGCTGCGATCAGGGCAGTCTCGGTGCTGTGCTTGGCCCGGAAGCCAGACTGCGAGATGTCGAGGGATCCGTTCGTCTCGAGGAAGGCGGCCAGCTGCTTGTTGACGGTCTTCTCGAGGACTTTTGCAGGAAACGGGAACAGCGAAATGGGGCGGTAGTTCTTGAGGTCGGAGGGGTCGGCTGATGGCTTCTTGAGTAGAGCGCTGAGTTTGGCGTGCTTCCAGCTCTCCAGGAAGGTAGCGGTGTCGAAGGAGGTGTTGATGATGTCCCGCAGGTGGGGTGCGATGACGACGTCGGCCTTGTTGAAGACGTGGTGAGGGCAGGGGTCGGTCGGAGATCCGGAGTGGATGGAGTTCATCATGCGGATGGTGTCTTCGGTGTTGATCGGGGTCCAGGCGCGGAGGGTGGTGGTGGGGGCGGTGGTTCGGTCGTGGCGTGCGTCAGTTGGAAGCTGAAGCTGTTGTGTATGTCCGTGATCTTGTTGTGGAAGTAGGAGGCGAGGGAGTTGCAGAGGTCTTGCGAAGGGGTGATGTCGTTGTTTCCGGCGTTGGGGCTGGAGAGCTCTTTGACGATGTTGAAGAGTTCCTTGCTGTTTTGGGCGTTGTCCAGTCGATCCTTGAATGCAGTTTTCTTGGTGGCGTGGATCAGTTGGGGGTGTTTTCGGGTGGCGAGCTTGAGGGCAGTCATGTTGTTCGGCGTTGGGTCTCTGCGCCAGGCTTTCTCGAGGGCTCGGCAGTTCTTCTTGGAGCTCTTGAGTTCGTCGGTGAACCATGGGGCTTTCTTGCTACCGGGTCTGCTAGGCGGGGTCTTCAGATGGGCGAGGTCGTCTGCGCAGTTGCTGATCCACTTCGCGAGGTTGGTGGCCGCCTGGCTTGGGTTTGTTGCGCTGGTGGGAGGGTGCATGCTCAGGGAAGTCGCGAGCTGGTCGGCTGTGATCTTGTTCCAGCTTCTTTGTGCAACCTGTAGTTGGTGGTGGTGGATCGTGGTCCTTCTGAAGCTGAAGTAGACGCAGCTGTGGTCCGTCCAGTGGAGTCCGGTGGCGTGGCTGAAGGCGATGTCCTTGCTGGATGAGAAGACGGGGTCGAGTGTATGTCCGGCGTAGTGGGTGGGAGTGGTCACCAGCTGCTTGAGACCGAGGTTGGCGAGGTTGTCCAGCAGGGTGGTGGTGTTGCGGTCGTTGTTGTTCTCCAGGTGGAAGTTGAGGTCCCCGAGGAGGATGTAGTCAGCGGAGGCGAGGGCATGTGGGCTGATGAAGTCGGCGATGTCTTCGCTGAATTGTGTGCGTGGTCCTGGGGGTCTGTAGATGAGGGTGTCTCTGAGGGTGGTCTTGGGGTCGATGTGGATCTGGAAGTGCAGGTGTTCGGCGGGTGCGATGGTGTCGTCGGTGTTGGTCGTGATGCGGATGGAGTTCCGGTGGATGATGGCGATGCCTCCTCCGGTCTGGTTGACGCGGTTCCTCCGGATGATCTTGTAGCCGTCCGGGATGGCGATGGCGATGTCGGGCGCTGAGGAGGCGTTCATCCAGGTTTCCGTGAGGAAGGCGGCGTCTGGGGCTGTGGTGTCGAGCAGGTTCCAGAGCTCGACGGCGTGTCTGTGGACGGAGCGGGTGTTGAGCAGGATGCACTTGAGGTGGTTGCTGCTGGAGTTCGGCTTGGTCGGTGCTGGTGTGGTGCAGGTCCGAGTGCAGGTGAACTTGCAGGAGTGGCAGCAGAAGGGTCCGTGGGTGCGTCTCGGGGCGGCTCGATAGCAGCCCGGGAATCTGCCGGCGTTGAGTGCGGTGAGTTCGGTGGCGTCGTAGGTCCGTCGGGTCGGCTTCCGTTGGTGGAGGCCAGGGGGTCTGGCGCTGGGCGCGGTCCAGGCGCGGACGGGCGCAGACGGGCTTACCTTTGGCGCACCTTCGGCGCTCAATCGGTGCTCCCGCTGCGCGCGTCCGCTGCGCGGTCGCTCTGGGGGCGTCATAAGAAGGGAGCCGGTAGGGAGGGTCTGCGGGGAGGCGGGAGCGCGTTAGCCAATCGGCTGGCGGGGGTCGGGGCCGCGGGCTGGCAGCGGCGGGAAAATCGAGTGCGGGCTTGGCGGGCGGCCCTGCGGCGGCTGGGGCGCTGGAGGAGGGAGCAGGCGGCGTCGGTGGCGGCAGGCACGGGCAGCAGGTAGGCACAGGAGCGGGAGACAGGAGGAGCGTGGGGGCGACCAGGCCGGTAGGCGCAGTGGCCGCTCCCGAGGTGGAGTCTGGTTCCCCTTAAGAAGGGAGCCGGTAGGGAGGGTCTGCGGGGAGGCGGGAGCGTGTTAGCCAATCGGCTGGCGGGGGCGGGGCCGCGGGCTGGCAGCGGCGGGAAAATCGAGTGCGGGCTTGGCGGGCGGCCCTGCGGCGGCTGGGGCGCTGGAGGAGGGAGCAGGCGGCGTCGGTGGCGGCAGGCACGGGCAGCAGGTAGGCACAGGAGCGGGAGACAGGAGGAGCGTAGGGGTGACCAGGCCGGTAGGCGCAGAGCTCTTTTGTCCCAAAAAGAAGTGGCCTTGAGTTCGGCTCGAGAAACATTTGTGCTTCACATTGCTAACACCCGCACAGAAGTTCAGGTCCTTTTAAATACTGATTTGCCGTTGCATTTCAGCGAATTGGTTCATTCAATCTTTAACGCATCCTCCACGACTGGGCTCGCGCACTTTTTTAAGATAGTTAGCAGTGGTCTCGTGACTTCATTTGAAAAAATATTTGGGGTCATCCCTGCTTTCTTCCATTCTATTTTTTCAAGTCTGTTTGGTGGATTCCACATTTTGCTGGCACTGGCGGCAGGCGTTCTGGTGATATTTTGCTTTATTAAAAATGGATGCCCTTCCTGTGCAAGAAGCCGCGCAGCCCCTCCTGGCACTGTTTCGCAACAAGATGCTTGAATACTATGGCACTCTGCCGCTTGCGAATTTAAGCACGGCATATGGATTATCGTTTCTATTTTCCTATTTTACATGTGTCCAGCCTGTGTTTCACTGCCTGACGTGCAATTCAGCTGATGAGTCCCGTCGTTACTCACGAGTTGGTTTGTTCTGGCGAAAGGATTATGGCCTTGGCAGCGATGCATGGACTAATGGGTCATTGGAGCATACTCGCAGCAGCGCAAGATTTCTTGGCACAGAGCTTTCTTGAGAACCCACTGAGTTGTCCTCTGATGGTAATAGAGGCTCCGGTACTGGAAGAGCACGTATGTTCTTTCCCGCTATTAAATTGGATGGCTGAACTGTTTTCGGATGAAGACGGTGACTTCATGTTGGAGGCTGTTGCTGCATATTTTGCATATTCGGTCTTGCCCTAAAAGCTTTCCTGGTTTCTGATCATATCCCCTTTTTCTACTGACATAACTTTTTGCAAATTGGGCTTAAATTTTTCAACACCCAGACCTATTGGCTTGAGTAAAAGTAAACACTGTATTGACACTTTGGAATTTTTTTTAATTGACTTATGAACATTTTTTCCATAACATTTTTAAAATGTTGACATTGCTCATTGTTCTTGAACTCTGCTTTCATGAAGAGCCCCTTATCTTATCTTATCTTATCTTATCCGTGCTCGGATCATGGGGGGTGTCATATAGTTACTGCTTACCTACATACCGTATTAAGTTAGCATGAGCTTATTAAATGTTTAAACGCCATTTTTCCTTTTTGCTGCTTCTGCACCCGGCACATAATTGTTGTTTTAGCTTTTAGACTAGAAGGGCGTTGTGATTTACGTGAGAATAATATGTTATTGCTCTGATATCAGCTTTGCTTGGTAAACTATGTCTGTACAGTGAGTGCTGAAGCTTCAAGGATAACTCGACACAGTATTGTTGTGAGGTCTGATCTTCGCACCTTCATAGACATAACATAAGTGCAGCTTCTGCCAAATTCTGGCTTTAGGCGTGTTTTATATTGCTTTGCTTAGAGCACACATACACACTTGATGCGGTTCGCATGCAGAGAGCTGGTGGAAGCTGATGTGATCTCTTCACACTAGGATCTTGAGGTATGGGGCCGCCCTGCTAAAACCCAAAGAGACCTTCTTAGATATTAATATAATATGCTAGTTAGGGAGGGTGAGAATTAGGTGTTGTTAACCCTTATTCATTACAGCATTTTAGCATGCTGTCACCTTTTGCTTTCTATGGACTAATAACTATGCTGATAACTTTGCTTCTGATAATATGTTTCCTTGTATTATCTAAGATACTGCGTTTGAGAAAACGGCATTAGTAAATAAATATTTCAAATGTGCTCGTGTCCTCATTTACTTCACATTCTGGTTTGAAATGATTGTATAATGAAAGAGTGCTCATGTGTTCCACGTGACCTGAGGTATTGTAAGTTCATGTTCTGGTTTGTCTAAACATTGGGAGTTTGTTATGGCCAATGAGACACTGTAGCTAGCTCGGTAAGGGGATTTTGGGTACTGAGGAGTTTTGGGTCACCCTAATTCACTGAGGTTCCAAATCTCTATACACAGTTCTGTAGGAGAACGGAATCCCTGATACATTGCACTGCATCAAATCGCCAGTTTGGTTAAACTCTGGATAAGCCCCTATATCTTTTGCCAGCTCGAATGCGCAAGCGCATTGGCAGGCGAGACCTAAAAAACGGTGCTTCTTGCACATGTAAACCCAAAAGTAAACTGTCCTCAGTATTTTGTGAGCATTCAGTCTTTCATCCACTCACTTCATGCATTACAAGAAGCATTGACAAATACAATTGTTTTGCTTTTTGTGTGGTGTAAATGCTTATATCAAGCTTCAGTAACACATACCTCAGGTAGAAAATGAGCAACAGAGGTGAAAGATTCCCCAACACGAACCACAGCACAGCCAGCTGCCTGGTGGCAGTATCAGCGGCTGTGGCAGAAGATTCACTCACACACAGAGTAAAGGTACATCACAGATGCAACAGAGCAAGCTTGATTCCTTGCAGAACAGGTGCAGAGTGGCTTCAACAAAAAAGAATCCTCTCACATGGAAGGCAGCTACAGGAGATGTGTGGTGCAGTGGCCAGAGCGGCTGACTCGGGAGCGTGAGGCTCGCAGTTCGATCGCCGGCAGCAGCTCAGCATTATGAGACTTTGGGCAATAGCTGACTCAATTTCCCCGACCGCCCCCAGTGCATTGAAACCCTTCATGGATGATATGTTTGTGCCTTACAAATAGGAATTATTATAAATAGTGCGAGCTTCCCCTCTCTGCAGAACAGATTGAGCGTGGTATCAGTAACATTAGCTTTCACCACTCATTGAACATGTACAGCTTAGGCGTTGATGCCATGTGGGTTACAGTCAGATCTCTAGAGCATGTGCTTACTCCTCTGATATGAGTGTGAATAGATGGGTGAGTGAGTGAATATGTGAGTGCTGCATCCATGCTCAGCTGACAGTCCATGCAAGCACTATGGTTGTCCTTCCGTTTCATGCATCCTGCATTCACTCATAGTGAAAGTCTTGCTGCGGTGACTCTCTGTTCCTCCATCACTGCTACAGTTCCTGTTTTTGTCCTGTCAGGCATTCACTCTCCCATTGTGTAGATCCTGCTGCTGAAATTCACATGCACGTTTGACAATGAGCATTAGACCTCAGGGGCTGGGGTTCTTGCTATACATATACAGAGACTTCCGTCCGTATAGAGTGAAAGGGACAGGGCAAGTTAAAGATAAAATAGCAAAAACAACATCTCTGTGCTGTTCTTTTGTTGTTTTAGCTCCATTTGGCATCAGATCTCTATATTCGTCTTTGCTAGATAGTCACCCCTCACTAATGCTCCCTTTCTATGCATTCTCAATCCCTACCCATTCACCCCACCCTCTCTGTCCTCTTTTCCTCTCTCTTCCCCCCTCTCTCTTTCTCTCTCTCATGTTCATATATTCAGCCTTCGTTTGTCTCTCATCTCAATCTATTTTCATCTTCATCTTGTTTCACCTTCATTTGTTGTTTAACCTTCTTCACATGCCCTTGCCTTCCTCACACCCTTTGTTTGCACCTTCCTCTCTCTTGGCATCGTTTATTCAACTATACTGTCTGAATATATTCTCAATCACCCTCTTAATTTTCTGCTATCATATTGATCTGTTACCTATCACCCCTTTCTCTTCCTCACCACCACCACCACCACCTGTGCAGTGATTTTTGCCTCCCTAGGTAAAAAGCAATATTTTCTCTAAAGCCCATTCTAGCAAGGGTGCCTCACGTGCTGCTTCCACTTCCTATATGTAGAATAAGTTATCCCTTGAAGCAAATGTATAGCATAGTAATCAGCTATCGCTCCCCCACTGCGCCTTATTACAATTTTAAATACAATAACAACCAATCATATAACTGATTGCATACTAAGACACTCACTTGACATATTAAACTGTATTTTATTAAAAATATATATTTCTCCAATAATTAAAAAAAGGGAATTTTCTATAACACACTGAATGTCACAATTGTAATCCTAAACAAGTTATTGCAACAATTATTACAATTCATAAAAAGAATCAAATCATATTACAAATTATGTTATGAACAAGCATAACACAGAGAAAGCAACACATTTTAGACAATACACTTTGTCATATACATTTGCATATCCTAAGGGAAATTACTTCAAAACACAGTTTGGATACATTAATAAATCTTGCATCTGCAAGTCTGAGTTGACCCTTGGATTATGCACACAGTGAGTCACTTGAGATTGAAGACAAAATCCTAATTTAAGATAAAAACGAATTTAAAACAAAATCCGAAACTTAAGACAAAATACTAACTTTACTACTACTAAATGCCTTCTGTGAATACCAAAAGTAGTAAGTTTAGGATTGTGTCTCAGATTAGTTCTGTGAATCGGCCCCTTTGTTTTTAAAACGGAAAAGAATTTTGCACAGTTTAAAAACATAGCTGAGAAGATACTTTATATCTTGTACAAGCACTTTGGCCAATTCAGTCATTTTAGCCAAAAGCACTTTGCATGTTGGTGATTTGAACCCATGTCTATAATGCTAGCAGCAAAACTACGAGTCCCACAATGCATCATGATGTTAGCTGGAATGCCAGAAATGGCTGATGGCACCATATGGTTTAGTGCCACTTGGCAGACATGTTAAATACAAAATAAAATGTTGTTCTTGGCTTTTTGCCCTTTTTAGATTTCCATTGAGACAGTGCATTTGCTGTTGGCGAAATCTTTTGTTAACAAACAAAAAACATAAAATGGGCTTGGAGCCTGCCTATTACTTACCATTGGTTGGCTTCACTGTCACGTCGGTTCCTTGCTTGTTATTGGTCAGTGTCCCCTGCATACCTCCTGCTTCCTTCAGGGGCTTCAGTGTTTGTTCATACCATAGAGGATTGACCTAGTACAGCTTTCTGTCTATGGACAGTGTTCTTCCACTAGCCGCATGCTCCTGCAGGTTTTTGTTTTTTAAAAACTTTTTTGCCTTGCACTTTTTAAAAGTGAATGCATCTGCAATCCATCTTCTTCCCCGTCCGTCCCTCGTGTTAGTTGTCACCCTCGCTGTCTGTTGTGGCTGCTCCCTCCATCATAGCTCTTGTTGCTTCCCCTATCCAACCCTCCTCCTGCAGTCTGCTGTTCTTGCTCCCTCCTCCCCCACACCTCCCTCGTGTTTCTTTTTCCCACCCCACAGTCAGTTACTGCTGTTCCCTCCCTCCTCCCCTGCATCTCCCTCTTGTTGCTTTCCCCACACTCTTCTCGCTGCCTGTTGTTCCTACTTCCTCCCTCCTCCCCCGCCTTTCCCTTGTGCTGCTGTCCACATCATAGCACTTTTTTTCTTTACTTTAAGCCATGTTGCACAGCAGCCCTTACTGTTATGTAACACCTCTAATAAAATTGACAAAGCCAATAGATCTCTAATCTGCAAAACTGACTGACTTTGCCAGTGCTTGCTTTTGTTGAAGTTAATCACAGGTTAAACAACCCAGTTGGTGAAAGGGCAGAGATAACCTTTAAAATGCAGATGGGAGCTTCCCCCTGCTAATGGGAATAAATTAACACTACTAGGAAGAACAAACTGGCAGAACAATGCAAGCAGCAGTAGTAGGATCTGTCAGAAGAGACACTGAAAATGGGTAAACAATGTGTTTGGTTCTGGTCTCTCTTAGTACCTCTTATATAAAGCTGTTGGCTTGATTTCAGGACAGCACCTGGAAACCCACTGTGAAGATTCTCTGTCTTGAACAGGTGTTGCATACTCTGCAGCCGACAAGGGTTGTCAGCAGATGTGGCCTTTGCTCTGTTGGGGGCAAGGTAACATCATGTTAGAGAAGAAGCCACCAGGTCCCCTCTGCAATAATGAATGCTAGCCAGTGTTCCAGCAGCACTGAAAAGGTGCCATTCCCTCATTTGCATTGGAGATACACTCCCATGTGTATGATAAGGAATCCTATTGGTATGCCTGTTCCCATTAGCGAAGCAGCAGGGCCAATGACAAGCTGACTGGTTAAGCTGTGGGGTATGGCATGGAAGGTCCTGGACAGTGTTCAGACCCCATTCCATTGTGTGCACATCTTAGCTCAGATTTAGAAAGGTTTTGAATCAAGTTTGCATTACATTTTTAACGCAGACCGAACGTAAATTTCTTTTGGGCATTTAGAAACCAACACAAATTGTTATCTCCTTTGGTTTGTAAGAAAAAGTAATACAAATCACTGCGAAGCACTGCTTTGTGTTACTCTGCGTCAAGGGGGCATTCAATAGGTGGTACTTGTGTGTTCGTGTGCTGCCATCCATGTTTTTTTACACAAACCACTCAGTCCCATAGATTTACTTGGAGAAGCCTCCCAAGCAGATATTCAGGGGATCCGGCTATTACTAACCGGTGCTCATCCACTCCATGCTGTTGGGGTTAGCACTGATTCTGACCCGCCCTCCCAATTATTGCATCATAAATACTCCTACTGAATTTACTCCCAATCTAGCTAATGCTACTATGAGGGAGACGGAAGGTATTGTGCTACAGCAGAATTCTGTTCAAAAGGAAGGTCTCTAACTGATTTCTTGAAACCTGGCTGGAGTCAAATCAAAATTCACAGCAAGAATGGCTTTCCTTTATTAGGAATTATGAAATGTGTTCATTTCAGGAGACCTGGGCATTAGACACAGTCTTTATAGAGGGGTTTGTTTCTTACAGTGTGGAAGCTTTACCCCCGAAGAAGTCAGGCTGCCAGTGGGGGTTTTATTGATACTGGTAAAGATCGACATGTGTACTCATGAATTGTTTAATGTTGATTCTCCCGATTTAATGGGTCTAATGTTTAAATTCCCAATGGGTTTTAATTTGGTGCCTGTAAACATATATGCTAGGTTTATGCCCACGAATAGTGAATCATCGATTATATCTTTATTAGATTACTTGATTGTTCAGTATCAGCAGAATGCAAAGGTAAATGTAGCGGGTTATTTAAAATTTTCATTGGAACCCTCACAATATCTCAGCATGATAGCAGAAAAGGAGAATGAGCAATGGGGTATCCCTAGTCTTGAGGTTAAATCTCTGCACTATTTTTCTAATCTTGTTTTGCAAATCGCATCTGTGGTGGTAGGGTGGAGTTTGCGAGCATGTATTGGGAGAACCCACTCTGACCAAAACAGAGCAGCCACGTTTAAGAGTTGAGTTACTTTCAGTGTGATTGATTATGTCCTTTTGGGGATCAGTCTCTGGCCTTTGCTTCATAACATGGGGCTTTTGTCGGGTAAAGATAGGGACCACAAGCCCCTGATTCTCACACTATCTGGGGATGACTTCAGGAGATCATCGTCCAATCATAGAACTGTGGTGCCTGAACCCATTGTGGCTAACAACTTTAGAAGAGTTCCTTTGCCTAAGGTAATGGCTAATGAGAATCTCTATGCCGAGATATACCAGTGGTTCATATACTTTTTATCTAAGTATGAGAATATCCCTGAGGAGGATATACCAATTTTAGATATTCATGGTTATTTCTTTAATAAGTTACAGAGTATTTTTTATAAAAAAATCCTGTGGTAAAATACAAGCCCTTCCCAAAGACCCAAAATGGTACTCGCCTGACTGTGAACAGGCCAAGAAAGTGCTGAAATGTGCTATTAGGAGGCTGTAACCGACTTGAGATTCGCACAGCACGTCAGGAATATAAGTATGCAATCAACTTTGCTAAGACGAAGTTGGTGGATGGTAATTGGCAAGCTTTGCTCCAGGCCCTTAAAGTGAACGGCTGGTTATTCTGGCATATTATTGCACATGGACAGTCAAAAGCACCAACCCAGAAGGAATAACAACCCCCCAGAAAGTTGGGAAGAGCACTTTGCCAAATATGCGCTCAGGATTCCCCCATAAAACAGCCCTTCAATGTGATAAATGAGTGCCCCGAGGATGATGTTACAAAGTTGGGACGTGGTGAGGCGTCTATTAGGATCTCTTTTAGTTTAGAGGACACCCTTTCTGCTAATAATAGCCTAAAGGCACTAAAGGCCCCTGGTCCTAATCGCATACCTGGTGATCGATATAAATCAGAACCTGGGTTGAGGGCTAGTTCTATGAATCTTCTCCCTAATGCAATAGCTAGAGGTGGGGAGATCCCGGACACCTGGAGGTAGGTGGAAATAATCCTGATCTTTAAAAAGGGCAATGCTAATTGCCCGTCAAATTATAGGCCCATTAGCCTATTAGACAACCTTCAAAAAATATTCTCTAAGTAGGTCTTAAATATATTGCAAGAGTGGATGGATGATCAGAAGATTTTAATGCCCTTTCCGGGGCGTGGCTAAGCAAGCCACGATGGCGGCCGCGTTTTGCTGAGGCTCCGCGATCGGGCTGCCGCTCATCCTGACCCGTGCATCGCCGTGAGCCCCACAACGCCACGCTGCTTGCCGGAGCACTCCTACATACCGGAGCGCCCACGTGGTATCTCTATTGGCGCTGAAAGAGGCGGATTGTCGCCTTAACTGCCTTCACCGGAGCCGCGCGCCGAGACCTAAGATGGCGGCCGCGGCCCGGTAACGCTGTTCTCCCCGGGGGCCCCCCGCACACGGAGGCGAGAAGACTGACGCCGGAATGCCCGGATCGGGCGGCGAGACCTGCTGGGACTGGCGCTGCTTTGCCCCACCACCGCGACACCCCCCGACTACGGGAGCCGTCCAGACTCTCCCAGGGCTCACCCCTGCTACGTCCCGGTCTCCGGTACCTACACCGGGTAGCCCACGGAGCCAGCTGTCACCACGACGTCCGTCGCTGGAGGTGAGCGCGGAGCGGGGCCTACCTTTGAGTCTGGGGCGCCCCCCTGCTGCCATTTGATGTCTGTTCCTCGCCGGTGCCTGACTTCAACATGGCGCCCAAACTCGGCTGAGAGAGACGGCGCCTTAGAAGTTCCCAGCTATCCTTCTGGAGCTGCTGCTTGCTGCCCACTCGCTCCTACTACCGGCTACCTGCTCCTGGGAGGGCTGGATCGGCCCCCCCCCCACTTGCTCCCTGCCTCACGAGTGCTGAATCTGCCTGGCCCACCGGCGCCCACAACGAAACCTGCCAGCGAGGAGACCCCGCTGCCTGCGCTCCTGCATCACACCTCCAAGCCCTGGTGGGTTAGCCCTTGACCGCCCTACGCCTGCTGTGACCTCGTCCCCTCCCCTTAACGAGGGTCTACTTGAGGGACCTCTCCTTGAAGGGCCCACCGCCCCCGGCCATCACTGACTCACGACGCCCCGCCAACCAGCAGCATGGGGAAACCTAGGGGCTCGCAGGCGACCGCTGTCCCTGAAACGGCCCCCGAACATATGCCACACACCCGGACCTGGGCGCAATCCCACGCGCCACAAACAGACACCACATTATCGGCGAAGCTGGACCAGGTGCTACCAGCCATAGAGCTGTCCCGTCTGTCGATGGAGGAACGTTTGGGCACCCTCTCGACGGACATCAGCTTGGTCCGCGACGATCACCGCAAACTGGCGGACAGAGTGACGGAAGGGGAGAAGACTCTGGCCGACCTACAACCCACCATGAAGGCGCAGGGAGCGGATCTACAGGAGGTTCTGCGTCGCGTGGCGACCCTCGAGGAGCGCACGGTTGATTTGGAGGGGCGATCGAGACGCTGTAACATCCGCGTCCTTGGCCTTCCGGAGGGAATTGAGAACTCAGACCCCTTGAACTATATGGAGTCCTGGACCAAATCTTTCACCCCCGAACGAGCCCACAGGGTCCCCGCCCGAGAGCCGAGACCAGGCTTCCCTCCTAGACCCATGTTGGCCAAGTTCCTTCATTTCCGTGACCGCGACGCGGTGGCCGCGCTGCCCGGGCAGCGGGCCCATTGCAGGTGGAAGATCAACATGTCATGGTGTTCCCGGATTATGCTCGAGGGGTTCAGCAGCAGAGGTCCACATTTCTCGAGGTCAAAAGACGCCTCCGCGCAAACGATGTCCAGTACTCCTTGCTGTTCCCAGCCCGCCTCAAGGTCTTCCACAAGGGCAGGGCTATCTTCTTTGACACGGCTGAGGAAGCACGAGATTGGGCTGAACTGCACTGCCCATTACTACCCAGGGCAGGAATCCAACGGGACCAGAACAATCGCTCACGAAGATCCAGGAGATGAGGTCTGAAGCACCCTCCAGCGAACCCCTCCAAGAGCCAGGGATCCTCCCCCTCGAGATCGCCTGATTTAACGCAGATCATGCAAGAACGACGAGATGCCCTGAGAGCGGTGGTTGAGCTACACACGTCACCCCGGGCACCAGACCTAGAACGCCATCCACACCTCTTCACTCCGGAAAAGGACCATGACAGTGATGGCACGATGTCGGAAATTGGTCAGACCTCTTCCCCCCTGGTCATCACGCAAACGATGGACGCTATCCTGGATGAACGACCCAGCACATCCGAGTAATATCTGACTAGATTGTATCCTCTTTATGTACACCTTCCTAACCGAATGTGCTCTGAACTCACTTACGCGCTCTTCCTATGAAGGCTCACGCGCGACATACGTCACTCCTGCAAAAGCCCGATCAGCGCCCAGCCTCGCATACACACGCGCTGCCACCCCCCGCAGTTACTTGTTATATTCTTCCCCTAGTTGGACACTAGTTTGGATACACCGCCTCTGGTGATGTATCCCCTGCATTGGGACTGTTTCCCACCCCCTGTTACGATGGTTTTCCCCCCTGTCAGTTCCTGTCCCCTCCCCTCGGCAGCAAGGCGCGCATGGGCATGCACACGATATGTGACTTCACATTCCTCCGGGCCTCTTGGGTGCTCTCAGGTGTTTACATGACCTCTGATTGATGGCAGCTCCACGGTCGGACGTTAACGTCCTCACACTTAATGTACGGGGCCTTCACACGCATAGTAAGCGATATTCTGTTTATTCATACATCAAGCGCAAGACAGCTGGGATTGCTCTCCTGCAGGAGACACACATTAACGGCACCGAATTAGGCAGACTGCAAGCTAAATGGCGAGGGACGTTCTGTGCCACGACCTACTCGGCATTTGCACGCGGCGCTTTAATATGGGTTAGGCCAGGCACCCCCTTCCGAGAACTTAGGCGGGTGGTGGACAGGGAGGGCAGATACGCATTACTAGAGGGACTCTTAGACGGCCAAGGGATCCTCCTGGGCAGCATCTACGCCCCTAATACTGAACAAGATAAGTTCTGGGATCACCTTACAGGAGTCCTAGCCCAATTCACTACCATTCCCTGGATCCTGGGAGGCGATTACAACTGCACGCTTGACCCCTCCCTGGACCGATCGCACCCCCCCTCCACGCTCCCCAGCCCCCCGACAATCAGAGCTGTTCCGGGCTTGGGCCACACACTGGGCGCTCACCGATGCATGGCGTCACTTACACCCCCGTGCCTGCCTTTATTCGTTCCACTCTATCCCTCACAACCTCCGGGTCCGCCTTGACAGGTTTCTGTGCTCAGCGCAGATCCTCCCCGCGGTCGTCTCTGCAGACTACATGGGGCGGGTCATTTCGGACCATGACGCTCACATACTACGCCTCACCTGGCGCCCCACGCACCCACCAGTCCCTACCTGGCGACTTCCCAGGGAATGTTTGACTGACCCGGTGTTCCGCGACTCGCACACGCGCAGCATACAGGACTACTTCACGCACAACACGAACACGGCTTCTTCGACACTGATTCAAGGTGGTAGCACGGGGGAATGTATTAAACAAATCACAGGGGTCCGGCGCACGTTGGAACTGGCACTCACAACCACGGAACAGCACCTAGCTACACTCACCAAACAAGTTGATCCCTCTGAGGAACACGCTAAACTCACGGCTGAAGCGAAGTCAGCCTACCAAGCTGCCTGTGCTGATCTCAGGAAATATAACTTTAGGGCCCATGCCTCCCGAGTCCATAGAGACAGGGACAAAACGGGTGCAATGCTCGCATGGCTAGTGCGACAAGACACCGAAACCAGACCAATCACAGACATCGTTACTCTGGAGGGCGACCTCGTGCGCTCCCAAGCAGAGATCCTTTTGGCGTTCCAACGCTATTACGCCATGGTATACGACGCTTCGAACCCCCTCTCTCCATCATCCGTCACCCATTTCCTCGACCCGTTGCCGCTACCCACGATCTCGGATGCCGACAAACTCGCGCTCGACGCCAAGATAGGGGCGTCAGAAATTACTCAGGCACTACGAACCCTATCTCGCAATAAAGCCCCGGGACTCGACGGCTTCCCACTAGAATACTACTCGACTTTTTCCCCTCTAGTGATTCCGCGCCTGATGCAGGTGTTCGCGACGGCCCTTGATCAGGGCGTGTTGCCCCGCTCATTGCGAGAATCGGTGATTGTGACCTTTTTAAAGCCACACCGGGACCCTCATCTTATGGGCTCGTATCGCCCCATCACTTTACTGTCTGCAGATTGTAAACTCCTCGGGAAGGTATTGGCAGACAGATATGCCCAGGTCATACGCCCGCTGGTCCACCCGGACCAGTGCGGTTTTGTCCCGGGGAGAAACACCTCACAGAACATCCGCCGCGTCTTCCACGTTCTGGACCAGGTGCGGGACAGATATCCTCGCTCCGCATGCCTCATCCTGGACCTGGAGAAGGCGTTCGACACTCTCCAATGGCCATACCTCTTTTCGGTCCTCCACCGCCTCAATATCGGCCCAATACTTTTGGCATACACGCGACTCCTCTATACCGACCGGTCCACACGAGTCCGGATTGGGAGACACATCTCGGCGGCGTTCGAGGTCCGGCGAGGCATGAGGCAGGGATGCCCCCTCTCGCCTCTCCTCTTCGCCATTGCAGTCGAGCCACTGGCGATTAGATTACGCCAAGATGGTCTGGCCTGGGGCATCCCACTCGCGGAAACCACACATAGCGTCTCTATGTACGCAGACGATCTCCTCATCTATGTCCGGGATATTACAGCTGACCTCACCCCCATTTGGATAGCGCTCACCGAATTCGCGGATGCCTCGGGCCTCTGTGTGAACTGGGATAAATCCACGATATATCCCTTTCACCCGGACCTACCGCCACGCGATACCTGGCTGGGAACGCAAAAGATCTCATGGTCCACAGATGCCCCCCGATACCTCGGGGTTCGGCTTTACCATTCTCCCGCTGACATCTTCGAGGGCAATCACTGCAGGGCGCTCGCGGGCCTCCGACCGACAGTTGCCTTCTGGACCAGACTCCCATTGGCCCCGATAGGACGCATTGCCCTGACTAAAATGGTAATGCTCCCCCGGCTCCTTTATCACTTTACCAACCTGCCGGTAGTCCCACCCAGGTCCTTCTTCAAGGACCTCAATTCCCTCCTAGGCACCCTAATTTGGGGTTCGGGCCGACACAGGGTAGCCTTGAAAACCCTTCAGCTTCCCACCACCCAGGGGGGCCTCGGAGCCCCGTCCTTCGAGTCCTGCCTTCTAGCGGCTCAGCTCCAATGGCTGTCGTATTGGACGGCAGACCGGTACACACAAGAGACCACTACCCCAACGGGTAGGATCATGTCACCGGAGCTGTCCCGTCTACTTCTTCCGGGCACTAAACCGCGGCGCACATATCCTCTACAGGTCTCAGTGGCGCGTCAGTGTATGCTCCGGGTCCACCGGATATCTCCCAGGACAAGCCCATACTCCCCATTGCTCCCGTTGATCGGCTGGCCTAGATCGGACTCATACTTCTCAGCCCCCATGCTCGCTGAGTGGACACGGTGCGGCATCACGGATATGGAGTCGATCTTTGAGGAGGGTCAGATTAAATCTTTCTAAACGACTAGTCGCCGAATTCGATCTCCCTACCGGTCAATTCCTCCAATATCGCCAACTCCTCGAATGTTTCCGTCCTTACCACAACCTCCAGACATGCGAACCAGACACACATCCAGTTATACACGCAATCTTGCACATGGGTACGGGGTGACATCTGGTCACCTGGTTATATAAAGCGATACGGGAACTCTCAAATGCTCCCCTAGTGTCCTTGCGCACCACCTGGGAAGAAGACAGCGGGCGCCCGTTACACGACTCGGAATGGACCAAGGCGCTTGAAGCCCCAAAACGTACATCTCGGAGCGCCCGCTTTAAGAACATCCAATATTACATATTACACAGGGCGTACCTAACGCCGGCGGGCTACAGAAATTTTACCCCACCACTCACTTCCTCTGCCCCAGATGCCGCTCCCCGACTGCAGATTTCCGTCACATGTTCTGGAGCTGCCCGTACCTCCACCCCTTATGGCGAACGGTACACGACACACTGAAAGACCTCACGGGCCTCACAACCCTAGACACCTGGGAATCCAGCGCGTTGGGCATTTTCCACATTCCGAAACAGCTCCCAGCACACAAGCGCTTTGTATCCCTGGCACTACTACTAGCAAAAAGATGTATAGCTATGCACTGGCGGTCATCAGTGGGCCCCCCCACAGCAGCATGGACAGGGGCGGTATGTAAGTGGGCAGCGGCGGAAGAGGACGCCCTGCGGGAGGAGGAGGCGAAGGGTGCCCGTAAAAACCTCATTTCTATGGAATGGGCCATGTTATTGCATCGTTTCCGACAGCTGACACGCCCTGATGATCCGAACACTCCCACCCCCACACCTACACCCACCCCGGCAGACCCCTCCACCCCCGCGAACCTACAGCCCCTAGATAACGCCTAATGCCAGACGTAGGCGACTCCTCAGTGCCACACATCTACCCTGCTCCCAGAGCGTCTGGCCCAATGCCCAATCTGACACGACACTCCCGCCTTCTAGCAACCCGGCCCACTGTAAGCGCGAACCTTTGACCCCTCGGACGCCCTGCCCCCATATCTTCTCAATATGCCTGTGCAAACGCCCAGATGCCCCTTCCCCGAGTTTTGTCTCCCCAGTTACTTGGCAACACCGAAGTACAGCCTCTGCAGACCCACACCAATGCTCCTCATGATGTTGAATTATATGCTTGTGCCTTTTCCCTTCTCTTTGAATTTCTTTTATCCTACATTTTCCGGCATATGTGATTACTTGAATGGTCTGTACTGCTCTAATAACGAAATGCCAATAAAAACAAGTTTCAAAAAAGAAGATTTTAATGCCCTTTCAGACAGGATGCCGTGCTAAAATGAGCACATTAGATCAGGTTTTTAAATTCACCCTCCTTTTTTGGAAATATGTCCTATTGAGCAGTCAGCAACTCTATGTGACATTTGTTGACCAGTGTGCTGCATTCAATCTAATTCCCCAGGAGAGACTTTGGAGAGAGCTAGCAACCACAGGAGTTCCCAGTGGGTTAATTGAACTACCAGCTAGGCTGCATGAAAATAACTATGTGCAGGTCAAGTGAGGTGATAGAGGGAGCTGACAAAGTGCATCCCAGTTGCAAGAGGGGTTCGACAGGGTTGCATTTTGGCACCCACCCTGTTCACCTTATACATTAATGATGTGGCAACAGAACTGACAAAGTGCGTTAATGACTCTTCGATTCTGTATGGGGCAAAAACACCTATATTCCTGTTTGCAGATAATTCCCCATTAATCTCCAAGTCCCCAATGGGGTTACAAAATATGCTAAAAACATTTTTGGAGTTCTGCTGCCACAGGGTCCTGGATTTAAATGCTGCAAAAACCAAGTTCATGGTTTTTGGTAGGAATGCTAATAATATCTTTTCAGTAATGGCTGGAAAAGACCAGTTGGAACGGGTCTTTAGTTTCGATTATTTCGGGGTGACCCTGTCTGACAAATTTTGGTGGGTCCACCATATAAATAAAGGATCACTCACAATACCGCATAGATCAAAGGATATCCTACGTTTTCAGAAGAACACATATTTGCGTTTCATTTCTTCTGCCCTGGAAGCCTACTGAGCAAAAGCCCAAAGTACCGCTGTGTATAGCAGAGAAGTTTGGGGTTACATGGTTACTAATAACCTTGCTGAGGTGGAGAATACTTTAGTTAGATCATTGCTCTTGGCCCCTGTAAGCACCCCCGTGGTCTCACTTTATTTTCATATTGGGATAAAAAGAGTATCTGATCTGGCCCACTTAAAACCACTATTATTCTGGATTCTAATCTGGACACTTCCGGAATTAGCTGACTATAGAGACTCCCTGACAGATGTAAAGGAACTGGATCATGCTTTGGAGGTACCCCGGTTAAAGTTTATTTGCAACTGTTGTAAAACATTGGACTTGATCAAACTATGGGACTTGCCATAATTAATTTGTTAGGCAGACAAGCAGGTCTTAAAATCGACCTATTGATCTATTGTATGGAAAAAGTAAATAACCAGGGGCACTCTGCGCCACCTTGCCTTGCAGTACGTGGCATGTAAACCTACACCCACCTTTGAAAGCTGTATGGATAATGTAACGCCACCCCTGGCCAAGAATTTGTATATCAGATTTAGAATAGGCTGTCTTCCCCTTCGATAATCCAGTAAAAACTGCAATAAAAACTTCTCATCTGATTCATGCAGGGGTTGCGGCATGAATCCTGAGACTCTTGATCATATTATGTTTGTATGTCCTAAATATTGTGGTATGAGCAGAAAATGGCTGTGCCCGATCTGTTTGTCCATAGGTGTACCTAATTATATAGAGGCGTACCGAATAGTGATCACCGAAACATCTGGTCCAGTTGCTTTTCTGTGAGTTGGTTGCTGTTTAACTTCTGGACAAAGCAAGAGAGTATTCAGAGTATACTTTTACTTCTGGAAACAATTTTAATTATCTATACACTATGTACATAAATGAATATATATTTAATATCTATCAGTGTATCCTCTAAAATGGCACTTTTTCGAACACTGTACTTTTTTAGGACATGATATGATACTGATGAGTTTTATAAATCTTGTGTTTTGGGTTTGATTTTAATTAGTTTAGGTAATGCACAGATAAAGCTACTGATTTGGGGGAGTAACAGCAACACTTGTAATGAAATTGTAATTTGTATGAAGTCTGATGGGATCAAAGTTTATGAATGTTATTTTTTTTTAACTTTCTATTATATTTATGTATTAAGGATGCTGATTGAAGTTAAATATGTTAAATATATTATATGGATGTTTTGTAACTTTGATGGTTATGAAACCGAATAAAGCATCTTTTAACTTTTTGACACAAAACCCTATCTACTAATAATCATAGATGGGGTTTTGGGGAAAAATGATTGCCACTTGAACGATGTTGTTAAAAGGAGAAATGTTTTAATTTCTACTTTCTTTTCTGACTTTGCCCTCTACAACACACATACAAAGTAGGAAAAGTTTTAAACGTTGTCTATACATAGTATTTTGTACAAGTAGGCAGCCCTCCCAGTACATCTGCTAGACTCAAGTACACAACCTTGCACTATGGCACAAAGGTGGCGTTTGGCAGAAAACGTCAGTGATTGCGCTAGGGAGAGGGGAGGAGAGTGCCATATCTCTCTAGATATGGTGCTCTCCTGCTCTCTCGCAGTCACAAGATGCAGCATGGACTTTTTTGCCTGCGGCACTGTGTTGGGTGACACTTTTGCAAATATGGGTCTTTGTGTGTGTGCAGGCGAGGCACCCGGGTTTCACAGAATGCCTGGTAGGGTGCTTCTATGAGGGGATGTAGAGCTCCTCACTATTACCACTGCCAAAGGCATTGGTTGAGTAGCATGGAGAGCATATGTAAATGTAAATGTATTGCGATTTATATAGCGCACGTATCACCCGAAGGCATCAAGGCGCTTGCCTTGGGAACCCGTCCTGGTATTCCCCTGTGAGATAACCCCAGCAGGGTATCCACAAGGTGAAAGCCAGGCATCCCACCGCGAGGGGCCATAGTGGAGATTAAGCAAGCTATTGCCCAGAGTCGCAGAGTGTGAACCCGTGAGTCGAGTAGGCACCGGAATGAGAATTATCGAGTCCGTGGAATTTTTGAGCCCAAGACCCGCCAAGGCGGGGAATTGAACCCTGGTCCAGGACCGATCTCAGCTTCCGGGTCTGCCGCCTCTAACCCCTGAGCCACACTTCTCCACATAGCACATATGTGGTGCTTGCGTGCTACATTTGTCTGTCAAGCATGTGCAAACGGCTGGTGAGTGCTACAGGCGCCAACATATATTTGGCTCTGGGGCTAGGCCAAAGGTGGTGGATAAAGGTCCAAGGAATTCCCTTGCTCTGAAATTGGCTCTTGAAGAGAGACACAATCTGTGTCTTATTATTTCTGAAGACGGAAGGAAGTAACAAATATGATTAGACGTCTCATTGTGTGACACTGTTGCATGAGGAGCTTTTATGACAGGTGTCAAAGCAGGCAGGAAGCAGAGGTGCAGTATGTGATGAGAAGGCGCAGAGGGGGTGTTGAGGGAGCAGAAGCAGACAGCACTGGTTTCAGGGCCAGATGTACGACCATTTTTTGCAATCGCAAATGGGAAATAGGCCAGTTTGTGACCGCAAAATCGGTCTGCCCTTTTTACAAAGCCTATTTTGCGAATCGGTAACCACTTACCGACTCGCAAAATAGGGTTTGCGACTCGCTATTAGGAAGGGACGGGCCAAGGGCATCCCTTCCCAATAGCGACTCGCACTTCAGTGTAGAATTGTTTTGGGACAGCAATTGCGGCCAGAAAACACTCACAGTTAACCACCCATTTCAAAGGGGTAGTAACCCACTAGCAAACGGGAAGGGGTCCCCAGCGGACCCCTTCCCCTTTGTGACTGGCCTTGAAAATACTTTTTGAGAGCAGACAGTGGTCCCACGGACAATCCCAATTATTTAAGGTCCAGGGATCCCACGGACCACTGCCTACTCTTAAAAAATGAAACTGTAACATTTAATTTTTCTTTTTAAATGCATCCCGTTTTCCGTTAAGAAAAACGGGATGCATTTTTTAAAAAACTGCTGTATTTAAAAAGCAGTCACAGACATGGTAGTCTGCTGACCCCAGCAGGCCACCATCTCTGGGAGTGCTAGCCATTCCTAATGGGGTAGCAAATTGCACCTGCCTCATGCATATTAATGAGGCAGGCAATTTGCGATACTGTTGTACATTCCTATTTGCGAGTCGCAAAACGATGCAATTTGCTACTCGCAAAATACTAGAGTTGTACATCTGGCCCCAAGTGTGTAAAAGCGCAAAGGCCATGGGCGTAATATAGGTCTCTGCAGCCCTTTCCGCGTAGGGGTCCCCCAACCCTTAAGGGGACCTCACTCAGTCCAAGGTCAATGAATATCTGTCACATTAGGGAGACTCAGGGGCCGCTCATCACATTCTGTAAGGGAGGGGGGCGTCATTTTGCGTTACACCACTGGCAAAGGAATTACTTGTGTAGGTACAACTGTTAATAACATTTTGAAATAATTTGCTAATCTTAAAATGATTCGGATTGAATTCATGTCATAAGCAGATATGCTCGTGGCATCACTGCCCTGCTTGCAGTCCCTTCACATTCGGACCAAATTAGATCATTTGAGCTGAGCCCCACTAATAATTTTGTGACTCTGGCTCCCATGTGCATCATAGGGTCCGGAAACCTATGTGCCCGTTGAAGCAGTCTTTAAAATGACATACAAGAAAATGAAAGGACCTTTTGATTATCTCTCCCTGCACAAACTCGCCGCCCCCTCGGGCCTTAGCTTTATTCTAGTTACTTGAAACATTACAGAAATAGCATCCAAGAATGCCCAGAATGGCCCTCTGGCAACCACTTCGAAGAGTGACGACACCTACATTGCAGAGAGGTTGCAAACATGATACTGGCGAACAAGCATTACGAGAGAGGCGCTGTATTTATAGAACGCCAGCTCCAACAATCAAAATAGAGGGAAAGAAAGGAAAATAAAAAACAAAACAAAACAAAAAGTGACCTACTAAGGGGAAATCCCACACAAAAATACACATCTACAAGATATGGGAGGCTCAAGAACCCTCACTAAATTCTGAAGGGGGGAGGGGGGCTGTGGCATAATTTTTTGCTACGCCATTGGTACAGCCACTGGAATAACCATAGTTTGAAAATATTTTTTACATTATTTGTGTGCAGCAATATTTTAATCTGAACATGACAGATATCTCTCAACTCCAGCTAGGTGCCTCTGTTGAGGCTGCTATACATACACCTCAGCAAACACACACGCACGCACTCACATACATATATTACTTTGGTAATCCTGCTGTGCTATTATTAAACTAGCTAGACAAGCCCACACGTGATATCAATAAACTGTAGATTCAAAGTCCAGTACTGGAAACTGGTCAGTGATGACATGAAGTGGCTACCTTAGTTTGAAAGTTTCTGAAAAGTGAAAATGGGACAGAATACGATTACCCACGCACTTTTTATGACCTTGCATGATACATCTCTCATGACATATTTTATGACATCACAAAAAACGGTATTTGCACAAAAAAGCGGGGGAGGGGAAGGAAACATATTGTGTGGAGAAAATATAGTGTCAAGAATATTGAGGACACAAATATTGTGAATGTAAGTTTCTATGGGTAAGCACATTTTAATTATACTTAACTTAACATTGACAATATATGCATGTTCAATGTTTGTGGATTTAAGAAGAGTAAATCTATACTTACCTCATTGGACTTACCTTCTCGATATTTTGATCCTTGATATTTCTGAGACGATATTCTGTCTAAACGATATTTGTTTCCTCGATATTCTGTCAGACAACCGTTAGCATCACTGATGACATCTGAAATGATAAAAGCGGCATAACTTACTTCTGAAGCTCCGGCCGTGAGGGGAACGGCGGCGGGGAGCGAACCAGCGAGAGCAGCATCTCCAGTGCCGTGAGGGGAACGGCGGCTGACACTACACGTCCCAGGTGCCCCAGCAAGCCCTGCGCACCGGTGACGCCACAGCTAGCGCCCAGAGGCGCTACTTAACAGCAGGGGCCTAAAAGCGGCATAACTTACTTCTGAAGCTCCGGCCGTGAAGGGAACGGCGGCGGGGAGCGAACCAGCGAGAGCAGCATCTCCAGTGCCGTGAGGGGAACGTCGGCTGACACTACACGTCCCAGGTGCCCCAGCAAGCCCCTGAGCACCGGTGACGCCACAGCTAGCGCCCAGAGGCGCTACTTAACAGCAGAGCGCCGAGCGCTCGGGGGCCTAAAAGTGGCATAACTTACTTCTGAAGCTCCGGCCGTGAGGGGAACGGCGGCGGGGAGCGAACCAGCAAGAGTAGCATCTCCAGTGCCGTGAGGGGAACGACGGCTGACACTACACGTCCCAGGTGCCCCAGCAAGCCCCTGCGCACCGGTGACGCCACAGCTAGCGCCCGGAGGCACTACTTAATAGCAGAACGCCTCCCGTCCCGCGGGATGCGCGCGGGCAGCGCTGGGCTAAGCCCGGGCAAAGGGTGGGCCGTCTGTTGCCGTCCGGGGCAGGACGAGGCTGGGCTGGGCCATACCCCTTGATTGCTGCTACACTGTTCTCCTAGAAAGCTAAGTGATACTGTCATTTATTTTATCTGTCGATATCCTAATCGTTTAAACTCGGCCTTTCCTCATTGACTAACCAATGACTTTTGTGAAAGTAGTGTGTATCCTAATATTTACCATGTCCAAACAAACATCCACCATGGATAACTACCTTGTAAAAGTAGTAGATCAAATTAACAATGAACGGAGAAAATCGCTGGGTCGGGGGGTGTACCGGATTTACCCCTTACACCACCCATTGTTAATATTACACTGCCCCCGGACACTAATCCAGATCCTGAAGTTGTGCTAGTAGAAGCCCAAGAAACGCCCGAAGTCATGCAGGACCCCCCGGATGTCCCTCACGATACACCAGTACGGCGCACTCCGGCAAAGAGAGCAGTGAGGGCGTGCAGAAAAGCGCAATCCAAACGTGGGGGTAACCTTAATAATAAAAGAACTGAATATACGCCAAGGAGTACTGTTTGTAGCTCGGAGACCCTGATCCAGACTGAGACCAGTGCTGTTACTCTGAACACTGTGCAATTTGATTGATTAGTCAGCATTATTAAGGTCAAGATAGAAGCTATTGTTAAACCCTTAGTGGACACAATTGATGTAATGGCAGCAGAAGTATCTAGGCTAGGCAGTCTTTTGGATGCCCATACTGTTAAGCTTACTGAGGCCACAAGTCTCAAACCAAAAGAGAGGGGTGTACAAGTTAGTAATGCTGTACCAAAGTCGCTCCCTGACAAGACGGGCAGACACCAAGTAGTCTTACCCGATCCACTACCACAGGCCAGTAAGGAAATAGAGGTTACTGCGGCACCTGGAATTACGAAAGGAGTGCTAGTACCAACGAAAAGCAGTTTTATTAATCTCCCACCAGACTGTGCCCCTTATGTAGTAGTCCTTTCTAATGTACCGCCGGTGGAACCAAATCTGGCCCAACCGAATCAGGAAACACACAGCTCACTTAAAAATAAAACTGTCTCATGGCTGCACAGACAATGCGGGTTTCCTACTAATTACTCTGATCAAATACTAACCACACGTAGAGTAAACTGGATAGGTAACTCTAGAAAATCCTGCAGGGGCGACTGTGTTATTGTTAATTTTAAACATCCCCAGCATGTCGCAACTGTTTTGCTTAGAGCAGCTTCCTTAACTCCAGACGAAAATAGTGTGCATGTACATTCTCTGGGCTATTTTTATAACCATCTTATTAAGGCGCCCCAGCTTCCCAATAAAGGTAGACCTTTTATTCCCCCCATCACCAACCACTACACGTCCTTTGAGGTTCCAACACAGAATAGATACCAACCCTTGTGTTCTCTAGATTTGAACGATTGACATCTAAAGGTTAGTAGGCAGAGCCTGAGTTTTACCCGGCAAGTTAGAAGTAACAAACTGAATGGGACAGGTGTAGCCCCTGAGCCAATCCTGAATGGTGTTCCTGTAGTGACTAACAATAAAAGCCCTGAACCTGTCTCTGTTGCTGAGAGGGTGGTGGAAGATCAGTTACCTACATGCATTGAGTTTGATAATGCTGGACTGGCAGGGGGTGGTGGCAAAAACTCTGAAACTGTTCATGCTGTTGATAGAACGGTAAACGATCAGCTAACAACATGTATTGAGAATATAATTGTTGGTCAAGCTGAGTATGGACCCCATATGGAGGTTGCTACCTGTATTAATGCACCAGGCCAATCTAAAAGTAGCCAAGATGGGGGAATTTCTATTGTTTCCTGGAACATAGCTGGCTGGACGTCTAAAGGAAAGATATTGGGATGGGAGGATCTGATTAGGTCTTATGACATTTTATGTTTCCAAGAAACATGGTGCATAACCAAACCTAGTATCAATGGTTTTGTTTGCTATAGTCTAGAAGCTTCAGAGTCAAGACATGGTAGAGCTAAAGGTGGTTTGCTTACTTTATTATCCGTGGATTTATTGTTGGTAGTTGTTAAATATATAACAGTAGGAACCCACTCACAAATCTTATGGGTACAACAAAAGGAAGGCCCGGATGTGCTTTTAATAAACTTTTATAATAATATCTTCGATAACACACGGCACACTGTTATCGAGGAATTAGAAAGTGCCCTCGTGAAGCTTGTAACAGAAGCAAAATGTATTTTTAACTACATCTGGTTAGGTGATTTTAACTCCCCGATTTGCCCATTGTCGCTTTCTAGGACCTGTGGGGTGCAAAACAATAGCGGTGACAACACATCACGCTTTCCCCACAACTCCTACGGCGAGGCAATAAACAATATTATGTCCACTTATGACTTAGAGCTACTGCAGCCTGCTAAAGGTGTTGGTGGCCAAACTATCCCAACGTATATTGGGAGGCAAACTAATTCTTATATTGATCATGTTATGGTCTCATCAAACACTGTCTCTAGTTGCTCGACCTTTGTAATTGAGAATCCAACTCTAAGTGATCATAATCGCATTGTATTAAGAACAGAGATCTGGAATTGCGTTAGGCAGCGGGTGTCCAGAAGCCTATGTAATGTTGAGCCTGGTAGGCCAAATGGGATCAGGTTAAGGTGGAAGGGGGAAAAAATCAGCAACAGTAATGACGTCTATTATATCAAAATCCTTGGCGGATATTGAAGGTTTATTAACATCAGGTGATGCCTCAGTTTTCACTGTGAACTATTTTATTAATATCAATAAAATAATCAATGACATATTTACTGGAAAAAGTAATGGCATGGCTGCCCATGAAAAGGGTTGGTTTGACCATGCCTGTACAGCCCTTCTCTCCCAATTCAAACAGGCTCTAGTCCTTAGACCCAGGGATAAGAACCTAGTGAAAAATCTGAGACAAGAATATAAAATGGCACTATCTAGAAGGAAGCGGGAGCTTCAGCAAGAAGCATGGGATAACCTGCCGCAGGCGGCCGAGACTTCCGATAGTTGCTTGTTTTGGTCCACGGTCAATTCCCCATTCCTTAAGGATGACAAAGTTCCACAACTTGCATCCAACGTTAGTAGTGAGGCCTGGGTGACTCATTTTTCAGCTATATTCCAAGCCACAGGCCCCTCTGACGAGGAACATAGTTGCTGGCCTATAATCCCCTTAGACATCTCCTTGTGTGAGGTCGAGCTTAGCATTAAGAACAGTAAGGGGGGGTAAGGCCCAAGGACCTGACGGAGTACCCATTGATGTATTTAAGACCGTCCCACTGTTGTGGGGACCAATACTTACCATGGTATTAAATGCTGCAGTTACAACCTTGATTCCACCTACATGGGGGGATTCCATCATTGTCCCTATCTATAAGAAGGGTGACAAGTCAGCAGCATGTAACTACCGCCCTATTAGCCTGCTCGACTCGTCGGTGAAAATCATGAGCAGAGTACTGCTGTATAGGCTGGAAGAGTGGGCGGACGAGTGTGGGATCCTTGCTAGCTCTCAATATGGTTTCAGGAAGGGCCGAGGAAAACTAGATCAATGCCTGAATTTAGAACTATTAATCGGCAAGTATACTAAGGCTAAGCCCGGTATTTTATAATCTTTGCTTTGCCGAATTAAGCAGCGCATTTGATCTGGTAGACCACTCGATACTATGGCCAGTCCTGTTGGAACTTGGCGCACCAGAGGCTATTATTTTTTTCTTAGCTAGACTGTACGACAAGATGCAAACATGTGTGCGCTTCGGGGTAAGTGGGGAATGTACCCCAAATTTCAGTGTCAAGCGCGGAATAAGACAGGGTTGTGTCCTTGCCCCCCTGTTGTTTACCCTTTTTATTAATGCTGTTGATTCAGTCTTAAAAACAGTCCAAGCCGATGCACCACAGGTTAAAGGGTCAGGTGTGCCAGTTCTGCTTTATGCAGATGATGCTGTGCTTTTGTCCCGGACACCTATAGGACTTCAGCGCCTGATGAATCGGTTTTCTGACTTTATTAAAGAAAGGAGGCTGGTAATCAACAAGAGTAAAACTCACACCATGATCTGTGGTGGTAGTAGCAACAAAAGCTATGCTTTTTTATTGATGTGGTGAAAGTACAGCAGGTGGAAAAATTCTGTTATTTGGGTGTTACCTTTATGTCTGATGATAGTTGGAATCAGGAACTAGTAAATGTCAGGTCGAAGATGATAAAAAGTGCCTATGGTATATTTAAATTCGCCTCTAAGATCGGCAACAGACGAATCAGGGATATGATGCAAATTTATAAAGCAAGGAGTGTTTCTATTGCATTATATGGGGCGGGGATGTGGGGCTACACAAATGTAGGCTCCCTGCAGAGGGAAGAAAATAACTTCATCAAAAAACTTCTATGCCTACCTACATCAGCCTCAACTGATTTGATCCATAGGGAAGTGGGGAGTGCCCACTTAAGTGACCTCATCCTACTAAGGCCCTTAATGATCTGGCGTGCAATTTGGCACAAGGAGGAGACAGCCTTTAATCAGTGTTGTGGAAAATTAGTGCGTTTTGGTGAACATTATCTGCGCCATCTTGCCTCTTCCCTGATGCCACACTTTTGTCGTGCGCGCCCGCCATTTTAAGATGCCCCGATCAGAACAAACCCTTTTGCATGCCGCTGGCCCCTGACATAGCCCTTTGCCTTCGCTAAGCCCGCACGCTGACCACCCCCTGCTTGCACCTGCCTTGAGTCATAAACCCCTCTCCGGCGCTGCTCTGCCCCAGGCCCTCATCCTGTTCCCAGCGCGACGCCTCCCTGCTTCCCTTTCATGATCTCCGGCCCTTAGATGCAAACCCCTTTTTCCCCGTGTGCCCGTTTTGTCCTCCCGGTTCCCAAGCCGACACCCAGCTCTGCCGATACCATCCTTGCCCCTCCCCGTACAATAGAAAGCTTCCCCCATCAAAGAATCCCCGGGTTGATCAAAGCCCCCACCCCATGAGATCCGATCAAACTCCCCACATTCCGTGAATCGGCGGATTATCCAGCTGCGCGATGCTCATCACCTGTTGTGACTAGGGTGGGGACTTCAAACTGTAAATGTGTGTGGGAACGTGCCCAAAGGGGAGTTCCGAGAATGTCTTTTCCATACATCAAAGCTTTAAACATGTATGTGTAATCTGCAATAAAGTCATAAATGTGGGTATAAGAGGCCAGGCCTCAGAAATACAGTGAGAGCACCTCAGAACGATACCTTCTGTCCGTTTCGTTGTGTTCTCCTCCGGAGAGAATAAAAAAACCTTGTTTCCTGCTTTCCAGTCTCCAGCGCCTGCCTCTTCATTGATTTAAATAACTAGAGGGTCACAGAGGCAATACCGCCGGGCAAATATCGATTGTCCCCGACCCGATTGAACTTTTTTTACAATTGGCGTCCCAAGCGTGGGGCCCATCAGCGACTCGTGGATCCAGTGGGAGAGGTCCCGACGACAGAGTGAACGACTGCAACGATCGGGAGAGCTCTTGCCCAATAGACCCTCGTCTGGCAGCCGATCATCCGAACTTCACTAGTTCCGAACAGACCTCTCTCGAGTGATCTACGGTCCTGACTGGGAACCATCAGGAGTGCCGTGAGAAATAAGAGAAAAAGAGGACGATCGGGCGCTGGATTCGGAAGACAAGAAACTGTCCACATGGTCCGGGTAAGGTCGTGTTGCCACGACAAGTTGCAAAAAAAAAAATTTGTTTTGATTGCTTGATTGTTCAAAATACTAGTATTGCTCTGATTATTTTTATTTGGAGATTCACTGTCTGCAAACGGAGAAACAACAGGCTCTCTCTCCCTTTGCAAGCAGTGGAGGATAGGTAGGGTAGCAGCCGTGCTTGTTCTTTTTTCTCCCCCACTCAATAATTGCTTGAAACTGAACTGTTGTTCACAAAACTATTGTTTCCTGGAGATTCCCTGTCTGCAAGCAGGGAAGAGACCACCCTTTTTGCAGATAGTGAAAAGGGTAGGTAACGCAGATCTTTGCGGACCTACTCATTCTCCCCATTGTTATTTATTGGTCGTTTGGTTTTATATATTTTTTTTTGATCCATGAGGTATTCACTACCTGCAAACAACGTAGAATAGAAATATTCTGTCTAGTCTTTGCACCTAGTGATAAGATAGGCAGTGCTGACTTTTTAGTCCCTCGTTACGAGCCGTCATGTCTGTCTTCTCCCCACTGATAAATAGCCTGTTTAGCCCGGACCGGGTGTTAGAGGTGGACCATATAGCTCCACTAGAAGGCACCCCTAATAAGGACATGTTCATAAACTATGGGTTAGTCACCATAGCTTATAATAAACTATGGCACAGGTATACCGAAGATAGCCAAGACAAACAGTGGCCACTGGCAGGATCCTTTGACCTTGATAAAATAGAAACGTTAGAAATAGCCTTTCGAAATAATAAGACGACGCCAATTATGCTCGACAGTCTCGGTATGTGGCGCAGAGAGGCTACGAAACGACAGAGAAAAGACGAGGATAAACCAAGTAGGGAAATATACCGACAGGACAACCCCAGGACACCGCTACCCACAACTTATCCCCCGACACTATGCAAAGGACGACCAGACTTAGGGTCAGACCAATGCGCTTTTTGTAGGTATGTCGGACACTGGAAAGCCCAATGCCCGACTCTACTGAGCGTGAGTAAAGGCAAAGGGGCGACAAGAACGACAGACCGACAGTACGAGAAAAGGCGCGAGACAGAGAAGAACCCGACTTACATAGACAGACCAGACAGAACCACCGCGTTTGATTATGCCCGATGGCACAGATTTCGCCAGGAAAATCTCAGCGGCATGATCAAGTTCTCCTAGGTCGGGCAATGTCAAGACGGGAACCCAGCCTCGTTTAAAATTCGCAGACGGAAAGAGATAATTATGACCAATAACTGTTTTTATATTTGTCTTGGGTCTTTGTATGTCGTACTTGTACTGTCCCCCGTCTGAGTTTGTGTGTATGTAATGTACAAATCTGCGTCATCCCTCTACACGTGTTTCCGTGTTACTCGACCTCTGTTAGCAGAAACCTAGCATCAAAGCAACCTGGAAAGAAAGAAATGGTAAAACAAAATCCGTAGACCATTAATAAACTTGAACTTTTAATTTAACACAACAAACAAGGAATAATAACGATAAACTGTAGAAAATGAAAGTCAAACAGAACATTCGCCCCCCCCCCCATTCTGGAACCTTCCAAAGTAGGGCAGGGTTACGGCTACGCCCAACCAACGGCAACCCATATAAGGCGAGCCCCGCCGCCAACTCTTGGTCAGGAAATCTTAAACGTATGGGGGAGCCGGAGGAGAGGCAGGAGCCCGCAGCCTGGGCATTTGCAGGTAGTCCCGCCACATGTCTCCTTGGCCGGCCGCAACGGGCCTGGAAAGACTAAGGTAGTCCCGCCACATGTCCAAGAGGAGAACAAGGCACCTCTTCCTTTTCTCTTCCGTCACAGCCGCAGCAGTCCTGGACGGCGGGATGTCCTGCACGTACCTCCACAACAATTTGTCCAAGTTGGGCTGGGAGGGAGAGGCGACGCGGACGAGCCTCTCCCACCTCCACCGGTAGGAGGTTTCCCAGCCCCCAGCCCGACGCCGAACATCCCCAGTCAGGCGATGGTGCCCATACTTCCACAGCACCGAACACACCATGGTGGTACCCCAGTACTTGCGCAGCACCGAACGTACAATGGTGGCACCCCAGTATTTGCGCAGCACCGAACGTACAATGGTGGCGCTTGGGGAACACCGGATGTGGAGAGGCCTTCATGCGGGGCGATGAAAAGGAGCGGCATGGAGTGCACCGGGAGAAGGAGACGATGTGAACGAGTCTCCCTCGCCCCCCAGGTGGGGGCATCACAGCTGCACCCCAGCTGAACGTCCCGCTCTCACAAAACAGGGACCTCTTCCTTTCACTCCGAAGGGTCTCTTCCATTCTTGCAAACTCGACGAGAGTGGCCCCTGTAGGGCCTCAAAATGGCGTCTGGATCAGCTGGAAGGCGGGCCCCGGCCACTAGAGTAACTTTGGCCAGCCATACAACTCGAACATTTGTCCCATGGAGCACGAGCCCCCATCTCCGACAGCATCTCCGCAGCCTTGAAGATCATACAAAGGTCCCCGGCGGAACCTTTGGCCTTTGCAGGTTTCCGGTAAGGGACGGCTGCCTTGATCGCCAACGAAACAAACATGACATTGCCACACCTTCTGTTAGCGTGAATTCTAGAACTGCCGAAAAGGACTCTGGTCCAAACTGCCAGTAATGGAAACATTTCCCCCTGATGCTGCTTCCGGACTGTGCCGGCCCCGCCCAAAATGGCGCTGGTATCAATCGGAACTTACGAACACCTCGTGGTGTTCCTTCGCACTAATATAAACTTGATGTTCTGAGATTTTATATGATCCTTTGTACACTTGGCTAGAAAAGACGAAGAGAACTCACTCGACGAATAGTGTGAAAAGATCCCCGTTACAAATGTTGATTACGAATGTACAATGTATTATATTTTTATAACTGATGTAAACCTCATTTACGACGCACACGTACGGTATGCATATAGGAAATCTGATTACAACTGTTATGATTATGCTTCTAAATTATGAAAATATATGCCCCCGAACCCCCAGCCAATTAATAGACGTTTTAGTCTCTTACAAATGAATGAGTAAAACTTTCCGATGTTTTTATTGTTGCAAACGACACCCCCCACTGTACGCACTTTAGCCATTGCCACGACCGACCAAATACGACCACACCCTCCTAATCCATATGCTGAAATGAATTTGCAAAATAAAGTCTTTGAAACTATGGACGGGTATTGCATGCTTTATTTTAAAACAATATGGGATGGGTAGGAAAGTTCTTTTTCTGTGCACCCTACTCTGCTCTCTCTTTAAGGTTAAAGGAAGATGGTTGCCCAGCCCTGGAGGACGGATCGGATCGACAACACGACACTCCGTCTTAAAAGTACGCGACTGACTCATGAACTCTCGCGTAGAGGAAGACCGTGACTTCCAAGGATGGGTAAAACGAATGGTGTAAATGAGGGAATGTAAAAGGAGGGTGAAATGAAATAATGTAAATATTGTAAAGTACAACGTTCCAAAGTAGCAGGGACCCAAGAACCGAAGAACTTTAGAACGCCACGGCGTTGAAAGAGGTTTAAGGATCCCGATAGTGAGATATATCCTTTGACTAGATACCTCGCACTAGGCACCTCTGGTTTCCTTTTTATGTTTCCCCGCACACGCCCTACATGAACACACTACCCCCCCCCCTCGACTCCGAAAACTATATCCCCGGGGACCCTGCCCCAAGGAGGAAAGACGAGTAAGAGGTAAGTAAAGGACTTATGAATCCATGTATTTGAATGCGCGCGAATGCTGTCTCCCCCACCCCCCCCCTTTTTTCCTCCCTCTGCAGGTTACATCAGAGATTACAGCCAAGGTGTGGCGAAGATCTGAGACCTTGCCATGTCTAAATACACGAAACGGACTAGCGCCGCAGGGTGGTGTCTAAGCACGCCTGCAAACTACTCACGTATCGAACAAACCCGAAAAATTAGCACAACCTGATAAAAAGTGATCACCCTTAAACCAGACCGGACGAATGAACCCACGTCACGTATGATGCGAAACTGTGAGGGAATGTGTGTGTGTGTGACTGAGGCGTTGACCCAACTGGTCAAAGGACCGAGAATGCGAGAAAGTGCCACAAAATGGTACCTCCTTTTTTCTTCTTTCCTTTTCTCAAAGCACGTCCCCTCTACCCTGTCTAATGCTCAAACTGCATGATTACAAGATTCTAACGCGGACTCGTGAATACCCTTTACTGTGTAATGCACTAAATAGCCTTTCTTGAATGCACTGCCGCCCTCTCTGTTGCACGTGTACTATTTAGCCTGCCGTTGCACTCTCTCTCTCTCTCTCTCCCTCTCTCTCTCTCTCTCTCTCTCACTCTCTCTCTCTCTCTCTCTCTCTATTTTTGCACTACCACTCTTCTGAGTGGTTAGCCCCGAAATTGGCAGATTGCCACCCCTAGCACACCACCTAATTGGCTTCAAATACCGTCAGTATTTGCACAAACGCTTGTCTTTAATACAATCACCCTGAGGCCGCGTCATTACCTCTCCTTTTCCGCTAGAAGTCAATGAACCCAGGTTGGGCCGTAAGGGAAAGGACAGGTAAGACGACAGAGGTTCCCTAATCTGGCCCGAAATAAGGGAACTACATGTCAACGGCTCCTATAGTATAAAACAAGGACCTCAGAATACGCGACCCTCCCCTCCCCGAATCGTCGCAATACCCAAACCAGAAAAACGATCACCCCCGTTACCTCCCCTGTCTATGTCCCTGGTTGTTTCCCATAAAACCCCTGTCCTTCCTAGTTAAGTAACCGGGCTGTAAAAGGTCACGTAGGACCCAGAATGATGTTTTACAAGGTTAACAGACTAGACCAAGGTAAAGAAATCATCAAAATGAACCCCGCAGTAGTTGAAAAACAGGATGCACCGATAGAAAGGAAATGTTTAGCCATGTTCGTCTCTCAGCAAAATACCTGTGTAGTACCATGTTGACGACTCACTGTACCCTTTTGTAAATGTGAAACTCTAGAGAACGGCATATCTTTGCCAGATTTGTCTCCCGAAGGTGGGTTACCATCAGATGAACTGTCATGCCTGTAATAAATGATTATGAAGGAAAGTCATAGTAAATCCAACAGGTCCGCCACCGGTCATTCATATGCCAGTTGTGAACGTTAAATATAACGGACATTTTCATTCTTTGCCTGGAGCTGGGAGAGAAATAGACTTTTTGATTATCTTCATCTGCAAATTTTCTAAAGACTGTCTTTTCAAACTTGTTTAAGGGTACTGCTGTTGGAGGAGAGAAGGACCGGATGTGGGAGCACGAGGCCCGACTGCAGACTAAGGGACACCTGCGACATTAGCCAAGGCGAGACCACGACTGAAAGGAGCTGCAGGACGAGGCACTGTTTTCGACAGCATGAAAAGAAAGGGTCGACCTGATGCCCCTGCTCGACGTCCAGTGCCTTTCGACAAGTCCCCGCTCTCTGAATTCCGTCGCACGCCCGCCCATTTGAAGTCTCTCGTTCCCCTAGTTTGTTCCCAATTTGGCCTTGCTCCATCCCCCTTTTTCCTCTGACCTACCCTATGGACTGTTTTGAACGCTCTTCTTCCATCGGAACTTTCTGACAATCACCTCAAAGGACACAGGGCGAAAAGGACCTTTTCGACCAGAAACGCGAGGAAAGGGTCGTGCCCTGCAACGCAGAACTTAGAACAGAGCTGGACTTGTAGCTCCACCGCCGGTGCTCAACAGCGCCAACGAAAGACCACAAAGAACAATGAGAACTCATAAAACTTCGAACATTCGACATCCTCAACCACCGTTTTGCTACGCCTCATTTCTCTCCCAGCCGCCATTGTATTGATCCTGCTCCAATCCGAATCTGAAACATGTATTAACCTGCCAGTTCACGTTACGATATGTACTTGCTGCTCGCCGTTTTTGTATTTCATTCCTATGACTTTCCTGCTTTATCAAATAGGTGCACCTCCTAAAAAAAAAAAAAACTAGAAACCTCAAAATGTATTGTTTACAACTCTTTTCCATCTAGGGTTCCTACCGTTTTCTTTCTCATGCTCACCACAGTAGAACCGAATAGAAAATGAACCAGCAAGATGTCTTGAATATGTTAAAGGGAGGACTGTGGAAAATTAGTGCGTTTTGGTGAACATTATCTGCGCCATCTTGCCTCTTCCCTGATGCCACACTTTTGTCGTGCGCGCCCGCCATTTTAAGATGCCCCGATCAGAACAAACCCTTTTGCATGCCGCTGGCCCCTGACATAGCCCTTTGCCTTCGCTAAGCCCGCACGCTGACCACCCCCTGCTTGCACCTGCCTTGAGTCATAAACCCCTCTCCGGCGCTGCTCTGCCCCAGGCCCTCATCCTGTTCCCAGCGCGACGCCTCCCTGCTTCCCTTTCATGATCTCCGGCCCTTAGATGCAAACCCCTTTTTCCCCGTGTGCCCGTTTTGTCCTCCCCGTTCCCAAGCCGACACCCAGCTCTGCCGATACCATCCTTGCCCCTCCCCGTACAATAGAAAGCTTCCCCCATCAAAGAATCCCCGGGTTGATCAAAGCCCCCACCCCATGAGATCCGATCAAACTCCCCACATTCCGTGAATCGGCGGATTATCCAGCTGCGCGATGCTCATCACCTGTTGTGACTAGGGTGGGGACTTCAAACTGTAAATGTGTGTGGGAACGGGCCCAAAGGGGAGTTCCGAGAATGTCTTTTCCATACATCAAAGCTTTAAACATGTATGTGTAATCTGCAATAAAGTCATAAATGTGGGTATAAGAGGCCAGGCCTCAGAAATACAGTGAGAGCACCTCAGAACGATACCTTCTGTCCGTTTCGTTGTGTTCTCCTCCGGAGAGAATAAAAAAACCTTGTTTCCTGCTTTCCAGTCTCCAGCGCCTGCCTCTTCATTGATTTAAATAACTAGAGGGTCACAGAGGCAATACCGCCGGGCAAATATCGATTGTCCCCGACCCGATTGAACTTTTTTTACAGTGTGTCATCAGGGATTGTCTTGATCTGGATAATTATGCAAAAATACCCTGGCTTAAATATATTGTCGACAGTTTCCAAGATATCTATGGACTTAATATATTGGACAATCCATGTTCCGCTGGAAACTTTTCAAAGCAGGACATGAAAAACATCTTCTTGACGTACAGAGCCCAAAAACGTCTAGTTGTAAATGCTCGCCTCACATCAGTTAATTTTTATAATAAACATATTGAAAGTGAAGGCTTCCAGCTGTATCTGAGCCTTGTAACAAGACCAGCCCATAGGTTTGTTTTATCCAGACTTAGACTTGGAATAGCTCATTTTCTGGTGGCTTTCCCTCAACCAAAGAAGCATCCAGTTGGACCCTGCAAATGTGATGGTCTTACGAAACAAAGCACACTGCACTTTATGTTAATATGCAATCTCTATCTGAATGTTAGGGTTGCTTATTTGAAACCTATGTTTATAAAGTACGGTATTTATAATGTGGGCGATGCCATGAAGTTGATTTTTAACTTGAATTCTCTGGACATATGTTTTTATACCGCTATGTTTTTATGTAAATCAATTCAGCTTAGGAAATGCATTATATTTTAAACACTCACCTGTTTTATACCTGTTTTTACAAATGTATTACATTTTGCTGTGCTTTTATGGTCATTGTGTATCATGTACCGAATAAAGCTTCATGAAATGAAATGATATCATTGATGGACAACACAGTGCATGCCGGAGGCGTGAGTTATAGTTTCTTCAGTTAACTATAATATGTAGATTTCAGTGATTTTTATCGTTTAAAATGTTGTATTTTAAATTACATTTTCACCTAACTATAACTTTAATTTAATCTTTGTTTTTTTCAGTGAGTATATGTACATGTGTGTATTTTATTTCTAGTCAAACTAGTTTTATGTACTTTTCATTATTTCCTATGGGGTGTTCTTTAAATACCCTGCCTCCATTATTTTCTATGGGGGTGGGCTGCAGTAGCTCTGAGTGGCCATGTGTGAAGCTTGACTTACTCCAAGCCTGGGCTGGAATACATTTACTACTAAGTAGTAAACTTACATACACGGAGATCTCCCTATAGAAAACGCAGAGCTCAAGATCTCTAATCGTAGGTTTGAGAATTGAAATTTGCAGTGTGTGAGTAGTACTACTGTGGCACTACTTTAAGTTCTACAAAATGAAGTTTGTGAATCGGGCCCTAAGACAACATGCCTAATTTGAAACTGTTGTAAAACAGCATGTGCACGAGAAGTGGGAAAACAAAATGACAAATACCAAGATTTGTTTTACAAATGAGGGAGATCATTCATCCAAAAGCTTTCATCCTTCCGCCATGACACATCCGCCCATCAGCATTATTCCTTCCCTGTAAGCATCCCCATATTCGCATATACACCCATGCATCAAAAGTGTGCACATTTACTTCATTGCTTTATTTGTGTCTCAGAGCCTTTTGTGTGTTGTACGAGTCCTGTGTGCACATCCATGCAAACAATTCACAACCAATGCAACACACGCTAAAGTAATCAAAGCCTACTTTGTATCATCATCTGTGTCCTAAAACGAAGTCTGGTCAATGTCTTTGGCATCTTAATAGTTAAACTCAGGCTGCCTGACTAGTCCAACTAGCCTGACCTTTACCTGCTACCTCAGGGAATCCTCTGCTGACATGAAGGTTTTGTTCCTCCTTTAAGTACAGCAAGGGCTGCTCTGTAAACCTCAGGCAGTTTTTTTGTCAGTGGAAACTAAGAATAGAAGAGAAAGTTCTGTCTATTGAAGTTAATGGGCGTGGCTATTCTGACCTCACTGGTTGTCAGGTGAGTTCTGCTTAGCTCAAGGTTGATAAACAACGTTTTCATATAGATCTCCTCTGTCAATGCAATTGTACAGAGGCTGGGCGTTACTGGAATATAACCTGAAACACACAAAAGGAGCACTGCCAACTAATATGATGGCCCTGTCAAAGGTGTAACATAAAATTAACCCAAGCTTTGTAAGATAGTTCTCTGAATGAAACAGCGACTGTACACGCTGGTACAATAGTGTGTTGGTTTTGCTGGGTTCCAGACAATATAAATAATATGGAACAGACTCCACCAGGGGCACAAAACACTACAGGTTACTTTCCAGATACAACTGACTGCCCACCAAGCCGCAGGTAGCAACGCATTCCTCACCTCACCCCAATTAGGGTGTCGCACATCCAAAGAGACCTATACAGTGCTTAATTTGTAAAATAAAATAAAATAAAAAAAGAAGTGCCGGGGCACTCGTTAGGAGGCCATCGCAGTTTGCACCACACATTGCCACTGTACTTACACACCTACTAACCATCACACTGCTACATGTGTGACTATGCAGACTGTTCAAGGCCACCAAAGCTTTAAGAATGGCTTGGGTGGCAAGTAACCGTTGATTTTAATGTATATTGAATTAACAAACAGCTGCTTTTCTGCTCATGTTTAAATTACACGAACAGAGCAGCTTCTGGCAATTAGCTGCCGGTGCCGAGCACCGGAAACCACCGGCTCAAATTAAACACTGGACCTATAACTCAAAAGGAACGAAACTTCAAGCCAGGAAAGCCACAGTAGAACATTGCAGCATTCGGAAGAGCTTCCGTCAAAACAATAGAAACTTCATCCTTTTTCTTAATAATTTAACTTGGTGTTATGAATTACCTCATGTTTTAATGATACATTTTAACCTTGTTGCTCAGTCTTTGGTTTACACATAAATAAGTGGCATTCGGTTGCACTTAGTGGTGGTCCCTCCTAAAGGGTGGAGGAGCGTCACCCCGCCTGCAGCGAGCGCAGCAATAAACGTAAATTAATAAAAAAGTGATTACCATTTTATTATGATGTGCCGCCAGCCCTTTGCTGTTCTAGCTCGAGTGTGACCGAGGGGTTGGGGCTGATTCCTGTTGATTGGCAGCAGCAGGGATGACTTGCCAAGTGTAAAGTTTGGAGTGAGCATGTCAGATTGGCCAACTGTCTTGCGATGGCCAGCTCGACATACGCATTTCAGACCGCACCAGACCAATCAGTTAAACAACCGGGGTGTTGCAGACACACACATGTAGCCTCAAATAGAGCACTAGGCTAGCCTATTCCAACCAATCCTGGTGTTTCTCTCATGCTGAAAACAGCATAGGAGCAGTTCCATGATTGGTTAGGTTCACATTGGCTTTTGTAAGGAAGTCAACCACCTTTCTTCCCTTCCTTTCGAACTTGATGGCTTGGCTGGACGGCTGCTCTCAGAACACACCCTCACGATCTCAGGAGTAGACACGGGAAGGCAGTTTCTGTACATTTTTTGGCGTCGCACCACCACATCCTGTGATTGTGAGCAAATAATTTTGTGCATCAAAAGAAGATTGAACATGACTTTGTTTGTAATGTCTAAGTGGTGCACATCTGAAGCGCTCCAGCAACTTTCAGTCGAGTTTGTGTTTACAAAAATAAAAAATGCGATGAACCACAACGTACCCTGGCCGCAGCGCATTGGAGCCTTACCACTTTTAAATGTCACCAGCCGCCACTGGTTGCATTTTTAACTAGTGTCTACCTACTGCTTTTTAAAGGTGATTTGTGGTGGCCCGGCATGGAAGGGGTAGCGAAGGAAGGTGAGAATGGATACATAGACAACAAGGGAGGTTTGTGGGAGTCCTGATGGTAGTGATTGTTGTGGGGAAGCTGTCAGAGGAGTGTAGGGGCAGCGAGTTGAGAGTTCTTAGAGAACGGTGAGGTTAGCTTTGTAGACTAGGACTACATGGGAGCAGTAATTCTATGGCAGGACGGGAGGCTTCGGATTATGCTTTTCTTCCTTCGCTTATTTATTATCATTACAAGCACAGCAGCCTTAGAAAAGCTTCAACAAATGCACATGATGCAGAAAAACGAAGAAGCATCCAGAATAAACATGAAAATGCCAAACGAAAAACTACAACTCCCATGAGTCCTTTAACACAGTCCATAATGTAGTCCTTCCACCATATCCATAGAAGGTAGATAACCAGTCCCTTCTCCATCTTCCTCCTCTTTCTTCGCTGCTCACACAGCCAGTTAAGTGCTTGTTTATTATTTCCTTGGTTGTTGTAACAAGATGTGGTTCTCGCCGTCTGCTTAGGGGACGGGGGGACGGGGGCTCGAGGGGCTTGGTTTTCCTGTTCAGAGCCCTCAGTCGTGGGAGCGTTTGTCGCTCCTTACGCGACTTTTTCCCGAGTTTAGCGCGGTGTGTAAACAACCCGCTAGAGGGCGCCCACACGTCTCGTTGCTCCTCAGCGCGCTCGCCTCACTCTGAGGAGCCGCGCTGGGGAAACGGTCTGTGCTGGAGTCTTGCCCTCGCCGCCCCACAAAACGCTCGGCTCCAGGGTCTGTATTTTGGCCCTGATTTAATTGTGACGCCCTGTGGGGTCTGTATTTGCGGCTCGGACCGCGTGAAACGCCGAGAGGCTGACTTGCATCTTGCTGCTTTTAGTGTGTGATACAACGCGCGGTGGGGCGGCAGGACCCGGTCCAGTGAGGAGGGTCAGCGCGTTGGGGGTTGGTGCAGCCCTGATAGCCAGTGTTTTGGCCCAAAAGCCTATTGCAGTCCCTGTGGTCTGCCCATATGTGATACTGACACCCTCTGGTGGGGGTTGTGGTTAGGGGAGCACTTGGGTTCCATTCCGCCCTGCCTAGCTATGGATAACCAGGATGGTTATTATGAGGAGGAGTCCTACTCTTATTTAAATGATGACGAGTTTTATCAGGCGGTAGATAGCTCAATCTACCGTTGCGTGACTGAAGTGGTGGGGCCCATGGAGGACCGCCTTTCGGCGTGCATTGTGGAGGAATGCGCAAAGCTGGCGCAGGCCCAGTCTGGAGTACATACTGGTCTCCCGGGCCCATCTGGTGAAGGCCCGTCTGCCCCGAAGAGGCCCTGCAGGGAGGGGGCGCCTGATGGGGGGCAGGGGGTGGACAGAGGCGCCTTTGAGCATCTCAGGGACACTTTTTTGGCCAAGGCGACTGATGTCCCCTCCGCGCCGCTTCCTGCGCCTCAGCCCTCGGTGGCCTCAGGGACAGCGCCTCCGTCCCCGGGTTTAGACTCACCGGACACGGATGACGATGATGAGGAATCGGTGCGCTCTTGGCGCCCCTCGGGCTCGGCCGCGGAGTTGCCTCGGGACGGTTCAGGCATGCTGGACCCGGATGAGATTATGCATCCGCGGTCCGCGGCCTGGACGCCGGGGGACACAGTGGCTAAGTTTGTGGTGAGCCGCCTGCGTAAACCATTTGGAGAAGGAGGCTAGGGGATGCCTGAGAGGGGAGTGCCCGAGGCCCACGCTGGAAGGTAAGGTGGCCTTGACACCAGAGTTAGATACAAAAATGGCCACCTTCCTTGCGAAATTTATGAAGGACCCGCGCAAGGTCATTGACCGCTTTTGGCGGTCTTGCCAAGACAAGTTGTTGTACGCGGTTGGGCCCGCCACTAAGATTCTCGATATGGCGGAGGAGGCGAAGGCCATGGGGGCCGTTATCTCGCCAGAGGTCTTGTCGAACTGGGCGCAACGCGTAATAATTTTCTTGGATAATGCCAATTGCGCCCTGTCGACGGAACGCAGAAGGTCGCTACTAATCAAGCTGGACCCTAAGTTGGGGGACTTAGCGTCCTCGGAAGCGGGCGCAGTTGCCCAGGGTGGTCTCTTTGGAGAACCATTTATTAAAGAACTAGGGAAGTTTGTGTCCACCTTTACATCATTGGACAAAGCCCAATCCAGCATTAAACGCGTTTTCCAGCAGCGTTTCTCCCAAGGGGCCGGTCGTGGTAGGGGCCGCTCGACCGGCCGGGGTGGACAGAATGCCAGCAATAGAGGGCAGTGCTCCGGAAGAGGCCAGTATCAAACCTCAGCCAACTTCGCCAATTTTTACCCCACAAGAGGTCAACGCTTCGGCGGTCGGGGTTTCCGGAAGAATTCTGGATCCAGCAATTCCAACGGTGAGTGTTATACCTGCGGAACAGGTGCTTATTGGGGGCCAGCTGGCGGCCTTTTACGAGGAATGGGCGTCGCTTACTTCAGACGCTTGGGTCTTGCAAACCGTACGCGGCTTTCACATAGAGTTTTATGACCGACCCATTCAGGTGGGATCCCCACGCCCCATGGTTCTTTCAGGGTCTGACGCGCAGTTGATAGACGAGGAGGTCTCCGACTTGCTTCGCAAAGGGGCCATTCGTCAATCAACGCGCCACCCCTCTGGTTTCCTCAGCAATGTGTTCCTAGTGGACAAGACGGATGGGGGCAAACGTCCGGTCATCAATCTCAAAGAGTTCAATGGGTGGTTGGTTTACCGGCATTTCAAGATGGAGGGGATTCACCTCCTGAGGGACGTGCTCCTCCCCCGGGATTGGATGGTAGGTCTGGACCTCAAGGATGCTTACCTGGTGGTCCCTATTCACCCCCCTCACCGTCGTTTCCTACAGTTTTGCTGGAACGACAGAGTGTTCGAGTTCACCGCCCTGCCCTTCGGTCTTTCCTCCACCCCGTGGTGCTTCATGAAGGTGTTGCACCCGGTGGTGGAATTCCTGAGGGGCCGAGGTATCCGGATGATTGTCTATTTGGACGACATTCTCCTGATGGCCCAGTGTCCGATAACCTTAGGCTCTCAACTCCAACAGGCGGTCTCGCTTTTTCAGAGGCTGGGGTTCGTCATCAACAGCGCCAAATCGGATCTGGACCCGTGCCAAAAACTTACCTTTCTGGGGTTTGTCATAGACACGGTCGAGGCCTCGCTCAGCCTTCCCTCGCGGAAGATGGCCAAGATCCGGCACACGTTGAGGCAGACGATTGCGAAAGACCGGACTTCACTCAGACAAGTGACCAGAGTGGTCGGCCTCTTGTTGGAGACCGGATCCCCTGGCGGAGGCCACGGACGCGTTTCTACAGGACTGGAGTCAGGAGACGCCTTTTGCGTTTCCTCCTTTCTCGATGGTGGTGCGGACGGCGGCTCAAGTTCGCTGCCATGGGGTGGAGATGGTGTTGGTAACAAGTCTCAAGTCTGGTTTCCAGTTCTTCTGGAACTTTCTTGGGATTCTCCAATCCTACTCCCCCGATTTCCTCATCTCCTGCTCAGTCCGGATCAGGAGCCGCATCCTCTCATCGTTCAAGGTTCTCTCCGCCTCATGGCATGGAGGCTTTCCGGCGACGTTGGTCGCTCCCAGGCCTTTCGAAGTCAGCTGAGGGCCTGCTCTCCAAAGCCTGGGCAAACAGTACGGCGAAGCGATACAAATCCGCTTGGACTAAGTGGATGCGTTGGTGTCTTCGAAGGGACTTGGATCCCCTGGTTGCAGGTGTCGTTCCCATTTTGAATTTTTTAGCCGAGTTGGCGTCCAGGGGCCTTGCTTATCGCACGATTAATGCTATGGGTTCGGCGATTTCAGCGGGCCATCATCCGGTAGAAGGAGCACCGGTAGGATCGCATCCTTTTGTTTGTCGGCTCTTGAGAGGTATTCGTCTCTCGTTGCCTCCAGAGCCGCGGTATTCGGTCCTTTGGGACGTCAATGTGGTTTTGAACCTATTCTTGTCCTGGCAACCTAATGCGTATTTGTCGCTGAAGGAACTTTCGGCCAAATTAGCTATGCTTTTGTGTCTAGTGTCTTGCCGGAGAGTGTCGGATGTCCGTGCGTTGGACGTGTCAGCACGAGTTTTTTCCCCAGAGGGGGTTTCTTTTACAGTGGGATGCCGCACAAAAACAGCATCACAGGTTATTTCTTACCCGGCCTTTATGGACATCCCCAAGTTGTGTGTCGTTCAGTGTTTGAAGGCTTACGAAGACATGACTTTAGATCTTCACCCCCCGGGCGAACAGCAACTGCTAATTGCCTTGCGGAAACCACACAAAGCTGTCTCCTCCCCCACTATTGCTAGGTGGATGCGATGGGTCATGCAAGAAGCAGGCATTGACACTAAGCGCTTTGGAGCTCACTCTGCCAGGGGAGCCATGGCTTCTAAGGCGTTCTCTGTGGGAGCTCGTTTGGAGGACTTAATGCGAGCAGCGGATTGGTCCTCAGATTCTACGTTCAAGAGGTTTTATTTTAAACCAGTGTTGGATCTCGCTCAGTTGGTGGTGAGTAAGCTTTAAACTAGCATAATCCGAAGCCTCCGGTCCTGCCATAGAATTGAAATTTGCCTAGCTATTGTAACGGTAAGTTTCAAATCTTAATTCTATTAAGGACACGGAGGCGAGGATTATCCCACCCAGGAGTTCACTAACTAAGAACCCACCCGTATGGCAGTAAGTAACTTGTTTTACATTTCATGACAGTTTGTTGTTGTTCCTCTGCTTGGCTGAAAGTAAGTGGGGTTGTTGTACAACGCTTACGCTGTTGTGTTTTTTCTGCTAGGAAATGACGGTTCCAAACAAGACCAATGAGATGGGAGCGTAATTTGCGCGAAGAAAGAGGAGGAAGATGGAGAAGGGACTGGTTATCTACCTTCTATGGATATGGTGGAAGGACTACATTATGGACTGTGTTAAAGGACTCATGGGAGCTGTAGTTTGTCGTTTGGCATTTTCATGTTTATTCTGGATGCTTCTTCGTTTTTCTGCATCATGTACATTTGTTGAAGCTTTTCTAAGGCTGCTGTGTTTGTAATGATAATAAAAAAGCCAAGGAAGAAAAGCATAATCCTCGCCTCCGTGTCCTTAATAGAATTGAAACTTACCGTTACAATAGCTAGGCAAATTTCGATTCACTCTGTGAGATAATACGGCGGTGCTAGGACCCTGGGGCATCTGGTGGGGCTGGGAGAACTTCAATGGCAGAGAAGTGTGGGGCATATTACCAAGGGGGGCGATAGACAATTATCGCCGATTTAGCGGCCGCTCGCTAAGCGCGAATATCTCCAAAAACGCCTGCTCAGACCAGTTCTTAGGCATGTTATCCAATGGGAGGTGGATAACATGGCTAAGAACATTTTGTCGTTAATGCGTGAATATCGCTGTGTTTTCAGCGATATTCACGCTATCGCCGGAAAATGTATCACTTTGGAGATAAACCTTGCTAATAGCAAGTTATCTCAGCGATAATTTCCGGCAATGCTTAGCGATAAAAAATTTGTTGCTAAGCCTAGTTAGCGATAAATATCGCTAATCGTTGGTAATATGACCCTATGTGCTTTGAAAAGGTTGGTGGGTAGATGAGAGTCCACAATGCTGGTCCTTGTTTAAAGGCTTGTGAGGTGTGGGGAAAAGACTGAGGGAATGGTTTTAAATGTGACTCTATGGTCCCTTCCTGTCTTTACTTAATTTGTGAAGGGAGAACAGAAGGTGCAGGGGATATCACTGCGGTGGACTCACTCGAGTACATGCTACCTGTGGTTCTCATGGACCGGCATGTCTCACGACAGGAGGCAGCATAGAAAGGCGCAACAAGAAGCACAGAAAAGACTCCACCATTCCAAGGTGGCAGAAGGGAACTCTTGCAGGTCATACTCAATAAGATGTTTGATCGCTGAAGAGAAACTTGAATTCCAATGCAATGCAGCCTGCAGCCACTTTACAAAGTGGCCCTCAGAGTTTTTCCCACAGAGACACAAACCAATCGTTGCACTGAGGCACGTTGCATAAAAGCAATAGACAGCTGGAATGTGTATATTCTTAGAAATGAGTCAGTGCCCGTTGAGACCAGCAAGGCCTCGGTGAGTTGTGTCATTCGGATATAGAACAAGGTCAAGGGAGAAAGGAAGGGCAGCTGAGTTAAGTGACAATGAAGTTCAACTACAAGGAATGATGTACAGAGGTCAAACAGGTCTTCCCGGATCTGCAATAAGCACAGCCTGTAGCAATAAGATGTGAACTGACTTTAAGGAGGAGGTGCATGGGTAAACAAGAGAAAAGTGATAGAGCAGGGGAGTAACCGTCAGGACATTTCAGAATACTACCTTGTGCTGTTGACATCAGGGAGGGTCTGGGTGCCTGACAGGCATGATCAGCAGAAGCTGGGGAAAACATTGTATTTGTAAATAGATTAATTTGCACAATAAAATGATCAACAGTTGGTAGAATGTAAAAGCGAATGTAAACAAGCATTGGCAAAGCCAATAGGTCGGGCGTTGGGGGCCAGACTTTTAGCAATTCTTTTGTCATCGTTTTTGCAAAACCTTATTATTTGGGAAGTTGCCATCCTCAATAAATCTATTAAAAAACATTGGCTAAAGGCAAGTGTTTTTCTGGTCCCAAAACAGTATTCATTACCATGGAACACCCGGCCCTGGAGGTAACTTCCTTCTGTGTGGATGTGCTATTGTGAAAGGGCAGCATGCTGTAATTCATAATGAAGTCAGTCAATGGCTGAAGTGGGCTAACATTTCCCTTGAAGGATGCTGGAGTAGGTGAAATAAACGTGTGAATGACACAGTCACAGACTCCTCTAAGTACCTACATTATACCTACTTTTAGTAAAATCAAAAGCTCCTGGCGAACAGAGACCAAAAAACTGCTATCAGTCTGGCATTGGCTGCTAGCCTCGCCTTTGAGAAAGGAGACTAGAAAGAAGTAAAGAAAGAAAGTAAGGGGAGGTAAGAAAGACCCAAAAAAGAAAGAAAGAGCCCAAAAAGAAGAAAAGAGCAAGAAAGAAAGAAAGAAAGAAAGAAAGAAAGAAAGAAGGAAAGAGTCACAAAAAATGGAAAGAGCAATAGAATAAAGAAGGAAAGAGCCACAAACTAAAGGAATGAAAGAGCAAAATGCAATACAAGAAAGGAAATAAGAAAGGACAGAGCAAACAAAGGAAAGAAAGAAAGAGCAAAAAAAGAAAGGAGGAAATAAAGACGTAAAGAAGCATAGGCCTGGGAAGGGCATAGCCGCACCCAATGGGGTCCCAGGACAAATGCCTATGGGTGGCGGGAAACCCTCCCGTCACAGAAGCCTGCATAAAAGGGATTGGTCCCCTCAGGATAGGCTACGGCGACCCAATCTGGGGGCGAGTCAACAGGCGGCTTGGGGTGTTAAATAAGGGCACAGGGCCCTGGACAAACACATAAACCCCCGCCCCCCCCCCCCCAACACCCGGTTTGCCAGGACAAGAAGAATCTGAATGCTTCGAACACCTGCTGAGTAATAAGTGGGTTTCAATTGCAAGGACATGTCAAATGAGAAGATTGCCGTTCGTGCTGCCTTCAGACAACAGTTTGGGAGTTCAAATAAAAAATCCCAGAGGTAGGGCTAATAGCACTATCAAAAGGACAGAAAGGTTTCATATATACAGTACCCCCTGTGGTGTTGGGCCTCAGGCCCACATGGCAGCAGTAACGGACACAGATACCAGGTGATGTGGTACAGTAAACTGGCCACGAGCACGTGCGCCCGGGCCCTTTTATTGGCGGGGACACATCCCTCGTGACACCCGTGATGGATGGGCGTGGGAGTGCAGTGTGTCCAGCCCTCAAGGGAGTGGCTGGGAGTACAGCTTCTTGCGGAACACTAGAACGTGTCCGGCAAGACACTACGGGGCATATTATCAAGGACCGGTGTTAAAATTATCGCCGTTTTATCGTCAGGAAACTGCCGATAAAACGACGATAATGGGCTTGATAATACGCCCTTGTTAATTCCCATAGAGGCCCATGTTCTGATGTTAACATGAGCTTCTATGGGAATTAACAAGGGCGTATTATCAAGTCCATTATCGCCATTTTATCTGCAGTTTCCTGCCGATAAAACGGCGATTATTTTAACACCGGTCCTTGATAATATGCCTCTCAATTCCTCCCCAACTTTATTGTAGAACAAAAAAACGTTAGTCCAACTTGTGGGGACAAAACAAACAGTCCATCAGTCTTTTGAGTCAGGTGGCAGGACGGCATCAGACATGAGCTGGTGACTTTGCTTGCAGCAAGACCTTCCCAGCGGGCACCCGCAGTTTAACCTGAGGTGTTCAGGACACGACTGCTGGCTTGGGGACGTCCGCTGTATACTTTCAGTTCACTGATGATGACATGTCTTACGGTCTTGCATGGCTCCCACCTTGCTGACATCGGTGATGGTCTGTGATGAGTTCTAACAGTTTCTTATAGTGGGTTGCGTCGTGAGCATGGATGGAGTCCATGGTGAGAATTCACAGAGGTGTTGCTGGATCGACTGTCTCTGTTGAACTGTTTGGCTGTAACCGATAACCTGTCGGTGGGGCAATGTCTCTTCTCGCTCTCTTGCCTGGGGAGGCCCATCGTCGGGGTTGCTGCGGGACTGCAGGAGGGCTGCGCTGGGGCCGATTGTGTGCCGACTGGGGACAGCTGCAGGACCGCCGAGGAGTCATTACTTAGTCGCACGCACAACCCTTACGGGTTGATGAGTCTTGGCCAAGACATGCTCTTGCTACCGCGCTTCCGGTGTAGCCTAGGTTCACAGGTAGCTTCAGATTTTTATAGTCGGCTGGTGTGACAACAATTTAGGACTCCAGTCCATCGGTGCTTTGGGGGCGGTGTTTGACGCATGTGCTGTTGGCTGGCGTGATGGCGGTTGCCAGTCATGTGGTGACTCGGGATTACAGGTGGTGGTGACTTGCTGGGAGAATTGGATATCAGGAGGGATTTGGCAGCCATGTGCCTCCGACTTGCTGAAGTTGAGTTTCCGTGGCGGCTTGACAAGTAGAGTGTGAGGATCCTCTCTTGCCTCGCTTGGGACCACTGCTGACTCCATCTTGAGGCGGTGTGAGGGCGGACACTCAGTGCTGATCTTCACCTGTGGCATCTGCGGACAGGAACAGGGATGCTGCTTGACTTAGACTGCCGACGCTCTGGGATGGACGGTCGCCTGGGGAAGCGTTGGGATGAGACGCGGTTTGCGCTTGGTACGGCTTATACTAGGTTCACCCGTGAGGCTGTATCCAGGGATGTCGGTCCGCCTTGGTGGCTGTCTGGTGTGTCAGGGTGTGTTCTTGGCTTGCTGTGCGAATCCTCGGTCTTCTCCCTCTGTTGGTCTGTTCAGCCCACTTGTGTTCATCCGGTTTTTGGGGTGACAGGGCTGTCACTCTCTTCTTTCTTCAAGGGCGTTGCGCTTGGACCTCGAGGCGGCGCTGTCATGGCGCCGTCTTCTGCCTTCGCTCCAGCGCACTCCTTACTTGCTGGGCGACGTAGCGTCCGGTCGCGTAATGCTGGTTGTTGGATCGCATGTTGCTGTGGCAGCCTGCCACGTGGGGTGTGCGACACCTCTCTTGCCTGTCGTGATTCACCGCTGACTCCATCTTGAGGCAGTGTGAAGGAGGACATTGTGTTGCCTTCGGCCCGCTGCGGGGCTTCGCTGGTGCAGTGGAGACGTGCTTGTTCTCAGCTGTGTTTCTTTGTTGAGATGTCTCTATCTCCCGGGTGCCTGCCCGTGCTGTCAGATTCACTGGTGCGGCCTTCTGTGCGCCTCTGACGTAGTGCGCTCCTTTTTCTTCTTGAACGCTTTCTTCTGGCACTTGGCTTGCCTGTGGTGCCTGTACACCAGGAGGAGCAAGTGATGTGATCTCTTATCCAGCAGAGGCGTGGGGCAGCCACGTGCGGTGTGTGCTCTGCACCAGTCTTTCTTGCGCTGTTGGTGGGGACAGCTCCCTCGAGACGTTGCTGTCTGACTGGTCATCCACTCTTGCTAGTGGGGGGTGTCTTTGGTGTTGCTGCTTGAGTGTGGTCAGTGCTAGTCTGGGCTGGAGACGCTTCGGGCTTCCTGGGGGCCCTTGTTGACGTGCAACAGTCTTTCTCCTTTGAAAGTCTAGGCAGCCTGTTGGGGTGACGCGCAATGCACCCCGTCTATGTGTGCTTCTTTTGGGGCTTGCCGTCTTACTGGGCTTTGCTGTCCTTTACTTCTTGGCACTTTCCTGTGCTGGGGTAGTCCTGGTCCCCTGGTATGTCTCTGCTAGGTGTGGTTTTAGAGTCCCTCCCCTTGAACAGCTGACAGCACCCTTCGGCTGATTTCTGCAGTGGCGCTGGGAGCAGTGCTCAGTCTCTTCCGCTTGTCTTGCCGGGAAGTGGGCACATGATGGCTGCATGTGCCGGCAGATCTCAGCGGATGTCTTGCTACTTCCTCCTTGATGTGTAGAGGGTGGCTGACGTGTCTTGAGGTTTGTTGTGTTCCGTGAGAGCCGCAAGGGAGCAGGAACCTTTCTGTTCTGTTCTGTCTGTTTGAAGGAAGTCGCTAATTGGATGAGTCGGTCCCAACTCAAGCACAACGGTGAAAAAACCGAACTTATGCTTTTAGGCAGGCAGGCTTCATTTAATGCTTCCACACTATGGCCACCCTGCATGGGTCCGGGTCCAACTCCAAAAAGTGAAATCAAGAGTTTGGGACTCTGGCTAGATGAGGAGCTCTCTTGTAAAGTCCAAGCTAGGAAAACAGCGGCCACTTGTTTCGGCCTGCTAAAATCTATACGGAAAATTTTGCCCCTGCTACCTGAGAAGGCCAAAATAATCTTAGTCCAAGCTTTGATTTTATCCAGGCTCGACTATGGAAATGCGATCTACCTGGGAGCCCCGACTTCGGTTATCTGTAAGCTCCAGGTGGTCCAGAATTCAGCAGCCAGGTTGTTGACTGGTACTAACCACTGTTCCTCAGCCAAGCCTGCATTAAGATAACTTCACTGGCTACCCATAAAGGAACGTATTTACTTCAAGGCACTCTGTATGGCCCATAAAAATCTCCATGGCAAAGGTCCTCCAATCCTTGCCTATCTCATTATACCCTACAAAATGCCTAGAAATCTGCGGTCCAATGATCTTAATCTGGCAGAAGTTCCCAGAATAAGTAAGTCTCGCTCCGGAGGTCGCCTTTTTTTCTTATAATGCATCGAAGCTGTGGAACTCCCTGACTCTCTCCCTTCGTCAAGAACCTAACCTCCTCACTTTTCGCAGAAATTAAAGACATGGCTCTTCCCTTAAACTAAAAAAATCATAATGGAAAAATTCTAGGAGCAAACTCAATTCTCCTGTCTCTTGTTGTTTCAAGCGCTGGGATGCTACCAGGTAGCCATGCGCTATATAAGAATAGCTTTCATTTCATTTCAACCTTTAAAGCCACAGTTTCTCCTATTTGTGGGTCTCAGCTGGGAACGTGGCTGCTATTGCCTTTTGCAGGGTGTAAAGGGGGGGCACTCTCTGGGATCTGTTGACTGCTGTTGCCGGCTGGTTAGCAGGACACTGTGCTGTGCTCTAATACAGCTGGTCTGTAGGGTGCAGTGCAACCACACTTGTCATTGGTCTGTCGCTCTCGCCTGCTGACGTCGATTGAGTCACTGTGGCCTAGTGGGTAAGGGCTCTGACTCTCACTCCAAAGGTTATGCATTCAAATCCTGATGTTGCAATGAGTGTGGTTTCTGAGGTAAAATTATAGGCAATGGTAAATTTTCGCGGAAGTGTTGGAAAATATTTTACAATACGAATTATACTGTGAAGAGCAAGGCATAGGTATGTACACAAATGAGACATAACTCTGTTAAGTACTCACACATGGCGCAAGAAAGTGGAGCTTCTCAAATGGTGCCATTGCTTGTCAGGTCCCAGAGCGCACCTTTGGGCTGTTAAAGAACCACTTCAGATGCCTACACAAGACAGGAGGAGCATTACAGTACTAAACCGACCAATGCAGTAGGATTGTGGCTGCATGTGCCATTTTACACAGCATTGCCACAAGGAGAGGCATTCCCATTGAGGTGTCTGACAGCAAGTCTGACGACGACAACCAGGAAGGGGTACAACAACGTGCAGCACATGGAGCAAGCGCAGCAGAAGGGCGCAGGAGACGTACAGAAATCGCACGTTATTATTTCTGATGTGAGTAATGACGAGACAATACACAGCTGTTTTGACGTAACTATATTTTGCGCAAATTAAATATCTTGTAGTGTTGAGGCACACATATCAAGTGCACAGTAGCACATGGATAGCATTACTAACAAATTATACAAAGACATACACATTTGAATTGAAAATCAGTCACTAGTGATATCCTTGACAATGGTTACTTCACCATTTTTTAATGTCTCTGGACATGCCAGTCTATCTCCTTCTCCCATGCACACCCAGACGCCTCTCGCCTACTTCCTCTCCATCCCTCATGTTGGATACGGAGGGTGTTGTGCTGCGGGTGTTGTGCCTCCTGCAAGTGGTGACAGGCACTGACAAACTACTGAGGCTTGAGGTCTCCTCACTCCCCTCTTCCCCCGTCACGTTGTGGGCCCCAACAGTGGCAGCATGCATTTGTTCCACCACATTTGTCACATGGCCCAGTGCCTTGGCCACAACCCCACTGCAATGGGACATCTCAATCTGCATGTTGACGGACCGACAGGCCAGCAGTGCAGTGTTGGTGCTCAGGCGATTGTGCTGCTTGTGCATAGCCCTGCAAGCGCTGCATCAACTGGCGATGGTGTTTCGTCTGTGTCAATTGTCCCTCCTTCATTACCCTGGTCAGCTTCTGCGTCTGCCTGTTGCCCTCCACCACAGCTGTAGTGAGTTCCCTCACGCAATCAGTCAGTCCAGCGATGTGACCTGCTATCTTGCTGATCTGTGCCTGCACTAACCGCATGTTTCTTGACTGCAGGCACTGCACCCCATAGCATCGGGGCCTCCAGACTGCCCCAGACATCAGTAGATTTTTTCTCCTGCAGTGTGACGCCTGACCTTGCTCTGCGCCTCCGATTTGGGACTGTGTCAATCCGGACCTGTGCTTGGGGTGTCGGCGTGGGTGTAGCTTGAGCCCGGCTTGTCTCTGGCGTTCTTTGGGACTCATCCTCAGCCTACATGGTCTGCAGTGGTGCAACTGTTGCCCTGTATGTAGTGGGAGCACGGGCTGTTGTCTGTGGGACCACACGTGTGCCTATGTCATCCACAGCCCTAGTATCCTGGGTGTCCATGCAGTCACTGCCCTCAGCATCTCCTTCTTCTGCATCTGTGATGTTAAACAGTGCAAATCTTAATTAATTCTGTGCATTTCACATTAAGCATCATTTGCTCGTAATAAATTAATGACGGTCACTCATTGTTCACGTGTTCTGACTTCTCATTGTGTGTTTGCCTACGGACCTGCCTACCCTGCCTGTGTCTCCCATAATGCACTTGGTTGTGGCTGGAAAGTGTGGACTGGAGTTTCTTAATATACACTTGTGCTGAACTGAGGTGATGTGTTAATTTCAATATGTCTCTTGTAATGGTCACTTGCATGCATCTTACCTTGAAATGTGTTGGTTGTTCCAGATGTGTCCAGCTGCATCACTACCACTACAGCTTCTGGCTGGAGTGTGGACTCCACCAGGTCCTCCATGGGCGTGTTCACAGGCTGTGATGGTGGACCCCCTATGGTCTTCTTGGCTGCCTTCAGCCTCTCAGCAATCCTTTCTTTTGCCCGGCTGAGCAGGTCGTACCAACGCTTCTTCAGTTCATCAATAGAGCAGTGTATGACCTCCACTGCATTCACTTTGTTCTGGATCCTGAGCCAGATCTTTCTTTTTTGTGCTTCTGGGACCTTCAGTGAAAGTTTGCTAAAGAGTTTGTCATGGCTTATGACTACATCGTCTATGAGTGTGTCAATTTCCATTTCACTGAATTTAATTTTGTGTTTCCTGCCTGATGTACTCTCCCCAGATGTAGTTGGATCCATTCTTGACAAGGGACAGGTCTGCAAACAGAGTTATTGGATGTACTGTGCTGCTCCTGCACTCAGCTTCCTCCTCTCACAGCAACTGAGCACTGAATGAAGCATTGGCTGGCTGACTTCCTGATAGTGATGTCATCACTATGCATCTAAAAGCGACATCGCTATTTGCGATTTCGCAATTTGCGTTTTCGCTATTAGCAATTTTGCAATTTTCTATATCGCTATTAGGTTTTCTTTATTTGCCGGTCGATTAGGTAATATCCCAAATAGCGTCTGAAATTTTTTTGCGATTCGATGATTTATCGCAAATTTGTTCATGCATGGGAATTAGCGATTCCATATTAGCAATTCCTTAAATTTCGCAAAATTTGGAGTTTGATGCATGTGCCTGTTAGTTCCTTAATTCAATTTGGATGTGGGTGAGGTTTGAGTCTTGTAGATAATTTTGCTGAGAAATATCGCATTTCTTTCATGTAATCATCCATACAGAGTTACTTTTAGATCAAAACAGGAACTCTCGTAGTCTTAGGTCATACGGATTATGTGTAGCCTTATGAGTGTTATTAGTGAGCGGTCACAACATTGAAATCACAGGTCACTATCCCTAAATATTGCATGTAAACACATTTAGAACCTGGACCAGTGTCCCAGGCGGTGTCAGCGACCCAGCCAGGCAAGACATGACAGAGCTTGAGACTCAATCATAAATTGAAAACGGTTTTGGTCGGTCTGAAAAATATGGCTGGCTCTGGGGCCGAATACTGGTGGTCAGCTATCTGGTATAACAGAGCCCTTACATTGTGTTGAACTCAGAGGATTAATACTATCAATATAAGGTTGATGTGCTGATAGAAGGTACCTGCCTCCCACCTGGGTGACTGTTTAAGAGGCGGATTGGAGCAAAGCATTTTGAGCTAAGAAGCATAACTTTCGGGTAGGTCTAATCAGGCTCCAGTGCACTCAAAGTCAGTAGGCAGGTAGACAACGAATAATATGAATATGGGAAATGCAGCCAGAATCACTGCATTAGATGGTAATAATGGTGAAGCCATGCTGTCGGTTGTAAGACAGCCTCCTATTGGCATCCCACTTGAGCTGGGAAGTAATAATTGGATCAGTAGTTAGCATGCGCAGGTCCGAATCCGCTACTGGTACAAGCCCTATAATGGCCCACAACTGTCAGCAAGGCACTAGTGCAGCCCATTGTTTTCTACAGTTCTACGGGAAATAGCATGGGCACTAAATGAGGTAGGCACTACAGAACTGGAGGCTAGGCTGTTTAGGGCAGCGGTCGCACTGGCATTCATTGGAGCAGGCAGGGGGTTTGTGAGACACGGTTCCATCAACTTGAGATCCCCGGGGTATTATCTGGAAAGATGGGGTACACCTGACGGCTGTGAGGATGGACATGTCCCTGCTAAACGGCGTGGGGATACCAGAGCAGCTGGGGTTTCTCGTAAGGAAGGAAGTAAAGGGAGAACAGGGGGCTCTCCCTCCGATCATGAAACTGTAGGCAGCGTGGTGGAAGAAACCCAGGAAAGATATACAAAAGAGAGAAAATTTCTAGAGGTAGATGGAAGGCTCACACAGAGTCCCTGGGATGCCTCACGGCAGGGGCACTGAGAGATCTAACGACGGCACACAGCCACAGGCAGAGTAGATGTGATGCTCCTTTTTTGGCACCAATGTACGTTGTTAAGTGGCGTTATTTAAAGGTAAAGGGACGCAGTTAAACTTGCTGGGGAAGGGAGGAGGACTCGCCGCCTGGGAAGGGTTGAGGCCCGGTCCTGGGGGAGGCATAGCCAGACCTGATCGGGGCCCGGGACAAACTTCTCCCACAGGCTCTCCTGAGCCAATCACAACCCTGCAATGCAGCATTGTGATTGGTCTGAGCATCGTGGATTGGCACTCAGACTGGAACAGAGAGCTTGTGCATGTCCCTGACTAGGCTGTGTTATGCAGCCTGGTAGGAACATGCAAATCGCACATGAACTGTTTGGTCGGCCCGAGAGGGCCGGCCAAACAGCTAATGATACTTTGGGAGTGAAAACCACCCCTCCCCTTCTCTGGCCAGCCCCGCCCCACACATGCCACTGCATGTATGCAATTGGAAAGATAAAATGACAATAACGATACATTATTGTCCTTTTATTTTTCCTATTTGTGTAGTGGGGCAATGCTCCTCCGCCTTAGCGGAGGAGCCGTAACTGGGACTAACATGAAAGTGTTCCCTTCAAAGGTGTGGCTAAGCGTGCCTGGTAAAAGTAGCTGTGCCGGGAGTAGGACTCAATAATTAAGCATGCCACACATATGTTTTGGTGAGAATCCTTTTAAAAATTAAGGGGTCCTGTTCAAATTATCAGTAGGAAATAGGGTGTATGTGAGTGTTTCCTAGCAGAGGCTCCTACCTATCATTTATACCTGTGCCAATATATTCAATTCAGTGCCCTTGTGTCAGCGTCCCTGATTTGTAGGGCAATGGCACAGTATCCCTGTGTCAATACCCCCATCAGTAATCACGTACAAGTACTGATGCCCCAGTATCTGTGTCCCCCAGTGTACATATGTCAGTGTTGATACTCTAGTGCTCCAAACCAACCCAATGTTAGTGCCTCTATGCTGATGCCCTTGTGTTGTGTTACTTCTTAGCAAGAGAGTATCCAGAAAATTAAAATACCCCCTACCACTCTGAACCAACAAGCAAGCGAAGCAAGTCATTGCGATCCTCCCCAAAAGAGTTTGCTTTATTCTTCCATCCAAGCATCTATATGTCATCTTTTATCCTTCCATCAACTCGCTGATAATCACCATTTCACCTTTACATTCTGTCCTCCATTCAGTCTTTCATCCAGCATTCAGTCTGTCATCCATCCGTCCATTTACCTTTTCACTCATCCATCCATCCACTGTTTCACTCACTAATCCATCTACCCTTTCACTCATTAGTCCATTCATCCACCCTTTCACTCATACATCCGTCCAACCTTTCATCCAGCTATCCATCTACCCTCCCTTTCACCCACCCGTCCATTCTTTCACTCATCCATTCTTACAACCATCCTTGCACTCATCTATCCATCAATTGTTGCACTCATCCATCCATCCACTCCTTCACTCAGTCAATCCATCCATCCATCCACTCATTGATCCTTCCTTTCACTCAACTTAAGGCAAGACTTGTTCATCCAGCTGGCCACCTGTTCCAGACATGGTACTAAGGTGGTCACTGAATGGTCCATGTATGGGGCAAGAGAAAAAACTAGCTGGGTATCGTCTGCATAGTAGACGATGGAGATCCCAAATGGAGTTATGATATCCGCCAAAGGGTTGCAAGTACATTTTGAACAATGTAGGACTAAAAGAAGACCCTTGCAGCACTCCACAGGTGACTGGGAGAATCGCAGAGGAACAAGTCTTACTGGAAATATGAAAGGATCTATCTTTCAGGAAGGAGTCCATCCAATCTAGAGCTTGCCGTCCGACACCAGCCTTACGAATCCTCTCTAAAAGAGTGGGATGGTCGACGGTGTCAAAGGCCGAGCTGAGGTCCAAAAGAAAAATCTTTACTGAAGCCCCTTGATACAAATAGGTCTGGGTGCTGTGCTTAGGCCGAAAGCCAGTTTGAGTATGGTGAAGGAAAGAATTTACTTTGAGAAATTCAGAGAGATGCTTGTTAATGTATTTTTACACCACCTTACTTATGCCAGGGAGCAAGGAGATGGGGCAAACATTCCCAGGGGATGTAGGGCCAAGGCTAGGCTTTTTTAATGGCTTTCACCATGGAGTGTTTCCATGGTTAAGGGACCAGAGCCTTCTCAAGGGAGAGGTTAACCATTTCGAGCAAGATGGGGAACGTAGTCTCAGCTCCAAGAAAAAGAATCATTAGAGGTGCAAGGTAGAGATAGGATCCAGATTTAATTTTGCTAACATGTTCAGCAAAAGGATTCAAGGAGAGAGATGGGAATTCCAACAGGTTAAATGGTTTGGATTTCTTGATGAGACTTGGGCACATGGACTTAGGACATCCCTCCCCCTTTGAAAGGAGAGGTAGAAATCCAATATTCAGTATTAAAATAGGAGGTCAGGGCATTACATTTATCATTGGAGGGTGGTCCAATGGGGTTAGCTTCTAGCAGAGCGTTAGTGGTTTTAAACATCTCCCTAGGGGAGTTAGCAGCTTCTTGAATTCTATCCTCATAGTAAGCGAATTCTGCAGTTCTAATTTCTGAGCGATAGATCCTAGCTGTCTGCTGATTTTTTGTTTTTCTTAATTCCCCCTAATCTTTTCACCATTTCTTTCTGCCACCCTGCACTGTTTTTTCAACACTCTAAGATGGGGCGAATACCAAGGAGCTGACATGTTTGTCTGTTTCTGCATGTGCCTCTTCTTGGGGATGGCTAAATCGACAGAGAGGGCTGGCAATTCTTTAATCGTAGAATTGACTGCTTAGGGATTTAGTCCCCGTGATGGGGTGGTCTGGCCAATTATCAAGGTTTAATTGAGACCAACACCTGTCTTCCCTTGACAGAGGTTTAAGGGGTATGTTAGGGCCAGGGATAGTCAGGGATAGTCAGGTCCATAGGGATCAAAAATTGATCAGTTTAAAAGATGTGTATCAGATCTGCGACCTGAAGCACAGAATTGGTAAATAAAGTGTTTTTAATACTCAGTGTCCTAGTGTCCAGGTGTCAGTCTTCAGTGTCACTGCCCTATGCCATTGTCCAAGTTTCAGTGTTTGTGCCCTATGTCAATGATCTAATGTCACTGCCTGCAAGTCAATAACCCCATGCCTGTGATTGTGCTCCAGTTTCCATGTCCTGGTAGAAAGGGATGGATTGTGCATCCAACACCTCAGACCTGTACTAACTTGTATTCAAAATGTAAGAAGGCATTGGCTCCATGCCACTTAGTGCTGTAGGCATTTTGTGTTTGCAGCTCTGGCAACAGGGGGCAGGCATGTTCACATTAGTGCTGAAGATCAGCAGCATCTCTTGTATAGAGGTGTGTTTCTTTCCCATTGTTTCTGGTAGGTAGATCTGGGACAATTTAGTTCCTCCAGGATGAGCGGCAGTGCTCTTTGAGAATGAAAAAGGGCAAAGCCAATGTTGCCTGTGGAATGCTGCGGATGAGGACCATTGACATTTTAACAAGGCAGAGTGTCTCTTCCTGGAATTTGCATCAGCCTGGATCTTCAGCAGATGTCTCCAATATGGAAACAGCTTGCTTGACCATCTTTACCTATTGCCCATGACTCTGGTTCTCTCGTGCCTTGCTCTCTTTAAACACAGATCGCTGGCATAGCAGGTGAATCTCCAGGCTGTAGATGCAGTCAGGCCCAGCTATGTAGCTTCATGCACTGGTCTGTGCATTTAACATGGTTATTTCTTTATGCACCACCGCCATGTCCTTGGGCAGTCTTAGACATAGACAGATGTCTCTCAGGTATGGGCAGTATCTCTCTCCACAACAGCAACCATTCTGTGCAGTTGTTCTACTGCTGGGCTTATGAAGTACTCTCTTCAAAAGGGCTGATAATAATGGATACTTGAGAGCTGCTTTCCAAGGATGCCACCATAAGATGTGCCTCCATTTCAAGTGGCACATCCATATTAGCGTCTACCAGCCATGTACTGGAGGCGTGTGTGCACAATGCTAGGTTTTGAGGTGCCTATGCTCCTTAAATTGGCAATGGTGGCTGTTGGCGTCTCTGGTGTCCTGGGTAATGTGGAACTTTCATCTAAGAGGGTAAGAATGAGGGGTTGTACTACTGAATATCGACATTAACAATAATGAGATAGAAGAATATAAAGGGACAAAATATAGAAACATAAGCGATTTTCTATTCCTAACTCCACATCTACATACCTTGGAGATATATGTATGGCACAGACACATATATGTGAAGTTAGCTTTAAAAAAATCTAGACTTGCCAGCCAATATGTTTTTTTTAAATACTACCGTTATTGTGGACTCACTATTCAGAGTGCACACCGAATGGGAGAATGTTTAGCATGGATACAACTCACTATTTGTGCATAAAAATGTATCCATTACCCAACAATCAATTATTCTATAGGACATTTGACTAGGTTAAAGATACCAATTCAGTTAATGTGTGGTGGAACTAAACAGGGCCCCCTCGATCTTCATTTAAACATCCCTCATGAGATGCTTAATGTCGAGCCATCTGTGAAAATTAGGATTAAAGTTCTCATTTCTTTATTTAGGGCTACAGAGGACTTAGCAAGCTTCAGTCCTAAGTCCAATTGTCACCACTGGACTTCAACCACCACTTCCAATATTGGTGCTTGTCACAGTTGTTAGAAGATTTCTAATTTAGGGGAAGTGTACTTTTCACATGATATACCTCATAGCATCTCATTAATGGCTTGCAATGTGCTCACTTGCAGCTTCCCTATTAGAATGCTTCTGTCTAACATGCATCCACCATTTCCAATGGATCTGTGTCTAGTACTTTATGAGAACACAATTGATTAGTTACCAGCTGAAGAGTGAGATTGTGGATGCATGTTTCTCTCTAATGCTGCCCTCCTCTTGCTCTCTCCTGGTAGGGGGCGGCTGAACTTTCACAGGAATTCTGAAGGGTTTTCTCCTTCCAGATGATATTCCACAGTAAGGTGTTTTTCTAGCGATGGAGCATCCACATCTATGGGGAAGTGTGATCCCCATAAAACTGGTACCAAGGGCTTGTGGTCAGTTTTAACTTGAAGAGGATACCTGTCAAGGCAAATACAGATGTAGGTACAGCCCTAGTGTAGAGCAATGTCTTCCTTGTGCAGGTCTGCCTGTACAGCATTATTCGATCATTTATGTTGTGCAGTCAATCCATTTGGACTTGAACGGCAGTTTTTCCTTAGAGACTGATGTGTACCAGTAGCTCTGTGTTGCTCTGCAGACTGAAGTAGGTCATGGTTGTTTTTTCTTGTAGAGCAGTTTATCTTCTGAAAGGCACCCTCTTGTGACACATGCTATTTTCATTCTGAATTTGTTCTTACTGTCTCCCTCTTGGGCCTATAGAAAGTAGCTGGGTTCGAAATGACTCCTTCAGTAGTTCACCTGACCCAGGAAGGGGAGGGTTTTAGAAACACTAACGAGTTTGTGCCTTTCCCGCAGGAAAGAGGTCAGCCTAGCGATTTTCTTTTCCACATCTTTAGGATCTCTTGCCCTTTCCTAGCCACTGTTCTCAGTGGGGAAAAGGACCACGCCTTCGTGGCATGGTTCTAGTCTCTCTGAGCCTGGTGTTTGAAGGTTGACCTGAGAGGACTTTCTCTATGATCTGTTCTTTCCACTGACTTGCATAGCGCCTCTGTAGTGGATGTGAGCACGATTCTTTTTTGATTTGTTCTAGCTTGTAAGAGTTTGGAGGATTAATTAATTGCCAGCAATGCAAGGAGTTTGATCCTAGGCGCCGTCAGTAGTAGCTGTTATAGTTTTAAAGATCAGCATCCTACAAATATTTGTGTCCTCATGTCAGAATAGGAGAAAGTGTACATGCTCATTAGATCACTAAATCGTCCATCTCTTGAAGTGTGATAAGCAGACACCTTTATATTTAGGAATGACTTGTGTTACAAAGTACTCAATTGGGTGTCAGAAAAGTTCTCTTTACCTTGCCATCCATCTCTTTTGAGCTGCCAGCAGGTCAGACACAGATTCCAACACTGGGTGTTGCATGAGAATGACAAATTAGCATTGGCCGCTGGCGAACCTTGAAAGAAGTGAACCTTGATAGAAGTGAGTTGTAAATACCTGCCTGCTTTGCCACGAAGTGAGTGAACCTGATTCTCAAGATGAGTCAGCAAGGGAAGCGTTCTTCCCAATGTTGCATGAAGCTGTTTCTCGAGGCTATCAAACTGTCACACAATATCGCACATGTAAAGGAGAAGGCGGACAAGCTGTTATATTCAAAGAAACAATAAATCCCACCAAAGATGATTACGTTTCCATACAAGGTTGTAAGACCCTCATCACAAGATGCAACCCTACACCAACCTTCTCCTTCTTTACAGACCACCACCTAGCAAAGCAGCAGACCAAAACAAGTTTCTAGACAACGTTTCAAACCTGATGACACTACACTCCAACCTATGCATCCTTGGTGGCCTAAACATATCGTTTGACAAACTCAATATGCCCCACCCAAGAACTATCATCACTGGCCTAGGCACACACAACCCACATCAGATAGTCCAAAAACCCACACAAATCACTGAACACATCCTAGATGTAATGTTTGCAAATAAGGGGGGCGTGGCAAAGCCGCATGACCAGCAGGACGTGAGTTCCGCAAGCTCCCGGCCTGAGAACCCGTAAATCCTGTTTAAATCTCCTGTTTGTGCTCAAAACCGGTTGCAACAGTGGTCGGAGGACCCCCTCCTACCGTTGACGGCCTGCGTGACCATGGCGGCAGGCGAATACCCCGGAGGCTCTTGGGTCTGCAGCCCTCCGTTCCCTTCCCTCTTGAGCGGTGTTGTTGACGCGGAGGGGGACGACTGCCTCGTGCTCCCCTGTCGAGGCCCCGTACACCAGACCGGGGAGTTCCGTTGTCGTTCCTGAGCCCACCTTTGGAACCATTGCCTGGGAAGCACCTGGGACTTGCGGATTAGGGGGGACCAGTGCTCAGTGTCCTGAACCTGAAAGTGCACCCTGCGCTGCACGACTTAGGCCTGCATGGCTGGTGTGCGAATCGGGTCGCTCTGGGCCTTGGTCATGCGTAAGGACAGAATGTCGCGTGCCACACAGCCGAATACCATCACCCAGTACACTACGCAGCGGCTGCCCTCCCAGCGGATTACGCGCCAATCGGGCCAAGAGGAGGGAGCGGACGAATCCGGCGAGCCCTCCCGGGCGGAGCTGTTGAAGGCCATACAGGGCTCACATACCGCGCTGGAGCGGCAGATCGAGACGGTCTCCATAGACGTCAACTTGCTGCGAACTGACCTTCGAAAGGTTGCTGACAAAGTTACTGATGCCGAGGGTAATATTGCGGAGCTGCAGGGTGAGGTGGCCTCTCTCAAAAAGACAGTTACGCACCTCACGGCCGCGACGCAGGCCTTGGAGCGGAGGGCTGAGGACGCGGAGGGAAGGGCGCGTCGCAACAACATAAGGGTCCTGGGGGTGCCGGAGCGGCTGGAGGCGGGGAATGCTGAACGCTTTTTGGAAACCTGGATCTGAACATCGCTGTGCCCGGAGGGCCTCTCAGACGTCTTTGTCATCGAACGGGCGCATCGTGCTTTGGTCCCACCGCCGCGCCCCGGAGCACCCCCCCGAGCCCTGATCGCCAAAATCCTGAACTATAAGGATCGCGATTGCATTCTGCGGGCGGCGAGGGAAACGGCGGATCTCACCATTGAGAACAGTCGGGTATCCATCTACCCCGACTATACCCAACAAGTCCAGGAGCAGAGGAAGTCCTACTTGGGGGTTAAGAGGAAGCTACGAGAGATGAAGCTGCAGTATATGCTGTTGTACCCGGCCAAGCTCAAAGTGCTCTTGCAAGGGAAGGTGCACTTCTTCGAATCCCCGGCGGAGGTGTGGGAGTGGCTGGAGATCAGAGGCAACGACCTTCCGCCCGGAGAGCGAGGGGGATCCCGTGAGACGTGGGGAACCCGGCCGTCGTGAAGACGCCGCAGCAGACAGAGACGCCGGTCTGAATCGGCCGGCCCGGAAGAACCTAGGATTACGGTGGGCGAGGACGGCGCTATGCTTCTGGGTCCTTTGCTGGATGAGTCTGAGTTGGGGGCTCCGAGCCTGTCCGGGCCCGGGGAGGTCCTGGTCCCCGACACTTTGCAGGACACAGTGCAGGGCACGCTCTTCACTGCTCCTGTGATCCCGGAAACAGGGGGGACTGAGTCGCTGGAGGTGCCGATTCCATTGTGAGGTGATATGACTCCCGGCCGTTTTGTATATTGGGCCTGCCGGCCTGTAACTGGTTTGCTTTTCTGATTGCTATCTACTGTCAGCAGCGCTTGACATTCTGTGACTGCACGAAACAGCGTATCTTCATTTTTTGCTGGATGATGGCTGTGTTGGGGGGGCTGGGGGGGACTGTATGGTGGGACGGGGCCCGAATTGAGCTGCTTTTCACCGGTGAGAGTACAATTAACCTTTGCTGGGTTCCGTAGGGGGCTTGGAGGGGGTGGTGGTTGTCTGTTGTTGAGTGTGAGTGTGGTGTGGGGTGAATGGGGTGGCTGTGTACGTCCTGGCACTGGCAGAGGGAGGGCGGGGTAGCATGTTTTGTTGTTGCTGTCATCCTGCTCGTGGGTGGGGGGGTTTCTTCGGAGTTTGAGTGGTTGGGGGTTTGGGGGATTGGAGGGAGTTGTGGGGAGACACTGTTACTGTCATCGAGTGTACTTTTGTTCAAGCCCATAGGTGGCTGCTTGCGGATGCTAGATGTGGTTGCCCGGATGGGCGTAGCCTGTGCTTATGGGATACAAATTCTTAACCTGGAACGTGCGTGGGCTGGGCACCTGTACTAAGAGACACAGGGTACTGTCCTTTCTCCGACGCCATGGAGTCTCCATTGCGTGTCTGCAGGAAACTCACCTAAACGAGGAGGGTGCTCTCAAGCTAGTGAAGAAATGGAGGGGCCAGGTGTTCCATTCCTCCTTCTCTACCTATGCTAGGGGGGTCCTGATCTGGGTAGCGTCCGGGGTTCCCCTTGCGGTTCAGTTCGCTGAGGCGGATATTGAGGGTAGGTACTTACTTCTACGGGTGAAGCCGTAACACCGCCATGAATCTTCGGCGCCTAAACCATGTTCTCCATGAAGTGCGTGATAGGGAGGATCCCCAGGTCCTGGTGTCGATAGACCTGGCTAAAGCTTTTGACACTGTCAGCTGGGGGTACCTCTTGGAAGTGCTTCGACTGGCTGGGGTGAGGCCCCTCTTCTGCGCCTGGATCCAGATTCTATACGGCGCACCTACGGCCAGGGTCAGACTCGGGGTGACCCGCTCGGAAGAATGGCACTTGGGCAGGGGCACCCATCAGGGGTGCCCCCAGTCGCCGCTCCTGTTCGCCCTGGCGATTGAACCCCTAGCGGTGTCAATCCGAACGGAGATGGTACCCTGGGGGATACGGGTGGGGGATGCTGTACACCTGATCTCCCTGTACGCTGACGACGCGTTGTTCTACCTGACGTCCCCTCGGGAATCGCTACCGCTTCTGTTGCAGCACTTGGATCGGTTTGGTGCAGCTTCCGGGCTGCGCCTTAATCCTGGGAAGTCCTTGATCTTTCCCCTGGCGGGCTGTGTCGAGGATCCCAGACTGAGTCTCCCGCACCTGGGGCTGCGGTGGGAACTGGAGTCCTTCAGATACCTGGGAATCCAAGTGGCCGCGTCCGATGAGCAGTTGCTGGCCCGTAACGCCGACCGAGTGCTCCATTCCCTGCAGCAGTCCGTGTCCTTTTGGAATACACTCCCACTCTCCCTAATGGGGAGGCTAGCCGTTGCCAAGATGGTGATGTTGCCGATGGTGTTATACGTCTTACAGAATACCTTGTGCCCGCTCCCCCCGCGTATATTTAGCACGCTTAATACGCTGCTCACTTCCTTACTCTGGGCTGGCGGGCGTAGCAGAGTTGCCCTGCACACGGTGGTCCGACGCTGGGAAGAGGGGGGTCTGGAGGCCCCAAGATTCGATTTATATTATTATAAAGCCCAACTCCTGCCAGCCGCGCGGTGGTTCGCGGACACAGATAACTGGGAACAAATTCTTAACCTGGAACGTGCGTGGGCTGGGCACCTGTAATAAGAGACACAGGGTACTGTCCTTTCTCCGACGCCATGGAATCTCCATTGCGTGTCTGCAGGAAACTCACCTAAACAAGGAGGGTGCTCTCAAGCTAGCGAAGAAATGGAGGGGCCAGGTGTTCCATTCCTCCTTCTCTACCTATGCTAGGGGGGTCCTGATCTGGGTAGCGCCCGGGGTTCCCCTTGCGGTTCAGTTCGCTGAGGCGGATATTGAGGGTAGGTACTTACTTCTACGGGTGAAGCTGGATGGGAGGGACTTCCTGCTGCTAAATTCTTATGCACCCAATGTGGATGACCCAGGCTTCTTCTCCAATCTTCAAGAGCTTGTTGTTTTGGTTTGGGGACTTTAACTGTGTGTTGGACCCGATGTTGGACAGGCACCCTCCCCGTACTGGCACGAAACCACGGATGACGGCGCATCTCCGGGAGGTGATGGATAACCTGGGTGCTGCTGATGTGTGGCGCCTTGGTAACCCGGTGCAGAAACTATACACCTGTTATACTCCGACCCACAACACACATAGTAGGCTCGATAGAATCCTCGCTGCCAATCTTGACGCGTCCCTTAATTTGACGATCACCCATCAGGCTCGGTTTCTGTCTGACCATTCGCCTGTGATGTGCGTTGCGCAATGGGTGGACCAGTCCTCCCGCCCGCAGACTTGGAGGATGCCGGGGGACCTCCTGCAGGATCAGGTGGGTAGGGAACATGTGGCAACGGCCCTACAGAACAACTTAGACTTAAACTGGGGGGACAACGACTTGCATTATGCGACCAAATGGGACGCCCTCAAGGCGGTTGTGCGGGGCGCATGTATGGGCCTGACTTATGGGGTCCGGAGGCAGTTGCTCCGAGACTTGCGGTGCGCTGAGGATCACCTCCGCCACTGTCAATCCCTGTTGGATCGGACCTGGAATCTGAGCGGACGGCCCGTGAGGGCGTCCATGATATACTTACCCGGCTGGATAAGTTTACCCTCAGCCAATACCGTCAACGTCTCCACCGGGAGGGGTACAGGTCTGGCCGCTTGCTGGCCTGGATTCTTCGGAGGGAGTCCGCTCCGGCACGGTTAGTGGTACAGAAGGATCCTGCAGGAGTCATGGTGCACTCAGAGTCGGACCTCCTCGAGGTTCTCCGCACTCTTCTCCAAGCAGGATATACCGCGGACCCCTCGGTGACGGAGGCATCCTATCAGCCATACCTCCGGGGACTGACCCTCCCGACCCTCTCAGAGGAGGACGCGGAGGAACTGGACGCCGTCTTGTCACTTCGGGAGGTCGGAGTAGCACTGGCCGCCCTGCCAAAGACCAAGGCTCCGGGTGGGGACGGTTTCCCGCCGGAATTTTATCAGGCGTTTGCGGATACCCTTGCCCCCCTTCTTCTACAGGTTTACCATGAGGCGCTGGACCTTGGCACCCTCCCACCATGTATCAGGGGGAGGTTTGCATGCTTCTGAAACCAGGAGGGGATAGCTGTGATCCCGCAGCCTACCGGCCTATCACTCTGATTAACACCGATGTGAAAATCCTTACTAGGATTTTGGCCACCCGGCTGGCGCCGCACATGGCGCACTTGGTCCATCAGGACCAGTGTGGGTTCATCCCTGGCCGTAACACCGCCATGAATCTTCGGCGCCTAAACCATGTTCTCCATGAAGTGCGTGATAGGGAGGATCCCCAGGTCCTGGTGTCGATAGACCTGGCTAAAGCTTTTGACACTGTCAGTTGGGGTACCTCTTGGAAGTGCTTCGACTGGCTGGGGTGGGGCCCCTCTTCTGCGCCTGGATCCAGATTCTATACGGCGCACTTATGGCCAGGGTCAGACTCGGGGCAGCCTGCTCGGAAGAATGGCACTTGGGCGGGGGCACCCGTCAGGGGTGCCCCGAGTTGCCGCTGCTGTTCGCCCTGGCGATTGAGCCCCTAGCGGTGTCAATCCGAACGGAGATGGTCCCCTGGGGGATACGGGTGGGGGATGCTGTACACCTGATCTCCCTGTACGCCAACGACGCGTTGTTCTACCTGACGTCCCCTAGGGAATCGCTACCGCTTCTGTTGCAGCACTTGGATCGGTTTGGTGCAGCTTCCGGGCTGCGCCTTAATCCTGGGAAGTCCTTGATCTCTACCCTGGCGGGCTGTGTCGAGGATCCCAGACTGAGTCTCCCGCACCTGGGCTGCTGTGGGAACTGGAGGCCTTCAGATACCTGGGAATCCAAGTGGCTGCGTCCGATGAGCAGTTGCTGGCCCGTAACGCCGACCGAGTGCTCCTTTCCCTGCAGCAGTCCCTGTCCTTTTGGAATACGCTCCCACTCTCCCTAATGGGGAGGCTAGCCGTTGCCAAGATGGTGATGTTGCCGATGGTGTTATACGTCCTACAGAATACCTTGTGCCTGCTCCCCCGCGTATATTTAGCACGCTTAATACGCTGCTCACTTCCTTACTCTGGGCTGGCGGGCGTAGCAAAGTTGCTCAGCACACGGTGGTCCAACGCTGGGAAGAGGGGGGTTTGGAGGCCCCAAGATTCGATTTATATTATTATAAAGCCCAACTCCTGCCAGCCGCGCGGTGGTTCGCAGACACAGATAACTGGGAACTGAGACTCTTAGCGGGCAGGGCGGATGCGAGGACGCTACAGGTGGCTCTGATGCGGAGCAGGGGTGCGGATGATTCCCTGCCGTATATACATCGACACACTGCGGGGGTTTGGCAGCGGTTCGTGGAGAAGGTTTTGCGGCGGGCCCCCTTTCATAGGGAGCTACCGGTGTGGATTTGGGCACCTGTGACACTGATGGAGGACCACATGTCATTCCGGGAATGGCGAGAGGGCGGCTGTGAGACTCTGGAGGACCTGTATCCGGACGATTCTTTCGTGACCCTAGAGAGGGCTACGGAGGCCTTTGGACTCACTGGGGGACAATATCTCCATTATAGAGGCCTTCAGGAAATGGCAAGGGCGACCTGGCCACAGTATCCAGAGGCGCCCCAGGTGTCCCACACCCTGAATATCCTTCTGTCCTGTGGCAGGGGGCGACGGCTGATTACGCTGTTATATTCGGCTATGAGGTGTCACTCGGCCCCTCCGGTCTCCCCGTCTTGGGCGGCATGGGAGGCGGATCTGGGGGTTGCCCTGGACCCGGGACAACGCAAACAAATAGGAATCCTTACTCGTAAGGTGTCGTGCAATGCACGATTCTAGCTGATCCATTTTAATTTTGTGCATCGCACTTACATGACTCCGGTTGCCTTGCACCGCATCGCTGCGGATAAAACGGATACCTGCCCTAGGTGTGGTACAGACAGAGCCGGATTTCTCCATCTGGCCTGGGAGTGCCCGCTGGTCGGGAACTTCTGGAAGGCGGTGGTGGACCACATTCGAATGGTCACGAGCCTCCACATTGCCTTGACCCCTCTTCATTGTTTGCTGGCCCTGGTCCCCAAACCCAAAAAGAGGAACTTATCTTACAAAATGTTGCAGCTACTCCTGGTGTTGGCAAGGCGACGAGTGGCTATTACCTGGATGGGACAGAGGGCCCCTGTCATGTCACTATGGCTCAGGGATGTTGGGGAATGGACCTTGGCTGAGGAGACACACATGCAGCGTACACGCATGGATGAGAGGCTATAGGAGGACTTGCTTGCTTGGCGTATGATGTGCGCTGTGGGGTCACTCTGCAGTGACTCGGATGCAACCAGTGCTGAATTGTTCACCCCCGGGGAGAGGGGGTCTGAGGGAGAGGATGCTGGGGGCAGGGAGGGAGGGATGGTGTTGGTGTAGTGCCCTGCTGGCTATGCACAATGTTCCATACTATAAGTATTTGTGATTTGCTCTGCATCCCGATGATTTGATTCTTGTGATTATTATGATGTCTGCACCTGCTGGGGCCGTACTGGGGCAACGAACTGTGTACACGTGTATTTTCTTTCTACCAATGCCAATTTTGGGGGGAACTGTGTTATTGTTCTTTGCTGAAAAATAAAGGTTTAAAAAAAAAAAAGTTTTGCAAATCAAAAAGGGAATGAGTTCCCTTTCAGAGGATTACTCCAATCACATGGTCAGACCACCATCTAGTAGCCTTCCGACACAAAACACCAGAAATGACCACATCAAAGGCTATTTAGCATGCAACCACATATTGACTGTGGAACAAACTCAATTTTGAATACTTACAAACACAACTAATATCCAACACAGATCAAGACACAATAAATGAAGTTCATAAATTCTATCAGTGGCTCCAGGCAGCTTTTGATATCCTAATACCACTAAAAACAACAAAACAAGACAAAAGGAAAAAAGCAGCTTGGATGAATGCAGAACTAAAAGAGATAAAATAACCATTTGCAAAGCTGCAACGCACTTCACTCAAAACAAATAACAATACAGACCAACTTCACCTACTGAAACTTAACTGAATATACAAGTCAACAATCAAAAAAGCTAAAACATGTACTATTCAAACAGAATTCAAAATGCTAAATGGGCAAATAAAGAATTTTATAAAATTCTCACTGAATTTCGTAAACCAAAATGCACAGAAGGAACGCATCCCATTTCTCAAGAAATACTGACAAACTAGCTAATCGTTTTACTACCAAAGCAGACATGTTGGATTCCTATTTAAAACAAAGGAAAATCTCCAGCACCAATCCATTAGCAACAATCCCCACCAAGGGAAGGCTAACCCAGCCTCTAAATTCTTTCAAACAACAACTATGAGTAGCTGAATATATGGACCTTGTCATAGCAAGCCAGCCAGTTGCCCTTCTGACCCTTGTCCACCACAAATATTCAAGAACATTCTTTTAACCATCTCTGCTGCCACACCAGTCAAAACAATTATCCATAATTCTTTAACTACAGGAGCCTTTCCAGAAGTCTTAAAAATGCCCATTATTAAAAAAAAAAAGTGGACCCTGGGTAAACTGACTGAAAGAGCAACATTCACCCACACATCACAATTCAATGAAGACAACTCCATACTTTCCAACTTTTCAAATGGATTCCATCCAGGAAGATGCACAGATTCTACCCTCATCGCCATACGGGATGATCTTAAAAACACAGTAGACTGAAACTGGGTCGCTGAGCTCCTTCTCTTGGACCTTTCAGCTGCCTTTGACACAGTTGATCATAACACACTAATCCAAAGAATCTCTATCTCTTGTACTGTCTAAACTTGATTAAGCAAATGACATCCACCACAGATCATCCTTATCAACTATGAAAAGACTACAACGTGAAGAATTGGCACCATTAGACAAGCAGCACTATTACACCAGGGCTAGACATATGGCCGACTGGAAAACAAAGTCAGGCCTAGCAAAAATGTTCAAAGCAGCCCCACACTGCTGGAGGGCATGGGTAGAATAGGCCTATTGGGGCATGGTTGGGCCATAACCACCCATTCCGTTCTGAAAGCATCAGCCTAGCCTGCAGCCCACCAAGAAGATGTAACAGTGGCACAATGGCCAGCCTAGCCTTTAGTAGACAGAAGACTGCCCAAGATCTTTCATGGACAAGCATCATTATGCCATGGCCACCCTTGTGGTACAAGATGGGGTTGCTATTTATCACAGAGATACCATTATACCAAGAAACATTCCATAATACAAAAGAATGTGATCATACAATTCCATTCAGTCAAACACATGCACGCGCAAACACGTGTGCACACACAAACATGGAAACCTAGACACACAGGGGGAAATTTACAAAAAATAGTCGGAGCAGGGTGTTACTCCAAAATTGCTTGCGCCGCGCTCCGACATTTTTTAGACCCAGGGATGTGCTGTATTTACAAAAATACAGTGCATCCCTGCGTTTCCCCTAGCACTGGCGCTAAACAATCAGCCTAGAGCCAGTGCAGGCACTCTTGCGCCATGTTGCAAGGATGCCTGCGCTGCAGAGGTGATTGTTTATGTGCAGGAAGGGACACCTTCCTGCACATAAACAACCTTTACAGGCGATTTGCTGTTTATATTCTGCAGCACACATGGAAAGAGCAAAATACAAGGAGAAATAAATTTTTTCTCGTATCGCTTGTTTAACCCTTTCCGTGCTGCCGACGGCAGCACTACCTCCCAAGTGCTGCCGTCGGCCAATGGCCGACGCGGGCCCCGCTCGTTTTGCGGAGTGCCGCACTTCCGCAAAATCGCGGCCGGAGTTAAGACCAGGTATTTCCTGGTCCTACTTTTGGCGCTGCCCTATACCTTGTAAATATGGGGCAGCGTCAAAAAAGCAATGGCCGTTGTGGTGGAATGCCCACAGCAGCTCTCATTGCCCACCCCTTTGCCGCAGAGGATTGCTGCAGTAAGGGGTATGTTTACACGGTGGCATTAATCCATGTTAAGTGGCTTAACGGCAACTTGTAAATATTGGGTTGAGAGCAACGCTACCAGAGCGTCAGAAAAAGTGACACTCTGGTGGCGTTAGGGTCTTGTAAATATGCCCCACAGTCTATTTGACTCCTTCCACCCATCGGGCCTTCTGACTGGGTTTTGTTCGGAGGGGGGGGGGCGGAGTGGGGGGGAGGGAGGACGGGGGTTTAAGAGGCACGTACAACTAGTTCCAGAATTAACCAACAACGCACCGTCGTGACTCAGTGTTGTCGTGTAATATTTACTGCTGCTGGGAATTTCGGGCTCCCCTGCTGTTCTTCGGATCTGCCCTGGGGATACCAAAAGCGACACAATGACAGTCTCCTGACACAAATCTTATCTGCGGAATGTCAACAGATAAGCTGCCAGGGTCACTAGGAGACACAAAGCCCCACGCAGTGCAATTATGAACCCTCTGCTCGTCTAGTCCTTCAGCACTATTAAAGCGCCAAGTACTCCCTGTGCGGCGAACGACGCTGCTTGGGTCCTAACATTAGGATTTTACCACCAGTGTGATCACGATGAATGGCCCCTAACTTCAACATCTTCGGCACAGCTTCTATTTTTAACGCCTCATTCAAATGTATTCCCACGATTTAAACAGGACATTAAAATAAAAAATAAAAAATCTGTGCCTCCAATGTTGCTTGTAGCAAACCCCCAGTGTCTCATTGTTGCACTAAGGGGTAAGTTATGTGAAAATATCTGACAGTTGCATGGAGGGACACTTTTTTTTTACAGGAACCCGTTGTTCAATATGGATCACAAAATTTTTAAAATCAGTAAATGATAAATAAGACGGCTTTAGTTACACGGAAAAGATCAAAGGTACAAATTAACAGTGTAGCAAACTCGTGTGAGTAAACCACTGTCATATCAACACAATGTTGGGATGGGGTTATAGTGCACAGCAATCAACCAAATGTAAGGTATACTCAATACTGTTGAAGAAGTACGTTGTGGGGTCACAACACTGTCAACCTCGAGTTTCTAAAGAACAATGGGCTTATATCATTTAACAATTTGAAAAACTGTAAAAAAAAAAAAGCATTATGAAAAGATCCTGTTTCTATAAAATGTGAAACAAAAAATTGCATTTAACATCGCAAATGTTTTGCTGTACATGCTGTGTTTGTTAACCCATCGTGCATGCTGTAAGGTGCATCACTCTATTAGGACCTTTTGTACGGCCTAACCCCTCTCCACCAACACCAAGAAAACATGATCTGTTATTGACCTAAAGGCTTCCAGAGCACGGGAAGTTTGACTGGCCTTGGGATTTCTGCGCTTCCACTATAGTTCAGCCAACTACCCCTCTCCCTGCACCCCCACCCCTCCACTCCCTCCCTCCAAGCCTCTCTGCCCTGGAGACTACAAAATGTTCCCTTTTCTCGTTTGTGCATGGCAAAGACACAAGGGTAACCCTTCTCCATCAGTGGTAGGGGTATAGGTTTATCTTTCCTGAGTGAACCTACAACCCAGAGGATTTGATTAACTTCTTGCTAACCCCGTTGATTCCACCTGATGGTCCCCTGAAGCCTGCTTCCTTCAAATGAGGGAACCCTGGGATGTGTATTGATGCATGTTTGCCAGCTCCTATTCATATCATCACAGCACCCCTTCTTTCACCACCTACCACCAAGAGCCATTTGTTACCCTTGAAACTTCAATCTTTACTGCTTTTTATGGGGCATGCCCTTCACAGTCATGTACACAATTTGCACCAATAAATAAGTGAAATATTGTCCCAGGAGGGATGCAATTCTGACATTGCAACGGATCTCCAAAATGTCGAAAGTCAGCCTGATGAAATCAAGCTGACAAAACTTCATGGGGGAAATGTCAGTGGTGATATACATTTTCCACGAAAATAAAATATTTTGTAGAAGAGGTACACTTGATGTGGGATTGAAATCCTGTGCCAAAAAATATCTTCTTACAATTCCATAAGCTATATAAACTGTAAGAAATAAAGCTAAGGTAAAAGAATCAGGGAGGAGGGTTAAGGCGGTAAATGACCCCTACAAAGAAAAAAAATACAGATGGGTTGGGGGAAAATAGGGGGAACCATCCCCACTAATAGAAACAAACATATAAAACAACCTGAATATTATTTTGCCAAGAAAGGCCTTCCTCAGGTTTGGTTTCATCAACCATGTGAATCCCATTCTAAAAGAGAAATTCGTCAAGATTGGTTCGACAAAAGCAATTCATCAGAACCACTTTCTTCAAGTCAGTTTTTCATCCTGAACACACATAACTGTTTGGTTAACCCTTTTTGCTCCTGCTACGTAGAATACATCTGTGTTGATAGTACTTCTTGTGTAGGACAGTTTATTGGAACTGAGCCTTATGTTCATGCTGTCCTCTGTGAGTGGAAGGTGTTATTTTGAACCTATGCTTCAACTGCCTTTTGTAATCCTTGTAGCCATTGGTGAAGCATATTTAGTGACTCACATATGGCCTGGTGGGGTGCACTGGTGGCAACTGGGCAAAGACTGCGAGTAGTCCCCGCCCCTTTATTTTATTACCTCGCTACATTTGGGGTGCGTGTGTATTTTGCAACAGAATGTTATGATTTTGATTAATAGTGCTCATGATATGTTAGAATATGTTGGATAAAATCAAGGTTTGGCAACATGCATCCTCACAACAAAATATTTTTTACACCTTAATGGCACTGCCAGTTAAACGCATTGAAATACTTCTATAAATGTCCTGTGTAATTTGCACGCCTTTCAGCGTCATGCAGCAATTTATCCACGAATTTCATCCAAGACTGATGACAAATGAAGAAGTATTAATACGCAAAATATCATTGAGAAATATCACTCTAGGGAAGAGGGCCGTTGCATGTCATAGGAACTTGTTCCAATATGTCCCTGTTCTATAGTGAACCTCCTTCCCTTCCTAGTGAACTTTACAATCTGTGAATATACTGGGAGTACTCCATGTTTATGGTAACGCCCACCAGAAGACCACAAGGCTCTGCTGGAAATGGGATGCAGCCAAAGTGTACCCCTAAGCCTAGTCAAAGTTTGCTACTGCCACATCATTCTAGCTAAGGGGAGACTGATGTCTGGTGGCACATATGTTACGTGGCACTAGTCTTTTTACGTAAGCCTACAGATGGCGATGTGGAGATAGCCTGTTAGGCCATCCTGGTAAAATATGTTATGTCATCCAAAACAAGCAGATCCTAGCTACTGCTTGGTATGAGCAGTGTGCGCTGCAGGTTACATGGGTACTTTGTTGCCGCAAAACTGTATGATGGGTGGATGGTGTCATTGGATGAGATGCTGAACAATAAGCAAAATGAAGGTTCCTCATGAGCTTGTCTTTGTCCTTCCTGATGGACATGAAATCCTACATGCTGCTGTCTACTGGGATCAATCCCAAAGACCTCAACCATACCCGCAAACTCGGCTGGCTCCCCATTGAGAAAAGAGTAACCTTCAAGATACTCACCCCGACTACAAATGCTTCCACAACACCAGACCCCAATATCTTAATCAGAGAATCTGCTTCCACACACCCAAGAGGAACATATGAACTGCCGACCTCGCCCTCACCGAACCCTCACGCATCCGCAGAGCAATATCGGGCATAAGAACCTTCTCCTACATCGCGGCCAAAACCTGGAACGCGCTACCGATCAACGTCAGACGCGCCCCCACCCTGCACATCTTCAGAAAAACCCTCAAGACCTGGCTCTTTGACTGACCAGAGCTGCATTCCCTCCCACCCACCAGCGCCTTGAGACCCTCACGGGTGAGTAGCATGCTTATAATTCCCCTGATTGATTGATCAAATATGTTGGCAAAAGGTTCATCCTATTCCAGCCGGCTAATGTTTGCCCATTAACCCTATCTAAGATTGACCCTCCCCCTCCCCAGGGGCACTATTTGAGCTCCCCTCACATGTATGCTGTTCTGGTCATTGCTTAGCACCCATGAGGCCCAGACTGAGATGGTCTGCCTAATCTCAGGATAATCCATATTCCACTGATCATTTGTTGTAGCTTCTGCAAAAAAGACCATTAAGAAGAAAAAACCTCACAAAGAAGTAAGACATCTGGGAAGATGCACTTTGTTTTAAGTTTTGAGGGTAGCTTATATGTTGGCTAGGACTGACATCCTGCTTGTGTCTCAAGAGAAGGATCTTTATCGCCCCCATTAAGCCAGAAACTTGACTTGATCTGAATGATCCGCACCAACTAAAAGAGACCTTTATGAGGAACAGAAATATTTGCTCCTTTTTAATTAAGGATGCTGCTTTAACCTGACTCTAGAGGACGATGATCTACTTATCATGCATGGAGAGGAGCAAGTACCTGCTTTGAATACACAAGCAAGGCACAACAAACAGAAGCTTGCACAGAGATTTTCTTGAAAATGTGAATGACCCAGATACCACAGGGGTCTTGGAGACTAGCTGGCCTGTTTCACCTGACTTATGCAGCATCACTTGGAAGGCCACAAACCTGCATAGCGCTTTGAACGATTATAAATGAGATGAGCTTACATTGTGCCTGACCCACCCCATACCCAATCCAGATGTGTGGGATACCATATACATGCCCCTTTCATCCTGAGATGGGCAATCCTCATTGACTTAGTCCCCCTTTATTTAACATTGAATCTGAGACCATTTGATAATTGGCATCCCCTGAAACACGAGCAGTGCCTTGCATAGTAGGTAAGTGATCCCTGGTAGCCTCGTGAACTAGACACAACAATATTCCTGATTTTGGGAACTGGCCCTCTGAAATATCCTATTTGATTTGAGTGGGATACTTGTTCTTTTCAGGTGCCAATATTTTTAAGCTCAGTTTCTGGATTCTCAGATTCCTGGGCACAAGCCCACTCATTTGGCTACCTTTGGACACAGTGCTGGTGATAAAAAAAGAGGGCAAGTTTGATAGAATGCCACATTCTTGTTGTTACATTTCCAGATAGAATGTGATTTGTAAACAGACCATCATGGGGCGTGGCTTGGAGCGTCAAGATGGCAGTCGCACTGTAAGAGTGCTCCGGACCCCTCTGTCATCTGCTCCGAGATCCACAACCATCGGCATCCCAATCCTTCTTCCAGAAGCCCCCATAGCACCCGCCCACCACCAACCACCATCATCACGACTAGCGGCCTGCGGGCAACCTCACAACATGGGAGACCAGCTGCTGACTGCAATCAACATCGAGGAGGCCGGAGGTGAGCGACAATAGAACTGCCGGGGCCAAAGAATAGCAGACAATCAGTGCATTACCGCAGATTCCTGGCAACACCCGACGCTGAGACAACCTGTGGCCGATCGCTACAACGCCCACCTGCCGCCGGCCCTTGCCGCCTCTCTCCTCAGGGCTGCGGGGCAGCCATCACGATGTGGCGAGCCTGATTCTGGCTCCGGGGAGTGGCGACGGCATCAGCGGAGAGCAGTGTCGCGTCTGTGGGAGCGGAGGGACAGCAAAGACCCACGCCATGCCTGTCTCACATGCCTCACTCCTCGACGCAGATGCTCTCCTGGTTGTAGCACTGACCCTGGCCAACCAGACCCAGGAAGGTACCTTCAAGCCAGCTGAACCTATCACCTTCCGAATCTACGTGGGGGTGAATTGAAGCCTTGGACGGATCTGGGAGGGCCGGTGGGCCCTGTGGGAGTTTCAAGGGCCACATCGACCGAACTGCCAAAAAGAGCTGCCCGGGACCAGGCGCATGCAGCACTCCAACTGGGGGCGCCTGCACTTCAGGATAACACAGAGGTGAGCCGAGTCCTTGGGATAGACTTGGAGTGAGGGGCCGGGTGCGGGACTCACAAGACCTACTTCCTTCACCCGCCCCGCATCCCTGTACTACCCTGGGCTGGACCTACCACGGGGAGCCGCTGCCATCTCCAGGGGACCCGCAGGGTCCCCTCAACGCCGCAGCCCTGCCGACCATACATAGGCCTGGCATGGAGGCCCCACCCATCCTCACCTTGGACTCCAATTAAGAACACCTAGGCACAAAACAAGGGTGTCCTGGAGTGGGGGGGTCGCACTTCCCCCAGGTCGAGCCTTGCCGTCAGCGCTGGCACGCCCAAAGGTCATGATCACAGACTGTAGAATCCTGCTTGGTAGATCCTGGGCCCAGGAGGCCTCAAGTGATTGTGGGCTCCAATCATAGAATACCGGGCCTAATCCTCTCTACTGCATCCTCTAGAGAATAAGGCAGAGGCCGTCTCCCGGCTCCCCCATACCATTTGAGCCCAAAACAGCGAAACACTATCACTTTACCTATTAAAAGTGTCTTTCACCACTCACCATGGGGAAGGACCTTGCTCCCAATCCATCCACAACGCAAACACAAACCAAAATGGAAAAATTCACCACAAACGAGCCTGGCCTGATGGGGGGGGCAACAGGGTTCATCCCTCCCCCAGGGCGACTCACCACAATCCTGCAGACAATCAGCATGTCCCAAGCCCTGGTGGAGGGTAAGATCGGTGAGGTCCGGGTGGACATGGCCCTCATCCGGCAAGACCTGCGTAATGGCAAAGCCTGCATCCCCGAAGTGAAATCCCACATCTCAACTGTTGAGGATGATGTCAGCCAGCTGAAAGAACAGGTAACCCACCTGCAGACCCACACCAAAAAATTGCATAGAAGGGCTGAAGACGGGAAAAACGATCACGGAGCAACAACCTGCGCTTGGTGGGTTTTCCAGAAGGGGTCAAACAAGGCCAGCTGGCAACCTTCATCGAGAAATGGATGGAATCGTGGATGCCCAAAGACACACTGTCGGCCTGGTTCACTGTAGAGCGGGCCCATTGGTCCCTGGCGCCTAAGCCACCACCTGGCGCTCCACACCATCCTAGCATCGCCAGGATCCTCAACTTTAAAGTTATGGACACTTTCCTGAGGGGGGCCCGGACCCAAGACACTCTGACCTTTCGAAACCATACCATAAAGGTTTTTCCGGACTACACCAAGGAGGTCCAGGCCCAAAAAACGCTCATACACAGATGTCAAACAGAAACTGCACGCTCTTGGCCTCCAATATAAATTTCTTTTCACGGCCCGTCTTCAAGTTGTTTTTCAGGACAGAGCGCAATTTTTCGAATCTCCACAATCTGCCTGTACCTGGCTGACTGAAGAGCGGCCCCTCAGGTTCTGACTCGCCTCCCCACCTGCACCACAAAAATCCCAGGCAACTGGACCACCATCTCCTAAAGAACGCAGGAGGCGCACACAATCATGCAGGGGCCATGGAGGTCACAAAGATGCATTCAGATCACCTGGCTCAACTGCTCCAGGCCGCAAATCACAACCAGCCCGACGGGTTCCCAGCCCCGGCAATGGGAGGGATCTACGGACAACTTGTCAGCCAAGCAAAGCCCCTCCAGAACTCTGGGCCCAGTGACTGTAGACTCAGACCTTTCCCAAAGCCCTGAGATCTGAAGAACCACGGGTGAACACTGAGATGGTGCCGAAAGGCCTTAATCCACCAGATCCGGGATACACATCCCAACGAACTACAGCACTCAGAGAAATCTGCTGATGCTGCGCCCACATCTGGTATAAGAAGAGGGGTCCACCACGCAACTCCTAAGCTAAGCGTTTTAGTTTAGCCTGTTAATTTCGAGTTTATAGGGTGACAGATGCTTCAGTTCCAGAAGTACATGGTGGAGGGTGGTAGGGAAGGGAGGGTCAGGACCGTTGTCCACTGTTTAGATATGTGTTTTTCATTGTTATCATTTTTGTTCACTGTCCACAGCACTCTAATATCTGACCAACATGCATGCATTTTGACCCCACGCACTATAAAGCAAGGATCAGAATCACAACCCCTCAAAGCTCCACATGAGCCCCCTAGAGGGCTAAGGCTCAGTGACTCCTTAACCTCACGCACTTAACATGACGCACATAGTTAACAAGGGCAACTCCCTTCGAGTCCTATCATGGAACGTCAATGGGATGCTTGATCGCATCAAGCGCACAGTGGTCCTGATATACTCTTCAAGAAACCCACCTCCTGGGGACCCAATGCTCCTTCCTCGCATGGTACGGGTTTGACAGGTGTGCCACTCTGGCTTCAAATGAGGCTTGCGGGGGTAGCAATCCTTCTGCGGCGAAGCCTTCCCTTCATTCTCACCCATGCCACAAAAGACCCACAAGGCCGGTTCATAGTTTTATCTGAGATGCTAGAAGGGAACACCCTCCACTTGATATTCATATATGTCCCACCCATCACACTCACATCATCGCTGAGACAACTCACTGACATTGTCTCCCCCCTGCCCCTGGGGCAGACGGTAATAAGGGGCGACTTTAACGCAGTCATGCAGCCTACGCTCGAGACCATGGACATATCCTCTACTGGTAGGATAGCGCTTCCAAAAAGGCTTGTTGACTGGCAGTGACCCTGGGCCTATGTGAAGTATGAAGAGCCTGGAACCCCAGAAGCTCCCATTGCACCCTCACCTCAGCGGCACACCACACACAGGCACGAACTGACATGATTTTCATGCCGGCCCCCGAATGCCAAAGAGTAACTGACATCGTTATCCTTCCCCGAGGAAATTCAGATCACTCAGGCCTGCTCCTGCATCTAGGGGAATCCCTGACATGCTTCAATCAGTATGGCGGCTAAACGCCTGGTTTCTATAAAAAAAGAGAGTTCAAAAGAGCACTAGGAGAAGAACTACGCTAATATTTCCTCATCAACCTAGACTCAGTCCTCTTCCAGAGCACCCTATGGGAGGCAAGTAAAGCTACTATCCGGGAAGTAGCCAGAGGCTAGATCCAGGCACAACAGCTATCCCAGAATAGCTGACTGGCCCTTCTCGAGGTGCAGGCAAACCTCTTGGAGACTGGCTTAACCAGGGTGCCAGACGAAGCGTATGACAGGCAGCTTGCGATCACATGCGAAGAGATTAAACAAGTCTTGCTACAATCGGCCAAGTTGCTATGGCGTTCCTCTGTTGCCTGAGTGTACAGCTGGGGTGACAAGGACAGGAAATTGTTGCACAGATTGGCTTCGTACCCTCTGGCGAGCCGAATAGTCCCCGAGGTCGGCAACCTTTCCGGGGCCACTCAACACACATCACCCGCAATCGCACATGCATTCGCTGACTACTATGTCTGCCTATATTCTGCCCATAGGCCTGAAGCCTCCCTTCCGGGTATGGTTGACCAGAGAAATATCTGTCTCTCCTGCCTAACAGACACTGAGGCAGCCGGCCTGGAGCTCCCCTTTACCCCAGATGAAATAAGCAATGCAATCTCCTCGCTAGCGTTTGTGAAAATGCTGGGCCCAGATGGTTTCCCACAAGAATATTACGCCCCCTACTGAGACCTACTGGTCCCCCATCTCTCCAAATTATTACGTCGCAGAGGTAGGGGCATTTCCTCCTGAGACGGACGTGGCGACCATAGTGGGTATCCCCAAGACTAAACTGCCCTCATCAGCCTGTGCGGACTACCACCTTTTTTCATCAATTATTACCAAGATAAAGATATATGCCACGATCCTGGCCCAACGCCTGGACCCATTCCTTAATAAACTGGGCCACCTGGACCGATGCAGCTTCATGCCAGCGCGTAGCACCAATCATTGCTTATGACGCCTTCACCTGGCTCTCGTGAACTGCCAGTTACTAACCCCCAACCTAGCGTTCCTCCTTGTCGACTTTGAAAACACCTTTGACACAATCGATTGGCTCTACCTGGAAGACGTGCTAACAATGATGGGTCTGGGTCAACACTTCCGTTGTTTCGTCCGAGTCCTGTACTCCAATCCCAGAACTAGAGTACTCATCAATGGGGCCCTCTCTGAGGCATTCCGATTCAGAGAGGTACAAGGCAGGGCTGTCCACTCTCACCCCTCCTATTCACGCTGGCGATGGAAGCCTTGGCGTGCCTTACTCGGACTGATGACCTAATCCAGGGCTGGTCCTGGGGGAGCCACCACATCGACAAAATCGCCTTGTATACTGACGACGTCCTCCTCTTCCTGGCTGACCCGGCCCGCTCTAGCCCCAGGTGTATTCAGACCCTTCAGGCCTTTGAGAGCGTCTCTGGGCTCCGGCTCAACCTGGCAAAATCGACCTTGGTACCCCTTCACCTCTCCAGGAAATGTTTGATTGGCAATCAACCATTTCCATCAGGTGGCAGTCGTTTTAATAGCTGAGAAAATGGATAGCCTTACTTCCCGAACTAGAATGGGCACTAAATATTACACCACTCGTCAAGAAGGTCACAGAGAATCTCAGATGCTGGCAAACCCTACCACTAAGTCCACTCGAAAAAGTGGCCCTGTTCAACATGATGATCCCTACCGCTTCTTGTACATCATTCAGAACACCCCTTTCCACTTCCCACGAAGCTGGTTTAAAGAACTGAATAGCATGGCTACTAAGTTTCTGTGAGGAGGGGAGAGACCACGTATAGCCCTCACCCGATGCTGGATCCCGCCCTTCGATGGAGGCATGGGCCTGACTGATCTCTATCTGTATTACTTAGCCACCCGGCTTCTCATCCTTCATGACTGGCTCAACGGGGGCTGGTCAGACCCGGCCTACAAAACCGAGCTAACAGACATGGACTTCCCCCAAATACAGGCAATCCTATATGGGAGTCCAGTACCCAGAGCACTATCATTGGTGACCCGTGCGGTTCTATTGGCCTGGCGTTAGGCCCTACGATAAGCACAATGGGTTAACAAACTGAGTCAGCAAACACCTCTCTGGAAGGGCGTGTGGCTAGGGGAGGTGGCAGCACTAGAGGGATTCAAAAGATGGGACCAAATTGGTATATCACAATTGGGTGACATATGGGTGGGGGGACACATTAGAACGTTCCAAGACTTGCAGGGGTGCTATATCCTTCTTCTACACAATTTTACAAATACCTGCAGCTGCGACATGCCCTTAGCACCCATCTATCGTACGGCACCGCACTTCCCGAATTAAGTCCACTGAAGGCGCAGGTCATGATGGGGAACATGGGGAAGGGGGAGTATAGCGGATATACTGCACCCTTACTTATAATGGCCCAACAACGCTTGACCCGCTCAGACGCCAGTGGGAGGGGTGGCTGGGCCCCCTGGAAGATGAAGAGTGGCGCGATGCCCTTATGGCCCCCAAGACAATTAGCACCTCGGCCAGACTCAGCCTAATTCAATTATTCTATCTCCACATCACCTACCTTACCCTTGAGCACCTCTGTAGGGCAGGACTATGTCCCTCACCGAACTGCACACCCTGCAGACAAGAGCCGGCAGACTTTTACCACATGGTCTGGTCCTGTCCCCGCTTTACCCTGTATTGGGATACAATAGAATCCGAACTCACAAATGTCCTGGGCTGGCAGGTGCCCCATAACCCCCTACACTTCATCCTGGGTGTCATGGATGGCTTAGATGGGTCCCGAGCAGATACATTATTTCTAAGGACGGCTACCATGGTGGCCAAGCGCTACATCGCCGCAACATAGTCACAGCCTGAATGCCCAAGAGTAACTAAATGGCGCAGGGGAGTAGACTCGTGTGCCACCCAAGAGAAGACCTTGTTTGGGGCCAGGGGGTGCCCAGCTAAACACAAGAGGGTCCAGGGCAAATGGTCAAATCAGTTGGGATGAATGGGTCTTGTGTCTTTCTACATGCATTGAATGTACTGTTTATGCATTGTGGATCTGGACTGATATGCATGTTTGCGCACAACCACTGCTGATACACACTGAAGTGCCAATGGCTAGTGATCAATTGTGCTGTAATAATGTTTTTGTTCTTCAAAAAATCAATAAAGTTGATTATCAAAACAAAAAAAAAGGCCATCATGTTCAAGACGTTAACTAGGAATGCCCAAACCTTTACCAATAGAATAAAATTTGACGTAATTCACCATGCTAATTGTACTAAAGCTCTTTGTTGGTAAAAACACTACAATTATTTTGGGTGCATCCTACATATAACTGCTCCTGCTTTGTTATATATAAATAAATGAAAAAGACATGACTGGAGATTGACTGTACTTATTTTAATTACTTGTGCCATAATGCCTCTGAATTTAAAACCCTCTACAACTTCCTGGTGAGAACCTGGACTCCTCTCCCTTGCTACACAATGGGAATTAACAGAAAGTACCGTGGTTATAGTGGAGTGCAGTAGTAGGTTAAGCACTGTTAATCCGTGGTAAATCAAATTCCCAATAATCGATAATGCCCAGAAATGACTAACTGCCCAAAGGTCTAGAGAAAATGCCTTACACTCATGTAGATATTTACATCAAATATAGTCAAATTATAATTTGGCATTACAGTGTTTTGGTTTTAACTGATAAAAATCAGCAAAACCCTATCCGAGAGAAAAAACTCTTATTACTTGATACAAATATGCCAAACAGACAAATGAGATGGCCGGAATGCCTACAAATAGTCTAAGCAACTGACAAACACTCTGGGTAGCATTCCAGTCAATCTCTTTCCACACATTGTTCCTCTACGGACAGATGCATGCCTAATTCAAATCAACTCTGATGCTGACCCTCAAGGGAAAAGTCCATCTCAAAATGCCAGGAAAGGCCGTCTCCAGAAGGGAGAGCACAAGCAATCCCAGGCCAGTTTGAGCAATGGTGGGCTTCATCAGAGAGATATAGCCTGGAACCTGTGGCACAGTGAGCAAGGGACTTCTGCATTTCCTTGGCCTCTTAGGAAGTCATAACAAACACACAAGCAATGAAGAAAGGAGTTAATGCCTGCAAGTAGACTTGACTACTGTGAATCGCTCTAGATAGCATTATGGCATACCAAGCAAGGGAACCACAATCAGTGTACCCTTGGGCATTACATCAAACATACAAAAGCTGATAGGTGGAATGGTTGCAAAGAGCCTAAACTACAGGTAATTTTTCTGGGTAGTGTTTCAACCCATCGTTTTTTGCCCACTATGCCACTTTATATAGAGGCCCACATTATGCAAGTCAATCCTGACCCTGCTCCTCATGAGAACAGTCCAGGCCAATCTGCCTGACAAAGCCCTCTGGAGAAGGGAACATATGCAACCTAAGACTGGTGTTGCTCAATATACGAAGCAAACATAAGGAGATGATGGACAAAGCACTGAAAGTTTTCAGACACTCACCCCCAATCACAGATCTGAGTTGAATCCATCATCATTCTTTAGCTCACTTCGCCACCCCATTTCAGACCCAGCCATATGGAAATCACTCTTGACCCTGTTCCTCATGGGAACAGTCCAGCCCAAACTGCCAAGGCAGGTCTTCCTTGGACAAGCATCCTGGGAACGGTATGGTTTCTCATCAGCCAGGCTAGCTTGAATCGGATGTAGGTCAGTACAACGCGATCTTTCAGATCGCTGTACTTTACAACACTGCCATTACAACACAAGTCGTTACAACGACTTGCGTTGGTGTGCGCGGATTGAGGATTATTATAATGTTATATTCCAACACCAGCCCACGTAACAGTAGGGAAGGTGTTGGAATATAAAATTACAATATTCCTTATCAAACAGCGCCATCCAGCGCAAGTCGTAGTAGTAGTAGTAGTAGTAACGACTTGCGTTGTAATTGCATCGTTGTAAAGGTAGTGTGGTGTAAACACAGCGTCGTAAACGATGTTTCCCGCTTGAATCCAGTGGCAAAGTGAGCAAGGAACTTTTCAGACACTCACCCCCAGTCACAGATCTGGGTTGAATCCATCATCGTTCTTTAGCTCACTTCACCACCCCAGTTCAGACCCAGCCATATGCAAATTAGTCTTGACCCTGTTCCTCATGGGAACAGTCCAACCCGATCTGCCAAGCCAGGTCTTCCCTGGACCGGAAACAGGCATCCTGGGACCAGTTTCGGGGTAACACTCCTCATCAGTCAGTCTAGCTTAAATCCAGTGGCAAAGTGAGCAAGGGACCCACGTCTGGGCATACCCTGACAACTTAGGGAAAACAAAGCAAACACAAGGAGATGATGGATGGAGCGCTGAAACCTTTCAGACACTCACCCCCAGTCACAGATCTGGGTTGAATCCATCATCGTTCTTTAGCTCACTTCACCACCCCAGTTCTGACCCAGCTATATGCAAATCATACTTGACACAGTTCCTCATGGGAACAGCCCAGCCCAAACTGCCAAGCCAGGCAGTGCATCATGGCCATGAATCTTTTGTTTTTCAACAACAACCTCTCACTTTGAGAGTTTGCTTATGAAAAGCATGCAAATAGAACATGCATGCAAATAGAACATGGCACCTGCACAGTAGAGCTACGGTGCCTTCAGCCAAACTGCCCATGTTGGGGGCTCGTCTGAATGCACAGGGAGCTCCTTCTGCCTGGTAGACAGCTTTAAATATGGAATGTTTTCCTTCACCAAGGAAGTGGGGTGCAATCCACTGTGCTGAGTTGGCAGAAACAAGCCCATTACTGCGAACAGGGATAAATTGTGCCTCTTGCCTCTAAGAAACTGGGAAAGAAATGATCATGTAGCCGTTGACTCTTACCCATTATCATGGTCACATACTACCAGTAAATATTTAGGGGCCCAGATATACCTTTCGGTGTTGGCCTCATTGCGCGTAACAATAGGAAGACAATTAGTGCAATCAGAATCTCGGTGCATTTCTGGAATCGTTTGCACTTCTTAATGGGGAAGGCGGGTGCCACTATCCAAAATGGTGATACTCTCACGATTGCCGTATTTTTTGTTAAGTTACTTAAAATATTAACCCGACTTGATGTAAAGAGCTGAGTCGATTATTGATGGGTATAATTTCTAAATAGGGGTAGACATACAGTTGTCCTGGTCAAACTTCATCTGCCCCCCCCTCCCACCACCCGACGTGGAGGGCTAGGAGCACCAGATTACAACTTCCTTACATTTCTGCACAATTACAATGTGTGACTGAATGGCCCCCACATCGCAATCTTGGAGAATCCCAATTGTTACATTATGGGGTACACTGGTTGGGAAATAGAGTAACTGCCAGTCAATCTCTGATGAAACTAACAATGCAATTGAAGGGCACCACTTTGGCTGCGGATGTGCACCTTGTGAGTGAGCAGAATGCTGTCACTCACAGTGACGTTAGCCTATGACTGAAGCGCAGGGGTGTTGTGAAACCCCGGCTTTAGCAGCTACAGCAGGGGTGGGGATCTTGATGGGCCTCTTTTGTCTGCAAATCGGCAGATAAAGTCTTAATATTAAAGTGATATGGTGGGTGGGTGGGTGACTGAGTGTGTGGGTGAAAAGAAGTATTTAAGGATGTATGTGTGAGAGAAAAGGTGGATAAATGGGTGAGCGAAAGGGTGGATGAATGAATGGCTGGACAGATGGATGAATGAATGGGTGAATGGATTGATGAGTGAAAGGGTGAATGGATGGATGAGTTAAAAGAGGAAGATGGATAGATTAGTGAGTGGATGGATGAGTAAAAGGGTGGATGGATTGATGGACAGATGGATGAATGGATGCGTGGACGGGTGGACAGATGAGTGAAAAGATGGATAAGTGAGTCAAAGGGTGGATGGAAGTTGAAGAGAAGATGGATGGATGTGTGAGTGGGTGAAAAGGTGGATATATGGAGAGTGTAAGGGTGGGTGGGTAGATGAATGATGGATAGATGCCGGATGAAAGTGGAAATGGATTGATTGGTGGACGGTGGATAGAGGAGTGAAAGGATGAATAACTGAGTGAAAAAGTGGATGGAAGAGTAAAAGGGAAATGAATGGATGGATGAGTGGAAGGATGATGTAAGGATGAATGAGTGAAAGAATGGAAGGATGGATGAAAGGGAGGATGAATGGAAGGATGAAAAGGTAGATGGATGATGAGTGAAAGGCTAAATGGATGAATGGATGAGTGAAAGGGTGGATGGATGAGTGAAAGGAAGGATGGATGGGAGAGTGAAAGTATGGATGTCTGAGTGAAAGGGTGGATGGATGAGTGAAAATGAGGATTGATTGATGGATGGATGGATGTATGGAGTGAAAGGGTGGATGGATGGGTAAGAAAAGAATGGGTAGACTGGATTGGATTGGATGGAAGGATGGATGGTTTTATTTCGTTTCAAAACTTTTATTCGGTTATCACATAGCAGAACCATAAAAAGTACAAGCACACCAAAAAAATATTGCAATACATATTAAAATCTCAGTATTTTGATACAATTTAAAAACTATTAATCGTTTAAAAACCTTTCTAAAAAATTTCATTAAAATGTTGTACAGGAGAACAATAAATCAGGTTAACGAAAGCTCATACTTTACAGCGAATTTTTAAACATGATTTTAAAAAGCAGGCTACACACTTAGCAGCATATTGTGAATCTAGAAACTGCAGGCACAAATGAGCGGGCCGGCAGGTTCTCAGGCCCATTTAACGAAGAAGGGGAATGATCCATCGCTTGCGGCGGAGCTCATAACATCTGCAGAACAAAGTTACATGCATTGAAGACTGGGATGATCTTCCGTCACATGGACATTTCATTAAATCATTCGACCAGTCATGTTGGTTGGGAAAGGTAACAAGGCGGAAAAAAGAGTTAAATCGAAACCTAGTCAAAACATATTTTTCGTAGTTGGTTAGAAAAAATGTTAATTAAAGCTGAATACCAGGAGCTGTCTGAACCGATAGAATCTGTACATTAGATGATTTAAATACTTCTAGGGAAAGACGCAGATCTCTGAGATGGATTAAACAAAGATTCTTCAGGTCTTTCCTAGTGATGTCTGACATTGTCATAGGCTCAGAGAAGTAAATAGTATGGTTCAAATCCTTGAAGAAATTGGAGACATATAGTAGCCAGGGGATTTTGCTCCAATTTGTTAGAGCTAAGCAATTGGTAATCAATGTGCGGGTTAGATGGCATTGCGTTTTGGTCCAAATACGGTGCCACAACAGGATCGGCTGGCATCTGATGGTTTTATAAATGGGTGGATGGAGGGATGGATAGAGAGGTTTGGAGATGGATGGATACATTTGGATATGAATGGGCAGACAATGGACAGGGGGTGGACTGATGAAAGACTGAAATGTGGATGAAAGAATGAGTGGATGACAGAATGTAAATGTCAAATGGTGGATATCACTGCATAGGTGGAAGCATGAATGGATAGATGATTGGATAGAAGAGCCAAACAAGAGAGATCTTCTAGGGAGGGTCGCAATTACTTTTTTTGCTTGCTTGGTGCCATAAGAGCTTTGGTTCAAAGTGGGGGGGTATTTTGATTTTCAGGCTACTCTCTTGCTGAAGTGCACACTTAGCGCTACATAGAATCACCTCTAACACTGAGCATTGGTTTTCCTAAGGCTTACCTCAAGGATTACTGTTTTTACGTTTTGATACATTGAATCGATATGTGCACAATATGATTTTTTTCGTATACATGTTTCTCAAATAAATTATGCTAAATGCAAGAACTGTTTTCTCTTTAGTTTTGCCTACGATGCTCTGTATGTTTAATTAATTCGTTGTTTTCATATTGGGGATTTTTCCCGGTGTGTTGCAAACTGTAAGCAATTACCACTTGGCACCCTCCAATGCTTAAATTCTTTCTTCCTTGCCTACGCTCTATTTATTTTCTCCAATGTCGCTGGTGTCCACAAAGGCCACCTTACGTTTAATTTTTAGAATCTAAAGTGCCAGGCATACGAAACATAACCTTGTGAAAAATAAAATATACAGAAGGCGATCTTTAACTGATCACCTAACTGAATTTCACAAAAGGCTTGGTCAATGAAAGAGAAAAGCCGCGTCCTGCAGCTGTCACGAGGTGACCCTGGGGCCAGGGGGTCAGCAGTTGGTGTGTGGGCCTCTGGTCACACCTCGACCACTCGCTGGCCGCGTGCTCCATTCACAAATTTCAAAGCTACTCGGTTTCCCTTCTCCTAGAGGCGTGCGCCTGCGGCGGTGACCGCCCCTCGGAGGCGGCGCTTGGCTGGTGCCACCTCCCCTGCCAATGGTATTCACAGGGGAGGAGAGGCAGGGAAGGACTCGTTTCCGCGACCGACTCCCCTGTTTCAAACCTTCCTCTGGTGCCACTGACGCCTGCTGCTGCGTTTTCAGCCAGTTCACCTGCGAGGACAAAGAGGCGCAGAGCGCCCGGGAGTCGGTGCACCCGCAGCGGGTAAGTCTTAGAGGTGGGCGCTGCAATGCTAGGACGAGGGAACCGGTGACCCTGGGCAGGCGCGCCTTGTCTCCCGCACTCCCCTTTGCGTGCGCTGTACGGGCGCCGAACAACGAATTTATGCTCATTTCCTACCTGTTCCAATAACTTGGAATGTTTACCCACCTTTGTTTCTGGTCAGTTTCAGTTTATTCCTGCGTGGCTACAGCGGGAATTAACTTCAGCCTTCCCGGCTCGCGGGTTTTGATACGTGGTTCACAAATTGAATATTTTCTTTCCATTTGTTTTGATTTTCATAATTCCTGACTTTTTGAGAGGGGGCGTAGATAGGCCTCTGCGGGGCAGGGGTGTTGCTTCCAGGGGGAACCTATTCTATCTCATGCCTTCCCTTGGTGATGATACGGAGGGGGAGGGCGTTACGCCACTGCTTTGAGACTTCTATAGTGCGAGCGGGAGACTTCACTCAAGCTCTCCTACTTCCTTACTTACACCTAGCTGTGCCACTTTTTTTTTTTTTTTTAGTAAATTGGGCCTCCTTGTTTCATCATGTGTTGCACCTGACCAGCGCTCGGTCTGTGTTTACGTATGTGTTATAGGTGTATAGCAGAGCGCAGCACACCACGTTTGCAATAAGCTCATATTGTGGTGGTGTTGCTGTACCCTGCATAGTAATTTCCCTAATCGAAAAGGGGTTACAGAAAAGTTCGATCATTGCTCCGCCAGCAATGAAATAAACCTGAAAATGATCCTCTTTCGTGGGTCGCTGACGAATCACTGGTTAGCCCCTGTGAATTTGTAAACCAGGTTGTGCGTAGCCGGCTTTGCTGAGCTAGCTAGAGCTGGATTCGATTATTCACGGGGACAGTTGATCGATGAAAGCGGGACGCATCTATCTCGTGTTTTATAGATGCTGGGCGTAGAGCTGTACTCTAACTCCTTACAATGCATAAAATATCAACTGGAAGAAGAACGATCACACCCGGGCAGGAGGGGATATGCAACCGCGCGATTAGTAGGCGATGTTTAAGGGCGTGGGGAGATACAAAAAAAAATCCGACTATCCTCTTTGTCAGATTTCTAAGGTTGATCGCACCCCCCTCACAATAAATAATTCTTTATTCGGCTATTAATAAATGATCAAAAAAGTACAATTAAAAACACATACGATGTAGCACACATCATAGAACAGAAAAGCTATGAATAAATATACAATAGTCCCCTCACAGCTAGACCATTACATTTATTGCAAAGAATAACATTCCCCCTTCTTGATGACAATCTGTGACCATTTTATCCCTAGCAAATCTCGCGAGACAGGTTCACTTTACTCCTATATGAGGCAGTGGACTTTTAGCTGCATTTTGGATATGTGTAATAAGGCAGTTTAAAGGTCCTGGAGCCACAGATAGTGTTGGCATGCACTGTTTCTGTAATAATTTCTTTCGCTGGAACTGAAAGGAGAGAGAGAACCTGCAAATGTTTCTAATTTGGGAGTCCAGGTTTAGTTTGTCTTCAAAAATCCAGAGTGTTGTCTTCCTTTCAAAGATAGCCTTTTGGGGCAGAGTAGGTGTGGTTGGGGTAGGCAAAGGAGCATCAGTTAGCTGTTTGGCCCTATTACCTCGTCTCTACTTTTTTGTTTGCTCTAGTGTGTTTCAGCTCCTATAATTAATTTCGTTGACCACCTTGTTCAGGCCGTCTGACAGTTCTCAACTCGAGGCAATAAAAAAAGGTTGAAGTAATAAAATAAGTTTTCTCCAATACATGAAGAGTTGCCATGTGTGAGACATGATAGAACATATTTTTGAGTGTGGCATCATTAACTTCTATATTTCAGTGGGCTGCAATTTCCAGCATTTTGTAAAACTATTCAGTTTCTGGAAAGGTCACAATCATAAAGTTGTTAACTGCTCTAAGTACTACTTTGATTTGCTACAGTGTGAATGTGAAAGTTTGCTGGTTTGGGCATTTGGGGCTAGAAGATGATTCTTTATTAATTCTTACCCCACCCCCCCCCCGTACTTCACTCTTTTTATCAATTCTGATGAAATCTGCGAGGCCCCAGGCCTCAAATGTACACTGATATTTACCTTACAGCTACATAATATTAATTATTCTAGAGGGTAAACAAAGGTCCAGATGTAGAAAGGCAAAGGCAGTCCGGGTCAATGATCATAGGATCATGTGATTGTTTTTTTGTTGTTGTATTGTTTACCTGGGTTTGTGGCGTGTAGCATTAACCTATTATGGTGTTTTGGGGCGTTAGCCTGCAAACCTGGGTCTAGGGTTGTGGGTTTTCTCAGCATGCTTCACTTGAGGGGTTGGACTTCAGTCCCATGTCCCCTAGTTTGTTGCTGTAGTTTCGTTTTTGTGGTGGTTTGGATTTTGGCCACCCACTTAAGCTCTGACCTTGCCAGTCACTTGTTAGGATCTGATTGTTAACAGTGCTGATGTACTGCCTACATATGATATGAACAAGAGACCTGGTGGTGGGTAATGGATCTAATCTTGGTATTTTAGTCATGATTTTTGTTAAGGGATCACAGCATACCATATGGTACATCAATGGTCCTTGTGTCTGGTTGATGCATTCTTTGCACCCTGCTTATGTATGTGTGTTTTTATTCATTTCTTTTAAAGACAAATTTGAGTGGGTTTTTCAAATTGCATTATTCCATGTAGATATATATTTATAGACAATGCTCCCAACGGCTGGTCACTATACCGTAACCAGGGAACACGAACGACCTGGAGTTCTAGCCGGTATTTACTCTGGGGTGAATACCTGGGCTACACTACCTCGACCACTAAGGATTTTTGTGAATACTCTACTTGCCAGACTCTCTGGTGAAGTTCCTTATGCAAAAGGAATGAAACGCATTGGCTGATTTTAATTTGATTATAAATAAAGGAAGGATGATGGACTAATCTTGCTATCCCGACTTCATTTCTGGTGCACCCTCCTCTCAAAAGTACAATATTATTTATTATTACACTATCTGCAACCACGACTGTACGGACATGGTACCGTATGTATGTATGTACCACAGGAAATGAAGCTGTCATTTAATTTTAACGATGGGTGCGCCATGAACATTGCGATTGGCAAGAAACAACGGGAATGATGACGCCCCATTGCTGGCCGCTCATTGGCCAAGGATACACCTATTAAATGGCAGGACTGTTTAAAAGACTGGCCAATCATCGATGGCTTTTTCGCACTGATAAAGGCAGAAGCCAGAAACGCGTCTGCGGATATGACAAAGCCCATTAATGCCCCGAGTGTGCACCGGAGTTGCCCTGTGTTTATTGATCTTTTAAGCGGTTCCACCTCCGCTTTTCGGTTGCACCCGCCGTGAGTTCGGCTGGCCCTGGGTGGAATGGTGTTTTTTAGGTTTCGCCTGGCGTCGGAGTTCCTAGCTCCGCCCAGGAGAAATCTTATGTCCCTACAGTGTAGGGCTTAGTCCCGCCCTCTGTTCCATTGGCTAGCTCCATAAATGGAGGCTAGCCATTGGAACAGAGATCTGTCCGTCATGGCCGGACCAGATTCATGGGGGTTCCCGAGATTTTTTCGCTCTCCGCCTCTGCGATGTCGTCATCGCGGCCGTGGGCGTGTGCTATTTTTTTTTTTTTCCGTCTCGCCATGTTTTCCTCATTTTCACCGTGTCTTTTGCAGGGGTGGGCTGTGCACTGAGGCCGCTGATCAGGTAAGCAGCATTTCTTATTTAATAATTTTGTTTTTATCATGTTCCCGACCCCCTCCCGCTCTCCGTGTGCCCGTTCCCGCCCCTGCCCCCCCTCCCGCTCTCCGTTGCCCGTTCCCGCACCACTTAAATGCTTAAGTTGGTTGAACTCAGAGTCTCGGCCCCCAGGGGTGGGATGCTGCTGCGAGGTATGTGTGGAGTGCGCCGGGGTTAGTGCCCGCGGTTGTATGCAAACACTTCCTTCGTGCTGCCTGTACTGCCCCCTCAGACGCATGGCCTGCTTCCTGGGCCTCCCCCGCCCCTGTGTGTACACTGTACACAGTCCTGGCGCTGCCTCCGATGCACGGCCTGCTCCTGGGCCTGTGCTGCCCCGGTGTGTACACTACACACAGTATCACCGTGCACCGGAGCCCTGGCCGCACCTGCGGGACACACCGCCTGTTTGATGTGAAAACACTGGGAGCTGGAGGGAAGCGTGCCTGGTAATGCAGGTATTTATATAGCGCCAAACCCCGGGGGTGTCCAGGCACTTGTAACGAACAGCCAGGACATTTCACAAGCACCCTCTGGGCAGAGTGTGGCACTGCCTTCGCCACCCTTCGGAGCACAGCGTTAATGTACTTTCAGGGGCAGTGGAGCGTGTACGCACTGCTTGGGCTTTGAGGTCCTGCTCAGTGCCTCGGCCAGTCTGCTGTTCCAGTGGTCTGGGCGGGAAACTCCTATCCATCCGAACCTTGTGTCTCTACCGCTATTTATTCAATATTACCACACTGAGAGTAAAACATGACGATTGCACGCTTCTGCAGTAGGTGCATTATTCCAAAGCGCTGTCTTGTAAAAAACAAAACCCATGTGACCAGTAGGAAGAACATAGAACCCAGCAGCCGGTGCAGCTCACTAAGCATGCATGCAGGTTGCAGGCACCCTTCCGGGCGGTGCTTTAACCCAGTGAGCTATCTTACTGAACCTGTGACCTGAAGGATCTGATGAGCAGATCCCTGCAGCAGGCGCATTGACCACCTAAGCTATGTCTGCGGGATTGGAGTCAGTGCTCAGATTTCTGCCGCAGGTGCGTTGACCCTCCCACCCCCCAGCAGCACAGTCTAGAGCCGTACCCATTGCACACAGACTCCGCCCTCGGCGCGGGCAGCACACCAAGTCCTTGTTGCCACTGTACACAGAGGCGCACTCCCGAGTGCTATAAACAAACACCTTCGCCACTCCCCCCCGCACCCCGGGAGTGCCTCCTCCACCCCCACACAAACACAGGGCTCGCGAAGCATCAAAGGGGAGATCGGCGGGGGTAGCAACCGGCCCTGGGCACGGGCAACACATGCCACGTACGAACATACACCCCCGAAACCACCTGCCCATTCGTTCACATGCTCCTGGACCTTACCTGTATTCATACAACATCTGCCCGTGACATCATTTGCACCAGGCATCGCCTACCTTTAGTCTGACCCAGGTGTAATCTGCCCCTGCATCTTTGCCCCGGACCCCAGTGCTCTGAAGATCACCCGCTCCCTATCATCGCACAGCCCTTGCCAGCTTCCGGCCATGACATTTCTGGCCCTGGCATCGCCTTCCATCTACCTCTGCATAAGGTCTTGGTTCCTAGACACCACACAGGGGCGCAGCTTGGTGAGTGGGACTGGGGTGAAATTGTGGGGAAATCAGATTTCCCAACAATCAGGCTGGCATATAATGTTTAAAATGCATTTCAGACTTTGTAGAGCAAAGCTTTGAACGTGCGTAGTAGTCTCACTACAGAGGCAAACAACTACGCGGCACACGCAGAGTCACTTGGCAGCGCTGCTGCATAAAGCTATTGGCATTGTAAATGACAATGCCATTTATTTATCTGTTTTCAAAACCAACACATAAATAAAAAGTTTGTCATTTACAATGCCAATAGCTCTAACTTTTCCGAATGCGAAACCATTGCATTGTAAATGCTTGTTCTATGTATGTATGTGTGTGTATATATGTATATATATATATGTATTATATTATATATATATATATATATATATATATATATATATATATATATATATATATATATGTATGTATATAATCTCTCTGAGGTACCATGTCCGTACAGTTGTGGTTGCAGATAGTGTTTCAGCCCGGTTTAATAAGAGAATAATTAACTAATACTAAGTAACCCACCTAATGATGGGTGCATTGAGTCAAGGAAAGACCTGCTTAGGGGAATTGTTCCCCATAGTAGGAAGTGGCAAAGGTTCCTATCTATTCAAGTTCATGGGATGGAAGGCATCAGGAAGACTATGTTGATACCCTTCAGGTTTGTGACTTCGTATCTAATAGTAAGGAAGGTGAGGGGGGGGGGGGTGGTCAGGCCAACAATAATTGGTCATGTCATATATAACATGGCCTTAGAGCCTTGAAGATAGCAGAACGACCTGTCATTAGATGTTAAATGTGTCTGAAGCTTTAAAGGACTTTAGTAATAGGTCCCATATCGTTGCCGTAGGTTTTTTTCCATAGGCCCCTGTGAATAGCACAACTCTATGCTAGCCCCTAGTTCTCCACCTCTTTTCTCCATGCCAGTCTTAGGCACCCCTAGTGGGATGGGTATGCTCAGACGTGAGTTCCGTGCTCTCCATGCCACTGGAATCAAGCTATCCTGGCTGATGAGGCACACCCCGAGTCTTAGGAGGGGCAGCGGATTTCCACCTCCTGGTGATGCTGCGCTTAGCTGAAATGAGAGCCACGTCTGCAAATTTGGCCTGGACTTCATGACCCTTCCTCCGTCGGTAGATGCCTATAAGGCAATTTTCAGCCTTGTGCCATGATGTCCCCCCCCCCCCCCACTACTTCCCTCGTCGCTGCTGTGACCTGGCTCTAATAATTGAGTAGGGTGGCGGCGGGAAAATCCACTATTTCGTTAAGCCTACCCCTCCAACTTCCCTTCCCAAAACAGAAACCTGCAAGAAGGTTCCTCTTTAGCTGTGCAAAGAGGCTTTCCGCGTTGCCTGTTGTTGTTTCGGCCTTCATTTTCATTTCCGCCACTCCTCCGGAGATAAGAGACCCTTACAGTCACACGTTTGCTGTTTAGTCAACGTTTGTGGGAAGCAACTTGACGGACCACAAATCTTGTGGTGGACTTCCTTCAGGACAGAAGGGTATGACGTGCACAGTGGTCGAAGGGGCGTTGGCCAATCCCACAACCCGTTATTTTCCGATAGTTTCATCCCCACGGAGTTCATTCGGCTTCCCATTCAGAATCACTCCACATTACCCTTCTTTGAGACTCAAAAGTCAATTCAAATGGATTGGGTCCCTCTGGTTCTTAGCCTGCCAGTCATTAAAAACTGACATTGCAACAGGCCCTTGTCTGGTCCTCGTGAGCTTAATGCTACAGGCAGACTCCTCGAATTTTTTTTAGGGCTCGCCTGCTGATGCGCTTCAGCGCATAGCTGGCGAAGCTCTATAGGGGCTTATCCAGTGTTTATCCACTGGCGATTCCACTGGCGATTCCTTCAAGTGCATGTGCTTTTTAGGTCATTGCGCTTGCGCAAGCCCTAAAAAGCGCGTGCACAATGCCACCAGCCGCCTGCCTGCCTGCCTGGCATTACCACATCAAAGGCAGCCCTCCGAGCGCATTTCTCACCCCCTAATTATTCACGGCCGGCCGGCAGGCACATCAAAGGCTGCTGCTGCCGTGACTCGCATTTCTCCTCCCTCCTCCCCTATCACTGCCCAGGCCGGCCGTACTTTCTCTTTACAAGGGCCCCCATTCCTGAATCACTTGAAATCTCTCCACATTATTTGCATTTTGTTAATTAAAAAAATTAACTTCAACACAGCGTTGCACATTTTTCTCGACTTCGGAAGGATGAGTCCCAATCTCATTTGTACAAAGTGTTGTAATGGGATTATTGGAGAGTTAGAGAAACGTGCTCACAAGTTACATTTTTATGCATATCATCTGAGTAAATAAACAATAGCATGGTGCCGTTTGCGTCCTTGACTTGATCTGGTTTTTATTTTTATTTTGCTATTATTCTCACAAAGGCTAAGAAGGTCTGCCTACTTTAGTATTAAGTGCTATACGTCGCATAAGCAACAGCTAACCATTCACTCACCCACGCAACGCCACTCACCCATGCAACGCCACTCACCCACGCAACGCCACTCACCCACGCAACGCCACTCACCCACGCAACGCCACTCACCCACGCAACGCCACTCACCCACGCAACGCCACTCACCCACGCAACGCCACTCACCCACGCAACACCACTCACCCACGCAACACCACTCACACACGCAACGCCACTCACACACGCAATGCCACTCACACACGCAACGCCACTCACACACGCAATGCCACTCACACACGCAACGCCACACACACACGCAACGCCACACACACACGCAACGCCACACACACACGCAACGCCACACACACACGCAACGCCACACACACACGCAACGCCACACACACATGCAACGCCACTCACACATGCAACGCCACTCACACATGCAACGCCACTCACACATGCAACGCCACTCAACCACGCAACGCCACTCACCCACGCAACGCCACTCACCCACGCAACGCCACTCAGCCACGCAACGCCACTCAGCCACGCAACGCCACTCAGCCACGCAACGCCACTCAGCCACGCAACGCCACTCAGCCACGCAACGCCACTCAGCCACGCAACGCCACTCAGCCACGCAACGCCACTCAGCCACGCAACGCCACTCAGCCACGCAACGCCACTCAGCCACGCAACGCCACTCAGCCACGCAACGCCACTCAGCCACGCAACGCCACTCAGCCACGCAACGCCACTCAGCCACGCAACGCCACTCAGCCACGCAACGCCACTCAGCCACGCAACGCCACTCAGCCACGCAACGCCACTCAGCCACGCAACGCCACTCAGCCACGCAACGCCACACACACACGCAACGCCACACACACACGCAACGCCACACACACACGCAACGCCACTCACACACGCAACGCCACTCACACACGCAACGCCACTCACACACGCAACGCCACTCACACACGCAACGCCACTCACACACGCAACGCCACTCACACACGCAACGCCACTCACACACGCAACGCCACTCACACACGCAACGCCACTCACACATGCAACGCCACTCACACATGCAACGCCACTCACACATGCAACGCCACTCACACATGCAACGCCACTCACACATGCAACGCCACTCACACATGCAACGCCACTCACACATGCAACGCCACTCACACATGCAACGCCACTCACACATGCAACGCCACTCACACACGCAACGCCACTCACACACGCAACGCCACTCACACACGCAACGCCACTCACCCACGCAACGCCGCTCACCCACGCAACGCCGCTCACCCACGCAACGCCGCTCACCCACGCAACGCCGCTCACCCACGCAACGCCGCTCACCCACGCAACGCCGCTCACCCACGCAACGCCGCTCACCCACGCAACGCCGCTCACCCACGCAACGCCGCTCACCCACGCAACGCCGCTCACCCACGCAACGCCGCTCACCCACGCAACGCCGCTCACCCACGCAACGCCGCTCAGCCACGCAACGCCGCTCATCCACGCAACGCCACTCATCCACGCAACGCCACTCATCCATATGCAAAACGAAAAATGTCAAACTCTTCTATTGCGAGACCTATTGCATTTTCAATGCTTGTTTTAACAATGACTGTACAAACGTAATGGAATTCCATCTCAAGGATGCAGGACCCGTTTACCTTTCAATTGTTTTAATCGTGCATTCTTTGATTGTGTGCTTTTTCCAGGATATTGTGTTGTAGTTTTTCTCGTGCAGCATGTTGCTCTTATATGGAGCAGAGTCTCTGTATCTCCGGGTTCTCTTTGTGAGTGGCTGTTAATCACTTGCATAATTGCAAGCTCTGGAGCGGAGGCTGCAGATCGCGTTTTTCTGAAGGTGTCAGTCAGTCACATTGGGTAATAAAAGTGCGCCGAACACTTGCTCGTCAAACACTGGACTCTACAGAACAGTGGTCACGAGCTTCAATTGAATTTGTGTTTTTAAGTTTACTTTTTAGGCCATGTCCTTCCAAAAAAAAAATGTACATAAGCCACGACTTTTGAAAATGATTCATAGCTAAACCTTTTAGCTCATGGCTTTTTTGTGTTTTTGAGTGACTGCCATCTATTATTTTATTTTACCGGTTCTTGTTTCTGTAACGTGTACATTTTTTATATTCTCCTCATGTAACGTACTTGGTTCTATTGTGAAGCGCTGTGACACCTTTGGGTAAGGTTCGCGCTATATAAAAATACATAAAAATGGCTAAACCTCTTAGGCCATGCCCGTTTTAGAGGTCTCCTACTTATTTTATCCCACTTAAAGTCATCGGTGTGCCTTCTTCTTTAGATAGGGAGAGATCTTGGTGTTAGAGCCACAGCTGCCGCCTTTGCAACTGGGAACCGCCGATTGTGCAACTGTTAACCAGGTTCGAGTCCTGGCATTGCCTCAACAGCCTGTGATTTTGGGCACATCACCTAATCTCCCCGTGCCTGATTTCGTGATTACAAGCTGCTATATGGTCTACCCAGCATGGTGTAAGTCTCGACGCTAATACGTTGTTGATTCGACACCATTGCTCATGATTGAATCGGGATGTCCTTGTGAGGGCGAGGGTACCGTACCACTAGCTGTGCGCGCCTTGCCCTCCCTAAACCTCCCGCCCGCATTCTTCTCCTAGAACGCTGTTTTTCTCACCTTTTTAATCCACCCCGTCCCCCTTGGTGGTGTCGATTACTGGTTGCCCTTAAGTGTTTTCTTCCAGTAGCCAGCTGTCAGACTTTGAACATACACTTTTATATTTTGTGGTCGCAGAAGTCTGTTGTATTTAGTGTTTTGGCTAAAAGTAGCATTTAGGGATGCTCGCTGTCGACACTACAGACAAAACGGATGTAGTCGTGTCATCATTTGATTATTTTAGTCACGAATTGCCTATGTGAATTTTTGTTAGTTTTTATTGATTAAGTTATCAAATCTGGTGGCATCGAATGAGTTTTGATTGTGGTAGCTGCTCGTTTCCTGAGAACTTGTTAAATAATGTTTAGAACCATGTACTTACATAGAGCTTTCCATGTGCGTAAATATCTGGCTGTGGGAGTTGAATGGTTGTCACAGCCACAAACTTACTCATTTATGGGTATTCAAAAGCCACATAAAGAACTTTTCATACCCTGACAGATTGGCATTTAATCCTTTAATGGGCAGGAGAAAATCCCTTTACAGAATGACATAGGAGCACCTCCAAAAATTTGAAGTCACTTTACAGTGGAAAATATATCCCATATGGAGGGGGGGGGGAGATAAACACTAGTCGTTGTGTTTGCAGTTGTTCTGTGTTTTTTCTTTTTCTCCTCTTGCTAGTAAACTTACGGGTATATTATCGTCAGGCATAAGGGAATTCAGAAAACATTTTGAAGATACACCAATGTGGTTGCGACTGAAGTAGGTTTCCAGGCTCAAGTTGCAAACATTTTGAAAAGTCTAAACCGATATCGATGTGAAGCTCTACCCATGCCAAATGGCAGATTTACGTCTGTTTTTGAGAATGGCCTAGAATTGTCGTTTAGCGGTATGCAGGGAAATGGATTGACTGGGTGACTCTGCCCCACACCTGCGCATTGTGTCTGGAGCATTCCCGCTCATGGGTATAAAGGTATGAATTTTGGTAATTCACAAACCTTCCCAGCAGTGCACCTGGAAAAGTGGGCCTAGCGCAGTTTTTCAGGCATACAACAGGGGAATGTGTTGTGACATTTGCTGTTTCCTTAATGCAGTGGTATCCCGTGGGTATAGCCCGGGCTTTAAGTGAGTCCATCCCTCTGGGTCACACACCCACCAGAAATTAAATAGTGACCTTGTAACAGGTCCCACCTGGGCCGAGTCCATTTTCTAAACTTACCAGGCAAAACGCAAATACATTTCTTGTGATTGTAAAAAACTGTTACGGTAATCCATATCTGCATTGTACTTCCTTTTACATTTCATGTTTTATGTCCTTTTCAATTCTTTAACACTGTCTTTTACGGGAAGTTTTTTTTCCTGCCCCACTCTTGTATCGTGTATCTTTGGGAGTTCTGGTTGTGGGTGCCGCTTCCAATTGAGAGTGCTGGAATTGAGGCTAAAGGCAGTGCCAGTTTCTCACAGTGGCTATCATTGGGTCATAAAGGTGTTCAGAACATGTGCTTTTCCATTCTATGGTCTCTCTGTAGTTCACACTGGGCAATGGCTGGCTGTGCCAGCTGTAATTGTGATTCTATGCAAATGTGTTTGAAGGTGGTACACTGCTGTTAAAATATTGACACAGAGAACTTTAAAAGAAAATTCAGTGCTCAGAGGTGAGTGGGTGCGTTGTGGTGTGGGCGGATGCTGAAGAGGAGGAGGAGGTGAATGGAAGTACAATAAGGAGGAGTGAGTGAAGAGGAAAGAGCCGAGGTGTGGAACATGTAGTTGGAGGATTTCAGAAAGATGCAAGAAGGAAAAGGTGCCTCTAACAGAGGCTGTAGAGAAAGTGGCATGAATGGAAGTGAAGGGCTGGTAGCGAGTGTCTCAGGTTTTGTTGTTACTCGTTTATCTCCAAACTGCAAGAAAGCATTGGCAATGCCAATTGGTCTGGCTTGCTTTAGCTGGCAGACCGTTACTTTGCGATATGCTTGGATGCTAAAGATGGAAGCTCAGAGGCATCAAAATACTGGTATTATGGCTCTTTATGGAAAACATCAGAGTCTAGTTTACATTTTTTAAGCCACAGTCTTAATTCCATAGGCCATGCCTCTTGGAAATGATTCCTAGTTACCCTTCCTAGACCACATCCCTTTGAGAGACTCCCACCCTCTTACCCCCATGTTTCTTCATCCCACTTCCATCCTTGGGAATAACCCCACATTACGGCAATGCAGCTACATTTGGAAATACAGTATTTCCCCCTACCTTTCCCCCTGGGAAAATCCCTTTCCCTACATGTCTACAATGTTCAATTTCCCTTCCCACTCTTTATGGGCAGTTACTCTAATCTTCTACCGGAATCCGGGTTTGAATGTTTCCAAGGTGGAAAGGGGTCTGAGAAGAGGTTGAGATAGTCACCCAAGTCACAAGTTGGTAGGTCTTCTCATATTCAGAAGAAAACCATGCCTTGCCTCCCCACCACCTCACACCTTCTTGCTCTGGTTTAGTGCTACGGACATGTTGGCAGCGGTGGTCGTGTAAAATTACTCACTAGCAACTCACAGATATCCTTTTGTATATGGCTTGTACCTAAATAGAACCATTTTAAACTGTAAGTGGCTTTCTGAATCATGCCCGCTATGTGTTTTTCGAATGATTGGCTGGAGGGAATCACCCAGAAACAAGAAACACAATATAGTGTTGTTTAACAAGTCTGCCAAATCGAGTACCCTCCATGTCTTAATTATCGGTCCTCGTGACCTTCTCATATTCAGAAGAAAACCATGCCTTGCCTCCCCACCACCTCACACCTTCTTGCTCTGGTTTAGTGCTACGGACATGTTGGCAGCGGTGGTCGTGTAAAATTACTCACTAGCAACTCACAGATATCCTTTTGTATATGGCTTGTACCTAAATAGAACCATTTTAAACTGTAAGTGGCTTTCTGAATCATGCCCGCTATGTGTTTTTCGAATGATTGGCTGGAGGGAATCACCCAGAAACAAGAAACACAATATAGTGTTGTTTAACAAGTCTGCCAAATCGAGTACCCTCCATGTCTTAATTATCGGTCCTCGTGACCATAGAGAATTTTCAGTCTCCCTTTTTCTTCATCTGTGAAGCTGTGTACATGTCCACACCCAAGCCCATACTTCTAAACTTGCCTTGGTTTCTTTGTTAGTTGGAGGTTCCAGTTCGGAGTGAACACGTTTTTCTCAGTTTCACTTCTGTTTGTAGGGGGTGTGGATTTGTGCCTTGAAGAAGCGTCTGCGCCCAAAACACTAGCTTATGTGAGCAATGCGGCAGTGAGACTGCGTTAGGAGACATTAATGAAGGCCATGGAGTGTTCCATGTTGTATAGCTTGAGTGCTAGCTTTCTACATGTGATATTGAAAAAAATATTTTTATTAGCGAATGGAACTAACCTCTTTTGTAAAACACTATCAAGCACGTTAAGCTTAAGCATTGCTCTGCAGATATCCGCCCCTCTTTCACTCACCTAAGGAGTTTGGCAGATTGTAGCTTGTTGCTACTGGAAGCATTGTGGGCAAGCCATGCTATGGCCTTCTGTCCTGAGTGTGGTAGGTTGGACACACTTCTGGGCTCCTGCTGCAAGTTAAGTCTGGGTCACTTTCAGTTCAACAATTTTTTTTATTTTTTTATTTTTTTTTATAAACCACGATTTACTGTACTAGCCTCACAAACCGCAATCAGTGGCATACCGTGCAGTGTTTAATGAAAACATGTGTTTTTAGCTCAAACTCCTCAAAAGGTAGCAGACCCGTTGCAGTTAAGTCAACTTTCAGTTGCTGTAGCCCTGTGTTAAGCTGGTGATAATGCTTTAACACTTTACCCAGTCTTTATTCATGCATTTAGAAAGGACGAGCTAGCGTGATTAAACTGACTTAAAGTGGGCTGCATTATTTACAATAATTAGCTTTTTGTTGTCACCTAATTAACTCAACCCTGTTAAATGATGCGAAGCAGGTTGTATAAAAAATGTTAAATGGAACTATTCTAAACACTTGAAACAACTGCTGCATTAAGAACGCTGTGTTCTCTAACTTGAAGATGCATAAAGGGTGAACCTCTACGTTTTCATGACAAAGAAGGAATTATCATTTACATCTTTAAACTACATTTAAAGGTGCAAGAGCTTAATATTACTGCTCTGGACCTCTTAGTATTTTTGAGGAAATTAACAGCATGTTGTCAGGATTCTCGCTGTTTTAAAGTCTTAATACTCTCGAAAAGAAGACTCGAGTTACTAGTTAACATTTAAAATGATCTGGGACTTGCACTATTACCTTTTTGTTGAAATCTGCCTCTCATGCAGCGGCTGGTGGATTATGTTGCAAGTGAGGGAAAACATAATTACGCTGGAATAACATAGGAATTGTGTAATTCTAAAGGCCATGCATATAGGTTTTTATTTAGTAGCAAGTGTTCTAATGGGGGCTATTGGGTAGACGTTCGGCATATGCTAGCAGTAGAGTTAGTCTCCAAAATCAAACCAGTTTTACTGCATTAGTCCTCCTAATCCTGTTATTGGCAGACAAACCCCTACAAAATCTAACTGCAGGTCAGTATTAGTTTTCTAATCACTGGGCAATCGTATTGCTATATTAGAACCTACCAATGGAGCACAGACAAGTTAGTTTGTTTAGTAATCTGTTTCCAACTCTCATAGCTCAAACTATCATATAGGTACCAGGCAATGTATGAATAATTTATATATTTTAAAGACTATCCTCAAATGTGCTAGAATATTGTCATCTTCCTGTTTCAACCCCTGTGTAAGGATTTACCCTTGGGTCTTCATCAGGACAGATGCCTTAATGTGGAGGTTGTATTTCATAGTTGGTGGTGCTAAACAGTCACTAAATAGGAAGGTACATGGAGTTTATAAATTGTGCGGTGAATACGTTGGTGGCTGCCTCCCAGAACGGAATGGGTCGGCTTGTATAGTGGTTTGAAGAGTTGGGCAGCAGACATGCATGCCAAGGGCTAATGGAGGGAGTGATGATAATCGTGGTCCAGTTCAGTCCTTGCTGTCCAGCCTGCAGCTTGCTTTTCCAGTAGTCTCATCGGCTCCGAACTACTCCCTGTGGCATGCATTTCTCATGGCATCTCAGAGTATGGCCCATGCCAGTGTGGTCATTCTAGGACCTGCAGGCAGCACTGTCTGTCCTCTGGCTATCACTGCCACAGACAGTGATCGCACAGCTACCTTCTATAACCACCTCTTTCATTGCTCTTCTGTCTGGCTGTGTTTATTCAGGACTAGCTCTCCTTGCATTTCACTTCCATATGCTCTTTTCTCCCATCCCTTCATTCTTCTCATATTTCCCCTCTTGCTTTTTCTGTTCTTTCGCCTTCCCTCGATTTTAACAGCTGTACTTTCCGTCCACCTGCTCTTCCTGTGTCTGGTGGCTTAGTGGGCTAATGCATCCACTGTCGGATCCTGTGTTTGACCAAATGGTCACAGGTCCACTTAGCCTTTCATCTTTCTGAGGTCGATTACATGAGTACCATTGAGTTGGCTAACAATAAACCTCTGTTATTCAACGCCAAGATACCCTTCCGGGTGAACATGCGCTTTATAAATGCACATGTTAGTTTTTTCCCTGTATATTTTCCATCCATGTATCCCTTTCTCTGTAATCTTCCCTTCAGTCATTGGTCTTCGAGTAACACTTTACTGTATCACTGTGTGTTATATTTTTATGCCTCTGCTGCCTGACATGGTTCTGTTCTGTGAGGAACGGAAGCTTGAGCTAGTGCTTCCATGCTGGACTTGCTTGAGAGGAAGTGAAGTCTGCTGCATGCGTTGTGTATGTTCTGTGTAAGTGAGGGAAGCTTGAAGTCCTGCTGTAGGGGGATGGGAGGCGAGGCACTGGTGTGGGTGGTCGCACTATATCGTGCAAGGTTTTCACTGTCTTGAGAGGGAGCGAAGCTTGCACTGCAGCTGTCTGTGTTTGCCTATGTTCTGTGTATTTGAGGGAAGCTTGCCGTCTTGCTGGACTTGGTGTGTGTGTGCGTGCACTGCAGCAAGCTAAGTTTTCACTGTTATTTATAAGGACACCCTGCACTGCCCCCTGCTCTGTACCTGTTTATATTTGAGAGCCTTGCACTACTAATGTCCCAGCTCTACCTTTGTTGTTTGTAAGTGAAGCTTGGTAAAAACCGTTCCAGTATGCAAAAGCAAACCGTTTGGTTTTGCAAGTGCTTTTTTAATAGGCTTTGCTTTCAATAGATTGTACATGTAGCTTTAGGTATCTCTTATGCATGGGAGTAGTGCTGATCTCACTTAAAGGCTGTCCTTGTAAAATGTCTCAAACCTAGCACACAAGTCATTAACTCGTGTGCTATAAATAATTATTAGTATTTCATGAAACACTGTCCAGAGAAATCAAGAGCAGCTATTTTATTGTCCTTGGAAGGTGAAATGATTTTCATGACCCTGAAGAAGTTCCCGTTCTGTGACCTGAAAAGCTGGATACATCTCCACATTGGCATCTTAATCCGTTTATCAGACTCTGTTGGCAAAGTTAGCGCTGCTTTCACATTTATTTTAAATTTCCTGTTTTACCGCTCTGCATTGTTTCAATGTATCGTTCGAATGCTTCTACATTGCTTTAAGGTTTTCCAATGTGAGTATAAAGATTTTTTTATTTGTATTTTTTTTTTTTACCTGCTCATCTCTGTTGTCCCGCCCCTGCCAACCGTCCTCGAGGTCCCGTGGTATTAGTGACAGGTGTAGGCTTACCGTTTCTAAGAAATGTTTTTCACTGTTGAACTTTGTTGACTTTCTTTTTTCCCCTTAGAAGCATAAATTCCACTGCGCGCGGCCCCTAAGCTTCTCTAGTACGTGCAGCTGTAGAAAAACCTTACATAATGCTGGGCATATTTAAACCCACGAAGGCTTTTAAATGAGCTATGCAATCGAACCCTTGAAAGAACAAGCATTTGCAATGCAATAGGTCTTGCAATCGTGAGATTTTGAGCTCTTGGCATTGTAAATGTCCATGCCTTTTTTTTTGTGTTTAAAATAAAAAAACCTGCAATAATAGGACATTGTCATTTACAATACCAGTAGGTGAAAATTTCCAAAATGTGAGATCTATTGGATTGCAGATGCTTGTTGTTTACAAGCGCCCCATGTTAAGCTTTTGCGTTAATAGAGGCCACGCCCCTGAAAGCGCGATATGGGGCGCGTTTACCAAAAAAGCATTTGTTTGTCAAGTTGACAAACAAATGCTTTTTGTTTTGTAAAAGTGCCCAGTGAAAGTGCACATGGCACGCTGAATGTTGCAGGAAATCATGTGGCGCCTGCAGTAGGAGAAACCATTAAAGAAAATAGTGTTTACAGAGTAAATAATACGTACCTTGTAACAACTGAAGTAAAAGGGCCGGTTCTCATGGGAGGTTACAAATGAAGATAAGGCGGTACTAAGGAGAGACTAACAAGCCTATTAACGAATCGGAAGCCAGCATTTAGGAGGGACCATGACAAATATGGGCAGAGAGTTTGCGGAACTTCAAGTCCATATTCCAATATAGCATGGCTCTCAGAGCTGCGCATGTGCTGCCCAGACTCGACTTCAAAAAAGAGGGGCAGGGTAAATTTCCGTTGAAACATTTTTATTTTTTTTAAAAAGTCATCGTTTTTATCTCTAAATTTGGTATAATTCTGCGCAGTCAAGATCTTGCTTGTTCAGTGGACTATTACATCCATTGCAGGACTTGGATTGTTCAACTAGTTGCAAGTTCTAATACCACAGCTTTGCTGCTTTTGTTTGTTTCCTGTTTTCTTTTCTTTTTTTATTAAAAATCTTTTATTGGCATTTTTATGATGTACATTGCAATAATATGATATTTGCACGTTACAAGGATCACTTCTAGGTTTGACATTGTTACAGGTAAAGTGTCATGCATTGCCACTGAAGTTTATCTTGGCCTTCTGGAACCTGTTTATATATTTTAACAGAGAAATACTCAATTTTAGGAACTTCACAGTGCACACTAGCATTCATAAAAAATGCAGACATTCAATTTTTCAATGATCATTGTCACCCTGGGCCTCTTAGACAACACTTCTTGTTCTTTGGACCCCTATTTAACCCAGAGAGCTCTGTGCAATAATTTAAACATCTCTACGTACTCCACCACTATCCATATCTTTTCCTCAGTGGCCAGCATCAAATACACCCCCAAAGGCTTCTTCATGCCCACGTAGGGCAACTTCCCAACCATCAATTCTTTACTCTCCTTATTCCCTGTTGTTTCAACCTGTCCTCTCTTTGAATTTTCGATGCCAGCACCGCCTCCTAGATTGTCCGCAGAGGTACCTGGTTGATCCTTGGCCCCTCCACGCCTCTGTTCCCTGGAGGTTCGCCAGCCACTAATGCCTTACCAAGACCATCAACCTGTCTGGCTCTTACCTGTCACATGCCAACCGGCATCTGCTCGCCCATGTATACCCCTGTCACTTTACATACAAGCCCTTTTGCAACCTTCCACCACCACTCTCCAGCTCCACCAATGCATCCACAACTTGTAAAATCCATATTAGGGGCATGTGCCTCCACCCGTCTTGGCTTACCAATTATCCAGGTTGGTGCCTGCTCCGAAACCTGCTGCCTAGCCAGCTGACCACCTCTCCTTCAGGATTGCATACTGCTGGACACCATCTGCTCCCCGATAGTAACCTGAAACACACTATGCACAGAAAGGTTAACCGACCTTCCCCTCCCCAGGGATTTTGACTGCCACCAGCTCTGTTCGCCTCCATAGGTGCCTTAATCTCCGCAATCAATCTCTCCTTTCTCCAAACCTTCCTCGTCCTAACCTAGAACGGCCTGTGCCACATGGGTACTGCCATTGCTGCCTTGTCATGTTTGTGCGTATTGCAGTAGGGTCCAAACTGTCCTGGGCCACTGCAGGCACTCCTAAGGGTTATACTGAAGCAGGCCACCTCGACCCGTACCTCTGCTTGCAGGAGGCCATCCTTAGCCTTCCTGCATGCTGCACCAATGAGGCCCTTCTTCTGCCAGTGACCACCCTGGCCGCACCGTGTACTGGCTTCACTTTTTTTTCTTGGGGCATCCATTCTGCACTGTGCCTCCCTGAGTATGCCATTGTGTCAAACTCTGTGATCTGAAAGGAAAACACTAGGTCTGGTGTCCCGGTCCCAATTAGCAAAAACCTAACCCCGATTGACGCTCCACCACCTACCCTACCCTGGGCACCTGCAAACAGTCTGCCGCCTGGCTCACCTCACTCTGTGCTGCCCTCAAAAGCTTCACCTACCTCTCCTTCCATTGTCGTCCCCCACCCCTTCTGAGTAGCTGCTGCTGTCCCCTTCCTCTTCCAGGAGTAGGTCCGCTGAGGCTGACTTAACTCTTCTGAACAAAGACCAAAGAACAAACCCCGCCAGTGGATAGTGTGGTCCCAAGTCTGGGATCCTAGTGTACATGGGGTGATAAACCTAGAGGTTGGTACTGCACATTACAAAATTAACATAAATCAATTATTTGTAAGAGACAGTTTTTAGCAAATATATAAGTATTTTTATTTTAGTGTAGAAAGCATTTATGTACATCCATAACACATAATTATTTTATAAATATAATACACATAATCAATTTGAAAGCGAATAAAAAGTGGCAAAATTACATACTTATTTCGAACCTACCCAGTAACATTTTCATACTTCAATCATACTATCATTCTTTCAGTTTTTCAAAACCTAATCCTACCTAAAAATCAAACATTCCACTCTCATTCTTCAATCAATACAGGTTGTTCTGTTGTATGCCACACAAAGATGGTCAATATGTGGCATAGAGCAGAATATTGTTCCAGACAATTGATCTTATCACGGCATCTAATCGATACTCTATAATGTGTCGTATTTCTGGAACCACGGGCCGACGCGCGTTTCGGTGAATGGCCGGGTGGGCCACACCTTCATCAGGGCTGGGAAATGTTGACTGGGCGAGAACAGGATAGTAGTCTAAAAATAAAACACAATGCCTTAGTATGTATCTACATCACAGTCCAATTTATCAAGGCATTTCTCATTCTAATGAATTTCTCTTTTCCAACATCGATAAAATTTGAGCACATAATTGTCTTTTTTCTGCTCATGTTTTATATATTTGTCACAATGACAGCGTGCAGTACCAAACAAAACTAGGGCCACTCCCTAAGTTAGTCTCCCACAAGGTGAGATCTATAAGAGGCAATTTGGATAACCTCGGCTGAGCAACCAAAAAGAGAGCATTTAAACAGTTTTAACATCTTTCATAACTTCCATTTACTCACATTGTATACCATACTCATTCTCGAACACATGTTGACCAAACACAAGAGTATTAGGGTTATTGTACTACAAGTTCGTAGTTCAGAAAAGCGACGTTTAAGGGCCAGACTTTTAGCATCTCTAGGACCTAACGTGTCTAGGATATAACATAAAGTAAAGTAGGTGGCAACAACTAACAACCGGATAGGATCGAAACTAATCAATTTAGCTGCATATTAATGCCCAAATGGGCATAATTTACCTATTAATGGTTTTTGTTTTAAAAAACAATACAAAGGCTAATGGCATGGTCTAGGTTTCAAATTTACCTGCAATAGTCCGAAACGGATTCCTTAGAGCAAAGGGCGCATAGAATGTTTTTTCACCCCTATTTCCGCAATGCAGGACACTGTTAGATGACAAAAATGCTTTCCGTTTATAAATTATCCTCATTGGTTAATTCCTACCAGGCTGTCAGTATGTTTTTAGTTCCATTACCTGAGTCTTTAAATTTATTTTATCAAAGATAGGATTCCACTACACTCGAATTTATAGATGGGAAAATGGCCTGAGGATTGCTACACAGTGCAAGTTTTTTCCTCTTCCCCCGGAACATCAGGCATGAGTCCCTAGGGTAAAAGGATATTATAATAAATATACATACTAGCCATTATTAACCTAATGCGGAGATGCCATTATTTTATAATTTATACACACCGTGAATATTGAATCAGGGGCGGCTAGTCAGGACAAATCTGCATCACCCAACACAGCTGGCATATATCCGCCTAATGAAAAACAGTGATTTAATAAATCAGGCGTGCTGGCGCATTTTGTTTAGAGAGACCATACCATCAAATAATCACACTTACTTAACTTGGAGGGCACGCTGTCCGTAGTTTAAATTCTGTTGATTTTACTGGACTGATAAATATCACTAGTTGCCTTAATTAATTCGTCCTTGCACGAAGCTGCCTAATGTTTAAAAATAGAAACAAAAGGTAGAGGCAGAGTGAGGAAAGCCTCTACGCGCATTTTACTTATTAAAGACCGGCGACTAGGAAAAAGAGCACTTACTCAGGATTCCTGACCAAACGTCCTACGTTGGAGTTCTGTTGCAGGCGCGCTTAGTCTGGAGGTCTTTAGGGGGAGCCGCCTAGGGTTTAAAAGTGAAGAAAGGCAGGATGAAAGAACCTTCTTTGCGCATTCTAATTTGGCGTCAGCGGGGATCCTCAACAAAGCGTACTTACTCGGTGTTCTTGGCAGGGAGTCCATAGATGGGGTTCCGTCGATTGACCCACGCGACCTATCCTCGAACGGGGCAGGACTCGCAAGGGCACTAAGCCTACTCGGGTTTAAATAGCCCAAGTTCCCGCGCCGAACAGGCAATCAATCAGCTGCTTGCGGGTTGGGCGGTCAAAGACGGACTAGGTGATAACTTGCAGATAGGGCGGTCAAAGACGGACTAAGTGAGTTGTCCGTGGCTCCGGGGCGGCCATCTTATAGTGGGAATCAGTGGCTGGTATTATATTGCTGTAATCACCGATTTTAGATGTCATTTCATTTATATTCATTATAAGCATTTTTAGTATAGTCATATTTAGCTTGTAATATCGGTAAATTGTCTAGTTTTAAACCCATTATTTCAATTTTAGTCCGCCCTCCAGATTATGATGGAAGTATCAACATATTAATTTTAGTGCATTTTAAACGCACTAATAAGGTGCCACGGATGCAAATGATGAGTCTCTCAAAAAAGTCCGCCATGCAGATTAAGATGGGAGTGCCAACATGTTAATTTTAGTGCATTCTACACGCACTTATAAAGTGCTACGGGTACAAATGATAAACCTAACCAACAGGTCACTAGGCTGTCATCCTCATAGATTTGGCGATATTCATAGACGTTAATGGCATTATGGATATAGTACATCGACCTATTTATAAGGTCACTTTGTTATTGCTCTTAGGAAGGTAAACCAATCCCTATAGTTTAATTCAAGATGCGGTATTCTATGTATATTGTAGTTAGCTGTTCACCACTAAACCCTTAAATTAATTATCCAGGACGCGACAGTTACTTCATAGTCCTTTACATCTTGGTTATGTAAAGAGATATTTTTTCTCGCATTTTTTACATGAACGCCTGATGCCAAGGGCATTCTTCGTTGTGTCCTCTGTTTACAGTATCCAAGTAGAAAATCCAGAACACCTCCCGTTTTTTTCTCAGACCTTTGGGGTCAGTGCCTGGGTCCGCTTTTATTTTTTCTAGGATGAACCAACGTAGATCATGTTCACTGTGCTCTTTTTCAAGCCAGTGTGTGACCAAGGGAGCCGTGGTTTTTTCGTTCCTGATGTTCGATTTGTGTTCCCCTATTCGCGTCCTACATTCTCTGCCCGTCTCCCCAACATATGGGAGGTTGCATGGGCACAGGATTAGATAGACGATATTGCTTGTGCGACAGTTTGTCATGGTTCCATTCCGTCGCACAGATATCGTACGGTCGTTGGTACTGACTGTCTCTCCAACAATAGCTTGAGGACAAATGTGGCAGGTCCCACATTTATGGTTTCCATATATCGGTTCAAGTCCAGTCATAGAGGTTTGAGTATTTTCCAGTGTTTCCTTGAATTTCCCCCTGACCAGGTGGTTCTTTAGGTTGGGATTTTTTCTGAAAGCAAAAATCGGTCGGGTTAGATGTGGTTTCTCCTTTTCTGCATTCAAAATATGCCAACTGGAATTGACGGCTTGTCTTATCTTATGGTTCATTTCCGAGTGGCGAGTTATACATACAAGCTGGTTGGTTTTCTCAGGGTTTCTTGGTATGAACATAGCCTCTCTGTTGGTGTATCTGGCCCGTTTAAAGGACTGTTTGATCAGCCTGGCTGGATAGCCTCGAAATCGAAGTTTCTCCTGCAGGATATCCGCTTGGGCCAGGAAATCGTGCATATCCGAGCAATTCCTCCTAATACGCAAAAATTGGCTGTAGGGGATACTATCCCTCTGGTTCCGCGGATGAAAGCTGGAATACTGGAGTAAGGTGTTTCGAGCCGTAGGTTTTGTGTATAGTGATACTTTAATGGCTTTTTTGTCATTTTCAATCCAGATATCCAGAAATTCAATTTTAACGGTGCTGGTGTGGCTGGTAAATCTCAAATTAACATCAGCTAAGTTCAGCCATTGGATGAATTCAGAAAGTTGTTCTTCCGTCCCCCTCCAAATGAAGAAGATGTCGTCAATGAACCGTTTCCAGTTCATGACGTTCTCAAAGAAGGGGGCCAGTTCATTGAAGATGTTAATTTTTTCGAATTCACTCTTCTGCCTGACAATCTGCTGGCAACAACCCAGATGGCCCCCACACCCTTTCAATGCTATCTTCTTCCACCCCCCACCTCATCACAACTCCATTCAGCATTGCCACGACAGCAGAGGTCGGATCCCTGCTCTTACCTGGGGCTCTAGTGGGGCTAGTAGCCATCTTCCGTCCGTCCCTCGGACCGTGCCACCACACTCTATCACCCCACACCTGGACATCTTCTCCTATTGTGCCACCGCGCCCTGCGGGGGCCTGTCAAGCCGACCTTTCTTTTCCAGTGAAGCCACCAGCCACCATGTGTGCCCCAATCCCTCCTCCAGTGCCTGAGCGCTTGTCCCTGTGACATGCTGCTGCTTCTGCAGCACTCCCTGCGTGTCCTGCTGAGCCACGCCTTCACTCCTCATGCCCCGTCCACTCATTCCTCATGTTTATGGAGGACGCAGGCCCCGTCTAAGCTATTGCTGTGCCTTCCTTCTGTATCTCCACGGGAGCTGGCGTCGCGCTGCATGTCTTCCTCACTCCACCGCTCCCTTCATTCAGCCTACACGGGAGCCACCACCACTTGGCCCGCTCGGGCCAGATGCCGTGTGATCACGACCTTGTTTTTGGGGCCTCTCTCTGCACTGGGGAAGCGGCCTGTGTCACTGCCTCGCCTGTTGACTCACACAATGGGGAACATGCCCACTATGCAGCCGCCACTCTTTCTGAGGCCCAGCGTGTTGGCCAGCCAGAGCCTGCCTCAGCACCAGCCATCAAATCTAGACGCCCTACTTTGCGCAGCATGTGCAACACCATGGCAACCCTGTCTTCCCCCTGCTCTGCCGTAACGCACCCCTTACGGACGTTCTCACAACTCTACACCCCTTTTTACCACACCCTATCAGCTACCTGGTCACCTAGGTTAAAATGGCAGTTTATAGCCCAACCGACCCAGGGCTATAAAGGAGCACTAACCAAAGATCCCAAATCTAGCAGAGTTTCATAATGTACCACCTCTCCCAGTAATCTCGGGGGGCAACCTACCCCCTCGTCGGCTGCCCCCCAAGCACCTATAAACCCCCATTATTGATGCACACATTGCATCCTTTATTTCATTTAATGCTGAGAATATTCTGTTACACCCTGTGAAATATAGTTAAACGCGTAAAGCCTCAGTTTGTTGACCTTCTTAGAGATTAGTGCTAACCCCCCTAAAATGACTGAATGGATGTTCAACCTCCATCTTCAGCCACATAATTTGAATAACATATTTTTCATAATGTGTGCGTGGAGGAAGTGCTCACAACTTCCTTACTTGTGGCACCTGCTTCCCTGTCTTTAACGTGGCATAGTACTTCTTTCTTCATTTGTTCAACATTCTGTTGCAACCTACTTTGAACCCTTCTTAGGTGGCTCTATGTCTTTAGGCTACGGCATGCAGTGTGTTGTGTTAACATTCCCAGACCTATAGGTGCCGTCTGTGGAATAGCAGTGCCTGGTTAGTAATTTTACAAGGCCCTTCTCGCATGTTGTTGGTAAATGCTTGTAAGAGTTAAGAGGGTCTCATGCAGGTGAGCAGAAGCCAAGTGATAAGATGAATAGGGTGGACGTAGATTTTCATACTGATAAAGATGGCCCCCATGCGGGTATTTAACTAGAGTTTGATTTGCAGCGATGAGTCAGATCTACCCTCCCTGTCAAAATGAGTTTACTTCCCATTGTTTCGCCCCACGATTGCCTCTATCCTCAACTATTGACGCTTCACTCCAAGTGGCTTGTATTCTCTAGTGCAGTGGTTCTTAACCTGGTCCGGGGACCCCGAAAGACCACAAAGCCTACTCACGGGGGTTCACAACTGCTTAGAAAATTTAATATTAACAAATTAAAAAAAAGTGTATAAATAAGGAAGTAAAATTAAATGTTCTCTAAATGTGAAGGAATATGAAAGTTGAGGCTCCCACTTTCCTATTAAAATTTTGATAACATTTTTTTAAAATATTTGTTATTAAATGTAATAAAATATTTCACCATTTGGGCATTTGTTTGAATGCTTATTTCTGTTTGTTTACGTACAAATCAAATAAAATGTTTGGGCCAGGGTCTCCAGCTTCCAGTAATGGGTGTCCCTGTATTCCAGTAACTCAGTGGGGGTCCCCAGGTTTCAATAATGATTAAGTGGGGGTCCACAGAAGTCAAAAGGTTAAGAACCACTATTCTGGTGGGCCCAGTAGCAAGAGCTACTAGGCCCATCTGCTCTGACTGTAACAAAGTAGGTAATCCTGCGAGTCTGGGAATACCGTATGTTCCGAGAAGCTGAAATAACCAGGTGAAAACCTGCCGGGAAGAACCAGGGGAATCAGATTCTACTAGTTATGCCCCATTCCCCAGTAGATCCTCAGGATCCAAATCGTATTGGGCATTTTTTGGGGGGGTTAGTGGCAGAATTGCAGACTTACATCACCCAGTTGTTCATACTAAGTGGGTAGCTTTAAAAAACATACAACTAGGGGTATGCACATTTTTGGGTGAGATGTCATGACATTTTGTACAGTAAAAATTTTAGAGTGAACTTTCCTGTGCAAGTATCATGCAGGACGTTTTCAAACAAGAGAATAGTTCTCGTTGAAAAAAAACAAATATATATATATATTATATATTTTTAAATCACTCCTCCTTTAGTGAGACTTTTCAGCCTAAATCAGTCTCCTAGGGCTGAAAATTGTATGAAATTGTTAGTTACAATTTTGCTTAATGCAAAATTCTGGCAGTTTTTAAATTCAAGTGTCGTCTTTTCAATTTTGCCCAGGCCTACTTTCAACCCACCTTGTCTCTAAGATTCTAGCGGCTTCCTGTAAAATCCACTGGGCCCTCCTACTTCCTCAGTAATTGATAGCCAGCGTATTGAAATTTAGCAAGTGTATCTTTCCACTACAAGCAGTTCATTGTAAAGTGAGTAAGTACCCCTTCTCGCTCTGTAATGTAATGTTGGAGGCTTCTTTCTTCCTTGTGAGATGACCGGAAATACCACTATTGCTGCTGCCGTGTGTAGGCCAGCATTGTGATGCTTTAGGGAGAATGTATGTTTAATTTCTGCCTTGGTTCTCACATAATCCATGTGAAATAAAAAGAAAGGGACCTGCCTTGTGTGCCCATCTGTAGTAACACATGCTGCACTGCATGCCTTAAGGTATTGGATTGGGTTGGAATCTCACATCTTCAGGCCTGATAGAGCACAATTCAAACTATAAAGCCACTTGTTTTCATTTGCAAGGAGAGGATGAAGACATCCTAGCTGTCTGTCTGGCAAGTAGGTGGGATAATGCTGATGAGAGTAGATAGATTGGCACATGCTGATGCAGGCTTTCTAGCTAGGTTATGTTGCACCGGGTTGATTCCCATGCTGTGACAGAGCTTCTCTGGCTGGTGTTCCTTTTGTATGACACAGCTTGTTTCTGTCTAGCGAGGCTCAATGGCTGAGGTTGTGCATTCACCAGTATTGAAACTGGCTTGGTGGATCCCTAGGGGATCACCTTATTGCGTTATCTGGAGCCAAGACCTTGTGTTTCGTACAAATAGACCAATAGTACTCCAGAGTAACTTTGTCTTGTTTTACTTTTGGTGAGTAAATTATAATCCATCCCCCTATCACAGTTAAAAATCCCTTTGGGGATTTTGTATCAAATTCTAAATGTCTTTGGTCCTGTAATGTGGTCAGTGCCCTGTTTTATAACGCCGGAGGCACCCAATAAGGGGGCATGTTATCAGTAATGAGAGATTCACCATGCCCATCTCTTGAGTATTGTTTGCCACACAGGCTGGTGTTAGATAATCTGATTTTACGTTTCATTTTGTTTGAAACCGTGCATTCTCCTCTCATCACTACATCGCATTCTTGGTTATGTAAGTGCTCTATTTCTTCGTTTTTGAGATTTAGTTTAATCTTTCTGTGGTTTGATTCAGCTCTAGCACCTTCATATTATTCTTCTGCAATGATTTCTTCTGTGTCTTCACATGTTCTTGGTTGTCTATCTTACTACATGTGCTAGCTCCATATCTTTTTATCTGTGTCACGTTTGGCAACGTTTCGTTGGAATACCCCCACAAAGTGTTGTGCTGTATCCCACACTGACTAAGTATTTTCTTAATCAGCATCCGCTGATGCTTAATATATTCAGAGACCTGATCTGTACTTTGCCATCTTGAGATGCACTGGTCTGTTAAATGGTTTTGTACCTGGTATCATTTCTTTTGCAGTACTTTCGTTAAAAGTGGCATACACAGTTCTGTAAATCTAAATGCAAGTCCCTGGATGCATCTTTGGAAGTTGAAGAGCAAGACCTGCTTGGGCCATGGCCCCATAGTACTCGTGCTCCACACACTCTTGCTTTCACACTCCCTCACACTCTCACTATTACCATTACACTCACTGGCTCACTCTTAACCTCTCCCTCATAGTGGATCACTCCCATTTAAAGATTCTCCATAAGGTAGCAATTGCTCAACAAGATTTGGCATTACTCTTAAAGAGAAAATTGAATGGGGAACATATTTAAGAGAACAAAGAAACCTAAAGCTTAGTTGAGTCTTCCTCCAGAGATTTCCCTGTCCTGTGCTTGGGATTGTTCCCTGGTAGAGGCCCAGCCCTACCAAGTGTGTCCAACATTGCCCCTTGAAGTCCGCTGCTGCACTAACTATTCCAATTAAACATAGACCATGTAAATTTCTTCTCTTTTAAGCGAAGATTTGTTTTGTGTGGCTTTTCTAGTGTCTGGCATGCCTCAAACCCTCGAAGATTAACTTTTGGAGTTCTAAACAGCTATGATCATCAAACAAACCATCAGTAAAGAGGGAGGAGTGTGGTTGTCTTGGCACCATAAAAAGATGGTGTAAATCTACAATAGCATGAGTGCGTTATAAAACGCTCTATTCCACACAGGAAGTGCCCCTATTGACTGGCTTACTCTTCTCCTAAGCCAGTCTCTACCCATCTCCATTCCCTTGTCGAAGTAAAATCGTTCTCAGGTAATTCTTGGGAGGCTTCTGGAGGAGCATTTAAGTAGTGATCACTGGAGTGTCTGGCAACAGATTTAGAGAACGCACGCTTGGCTACACAACTGATGGCCTTCTTATACTTTCTTAACATAAACATATGATTAATACACAGCCAGTGAGGCCACAATGTAGCAGTTTAAGAAATCAAATATCTTTGACAGATGTTGATCATCCATTAATCCTACAAGTCCATCATCTATCATAAGCTCATACTTAATTAGGCAGTTTACATCAGCCATGGTAGCAGGACACCTCCATATTTGGATATCCATTTGTACCTAATGGGCTTGCTTACCTGTCTACCTACTAATTTACAGCAAGGCTTACCTGACCCCAGTGTTCTAGGTCATTGATGCTTAACCTTTTGACTTAAGTAGACCCACACATAATCATTATTGGAATCCAGGGACCCCGCCCCCCCCATAAGCCATTTTTTGAATCCAGGGACGCCAACCTAATGAGTTTAAATGATTTTAACCATAAAACAATTCACACAAAATATGTATATATAAGCATTCATCCAGCAAATAAACAAATGATGAATCATTTTATTTAATTCACCAACACATATATTTTAAAAAATGTAATAGAAAGGTTGGAGATTTTCAAATTCCAACTGAGGCCGCCAACCATCCATACTGTATTCTGTTTGACTGCTCCAATGAATTAATATGAAGATATTAATTTACTTTTTGGACCCCAATTTAAAATGTCTTTCCATTTACAGAACTTTTTGAAAGATTCAATTTTACATTTTGCTTCTTTATTTATACCTTATTAATCTGTTCATATTATTTAACTTTCTAAGCAGTCATGGACCCCATGAGTGGGTGTTGCGAACCACACAGTGGTCCCTGGACGACCGGTTAAGAACCACTGGTCTAGGTCTCGTTTTAGCCTCTCGGAGAGGCCTTTCTTCCCTAATTTCGGAGTCTCATTATTGTGACACTAACCTCAGCGCCTGCATGTTCTTACGTCATATATCCCTTAGGCATGCGAAGCTCCACTGTCCTAGTTATGACCTCCGCTTTGTACGTACTATTGCTATTGGCTGCTCCTTGTGAGCTATGTTTGCAAGCGCGCTTTAGCAACTGTATCTGAAACAACCCTTACAGCACCACTCCTAGCAAAACCACAACGCCCTATGCGCCTTATTTTCTCCTAAATACCAATCAACCCCATAAAAAATACGGTTTCTCTTTCTTTATCTCTGTCTGACGCTGATTCCATGGTCTGGTGCTTACTGGGTTTTCCTTAAATATAATGTATGGGGAAAACCGTGTTGCAGTCCTGTAATATTCTTAGAGGTTCTGTGTACATCCTTGAGAATACAGGTAGAAGACACCGGATCCATCATTAAGTGATGGTAATGGATAGGGTATATGTTTTTTAATGCAGTAGAGTGAAATTCTGCCTGTTGGTGGGGGATTACAAATTAGTCCAAGGGTTAACTCAATCTCTGGTGAATTACTGAATGCTGCAAAATGGATGCTCTATCGCTGACTAGTGTGGATAATCTACAGATTATCTCTGAAAAGGTAAGTACCATAGGTGTTGGATCTGAAGCTTTGACTGGGGCATAGGTATGAGGAAACCAATTCATGCTTGCATCAGTGATGGGCTTCTTTTGCCTGCCTTGGTCCAGCACATCATCTTGACCCACCTCTAAGGGCAGCTCTCTCCCGCTTTGGCACTTCCGAACAGTGCTTCTCCCTTCAGTTGCCATAGCCAGCCCTGTGCTGATTAATCCGGTCTCTCATGCAGCTAATGACTGATGGAGCAGGGCATCTCGGTATACAGCCCACTCAAACGTTTTCTGTGCCGAACTCTCATTCCATAGTTTCTCGAGCTTAGTCAGTAATCTTATTTATCATTTACATGCCCTCCAGAGTCACTGAGGAGTCTGACGGCATGCAGCTGCAGCATAGCGACCATTTACCTGCTTCTCTAGACCAAAATCTCAGAGGTGCTGGCACCTTCTCTAAATCTTGAAGTTTATTGCAAGTGTTTCTCTCTTGCCTGTGACAAGAACTCACTGATGAATACCACAAGGTCTAATCTCACATACTGAGTACAGATTTGCACAATCAATGCGAGCCTGGAGAGTGAAGATGGGAGCATCATATATATATGTGTTACTTGTTTCTACTTATTCGTATTTTCTTTGCTGCTTATTCCTGTTCTCAGATCAGCGCAGGTCTTATTAACTGAGATTAAGTGATGGCATGGTTGGGTAAGATCAAAAGGTCTTTTGGCACATAGGTCAACTCACAGGGCTTGGTCAGGGTATACCCACCCAAAAGCAATCTTTGCAAATAAATCTTTAATCTCATTACTGGCGTCATCCAGGTGTGCTTAAGAGCCGTTTAACAACACAAACTCCATAAGACATTATAATCTCTGCATAAGTGTCCTTTTTAGTTGGGATGAGAGATAATTGTTGATTTGGCAAAATATATGCATATGCGGTGGTTCAATAAAGTTTGGTCTCTTAAAACAGAAAGAAGTAGAATGGCTTTAAAATGATACTGCTGGGTGAATGCAAGAGCCTAAGGTTGGTCCAGACATTGACTTGTGTTCTCTCGCTCTTCTTTCATCCAGGGGCCATGATGTTCACATTTTAGGTCTGACTTAACACACATGTACCTGCTTGACCTATTGCTACCAGATCTTTAAACTCTGTTCTGAAAGAGTGGCCTTTAGATCCACCTAGAGGAGTAGTTCTCTCTCATGTCATGCTACTTTTTGCCTGCTGGAGAATCGAGCTTTGGCTATGTCTAAAGGTGTGGCTTTAATATGCCCACACAGGCATGCACACATTTTGTTTGCATACTTTAGTACATTAAAGTCACACCCTTTGACTTTGCCAGTGCTTGTTGTGCTTCAACTGACTATTTGTACTTAGACTGTATTTGGGCTCAGCTACTGGAAGCCTCGTCAGTCCTCAGTTGCGAGTCTGGTGGGCCAGCCATTTATTGCTGCTGGTCATTCACGCAATACCTAGTTTCAGGAACTGACTGACCAAGTACATTTGAGGGCTACCCTCCCTAACTATCTCATCTGGCTGCTCTTTGCAATTCTGGTCATTGGTTATGATGAGATGGGCTGGCTTCTCTCGCCATCAATACCATAAAGGACGCATGAATGTCATCTCGAAGGTATTATGCCAGTTGTTGCTAAACCCACCCAAACTCTAATTGTTTGATTTTTCACTGAGCAAGTTTGCATCCTGGTGTGATTTTTTTTTTTTTTTTTTTATTGATTTCCCTTTTGTAGTTTTTTTAATGAATTTCCTAATTGGTGGGTTTCAAACGTGAAGGCTGGTTCCCCACCAAACAATATCACGATCATGGCAAAACTGGGAACAGCAACCAGCCCTAGCAGATTGCTGCTTGACCGGCCCTGGGAGTGGGGGGTGCTAGTAAGAAGCACTGCTCCCGCTTTTGCTAGAGGGGGTTGATATTGCAAAACCAGCCCCTACGTGTCCTGCCCACTGGGGAAACACCCCATGCCCGCTACAGCCCTGACCACAACTAATTAGATTAAATATTTGGATTGATCATTGCCCCGTCAAATTTGTAAATGGGGTATAACTCTTGTAACCTACTAAGTAAACCATATTATGTCTTTAGCCAGTTTTTATTGATGCCTGCTTGTGAAGGAGACAGAAGACCATTGCCAGCTAATACTGTATCAGTGCAGACCTCATACAAGAAATTAATTACTCGTTCACTGCAACGTTTGACTTCTCACTGTAGTCATATAGCATTCTGCCTTCCAACTACACTACCCACCCCCCCAACACCCGCCTCTGCCCCAGCAGTCCCTTAGGTTTCAAAGCATCAGCCCGTATCACAGTGACATCACATATATTCAACAGCTCACCACTACGCAGTTCTTGCCCTGGTGCCGTCACCTTAAGGCCGTCCTCATTAATTTAAAATCAAACATTCAATCTTTTACACACTGAAAAGGAGACTATGGAACTGGTCCCTAGCCACCCTAACCCCATCTATTTGTCGATTCATCAAATGGTAAAGAAAAGTGTATAAAAAGGTGGTGGTCCCGTGGCCAATACAAATAGATGGCCTATGTAAGTCTCATGTGAAGGTTGGACTTAATACTTTGACTTCCTTCTCCTCCGTCTGATAGTACAGTTTTCTTAAATAATTAATCATTCAACGATACAATATGACTGGAGAGTTTGAAAAAAATGCAATCCTAAATAAATTCTTCAGTGCTTCAATCCCGATTTGATTGTCAAGTCTTTAATAGACAACAAACCTTGATCAAGGCAGAAACCTAAAAAAATTAAAAATAACTTTGCTCGCCCTAAAATTTAAACTGGAACTAGCAAGCTCCTCAAAAGTGAAGTAACTTTTACTGTAGCTGTGAACGTTGTGGTTTTAGCACATTTTAGGAAGTTGCTCGAGTATTGCTACAGAAAGTAGAGGGAAGTGTAGTCAAATATTTTAAAATTAAAATCGAGTAAAACCATTGTAGTCCATGGTGGAGGTTTATTGCTGATTGGCTGTTCCTTCTGGGCTAAAACAATAAGATTGTATGAAACATTTGAAGTTGAGCTTATCTTCACTTCTTTCGCACTCTAACACGATTGTCCGTTATGTGAGGATAGATGGTGTGCAAGGGATCCTACTGAACTCTGATTATTTCGGAGTAGCACATAACTGCGATAGCATTCAGATGTCCATAGCAAGGACCGAGTTGCTTTTTGGATGGAGATCGGCTGAAGGTGAAAGGGACAGTTATTCGGCTTGACTTAAGTCCTCAACAGGCTTTTCTACCTCCTTCATAAAGCTATGTCCTACGTTAAATGCATATCTCTTTTTGCCCTTTTAAATATTAAATGGAGTAATTTATGGCCACAGCAGCTACATTGATCGAGGATAAAACGGGATTTTCATGTCTATTGTAAAGGAATAATAAGATGATACATAAAACCGCCCTTTTTCAAAAAGGGAAACTTCTTTCTAATACTCAAAAGCACTATTCACCGATGACCTTCATTACACCCATTTCCGTATATTTAGACTTCTGAAGTCCGTTCAGGACAATAGCACTATGTCTCTTTGAGTCTTCTTCAATGCAACGAAGGCTGAAGTTCTACTTTATGCTTTGTTGAGGGTTCCCACACATAGAGCGCCGGCCCTTTGTTGGGAGTTCTCCCTAAAACTAGTGCATCTTGCAGTTCCACATGGATGCAGTTGTATACTTTTTTACATCCACCATGCAACCTTCCTTGCTATCCCATGTCTGTGCTGTCCAATTAGAAACCTAAGCTGGTCAATGGTTATGTATGGGAAGTCAAACCTGCACATGAGACCCAAGTAGAGCAATCAAAAGACTGGGCACCGATGACATCCACAAATACGTATTGTTATCCTATACGCTTCCACCCAGCTCTTTCCCAACACCCTCCCACCCCACTGTATGACCCATGGTGCACTTGAATTGCAGGATTTAGAATGCTCTCACACAGACCAAGATGGATGGAAAGCAGTTGACTAAGCCTCTTCTTAACCATTGAATTAAAAAAATATCAAAGTATACTATATTATTTTCCTCTGAATAAACGTATTTGAATACATTTGCATTATTTTGATATTTCTCTCCCTCGCAGACATCACACACCATGCTTTCAACCATGTTTGTTATAGTCTGGAGAAGGGAATGTTCAGTGCTGGCATGTATTAAAGTTATTTATTTGATTATTTTTTTTAATTTTGATTTTTTTTTTCTTTAAACGGCCTGCTTCTCTTCCGTAGAGTCAACTTTTGATGTTCCTTTTTTTCTTATTTCAGCTTGTTGACACAATGAGTGCCTTGGCGGTCACTATGTCTGTGAACGCCTCAAATGTAATATGCTGCCCCTCAACAACAAGAAGAAGAAGTTTTACTCAAACTCCAAAAATGGACATCCCTTCAGGTATGCCTTAGCAACTTGTAAATATTTTCCCACGAAAAATAGTTTTTCCCCATGCTCCAAGTGTTAATGTCTAAATTGGCAGTGACTTCTTGCATATGAGTAAATGTCGATGTGTTAAGTTATGGTTTTAAGATGCTCTCCTTTAACTGGGATCAACATGTTTAAAGGGCATGGGGTACTTTTTCCAGTAAAGAGCATAATTTTTTTTTTTTTTTTAAGACCGCGTCCTACCCTGTGCACACAAAATACCCCCCCCCCCCCCCCAAAGTTATCTGTCTACTGAGTACCCAACTTACATTTTTATGACCAGGGTGGAAAATGTGCAATCACTTCTACAATGATGTAATTGGGGAGGTAGTGGGGCTTTACATAGGTACAATGTAGGTATGCAGTGACCAGCCCACGCTGTCGTTCAATGTAATCCTGTTCCTGCCTCGAGTGACGAAAATCAGAAAAATTATGCCCAGGTACATTTTTTTTTATGAGATGACAAGATAAGGATTTTTTTCACAGGTCTCTCGTATTTCCACAGGGTTTGTAGGTAATACTGATAAAGTCTCAACTTAGTTTGTATGACTTTGAAAGTTATGATCTTTGTGGGCTTGAAACCCCCATTTGTCATTCCTCAATGTCAAGCCTTTTAAAAAGGGCCAATGCAAATCGATGAATGCGTCGGTGCACATGATTTATGAGCCTCTTAGTCTTAGATGACTGAGTTTGTTGGTATCCTTTTCGCATCAGATTTCTCAGGCACGTTCAACCTTGTTTTCGAGGTATAACCAATTCTTTATTTGGCGAATTGAAACACATTTATGAAAATTGTAACTCTCAACCTGCTCACTCAAACCTTCACTAAGAACTTTTTTTCTATAATTAACCTTTGTGTTTGTACACTACTGGAATTTTTCAACTAGGTGCCCTATATAAATAATCACTGCTTGTGCTCTCTTAATGTAAATGCATGTATGTTCCTTTTACACCTCCTGGTCTATAAAAAATTGTTTTTTAGGTTTCCGCAGAGCAGCAAATAGCTTACAACTGATTTAATACTCTGTAATAAATGCTTTATGGACACAAAACACTTTGTGTAGCCAGTGCGTGTCACTTATACCCAGTGCATATAGATTGTATAAAGATCCTGTGAATATAGTTAACATTCAGTTTATAATTTTCTGCTGGTCCACCCCAGGAATCACAAACTAATGGAAAAAAATAAAAAGACAATTTGTATTGTAACCACATTCAGTTAAATTGTATCTGCACACAAAAGTTGTTAGTTTTGAGTTATTCAGATACAGAAAAAAGTTGGCAATGCTAATTTAGGGGGAAGAGTTTCATTTCATTAGATAAGCTAATACTCAAGAAAATGAATCGTACTCTTTCTGTATTAACAAACGAGGAGTGCCTACTTTAGGCATGGGTTCAGGAAATAGTTTGACTGGTGCTTAGTACAAAAAGAATGGCAGCCTCTCAAAGGAGTCACGAGAATGACACAACTGTGAGCACTGCCCATATTTCATAGCTAAGTCGAAGCCCCCTTCTTCCATACAAAAAAGGTAGTTGTAGGTGGGGAGAAAATATTAAAGGGTGTAAGGATAAAGAAATGAGCTATTCCACACTTAGGGTTCCCCACACTAGAGGTTCCACTAGTCAACCTCTGTCATGTTTAGGAGGAGATTGTGTGTGAGAGGCACACATCACATACATTGAATTCATGGTGTGAAGTGACCGCAAAGAAGAGAGACTGCTTTACAGAACTCTGACTCTGGTGGATACACTGCCCCACCGAATATGGGTCCTAGTAAATAGTAGCCGAAAATCCAAAAGAGCAATGGAATTTGTGCTCCTTGTATTCACTGCCCCACAGTATCTAGCAAGTCAAACACAAACCAAGATCTGGCACCCCCTGAACTATGCCACATGGTTATGATACCAGAAACTGTGGATTTGGTATCCAGCAGCTGCCTTTATTGGTGTGCTGGAAAGGCTTTGGGAGCGTAAGCGAGAGGGCTGTTATGTAGAGCTGTGACTATATGTCCCCTCTAGCTATATGTGAATAATTCTTTTTAATAAGTCCTCGCTTTCTTTAAATACAGTTCAAGTCCAGATATTGAGATTGGGGGAGGTGCTGACGTGATTAAGCATAGGACATTCCAAGCCTACACATCACCAGCAGATAAATAAAGTCACTGACCATCTCCCAAAATTAAATATAGACAGTTCTGAACAGACTTTGCATCAAAAACCCCTGTTAGTACACTTGCATCATTACCACATATGACAGGAGGAAAAGCGGGGAGAAAGCTTTCTTAATTACTGCATTTGTGGTCTAAATGATCATTGTGGATCTTGAAAAGTGTAGTCAACCTACTATCATCTTGACTTTAAAACTTTTCTGATGGAGTTGTGTTCGAATAACCTTCATGACAAAGTACATTTTACAATGGACTGTGCATAGTCCTTAAAATCCACCCGTGTCAGGCGCTGTGGAGTAAGTCAAGCTCCTGAGTAACACACAGCACCCTCCTCTCAGAGAATTTTCTTCCATTTTGTGTTAGCCTACTACAAGCTATTAACCTGTCTCTGTTGGCATAACTTTCTGGGAAAATCCTGTATAGATCCCCAACCAGCTTTATAATGGGTTTCACTTGACTCTTTATCGAAATAAACTGCAGTACTTGCTGATTATTGCCGGGTATTCATTTCACAAGAGGGGAAGTTCTGGTTCACAAATCTGTTTCTTTTCATAGTTGCGTAATGTGTGCTCTCGTTGCTTTTGCCGCAGTGATTCAGCAGGTAATGTGGAAATCATGCTGTGCACCAACTCTGTCTTTTTACTCACAGCAGATAAGTTTTCCAGGCCTGCAGTAATTGGACTCTCTGGGTCTTGTGGGTCTTACCCAAACAGCGCTTCAGCAATCAAAGATATTCTTATGTCTGTTTTGAGTACATCTGATGGCGTGAAACCTCCAGTAATTTCTTCAGAGACTGCATCCCCAGGAACTGACTTTCAGGACCGAGCCATTGGCTACTGGGAAGACACTAGTGATGGCGAGTTGAACGAAGACTATGACAGCGATGCTGATGGTACCGACGTTGTCTGTAGAGCACAGGAGGACATAAGGTTCACAAGAAACATGGCATCATGGGATAACTCTGAGAACAATTCTTTCACATATCTGCCACATAACTCACCAGTTCACCTCACCCGCTTCACAGATGATGCTGTGTCTCAGCCAACTGTGTGCAAAGCACAGACTGATGTAAGGTTCACAAGGAACCGAGCCTCATGGGATAATGCATACAGTAACTCTTTTGAACCTATGCAACGCAACTCACCAGTTAACCACCGCCGATTAAGCAAAAGGCGCCTCACCCCTTCTTTAAACAGTTTTTCACGAAGGAGGCATTCAATGGTCCTGAAACCACATAGTTTCGATGATGAAGGATTCATAGCCTCCATTACATCTCAAGTCACTTCACCTAGTGTGGATTTGGAAATGGCCTTCGGAAGCTTTTCCTCACCCGACCTTCCTGGACTGCGTGTCAAAACAAAGCACCAATCGCACGTTTCTTCCTTCAAGAAACTCACTGCGCCGCCACAAAGTTTTAGAACATCACATACCTCACTGACGACCACACAGGACACCTGCACATTTCAGCGGCGTTCTCAATCCTTTCCAACAATTCAGCAAGGTAAGTGTCCATCTTGCTTGATTCGTTGTATGTTACAATGTCTGCTTTGGGTTTTCAGCTTTTGGTGGCACCTCTTGAAATGTGATCTCATAAAATGACATGGTTGTGTCTGTGGGTAGGTGTTTTATTTTGAGGTTAACCCTGGGTTGCCCTACCTGTATCTCCTCTTGGTACAGTGTGATCTGTCTCTGGGAATCTTACCTTTCACTCGTGAATGTAGCTAATAAGAAATGTTCTGGTATGAAGGCAGGAGGAGTTAAAGGGGTGTGAGGTTGTGTCTCCCTAGCTGGAAAACGTATCAATGGAATTTTTTCCATGAAAGTTTTTTTTTATCGTGGATTAGAAAATTTGCAAAATGTATCAGTCACAACAGGCTGTAACTTTTCTTCTACTCATTTTTGAGGGAAACTCCTAAATGTAGCCATCAAGTGCGTAGGCGCTCTAGAATGATAGATCTCTCAAAAAAGAAAACCAAGATTTCGGATTCGCTGTTGTAACTGCCTAAAAAAAAGCTTCCTAACACTTATTTCAAGAGAATGAGTTATTTCTTAATAATTTGCGGGAATGGCATTCAGGTAACTTAGAAAGTTCAACTGGTGGGAAACAAAGGGACTTGTTTAGGGGAAAAATGTTCCACAATTTGACGTCACTTGTCACAGAATTATTAAAGTCTGATTTAGTTATCTGTAACCATTTCGGGCTATTAAATTTAAAATGCTCATGTATCCTTTGCCATTTGCTTGTGATTTTTTTTTTTGTGGTACTTTGACATTGCATCTTTATTTTCAAGAGTGTGGGTATAAATAGCTAATTGTTCTCTTTGTAGCTGTAGATAGTGGTTTGACACCCAACAACGATTCTCTCATTCGGAGCCACTCGTCACAAGGCCTTTTCAGACCAACTGTTGACCTGGAGAAGGTGAGCATATTGTTGAAATGTGGGTCCAGGGATTGGTGCCTATATTCCCTTTTTTAGTCGAATACATTTACAAAATTCATTATCTCATACAATTGTCGACCTTTATTGTTCAATGTATACCTAGGAAAAGTGTATCAGACTTTAAGGACAGAAAAAGACTGTTGTTTTTCCAACTACACACTCTCCCCAAAGTTTGCTTGAAGTTTAAGTAGCATATGCTGAGTTGAGATATAAAGATAACATTAACACCCACCCACTCTTGCCCTCGAAGGGGTTCAGTATGATCTTGGATTCATTGCCAGCTGCTTGTGCAGATTCTGTGCCTCCTTGCCCCCAAGCTCTTGCCTCATGCCCTTGGTCTCCTCCTGGAAAATTTCTGGGGGAGCTACCTCGGCTGTCCTGCCTTGTATTGTGTCTCATCACAAATGCACGCTCCACAGTCCTCTGTCAGTCACCCACACAAGCATCTATCCATCCATCCACTCACCCACACACCATCACCCGAAGTCTCTGGTCGTGCCCCTGCCCCGCTTGACAGTACCAAGGATATCTGTGCCCCATATCCCTGTACATCGGAACTGCAGACAGGCAGTCATTTCCAGCAAGCACACCCATTTAGATACTGTAGAGAGAGGGTCCCCCGGCTACTTAAATAATTTCACTAATTTATTAAATACACAGCCATGCATAATATTGGGCATTCTAAGAAAAAATGACAACCATCTCTTGCTTTGTTTTTAAAGATTGAAATAAGACTCAGCAAGACTAAAGGCGCACCTCTGCTGGAATCTAATAACCTACTTCATGTGCAAATAGTTTGTAATTCGTGGAACACCTTCTCAAAAATGGCAACAATTATATGGAAAGACACGCAACAGCAGCTATTTTGGTTCTCCCGCTGCAATAAAACCATTCTAAATTGTAGAGGACGTTTAGCCTCGGTTTTGTGAATCCGGCTTGTTTACAAATAAGCCGGCTTATGCCATGTGACTGACATCAGCTGGAGTAGAATGCTAATATTTTTACCCGAGGCACTTAAAATGGCGCTGCTGTTTGTTCAGCAGAGAATCTTGAGGAGGCCGAATAGTTTAATAGTTACCGACTGTGTGACTCAGACGGTGGCAACTTGTTATGATGCACATTTTGTTCGATAAAGTGTTTGTCTTTGAGGTGTTTCATAATGTTTGTTTGAGCCCGTGTTCTTTACAGGTCTGGCCAGACAGCGGCGCTGATGTTATGTATTGTTACCAATTCGTTAAAATACACATTCAGTCAGCTTTCGGCCCAGACACAGGAGCCCTTCTCTCTCACCTCATGCTATTGGCAGGTTGTATCTTTCTGCCTCCTATGGAGTGCTTGCATTTAAGTGCTTCAGGGACTATCATAAATCTTAAACGAACACTAAATCATCACACATTATAATCTCTCTCTTCCCTACGAGGTATACAGAAACACGTCCTGTGTTTCCTTTTGTCACTGAGCGCCTGTACTCTTAAATGTACACATGTATTTGACCACCATACGGGTGTGTATATGTATATGTATGTGTGTATGTGTGTATGTGTATATATATATATATATATATATATATATATATATATATATATATATATATATATATATATATATATATATATATATATATATACATACAAGCTTTGACAAATCCTATATGTCTGACTAACGCAAATACAGGGATGCACAAATGCTGTTAGCACGCATTGTAAAATAAAGCCATGCCTGTTGGCTTTGCTAATGCATGTTTTCTTCAGTATTCCGGACAATTTTTCTGTTAACAAATGCATGTAACTGCTCTTTCTTTTTTTATGCTTGCAACCTTTCACCAATGATGTCCCCTTTTTGTATACCATTTAACAAACTCAGGTGTGTGTTCACCGTTTTACTTTACAAAGTTTCTAAAGAAAGGGCCATTTCTTCAGTGGTAAAACTTTATTGTTTACTTTCCGTAGGCACATTTGAGCCAGGGGTATGAATATGCTTAATGATTCCAAAATTGCATAGGGCTCATGAAATAGTTTGCCAGTAACTTTTTTGGAAAGGCTATATACGTCATATAGAAAACTCACGCAAGATATCAACCAGATTAGTCAGAGAAGATAATATCTCATTCAGGGGGAATGTGTTTCAACGTGATGAATTTTCTTGTTTTCCCGCTGTCAAAAATCACATAAAATTCAACAATGATCTTCTGTTGAGTGAAATGCTGGGAAATAAAGGACCTACACAAACTGTGAGCAACAAAATAATCTGAAGACTATGCATTCTACTTATTGGGTGTTTGAGGACTGAAATTGTTTTGGCACATTCGTAGCTCTAGACTACTTCTAGCCCCCCCCCCTTTATTGGTATTGCATCACCCATGTTCTCTCCAAGTTGGTGTAGAATTATTGAAGCCAGTTACATATAGCAGTGTTAACATTGCCAGTGCCTTCTTGGGTACCAAAGGCGTTAAGTGTGCCCCATCGGGAGCACCTGCCTGCTGATGAAGCTGGGACCCGCATCATCCTGAGAGGCCCCCGTACTTAATCATCTTTGCACATCTTCTTTAATGTTTCAAATGGTATCGCAGTGACTTACGTAGAAAATGTCCTTATTCAGAATCTTTTATAGCAATGTTCCCAGACAGTGGCCATAATACCATGTAACTGGTCTTGCTTTAAAGAATTTAGAAAATAAAAGCTTACCAAAAAAAAGAAAAATTCTCACTCTAAAAAAATGACCCTTTCACCGGTGCAGAGCATCCACCTTTGGGTGCTTTCAGTAGCATGATAAGTTTGGGTGCTAACATCTGCTCAAAGTTTGTATGCTTTGTGTTGGAGGACTAGGTGAGATCTGGGTCTTCGAAAGGTTGTGTAGATTCTACTGTGGTTGGCAACGTTGATTGCTCTCTGTTATCTCACTTGTGGGGCTCACATGTTCCGCACTAGACACAATCTCTGCCTTAAAAAAATTAAATGGCTCCTGCACTGGTCACCCACTTTGATTGCTGCTTCGAATTTTGCTCACTGAGGATCATTTCTTTCGTTTGAGAACTCTCTCTGCAGTGCGTACCCAACTAGAATATTGGCCCTTCCATAATTACACTTTTGATATAAACACACACAGTGCTCCTCCGTGTGCTTTAAACCTAAAGGGTGATCTCCAGTTTTGATCTGTGTATATTGTCAGTGAGGGGGGCAAAAAGTAACTGGATTTCCATTGCTTTGCACCTGGAAAATAAGCATTTTAAGGCTATCCCATCCTCCGCTCATTCACATGTCTTAATTTGTATTGTACACAATGTACAAATTACTTTGTTTGAGTCGAATTGCCTCTGACCAAGGTCTGCTCACCACACAGTTCCAGAAAATAAATATTTAGTATTGCCTTACCTCTCAATTTTAGCAGCAACAAACACTGCAGAATTCATGTGAAATATATTCAAAGTTGAGTCAGCCTTGAAATAAACTTTTAGGCTAAATTCCATGTTGGGGTAAAGAGTATCTCAGTTGGCACAACAAGTGATGTCAAAAGAAGTTCATTCTAGAATAGCTGGCATTTAATTCAAGCAAAATGGTATTCACTGCATAGTCAAGGTGTTAAGATTGTGGAGTATTACCTAGACCAGGCCACAAAGAGAATGTCCAGACAAAAACATCAGACTCCAGATCCAGAACCAATTCTATCATCTTGTTCGCGCTATATATAACTTTCAAAATAAAAATAAATATTGGCAACTTTGGGTTTAACAGAACTCAACTTTTCCACTGTTGGGATTTGCTTCTATCGATCATAGTTGACTGGGGTTCTAGTGCAATAGAGTGAACCGAAATGAGGCAAGATCGCATTTGCCAGAATACATTATAAAAAAAACGTTTTTTTTTCCTTTTTTTTTTTTTTTCTCTCTCAAAAGCTCAGGGCTTGAAAAGATGAGACTAGGCTATAGCGAGACCACTGATAATACTAAGATGGTTATGGTTAACCTTGGACTTGGGTCCCAACTGACAAGACCATTCAACAAGCAGTAGCAAGGAAGATGACAGATGACAGATGTAAATAGATTTATACACAAAAATTAGACACATTTTCGTGAGGAAAAGTTTATTTTTTCTGTATGTTGAGGTCATGGTTTGCTGTGGATTTCAATACAACTTTCTGTTCATTCCCACATTGTTGAATTTCCGAATGTTTCGTATTGCACCTCACCATCCTAGTTTTATGGAAATTGCATTGTGTACCCTATTCTTGGTCTTTCTAGAATCCCTTGTCTTTCTATTTTATTAAAATTGCATTGTTGTACTTCTTTTTCCATTCTTCTATAACTTCCAAATGGAAAATAAAATGCTTAAAATGCATGAATGTTGTGTGCAAGTAGGTCTACTGGAGAGTCAAATTGAAGTCCCTCTGATTTCAACAAAGCATTTGTAATTACAGTTTATAGTCTACCCTTTAATTAACCCTGTAGTACAGGCATAATAGTGATTATGAAGGGTTTAGCCAATTTGTGATTTTTATACATTTTGCATTGTTGCCATGTTACACTTGCTACCAGTTTGACAACTACATTTAACTTTTTGTTGTTTTATGTGCTCTCAGGAAAATGAACACTTCTACGTTGCAGATCTGATCATCGCAGCTTTTGAGAAGCTGAAATGCAAACTACAAAGTCCACCACCTGAGCACGTAACCGTAGAAAGAGTAGACCTGTTCTGTGCTTTTCCATCCGACATAGAAACTCACCGCTATGGGAGGCGCAAGACTCAGTCGGAGTCTGCTGCTTCGATAGATAGTGGCTATGAAGGTATATTTTAAATATACGACCCATTTCTAAACCCATTGTTTTCGCCACTTGATAATCCCCAGTTTCCTCTTCTACCCTCTTTTATCCGCATTCTTTTTATTCATGCTCAGAATTCCTCCTGTCCTGTCCCTCAATATATTGTCCTTACCAGGATGGGAAATTGTTAAGTCAGTAAATGTCACTCTTTTGGTCAGTTATTTGTGTGTAGATGTTTTTCGAAGAATCTCTCTTCACACTTTGAATTTCTGGGGTTTCTTTTGCACAAATTCTTTGCAGCAATAATAACTGCCTCTAGCACAATGAAAGCACCATTGTTTTGAAATTGTTCAGTTTTAAACTTGCGCTGAAATGTTTATATAATTGAAAGTCGAAACTGGGGCTTTAATCACATACCTGTGACATTATCAAGTTTCCCTTTCCTGCTATGGTGGTGGGGATATAACGTAAGACCCTTCCTTTCCCGAGTTGTTCGCTGTCCTTTAGACCATGTCCTACTGTCTTTTGCCCTGCTTGCAGCTCTGACTTTTCCACAGAGTTTTAACTTGAATGGCCTGAAGATGCTTGCATCACTTTGACTCTTTACCATGCTCACTGCCTTTATTCTCCTTTCTCTTTCACCTTTTGCTCACCTTGGGTTAGTCTGTTCCTTGATTTTTCTATTTCATAGAGTTCTCTTAAAAGCTATGCTTGTCTCATCTTACCCAGTTTATCAGTAGCTCTGAGGCAGTGAAGATCATTTATATACGGCATATGTTGTATTGAGTGTCTGTAATGTGGTAAAACCAGTTGCATTATTAATGGTTCCAGTTAGAAAAGAGCACGTGCAAATGCCTCAGCATTTATTGGCTCGGTATGTTATTATAGAGTTTGAACCAGTGGCAGCCCAATGTTTTATAATGATGGAATGATTCATTGCAGAAGAACGTAGGAACTTAATAAAAATGAGTATCCCTTTTACTTTCCTGTAAGGTTGTGCTGTTCTGCAACATATGCAGACATCCAAGCCAATTCCAGAACAAGATGGCTGTACTTGTTCCTCAGACGTTGAATCCGATGACGAATATGTAGTTCTTGGTAAGATTTTCCACATTATTAAATGTACAATCTCTACCTTTTTTCTTCTGTTTTTTTTTCTTCATCTGCAGTTAAAAAAAAAAAAAAGGCATCATTGTTAGTGAGGCAGAGGGACTTGAAGCACCTTTGGCACTGATGAAAACCAGTGTATTGATTTCTGGGTCCTAGTTGAAGGTTCTTGACTTCTTTATGACTACAAGTGTTGCTACATAATTTTTAGATCACTTAAATATTGTACATTCTCTGTTTTGGCAGTCTGAGGAAGAGCGCATTAGTTCAGTCAGGGCAGGATTTTATGGCAGTTCCCACATGCAGCAAGGCTTACAAATGGGAAACTGCCATAACATTACATGCCTTTACAACGCAGTCGTTACAACGACCGCGTTGTTACAATGCGAACCATTAGATCGCAATTTGTTTCAACGACTGTCTGTAGGGGGCGCACTGGTGTTGGATTTACAATCCAACACCTTCCCTGCTGTTGCACAAACTGGAGTAGGAATAGTAAATTATACTATTCCTAAGTCCAGAGCACCCCCTACAGCAAGTCGTTGAAACGTCTTGCGATGTAATAGTTCACTTTGTAACAACGCAGTCATTGTAACAACCGCGTTGTAAAGGCATGCGATGTAAAGGTATGTATTCCTTACAAATAGAATATGTGAGCATAGGCAGGCATCATGAATGCGTATGCTAGCTGCAGACACAATCTGAGAATTAAGTTACTTTTCAGACCGCTTTTACTTTTGGAGTTTTGACTGTGGTGTGAAGATTGACTGGCAGTGGTTCCGAGTTTAAAGGAAGTGAGGCTGGTTGTATGTTTGGGTTTTTGAATTCATATACTTCAAGAACCATCTTCGTATTCATGCCAGGCAGGCTAGTTTTGAGGGACTGGTTTTGGTTCTTGATCATGCAGAATTATAGTCCGGTGTCCCCAAAGGAGAGGTGATCATACTCCACTTTAATCCTCAGGATGCGGAAGGGGTAACTGTTAAAGAGCACTGGTAACGGGTTAATCTCCTGTGGTATTGGACATCACATTTGATTGAATGGATTTGAACATAAATCACTCAAATTAAAGAATTAAGATCAACTGTGAAGAAAATATTTAAATGAGTGCTGGGAGGAGGCAAAGACTCAAAGTACCATTCCAACCTGACTATTACTAGGTCAAACAATCACGGAATTGTGAAGTGCAGCTACTCACCCACGAGGGTCTCAAGGCGATACGGAAGGGTGTCTGGGTGGCAGCTCCATTGAGTGCTGGGATCATTCGAAGAGCCAGGTCTTGACGTCCTTCCTGAACTGGGGCAGTGTAGGCATTTGCCGGAGGGGAAGGTCGTTCAGGCCTTGGCTGCGAGGTAGGAGAAGGACTTTCCTCCCATTCTGGTCTTGTAGATAAGTGTGATGGTGGCCAGACATAGGTCACCTGATTGGAGGTGTCTCTTTGGTGAGTGGAAGGAGAAGTGGTTGTTTAGGTACGCTGGTCCGATGTTGTGGAAGGCCTTGCATGCGTGGGTGAGGAGCTTGATGGTTATTCTTCTTTTCATGGGGAGCAATTGGGGATCGCGGAGGTGCTGGGTGATGGGGTTGTGACGGGATGTCTAGGATCAGTTTGGCTGTGGCTTTCTGGACGGTCTAGTGTTTGTGGAGGAGTTTCTTGAGTCCGGTGTAGAGGGTGTTGCCGTAGTCTAATCTGCTACTGGTGAGGGCTTGTATGACAGTTTTCCTTGATTCGGGTGGGATCCATCTGGATGGTTTTAGGAGAATGCGGAGGGTGTTGAAGCAGGCCGAGGGGCCGATGATACGCCGTTGATCTGGTGGTTCATCGTCCGCAAAGAGTCCAGTATGATGCAGAGGTTCTGTACGTGATCTGACTGGGTAGGGGTTGGGGTGGGGGTGGGTGTTTCGAGGGCTGGGGGGCCACCAGGTGTTGTCACATGCGGAGGGGGTGGAGCCAAGGATGAGGACCTCTATTTCCTTGGAGTAGAGTTTCAGGCAGCTCTTCTTAATCCAGGTGGCGATGGCTTTCATCCCTTCTTGGAAGTTGTATGCTGATGTTTGGGTTCTTTGGTGAGGGAGAGCTGGGTGTCATCAGCGTAGGAGACTATGTTTGAGCCCGTGGTTTCTGACGATGGTTGCGAGGGGGGGCCATGTAGATGTTGAAGAGGGTGGGACCGAGGGAGGATCCCTGGGGCACTCCAAATCTAGTCTCTGTAGGTTCTGAGAGGTGGGGGGGTTTGACTCTCTGAGTTCTGCCTGTGAGAAATGAGCATACCAGTCTAGGGCTTTTCCGCAGATTCCGGCGTCATGGAGTCTGGTGGCTACTGTGCGGTAGGAAATGGTGTCGAAGACGGCTGAGAGGTCCAGGAGGATGAGGGCTGCCATTTGGCCCTAGTCGAGGAGTTAGCGGATGTAGTCTGTGGTGGCGAGTAGGGGTCTCTCTTCTGTAGTTGCTGTGGAATCTGGATTGGGAGATGTCCAGGACATTGTTGGCTAGCTGGGTGTTGATGGCCTTTTCGATTACCACGGTTGCGAATGGAAGCAAGGAGATGGGCCTGAAGTTCTTGAGGTCTGCGGTGGGTTTCTTCAGGAGGGGGCTGACTTCGGCGTGTTTCCAGTTGTCGGGAATGTGGAGGTTTTGAGGGAGCAGTTGATTGTCCGGCGTAGTCTTTGTGCGATGGCTGTGGCGGCTCTGTGAAAGATGTGGGATGCGCAAGGGTCTGAGGGTGCTCCAGAGTGGATGTTCTTCATGGTCTTTAGGGTGTCTTCTGTAGTGAGCGGGGTCCAGGTGAGCAGGGTCTGTTGGGGGGGCATAGCTGGGAGTGGGACCTGGAGCAGTGCGGGGGTCTTGGTTGTTGAAGTTGTCGTAGATCACCTTCATCTTGAGGTGAAAAAAGGTGCTGAGTCTGTTGCAGAGGTGTGGGGGGTGGGACGTCTGTTTTGCTCTTCGGTTTGGTGAATTCTTTGATAATGAAGAAGTGTTCTTTGGTATTGTGGAATTTGGTGACGATTCTGTCTTGGAGGAACTTCTTTGTGGATTTGATGAGTTGGTGGTGTGCTGTGGTGATATGCAAAATCTTGTGGTCCACTATGTTCAATCACGTAGCAACATAGAAAACTACTGTAAAATCAGAGCTTGGTTAAAATTACATTAATGAATCATTGTGAAGTATCTGACCTAAACTAGGGCTACTTCTCAGTTCATTTCATAAAGATAGTGTGGAATTAAATTGGCTGAAAATTGGCTACCAGTCTTTAAATCATGTTTCAAGGGTACCTTCTAATACGTATGCTTCCAGAACACTAGCCTTCCACCATTAGACCAACAAATGCAAATTCAGGGTCTTTACCCATTTTTTACCTGTGGAAACTAAAGCGTTTTGCATCTCGTGTTTTCCCTTCCTTTTTGCAATGTGTTTTCTTAGGGATGAAAGCATACAGATGTTGTTTTTAGCTCTCTGCTGTCCCTTGAATTGCAATATTTAACATCACCAGCGGTTCCAATAACATGTACCCCAGTACTGGACTTGCCTCTTGCAAGCCAATTGAATCTGGTGATTTAGATGTATTTGTTTAATATATGCCACTAAGGACTGAGACTACCATATGTTTGGAGAGGCTTCATCCTGATGAGGACAATACCAAGCTTGCAGGGGCAGGCTAGTCACATAGAAATAAAGGTGTGCCCCATTCACATGAAGCCATAATCAAAAGGCGTGAGTTCCAGCAACCTGAAAGGATGCCTATTTAAAGCTCCTTAAACTGAGCATGCTGTTGTAGCTTCTGGGAAGTGTCTGACAAAACACTAGCATCATGTACTACCTCATGGTCTTGAACTCCGTCAAAAACATAAACTTAATATATTTGTGGCAGTCCGGATACCTTTAACAGCTTTTTATCCTTAAAGAAAGTTTGGGAAGTTGGGTTTATTGATATTTATTGAAGCGGGTGTAAAAGTCCCCCAACAAGTAAAATTGCCAAGGAAATTGTTTAAGATGGTGTTGCAGCCTGAGTGACACACCTACGTTTGTATTTTTGCATCGGTTGCCCCTATTCTTCACATTCCTAGCAGCACCAATTTTGATCTTGGCCATATCCAAAGTAGAAAGTCAGGGTGTAAGGGTACTCAGATTGTTCAGGACCTGTGGACCTGAGCCTTTTTTTGAGATTCACTGCTTTAGTGGGACATTTGTTCAAGTTAGCTGTTGTTCCCATGCCAGGTTTGTTTATTTGCTGTTTTCCTAACGTTGCTTCACCTTTTGAACAAACCTCTACGTTCTGTCCAGTGATCCTACAACTGCTAACTTAGTATAGTATCTGGTCACCCCAAAGGACAACATGAACTATATGTCCTTCAATTCCACTGTATGAGCTACCAATTGAATTGTTGCACAGGTTGTCTCATTCATAATGAGGTTTCCCTACAGTGGTTCAGGTATTTCCTACTCGCGTCTTTTCCGGATTTTGAAATTTGTGTCCAGTTTACACTCTGGAGTGAAGAAACATTGGCAACAGTAATCTTAGGTCAGCACTAATATTACCAAATTAAATGAAACCACTAAAGAAAAGACCGTGTTTACAGGTGCCTCAATGAAAAGAGGGCATGTCGGTGTAAGAAAGTGCCCTCTTTCTGCATGGTTACCCCCACATTTTGCTGATGTACTTTGACTGAGTGTGCCCTGGACTCCTGCTAATCGGGTACCGAGGGCCCATGTTCTTTCCCTAAAACTGAGTTGAAGTCTAAACCCAATTGGCATCTCTGACCACAGGTCAGTCCCTGGTAAATGGTACCACAGGTACCCAGGGCACTGTGACCAGAGGAGGCCTCTAAGGGCTGCAGCACTTATTGTGCCACCCTGAGAGGTCCTGTACCACCACACTCGCACACTGCCTTTACAGGCTGCGGGTTTTGGTGCAGAACAAAGTGAAGAGTCAACATGGCACACATCTGTGTGCCATGCCTACAGCCCGCTGCCCTGGCATAGGTCAGTCACTTCTCTAGCTGGGTGCACTATACCAGTGGTGAGGGTACAGGTGCATGAGCCCTGCACCCTTACAGTGTCCATTCTTAGGCATTGGAAGTGCAGTGCTGCCATTAAAAGCATATGGTCCTGGGAGTTTATAATTACGAACTCCACAGCACATAATGGCTACACTGAAAACTGAGAAGTTTGGTATGAAACTTCTCAGCACATTAAACCCACACTTATGCCAGTGTGAGATTTAATGAAAAATGCACACCGACGGCATCTTAGAGATGCCCCTGAAACAAACCTACCACTAGTGTCCAGGCAGAGTGGCTGCTTTCAGCTGCCACCACCAGACCTGTTTCTGGACCCCTAGGTCGAGAGCCTGCTGCTCTTTGGGACATGAAACAATGCACATCCTGGGACGAGGTGCCAAGCCTCCTCCCTCGGGATGGGCAGGGTTCACGAAGGGGAAGCTTCAAAGGCTTGCCGCCTTTGTGAGCTTTCCCGGCCACTTGCTGCTTTCAGCAATTGGTCCCTATTAGTTCTGACCCCCACTTTGGGTGGGAGATTCGGTGGGAAAAAAAAGTGAGAAAGAGAGGTGTGCCCACCTCTGCCAACTCCACCCCTGGGTGGGGGAGGCGAGGTGAAGCACAACTCTCAGTCCATGCCATCTTGAAGATGAGGGGACTCATCCAACCAGGGACAGGCACAGCCCCCTCCCAACGGAGGGTGGGTAACCACAGGGAAGGGACCCATTGGTCCCCGCCTTTTACCTACCTGTAACACCCCTAAATCTAGTATTTAGGGGCACCCCTTAACCTTGCTTCCTCATACAAGAAGAAGACGACCGAACAGACGTGCAGCAGATAACAAGAGGAAGAAGCCCACTGACTGGGCCCCAGCCCTACTGGCCTGTCTCCCCCCTTTAACCTGCTCCTGCGAAATCCCGGTGTGTCCTGCAGCCAGAAACCTCAAACCCCGGAGGACCTGCCTGCCTTCAACTCCAAAGAATTTGTCTCCCGCAAACACCGGAGGTGTTCATCTGCAACCTCTGGCCTTGGCTGGAAACCGCAAATCCGCACCACTCTGCACCTGCCGTCCACGGCCCGAGCTGGAGTGGGCAAACACCACGAGGAGGTCACCCCGGGTATCCTGCCCGTGATCCGGCAACCCCTGACCTGCCTCAAGCTTCCAGCCAACGCCTGCAGTCTAAATCCAGAAGGCCGCCCTAACGTGACCAGGAGATGGTAAGAAGATCCGACCCCAAAAGGCACCACTGCACCCGATGCCCCACGGCCTTGTGTGCCCAATCCGACAGTGCCTTAACAACCCCTAACTGCCCAACTTACCTTTCAAAGTGGTGATCGCACCCAGAAGTCCTTCGTCTCTCCGCCTGCAGTGCTTTTGCAAATCAGATGTTCTCCATTGAAAAGAACCTGGCGTCCGATATCGAAACCGCACCCTGCACCCAGTTGCCCTAGTGCCGCTGAGGGTACACCTTTGGTGCTAATTGGTTTCCAGGAGCTTTGCTCCCACAGCCAGGTGGCCTGCTAGTTAGCAGCCACCAACCGGAGGCCCCCTATCCCCCATTGGATAACATTGAGCCTCAGCACTCTGCACACAGCCACCCTAGTGTCGCTGAGGGTGTAACAAGAGGGCATCCTTGAACCTGGGGCACCCCCGAGTCTACCCCCAGAACCTCAACTCCCATTACCAAATAGTTACATCAAAACTGATGACCTTATTTTCCTCCGTAGGATAACATTGACTGTTTTTCTGTGAAAAGTTTTTAAGTGTGGAGTTTGAGAAACGAAAGAAAGTCTTTAAAATTACATAATCTAACAAAAACGATTTTACTTACCTGTTTTCAGGAAATGTCCCTGAGTAGTATCTAGTTATACTACTCTGTGTAAGCCTAGTCATCTCAAAAGTTACATACCTGCTATTTTACTAAAAAAAGTCTATTCAAGTCTATGTACTACATTTACCAAGTATTGCATTTCTCTGCATCATACTGTATATCAAACCAAAGTGCATATACAATTATCATTCAAACTGTATTTCAATTGCATTACTACTGCAAAGTACTCATTGCTTACCTGTGCCAGGCTGGCTTGGTTCTAGAAAATAAAATAACTAAAAGAATATTTTTATTTTAAAAAATTGGTCTGAAGTTCAGTCTTTGAGTGTGTGAATTCATTTGCTGACTGTGTACAACAAATGCTTAACACTGTCCTATGATACTGCCTTACTGCTCGACCACACTACCACAAATAGAGAGTAAGGTTCTATCTAACTTTACTTCTGCCTACCTTTGCTGTCCCACAGGACTTTGTGCACACTAGACCTCACTTTGGTATAATATATACAGAGCCAGCTTCCTACAGTTAGGCATGCAAAACATTTGTTCGCCGGAGTAATTTTGGTCCATGCAGTCACTGAAGATGGAGATAGAGTAGATCTGGGAAAGCTCAACCGCAAGCATCCTCATCATTTTGACTTGTGTCTCGGGAGGAGACCTTGAGTCATTTCTGTTTCAAACCTGCCAGTGTCTCTCACCAGCTCTGTCTTAATGTAGTGTTTCTAGCTGAAGTAGGAAGGAGACTATGTGGCGTTAATAGTTTTATTAAACAAAACGTTTTGCATGAGTCATTCATAGGCAGAGTTTGTCTTAATGTGACAACTTCCTTGCAATGCAATTTTGTGAAAATGAACATGTCAGTAAGTAACTGTTGTCTCAAGTGTATTTACATGCATCTGTAGTGAGTTAATGTTATTGTGTTTCCCTCCAATAGAATTGGAAGATTATGAAAAGGCAGTATCTGTGTCTCCATGCCCTCAAGACACAGCAGAAAGGTAGTGTTTTTGGCTGATTGGGGTTTTCCTAAAAATACAGAAATATATCTGAGATGCAAAACCTGAACCAGCACTAGTTACAACAAAGCCAGTAATACATGTATATTGAATTTCACTTCTCATTTCAGATCCTCTTATTTGCACGTCTCAAACTCAGCTGAAGTAACGGCACAACAGCTGTATAGGAACTTTCGAAAGTGCTGGCGGCAAGCAGAGACAGACTGTCAAATGGCTGCTCCACTAAAAGGCACTAAGCAAAATGTATGTGTTCAAAGAATGACAATTGGGAAACATAATTGATATCTTTAATTTATATTTCAAGCTTCCTGGATGGTGGAGCTGTTTAATGGATGCCTGTACTAATTCTTTCCTTTTCAATGCTGTAAATTGTAGTTGAAAGTCTTAGTTTGTACTTCCTTTATGCTTGGCATGATGATCTTGGTACAGAGTGGATGCATTGGATGTAAGCTTCCCATAATAGAATGAGTAAGTCTGCCTTAACTTAGAGTGGTTGAAGAAACAAAATGCAACTGATGATCTACAAGGCTTGCTTCAATTTTGTCACAGTCTGTATTTACTTTGGTTCTTAATATGTAACCTCTGTAGACAAAATTGCACCTGAGCATGAACTGTTGCAGTTAACCACATATTAGCACAGTGCTGAATTATCTAATAAGAGTTTTCAAAGAACTTTTATATAAACTCTAGGAATGATAAACCTTTGAGGTGACTACACTGAAAACCTGCGTTTGATAGGAGGCTGAACAAGACCTAATTGACTACATTTGTTTGGGTACTTTTCTCCAAATATTTTCCTGACAGTTTAGACTATTTTCAATAAACCAAAGCAAATGCTTCTGTACTATTGAGTATTGGTCCTCCTGTTGTAATTCAAAAAATTGACCTAATTTTTGTAGTTATGCTAGACTCATGCCTTGAATACTTCTGCCAAGTTGTGGTTCAGTGGGTGAAAAGTAGCTTGTTAATTTGACAAAGATTTTTGTGGTAGATGTTGACAGAAGCAAAAAGAACATTTGATGGACGGAATGCTGAACAATGCAAGCATTCTCCCCAGTTACAGAGCTGTGTTTAATCCATTATTTTTCTGCTCACCACGCCACCCCAGTTTGGACCCAGACATATTGAAATCAGTCTTGACCCTGTTCCTCACGGGAACAGTCAAGCCTGAACTGCCAAGCCAGGTCCTCCCTGGACCAGAAACCAGCATCCTCGGACCAGCCAGGCTAGCTTGAATCCAGCCATTTAGTGTTGGATCCGAATGTTTGCGAATTGTTTTTCTTCGAAGTAGTCTATTTCAGTCACGAGGTAAGGCGACTCCTCCTTTCAGTGATACTGCTCATGGGCATCAACTTCATTATTAGATTGTTTTCTTTCTGCCATCAAGTTTGGATGTGTATTGCAGTGCTCCAATTCGAAATAGTTAATTGGGATCCCTTTGGTGCGCAATTCACTCTAACCTAGTCTTTATTGTTTCGATCGCGTCTTCTATCATCCGCTTATTGAAATTCAGACAACTTAGTTATTGAATCGGGCAATTCCAACCACGACCTTCGGGCCTAGCCCGTTTCCTTTATATAACTTCCACTCAAATCCATCATTGAGTCTTCTGCTGATGGAACGGACTCTGTTTCAATTCTGTCCTCTGTGCCATTTCAAATACCCATGCACCGACAATAAGGTTTATAACCTCCCCCTCTCCCCAGAGTATAAAGAAGACTGCGACGTTTGTCAGTTGTTCAGATCCAAAAAGACTCTGTGGGACCATCTGACTCGACGAAGAGAAATGCAGCGGCATAGTATCGAGGACACCCCTGCTATCTTCGGAGAGGATATCGAGCAAGAATAAATGGAAGCAGCGGAAGAGGAATAGGCCTTCTCCATCCAGAACTCCGATTCCGAGTTAGAGATCGAAATAGAGTCCCTCAACATTCCAGCTGAGCAGGAAGCCGTGAGAAACAAAGCCCCTTTGCCACAAAACCCACTTCCACCAAACCAAAGTCTTCTGGGCTACCACTGGCATCAGACCATGGTAGGCACTGAGACTCTGATTACAATGCCCCACCCTTCGGCTTGGCCCCGGAACATCAAGTCAAGCCTTCTGGCTTGGGCTCGAGCAGAGATGACACCCCTTTGTTTTCGAAAGATAAAAAGGACAAATCCAACTCTGTGCTGATTATTTCAGCACCAAACAAGAAGGATCTCCTCTAAAGCCTCCGAACTTAATTCTGGAAACTATGAAACAAAAACTGCATCCGAAACAGAAGAAAGTCTATATAAATCCTGACACTGGACATATTACGGCGAAGCGAGTGATTCCGTCCTCTAAAAGGAGAATAGCCACTAGATATAAAATCCCTCTTAAAATCATCAGCCAGGCTTGATTCGGTCGTGCAGTGAGCAACGGACCCACGTCTGGGCATACCCATGCCACTTAGGGTGAAAAGTGCTATGCAAACAAATGATGGACGGAATGATGAATTAATCATACATTCACCCCAGTCAAGTGATCTGGGTGATGAAGGGCGAAAGCCCGAAACTGGTCCTAAGATGCTTGTTTCCAGTCAGGACCTGGCCTGGCAGTTCGGGCTGGACTGTTCCCATGGGGCGCAGGGTCAAAACTTATTTGCATATGGATGGGTCCAAACTGGAATGGCATGGTGAGCAAAAAAGTGATTGATTTAAGCCCAGATCTCTGTCCTGGGGTAAATGTACAACATTGTTCTGCATTCAGATCATCAATTGTTTTTGGCATCAGGCAAAAGGGTAGCTGCTCAATCAGCCATCTTTAGACGTATAGCCAATGCACACGGTCTGTTGGCTTGGTACGATAGGGCCCACTGCAACGAAACGGAAGATTTATTACAATATCTCCCGGAAGAACACAAGAAAATAGGGCAGGAACTAGTACAGGAAGGGAAACTCCTTTTCAATTCCTCCATTATATGCATGTTAGATGCTGTGGATACTGCAGCCAGAGGAGTCCATGCCAGTATTCTCCTCAGAAGACATGCTAGGCTAAGAATCTCTGGTTTCAAACCAGATGTTCAACACACTATTTTTAAGGCTCCTTTTAAGAAAGAACACCTCTTTGGGCCTCAAGTGGGCGAATCACTTAAAAAAAAAAAAATGAAAATAGTGGCACAACGTAAAAATCTTTTTAAAAAAAGACACACCTTGCTGGGTTCGGACGGGCAATATGACGACAATGTACTATGTACAAAAACCGGCGAGTGGGATGGGGGGCATACATTCCCTTCAACTGTCATGCCTCTCTTGGTCCATTTGTCGTTGAGCGATTCATCACAAAAAGTCAACTCGTAGCGGAACACCTTCCAGGGACAGACAACGGCTTTGCCAACCTCCTCAGCAGGATGCGGCAACAAGTTCATGAGTGGGAAATCCACACCCAAATTTCCCTTCTGTACTTCTGAAATTGGGGGTTTCCACAAATAGATCTCTTTGCGACAGCAGAGAACTCAAAATGCCTAGATCCGCCTCCAGGTTCCCACATCCTCTATCCAAAGACCATGCTCTATAGATTAACTGGTCTGGGATATTTGCTTAAGCTTTTCCACCTCTCCCTTTCCTTCCATTTCTGGTTCGTAAGATCAGGCAGACATCTCTTATGCTAATTCTAGTGTCTCCCAGAGAGGCTAGTCATCCAAGGTTCACCACACTACTGGAACTGTCAGTAGTTCCACACCAGCAGCTTCATGTCACTTAAAACCTTCTCTGCTAGATGCATCTATACAACTGATGTTATCTTTTGCATCTACAGCGGGCAGGCCTAGCGTACACATCCATTCAACTACATCTTGCAGCAGTAGCTGCATATCTTCAAAACAGACATTTATCCTTATTCAAAGTTCCAGTAATTAAAGCCTTTATGGAAGACCTTAAAAGAATAATACCACCCAGGGTAGCACCTGCCTGGAACCTTAACATTGTTCTCACAAGGCTTATAGGTCCACCTTTTGAACCGTTGCATAATTGTCCATTACAATAGCTTTCTTGGAAGGTTGCCTTTCTAAGTGCTATATGGATTGTTAAATATATTCAAACTTGCTATGCTAAAGCTAAGATAATTTTAACTATACCTCCTAGAGCACATTCTACTTGCAAAATAGGAGCATCTATGGCCTTTTTAGGCAATATTCCCATAGCTGCCATATGTATGGCAGCTACATGGCCAACACCACACACATTTACGAAACATTGTGTGGATGTTTTAGAACAACAGCAAGCTAATGTAGGACAGGCTGTGCTAAAAACACTTTCAAACAGCTGCCACACCAACTGTTTAGCCACCGCTTTAGGAGAGTACTGCGATACGGTCTATGCAACGCGTGTGTATCTACTGCACACATGCCTCGAATGGATTATGTTACTTACCCAGTAAGCATCTGATCTTGGATGTAGAGCTGTAGATTCACATGCGGCCCCCCTCCTCCCTGGACTCCTATGGTTTTGCATTTCTGATTACTTACATTATACACGCATGGACATCGCTATACCACACTTATTTACTCCATTCCCACCATCTTGCGGTAAAACACTCTAACAATGGAGTTGATGCCCATGCACAGTATCACCAAAAGGAAGAGTCACCTACCTCATTACTGGAAAGACTTCTTTGAAGAAAAACAACTTGCAAACATCCAGACCAAACACTTGATGGCAGGAGTATGCAAAGCTCTACATGCCAAGAAAAGATGTTTACAGGGTAGGTAACCTAATCCTTTCATACCATCTAGGGGCAAAGACAGGCCTTTCTATACATGGAAAGTGATAAACCTGTAGGTGGCAGACAAAATAACGGTCCCCACCTGTTAACGCATGTTAAGTAATTTAAATATATTATTGACAAGTATCACCATGGCTTAGCTGCAGCAGTACTTTCCCCAAGAACTTTGCACAAGAGGGTGTGTTGACAACGAAGAACAAAATATGGTTAGTAATATTATCAAGTGCTCAAATAAGGAAGAGTCATGAAGTACAATTAATTGTGCAAAATATGCATACTGAAGGCTTTCTTTGGTAGGCAAGTAGAAGAGTGTATGGAGAAAATAAAGGAACAGAGCACTGGTTGTTGCACCTTAGACAATAAAAGCCCTCCCACAGAGTATGAGTAATTCTAGGGCATCTGAACATTATGCTAACGGCATCTTTAGGTTCCGAAATTTCTCTCCATTTAGTCTCTAGCTTGTGGCATTCCATCTTTGGTTCTAAATTAAACAGCTACACAGTTCCCGACCTGTCCTTTTGAAAGGTTGATATTGAAGAACTAATCTCTCCAAAAAAATTAACTCTAGGGCTTCAAAAAAAATGTAAGAATAATAGACATACCGTATGCCTTTTTTTTAATATAATTGCCTCATTTATTGAGCCCAGATTTTGCTATAACAACGAGAAAGAATTCATAGCCTGGTGATTGCTAAAAGTATTTATTACGTAATATTGAATATGGCACTAAAGTCAATTCACTAGAATAGTAAACGTCATACAATTAAGATTTCTGGAGAGAAATATCTTTTTTGAAAGCGACCCTTTGCTATGGCAATGGTGTTGCTCGACGTCTGGCATCTACATACTCCCATCATCTGTTTTAATGCAGTTCTCTAGTCAAATATTACAATATTGTAAAACGAACAAATGAGCAGGCCCAACTGTGCAAGATTTAAAAAATCCCTGAACTATTTTAAAGGACTGGTGGGGTGTGGGGTTGTACCAAGTAGCATTGTTATTTTTGCAGATGTTTGTCTATAGGTTTTTTTGTAGCTGCTCTTCTAATCTTTAATGCTTCTTGTAATATAATTGCTGGTCTCAGGAACCTATTAACTGGTGCACGTTCCTTAGCTAAGAAGGGTTTGCTTACAGCTAGTCAATGCAAATTAAACTATAACATCCGGCTGAGACTGAATTTGGTGGTTTCCATTCCAGAATGTAAAATAAGCAAATTACAATTTAATCTGGTCTGTTAGACCAGATTTAAGTGCAATGATATTTGTAAGGTCCCACTTCGTGTTTCTAAAGTTGTTCCAGCATTTTTAAATGCCAACAAGGTATAGAGTTAAACTACTCATTAAAGCCCTTTATGATCTTCAGTATTTATTTTGGTATACTTGAGCTATGTTGGTCGTTAGTTTCCTGTTGAAATGGTGGTAGTTTCCTTTTATTTCATTCACCACAACATTGTGGGCACTTTGTCTTTAAAAAACAAAGACCTTGGAGGTTAAAATATATACGGTTAAACTTCATCCCAAAGTTATTATCCAATGATGCTAGTCTGATGATTGTTAAGGCGTAAGTGCTGCAAGGTTTACATGGTATCTTTTTGCAAAGGATGTTTTTGAAGTAAACTAAAAACCAACCGTGAATGTTTTCTGCCAAAAATAGTAGACAATCAGTGTTTTTACTGTTTTAGGTTGCATATAAAAGTGAACGGACGATGGAATTTGAGTCCAGTGTAAGCCTGGTCAAAGAGATAAAATTGAAGTGCAAGTGTCGAGGTTCTTGTGAATGGGCCCCACCAAGATTTCAAATTATATTTAATATTCAACCATCTCGGAAGTAAGTTTTCCAGGACTCGCTCACAACGTGTTTACTTCTGTTTAAAAACTGTTTCTCTGCACATCTTTTTGTGTTTTATCAAATATAAACAAGCAATGTCTGTATATAAAAATCTAAAGTATTTAATGAAAAAGGGTTTTCAAAAAGGGATTTGCTGATGCTTTTTTCTTGATTTTTTTTTTTTCTTGATATTTATTTTTTATAATTGTAAATACATTGAGCGAACGCAGGTTCATCTCATTTCAGGACCGATGTTAGCAGTAGGATGTCATTTATTCTACCATTGGTGCATTTTGTCTGACTGAATGTACCAGTACAGAATTATTCGTGCACTAGCAAAGGAGAGCTTTTTTAATATGATATTGCATGTTTAGCAAATCCTTACTATACTGAACACATTTTCAATACTGGTGATGTTTAAAAATAATTCAGCAAATAAATATCTTATAGGTCTGGTAGAAAATCGCAGTTAAAATGAATAAGACTAACCCATTCGTTATTTTGCAATCTGCGTATGTCTTGGAAATCATTAGCACTTTACTCTGGAGTTACCAGTGTCAGGATAAAAACGTATAACCCACTCCCTAAATTTAGTTGTGTATATATATTTAAATGTGTCGCTATGTCCTAAAATGAGGATTTGTAAAAAGTGCTATAGACATGTTCGCATGCCTCATATCATTTTGCAAGATACCTTTGCCAACCATCACATCTTTGTATCTATAGTTTAGGCACGGAGCCACTCTGACAATAGAGGTAACTGATGGCCCACTACAATCATGTACTAGTAGTCAAAGTTCGCAGGGGAGACTCCAACTAGCTCTCAAAGCCCCGCCTCTATCCCATTCTAATGAAGTACTATATTGTGGACATGTTTATATTTTTATGGAGAACATGCTGCCAATAATATTGGGGCTTCAAGTATTTGATTGCATTTTTAAAAAGGGATACCTGAATGTAGCTCCAATGTGTAAATTGGTAAATTTGTTCAGAGCTGCAGATTTTATAGAATTATTGTATGTTTCTGATTCAGAGTGGGCAATGACAATTTTTTATATGCGGGGGGGGGGGAGGATAGGGGGGGTACAGCATTGAAAATTTGAAGATCATTCTTGTAGTTGCTAGATCTCACCAGAATATACACATATCAGACTTCCGATTCAGCACAGAAATGGGATTGCCTCACTTCTGGTGAACTTGCAATTAAGTTAAATAAATGATTGCTGGATGTAATATAATTCATTTTTGTTTCCTTTATGCAGGAGGGATGATGTTGTAGCAGCACAGTATTTTCGTTGTGCTGGTTGCGGTACAGAGGTAGAACCAAGTAAGTATTATCTTGCAGATCATTCATTACTTCTTTTTTTTCTGTGTCTGGAAGCGTCCATTCTACTCGTGTTAAATGGCTTCCTGATGGTGCGATAACCAGTATAATACATTGTGAATTTCCTTCTGCACTGCATGCGGTCTGGCAACATTTAAATTTTAAAACCAAATCATGGAGGTGGTAAACGGGCTCTTACTGCTCTTTTGCTCTATTTGAGTAAAAATCATTGTTCGTTACATTTTTGCAGCATGAATCTTTTTCTTGTATCAGTGGGACAGAGTGCTGAAACATCCATTCACAAACTCCGCCTTATTTTAAAACCACCTCCAGTATAAAAGAGAATACAGATGCAAAATGAGTGCACAGCATGTGAGTCCAGAAAAGGATTCATGCTGCAAAACGAAATGGTAATTTACCAATAGTAGTTTTGCAGCTTGAATAATTTTCTGTATTCGCGTGCGACCCTCTGCCTCCCCAAAACATTAGAGGTTGCAAAGAGGGTTTTATTCTATGGTGCCTTAAAACATCAAGAACCCTACAAAGACAGATCACCAATTGGAAAAAAAAGCATCCTAAGATGGCGACCATGCACAGAGGCATCTGGAGCGCACGTCTGATGTCACAGAGGTTGGGCATAGCACCAAATGGCCACAGAAAATGCCCAACAAAAATAAAAAAAAGGAATAAGACTAACAAAAGTTTGTGGACCCAACCACTGAATGGCAGAATAATGCACATGTGAATCCGGAATCTTCAAGCTGCAAAACTACTCCTGCAGTGATAACACTGATAAAAACCTAATAACAACGAAGGTGTTTTAGTACCTTTTTCTAGGCATAAGTCCCATTAACCCTACAAATGCTTTGAGCTGCAGTAGGTGCGTACCATGATGACCACCCTCTACCCTGCCCCTGTAATGCCTCTTGGAAGACTTGTCTAGTGCAAGGGGAGGCTGATTCAAAGAGCACTATTTTTAATAAGTTGTTTGACCCATGCACCATAACCACAGAACATATTAGTATGTTCAAAAGTGTAGAGGAAGAACTTAATAAAGCTATAATATTAATGTAATGTAAATTTAATTGATAAAGTGCGGCTTATGGCCAAAGGCGTCTTGGCACTGTCGTATTCTGATCAAAGGACAGCGAAGCTGGATATTATGGTAGATGGGAGTGAGAACTTTCTGTCCTGTGTAAAAAGCCACATTTTTAGTGACTTCCGGAATCTGAAAAGGGAAGTAGTTGTTTTTAAAGAAAGTGGTAAGTCATTCCAAAGCATTGCCGTTGTCCTGTAAATACTCCCCCCTCCTACCCCCCCATGTGCTATTTTTAAATGGGGGGGACCAAAATGTTCCTGGCTGAGCATGAACGCAGTGTCCTTGCCGGAGTATACCATTTAAATCTTTTCATAAGCCGATCCGGCCCTAGTCCGTGCAAAGACCAACACCAAGCAGATTACAGATTACATTAATAGGAAATCAAGTGATGATTTACCATTCCCATAGCAGTTAAGCAGAGCATAATGTTAATTTAAGGAAGGATTTGGTTGCTTACTTTGTAAAGTTATGCGGAGGGCAAATGTTTTGGTTTATTTTGATCAAAACTGCAATTTTAGGATGCTTACCCTTAGTGGGTAGCAAGTTATAAACAAGCATTTACAATGCAATGGTTTCGCCTTGGGAAAAGTTAGACCTATTGGCATTGTAAATTACAAATGTTGTATTTATGTGTTGGTTTTGAAAACAGATAAATAAATGGCATTGTCATTTACATTGCCATTAGCTTAATCTCTGCAGTCACTCTGCAGTCCCTAGCCCTCCCTAGTCACTCTGCACTCCCTAGCCCTCCCTAGTCACTCTGCACTCCCTAGTCACTCTGCACTCCCTAGTCACTCTGCACTCCCTAGTCACTCTGCACTCCCTAGTCACTCTGCACTCCCTAGTCACTCTGCACTCCCTAGTCACTCTGCACTCCCTAGTCACTCTGCACTCCCTAGTCACTCTGCACTCCCTAGTCACTCTGCACTCCCTAGTCACTCTGCACTCCCTAGTCACTCTGCACTCCCTAGTCACTCTGCACTCCCTAGTCACTCTGCACTCCCTAGTCACTCTGCACTCCCTAGTCACTCTGCACTCCCTAGTCACTCTGCACTCCCTAGTCACTCTGCACTCCCTAGTCACTCTGCACTCCCTAGTCACTCTGCACTCCCTAGTCACTCTGCACTCCCTAGTCACTCTGCACTCCCTAGTCACTCTGCACTCCCTAGCACTCTGCACTCCCTAGGACTCTGCACTCCCTAGCACTCTGCACTCCCTAGCACTCTGCACTCCCTAGCACTCCCTAGTCACTTTGCAGTCACTCTGCACTCCCTAGCACTCTGCAGTCACTCTGCACTCCCTAGCACTCTGCAGTCACTCTGCACTCCCTAGCACTCTGCAGTCACTCTGCACTCCCTAGCACTCTGCAGTCACTCTGCACTCCCTAGCACTCCCTAGCACTCCCTAGCACTCCCTAGCACTCTGCAGTCACTCTGCAGTCACTCTGCAGTCACTCTGCTCTCCCTAGCACTCTGCAGTCACTCTGCAGTCACTCTGCACGTCCTAGCACTCTGCACGTCCTAGCACTCTGCACTCCCTAGCACTCTGCACTCCCTAGCACTCTGCACTCCCTAGCACTCTGCACTCCCTAGCACTCTGCACTCCCTAGCACTCTGCACTCCCTAGCACTCTGCACTCCCTAGCACTCTGCACTCCCTAGCACTCTGCACTCCCTAGCACTCTGCACTCCCTAGCACTCTGCACTCCCTAGCACTCTGCACTCCCTAGCACTCTGCACTCCCTAGCACTCTGCACTCTCTAGCACTCCCTAGTCACTTTGCAGTCACTCTGCACTCCCTAGCACTCTGCAGTCACTCTGCACTCCCTAGCACTCTGCAGTCACTCTGCACTCCCTAGCACTCTGCAGTCACTCTGCACTCCCTAGCACTCTGCAGTCACTCTGCACTCCCTAGCACTCTGCAGTCACTCTGCAGTCACTCTGCACTCCCTAGCACTCTGCAGTCACTCTGCACTCTCTAGCACTCTGCAGTCACTCTGCAGTCACTCTGCACTCCCTAGCACTCTGCAGTCACTCTGCAGTCACTCTGCACTCCCTAGCACTCTGCAGTCACTCTGCAGTCACTCTGCACTCCCTAGCACTCTGCAGTCACTCTGCACTCCCTAGCACTCTGCAGTCACTCTGCACTCCCTAGCACTCTGCAGTCACTCTGCACTCCCTAGCACTCTGCAGTCACTCTGCACTCCCTAGCACTCTGCAGTCACTCTGCACTCCCTAGCACTCTGCAGTCACTCTGCACTCCCTAGCACTCTGCAGTCACTCTGCACTCCCTAGCACTCTGCAGTCACTCTGCAGTCACTCTGCACTCCCTAGCACTCTGCAGTCACTCTGCACTCCCTAGCACTCTGCAGTCACTCTGCACTCCCTAGCACTCTGCAGTCACTCTGCACTCCCTAGCACTCTGCAGTCACTCTGCACTCCCTAGCACTCTGCAGTCACTCTGCACTCTGCAGTCACTCTGCACTCCCTAGCACTCTGCAGTCACTCTGCAGTCACTCTGCACTCCCTAGCACTCTGCAGTCACTCTGCAGTCACTCTGCACTCCCTAGCACTCTGCAGTCACTCTGCAGTCACTCTGCACTCCCTAGCACTCCGCACCATCTGTAAAGCATGCTCATGTAAAGCGCTTTGATACCTTCGGGTCGAGTTCGCGCTTTAAAAATATCTCCCAAAAGAGGAGTGTAAGCAGTGTTATGAAAGATACACTTCAATAGATTCCCCACCAACTGGTGCTGAAGTCACTAGGCTAAAGCTTTAGAAAGTGTCCATAATAGCACAGCACTTGCTTCTGTACCACCTCGGGAGACAGACATCTTCGCATGTGGGAAAATCAGTTCTACCACATCACTTCCTTGGATATAGGATTAAAGGAGGTGCCCCACTATACGGTACTGGGCCTGATGGCTCATCACAGGGTATTCTAGACTGCTCGACAGGAAGTGAAACAGACAGACATGGGCTTAAACTGGTCACACAGTACGTTCCTTTTACTCTGGCTCCACGTTGCATGTAGCCGCCGTGGTAAAGTGATATTATGTTGAAGATAATCCCCTTTGTGTTACTAATCCTGAAAAGCTTCAGTGTGGAAACAGGGATTATCTAGGATGGAAAAAACAGGAGCATCGAGAAATCCTCATTGAGACTTGGCTGCAAGGAGGTCTAAAGACACCGGATAGTGCCTTTGAATGAAAGAATGCTTAAAATGCCACAGAGGACTGATACAACCTCAGACGAATAGTATAGCAGTGATTGTTTATAAAATAAAATGCAAATTTAGGCAATATGCCCGAATCTTAGGTTATTGATTCAGTAATTAATAGGGTTGGGCAAATAAAGTGGAATTAAGTATATTGTGCTTTTTGTCAAAAAGATGGTGATAATCTATTGTTTTTTGGAAATGGTGTCCTTGTGAGCGTGCAGACTACCTCATAGTCTGTGATACCAATTCATTCATTAAATTGCAGTTTTCTAAACATGGACAGCTCCCAATGGGTGGCAGAGGACTGTGCACAGGGACAACTTGGAGCAAACAGTGGAAAAAGTAATACATGTAACAAAACATATAATTATCTAAAAAAAATAAGTATATAATATGATATGAGGCAGTTACTATGAATGACTAAAGTGCTCAGGATGAAATAGACTGCCTATTTCTGATATTACATCATAGAGAAAGAGGTATTTTGTTCTTGGAAATGATACTGAAAGAGAAGGCTTCCTAACACTTTTTAAACCTCGTAGGATCTAACTAACAAATCGTGAGATAGCGGGAGGGGGGGCGGGCGGGCACACGGACAGCGGGAGGCGGGGGCGGGCGGGCACACTGATAGCGGGAGGGGGGACGGGCGGGCACTTTTACAAACCAGGGCCCATAGTTATGCTTCAGCCCATCCTGCGAGCAGGTGTAGTTAGGTTGGTTTTATTACAACTGTGTAATGTTCCGAGGTTGCCTCACGCTCTTTTGCGACCATTTGTAGAGCTATAACATGAAGCTGCACCTTTGCGAAAGCAGTCCTCTGTTTCACCTTCGTCACACAGCTATGATGTGCCACTCCCCTTAGGGTTGTGATGCTGCTCATTCTGAGGCCAATGCCTACTCCTGGATGCACAGAGGCCACACACCTGAATAAACTATCAAATCTGAAAGAGTTTAGTTTGGAATACTTTATGTATTGTTTTTGTAATGCACTGAAATGACCAATGGGCTCTGCAGAGCACCAGATAGACAAGGAAAAGGAGGGGGGACTAGGAACAAGTCTTTGATAGCTAAAGTTTGCAGAAGAAGTGGGTCATCAGTTGTTTTCAGATCATCTGCTGGTTGGCTCGAGGCCAAGATGCAATGGAAGATGCATCCAAAGGGGGGGCTTCGAAGGTGCAGAGATCTGCAATGATCCCATTTCTGTGTCATCGGGAACATTATGGCGTGGTTTTGGAGGCCGACCATAGTCCTCTGGTCTCAATGAAATCATGTAGTCTCTTTCGCTTGCACAAAGGTGGCACTGGTCACTTCTGGACACTTTAGTTGAGCTTAAACCAGGGGAGGCCCAGAAGACGTTTCTTACGTTGTAGCCCTTATTGCTCCAGGAGGAGAGAAAAGATTTGTTGTGAGCTCCATTCCTATTGAGACGATGTAGCACAAAACACTTTTGCTGAGCTGCAGTTGCCGTCATGCAGGGGTGGCACAGAGTAATTGTGTTAATCCTTGCTTCCCACTGTGTAAGGGTGATTCTAAACACATTTTATGAGCTGCAAGTCCAATGGTGCATGGGTGAGGAGGGCCAATGTTTTAAGCTTTGTCACATTGTGGGGACATGGGACAAGACACATTGTATATCGTAGGATCTAACTAACAAATCGTGAGATAGCGGGAGGGGGGCGGGAGGGCGGGCGGGCACACTGATAGCGGGAGGGGGGGACGGGCGGGCACACGGACAGCGGGAGGGGGGCGGGCAGGCAAGAGGTATTAGCACTTACCTAATATAAGGAGTTCACTGAGGACTGTACAGAACGGACTGCCCTACTGGTACTGCCGAGGATCTCACAAATCACGCATCAGCCGGTGCAGGAAGGCGGAGCACTGGGTGCTCTCGCCAGGTCAAAACCTAAAAATGCCTTTCCCACAATTTGGCCTTTCCTAGTCATTGAACCTCACATAAAGTGAGCAATTAATTATGCTGCTAAGCCTCTGTTCGGGGAATTACATTGCTGACAGTGGGGGAGTGATGATGTACATTTGACCAAACAATGAATATATACTTATGAATTAAAATAGTGTACGCATGATTTCCTCGCTCATTTTTTCCGCATGAAAAAAGTTATTTACGCAAGGGTGTTTCCCTTGTTTAATAGTGGATGTACAGAAAACTACATCCCCCCTGAATCCTTTTTGTAATGCTTCTTTCCATTAATTGTGTCAAGATAAACTTCATACTTCGTTTAGAGAAGATCTTTTGACATTCTTTTGATTGATTTGGGGAGCTTGCGGAAAAGGTGTGTGTGTGTGTTAGTGATATGCCATTGCTGCATTACAAAAGCACAATTAAGTACTGTGGCCAGTTGTTTTTCATTTTAACTTAATTCATAAAATAGTTTGTAAACTAGAGAGTAAGTAAAACATATGTTACTTATAAGTTATTCTCCTGTGACCAATGAGCTTGATTGTGAATATCTGTGATTTTTGTCACACTTTGAAATTGCTTCTTTCCGTTCAGTACTGCAGGATTGTGGTTCAGAAGCTTTGAAAGCTATGTTTTAATTTGCTTTTTATATCAAATACTCTTTTGAACCCTATAATCGGGGCCTCTGATAGAATGCGTTTCTGGATAATTTTGGATATGCCACATTTGCGACATAATCCTTCACCTGCTGCATACTCTGCAGATTTAACAAAATAAAATGTACCTAGCTCAAAAGGATCAAAAGCTACTAAAAGCATAGCAACCCAAGTTGCTGGGCAGAGGAAGTCCCTTGAAGGTTGACTGGTCACCTTTGTGTTGCTTATTAGCTGGTTTGGGTGTGGAACTGTTGCCAATTAAGAAAAACCTTTGCCCATACATAGTGCTAATATGTGTAAAAATGACAAAATGTGCTAATACTGTCACAAAATGTGCTGCATTGTGCTGCATAATTTAATCAACCCAGCCACATAATTTGGACCTCCCTTGCTGCATAATTCCAGTGGCCCTGCCCCATGTGAACATGTGTTCATGTTGTGTGTCTTCTAACCGCTGCACTTTTAAATTATGACTTGAGTATGTGTGTACGAATCCTGGAACTTGAGTTTTGCAGAAGAGTTCACTGTGAACGAACTGACAGCCCTTAATTGTTGGACATTTTATATTTATGCAGAATACAACAGGAGGCTCCGGTACTGTGACTATCTTGGGAAATATTTCTGCGACTGTTGCCATAGCTATGCTGAGTCCTCCATTCCAGCGCGGATATTAATGAAGTGGGATTTCAGCAAGTACTGTGTCTCCAACTTTGCCAAGCAGCTCATAGAAAGCATATGGCTGAGCCCTGCATTCGATGTGCTTTCCATCAACCCAAACCTTTATACAAAAGTAAAGGAACTGGAAAGAGTAAGGGTAGGTATCCTGTTCCTTTACAGATGTGGGGTGCAGTTAACTTATGGTGCCTACTGGTCCATGCTAAAACAGTAAAGTTGACCTAATCCTTTGTCAGAACCGTTTCTAGATGCACCCTACATGTATCATAGAACCAGTTTCTCGTCTTCTAACTTTTCCCACTGTTTCTTTCTTACACTTGTAGCTCAGGTCATGTTTTTTTTAGCGCGGAACTGAAAGTAGGGATATGAGAAATTATCAAGGCATTTTTATGTCTTTGATCTTTATCATTTCTAGATGCTATCTTTCAGTTCTGTGAAATCTTGATTTACTGTTGTGCTGCAAGAGATTTTACTTTCATTCCGCTCCTGGCATTCATAGAAAAAAAACACAAACCGCTAAAATTTTGAATCCTAAACTGTATTTATAATTTAGGCTGTCTATCACCACCAAAGAGTTGTAATGCTTAATGTCAGCCAAGATAAAATCTAAAACTGAAGGCCAAGCACGCTACATTCTTGGTACTTCCACAAACCAGATCATTCCAACTAAAAAGCACTGATCCTTCTATGCACGTTAGTTATTCTAAATTGTACAACCATATTGATCACAGGCCAACTCTGACGAGAGCAGTTAAAGTGGTAAAATGTGGTACACTGTGTGTTACTCCAACTCAGACTAGAACGATCACAGCTGATGTAGAATGTGGGGCTGTGCTGGTACGGCTGTTAAGGTTTAATAAGCAATTTAAATGAGACCACCAACCATACAGTGCTCTAAGGGCCAGCTACGAGGCCTTCAAGTTTCATTGAGACACGACCAGCAGGCAGTCAATGGATCGGATGGTTGAGAGTTTATAATTTAAGTCCGCTTTACGATTGTCACCACCTTCATTCATATTTATACCCACGATACTCTTTGATCGATGCCTGTTTTGTATAAGTAATCCTCCGCCTTCTTGGGAGGTTTTATGAATGTTACTCCGCACAAGTAAGAATAACACTAGTTATACTTGTGAACAAGAGATGGAGACACATCCATCAGGTTGGCTCAAAGTGGCACTTGTAGGATGTAGAGCTCCAAAACGAAAGTGTGCACAACATTACCACTCATTCCAACCATTGATCAAGTTGAAAATGCCGAAATTTGCACAGATACTGGTGGCGTCTCAGAATTTCAACATGGAGGCCCATGTCCTTCAATCGTTTATCTGCTAGTGGTCTACTTTGATATCTGATATATATAAACACTAGAAGATTTCCCGCATATGTTTTAAAGCTGCTTTTCTTGCTCTTAAATACTTTTTGTTGCATGATGATTCAAAACAAATGGCCATCTCTGGAGTTTGACATGCCATTCCTTTCGTGGTCACTGTCCTTAAGTCCTCAGTTTAGGTATTAGTGGTGCATCAAGATGCAGGGCTTCACTCTATTGCTGAAGATTTCAGGGATTCCGTTATCGCTATATGTTGAAGATAAGCTATAGGGTAGATAACCGAAACATATTGAGAAGAAATTCAGTGCTTGAAATTTACCAGTGGTACTTTACCCACCTCAGTGTGTCTCCCACCCACTATTTAGAATTTCTATTTGTCAAGAGAACAATACCGTGTAGTCCTATCTTTACTCAACTCACAAAAGCATTTGTAAAGCTAAATTAAATCCCTTCATTAAATGCATTCACGCTGTGCGCAGTGTGACAGTTAATTACAGCATCTGTTGTGTCAGGGCATTACCATTCTACAAAGTCAAACAATCTTCCAATTTAATCCCATTTGAGCCAGTTTTCCTTTGATTGGTCAAGTTGAAGATGCCGAAATTTGCACAGATACCAGTGGCGTCTCGGAATTTCAACATGGAGGCACATGTCCTTCAATCGTTTATCTGCTAGTGGTCTACTTTGATATCTGAGTGCAAGGTTTAAAGAAAGTTAGTGCTTTTCAGTAGTACAGCACCTGCTACTCAAGTCCTTTCCTACTAGAGTAAGTGCAGTTTTTATCAAACTACCACCTCCAGGATTTTCATTGTAGGCCTTAAACTTTTAAGCCTTGTGTAGACTTCTCTTTTCTTTCAATTTTTTCAGTTTTTATTAGGCTTTCAAAGATTTTAAAAAGACAAAGGATGCATATGTTATAGAAAAGCAAGCATTCTGGAATAACTCTCCAAAAACATTGTACAGGAAGTGATAACAAGCATAGGAACGGCTGACTAAGGTCTTCCTATCTGTGATGTTGTAAAAAGATAAAAACCGGTGTATTGTAGCGAGCTTCAGCGAGCACGCATAACCAAGAATTTGTATCTAATTGAAAAAATGCATATAACTTTAAGTGCATGCTGAGATGGGGTATCTTTTCATGTGCCTAAAAAAATAAATAGGGTTACAATTGTGAGGCAATGCAGTTTTGTATACTACTGCACGTTTTCTCCCTAATGTTTTTGCAGACATGCCCTTTAACATTTTGCAGTTATATAATAAAGTGTATTAAAATGAATGTTTGCAATTGTCCTATTTTGTACATTTAAAAAAAGTAATAATTGTGTATTTTATTAATTTCCTAATTTTTCCTATTTTAGGAGCAACAAGAACAACTTATCCACTTAAAGAAAATGCTGAAGTCTTGTAGATTCGCTGAAAGGTAATAGCCTGCATGGTTGCTTTAAAAAAAAATAAGTTGCCTCCTAAAATACTCATTTTTTTAATTTGATTAATCTTCTACACAGAGGTGGGTGGAGGGGGAGTTAACAGAATAGTTAGTTGGACTTTTTTTTAATACTATAATAGGTGTATAATGCACAGGGCTTTAAGTGGTATGGAAAAAAAACTGGAGGGGGTTGTCTCAAAGGGGCGTGGCCAATGTATTGAAGGGCGTGGAATAAAACACGTTAGCTGAAGATCTGTGTTTATCATAGTGTGCTGCCTGACTTGTATTTTGCTCTTTCATAAATCATACCTACAACAAGTCAGGACTATTGGCTTTGTCAATGGTTGTTAGTTGCATAAGATAAATAACCAGCAACTATGGCTTGTATATAATATAGAAAAAGCTTCCACTTAGAAACCACAACAGTGTTGCTGCTCCTGAGTTTAAAAAAGAGAAGGGAAATCCAGAAAGAAAATGACTCTTTAAAGGATTTCCCTTCCCCTAGAACGCTCAACTGGCATGACGTCATGCCATAACTGCTTCACTAGTGAGAAGTAAGCAGCGTGAGCACGCAAAAATGATGTGCCTACTGTCACTGCAGTGCGGGGAAAAATGGACCGCCTGTGCCAGGACACAAAACAGAGCCCGATAGAGACCCGTTTCGAGGTCCTCTTTAAATAAAACTGCCAGTGCTCAGCACCGGTGAGACCCGGCCCACTTAAAGCCCCGATAATGCATATTTCTACACATTATACACGGTCTATGATTTGTGAAGATTTGGCCATTTTTGGTTATTCACAAAACCTTACAAAAGCTTGATGGGCAATCTGTGATACAATTATGGTTTTCAAGCCTGGACGTCCGATTTTTTTACTAATGGTGAGTGTATGAAGAATTGGGTTTCTACAAAGATGAGAGTCCTATGTCTTACAATATTTGAAGAAGGTGGTTTCTTTAATAAAAAATGTTGTCATGGGGCATTGTCGCTTTAACATTTTAAAACATTACGACCTTAAATAGAACTTGGCAAATACCATCATGTGCAGACGATCAGTCCAGATTGAAAGTACATAAACATATAGATAATTGAACAGTATTCTAGTTTTCTTGTTTCTAAAATTTATTTTTCTCCATGACTGCTACAGATATATAAATACTTCTCTATCCTAGAGAGATGACTGTGCGTATCAGACCCGAGCTGTTAATTTGATCTCGTATGTTTTCACACAAACAGTCATGAGATCCACATTTACAATTTCTAGAGTTCAAAATTTCTCCTAAGCAGTTCACTGAGGCCTACCAGCAACAGATTCCAAGAGCACTTCATTCTCCAACTCTTTTCTTCAAGTGGTCCACATATACTGACTCCTTACCGTGCCAGTTTATAAACCATCTTATACCAACTGGCTTCAACCCCTTCCTTGTTTTAAAGATCCATTGCTCTGCCTTCATCCAAGAATAGGGCGACCAAATAACTCTTAGACAAAAGGGTAGGTTAATACCCAAAGAAACACTGTTCCCAAAAGAAGCACTTTATTTTGTTAATGATTCATTTCCTTACTCGCAAAGAATAAGAACTATGTAACAAAAGAACACGATTTAGGTTTTATGGGCAGGAGGTGATGATTCACAATCGTTTACATAGTTGGTCTTGTGCCAGAGATTTCATCGTAGCTCCACCCGGGGTATCCGGGGACAGCGAAGCTAGAACATTTATTCAAAGATGTTGATGCATTTTCAGCTCCTTTCTGATCTGGAGGAGAGAGGAAGCAAGTCTGACATAAGGCAGCAGCATGGCTTGATAACTCCTTTTTTTCAATGTTTCTTTTTTTTTTTTTTTTTTTTTTTGCACCTGGATTTCTGTTCTTAAAATGTTATGGCTTTGGATGCAGTATCTGCCTACAGAGAAGGGGGGTGCTTTCCCACTTGTTAGCACTGTGTTGTTGTGTTGTCGTTGCCTGTCTCAAAGATGATGCACGTTTGTGGAGGGCGTTCTGTCTGGGTATGTGTTGATCTGGTGGTACTTTTGCCACTGAGGTGGTCAAAGTACACTTGGGAGGAGAGGTGGGGTGCTAAAATATGAAACTGTTCAAAGAGGCCTTGCCGGAATCTGGGATGCCTTTCTGTGGGTACCGTCCATCATCTCGGATACATGGCTTACGTGTTCATTCTGCGATCTAGTACAGGAAGGGTTGGGTTTTGTTCTGCAGGGAAGGAATAGCTGGTACCAGGCTTTCAAACTTTTCTTGGGTGATGTGGAGGCTGAAAGAGACCGTTCTTTCAAAGATGACCCTCCGTGATTGTTTTTGTGACAAATTGCGGTTCAGTTAATATATCTAGCGTCATATCAAGGAGACGCTCCTGGCTCAGCCTTTCTTTGAAACTGATGGTGGTGAGGATCGTGATCCTTTGTAGAGTTTAATTTAATGCAAGTGACCGCAGGATTGGGGTTTGGGGTAGGCAGTCTTCGGCTGGGCGGATGTTATTGCCTGTGGAGCCGTGTATGTCAACTTGTGTGTCATGGCATACTCTGAGAAGCTCCTTTATATAGGTTGAAGCTCAGGGGAGACTATTTTGTTTCTTTGGTACTTCAAATGTTGCTGGTATTTGCTCTGATTTTGTATATGTTCACTGTTCACACTAAATAATTGCTAACAGTTGGGAAGGTGGGAGGAGATCTTGATAGATGAATGCATTGAATGCTACCAAACAATTGAAGAGGACCAGTAGGCAGTGGTCCCCGTTGTCTTTGAGCAGAGCTCTGTCAAAGGCCTGGAAGTTCAGTCAGCTTAACATGTAGCATGTTCTGAATCCGGAGGGATAGTTGTGCAGCTATTTTCTGTTTTAGCTTTCTGATGAGGGGTAAGTGTGTGATGGGTTAATAAGGGAGAGTATGTGGCGCAACGGCCAGAGCTGCCTACTTTGGAGCTGGGAAACTAGGTGTTAGTCTCTGTGTTGACTCAACATCCTGTGGTTCTGGGCAAATCACTTAATCTCCCCGCGCCTACAAAAAAATGAATGTGTCCTTGTGTAATGTCACTGGTTCTTATGTAAAGTGCTCCAATACCTTCAGGTTGAGGTCGCCCTATATAAAACTTCAACAAAAGTTATGATGTTGTCTTAGTCATTGGTGGCTTTTTTCAGTAGCTAGAGAAGCTGTCGTGTGAAGTGAAGCTGACCAGATGAAAGATGTGAATGGTGACTTTGAGGGCATTGAGGATTTTGGGGGAAGTGAATACAAGGGGGATCCAATTAGATGTGCTTCATTGAGCAATAAGAGTAATAGTAGTTGCTTGCTTGTTTGATCTGCTTTCACTGATTTGTCTGGCATGACCATCCCCTTGTGAAGCCCCTACTGTGTATCATTTAACACACTTTTTAAGTCGGACTCCAATATACTGTTTACTGTAGTTTGAGCTAATGCAGTTGACTGATAAGTTATTTGCATGTCTCCTTCCTGCTGGTGACACTAATGTATAGTATACAGAAAGTGATGAATGGAATGCTTGAATTAATCTCAGCCACTGGTAATTGCTCTAGCTGCATCCCAGTCCATCCTTAATTTGAGCATCATGCCTCCTCAGAGTAAACCCAGCCATATGCATATCAGTTATGACCCTATTCCAGTGGAACAGTCCAGCCTGAACTGCCAGGCCATATCCTCCCTGAACCAGAACACAAGCAGCCTAGGACTGGTTTCTCTCTAGTTGGGACTCATCAGACAGTTATAGCTTGGTTCCAGTGGCACAGTGTGCATGCGACTCACTTCTGGGCACACCCGTCCCTCTTAAAGTGACACACTAAAGTGATTGATTGAATGCTTGAATGAATCTCACCACAAGCAATTAGTCTGTCCACATCCCAGTCCATTGTTATTTTGCACACCAGGCCACCTCAGTTTGGACCCAGTCACATGCAAATCAGTCTTCACCCTAATCCAGTGGGAACAGTCCAGCCCGAACTGCCAGGCCAGATTCTCCGTGAACCAGAACCACAAGCAACTTAGGACTGGTTTTGCCCTAATTAGGACTCGTCAGCAAAGTATAGCTGATTGCAATGACACAGTGGGGCGGGTAGGCACAGATGTGGGTCCTGTGTACACTGTCAATGGAACTAAGCCGTACCTGGTTGATGAGCCCTAATTGGGCTCCTTCGTACACCTGGATGTTTTTTCACTAGATGGATCATTAAATGTAATTCTTTAAACCTCAGGCTAAGAGCCATCTAATGTTAAATTTGCATCTTTTTTTGATAACTGGCGGCTAGTGCAAAACTATTTGTGATGAATATCCTATTTTTTAAACTCTACAGCACATTGGAGAAGTTTGATCAAGTGTCCTGTAACTTGACTGAAGAGCAGCACCTGTTCTCACTGGACGACATTGTACAAGTGAAACGAGGACTTTTGCTTCCTTTGCTCAAAGATCTTGTGAAAACATCTGTGGTGCATGTTCAGAGCTGTGAGGTAATAAGAACTTTTTGCAAACTGAATACTTGAACTGGTTGATCATATTTCTTTTTGGTGAATTAAAGAGTTTTTAGGAGGTAACTTTCTACACATTCTTGTCCTGATGGAGCACAGCCTCCTAATCAGGTCCCATACTCACATTGTCTGTGTTAATTTGAGATAAAAAAAAATATATGGGCACCTTGGTTGATTCTCTATGGGCACAGTGGTGGTTTACTCTTATGTACAGCAGCTCTGCTTCAGAATACTGTGCTCCAAATGCACGGACACTTGCTTTACCTTTAATTAAATGCTGAATGTAGTATCTTAAGCTCTTAAACTGTGATAGAGAAAAATACACGTCTTTTGAGGAAAGATGGTTATCACGCTGACTGGGAAAGTTATGACATTACCATGCATGCAATTATCGCACAAATAATACTACATGTTAACCATTACAACACGTGACATTACAACATGGACCTGTACCACGCATTTTTGTGTACTTGCATATGTGTGCATGTATGTTTTTATGTGTGTGTGTGTGTGTGTGTGTGTGTATATATATATATATATATATATATATATATATATATATATATATATATATATATATATATAATTTTTTTTTTTTTTTTTTTTTTTACCTCCGCCCACCTCTAAATCGTCAAATTACTTTTTCTTCCCTTTACCTCTACCCACCCTTTAACACTAAAATTACACTTACCTCCCTTTACCTCTATCCAGCCTTAAACCACTTTTTTTTCTATTGTTTAAAAAAATACTTATTTGCGTGGCAAAGCTGTATGGTGAAGGTTGAAATACTTGCCTGTGTGGTAAAGGTTCATGCCTAGTACGTACATGCGTGGTAATAGGTGTAATTTAAAGGCTGTTTCTCTGCTGGAAATGCATCATTTATTTTTGTGTTTTACATCTAGTGGCTTCGTCCTGCAAATTCCATATACCTATAGAAGAGAGCGGTGTGTTGTTCTCTGGGAGTTTGGTTGATCATTGTTTGCCATTGTGACGGGATGCCGTTGTACATTTCCATGCTTCCTTTGGCAACCGAGAGGTCTAATGCGAAAAGCCTGCACAGTTTCTTGTTCTAGGTGCAGATGCATGTGAACATTGAGGCCTGTAATTTTAGACTGGACTTCTTTTTACGTGTATCTCTCAAGCTGCTGAAATCGCATAGAGAAACTGAGTGGGATAATGGGGAATTACATAGGAAACCTGACTAAATTACAGATTCTTCTTGTAATTCCTCATTGTTTAGGGTGCAATAATTCAACACCCTCTGAGTTAACACATCTCCTTTATTCAGGGGTGTGAACTAACGTATCTGTATCAGGGAACCTCTTAGTAGGCCCCAAATGGTATAAATAATTTTTTGCAAACGTGTCTCAGTTGTGTAATCAATTGTTACACATGCCAGTACATAGAGGGTGATTTATTGAAGTCCACAGTCCTAAAATACTGTGTTTCGAATTGTGAAGTGGCAAGAATTAGTCTGTGGAGACATTTGAGCAAAGTCTGTTTTTCTTTACAGCTCTGCCAAGCCAAGGGTTTTATCTGCGAATTTTGCCATCGCTCGGAGGTACTCTTTCCGTTCCAGACTGAAGTGGTTACAAAATGTAATGGTAAGTCTCATCATATCAAACCTTTAATCTTCAATGAGCGGTGTTATCTTTAATGTAGGACTAAGAAAGAAGTAAGTTTGACAAGGATATTTGCAAGTATTCCCAAACAGACCAATTTCTTAACTCCAGCATCGTGCTAGAAGATGTATCAAGCTTTTTTCTTGTCGCAAACGCTGTGATTCGCAAAATTGCAGCACTTGCGACAAGAAAAACGGGAAATAAGATGTATCATGCAAAAAGTTTGCAATATTGAGGAATCGCAAATTTTGCGATTCCTTAACATTGCGCAAGCATTTAAGAAATTGCGATTTCTTAAATGCTATGTATGAAACATTTCATTTTAGCGAATTTTGGCTAAGAAATCGCACATTACCACCAACTTGTAGTTGGTGGTAATTTGCGAATTCTTTTACAAATGCACTTTATGCAATTTGTAAAGGTGCCATGTGACGCTCATACATGCCCTTAGGACATGTATGTGCGCCATACGCGCACACATGTCGTTTTCAGGGGTGCAGCAGGGTGAGACACCCCTGCACCCTTGAAATTATTCTCAATTTGCGATTAGCAAATTGCGAATAATTTCACATTCATTCCTATGGGCCTCCTGGCTCATAGAAATGAATGGGAAATTATTCCTTATTTGCGATTAGCAATTTGCTAATCGCAAATAAGGAATTTTAAGAAATCGCTAAAAAATAGCAAATTTCTACATACATGCCATTTTGTAATTCCCAAATAGAGATTCCTTAAAAATCGCTATTTGGAAATCGCAAACGGGTATGTTTATACATCTAGCCCCAAGAGTGGTAGTAAAGATGTATGTAAATCAGAGTAGAAGTGGAAGAGAGAAAGTTACTTTATAAACAGCTGCTGATTCCTGAGAATGTTCTGTCCCTTCAACCCCTTTGGGTCGGATTCTAAAAGGTAAACTTACACATGAAGTGTGTTTACTAAGTTACGGCATACACAAACTACGTGCAGAGTTTTACAACTTATCCCTCCCTATCCTTGTGAGTGGAGTTCTTTGCAAGCAGAGAGTCCGAAGGCTGGTCTAGGACTCCGTACTCGTGAGTATAGGGAGTGCAGAGCGGTAAATCTCTGGACGTAGTTTGTGAATTGCATTTTGTAATAAAACTACAAAAAAGTACTAATTAGGGCAGTTTGAGAACCAGCCCCCTTGTGTTTATTGTAATCACAGTTGATGTGGTAAAGTTTCCAAGTAGCAGCAGAGAAACTTGAAAAGAAGCTGAACTCTACACTCTTATGCACTTGAGAATTCGTCATACAACCATTACCAAGTTGCAAAAGATGAGAATGCCCTTCCCAAAATGTGCCCTCACAATGTGCCACCTTTAAATGTTTAGCCTACTAACGTACAGTCTGTCAGTTAAAATTTTGTACTGGTAAGTGTCTTAAGGTGAATACAAGATTAATCGAATAGTAGGCTAGAAAAGATTAATATTTAAATGCTGGCTTTCCCATCTCAAATGCATTTACCCCAAAATGTGTTAGTGGATCCACAAAGACTCTTAAATGATTGAAATTAAAGCTGTTCTGATGCTTCTCTTTTATATTTATTTTGTGTATTTCTTGCATTTGTACTGTAACAGTTGTGCTGAATTGTAGTTTAAAAACATCTTTTACGGTTTAGAAGTGCTTTTACTCATTCATTGTACTTGCTTTTTATTGACTACAGAACTTTATTCCTGATGAGATAATTCATTCATCCTTGAAATAATATTCTTCCTATGCCAGCCATGACTACCTTTTTACCTGACAACCGATTGAAGTGCTTTGACAGGCCATTGGGCTTAGCTTTGTTGTAGTACATACACAGACCGATTTAAAGACTCATAAGGCAACATTGCATGCACGCATCCACTTCCAGATAACCCTAGATGCATGTCCACATATTAGTCAACATTGCTAAAAGCGAATTCATTTCTGATTTATGCTCGAATAGTTAAACTAAATTATAGTTCATCCTTTTTATACATCTATGTTACTGGGCCAGGTGACGGGCAGGAGTGAAAAAGAATGAACATTTAAGGCATACTAGGCCTGGGCAGTAAATTCCGTTCTGCTCGCGGAATTTCGCGTTCCGCTGAGAACTCGAAATTGCCCAAAATTCTGCGTTCTGCGACTTCGCAAAATATTTGCTTGTTCACGTTCTCAGAATGCGTGTTCGCGAGATATATCCCCCAAGCATGCAAACAGCGATTGCGAACAGTAAAAAAGCATCACGAACAAGGAATTCTGCTTGTTCGCGGAGATTTTTTACTGTTTCACTGAGATTTGCGTAACGCGATTACGCAAATTCCGCCCACCCCTAAGGCATACCACTTATCCTGCTCTCTGCAGAATTTGAAAAAATGTGCCATAAAAAAACACCCATCAATTTAGTTCTGAAGATATTTTTTCAGAACTGCTGTATCGTGTAGTATGAAACTGATTTTCTTTTTGTGTTCCTCGTGGATTCCAGAGTTCCTAAATAGCGAGGGTACCTTAGTGGTTTAATGTACCTACTAAAGAAAGTCTGTGATTTGCACATCAAAGGTCTCAGTAGGACAAAGTGAACTAAATTTGGTAATAGTTTTTATTCATATTTCAAACTAGATTTCTGGATCCGAAATTTGCTGGATCTAATGTGAAATACAACAGTTCTGAAAAATCATATTCTTAAACTTTATTCTATATGTCCATTGAGTCACCATTCCCTCTCCTGGATCTGGATCTCTTGAGTCTTGGTGGAGAAAGCCCTTCTGTGAAAGAGTTTGGTCATGGTATAGAGATGAAAGGGCAACATATGAAAGTTGATTTCAATTTCTCCCATGTTCTCTTACTGCCAAAATTGTCAAAGATAAAATGCATTTTAAAAGATATCCTTGATGCGCAAGTTAATCACTGTGTATAACATTCACAAAAGTTTTGTAAAATTGCATTTCCAACAGTTGTACTGCAACTACTAAACTAGCCACTAAACAATTACTGAGTGAACGAAATAATGAAATGAAGAGTATTTATGATGACTTCCAAAACATATTAAAATTCTGCTCGTACCTATATACTTTGGTGCTCTGGTAGTGCACCAAATGCCATGAACCTCAGTGGAGATCAAGCAATAGCTGATGAATGTGATGAGGGGCAGTTACTCCAACCCGAGACAAAGGGCGGGGAGGTGGCAGCTGAGCTCAATGCCTCTCTCTGTATAAGCTACCTGGGCTCTTTGAGACCACTAAATAAATGGTTCAAGCTTAAAATAGATGTAAAATAGATGTAAATAACACTGCATCAAGGAATCTTACTTAATAATATGATACACCTCAAGTTCCTAAATGTTTGTTTTGCCTTTGTACATCATTACTGTTTGGATGGTCTCAATTAAATGTTTTCATATATATATTTTGGTAAGACATACTTCGTTATGAAGTTTTGATTTCTGTAAGTTCTTATAGAAAACTAATTTGTGCTGCATGATTTCAGACCTTTTTACAGCGTTCCATGACTATATTTTAATGTTTGGAAACTATTCAGACTACGCTTTCCATTGCTGATAATATCCAGCCGCAATGTACCAGATAAACCAGGGCCGTCCAATATAATTCTGGTCCTTATGTTGCTTTTTTTAATTTATATTCTTTTACTGATTTTTTTTCCTCCATACTTCTGTTTTTGTTCCTCAGTCTGCAAAACCTGCTTTCACAAACGGTGCTTTAAGTCGGAGGGAGACTGCCCAAAATGTCAGCGAATAGAGGCCAGGAAACGACTTTTGAGTGCACCTACATTTTCTGTGGAAGAAGATGGCCAACAGAGCAGACCCGGGGACATGGATTCTTGTCGGAATGTCTCTTAACAGAGGAGCCAGTTCAATTCCTTCTCGTCATATGTGCAATACTGTTGTTTTAAACATTCCCTTGTTTAAAGGAATATTTTAATGCAGTTATTCTGGACATTGGCATGGCTGAAGTGCCAAACGTGTACATTTTGTGAATTTTTTAAAAATACTTTTAGATGTTTTTTAAATTATTTGTCGCACAGATTCCTTATTTTGGGGAATGCACCTTTTGTTTACTTGAAATTTCACGTCTGGAGTTTTTGATGTCTATTTTTTTATAGATCTACTTTTATTTAAATGCATCTGTCTGGAGGTTCTGAGACCATCTTTGGAATGTAGCCACCTATGCCTATTTTCCCACATTTGAAGTGAAAAAAAAAGAATACCTATAAGCCAGCACATCATTAAAAACAAACAATTTGATTTGAAGCTTTGGTTGCTTTGCTTATTATTATATAGTGATCTAATAGATAAATGTCAGTGTTATATCATAAAGAGATGCGATACTTGGACAGTGTGTCGAAAGACCGCATAAGGTGTGGAAAATCTGTAAGTCACAACCAATAAAAAGATGCCAAAGTTTACAGAAGTATTCTATGGTGGGAGTATGCAAGCATTTATTTCAGAATCCCAATAGGGTGTTTGATAACCAATCTTGCACAGCTAGGATGTGTGGTTAAACTCAGGGATAGGAGGAAGCAGGTTGGCAGTTATAGTTATTTCAATCAACTGTAACTCGCACCCCAGGCATGCACTGTGTTGTCGTCCGTGATGTCATTTCAGATGCCGTATTGATGCTATCAATAATGTGATGGAATATGCTGAATGATGCAATATGAGAGCTCATAAGCAGGACATTGGGAGGGCATGACTTATAGTTACTTGAACCAACTATAATTGGTGAATTTCAGAGTTTTCTTTGTTTTAAATGTTTAGTTTAAACTAATATTTTCACTGAACTGTCACTTTAAGCCCCTTGGTTTTTTCAGTGATGAAATTATATATTTTTTAAACTGTTTTTTACTTGAAGTAATATTTTATTACCATACCGAACTATGCCAACCCCCCTTTCTGCATGGCCTTTGGCTGTGCGTGACGTGGGATTGGCCACAAGGCCTGTGCCCAACCCCCTGCAGGCAGCCAAGTGCATACTGTGCACAGCCTTCGGCCCTGCCTCCTTATACCCGATTTAAAAAAAAAAAAAAAAAGAAATTTCAGGGAACGAGGACAGAGTTCCTGTGTTCTGAACTGGTGGCCACAACATTACTGCAAGTCAATCGCAGCGCGAGCTCCCATGGGACTAGTGGGAACCTCTTCTGTGGAACTTAATTTTTAAAAAACAATTAGACTTCCACCAAATGCCATAAAGCACACGTTTTGTGTATAGATCTAACTTTCTGACAAATCTGATGCAATTCCGTTCAGTTTTTAGGATGTAGCGCTGTTCAAAAATCCCTAACAAGATTGCATGAGGTAATTCCATTTGGGGGCCCCCTTTTTTCTGGTCCCACTTGACAGACTAACTGGAACTTTTCCAGGAAGTATCTGGACTCCTAGTGGGAGGAGGAGGCTCCTTTCCAGGAGCAGGAGGGCAGACATCCTGGGGCCTATTCCGGGTCCAAGAAGGAGGTTGTAGGCCCCCTCTTTCAGTCTAGATGCTGCTGTGGAAGGTGCTGCTGCGGTGGCTGGTGGCCGAGAGTTTGGAAACAGGGGTCCAGACCCGAGCGGGGGATGGACTTATCCTGAGCCTTGTAACAATGGGAGCCACAATCCCTGGTAGTGACGAGTTATCCCCCGGTGGGGAGCCGGGCAGTGATGGGAGTGGGGGGAGCGACACCATTCTTGACTGTGAGGGGTCGACGGCAGTCAAGCCATCGAGAGTGGCCTAGCTGGGCAGATCAGCTGTGGTGCTTGGGGAGCTCTCGGGACCGATGCTGGCTCAAGTAAGAAGTCGATGCGGATACCAGGGAGCCCCAGAAGTGGGGTAGCTAGCCGGAGTCCGATGACGAGCCCTACTGGCGGGAGTGTTGATCATCCCTGCATGCTGATGGTAATTGATGAAGGACCTGGGGGGGGGGGGGGGGTGTTGTCCAGTCACTCCCTCCTGTGTATGCCAGCCCGGCTGCAATAGCTCCTGGATATTGACTGTAGAACTGGCCCTTCCGTTGGCCATGAGAGGAACTTGTTCAGGGCCTCAGAGGGGAGGTGGTTTGTTCTAAGGAACAGAAGATGTGTCTGTCTGTGGAGCTTCCAGGGCTGGCTGGCGATTCCAGTGTGCAGGCCCCCATAAGACACTTGTGGGTTGGGGGCTCACAGCTACCATCCTGCGGGCCATTAGAGACCCCTAAGAGGCTCTGGAGGACAACATAGATAAGGTGGCTCTGGACCGGGATCTCCTGTGGACATACGACAAGAAATTGGCGAAGGTAAGCAAGACCGAGTTTTGGCCGACCTGGGACCCACGATCAGGGAGGGCGACAGGGTGATCTGCTTCCTACAGCAGACTATTGCCCAACTAGGGGATGCGGTAGAGGATGCCGAAGGACACTCCCGACGGAACAGTGCCAATGTGGTGTGTGTTCTGGAGACATTGGAGGGCCCCAACATGTGTTTTTAAAGGCTTGACTTCTCAAGGAGGTGTTGTGGGGTGGGATTGAAGCTGTGTACGATTGAGAGGGCTCTTAGGGAACCTGGCAGAGGCCCGGCACCTCTGTCCAATTGTGGCCCAACTGCTCACTTTCTGAGACTGCGACCATATCTTGCAAGTGCACTGACTCATGGGCCCGGGCAGTGGGGAGGGGCCTTGATAAACATATATCCAGATTATACCACTGCTGTCTGAAGGCAGTGCAAAACATTCCAACGAGTAAAGCTGCATCTCTGGTCATTGAACATCCAGTATGCCCTTCTCTTCCTGGCAAAGCTACGGTTATGCAGGTATGGGGAGGTGCACTACAGAAGTAGCAAATGAGGAAGTGAGGAGGCCCAGATGCAGCCCCAACTAAGTCCAGGCATGCCCCCATTAGTATCCACCACTAGAGACTTTCAAGTTGACTTGAGTTGTTTGGAGGCGACAGACACCTCTGGCATTGGGAGGAGAGGGGCACGCATTTCTACATCCGCAATGCGAGAAGGGGAATGTTGGTCACTGAGGCACTGCACAGTTGGCTGGACAATGGCAACACACCACCTGACAACCCCGGGCCTCACCCTTCGGGTCATGTCCTGGAATGTCAATGACCTGGGTAGTAAGTTGAAGAGGGGGGCAATGTGGAAATACTTTGGGAGAAAGAATCCAGACATCATTTTGATTCAGAGTACGTATCTATGGGTAATACCTGCAGGGTGCTGTACCGTGGCAAATACCGCATCTTGGTGCATGCCGGCTTTTCGTACGGCAGTAGGGGTGTGGGAATATTGGCTTGTGTGTCGCTCCCCCTGCAGGTGGCTCATATATGGGTAGATAGCTTGGGTTTCCATGCCCCAGTAAGTGGTCAGTTGAATGGTATGAACCAGACTTTTGCCACTTGGTACTTGCCTCTGGGTTTGCAAACGGAAGCTTTTTTGAACCGAAGACGACCCTCCGCCGTGACAGACTTCAGAACACGACCAACCGGGACTCGCACAACGCTGCTGCCCGCGTTCGTGATATCCAGAGGTCGTCAATTGACGCGATACCTCATTACTCAGGCAGATTCCCTATCACTCTAGAAGGGGTTTCCTTCCATCACCATCACCCCGCCACCGGTTTCCAGAAAACCTCCTTAGGTGGTCTGTGATTCACGCCGAGGGTCGCATCGTGCATATTGACTGCACACCAACGCCTGAATTCCTTATACTTGGAATCAGGCTTAGTAACTGACTCAGGCAATAGCACTATTCTTAGTCCTGAAGATGATCCCACATCGCAATTGGAGCTAGGGATCGAAACGTTGCGTCGACTGTATAACAGTGCTGCATCTCTCAAATGTGTAAAATGTGTTGCAGTAACTGTTTGGTTGAGTTTACAAAAAATTGTATTGTATAGTAAGCTACCATTGCTCCTCCCTGTTTGCCTGTTACTCCTTTCCTTTATTGTTTTCTTTTCTCCCTACTTGGTACAGGCTTGTGCCCAGTAGTCATCCTGTTTTGTGTCTCACGTATCTTTTAATGTGTGTTTATCTTTGAAAATAAAAATCCTCTGTCCGGCTGGACACTGGAAAATGAGTCATCGGTCTTATTTAAGTCTATGTACAACCTTTTCTGTTCTAACAAATTAAGCTAAGGACCCCTGTTCCTAAAAATAGTATACTACCCGAGGTCCGCAGCTACCAATACGGGTATCCTTGTTGATTATACTACTAATTGGAGAAATTGGTAGTAGCATGGTTGGTGGTGATACCATAGTCCATACTGTTGGTGAGGGGGGCTAATCTAGCTCCATATGGAGATCTGAATAGAATGACCAAATCTGGGGCGCCGTCCATACGAGACAAGCGCTCTGTGTGCTTTCTGAAAACTATGGGTTTGGTTGACCTATAGTGGGAGGAGCATCCCGGGGTCTGCCAATACACAAATCTCTAACCAGTCACGCTACATGTCTAGGCTGGACGACTTGTTGCTGCAACGTTTCGGGCACACAGATATGCTGGCACAGGGCTTATCTGACCAGTCATCACTGACGACACTCATACTGCAGATATTCAGAGATCAAGGGGGGGGGGTGGAATTTGGACCCCTGGGACATGACTGATCAGAAAGTGTGCGGTGGAGGCCTACAACCCTATACTGCAAGAAAAAGAAAGGGAACAATGGTTCTGCGTGGCTCCCTCAGCCCACAAATCCAGCAAACATAAGGAAAGAGAGAGAAAGATTGTGGAACTTGAAAGACAGGTGGACCTGTGGAGGCAGAATATGTGTCCGACCCTACCCCGGGCCTTGCAGGCAGGATTTGGAGGGGGGGGCGTGGGAGATCTGCACTGCCTTCTCAACCATGAGGTGAGGGAGTGATGTATAGGGCACAGCAAGGAAGGCTGTACGAGGTTGGTAACAAATCCAGCAAATTGCTTGCCTGGCTGTCCAATAAACAGAAGAGGACCAGAAGTGAGAGGCAGCTGAAGTGGGAGGGTGGGGTGAGGGTGGAGACCCCGAGGGCCATACCACAGGCCTTTGTGACACATTTGGAATAGCTCTATTGGGTGTGGTGGAATGGAGACCAAGCAAACTTGAAACGTTAAAACGTGACTTGCCTGCACGTTGGCTTCGTGGAAACATGGGTGACAACCTTGATGTGGAGGTGTCTGAGACCGAATTGGCTGAGGCCATAGGTCAGGTGAAGAGTAGGAGGTCCCCAAGTCCTATTGGGTTCACCCTGAGCTGTTCAAATGTGCAAAAGTCTCAATTTAACGGGCCCACTCCTGTCTATGCTCAATAGAGTGCAACAGAAGGGTTGTTTGCTCCGGGACCTCCGTAGGGCGACGATGGTGGTGATACATGACCCAGGAACGCCTAGAGGGGAAGGTCCCTCCTACTGTTCCATTTTTCTCCTTATTTTGGAAACAAATATTTTGGTGAAGGTCCTGGTCAATCTACTAGTGCAGGTGATTGACACATTGGTGGCCCCTGACCAATCGGGCTTCATGTCTTTTAAGACAGCCAGACAATATCTCACTGGCTGGCCGGTTGCCTGGTGCCTTTGCGACTGGTTTGCAGAGTAGGTGATCCTCCATTCTTTAGATGCCGAAAAGGTGTTTTTACTCCCTTGAGTGACCCTTTCTTATGACTATATTGTGGTAAATGGGGATAGGTGAAAGGTTTATGTCATGTGTGGGCCTGCTATACAAAGACCCTGGTGGCTTGGATTCGGGTGAATGAGACCTTCTCCTGAGACTGCACTCTGGGTAGAGGCTCCAGGCAGGGATGCCCACTTTTCCCTTTGCTATTCGCACTAGCGATCAAGCCATTTGCTTGCTGGTTGCAATCTGTTGCCCTGTTGCGTGGATTGAGATAGGACCCAAATTGGGAGGATGTAGTATCCCTCTATGCATATGATATCATGTTATACTTGGGGATCCGGACAACTCCGTACCCAGCGCGCTTGAGATGCCGAAGTTATTCAGCTCCTTTTCAAGGCTGATGTCTTATTGGCACAAGTTCATCGCATTTCCACTCTCTGGATGGACTAGGGGGTGGGTACAACCTGGAATCTCCCCCTGGTGTGGCGACTGAGGGGTTTTGGAATCCGGGTGTGTGTGTGTGTATATATATATATATATATATATATATATATATATATATATATATATATATATATATATATAATGTGTGTGTGTGTATATATATATATATGTGTGTGTGTGTGTATATATTTAAAAAAATCGAGATTTGCTCTTTGCAGAAAACCTAGGGAACAACCTGGAATTGTATGCGTTAGAGGCATAACGATGGAGGAGGCTCCAGCTTTCCTTTATTGGCACAGTGAAACCAAAAAAGGCTTGGGTCCTATCACTACCTGGCCTAGACCACTCTAACTTACTAAACCACAAGATGGCCAGATAGGTTCATTTAACACTCTTATACCACACCTAGCCAAAAAATCCTAAGCGGGCACAATTTTCATTTAATAATTTTTACTTATTTACATATATTCTTTTCATAGCATTTCATTATATCCGAAAAACAACACAACTGTAACACTTTTACACCATCAATACATAAACATTCGAAAAATCAAAAAGACCTGATACAGACAATCAATGAAAAACATCAATATAGACACCATACAAAAAGTGGAATGCCTCCAATTATTTCATTTAGAGGGCACCAGTCCTTTTGTGATATATACAAACAAGCGGACAATGAATAGTTTACACGGGCCTGCTTGTGTACTGTGCTGGAAGCTATTATTACAAAGGGTTAAGTTTTCAGGGGGAATACATCCTATAATTCATTCCCTGGTGCGCCCATTATGATTCTTGCTCCAGCACAGGGTCAATGCGTTTCGAACCCCAAGTTTACTTGAGAGTTCTCATCGGGACGTGGACTGGAAGTGGCCTTCACTGTGAAATGTAAAAAACAATAAAAGAGTTGGTGTCGGAGATTCTGGACCTTAATGTTATAATTGTTCTCTCTCAGACTCCACCTTTATACGCCTAGTTATACCTGTTATATTTTGTTTCTTCCAACACTGCTGAGTTTTATTCACAGGGATGCAAGAAAGCTCTGTAGATAAATGGGGAATGATGGACAATCAATACATCGGGTTTTAACAGCTATATGATTTGCTGGTATGCATCCAATATAAAAAACTTCCTACTTCGGATAGCACAGCTTCTTCTTCTTTAACCCTTTGCGTGCTCGTGACGGAATCGTTCCGTCACGAGCCTCGGGTGGGCTGTGCTGGTGACGGAACGGTTCTGTCACGGCCCGCTCGCCGTGCCTGCGCGGCGCAAATTCCGCGCCTGTGCTGACGTTCTAAAGAGCGGGCGTGGCCGTGACGGAACCGTTCCGTCACAAACACAGCTCACCCGAGGGCCGTGACGGAGCGGTTCCGTCATGAGTACGGGAGCGTCGTGCGGCCCCGCCTCCCCCTTAGCGCTGCGGCGGAATAGCCGCCGCATCTAAGGGGTTAAGTCTCTCAACAGTGATTAGTACGCTGAGGTAAAGTGATTTCAACACGAAGCTACGGTAAGAAAATGAAGTTTTTTTTTGTCAGTTCATTCAGGTACAATATTGTGTTACTCCACCGATGTTTATAACTGCCAGGAGGCTAGTCCTACCTCAATGTTGGTCAAATTTTGTTAGGTTCCGGTACTGTTTGTTGCAGCGGGGCTGCCTTCTGCTAACGAGTTGGCGCTTCACTCACGATCGACACTGTGAGGAAAATGGGCGCATGTTTGTTATTCATGGTATGTGTCCTCTGAGGTCGTCCGCTCAATAGACCGCGCGCTTACAATTCATCTTACATGCGCGGTGCACACCCATCTCCAGCTTGCGAGGATTCAGCTCCTTGTTACCTCTGCCGACGCGCGTGACTTGACCCTTTGTAATAATAGCTTCCAGCACAGTAAACAAGCAAGCCCATGTAAACTATTCATTGTCCGCTTGTTTGTATAAATCACATAAGGACTGGTGCCCTCTAAATGAAGTAAATGGAGGAATTCCACTCTTTATATGGTGTCTATATTGATGTTTTTCATTGATTGTCTGTATCATGTCTTTTTGATTTTCGATTTTTCGAATGTTTATGTATTGATGGTGTAAAAGTGTTACAGTGGTGTTTTTCGGATATAATGAAAAGTTATGAAAAGAATATATGTGAATAAGTAAAAATGATGAAATGAAAATTGTGCCCGCTTAGGATTTTTTGGCTAGGTGTGGTATAAGAGTGTTAAATGAACCTATCTGGCCATCTTGTTGTTTAGTTCCTTTATTGGCACAGCGGCCCTTTAAAAAAGGATTTACTTCCCCAAATTCATGTATATTTTTCAAAATACTCTGTATGAGGTCAATGAGGAGTTCTTCCGGGAAGTAGCAAGTGCCATGCTCTGCCTGTTGGACAGAGTTTGGGAGGGAGTGGCACCGATGACCGCATGGATGTCCCTCACTAGGAAGCTGGTTTGATGGATGCATAGCCCTTCGGTTGTATTATTCGACTAATCACCTGCAAGTTGTCAATGGCTGGTCCTTCTCTTCCAGTGGTGGCAGACAGGCAGACAATAGGCCCAGAAGGATACGTCTGCTTGTTATATAGTGGTAGGGTTGGTTGTCCGTAACCAATGCGGCGGTAGTAGGAATGTGGCATAAGGTGACCAGAGGCCTGGTGTGGAGGGATAGAAAGACATTGGCAACACCACTGTGGACCTCCAACTGGTTTAGGTTGGTGTGGGCTGCCGAGGGCCATGCCAAATGGGACTTGAATGGTATATGTTAGTAGAAGGGACGTATGGGGGGGTGTCAGGAGAAATTACAATTCAATGAGTTTCAAGATCAATATGGTCTGTCCCGGGACCAATATCTCTGTTACCAACATTTGAACTATCTCTTCCGGCCACATCTGCAAGCCCTTCGTGAGGCCCCTGGAATAGAGTACTTAAGGCCCCCTCCTTACCACACACAGTGTCCAAATTATATTCTATGCTCCTCCTCTTGATAGTCTCCAAGGCCAATTGGAAGGCGACTTGGGTAGACTGGAGGACAATGATTGGGTGATGGGGGCCGCATGCAGGTACTCTAGAGAGGCAGCCATAAGGGCTTGGTTCCAGTTGGTCCACCTCAAGCTCCTCCACAGGTCCTACTCCACTTGAACCAGACTGTTCAGATGGGGGGTACAGCAACAGAATTGTGTTTGATGGGGTGTGGGCAGAGATGTATGCTCTTGCATATCATTTGGGGATGTCCCAAACTTCAGGAGTAGTGAGGGAGGAGTAAAGAGGTGGTCCTCCATGATGTTAGACTGCATGATGGAGTTGACCCTCAGTTTATGGCCCTGGAAACATGGGAGTGAGCAGAACCTGGGTCGTTATTCCCTGCTCTTATGCAATACTGCACTAATGGTGGCTAAACGGGATGTTGTTGGACCTTGGGGTTTGGGGAGCCCCTGACGCAGTGGGCATAGGAGCCCAATATAACTTGGTGTGTGTGGTATGAGAAAATTATATATTGGGCCCAGGGATGTCCTAGGTAGTATGATAAAGTGTGGAGATCATGGCAGCACACTGGGTAGATGTATCTATTGGGCAGGAAGGTAAATACCCAGATCCACTAAGAGTAAAAGGCCGCTTTATTAGGACAGGTATGCAAATCCGCATTTTACAACATATAATTCATCACCTCACTAATACATAGTATATCCTAACCCACCCACCCTTAGCCTTCCCAACAATAAAAATCCCCAAACCATACATCAGAGATACCATCCTCACCATCCCCTTTTTTTTCATCCACTGACCTTTACACATGCCTCAGCCCTTGCTCCCCTGTGTTACCTCTGCCCACACCTACTCTGAAATGTCCCTAACCCTTCTGACCTGTCTCAGGCGCCTCAATTTCTGCCACTTGTCCAAGCGGCATCAAATGAAAACCTAACAAAGGACCTCCTAAAATGATTCTTGAATAAATAAATACCAAATAAATGAAAGGGAGAGTTAACTAAAATGTCTCCCTACCTGAGGACCACAGCCTCAAGTGACACACTAAGCATTTCCAACTGGCAAACATTTCTTTAAGCCCTGCTCCCTGCATACCTACGGGACACTATTTATAGAGCGCAACATTTATCCCGGGGGATATCACGGCGCTGAGGATTACGATGATGAGTAGGGTCCATGAGGTTGATGAATCCGATATCAGTCTTTGGGGAATAGGTGTGTTTTGAGTTTTCTCCTGAAGACGTTGTAGTCTTTGGTCAGCCTAAGTTTGACTGGGCGCTCGTTCCAGTGCCCTGCTGCCAGGTGTGAGAAGGTACAGCCTCCCGTTCTGGTTTTGTTTTTGGTTTTGGCAAGAGCGAGGTGTTGCAATCTTAGTGGTCTGGCGGGAGTATAGAAGCATATTTTTTTCTGGAGGATCATGGGGCCTGTGTCATGGAGTGTCCTGTGATCATGTCCAAGGAGCTTGAAGCAGGCTCTTTGACGCATGGGCAGCCAGTGGAGTTTTTTTAGGCAATCTTTTGCTGAGCTGTATTTGCCTTTGTTGCATACTAGTTTTGCTGCGGCATTCTGCACCACCTGTAGTCGTTTGAATAGGTAATCTGCCATGCCCACGAAGAGGGCACTGCCATAGTCCAGCCTGCTGACTAGCAGGGCCTGTGTGACTGTTTTTCAGCTTTCCAGGGGGATCCATGGGAAGAACCTTTTTAGAAGTTTCAGGGTGGCAAAACTTTTCCCACATAGAGTTCGTATGTGGGCCTGCATAGATAGTGTCATCCATAGTTACGCCCAGGTTTTTGGCACAGTGCTTGGGTGCAGGGGCGTCTCCCAAAGAAGGGGGCCACCAGGAAGTGTCCCAGATATGTTTGGCTTCTCCGAGGAGCAGGATCTCGGTTTTGTCTGCATTTAGCTTTAGGCTGTGGTCTGCTATCCAGTTAGCCATTTCGGTAAGGCAGCTGTTGAGTTTCGTTTTGGTGTCTTCATGCCCCTTCCCTATAGTGATTGTGAGTTGCGTGTCATCCGGTAGGAGCATACACCAAAGCCCCATTTTGTCCCAATTTGTGCCAGAGGTGAGACATAGGCATTGAACAGCGTGGGGTCTGATGGATGTTCCCTGCGGGACACCACATTTCAGTTGCTTAGGTTTGGATTAGAATGCTCCTAGCTGTACCGTTTGGGTTCTGTTGCACAGGAAAGAATTGAGCCATTCAAGGGCTTTTCCGTTTATCCCTTTTTCATGTAGGTTTTCTAGTAGAAGGTGGTGAGAGACCGTGTTGAATGCTGCCGACAGGTCTAACAGGATCAGGACCACAGCTTTGCCCTGGTCCAGAGAATTTCTGATATTGTTCGTGACGGCCAGCAGTGTAGCCTCTGTGCTATTGGTGGCCTGAATCCTGTTTGGGAGGGGTCCAATAGGTTGTTATCGTCTAGGTATTTGAACAGCTGTCAATTAATCAACTTCTCCAACACTTTGGAAAGATACGGAAGTTGAGAAATAGGTCTATATTAGACCGGGTTCGTCACATCTGTGCCTGCTTTTTTAGGTTTCGCCTGGGCCGGAGCTCCTAGCTCCGCCCAGGAGAAATCTTATGTTCCTACAGTGTGGGGCTTAGTCCCGCCTCTGCTTCCATTGGCTAGCTCCATAAATGGAGGCTAGCCATTGGGAGACAGAGGCTGTCAATCACGCTTTCTCGTGAAAACGCGATTCGGGGGCGTTTCTCGGACTTTTTTAAGTCCCGCCCCTTTGTCCAGGGCCGCGCTGTCATTGGCTGCCGGCCGGGACACCCCCATGACGTCATTCCCCGGGCCGCGCTGTGATTGGCTGGCCGGCCCGGGGCCTGACTTAGCATTGCCTGTCTGTGCTGGAGGTCACCGAGGGATCCAAATACTTGAATGCCCTTAACTGGGCAGATAAGATAAGGCCGTGAAACAAAGGTGGTCTGGCACTGCAGTGCTGGAGAGCGATGGTGTTTGTTTTCGTCATTCCATGCCGACCACGGCCGCCGGAAGAAGTCCAGGTGAGTCCCGTTCCCGCCCCCCTCCCGCTGACCGTGTGCTGTTCCTGCCCCCCCCTGTCCGTGTCCGCCCCCCCTCCCGCTGTCCGTGTCTGCCCCCCCCGCTGTCCGTGTCCGCACCCCTCCCGCTGTCCGTGTGCCCGTAGGTGCTTGTTGAGTCTTTGAAACACAGGCCTTTGACACCACGCTTTATCTGAAGTCTCACTGTTCACAATTCTATGGCAGTCGTGTGAGGGGCTCCTGGCCGCATGTTTTGGGAGGCCCCGTCTCCTCACACACCTCAGTGTCGACTCGAGCCTGGCCCGCGCTCGGGAGGCGGAGAGCAGATCCATGTGCTGCGGGGAGGAGGAGCCAGAGGCCGCTGGAAAGAGGGGGGAGGATACGGAACTTCCTCCCTGGATGCCGGAACTGTGCTGCTCCGAAGCCGGGCTACGGTGGCTGCGGGAGGCTGCTGGTGCAGGGGGCACCTGCAGCGGGTGCCCACGCGGGGTTCGCCGTGGATGTGGTAAAGCTGGGCTCCGGGACCCGGGCAGCAGCCGCCGCGCCTCTCGCACCCGTCAGAAATGTGGCTGAAACCCGAGGAGGTGGTGCTGAAGAGCGCCCTGAAGCTCTGGGTCACACACGAGTCCAACAATTACTTCATCCTTCAGCGGCGGAGAGGGCACGGGGACAGCGGGGGCCGCTTCACTGGTATGTGCTGGTGCGCTGCTAATTCCCTTCTCCGCTCCTTCCTTTGTCATCCCTATGGAGTAGAATTGATATAGTGATTTATACCACACCTCAGTCACCAAGTGCACCTTGTCAACACTCTGCCTTTCAAGCCACTCCATATTTATCCTTACTACTCCTGCGCCCCACATCAACCATGACGCCTTGTCCCCAAGCGATCCCAAACCTTTTTATCACTGCTTTTTTCCCATTGCTAAACCAAACCTCTGCCACCTCTTGGAGCTATTTCCACTAGCACGCAAGCTCGCGCATCCTTCCCTGTCGTGCTCAACCACCTTCCACCTGTCTTAAATTTCCTATGTTTCTACCATTGGATTTATTTACTTTAGGGCTTATGTAACACGCTACATGCCATTTCAGCTGCCCTCAGAGGTTGGTTCATGGGAAACAGAGGGTCTGTACAAAGCGATGGTTATTATAGGTCTGCTTGCACAGTTTATTAAGTCCATACTTGTTGCTAGCGCCTTGTTGTATACACCTGTTCCACTTATTATGAATGCTTTATCATTAAAGTGAGGTCTGTGGTGCAGACAATGTTATTCTGTAACTATTTATTTGTTTTGTACTTGCTCCCTTGGTAAGGACATTTCCAGATTGTTCCATTAATTTTTAGCCCATGGTTGCTTCGACATTATCCTAGTAGTCGCTGAGTTTAATGCCTATGGTCGTCCAATCAGCTATGCCCGCTCTTGGAGGAACCCTATACCTGCTTTCCTCAAATCAGTATTGCAAAGTGTTTAACAAAAAAACCACCATTGCGAAATCTGTACCGCAACATTATGCCTGCTAACATTTTTAAAATTTGCCATCTTTCTATAGCGGCGCTGCACTAAAAAGGTATTATTACTGTTCTTTACGCAGTGCAAAAACTGTTGTAATTAAGACATTTTAGGTAGTGAAATAAGTAGAAGTCATTGAGTAAACGGGAGTCTGTCCATTATTCGTTGTTGCACTCTAAATCCGAATTTAGACTCAAATTATGTTTGCTCGTAATTTCGTACTCCGAGTTTGTGCACAATTTTATCACTATAGGTTCTTTGCCCCAACATAAATTCCTTCAGGTATAACCTGGATAATTTGCATAGGAAAAACTGGATGGTTATGTCGAAAACATATGAATTTTAAGTATGGCATGAATGCATCTGCACGTAATCTAATTTTTGACCTTTGTAGCCCTGAATATGCTGGTAAAATTTCACGGAGAAAAAAACAAGTTGCAGTAATAGTTTTTCCCAAGGGCAATTTTTATTGACCAGTCGTACACCCCATGGTGACTTAAGGTAAAGAATTGGTTCTGGTGAAGATGGATGAGATGAATTTGTAGCTAGTGCCTCAAGGAGAGGATGTTCAGTTGGGTTATTGTGGAGGAAGAGAGTTCCAAAGGTTAGTTGCTGCACCACTAAAGGAATGTTCACGCCTATTGATGTTTTGAATTTCGTATTTCGAGTTGCAAGGAGTCTTTCTTCCGACGCCCCTCTGTCTGTTAGAGGAAGTCTGCAATTTGGCCAGATAGGTGTGTTTTTCTTTTTCCAGAGAGCCTTCTTCATAAGGCAACAGATTTTAAGTTTGATCCTGGCCTACATTAGAAGACAGCCTCAGTCAGTCTCAATACTGAGGCATTGTAGTCAATTTTTCTCTTGGCTAAGAAGCGTAAGGCTGTAGTGTGAAGAACAGCATGGATTGGGCCGAGAGAGCACTAGGGCTCACCAGCCAGAGTGCAATTTCCAGTGTCCAGGCGGAATATGATTATAGTATGTGCCATGGTTTTCTTTTGATTTGGTGTTGGAAGGTTTTCAATTTTCTTGAGCGAATGGGAGGAAAAAGTTGCCAAATTGGGCTACTTTGTTAATGTGACATGATAGTAGTACTGTTGTTAGGGGTAAATTCCAGACTGTTGTATTGAGATGGAGAAAAAGAGGGGAACCAGTTCAGCTAGAAGTGCAGGGTAAAAATGTATTTTTAAGCTTGGGTTTGAAGAGGATGAACTCTTTTTGGGGATTAAGTATGAGAATGTTGATGATAACTCACTGCTAGAGTTTCATGAGACAAGTCAAAGTCTGAGAATGTCCTTAATGGATAATGCTTTTAGCTAAAGCTGAGTGTCATCAGTATTCTAGGAGATGGAGACTCGAGATCCCAAAGGAAGGAAGGAAGGAACGTAGTGGTTTAAGGTAAAGGTTAAATGCTATAATTGTTGATACAGAGCCTTGGGAGATGCCACATATCATTTGTGCACTGATGTCATCCTCCCCAGCTGGGTGTGGTGAGATGACAACCATGAGAGGCAACTAACGATCTTGATTACATGATCCAGACCTATGTTACAGCAAACTTAGTGTCCTGTGGTGATTTGACGTTGTTGAACGCTGCTGATACATCAAGTAAGGCGAGTAAGCATGGGTCATACCCATCCGGAAAGGTATGCATGGCCTTAAGGGTGTCTCTTTATGCTGAAAACAGATCTCTCCATTAGTAGTTGATGGTTATTAATATACATAATTTTCTGTTTTGAGACTCTGTATTTAATGACTACATAGCTTGGGTTGGTTGGAAACACGTCTGAAATTAACCAACAAATTGGGAACAAGGGTGGACTTTTTCACCGTAGGGGTAATCTAGCTCATTTTTAGGTATCTAGCAACGACAACTCGGGCGAGTGTGCATTGATCAGACACCAGACATTTTTGCAGATGTGAAAACTTGACTTGATAGTAGTAGGAAGAAGGTCTTGTTACTAGCTACTGGGTTTGAGGTTTTTTTTAAAACTTGGGCTAGGTCGCCTGGGAAGGTGGGATTTTTTGGGTGGATTTTGTTCAGTTTTGGATCAATTGGGTGTTTTTTGTCTGGTTTTGATTTTATCTGAAAGGAGAGAGAAGAAAGAGGAACTTGTTGCATTTGTTGATTGTTGGTGCCGGTAAGGGGCTATTGGCTTGCATGAATGTATTTAATTAGGCTGCTTGCGGTGTATGCCTGTGCTCGCCATAATGTTGTGCTTACTCCAATAGCATGCTTGCCACACTATGCCACGGAACCTTATTGCGTTAATCACCTCACCCGTATACTTGGTTGCCTAGCAGAAACACACACTCTCTCATCATTGTAGGAAAGAGGAGTCTCTGCACACTTTCGATTCCGTAACTCTTGCACCCTGGGACGTTTTCCATATCCCTCACCTCAACGCACAGCAGTCAATTCCTTCCTTTAACTATAGAAACTTGCCACGCATGTGTTCCCATTCCGACTGGAAGCTGGCGACTATCTAGAAGGCACGGTTTAGGAAACTACTACTCATGTGACTATATTCCTACCTGCCAACCACATGCAGCGTTTTAAGAAGATAGCGTAACACCTGCTTGCACCGACTGGCTACAAACTCAATTCTTAAGCAGGTGCGTACGCTGCAGTAAGTACCTAAGAGCCTCAATTAGCCCAAATGTATTTACTCCGTCCCGCCCAAGAAACTGATCACACTACACGGATGGTAGTCATCGGCACCCAGAGTTGTCACTAATGCGCTATAATCGTAACTAGAGCAATGCGCTCGTAACGATGGGAGAGAAAGCTCCTGCTCATCTGTAACAATACCCAGTTACTCAGAGTAGTGTGCTACTTGCTGTATAGCGCAACAACGCTTTGTCTGGGGTAGTAAGCGCTATATAAATGCAATTACTTCTCACGCAGCTACATCTGCAACTTTACATACAGCTTAAGCACCGTGTAGCATAACACGTTCAAATACGGTTATACAAGACCAGACGAGAGCACTACTCTGGCCATCGCGCACAATAGGTACACTTTCCATATCATCCATAGTACATAATTGTTCCCTTACTACCCAACACCCTTACAGCGAAGCACACTACAGGTCTCTCGAAACTGGTGCCTCGGAAGTACGAGCGACTAAGAGGCGCCTACATTTATTGGCATTGTAAATGACAGTGCCATTTATTTATCTGTTTTCAAAAACAACACACAAATAAAACGTTTGTCATTTACAATGCCAATAGCTCTAACTTTTGCAAAGGCGAAACCGTTGCATTGTAAATGCTTGTTTAGTAGTGGGGTTACTATGGCTTGTTTCCATGATTCCGGGAAGATTGCTGCTTCTAGGGAGTTATTAAAAAGCTGCGTGGTAGCTGGGGTGATGGTGGATACGATCTGTCTGAAAATAAAATGTGGGCAGGGATCAAGGGGGGATCCAGATTTGATTTTATTCATGGTTCTAGCAACTTCTGCTTCTGAAATTGGGGCGAAGTTATTCAATTTAATGTGATTTTTAGAAGACTGATCTGATTCTCCCCTGCTAGTGGGGATCATTGGGGTGTTTAGGTTAAATGTTGAGTAGATTTTCTCTACTTTGTCTGTGAAAAAGTTACTGATCATTTCACAGTTCTCTGTTGAAGGGTGCAGCGTTTGAGACATGTATGAAGGTTTGCAGAGTTACTTTATTATTTTGTATAGCTCTTTGGTTGAGTTTCAGTTTCCGTTTATTCTTTGTGCATAGTGTGTCTTTTTTGCATATTTTATGGCATGATTGTAGATTTTGAGAACAGTTTTGTAGGTTAGCTTGTCGGCATCTAGTCTGAACATTCTCCTGGTGTGTTCCCTGGTTTTGCATTTCTTTTTTAGTGCTTTGATTTCTGGAGTATACCATTTTTCAGAGGTGGTTCTTTATTCTGGATTTAGTTTTAATTTTGGGGGCACATAGGTTCAAGGTGTGGATGATCTCTTTTTCGAGATTCAGAGCGCCTTTGCTCGTGAGGGGGGTACCTAGATGTTCTAGGTTCATGTTTGTTGGCCAGTGGAGTTTGAATGATTCCGGGGTGATGGGTTTCCAGGGTCTTTAGAATTCGGGCATAGGTAGGGAGGTTCTGGTGGGTAATGCAGGCTGGGCAAATGAGAAGGAGATTAGGGAGTGGTCCGTCCATGTCACGGGTTGAATCTCCTCGATCGAGGTAGTTTAATTGTTGGAGAACAGTAGATCCAATGTGTGACTTGCATTGTTTGTGGGGCCTTGGATCCATTGGTTGAGTTGAAGAATTTGCATGTCATTGTTTAGATGTATGGCTGCTGGGTTGTCTGGTTTGTCAAAGTGAATATTAAAATCTCAAATCACCAGGAAGTTTTTGTATTTGAGGCAGGCGGGGAATAGTTGTGTGAGCAGATTTGTAGCCGTGCGCAATACAAATGCCAATAACATAAGAATCACAGACCACCCAGCCCGGAATCCACCACCCCGAAGCTGCCCGGCAGTAGACAACCTATGGATGCCACCCTCAGGAGCTCTCATTTCACATATGCGTTTTATGTGGCAGCTATTTTTGGGGTAACAGCCTTTTTAACGCAACGGTTACAATTGCATGCCGTTGCAACCCAAAAGGTGTGCAGCAGGGGGTAGAAGGTGTTGGATTTAACTCCAACACCTTCCCTACGGTTGCACACACTGGAGTTGGAATAGAAAATTAATCTATCCCAACTTTCAGCGCTCCCCCCAACAGAAAGTCGGGGTCAAGTTTTGCGTTGCAACGTCATGCGATGTAATGGCATGTGTTATAACATCACATATTCCTATTTTGGTCGCCCGCAACATTAAGGGACCAGTGGGAGAATGCATGCTAGTGTTTAGGCGCTCGTGAAGCCGGTGATGCTCACCGTCATTTAAACGCACCGATGTGTGGACGTGCCGAAGGCCAGCCCAAGCCCAAGCCCACCTGCGTCTGGATGGGGCCAGGGATGATGCCTGCATAAATATGGATATCCAGCTAAGGATATACTCGAGAGGATCTCTGTTAAAATTCCAATGTTAGGTGAGGTGCAGTACAGGAAAGTGGTGGAATGGGAAAGGTAAGTGTTGGACCCCGAGGTAGAGCGTGGATGGTGCTGTAAGCTATGCAAGTGATCCATCGGGAAGGAAGAACAGGAGGGAAGGCTCCCCCTGGAGAGCACCTTTTCCGGAAGGGATTCAAAGAAAGAGCATATAGAAAGGGCACTAATGGCAAAAGAGGCGGTATGTTGGTCATTAGTTAATGTATTCTCGCTCATTAAATACAGTCTGGAAATACATGAGTTGATTGTAGAGGCCCATTTATATTGTCGATTCCTTAGAGAGAACTGGGCTAAGGAGGACTTTGTCCTTGATTTTGTAGCTGCTATGCCACCAGGGTACACTAGTAAGACTTGATCGGGACACTCGTTCTGGGGGGTAGGGGGAATTACCAATGATCTTTAGAGAGCAGCTGAACTGTGTCTTGAAGGCTGAAGGGCAAAGAAATGAGATGGGGTGGTTCCAAATGAAAAATAAACAGCCTGTAGTCCTGGCGGGCCTACTGAACTATCGGCCTGCCATGACTTAAGCAATTCATCTCAAATTGGCACCATGCTTTGGAACCACACATTGCGCAGGACAACATCATGATTCTGGGGGACTTCATTTTGCATTTGCATGATGTGACTACCAGTGATACCAGAGCGTTTCTGTATCTCATGGGTCATTTCGGCTTCAGCCAGCTGGTCAAATCCACTATGCACCCGGCTGGTCACATGCTGAATGGGATTTTTTCTAGTGGATTCAAAATACGCTTCCAACATACAGAGCAGTAACCACACCAAGCTCGGTGAAGAGCTCCAGGAAATGGGATAAAATCCGGTCAGAGAATCTTGCAGCAGCTCTTGAGCATTCTAAAGATTATAATCTGAGAGGTAGAGATGTGAAGGTGGCAACTGAGGTGGTCGCCCCTCTGCAAAGTGGTAGTTTGAGGGAGAAGAAACCATTGGCCCCATGGTTCTCAGCAGACCATAAGGACCTACAAAGGCAGTGCAGGAGGCTAGAATGCAGCTGGAAAATGTCCCTTGGGATAGAGGAGAAACATGTGCATAGGGCGCTGATCCTCGAATACGAATGCAAGATCAGGGGAGTCAAAGCGGTGTACTTTTCCCATAGAATTTATTCTGCGATCAATACTCTCAAAGAACTATTTAATACAACTCGGATGTACCAAGCATTAGAGAACTCCCTAGATTTTCCCAATAAGGTAGCTGTATTTTTCAAAGGGAAAATCATGACGATCTATGCAGATTTTCCTGACTACTCCCAAAATGCTAGTATGGTACGGACAGGGGGTGGGGGTTGATGCCGGTGCAAGGCCTCTCCGAAAGTACTACATAATTTCTCCCCATTACAGGCAGCTAAAATCAAGAGTTTATTAAGTGGGTCAGTCTTGGGTCCCTTAAAGGACCCTTGTTCCCCCAGGAGTTTGCAGCTGGTTCTGGATTTAATGTCGGGGGCCTTGGAGAAGGTATACTCCTGTTTTGTTATCGGGGGAATACCCTTGTAAGTGGAAGGAGGCAGTTGTTATTCTTTTGAATCTGGGGATCACGGTTCGATCCCCGGCACCAGCGGCAGATTAGCCCAGCACTGTGTGACTCTGGGCAATAGCTTGCTTAATCTTCCCGACTGCCCCCAGAGCCTAGAGACCCTTACGGGTGATTGTGCGCTTTACAAATGTGGATTATTATTATTATTATTATTATTATTAAAAAGAAGTTGAACAGGTATTCGAGAGACCTCAATATGTGCCTGATTTTGTTGCTGCCTGCTCCAGCTAAGATCTTGGAGAAGCACCTTAACCAAGAATTAACCCTGGTATCTTTCAAGCCTTGGTCTCTTAGACTCTCCACAGAATGGCTTTAGGAAGAATCATAGTATCGAATCTGCACTTATAGCAACCACTGATTCCATCTGGATGAAGGTGGACACGGGAGGGGCAGCAACCTTAATATTATTAGACCTATCCTCTGCCTTTGATACCATCTCTCATGTATACTGGTGCAAAGGTTGAGGCAAGCAGGGCTGAGGGACTCTGCTTTGACGCACTGGAATCCTTCCTGAGGGAGAGAACACTCAGTCAGCTGCGGGGATTTTAGGGCTAGCTCCTTTCAGCTCTCCTACGGGGTTCCACTAGGGTTTGCACTCAGTCCAACTTTATTTAATCTTTATGTGGCTCCCTAGCAAACCTGCTGTGCTTGTTTGGGTTACATGTGGCCTTGTATGCAGATGACACCCAGATTATGGAAGCGATTGACAATGATTGGGGAGAGGTGGCAGACAGATTTAGGAGGTGCATTTCAGAAGTCAGTAAGTGGATGAAAGACAATTGGCTCAAGATGAATGGGGAGGAAATGGAAATTATGGTTGTGAGAAGTTGTCCAGGCATATGCTGTCCGCTACTCCAGTGGGCACCTTGCACCAGTCCAAACGACCCTTATTGATGGTAGGTTTAAAGACAACTTATATAGAAAGTTATCCTAGTGGTAGCTGTGGAGAGCAGCCTTCAGGCTAAGTCTTGAAGGAATGTGAAGCAGCTTGTTTTACCAGTCTATAATCTCATGAATGACCAAATGAAAGGAGAACCACACCAGGTATATGTATAAAATATATGTATTTATTCTAAGCACACCCCTCTAGTCTCTTTATGAATCTAGAGGCAAAAGTACATTCAGTAAACTTAATTAGCACACAGTAAATTAGCACAATATACATTGAGCCCTAGGGGCGTGCCAAACCATATATTAAGAAAGTGGTATAAGAACCACGACAGACATAGATACAAGGCCTAGAGTCTTTAGAACCACCGGGGCCACCAGGAACTACCCAAGATAGTGTCACAGGGGACCCACCGGGGACGCGAGCCGTGTCTAAACACAGCCTTGAATCACCACTAACTTCTATGGGGAAAGTCGCAGTTGGAAATTTAAAGATTAAGGACACTTAGAAGAGGACTTTGAGCAAACCCCTTTAGAACTAGGAGGTTCTAGAGTCAACACCCACAGGAGCACCGGAGTACTCGAGTTACCTCACCGAGGGAAGCCGGGTGCATAGGTGTCTTTTCGTGTCGGTTTCGTCGTCCATTTCAATGGCGAGCTGCTGCTGAAGATAAAGTGGAAAGTGTCCGGTTGGATCCAAGGGTGGATCAGAGATGCGAAGAACCTGAAAGCAGAGGGGACAGAGTCTGGGTCACTTGCCAGTGACCAGATAGGCAATGAGCGGATGCCCTCCAATGTCTGGTGATTTCAGGTGAAGAAGGTGAAGCTTGACTCTTCAGCCACGAGGACCAGGAGGCGTCGACAATGATCAGGTGCTGGATTCGAGCTATCCCATGAAGGATGTAGAGTGCTGCGGTGTCGGCTTTCGGATTGGACCCAACAAGCCTTGGCAACAGCAACCCACACTGAAAGCAAAGATTGACTTCTGTGCAGACCAGCAAGGTCTGATGGACTAACCCCTTGGTGGGGAGTCGGGGCACACCTGGGCAAACCAGGGACGCCCACAGGAAAGAAGAGTTACCTTCGTGGGGACCCACCAGTCGACAGACCAGGGATCGTGAAGGGGCCTCAAGCAGAAATGCTAGAAGCAGGCTCACGGAACACTCGTGGAGTGTAGGCCCACAATCTTCAAAGCAGATGGTGCTCGGGGCTTGGACTCCAAGTAGCCCTTTGCACAACTTCGGGAAGGCTCAGGAAGTGGATGCACTATCAAATGTGCACAGTGTCCAGGAGTTCCAATCCCATGTCATTCGTGAGGGCTGCGGGTCTCAGCTTTGCTGGGATCTCATGCAGGCCTCTGAGAAGTCTGGAAGTCCATGCCATGAGTTGCAAATACTTTGGGGTCCGGCAGGAGCCTCAGAAATGCAGACCGACAAGATGCTTCTTCGGTGCCTGTTTGAACAGGGGAGTCACTCCTTGACCCCAAGGGAGATTCTTCCATCTTCTAGTCGTGTTGAATGTCGAAGTTCCAGGATATATGTTGCATAGTTTCGTCAAGGTGTAATCTGAAGTCCTAAGGACCGAGGTCCTATACTTATACTAAGAAAGGGGGTTGGACATACTCTGGGGACCCACCTATGGGAGAGTCTGGGAAGAGGGGTGGTAACACCCATACCCTTTGTCCAGTTTCATGGCAGAGCAGGGGCTGAGTGCCCTTGCAACCAGTTTGAACTGGGATATGCACAGGGACACCAAGTGTCTGAAAAGCATTCTCTGAATGTACCCACCCAGCCCCAATACACTAAAGCCTGTCTGGGAGGTGGTTACACCTCCCTGTGACAGGCAACCTATTGTCCAGGCCTCCCCTGCTGGAGTTTCGTCCAGCAGCAGGAGGTCAGACCTGTGTCTGCAGCATCCATTTTGTGATGCCAGGGCTCTTTTAAACTATTACCGGTTAGGTCAGTGTGTACATGTCTCTCCGTCTAGAAGGGTGGAATTCTACCCCCGCCACCAGGACTGGGGGAGGGGGGAGATAGGATTCCAAAGTGTTTGACACCAAACACGACATGTTTCCATACAGCCATTCCAAAATTAGCAATTACCTTGAGGTTATAATGCACTTAAGAGTATATGGTCTGGCTGCATTACAGAACAACCTCCGAGAATAGGCTCCGAAAGCTGCAGATGCATCCAGCTCATGCATGGGCACCTTCCACACAAAACCAAGCACTCTGCCTTCAAGATTGATAAGGCCTGCCATAAGAGTGATTTATAGGTTTATATGTGTCAGTGATTAAAGGTAGATATAGGTAACCTATATCTTAATAAGGGGTGCATGCACCACCTTACCCAGTCTGCAGTAGCAGATCTGTAGTGCCATTTTGGAAGGCTTCCCAGGGGTGGCATAATACATGCTTCAGCCCCTGGTAGGCCTCTAGGGTACCTATGCTCTTGGAACCTAAGGTACCATATACTAGGGACTCACAAGAGTACCCAGTAACCAATCTGGGGTGTACCTAAAGTACATGCAATCATTTTAGAGAGGAAGCAGCTAGGCTGTGGTCCGGTTTAGCAGGGCCCCAGCCAGGCTAAAGTCAAAAAACTGTGAAACGCCAGCAAAAAGTGGGGGTAACCATAATAAGCAGATCCTACTCCCCTACCATGGTCTTTAGGATGGATAATGCTATCTGGTCCAGTTGCTGGTGGCCTGATACTTGTGGTAGTAGTAATAAGTATCAAGGGGAGAGAGAAGAACAAGAAGGCTACTTTTCGTCTCCTCAAAGTATATGTATAAGCCCAACCGCTTCACAACTATTTTAAGGCCATAAATTGTACTGTTCCTTAGTTGGACACATTCTCCCCACACATACACTCAGTGAGGGCTCCTGTCTGTCTTCTATGTCTATTCCTTTTCCCCCCGCTGCAGATGCTATTCACACCAATGGAGAATTGCTCCCAGCTGATGAATCGAGGGCAGCATTTAAGGCTCGAGCAGACCGAGGGCAAACATCGACGGAGATCTGAAGCATACCGAGTAGGTGTAGACACGGGGCCCGAGCTTTGATCAAGTAAGTGGGGATTTTGGGGATCCGATGTCTCTCGAGACCACGGGGGAGCCGCTGGTAACTTCAAGGCAATATCACCTAATTTATTGTATGTCTCCTTTCACTAAACAAAGTGTGACTTTAAGCCAGACCCCCATGCCGGATACTCGTGAGGCTTTGCTCTGATAATTACAAGAGTAAGAGTTTACATTGAATAATTTTTTGAACAACTGTCACCCAAATTGCAGCATGGCGTGATTGCGCTATTGAACTTATGCACAATATAGCGCATATCACCGACCTCCTACCCCGTCACAATCCGTACCGTGCCACTGAATAGATTATGGTTACTACACGAACACGCCGGCATAGAAGCACATAAGATGTATGTGCATACTTGAAAGCTAATTTCCATATTGTGTTTGTTCGTATTGTTTTTTCGTGTTCTTTGTTTCATTACAGGTATAAAGCATAGAGGGAACTCCCCTCTTACCCATACTGACCTTAGCAAGTGCAACACATACCGGGTCACTTACACTTTATTTTGACCGCCTTTTAATCACTTTTCAATCACTTTTAACACATAAAGATCCTGAAGAAAGCCAGCTCATATCCAAGGCCGGGCTGAAACATGTTGACCACACAGGATGTGGGAGACCGTAGATAACTCCATAACACATCCATCGCCTTGTTTTTAATACTGCTAAGGGCCCGCTAATAAAATATGCACAGTAGGAAATGGGACCCAATGACAGTTTTTAATTCACACTCACACACTATCTCTGCACACTCACTCATCACAAAACCAGCTCAGCTGTAAACAAGCCTTGGTGTCACTGGGTGGAGGCAGATGATGAAGCATGCAACCAACTAGGTTGGTGGGTGAGGGCTTTCATAAGAAATAGTATTTCTTACTTCTGAAAAACACACAATTCTTATGCTTGTTCAGGCTAGTTTCTTTTGATTATACATATACTTGTGGTAGTAGACCAGTACCGGTGTCCGCAGTTAAATCATTTGGGGGTGGTCTTAGAAGATACAATGGCGTTTGACATTTGGGTTAACAAGGCAGTCAGCACCTGTTTCTGGATCATTAAGACCTTGAAAAAAATCCTGCCTTTTCTCCCCAATGAGCTCAGGGATGCGGTGGTGATAGCACTGATCACATCTCTTCATGACATCTCTTCATGACTATTGTAATTCACTCTATCTCAATATAAACAAACTTCAAATTCTTCAGAACGCAGCCGCTCACCTGATTTTGGCTTGGCCAAAGTTTCAATCTGTTAAGGAAGGATTGAGAACCCTTCATTTGCTGCCATTGCAGAAAAGGGTGTCCTTTAAAGCCCTATGTTTGACCCATAAGGCTCTTCACCTTCAGGGTTCGTCACATCTGAAAGCAGCCTTTAAATGTTATGTTCCAAGTAGAGCCCTATGATCGACAGGAGGGAGAAAGGTGGAAACACACAGGAGCAGAAAAATGATTTAGAGTGATTGGGCCTTCTCGGTAGCAGCTGCAAGGCTCTGGAATTCTCTCCTGGAAAACATCTGGAGCACAAGGTCCTACCTAGTGTTCAGGAGACATGTTAAAATCTGGTTATTCTCAAATGAGTACTAGGTTATCAGCTTTATTTGGGGGAGGTACTCTTCTCACATCTGTCTTTTCCGGCTCAGTGCTTTGATGCGTGTGGGTTTTATGCGCTTTGCAAATACCTCAAATTCAAATGTTGAGGGAGGGGTGCAGGTGGAAGGGCAGATTTGGATCCCGGACTGAAGAACATTTTGGTCTACCCTAGAATATGGTGGAGGGAGCTTGTTTGGTGTTCATACTAGTATATTGTTCTGGTGTGGAGTAGACCAGTGCCTCTACCAATGGCTACTTTTGGTGTTCTGAGTATGCCTAACATTTTTCTTGTTGCAGACGTGTGGCTGTTTCCCATTCAATTGTATGAAAATTAATAAAGAGATTTAAAAATAAATTAACTGTAGCTTGTGTCCTAAGGTAACTATAACTCCAGTCCTTGCCATTCACTGTGAATTTCCACACATATTACAGCACTCATATCTTCTATGACATAATTGATAATATCACTGCAACCTTTGCAGTGCAATTATTGATGAGAAAACTGTGCCTGGTTGGGGCACGAGTTATAGTTACCTTAGAGCACAAATTATAGTTACTTGAGATTACTATAACTGGTGAATTTCTGTGGTTTTTGAGATTTAAATGTTCAGTTGTTATTGAACATTTCGCCGAACTATAGAGTTATTTATAGCCTTTGTTTTTTTTTCAGTGAATAAATACATAGATATATATGTATGTTATGGGAGCATCACTTGATGTATACTTACCATTTCGTGGTAAAGGCATGCAACTCTTTTTATGAGCATATTCTCAGAACTGTTGCATTGTACCTGCCCAGGAACACTGCATGATTGAGCGATGATTTATACTCATGTGAGTGGACACTTTAGGATAGTTTGCACAGAAAGCACATGATGTTCAAGATTCCGTGCAAAGTGACACTTATCAGTCCTGACTAGGAAAGGACGACTAACGTGTACTTTAAATACTGAACTACCAATCATTCTAGATCACTGTGCAAATGATGTAATTCTCAAAAAGAATACACACAAATCGCAAATGCTGATTTGTGTTTTTTTTTATTTTGCAAGAAGGAAAGTGAAATCGGGTTAGGAGAGTGGGAAAACTGGGAAAGTGTCCGTCACGATGCCCCGAGGAGAGATTTTGTTTATGGTTATAGCTTTACTAGGATCAGATAATGTTAGTGTAGAGATTAAATAAAGATATGTAAATAGACAAAAATATCAAGTGTATTGAGTAGCCTGAGGTGAATATGTAAAATCCCTTATAGCGTCAGTAGATGGGCCACATAGGAGAGTAGCTGGATTTAGCATTCTAACCAGCAGACCCAGGACCTGGAATGAATGTCAGTCAGCAGCCTGGAGGCTGCTGACTGCAAAGATTGGTTTAAAAAGATTTTTTCTCTATGGGTTTTTTGAAAATTCTATGTCTAATAACTTTGGCGTTTGTGGACGGAATTGGCTGAAATTTTCAGGAAAATGGCACATTTTGTTTCTGAGCATCCCTTGAAAATTTGGGGGGGGGTTCGTCAAGGGGGGGCCGAGAAAAAAGGGGGGTCCCAAAACGTGTTTTTAACATTGAGTTTTCCATAGGGCGGTTGGCCTCACTTTTAGCCCGAACGGCTGAATGGATTTGCACGAAACTTGGCAAAATTGTAGGGACTGGTAGCCCGATGTGCCTTTTGTAGGTCTCAATATATGTGCTCCAGTGGATTTTGAGAAATTAACGTTTAAAAAAAGATATATATCTGTAACAGCGGACCTGGCAGCGTCCCAGGACGCGTACTTTACGCGCAACGGAGCTTTGTGAAGCGAAGCTGATTGGTTCTCCGGCGTCTGTCAACATTCCAAACAGTCCGTAGCGGCCGCCATCTTGTCTCTCGGTAGGATCGAGAGACAAGAGGAGGCCAAAGCGAAGGGGCAAATGACCATAAGGGGGCATAGTACATTGTCGCTCACCCCCTAGGTTTGATGTGGAGGTTTTAAAAGGGCCCCGCGGGGCAAAAAAAATAAAAATAATAATAATCGAACAGCTGAATGGATTTGCACGAAACTTGGCAAAATTGTAGGGACTGGTAGCCCGATGTGCCTTTGCTAGATCTCAATATATGTGCTCCAGTGGATTTTGAGAAATTAACGTTCAAAAAAAGATATATATCTGTAACAGCGCTCCGCTTCGCGGAGATAAAATTATATGTGTATTACCTAGCTGTTGCTAACACCAGTTAGCGACGGCTAGTAGAAGATAGCGACCATCTTGGGCCCCACTTTGCATGTGAGTGATATTTATCACTAATGACATGCAAAGTGGGCATGCCAAGATGTTAGCGACTGGAAACAGTCGCTAACATCGCTATCTCCTATTATCAACTTTTGGAAATATTCGAGATAAGCGTGAATATCTCCAAAAGCTACCACCTGCCCTGAGCAGTTCTTAGCCATGTTATCCAATGGGAGGTGGATAACATGGCTAAGAGCATTAGCTCGGTAATGCATGAATATCGCTGAGTTTTCAGCGATATTAATGCATTGCGGTCGTTTTTTATCGTATTTCCGATAAACCTTGATAATAGCAAGGTTTATCTGCGATAATTTCTGACGGTAAAAAAATCGTTGCTAAGCATCGTTAGGGATAAATATCGCTTAACTTTGGTAATATGCCCCAACGTCTGTTAACGTTCGATTCGAAGGAAATCAGGAAGTGTTGAAAAACATTGTCTGCGCCATCTTGTCTTTTTTCAAATGCCACACTTTTGTCGTGCACGGCAGCCATTTTAGATGCCTTGACCAGACCCACTCTGTGCACGCTGTCGATCCTTAGCATGGCTCCCCACCCTCGCAAGCATCTCCCCCAGGCAGTGGTCACCCCCGCTCTCTGTCTTATGCATGGGTAATAAACCTCCCCCCATCTGCGCTGCTCTTCCCTGAGAATCACACCCTGTGCCCGCCCGACACCTCCCTTTCGCCCTATTCACTACCGCACCCTCTGATACTCCTTTTCCTCTGTGTCCGATTGTCCAGGCTGGTCCTAGGGTATCAGCTAGCCCTGCAGATGTAGTTTATGGCCACAGCTGTAAAGAATCACCCCTCTTCAAAGGAGTTATAGTAGATCAAGGCCCACACTCGATGAGATCCGTCACAGCAGAAGCGTTGCTATTATCTGAAAACCATCCTGTATTGTGATTGGGGAGGGGACCGAGCCTGAAGCGGAAGATTCCAGGGATGACTCTTTGTACATCAAAGTTTTTACAATTATGTGTCACATTAAAAATATATAGCACTCCGACAAAGTAGTAAGATTATAAAACTTTAATAATTTATAAATATATACAAGAAAACAAAAATAGTAATAACATATAAACATTTTTAGGGAAAAACAACGAAGTAGCGGTCGGCTGTGCGAATAGTCCCAACGCAGCACAACGTCCAGATTTCCGGCGTGGGGCGTCGCGGGGGGTGGGTCATCAGTAGCAAACTGTTGTGCGAATAGTTCCAAGGCAGCAGAACGCGCTGAAATCTAGATGACACTAAAGTGATGTCTAGTAAGTTGCCACCCAGCAAATAACGGCATGGGGCGTCGCGGGGGGTGGGTCATCAGTAGCAAACTGTTGCGCGAATAGTTCCAAGGCAGCAGAACGATGGCACCAAGGTGATGTCCAGTAAGTTGCCGCACTGGTTTTGGTATCCTACAATGCTGCTCCGAATAACGGCGCGGGGCGCCCCGGGGGAGGCGGTGAACGGGCCTGTCCAGGTGGAGTGTCATCTGTTGTAGTGGGGCGCCCCTTTACCGTTTCAGTTGCCATTCCGTCCGTTTTTGGTCCACTGTGTCAAAAGCCGCAATTCAGCTGAGTTGCGCCCACTCTTGCGGTGCAGCGATAGGCGGCTGTCACAGGACTCTCAAAATGGCGGCAGGCTGTTTCCTTTTTGGGCCTGGTCCACTGAAATGGCCCTGGGACACCTTGGAAATCGGACGCTTGTCTGCTAGGTCTTGGACCCCATTCTCGAAAGCGTCCCCTCCGCCTTGAGAATTCATCAAAAGTTTTGGGGGCTCCGACTCCTGCAGGCTTCTGGTGGGGAGCGGCTGCCATGATTGCTCGCGGAATGACCACGACTGAGCTACGAGATGGTGGTGCTCTCATGCTGACGCCAGCTTCAGTCTGAAACATCCAGAAACAAGGTGGGGCTTTCATCGTTTGGGAAAAAAAAAAAGTTTTCATCCAATGAAAAGTGTTGTTTTTAGGTCACATGATCAAGCCTTCCATCATTAGGAAACCAAAAGTAAAATGAACCAATGAAAAGTTTTATAAACAAGTCACATGACCTGTTATGCGGCATAGGGTGTAAAATGCGGAGAAAATACGTTGGCACGTGAGGCGGCGTCAGTAGCGGACCGATGTGCGAATAGGCCGAAGGCAACACAACGCGCCAAGATCCGGATGGCACCGAGGTGGTGTCCAGCAAGTTGCAGCACTGGTGTGGCCATCCTACAATGCTGAAAGTCGGCGTGGGGCGCCCCGTTGGCACGTGAGGCGGCGTCAGTAGCGGACCGATGTGCGAATAGGCCGAAGGCAACACAACGCGCCAAGATCCGGATGGCACCGAGGTGGTGTCCAGCAAGTTGCAGCACTGGTGTGGCCATCCTACAATGCTGAAAGTCGGCGTGGGGCGCCCCGTTGGCACGTGAGGCGGCGTCAGTAGCGGACCGATGTGCGAATAGGCCGAAGGCAACACAACGCGCCAAGATCCGGATGGCACCGAGGTGGTGTCCAGCAAGTTGCAGCACTGGTGTGGCCATCCTACAATGCTGAAAGTCGGCGTGGGGCGCCCCGTTGGCACGTGAGGCGGCGTCAGTAGCGGACCGATGTGCGAATAGGCCGAAGGCAACACAATGCGCCAAGATCCGGATGGCACCGAGGTGGTGTCCAGCAAGTTGCAGCACTGGTGTGGCCATCCTACAATGCTGAAAGTCGGCGTGGGGCGCCCCGTTGGCCTGTGAGTTTGCGTCAGTAGCGGACCGATGTGCGAATAGGCCGAAGGCAGCACAACGCGCCAAGATCCGGATGGCACCGAGGTGGTGTCTAGTAAGTTGCCGCACTGGTGTGGCCATCCAACAATGCTGAAAGTCGGCGTGGGGCGCCCCGTTGGCCTGTGAGTTTGCGTCAGTAGCGGACCGATGTGCGAATAGGCCGAAGGCAGCACAACGCGCCAAGATCCGGATGGCACCGAGGTGGTGTCTAGTAAGTTGCCGCACTGGTGTGGCCATCCAACAATGCTGAAAGTCGGCGTGGGGCGCCCCGTTGGCCTGTGAGTTTGCGTCAGTAGCGGACCGATGTGCGAATAGGCCGAAGGCAGCACAACGCGCCAAGATCCGGATGGCACCGAGGTGGTGTCTAGTAAGTTGCCGCACTGGTGTGGCCATCCTACAATGTTGAAAGTCGGCGTGGGGCGCCCCGTTGGCCTGTGAGATGGCGTCAGTAGCGGACCGATGTGCGAATGGGGCCAAAGGCAGCGCAACAATATTTTCTGAATAGAAGACACCACAAGGCGCTGAGATGCCAAGATCCGGATGGCACCGAGGTGGTGTCTAGTAAGTTGTCGCACTTCTGTGGCCATCCTACAATGTTGAAAGTCGGCGTGGGGCGCCCCGTTGGCCTGTGAGATGGCGTCAGTAGCGGACCGATGTGCGAATGGGGCCAAAGGCAGCGCAACAATATTTTCTGATTTGAAGACACCACAAGGCACTGAGATGCCAAGATCCGGATGGCACCGAGGTGGTGTCTAGCAAGTTGTGGCACTGGTGTGGCCATCGTACAATGGTAAAAGTCGGCGTGGGGCGCCCTGTTGGCCTGTGAGATGGTGTCAGTAGCGGACTGATGTGTGAATGGGGCCAAAGGCAGCGCAACAATATTTTCTACAATATTTTCGGAGTAGAAGACACCACAAGGCGCTGAGATGCCAAGATCCGGATGGCACCGAGGTGATGTCTAAGTTGCGGACCGATGTGCGAATGGGGCCAAAGGTAGCGTAACAAGATTTTCTGTATGGAAGATACCACTAGGCGTTGAGATGCCAAGATTCGGATGGCACCGAGGTGATGTCTAGCAAGTTGTGCCACTGGTGTGGCCATCGTACAATGGTAAAAGTCGGCGTGGGGCACCCTATTGGCCTGTGAGATGGTGTCAGTAGCGGACTGATGTGCGAATGGGGCCAAAGGCAGCGCAACAATATTTTCTGACTGACACCACAAGGCGCTGAGATGCCAAGATCCGGATGGCACCGAGGTGATGTCTAAGTTGCGGACTGATGTGCGAATGGGGCCAAAGGCAGCGTAACAATATTTTCTGTATGGAAGATACCACTAGGCGTTGAGATGCCAAGATTCGGATGGCACCGAGGTGATGTCTAGCAAGTTGGTGTGGTCATCCTACAATGCTGAAACTCGGCGTGGGTCACCCCATTAGCCTGTGAGATGGCGTCAGTAGCGGACCGATGTGCGAATAGGCCGAAGGCAGCACAACGCGCCAAGATCCGGATGTCACCGTGGTGGTTTCATAGTTGAGAGGCTCTTCATCTGCAGTGGGGCGCCGAGATCCGGATGGCACCGAGGTGATGTCTAGCAAGTTGCTGTACTGGTGTGGTCATCCTACAATGCTGAAATGTAGTGGGGCGCCCATTTACCGTTTCAGTTGCCATTCAGCTGAGTTTCGGCTGCTCTTGATGCTACAGCGACAGGCGGCTGCAAGAGGACTCTCAAAATGGCGGCCTGTTCTTTGGATTTGGGCCTGGTCCACTAAAATGGCCCTGGGACACCTTAGAACTTGGACGCTCGATTTTTTTTTCCTTTCCTGTACATGCAAAAAAAGGTAAATGCCCGGTACGTTACACGCTTCATCTGCCACGATGAACTCTCCAGAGGAACCGAAAAAAAATATAGTTGTGGTAACTATACCATGCATCGTCATATGGAGAGGTGGCACCAATTAATTATAGTGCTGCATAAAAGAGAGATTTGGAGGAGAACCCCTGACCTGCTAGTACATTCATCAAAGAAGTGGCACTGAGAGCTTCAGAGGCAAGGGAAACGGTCCCAAATATTTAGAAGAACTTTGGAAAGATTAAAATGACATGTTTAGATTGTGGTAAATTAATTTCATGTGGACAGATGAGTGTTACTCTAATAAATACAGCATATGAACATCATCATAGTCGATGGTTGGTAGAGACATTTTGACTATATCCTGGACCTGCCCGTCCTCGCCCAAAATGGCGCCAGAATAAATGGGACTCGTAACTCCTTGTTGTGTACTGGTTGCAGAACCTTGAAATCACGAGATACGTATGCAGTTTTGAAGCACATGGCGGGCGGGGACGAGAATTGATTGAATATTTCGACATCCCTATTGATATTAAGTTCTGATGTGTTATTGATTACTGTACTGTTGAAAGTTCGAATTAACGTCACCCATGGTACTTGCCCGCAAATGTATATCTAGATAATTTTATTGTAACTGGCCCTGTCGTATTTTAATTATAAAATGTACGTCCACCGATTCCGTAACTGTTAGACACCTTAGTTCTTGCAACCTAATGGCCCGCCCGTTGCGTTCCTCTACAGTGTAAATGTCTATTCATCATATACGATTACAGTTTGCTCCGTGGCAGGCCCACGTGGTTATAGGCTCGTATTTGTATAATGAAATTTTCACAATAAAGGTTTTTAAAAGAAAACATGGTAGTAGTATATACATTGGTAAAGTTTTTAATAATAGTCACTGTTTTAGAATCATTAAAAGGCAAGTGAAATAAAGCAGACCAATTACATGAAGGGTAAAAGGTATAATACGAAGGAACGCAGTAAAGATAAATGGTCAAGGGCTGTTGTGTTTTCTATTCCTGCAACATAAAGTGATCGATAAGAATCTCATATTCAGGCGTATCGGCGACTAAGACAGCAGGTCGACCCTCTTTTGCTCAACGGCTCCGTCATGGGACGAAGAAACGCTCTTTTTCTCGAAAAAAGAATATATTTTACTTGCAGGACAGTTGTAAAATTTCCGGGAAAGTACATTAGCCTGGAACATTATAACATATATTTAAGAAAAAATAATGTTCGGAAGTAATTAAAAGCGTAATTTTTAGGTGATATGACCAAGGCTTTCATCATTAGAATAAGAAAAGTAAAATGAACCAATGAAAAGTTTTATTAACAAGTCACATGACTTGTTATGCTTACGTTACGCGCTGCGCGCCCCGGATGACTTCCGGATGCGCTAACGCGGCGCGTCATATGACGCATTACGCGACAACGCAGGTCCAGAATATAGTCAAAATGTCTCCACCAACCAGCGGTCGAAACACAACCCCTTTCAGCAGGCTAAATAGTTCTGTTAAATGACAACAGAAGGGACAGGCAACAAGAACCATCAGTCAAAGAGGGGAGGGCTAGTTCTTCTCTACCGGGTTACATTGGGGCGCTACCGGAACTGATCGAATTGGTAGTCTACAGTGTTTCTGGATGTTTCAGACTGAAGCTGGGGTTAGCATGAGAGCAGCACCATTTCGTAGCTCCGTCGTGGCCATTCCGCAACCAATCATGGCAGCCGCTCTTTATCGTTATTTTGGGCGGGGTGGGTGGCGGAGCCGAGCTGTTTTGCAGCCATCATTGTGTGGAGTTCAGTTCATCTCACTAGTTTTGTATTTGTCATGAGGGGTTGTTCCTAATGTTTCTATTTTAGCGAGGTCAAAAAGAGATCCCATTAGTGGCCTACTGATTTTGCTCGATTCCTTTTCTTTTTTTTTACACGATTTTTCGTTATCTGCAAAGACTAAACAGAGTATTGCGACTCTGTGTTTGTTTGTAAATAGAGAATGAACCAAAGAGAACTAATTCTAAAATAGTAAATACTTGGATAACAATCAATCAAATGGAGAGAGAAGCAGGCACGACGGATTACAACGGGGGCAAAGGCCTGCGTTAACTACCTTTCACTATCTGCAAAGAGAGAGTACTCCTAATAGAAATGAGGGGGGGGGCACCATTCAAAGCAGATCAGTGTGCATAAACACGAAAATGTTTTCACTTACCACGTACTTGACATTCAACAGCTTATGATATTTGCTATTAAAAAACCATTGAAATTCACTGAAAAAACCATAGGTTATAGACCATATATAGTTAGGAATTAGCATTTACAAAACCTTGAAAATTCACTGAAAAAACCATAGGTTATAGACCATATATAGTTAGGAATTAGCATTTAAAAAACCTTATTTTACTCACACAAAACCATTGAAATTCCATATATAGTTAGTTGCACTAACTATATATCGCGCACCCGCAATCCACTGCTGATCATGTCACATATTACATCATTCATGACATGGTCAGTGACATCACTGATGACATCACTGATGACATCTCAAATGACATCACTGATGACATCACTGATGACATCTCATTTGACATCATTCTTGTGCTAATACGATAAACCTCTTCAGACTCTAATATAACCTTAGATACACTCAGTGTATACAGACACTCACACACTGCCACTCATCCATGGAGTTACTCACACACCCAGTCAGTCATGCAAAGAAACAATCTCACCTCCATTTCTTCAACTATATAGTTAAACACACCTTACTTATTGAAACATATACTAACACATATTTACTCTCTTATACAATCCCTGATACAAGTTCACAATGATCGATACAACCACTCACTCATTCAGTGGCTCTCATGCACAGTTATTTATATATGCCAACTCTCACATGTACTGTGTTTTACATATGTACTTACTATGACATGTAGCATTGAGATATCCATTCACTCATCAATACACTCATGCACACAGTCAACTGCCCATGTAGCTGTTTCCACATGCACTCTTGAACTCATACACCTAGTGAATAAACTGCTCACACATCTATGCATAGAGTCACACACCTTCCAGCCACCCCCACACAAACTCAATCTCCCATAGAAATACTTGGGCAACCAATTAATAACACATATAGCCTCTCGTATAGCTAATGATCAACACATGCAGCAGTTTACAGAACAACAGACATAATGATGCACAAATTAAGACAGTTTAGTCACTAACCCATGCATTCAGTGAGACACATTTAATCACTCACTCATACAGTCAGTCACGCACCTACTAAATCCTTCATCCAGACACTTATACATCCACTCATTCTTCAATATGTAAGACATATTTTAACTTTACAGAAACATACAGTCACTGGATGTTGTCATCAGTGATGTCATCAGTGATGTCATTTGAGATGTCATCAGTGATGTCATCAGTGATGTCACTGACCATGTCATGAATGATGTAATATGTGACATGATCAGCAGTGGATTGCGGGTGCGCGATATATAGTTAGTGCAACTAACTATATATGGAATTTCAATGGTTTTGTGTGAGTAAAATAAGGTTTTTTAAATGCTAATTCCTAACTATATATGGTCTATAACCTATGGTTTTTTCAGTGAATTTTCAAGGTTTTGTAAATGCTAATTCCTAACTATATATGGTCTATAACCTATGGTTTTTTCAGTGAATATATATATATATATATATATATATATATATGTATATATATATATATATATATATATATATATATATATATATATATATATTTCTTAGTAAGACATTTTCCACTCAAGAGTGATGCGTGCGTTCCACAGGGGTGACCCCCTGTGTACGAAGGAACCTTCCTCACAACTTCTTTAGACAGAACAATAGAATGGAGAGTAATTTCCAATTTGGAGGACTTTGACTTTAGGGCGCATAGTATGTGATAAATACAAACCTTGGATACGAGATTGGGGGAGGGGGGTTGCAGTATAGCAGGGAGCCAGAGGAATTCTTCAAAAGGGAGAATAATATGGTTGTGGCTACTTAGGCCACATAGTAGTCGGCCAGCATGAGGTTTAACCTTTTGGAGTTTGGTGATTCATTTTTTGGGCTGACCGATGTACAAATCGCAATTGCAGTAGTTAAGGTGGGAGATCATAACAGTAAGAATGAGGGTATTTTTTGCATTTTGTAGGTGGGAAGCTGAAGGAAGCCACACATCGGGTAAAAGTGATGTAAAGTAGATTTAGACAATGTTTATCTTTGATATGGAAGAAAGCTCTCTGTCAAACGGAAATCCAGGGTTATGGACTTAGGACGCAGGTTAGGTGTGGAAGCATAAAGTCAAGTAAAGGGCAGATGGTGACCCGCCTTCAGAGTTTTGTCCCAGTTCAAACAGTGTATACATCATAAACAGGATCCATGCAGAAGCCAGCACATCAGTATGTACACACAGCACTCAATTAGGCTGCGATCATTGGTAACAAAAAGGGGAATATTCGTGAGATGGGAACATCTAAAAAAATTAGATCAAGATTCTCTGCCACCTTTGGTTTAAAACAATCGCTATAAATATTTCAAAAATAAGTAAAAGGATGGCAGAGGGTCAGCTAAAAGGGTGGTGTGGTAACCTAGGCAAGAAGCCTTATTCAAGCCCCTGGCTCTCTGAGGCAGAGAGGGCTCCACGGATGGCACGGATGCTGGAATCAAGATTGCACCGGCAGTGAGCTGTAACGACTGGAGTGATCGGAAAGAGAGACAAGAGGAGCGCACCAACAACAAACAAGCATTGGCATTGCCAAAGCTATTGGGTTTTCGAATTGGGTGGTGTGTGGAAAATTGACAGCGATCGATGTTAGCATTTAGCTGACGCCATTTTGTTTCTGGCAGCCATTTTGTCTGCCATGTGCTCACTGCGTGCTGTTTCCCTCTTCAGTGTCGTTTACCCTATGCTCTATTTAAAAGACTGCCTATACTTAGACTCTGCTACTCTGCTCATGCGCAGAAGAATCTGGAACCGCCCAGACACATGTTTTAGTCTGTAGCTGTCAGGTTGTCTTTACCGGATCAGCAATTTCTAGCTCCTCCCTTACTGTTTACTGTGCATTTCTGTATGACCATTTAAGTATGTAACTCTCTTTTGTGTGCTAGTACCGCCTCCTTTTGAGCGGGTATAAAAGACCCATGGTTCTTCTATTCAGTGTGCTACTTCGTACACTACCGAAGGGTGTTGTGGGAATGTAGTTACACCTCTTGAGATTTAATAAAAGAAATCTTTTACTATTTTAGTTTCCATACCAACTTCTATTCATTGGTCTGAGGACTTGCGTGCAGAGAAGGGCAATTCCCTAGCGCTGGTAAGCCTGGCTGAGGCCCACCCCTACAGATTGGCACCCAACCAAGTGGGGCTCATCGGCGAATCAGATGCCCGAAGGAGCGGTCGAGACGAAGGATTGGAATCTCGCAGCGGGCGATCAATGCCCGAGGAGACCCGCGTCTTGGCACCCACTGCGTTTTTCCTCTCTTTATGATCTGACCCTCCAGGTGCTGCCGGTCCTCGACTGAAATATCTTCTGGTGTTCGCCGTGCAGAGACCATTTGGTCGATTCAGGACTTGGCAGTAGGAATGTGGAGACCCATGTATGGTAAGGTCGTTTGATGTGACAATATGTATATGGAATGAGACGGTTGGCCAACATATGTAATGTAGATCTATATAAATTGCAATTCATGTAGGCAGGTAATGTGGAGATTTTTCTCTGATCTATGAAACGTATGTAATGGCACACTAAGTGCCACTGCTGGATAATATTGTATATTTTACAATATTTTTAACCATGCCTGTTATTAGCACACTTCGAAGAATGTGTTGCTTACGTAGCTGTACCAATGTCAGTATTGAGAAAAAGCAGTTGGCTCCCCGCGAGGGGACGCCTAATAGGGATATGTACATTAAACATTGAATTTCTTCTATAATGTACAACACCTTATGGAATACATATATTAGCAAGGATCCTGAGTTGTGCTGGCCTATGCATGGGTCATTTGATCTTAAGAAACTTCATCAGTATGTGGAATAATGTATGTTTAAGCGTAAAAAAGTTGACAAGCCATGTTTGACTGTGTACGAATGTGGGAGAAAGAAGTGCGTGAACGAATGAAACCAGAGCAGGCTTTATTAGATAAAGAACAACGCAAAAGTATCCATGCGAAAGCACAGGAATTGAAAGAGAAAGAAATGAAGGAGATAAAAGTAAAAGAGGATAGGGAGCATTGTTCACAGGTAAATGGGCAAAACCCTATCAGGCGTCCCCTTTATCCTCTCCTCAATAAAGCACAGGATGATTCCATTTTGCTAGATCATTCTCCGCCTCCATATACCTTTCCCTCTGCTCCTACTCATGATTCTGATCATGATGATTCTTCTTCAGAACAGGATAAGTTGCGAGAGATTCGCTCTATGTTGACCGCTGAACGTGCGGCTGACCTTAGATCTGCTGCTCGTAGAGTGATTTGTGATGACACTTCTGCTTCTGATCTTTCGTTGACGTATTGCAATGGCAGGACAGGGAGCAGGTATATTTTGCAGAAATGTTTGGCACAGAAGTAATTAAACAGTTTAGGAAATATTCCACATAGTTAGAACATGATGATATAGCAATTGCATGATGGTCTTTTTCTTCTCCCTCAGGTGGCTGATTTTGTTAGGCGCGTGGCTAAACTGTGAGCTGATGTATTACGTTTGCGGGACGAGAAAAAGGCAGTTGCAAAAGCACTCCAGACCTCCATGTCGGCTGTCGCCTCTTCAGAGACAGATGAGAATGTTGTAGTTTATGGGAAACCCATGATGGAAGCCGCACCTTTGTATGTCCCTCCTAAGGGTACGGGTACAGATGAGGATAAAAATTCTCTGAATGCAAAGGGTTATTTTATTTATAATTGGGTTTATACTCCCTGGAGCAGAGCAGATGTTATGGCTCTTAAAGCCGCTTTACCTGACCCACGTAAAAATCTGTACTCTTTTTATGAAGAAGTTGAAGGAGCTATTAGCTCTTGCACTATGATTTTGTCTGATATTTATATGTTTTTTGGGCTGATTTTACCCCCGATAAATGGAGATCCATTCGTAAAGCTGTTGACCATACAGTTCTTGAGGTTGTTTGGAAAATGTTAGAAATAATTGATGCAGAAAGGGTACCAGCACAGAAGCCGCAACAGGAAATCTTAGACCTTCCACAAGCTATACTTATTAAATTGAAAACTATTATTCCGCCTAAAAAGATAGATTGGACTGTGTTAGCATCTTGTAAGCAAAAGGTAGATGAGTCAGTTTCAGATTTCTTTACATGTTTTGAAGAAGCATTCCACGACTTTAGTGGCCAGGTATTGACAGATGACACAGGCAGGCTTCTGTTTGTCGACAAATTTATCGCAAACACGTTGCCAGGAATAGCTAGTCGCCTAAAGGCCAGCGAGAGTTCATGGACTACGTCTTATCCAGTTTCTCGTCTTTGACTATGGCTCAGTATAACAAACGACAGGAAATAGAAGCCGAGGGAAGCGAGGATAAGAAGAATAAGGAGTTGAAAACTAAGGTTATGATGGCTCAGGTTTATGGTCCCTCTTACAGAGATAGTGGTCGAGGAGGACGTGCGGCGTATCGTTCCAGTGCGCCCTCTTTTTCCCATGTTACCTTGTCTGTCGATCAGTGAGCTTACTGCGGGGAGATCGGACATTGGGCTTATGAATGTCCTCGTTCGTGCGCTCATCGTGGTCGGGGACAAACAAGAGGTCGCCCAGGGCGTAGAGGAGGAATGGATGATCGTGCTAGATTTGAGACTATGGTGCGTCCTCCAAATTCTTCAAATACGTTCGACAGGCGTAACCAATACCAAATATCTGACTCTTTGAATTAAGATTTAACAGACTCTGCTTATGCATAGGAATGCCTAGGATGGGGTAAGGAATCAGTTGAAGTTCCAGTCGATCAGCAGGGTCCCTGTGTTCAAGCAAGAGTTTTGGGTTCTACTGATCAGTTTTTGGTTGATACAGGAGCTACTCGTAGCGCCTTGTCTAAACAATTGTTTCCAAGGGCTACTCTGTCTGGCCTAACTATTACATCAATTGGTTTCGATAGGACACCTTCCCTTAGCCCACTGTCACAACCACTTGCATTCCATGTTGATAAATTTACTGCTCCATGTCCATTTTTGCTTTCCCCTAACACACCGGACAATATTGTGGGACTTGATATGCTTAAGTATTTCAGGGCTACGATTCGTTGCTCCCCAGAAGGTATGCGTGTTATTTTGAATGATAACTATCCAGTGGCTGAGAAATCCTGTCTCCTTAGAGAAGATACTGCATTGGCTTCACTTCCTAGTACTTTGTGGGCTACTTCGGACACTGATGTAGGGCAAATGGTTATTCCACCAGTGCATATTAGGGTCAAGGAGGAAGCCTCATTGCCGCGATTGCCTCAATATAAGATCTCCAGTGAAGGCGAAGAGGCACTCGTGCGCATCGTGCATGATTTGATTGCTGTAGGAGTTGTGGAAGAAGTTCCTTACAATGTTTGCAACAGCCCTATCCCTCCTATATTGAAGAAAGACAACGATACAAGAGTGTACAGGTTTATCATTGATTTACGAGAGGTTAACAAGATTGTAGTGCCACAATATCCGGTAGTTTCTGACATCAGGACACTTCTTACTTTGGTCCCTCCGACTGATACTACCTTCACTGTGATTGACTTGAAGAATGCCTTCTTTTCAATCCCTATACATCCTGACAGCAGATATTTGTTCGGATTCACTCTGAATAAACAATCATTTAGATTTTGTTGAATTCCTCAAGGCTATACAAAGAGTCCCAGTATTTACAGTCAAGCATTGAAAAGGCAACTTGATTCTTTTTCTGTGCCAACTGCGGTGGCTCTCATACAGTATGCTGACGATATTTTCTTGGCTGCTGATACGCCTGAGCAGTGTGACGACGGAACGCTTTCATTACTTTCCTTCCTTGCATTACACCATCATAAAGTTTCACGGAAGAAATTGCAGTATTGTAGACCGAAGGTTACCTATTTAGGTCACCTTCTGTCTAAGGAGGGACGTGCACTTACACCAGATCATATTCAAGCTATTTTAGATACATCAGTGCCTCGTACTCAGAAAGACGTTCGTGCATTTATTGGTCTTACCTCTTTTTGTAGGCAATGCATTTTAGGTTTTTCACACATTGTTAAACCTTTGCTGGCTCTTCTGACTAAAGACACTCCGATGCCCCCCATGGACGAATGAATGTTGGAATCCTTTCCATCAGTTACGTCAAGCTCTTTGCTCTGCAGCAGTGTTAGGCACTCCAGATTACACTAAGACTTTTACACTCTATCTACATGAGAGAGGTGGGTGTGCATGTCAGTTTTGGTACAGACACACGGTGACAAGGAACGTCCTTGTGCATATTTTTGAGCAGTCCTTGATCCAGTTGCTCGTTCATTGCCTAGGTGTTTTCGTTCTGTCGCAGCGGCAGCTGTGTCTATGCGTCAGTGAAGGAACAGCCTTGTCACATACACTATTGGTGTTACTACCCCATGCTGTTGATGCCCTTCTAAACCAAACTAAAATGCAGCACTTTACTAGTGCTCGTTTGACATGATATAAATTAACACTCTTGGCTCCTCATATCACTTTGAAAAGATGTTCAACTCTGAATCCAGCTACCTTGTTGCCATACCCAGCGACTCAGCCTCAGTCACAGGAGTCTCATGATTGTATATTTCTTACTAAGGAACAGACAAAGGGTCGTGTCGACTTGCAAGACACACCTCTCTCAGATGTCGATGGGGAGCTATGGGTTGATGGGTCTTGTTTGAAGTTACCAGATGATACGACATCAGCTGCATATGCAATTACAACACTTCAGACGGTAGTTGAGACAGCTCGTATCCCACAAAAGTCAGCTCAGGCATCTGAGATAATAGCATTGACACGATTGTGTGAACATAGTACTGAATTGTCTGTAAACATTTATACAGATAGCCGCTATGCTTTTAGAGTAGCCCATGATTTTGGATTGCTCTGGAAGTAAAGAGGCTTTCTTACATCCCACAGGATGCAAATAATGCATGGAGAGTTAGTGCATAATCTTTTGACTGCCTTGACGTACCCAAAGAGAATAGCAATTGTTAAATGTAGTGCACATAAGAAAGTAACTGATAAAGGAGGACAAGGCAATGCTTTCGCAGATCACACAGCTCGTGAGACTGCGATGCAGTGAAGCACTACACCCATGTACGTAGTAAGGTCACAGGTTGAACGTTGGCATGATGCTAGGCAGGAAGTGCTAGATATGCAGAGATCTGCTTCCGCTGAAGAACTAGAGCAATGGTCTAAAGAAGGAGCGTTAGACGATGAGGGCTGCTGGAGAAATAAAGAGATGACTAAATGGAAATTGCCCACAGCCTATGTAAAACCAATGATTCATATGGCACATGGGCCGGCACATGTTGGAGCTTCTTCAATAACGAAATTGCTTACGCAAGTTTGGGAGCAACCAGAGATTGCTGGCACAGCTAAAACGACGGTACAATCCTGTTTGATTTGTCTCCGATATAATCCTGGTAAAAGGACACAAACTCCTACAGGAGGTTTACTATACCAACTGCATCTTTTGAAGTTTTGCAAATGGATTATATTCAGCTTGAACACTGTAATAATCTAAAATGTCTTAGTAGTGGTATGTGCCTTCAGTAAGTGGATAGAGGTGTGCCCTACGAAAGATACGAAAGATAATACAGCTCTGACCACAGCAAATGTGCTTCTGAAAGAATTCTTCCCCAGATTTGGTGTTTGCAAACTTTTATAGAGTGATAACGGACCCCATTTTGTTGGGCAAGTTATTGAATATGTCTTAAAAGGATTAGGGATTAAGCAAAAGTTTCATGCTGTTCTTCACCCACAATCAGCAGGATTGGTGGAGAGAAAAAAGGCCACTTTTATTTTTATTTATTTGTTTAGTTTGTATAGCGCAAACAGCTACCCAACAAAGGGTTTCCCGGCGCTTGTGATTCAGTGAAAGGGAGTTGGTCAGCGGACTTAGATGTTGAACAGCCAGGTTTTTATGGCTTTTCTGATCCTGAAAAAATTAACCTCTGAGCGCAAAGCTTGTGGCATGGAGTTCCACAGGGAGGGACCAAGGTAAGCAAAGGATCTACCTCCCATGCGTGATAGTCTTATTTTGGGCACAGCAAATTTGTTCGCTGTAGTAGATCTCAGCGTCCTGGATGGATGGTAACGTTGTACCAGACTTCGTAGATATTTAGGACCTTTATTTGCTGAGATTTTATGCATAAAGCATAGTGATTTGAATTTGATTCTGTTCTCAATTTTTAACCAGTGCAATTCACGTATGAGTTTGGTAGTGGGTGCTTGGATGGGAATTTTACCTAGCAGTCTTGCAGCAGCATTCTGCACAGTTTGTAGTTTGCGGACTGTGGCTTTGTTGGATCCTAAGTAAAGTACATTGGCGTAGTCCAATCTGGATGTAATTAGGGCGTTAATGACAATTCTTTTAGTATGATCTGGTAGCATCCAGCAGATTTTCTTTAGCCACCTCAAGATGACGAAACAGGTGGCTGATGTTTTAATAGCCTGCTGGTGCATACTGAGTGTGTCATCAACCACAAAGCCAAGGTTTCGGGCCTGATTAGTTGGAGTAGGAGGAGAGCCCATTTCTGGGGGCCAATGTTGGGGTCCCCAGAGTTCTTTATTTTTTCCTAGGATTATAAGTTCGGTTTTTTCACCGTTCAGTTTTAAAAAATTATTTTTCATCCATCCAGCGATTTTTGTAAGTCCTGTTCTCAAGGTAGAAGGATCATTATTGCCAGTTGGTGGAAGGGAAAAGAGAAGCTGAGAGTCATCAGCATAAGAGAACATTATCAGCCCAGTATCCTTAGCTATTTTAGCACGAGGGCTGATATATAAATTAAAAAGCAGTGGGCTTAAAATTGAGCCTTGAGGGACTCCATGTTTAAAGGTATAGGTATCCTAATACGTAGAGTTTGAGAAGATTTGAAAAGTCCTATTTTCAAGTAAGGATGTGATCCAATTTAATGCAGGACCACAGATGCCCATTGAACGAAGATTTTGTATTAGTACCGCATGTGAAACAGTGTCAAATGCGGCACTGAGGTCTAGGAGCACCAGTGCCCCTGTTTCACCCTTGTCTATCATTAGACGAATATTTTCTGTGACACCTAGGAGAGTGGTTTCTGTTGAAAAACCTGCTCGGAAGCCAGATTGATGGGGAGGTAACAGATCATGTGTCGTTATATAATTTGAAAGACAGCGGTGAACATGCTTTTCTAGAATTTTTGCAAAAATGGGTAAGAGAGATATTGGTCGGAAGTTTGCGGGTACCTTCGGGTCTGCATTAGCTTTTTTTAGAAGGGGATGGATCATGGCATGCTTCCACTCCTGTGGAACACATTCTTCTTGCAAGGATTTATTTAGAAGGTCTGTGATGGTAGATAAGGCTTTTATACTAAGTAATTTTAAGATGGAACAGGGTAGCGGGTCTTTTGGCGAACCTGATTTTATCGTACTTAGAAGTTCGGTGACAGTGTCAACGTTGAGTGTTGGCCAAGCACTCAGGGAAGGGGTAGAGGTTATATCAGAAGGGGTGGGAGAATTGATCTCTTCACTGTCAGAACTGTTAGCATCACTACCGCCAAAATGATGATCTTTCTCATGATTGTCCTGATTAGGTTGGATGACCTGATAAATTTTATCAACTTTGTCGACAAAAAATGCGGCAAGTTGATTACATTGCGTTTTGTTTAGATCAGGTGGAGTTGGTGAGGTATTTGAGCCGGCTAGCTCTTTAACTGTTTTGAAAAGTGTTTTAGCTTGATTTAAAGCTGCAGTAATTTTTGAGCAGACAAAGTTGGCTTTTGCTCTATTGCACAGCTTTTGGTATTGATTTAATTGGCTTTTGTATTCATTTTTAGCTTCAACGGAGTAGGACTTTCTCCATTGACGTTCAGCATTCTTACATTTGGTTTTTTCAATCTTTAAAGCATCATTGAACCATGGAGCAGGTGGACGTTGGTTAATGCCTTTTAGCTTGGTCTGAGGAAGGCAGGAGTCAATGGCTGTTAAGAGCCATGATTGGACAGAGATTGATAGATTTTGTACTCCTGAAATGGTGCAAGGTATTGTGTCTTCTAGCAAGGTATTAAAAATGTTAATATCTAGCTTTGAAATTAAAACTAGCAAAGATACAGGCTTCCACATCTTTAAAATGGCCTGATGCACCACCCTTGGCACTATTGTCCATTAGATCAGTGCGGCACTCACGATCTGGCCTTACGCCATATGACGTGGTATTTGGAAGACCTATGAACATTTGGGGAATTCCTAAGCCACGCCCCATACATGATGTTCCATGTATCTTGATGAGTGACTACCTTTCACAGTTGACTGACAATTTGATTTCTATTCATCAACAGGTCCGAGAAGCTCTTCCTGACAGGTCGACAGGTCGACAGGTGAGGCCCATGGACCCCGACCCGGTGACCACATAATGATCCGGGTGTTCCAGAGGTCGAGCAGCTTGGAGCCCAGGTGGCGTGGACCAGAACAAGTGCTCCTCGCGATGAGGACAGCAGTCTGGATGACTAATAAGAATAACTGGATTCATACGATGCACTGTAAACGTGTGCCATCTACTCTGGTGGAACCTGCTGCTCTGGTCGACCATCGAGATATCCTGTATACAGAGAAAGGCCTAGTGGTGTCACCTGAAGAACCTGCGGAAGTCTTCCCGGACCACACGATCCCTGGTGTAACCCGATACCAACTAAGACCCCGGAAAGAATCTTCATTGTTGAAAAAGACTGGTTGAGCAACCGTCCTGGGTTAGTGAAACGGAGCTGATGTGGCAAGGGGGGGGCTAAGTCCTGCATAGTGATACCCGTCTTGGCCCTCAGTGAAGAAACCAACGGCTGCCCAGGACTTTAGAGCTCCAACGATTTTGTTATTTCAACCAACGGGATGGATATATCGAAAGGGAATATGTCAACTGCAGCAAGGATCTGTAGCAGAAAGACCATGTGTATTAATGGATTAATTGTCACTGTAGTCTCTATAGCAGTGATAGCCTGGATTGTAGAAGAATTGGCTCCTGCTCGACAAATGCTGACTGCCACTACTCCAGTACCAATTGAGCACAATTATTTTACTCTCCCATATCATGAGCAAAAACATAGACATTCTTATTTAAAAAAACGTTTATCCAAATTTTGCACCATACGCACAATGCTACGAATACCACTGATTGTTGGGTATGTGGGATGATACCTGCTCACCAGAAAAAGGGAGGAACACCTTTCATTCCTCTTCCCTTCTCTCACAATGGTTCTTGTCAAGCCTGGTTCGCACTTCAAATAGCCTCTGAAAGAGCTAACATTACTAGAATGTCTGTAGGAAGAATAAACTACCACCTCAATAAAGTGTGTTACCCAGATGAAGATTGCTATCCACAGGCTATAGGGACTAAATGGGAATGGGAAGAGTATCGACCTGGAAATGTTTCTATGCTTTATGTTTTTCCAAATATGCGAACTGCCAACGGTAATGCACCATTTGTAATATCACTAGTCAAGGAAGGCCCAGAGAATCTCTGGTAAATGGGGCTGTTTCCTTACAAAACAGATTTAGTTGTCTAGACATGGTGGACTGACTGAACCCGAGCGAACCAGATACTAGCGATGGGGGAACAAAGGAGGCAGATTCTGAGGCAGAGCCTGAAGAGGGGGATGATCGAAGTAGATGGACACAGGAAGAAATAGGGGATAGGAAGTGTGGAACCCGGGAGGCGGTCACACCGACCTCAGCTGCTGCAGGCAACCGCCTACCCTATAGGGAGCCTGTAGCTGATATTATTGGGGAGGGCAAGCTTATCCCTAGTCTCTTGGGTGAAGCTTGCCCGCTCGAGGAGGCAAATGGGGAGCAAAATAAGAGAAGAGTCTTGGGCCCAAAAGTAGAGGTAAGAAAACTATTGTCCTGGAATCTGGCAGGGCCTATCTAACAAACTCTCCTGTCCAGAATGGGGATCCTTCGTAGATGGAAATGATGTGCGCCTGTTTCAGGAAACCTGGGCGTGCACGGAGCAATTCAGGGTGGGCTTTGCCTCTTTCCATGTTCCGGCACTTTGGGGAGGGAGAGGCCGTCCCTCGGGTGGTCTCACAATTTGGGTGGGAACTCACCTGGGGTGCAAAGCCACAACACTCACTACTCACTCTAGCGATATCCAATGTGTGGTTCTTACATGGCCAAATGCATATAATCTAGCATTGATAAATGTCTACTCACGCCCTGTTAGCATAGGCAGCGAGTCTAGCACTATGCGGGAAAAGTGGTGAATTAACATCTAGATTCCCCGTTGACCGGAGGTAAGGCAGGGCTGTGTGCTTGCACCGACCCTGTTTTGCCTCTATGTCAACGGGGTAACCGCGCATCTAAACGGCGTGCAGAACAATGACGCACCCAAGCTAGCAGGGAATAGGGTACGGGCGATAATGTTCGCCGAGGATACCCTCTTGCTTTCCAGATCTCCAATGGGCATTCAGCGAACATCTGACTGTTTTGTTGAATTTTGCACTGCCCTGGGATTGGAGATCAACTCACTTAAAACAAAATACATGATCTTCAACTTGCCTTGAACTACAAGACCCAACCCTATTCTAGGCAAAACAAGACTGGAAAGGGTAAGCACTTTTGTTTATCTTGGGGTCACGATTAATGAGAGCTTGTCGTGGGGCCCCCAGCAAATTAAATCTCAACTAAAACTTGCCCAACTATCGGGTGGGATTCTTAGACTATCCAATCTGTCAACAATAAAACCGCTTGGTCCACCTCTTGAGGTCTATAAATCACAAGCTTGGGGTGCAAGCATGTATGGCGGTGAGCTATGGGGTCACTGCAACAAAACTCAAATCACCAGGGTTGAGAACAACTTTTTAAGGCAACTGTTAGCCCTTCCTTCCAGTACCCCGCTCCTCCCTCTAAGATTGGATATGGGGATTGCGCCAATTGATGAGGAGCTAGCCTTAAAACCATTAAGGTTCTGGCGCCGGCTCTGGGTGACGCCGGAGCTGATTAATTATAGGCAGGAGCTCAGAGAAATACTCATCTGTACGAGCCCACGCAAAATTCCCTGGCTCTCCCACATTAAGAAAGAATTCACCAGGCTGGGATTCCTGTCCTATGGACTGATCCGGAGCAGGGCTGCAAAGAGAATTCGGACATCATGCTCACGAAGGTATATCGTGATGTGAACATGAATATGGCCTTGTGTAATCCCAATAGTGGCTCTAGAACTGCTACCTTTCTCTTGGTTAAAGATTCATATTGCTTTGAACGTTTCTTAGATATAATTTACCCTGCTGTAGCAAGAAAATGGTATGTGCAATGGCGGTATGGAGTATTACCATTACGAACCCTCACATGTAACTGGACATTGTCCGATCTGAATAATTGTCCTCTCTGTGTATGTGATAGCGAATCGGAGTCACATGTTTTCTTTTTTTGCCCTGCTTACTACAAACCAAGGAAGTATTGGCTTAGCCCATTGTGCAAAATTTGGGCTTCCGGCATTGTGCGCACGCGCTCGGAATACTGAAAACTGATACTGCTGGACCAATTGTTTTTGCTGTCTAACATTTTCTGGCAGTTATGTGGTGCATTCGCAGAGTTTTAACTGCCCAGGGCTAAGTCTAGCACATGAATTTAACTATTAATTATCTTCTGTTTCTAAGAGTATTGCGCTGTTTTAAACTGTATTCTCTTTATTGTTCTAAATATATTGTGATATGTGATAAATAATTGCTATGTACATACTGTGATAATCATTTAATTGTCATCTGTTTTAACCTGTGCTTTTATGGTACTCTTACCGAAATAAAGTTTTTATGATATGAATATCAGTTACTAGAGCCAGAGCAGACTTGTGTATAAGCAGGATTTGGAAAACTCCAGTAGGGAAAAGTGAATGTACTTTGGCTTTGACTATCAAAGGTGTCAATACTAGTAGTTTCATGTCTTCACATAACACCTACTTTGTCTGCGGTAACAAGGGATACTACCATCTGCCTACTGGATGGTCCGGAGTCTGCTACATGTCCTTTTTGTTACCTCCTGTGTTCTTGGCACCTGCATCATATCATAAGGGCTACCGCTTATTTAATGATATCCCTAAGAACAGATACAAAAGGACAATAAGTAATGATGAGGTGGACCAAACTGATACTGCATTACAGCAATATGTTGATTTCAATTTGGGACTATTCTTCTTTGTTGGTGCTGCCCTAAACAGTAGGAAAATAAGGTGTTTGACCCGTGTAGTGGAAGCTGTCATCAACCAGACAGCTATGACACTTGGGAACATTACAGAGGAATTGCAATTGCAAGGATTGTGGCGCTCCAAAATCGTATGATCCTAGATGTAGTCTTGGCTGACCGAGGTGGTGCATGCCGTATCATTGGAAGTAGCTGCTGTGTTTATATACCTGATAATGCCCCTTCAGTTTTTCATGCACTCTCTAAACTCCATAAAATTGCTGCTGAAATTCATCCCGGCACTGGCACATGGACTTTTGCCAGTTGGTTTTGGGGGTTAATTGTGACCTGGGGATGGAAGGTGATGACGATCCTATGTATATTGTTTTCTATTCTGCTGACATGTTGCTTATGTATACAATGTGGTCAATGCTTTGCTTTGTATGTATTACTGTCTGTACACCTGCCAAACGTAATGTTGTACAAATGAATGCTCAGCATATATTGGATAGGGAAATTCATGAGTTAATGCAAATCAACGTACAAGATGTATACACAGACTATCCTAGATCATGAATGTCTTCAGCTAATGCTAAAAGGGTCGTCTATGGAAAATTGACCGCGATCGATGTTAGCATTTAGCTGAAGCCATTTTGTTTCTGGCAGCCATTTTGTCTGCCATGTGCTCACCGCGTGCTGTTTCCTTCTTTACTGTCGTTTACCCTATACTCTATTTAAAAGACTGCCTATACTTAGACTTTGCTACTCTGCTCACGCACAGAAGAATCTGTAACCGCCCATACACATGTTTTAGTCTGTAACTGTCAGGTTGTCTTTACCGGAGTCAGCGATTGTTAGCTCCTCCCTTACTGTTGACTGTGCATTTCTGTATGACCATTTATGTATGTAACTCTCTTTTGTGTGCTAGCACCTCCTTCTTTTAAGCTCCTGTGTGGGTATAAAAGACCCATGGTTTTTCTATTCAGTGTGCTACTTCACATTCTACTGAAGGGTGTTGTGTGAATGTAGTTCCACCTCTTGAGGTTTAATAAAAGAAATCTTTTACTATTTCAGTTTCCGTGCCAACTTCTATTCATTGGTCTGAGGACTTGCGTGCTGAGAAGGGCGAACACCTAGCACTGGTAGGCCTGGCTGAGGCCCACCTCTACAGGAGGATGGGATGGCAGGGAGTAGGAGGGAACAGGGTAGCTAAATAACAAACACTATGAAGCGGCCAGCGCTGGATGCAACATAAAACATTTTTTTTCCTCCTTATGGCAGTTGGGGGAATAAGCAAAAGGGACAGCGAGGGTGTAGGGTAGGGATTAAAATACTCAGCCAGGGGAGAGGATGAAAGGGGAATAAGCAACATGGATGGGGGTGGGATGAGAATCAGCAACACAGACGGAGGGGTAGGAAGGGAAGAAACAACACAGACTGGGTGAAAGGGGAATAAGCAACACAGATGGGGGTGGGATGAGAATGAGCACCACAGATGGAAGTGTTAGAAGGGAAAAAGCAACATGGACGGGGTGGGAGGGAATAAGCAACACGGATGGGGGTGGGAGGGGAATAGCAACACAGATGGGGTGGGATGAGAATGAGCACCAAAGATGGAAGTGTGAGAAGGGGAAATGCAACACGGACGGGGAGGGAGGGAACAACACGGATTGGGGGTGGGAGGGGAATAAACCACATGGAATAGGTGGGGGGTGGTAAGGGAATAAGCAACATGGACTGGGAGGTGGGAGGTTAATTAAGAAATGTTTATGGGGTGGAAGAGGAGGAAGTGACTGGGAAAGCATTGGGAGGGGACAAAGCAACAAAGATGGCAGGTGAAGGACAAAGAAAATAAATACAAAAAATAGTTCCTCAATTACAGCAACAGCCGTGGTAGCACACTAATACAGATGGAGCAATCAGTTCTTGGTGTGTGCTCCAGCCGAAAGAAGAAGAAGTGAAGCAGGCTTGCACTGCCCAATAGAAAGCAGCGAATGACAGTGACAATGCACCAGTAAAGAAGAGATATCGGGATTCGCAACACAAGGTGATAAATAAAAGGTCTAGACATATGAACCTATTCTTGAGCAGGTACACAGAGTAGGTCCTTGGAGTCTGAATAACAGTATCAGGCCCAGACACCCAGTGGTCAAGCTCTCATCTTACCCACAAAAAGAGGTTACCCAGAGAGAAGCCAGAATGCTCTCCTTTCTCTTTATCACCAACAACAAACTAATCCTACTTCAGAACCCCTGGCAGTCCACCATGGAGAAATGTTAAACCTTAAACCACCGACAGACACTCTGAACGTAAAAGGATTCTCTTCAGGTGGACATGTCCCTGAAGGGTAGCCTAACTGGGTGGTCAAACGCACCATGTGCTAGGAGCCTGAGAAGGCCTCAAACTGTTGGGAAGGGGCTCTATAAGAGGCAAAGGACTAAGACAATGAGAGTGAGAGATTCCCACCCAAAAGTGAAGTCAGGGCTCTGATCATACCTATGAAACAACAGGCAGAAATGATAGGGTACAGAGATAACCTGCACTCTACAATGGAGTGTCTCACAAAATTGGAGAGGAACAAGGACTTGGAACCAAGGGCAATCCAGATATGGCCCGAACCATCATAACTGATGAATGTGAGAAAGCACACATGTGATTGAGGAAATAATCTGAGTAAATGAGTTGGAGGGCCAGAACAAGAACAGTGGTAGTTGAACCCAGTCAAGGTTGAAAGTTGAAATGTTTTACATTGAGTTGTGGGAAAGTAAACTATGTTTGGTAGGGAAGTAAGAGAGAGGTACTTCACAATCCTAGGGAAAAGTTCAGAGGTAGATCGTGCCACTCATATCAACCTAAAGAAGCATACAATTTTAGATGAACAGAATCCCGAATCCTTTCAATAAATATAATGGGTCCTAATTCGAGGTCCAAGAGAAAGAGCCCACACCTTACTAGGCCTCTGAAAAGAAACACATTTGAAGAAAGTAGACTGTGAAAGATTTCACTCTAACGTATACACTAAACAACTGCATTGAAGCGCATCAACCAAAACAGGTGCAATGGCGATCGTGATATCAAAATCCCTTGACATGGTTGTATCGAAAATGCTAATAGACAATGCTGGAATATTTGTTGTGCTGAAGGGCAAAATTAGAGGGGGAGATGATTACAAGTAGTAAGCTTTATTATTTAGTTAATAAAAACCATTACAATTAGATAAAATCAGGTAAAAGGCAGTTACATATTTAAAGTGTCATGTGCAATGAGCCAGTGTGCATTAACAGTAAGTAATCCATGCATTACAAAACGATTAAGGGCCAAAAGTAGCGAACCAGCCACCAAGTACCAGGGTCATGCAGTAGGTCCTGCCCTGACTTGCTGGGTAGCGTCCAGATCGTATTGAAGTATGCCATGACCATTTGGCCACCAAGTTCAGAGTCTTTGTTTACCTCTTGTCCAGCCTGACTCGGACAGCATATTTTGTTATTGGGTTTTGCCCATGCTTATGGTGGTGGGTAGGCAGAACTGTTGCCTGAGTGTTTTGACCAATTTATTGCATCTCACCAATGCTCAAGGAGCAATGTTCTTAAAACAGGTGTAAGATGTTTCCTGGCATGTGCGTGCCCCTAGGGTCAAGAAGTCTGGTTTGATCAGTAATCTCCTTTGGTGGTCTAAAGAGGAGCAGCAGCATAGCAGGTGTAGCCGTGATTCATTGCTATTATTGCATAGCCTGCAATCCTTCTTACCTCCATGGCCCACCCAAACTGGATTAAAGTATTTTATTGGAAGCACTAGCAATCGCATGTACAATATCTGTCTGCGAGTTTCCTTGTGTATGGCTTCCAAGAGATAGGATTGCAGCTTCCCAGCAAGTTGTCATTCAGAGACGGAACCAACTCAATGGTACCTGGTGATAGTAGGTGTTGCTCCTTTGAGGTCTCCTTTAATTGATGATTGATTGCTTTTTTCCAGGCAGTCTATGGAACATCCCCAGCTTGAAAGGCTGCTTCTTCATTCTGGGGGGACGCAGTAGCACTCCTTCCTTGATTGAAACAGGGATTACCTGGAGATTCGGGGATGAATTCTGGTGGCCCTTCAATAGACTTATCGGGGCCTTCTTTGTCCTGATGTAAAATTTCATCATGGCGGATTTACAGGGTAATGATTGAGTCACGAGGCCCAGTTCTAGCCTTAACCATGAGCAGTGGGCATATTGTGGTTGTTGGAAAGTATTTCTGTACGAACTACAGTGAAGGCCGAAGGCGCACCAAAGGCAAGCCCGTCTGCGCCCGTCCGTGCCCATATCGTGTCCAGCGCCAGGACCCCGGGCCGTTCTCAGGTAATTGCGTACAGTAAGCTACAGCTGCTAGGTTTTGAGAACTGTGAGTGCAAGCCATTTGATATCTGGCCACCAGAAAGGGACATGGAAAAGTCTGGTTGTAACAGTTGTACATATCGGCTCAATCTTGGACTCGTTGATAGAGCCAATAGGCCGGTTCATGCCCATAACCAGGGGGAGGGAGTACTGTCGGACGCTCGTAAAAGCTATGATATTGAGTCTACCTTATGTAACATTTTAACCCCTGAGACACACGGGAAATACGTGCAGGCTACTACTCAGCAATTGCAATGTGTGCTGATAAACATACGGTCACTGGAGAAACACAAATATCAAATCTAAGACCTGATTTTAAACACCACGCCTAATATCCTGTTTTTAACCAAGACCTGGACAGACCAGGCCTCGGGTCCAGATTGGAACATTGCGCTACCACAGGGATATGTCGTGATGTTTCAGGATAGAGAAGCTAATAGAGGGGTGGGGTTAGCTATTATCTGCCATGACTTTGTAAAACTGCACATTGAAGCTGTAACTGATTTACCAGCAGAAGCACTTCATTTTTCCATAAAGGTGTACAGTTTTTGGAAGCTCCAGGGACTTCTCATCCATCGCCCACCAGGGCCTAGAGCAGCTTTCTCACAAGCCCTAATGACACATCTGGAATCCTGTACGGATTCTGATTCAATGTTAATTCTTGGGGATTTTAATTATCATCTTGAATTAGGCAACAATACTGATTCCTGTAGATTATTAGACAATATGGCAGCCTTTGGTTTCAAGCAATTGGTTATGGAACCAACTCATCAGCCGGGCCACACGCTGGACGGCATATTCGGTAATGATAACGATATTAATGTGACCAAGGTGATCACTCTTCCCTGGTCAGATCATAGAGCAGTACATTTAAGTTTAAAATCTCACGGCATGGGCCCTATGTATAGAATGTTGCAGCAAAAAAAAATCCGATGTTGGAATAAGGTCCTTCAAGATGATCTAGACTCTGCATTGGGACAGCCTCCAAGTTGGGCAGGCCTGTCCAATGATAGCGCAGTAGAAGCTTTTAATCAATCGCTTCAGGTAGCAGCTGATACTGTGGCCCCGGAGAAAACGGTGATGGCTAAGAGGCTTAAGCCCTCAGCGCCATGGTATAACACAGAGCTGAAAGGTCTGAAAGTCAGCTGCAGGAGAGCGGAACGATCCTGGAGGCAAGATTATAAGAACGATAGCAGAATGATATACAATCAGACCCTCACTCAGTATAAAGAGGCCATTGTTAGGGCAAAACAGCTGTTTTATACTCAGAGGATTGAGAATGCTAGCAACTCTGCTAAACAGCTGTTTAAAGTGATTACCTCTTTATCCAAACCACAGCAAGAGGAGAGGTTTCAGCCTGATCAGGAGATGTGCAATAACCTGGCTACTCACTTCCAAAATAAAGTTCACCTTATTTATGATGACCTTCAGAAGAGTCGCATAGCTATGGATGCGGAACAATATATTGAGGCAGAGTCAGTTCACGCTAATTTAGTCAGCTTCCCTGTTACCACAAATGAAGAGATCTTGAACCTGTTAGGCTCGATAAAATCAGGCTCGCCTATTGACCCGTGCGCCCCCACAATCATGCACCTAGGGGCCAGTAAAATCGTAGGCCAACTAACCCCTTTAATCAATCAGGTGCTGGAGTCAGGGAAGTATCCTACTGCCTGGAAAAAAGCGATTATCAGACCCATTCTGAAGAAGTCCACTTTGGATCCTTCGGAATTCAAGAATTATCGCCCTATAGCAGTTCTTCCTATGGCAGGCAAAGTGCTGAAGAAGGTACTTAATAAGACTCTAACAGAGTACTTGGATGCTAATAACTTGCTCGACCCAACCCAACACGGTTTCAGATCCCATCATTCCACAGAAACCGCCATTACGGTAGCAACTGAAGAGATTCGGAAGACTGTCGACAGAGGGGGTAAGGCGATTCTCGTCTTGCTAGATCTGTCGGCAGCTTTCGACACCATAAATCACTCGGTGTTAGTCCAATTAGAACAGAAGTTGTACTGGCAGGGATTGCAATCAGAGGGTTTCAGTCTCCCTTGTGGGGTCCCGCAGGGCTCAGCGCTCTCGTCGACACTTTTTAATATCTACGTAACTCCTTTGATGAGACTTGTTAGGAAGCACGGCTTTGCGATGGTTTCCTACGCGGATGATTCTCAGTTAATCATCTCATTGGCCAAACAACCCGAGGACACTGCGGCCAGGTTCCATGGATGCCTTTCGGAAATCTTGACCTGGATGAACCAGGGGTATTTAAAGATCAATACAGACAAGACGGAAGTCATGGAATTTGGGCCAGGACAATTACGTGTGAAACTCTGCCTGGTGGCCAGCAAGGGCAGGGGAATGCCCCAAGCCGGTGCCTAATGTTAGAAATCTGGGGATGATTTTTGATAGCCAGCTCAAGTTCTCGGTGCAGGTAAATAGCATTACATCTTCCTGCTACTTCATTATAAAAAAAGCTGAGAAAAATCTTCCCTTTTATTGGCCAGGCTTTGCAAAAGACAGTAGTAGTGGGCCTACTGCTGTCTAAATTATATTATTGTAATGCGCTGCTTCTAGGAATGGATAAAGCCCAGAATAATAAATTGCAGTCCTTGCAAAATGCGGCGGCCAGGTTGTTGTTAAATATTCCCAGATGCTGTTCCACGTCTAAGGGTATCAGAACCCTCTATTGGCTCCCCATACAGCAAAGGGTGGAGTGTAAGGCCTTATGCACGGTTCATAAAGTGATCTATGGAGGAGGGGCCAAGGATATGCAGAGACTATTCAGGCCCTATATCCCAGTGAGGACATTAAGATCGAGCAATGCCTGCCTTATGCAAGTAGATAAGATCAGGAGAGCCAGATGGGGTGGAAAAGCATTCTCCCATTGTGCAGTGAAGTTATGGAACAAGTTGCCATCTACCGCTCGACTGCAGACCAATCATCGAATTTTTAAGAAGAGGTAAAAAACTTTGCTGTTCTCATAAGTATGACATCTGTGTGACATCCTCTTACTTACATTGGCGCCAAGACGCTGTTGCACTCGTGCACTTTATAAATATATATCTTATCCTATCCTAATTTGCTCCAAGGTTGAGTCTAGAGCACCTGGGTGGATGTGGTGGCCGTACTGCAAGGCTGGGAGGAGTGTCCCCTTTATTATCCTTAAGATTGGGACCGCTGAGGCGCTGTTTAGTAGACAATTCAGTTGACCAATCCCATACCTGACGGCAGCACCTTTCTTTTTGAGAGCTCTCTCTTGTACAGCTGGTGTACTATTTTCCATAAACCACACACCCAGGTAGTTGTATTTCCCCTTTGTACTAAATAATTTGCTGCCCAGGCGCAGGGATGCATTCTTTTTGTTCTCATACCTCCGAAATGTTAAGACTTGTGTTTTGTCATGATTTATCTGGAGACAGTTGGCAACATTGAATGTGTTTTGTGTATTCAAAGCCCGTTATATGCCACTTTTGGTGTCCTCCATGATTACAATATCGTCCACCTATTAAATTTTTTGCAATTTGGTATTTCCCAACTTGGGAGGAACCAGACAGCCAGACTGCAAAGCTTTGCCTAAATCTGCAATGTATAGATTGAACAGTAGGGTGCCAAGAGGCAGCCCTGCTTTAGGCCACAATTGGTGTCGATTTTACGAGTAAATGAGCACAGTTTTTACTCAGACCCATGTCCTGGTGTATAATGAGATTAGAGCCCTTAGTAGCATTGGGGGTATGCTCCATTTGTCTAGCTTCCTCCATAAGATGCCCAGTCAACCCTATCAAATGCAGCGCTGTAATCAATGAAACAGCAGAAGAGCCGTAATCTATTCTTTTGTGTGGCTGAATGACTCAAGAAGGATAATGCAAGGATGTTATCCATGCTTGACGCCCTGGTCCAGAAGTCAGATTGAAAGGAAGGCAAGATGTCTTGCTCACATACCCAGGCCTCTGGCTGCACCAAAAGGACATAGGCATAGGCTTTTACTTCTCTATCCAGAAGCATGATCAGATGATAATTTGAGGCTATTGTTCGATCCCGATTTTTATATATAGGGCAATAAGTAGATTCTCTCCAGGCTTAAGGGATGGTTGCTGTTTGAAGAGCGAGGTTGAAAAGTGGAGTTAGCAACCTAGCCCAATTATATGGGGCACATTTGAATAGGCCTGCAGGTAGACCATTGGGGCAGGGGCCCCTTCGTCTCATGTGCCTGATTGTGCTCTCAACCTTCTTGATGTTTGTTAGTTCAGCTATGGCAAAATGTATCATCAGAATGGATGTCATGTTCTTGCCCTGATTTTGCCTCTGTTCGTCAGCCAGTGGCTCAATCTCGAGCTATTGGGTCTGAGATGGAATTTAGATTACAGTCCGTTACCGCAGGCTGTCTGGGAGGCTGCAGGCTCATCCACGTATAACTCCGATATGTACCTAACCCATGCAACGTCTGAAAATCCATTCTCCCTGTTTACTTTGCTGTTTTTTCAATTTGTCAACATGGTCCCAGAAGCACACTTGGTTTGGGTCTTTGAGCAACTGAAAAATGGTAGCCCATTCTTTTTGGTTCCTTTCTTACTTGGGTTCCTCAACTGTTTTTTATGAGTCAATCTCATAAGTGTTACTGCTGCTGTAATGATGATGAAGACTTTTATCTGTAGGCCCACTGGGCTTTGCTGAGAGCTCTTCTTGTGTACATGATTGCTTTGACATACTGGGATGCTGTTCTCCTGTTCCAACCAGTCTGTTGGTGGTTAGGCCTGAGCCCGTTTCCCAGCCAAAGTATTCTGAGGTCTTTCTCGCAATTTTCCCGCAACTAAAGGTCGAATTCTAGATGATCCTGATTTAATGAGGGCTCCTGTTTGTCTAGAGAGACGAAGACTGTTGCTGTATATTCTGGTCTCCACTTAATTCTTCTTACTAAGTTCACATTTTCTTCCCCTATAGACTTGCCCACGTGTTTGCTCTTAGCCGAAGGTTGTGATGTTAGGTTCAGTGTGCACTTTAGTGGGTTATGATCGCTTTCTTATCTTTCTGCAGTTTCAAAATTTGCAAGCTCGGCTGCTGGGCGCTCAGAGAGAAAGATAGTCAATAGGCCTTTAAAAGTCAGAGGTAATGTCCGTTCCTTCTCTTTCGCTTCAGTTTCTAGTTGAGCTGATGTCAGTGTATAGGTTGAAAGGAAATCCTGTATGCTACACCCCACTCTTGACCGATTGATGGTGTCAGGTGGCGCCCCCAGTCCTCGGATATTGAAGTCTTATGCAATTATAATTTTATGTCAAGGATGATCCAAAAGGAGCGACTCAGGGCAGTTGAGCAGATCTCTAACCATCATCAACATGTTTTTTTGAGGCGTTCAGATAACAGTTCACCAGTATCAGCCCAATAGCTTTCCTATTAAGTTTCAGGCCTCCAAGATTCAGTGTGGTGGCCTCCAATTTGTTTAAGTCCTTGATAAAGATAAACCCCGACGGGTGCCCCAAATTATTTGTTTACAGTGCCAGTGTGAAGGTCTCCTAGAAACGTAGCAAAGTTGTAGGGGCGAGAGCCAAGGTCTCCTGGAGGCATACTCCCCACCCCCAAACACATAGCATGAATGCCAATAAGTACACACCACAGAGATTTTGTATTGGGAAAAATGCTGCAGGTTTATTCCATACAACTTTATGTAATATGGTGGGTTATCTTACGGGCGATCCAAGGGCAAGCAGCATTCTCGTCACCTGCCTGCCTGATGAGCCGAGCAGCACTGGGGCGAACCCCATCTGTGCTGCCCCTTCTGGTGATCCTTCTCCCAGATCACATGAAACCTGGTCCCTTATTACTCACGCCCCTTTCAGGGCGTAGCGTAGCAAGGCTAGCCCTCGGTTGTTCAGGCCCATAACCACCCGAAGGACTAACGGGGCACCGACACGGTTTCCAGTAACCTCCCATGAGGTCCTGGGCTCTGGCACACCTATGTGCAGTGCAGAGGTACCCTTCTGTACCCATTTGCTTCCAGATCGCCCTGTAACTCCGCCACAGCTCTGGCAGCGGCCACCGTTGCCGACAGAGCCCCCACCAAAACAGCTCCTTTCTCACCTGCAACTTCCCATTTACAGGGCCCCTGGCAAACCAAGGGAAGGGATCCCTCCCTACTGGTGATAGATGAACCCATCTATCTCCCAATAGCCCTTGGCGTTAGACCGCTAGCGTCTAATGAAACCAAAAGTCCTTCTGGCCTGTGGACTTGTGCCAAGAACTAATCCTCACATGAGAAAGTTTCACTGCTCCACCTGACTCTGCCCGTGCCAGCTCTGGGCGGGGCGGATTCAGACACTATGGCTCACAATGCCCCCTGAATTTGCTGATCTCACCTAGCTGCCGTCCAACTAGCACTGTGTGTCCTGCACACCTGTGCCCCACATCTAAGGGACAGCAGCCCCTTTGTTAGCTGACTGGTCCCATACCTGCCTGCCTGCTTAGGACTCAAGGGCGAGGCGGATTATACTTTAGCGGTTGCACAGTCCTTTTGATTTTAAAATCCGGACGCACCCTAGTGTCCATTACTAGAAGTATGTGACAGTGAGCAAGGGAGGCCCTCCTTCCCTTGCCCGGCATCCCTTGATCCTTAGGGGAACGCCAGCTCAGCTTCTGCTCAGAGAAAATCCAATTTTATACAGTGCCCCCTACCGGTCATATGGAGCCTAACATTAAGGATTGACTAAGTCCTATTTACCCCCACCCAAGCATATTCACGTTGAACACTGGACATGCCAAATGCTCTATTACATAGTCTTTTGTCATTGACACCTTGTTCCCCCATTTCCTGGGAGAATTTCACTGGTGAAGATATTTGACGGTCAATATCACAATCCACAAAGGTGCTTTTTTCAGCCCACACTGTGTCTCTTTGGGCCTCTTTTTTCCATACCGAGGGGGCAACTTCTCTGTTTGAGTTGAAGATTGCCTTAGAAGTTACGTGCTTTGGTGCGGAAATGTGGCTGGACAGTCGCAGCAGATTTCCTCTATTGAGAGTGTCCTGGGGGTCATTTGGACAGTAATGGGGTATTGAGAGCAGTTCAGGTGAACACACACATTCTCTTCTCTTACGACCTGGGTAACGGGCTGTTGGTAATCAAAATGGGTGGTTAGGGGCCCTCTGCAGGTCCACAAGGGTTCAGCTGGGTTGGTGTTGAGAGAGGGACCTCTAGTCTTGCTCCTGTACAGGTGGCTGAATAAAGTATCTCAGCAGGTAGCAGCCAAATGTAGGTCTAAATTCACTACAGGAGGGGTTGCTCGCTCGCTGCTGAGCAGCAAGGGTTCCGGACCATTGGAGGGCCCCTAATTGTGCCCTGGAGGTTGTAGTACAATGGTATGGCTTAGCACTTCCAATCGGACTGTGCGCCTTGGTCCACGACATCTCTACATGTTCCTAGAGGTCAGCTGGGCTAATCTTTCGTAATCCCTGTCTTGTAGGGGGAGCCCTCAGCTCAGCTGCTGCGTCCCTTCCCTGTGTGATGTAAGCTGTCAAGGTTAATTGGTTTCCAGAACAGCATTTGTTTGTTTTTACTCTTGTTAAGAGACCCACCTTATTAAACCATCCTCAGTACCTCTTAGACATTTTTAACCACTCACTACACCACACTCACAATACCCTCGCTTGCATTCACCATTACAGCAAGTACCTCAGAAGATCTTTGGCAAAGACCCCCCGCCCCTCAAGGTGCCCATTGGGAATTGCACTGCCGGTCCAACAAGTAGCATGTTCATGAAGAATGGAGCATGATGAAGCCTGACACCCATCTGGGTATGTGAGGGCTATCACTTCTGATCAATCGGAACTCCCGATCCAGTTGATCAGCCACTCTCCCTGTCCTGACTGACAGCTTCTCCTCCCTCATTTCCCTCTTTGTAGGAACACTATTCTTCTGTGTTTAACTGTTATTGATTACAAACCTTACATTCAATTATAAAAATAAGCACAACAAGCATTGGCAAAGCCAATGAGGTTGTTGTTGTCAATGTTTATTTAGACATATTGCACAGTAGCGCTTGGTGGTGGGACGGTTGGATGGTGCCGGGGTTTACCGTGGGGGAAAGGCAGGGGGTGAGCAGCACATTGGACATGGGGAGGAGGGCAGGTCGGGCATGCAAAATGAGGGTGGTGTGGGGGAAGAGGCAGAGTGCATGTACATTTTTTTAATAGTACCTGCAGGAGGCTGTAACCACATACAGGAAGGTGTACTTTGCCCATGCTCCATAGCAGAGACAAACAATTGGACGCCCAGCAGGAAGTAGGAGAGGAGTAGGAGTAGGAGGCATGACCAATAAGAAGCAAGGAAATGAAAGTGACACCCACGCCAACTAGTGGTAAGTAATTGTAGGTAATGGGCAGCTTTATATTTGTTAACAATTGATTTCACTTTCAGCTCATGTGCATTGTCACAGGCGAAATCTAAAAAGGGGGCTCCTCCTGACCAAGCCTCTAGAGTTCAGATTACACCAGGAGACCAGTAGGCGACCAGGCACCCCAAAACTATAGCAGCTTCCTCCATGCAAGCCTTGGGCGGATAGGTCCAAGTGTTGTTAATCCTTGAAACTACATGTGGGGCAACAAAAAAGAAAAAAAATACTAAAATTGTATTTTAAATGTGCTCATTGTATGCCAAACTTTCTCAGCACTGCAATGTTCGTCTCATTCCTTACCCTCAAACCAGGTTAAATTATTTAGCAACATTTAGAATTTTTAAGTGGAATGGGACTTCAGTTTAACTTGGCTGGGCACCAATGAGGCTCCTTCGGTCATAGAAACGTTTTCCAGAACTATATGAATAAAATATATTATTTTTACTGTCGCGTAAAGTCCCATACATAAATATATTTTTAAATGGGCAGCTTTCATGCACTTTTAGTCAACTCACAAAATGCTAGTTATTGATTTCACCTCCTGTTGTTGTCCTTACTCAGGCCACGCCAGTCTTCCAAATTAGCCTCAGTCATTTTAAGCTAAGGGGCTGAATCCTGAACCGCAGGCCCTAGCAGTGATCAGCACTGAAGCATCCAAAACATGAACGCACTGGGGAGTTGTATCTGGGCAGATACATTTCCCACAATTGTTCAGTGAGGGATATTTGCCAGGATAAACTAGTGGGAGAAAGTATCTCGCACTCACGTCCATGCCTATAGAAACGTAGACCACGTTAAGTGCTGGGAAAACTCAATTTCAAGCTTGGCACTGTCAAATCATTGTAAATTTCATGTTACTGTTGACCTTTTAATTTGTGTTTGGTTCCTAACAAATGGAACATTTTACGTGAACAAATATAAAAAAAATACTGCACATTTAGAAAATCATGTCCAGTCCAAGTACAAAGATGTTTTATGGCAACAATAAATAAGTCACCACCTTAATTAAGGGTTAACCTGTAGATTAGGATTGGTAAACTACATTTTAAAACAAATCTATTGTGTGGGTGACGGGTTTGGCAATTTGCAGGTTGCAAGTTGAAAATGAGGTTAGGTGAACAATTTGACATTCATTTTAATGGTTGATTATTAATGCATTCCTCTGGATCACAAAATACAAAGTTAAATCACTAAAGAAAAGAAAAGTTACTTAGAGGTCCTCTTTGTCGTAGAGCAGATGCCTTTTTTTTACAGATGAACTTTTTTCTCTGAAATTCTTTTTATGTAATCATATGATGCTTTGCAAATAGTTTATGTGTGAGTGTTAATGTTAACAATTAATATGTATGTGCTTTAATTAATACTAGAGAGACACAAATGCAGTGCTTGTACTGTGTTTAGTAAGAACGTTTTATTAAGCTGATATAAGTAAGCCTAGTCCTGTTTTCCATTGCACTTTAAAATGTGCAGTGTCAGGCACAGTCTTGTTTTCTCTTTCACTTCTTATGCACCAAGAAGTTTCAAATGTGACTTTCAGTACTTTATTAATTATTCGTAATTTAGTTAGCTTTATGGTCCTACTTACACAATGTCAATTATATGTTTCTCCTATTTGCTCGTGATTTTCCTGAATGAAGAATAAAATATGGTTTTCAATTGCAGGCTATTTCCTTTGGCCGAATGGAGATGTTTACATTTTTGAGTTTTCCTTTGTTTTCTGTTGTAAGGCATAGTAGAGGATTAATACATAGATGAGGAGCAAAAGTCATTTTACCAAGTGATATGTTTTCTCTTTCACTATTGGAACACTCAATGTAACTATTACATCAATCTATGGTGACTGTAAAATTTCTCTGTCTAAAAGGGTATAAAAGGTCTCTATTTGGGAGACAAGCCAAAAGCATTCCCATTTCCCTACGAGCCAGAAAAGGGGGTGGTGATGAACAGAGTGTCTGAATTAAGCAGACCACTCTTACCCAGTCCAAAGATCAGGGCTTGATCCATCACCGTTATTTAGCTCACTGCCCATCCCAGCTCAGAACCTGGCTATATGCAAATTAGTCTGTCCCTGGCCCAGAGCATCATGGGAACAGGGCAGACCAAACTACCAAGCCAATTCTTCACCGGAAAGGAGACAAGCTACCGGGGACCGGTTTCTGGCATTTCAGCCTCGTCGGCCCGGCTTGCTTGAATCCTGATGGAGCAGTGAGCAAGGGACTCATGTCTGAGTATACCCTGCCACACCTATAGTGGCCAAAAACAATTCAGAAAAGGGGGTGGTCCAGAAAAGGGGGTGGTGATGAACAGAGTGTCTGAATTAAGCAGACCACTCTTACCCAGTCCAAAGATCAGGGCTTGATCCATCACCGTTATTTAGCTCACTGCCCCATCCCAGCTCAGAACTTGGCTATATGCAAATTAGTCTGTCCCTGGCCCAGAGCATCATGGGAACAGGGCAGACCAAACTACCAAGCCAATTCTTCACAGGAAAGGAGACAAGCTACCGGGGACCGGTTTCTGGCATTTCAGCCTCGTCGGCCCGGCTTGCTTGAATCGTGATGGAGCAGTGAGCAAGGGACTCATGTCTGAGTATACCCTGCCACACCTACAGTGGCCAAAAACGATTCAGAAAAGGGGGTGGTGATGAACAGAGTGTCTGAATTAAGCAGACCACTCTTACCCAGTCCAAAGATCAGGGCTTGATCCATCACCGTTATTTAGCTCACTGCCCCATCCCAGCTCAGAACCTGGCTATATGCAAATTAGTCTGTCCCTGGCCCAGAGCATCATGGGAACAGGGCAGACCAAACTACCAAGCCAATTCTTCACCGGAAAGGAGACAAGCTACCGGGGACCGGTTTCTGGCATTTCAGCCTCGTCGGCCCGGCTTGCTTGAATCCTGATGGAGCAGTGAGCAAGGGACTCATGTCTGAGTATACCCTGCCACACCTATAGTGGCCAAAAACGATTCAGAAAAGGGGGTGGTGATGAACAGAGTGTCTGAATTAAGCAGACCACTCTTACCCAGTCCAAAGATCAGGGCTTGATCCATCACCTTTATTTAGCTCACTGCCCCATCCCAGCTCAGAACCTGGCTATATGCAAATTAGTCTGTCCCTGGCCCAGAGCATCATGGGAACAGGGCAGACCAAACTACCAAGCCAATTCATCACCGGAAAGGAGACAAGCTACCGGGGACCGGTTTCTGGCATTTCAGCCTCGTCGGCCCCGCTTGCTTGAATCCTGATGGAGCAGTGAGCAAGGGACTCATGTCTGAGTATACCCTGCCACACCTATAGTGGCCAAAAACGATTCAGAAAAGGGGGTGGTGATGAACAGAGTGTCTGAATTAAGCAGACCACTCTTACCCAGTCCAAAGATCAGGGCTTGATTCATCACCGTTATTTAGCTCACTGCCCCATCCCAGCTCAGAACCTGGCTATATGCAAATTAGTCTGTCCCTGGCCCAGAGCATCATGGGAACAGGGCAGACCAAACTACCAAGCCAATTCTTCACCGGAAAGGAGACAAGCTACCGGGGACCGGTTTCTGGCATTTCAGCCTCGTCGGCCCGGCTTGCTTGAATCCTGATGGAGCAGTGAGCAAGGGACTCATGTCTGAGTATACCCTGCCACACCTATAGTGAATCATTTTGTCCACCATATGCGTGGAAGGGTATACTCAGATGTGAGTCCCTTGCTCATTGCACCATCAGGATTCAAGCAAGCCGGGCCGACGACGCCTGAAATGGCAGAAACCGGTTCCCGGAAGCTTGTTTCCTTCCCAGTATAAGAATTGGCTTGGTAGTTTGGTTTGACCTGTTCCCATCATGCACTGGGACAGGAACAGACTAATTTGCATATAGCCAAGTTCTGAGCTGGGATGGTGCAGTGAGCTAAAAAACGGTGATGGATCAAGCCCTGATCTTTGGACTGGGTAAGAGTGGTCTGCTTAATTCAGGCACTCTGTTCATCACCACCCCCTTTTCTGAATCATTTTGTCCACCATATGCGTGGAAGGGTATACTCAGATGTGAGTCCCTTGCTCATTGCACCATCAGGATTCAAGCAAGCCGGGCCGACGACGCCTGAAATGGCAGAAACCGGTTCCCGGAAGCTTGTTTCCTTCCCAGTATAAGAATTGGCTTGGTAGTTTGGTTTGCCCTGTTCCCATCATGCACTGGGACAGGAACAGACTAATTTGCATATAGCCAAGTTCTGAGCTGGGATGGTGCAGTGAGCTAAAAAATGGTGATGGATCAAGCCCTGATCTTTGGACTGGGTAAGAGTGGTCTGCTTAATTCAGGCACTCTGTTCATCACCACCCCCTTTTCTGAATCATTTTGTCCACCATATGCGTGGAAGGGTATACTCAGATGTGAGTCCCTTGCTCATTGCACCATCAGGATTCAAGCAAGCCGGGCCGACGACGCCTGAAATGGCAGAAACCGGTTCCCGGAAGCTTGTTTCCTTCCCAGTATAAGAATTGGCTTGGTAGTTTGGTTTGCCCTGTTCCCATCATGCACTGGGACAGGAACAGACTAATTTGCATATAGCCAAGTTCTGAGCTGGGATGGTGCAGTGAGCTAAAAAACGGTGATGGATCAAGCCCTGATCTTTGGACTGGGTAAGAGTGGTCTGCTTAATTCAGGCACTCTGTTCATCACCACCCCTTTTTCTGAATCATTTTGTCCACCATATGCGTGGAAGGGTATACTCAGATGTGAGTCCCTTGCTCATTGCACCATCAGGATTCAAGCAAGCCGGGCCGACGACGCCTGAAATGGCAGAAACCGGTTCCCGGAAGCTTGTTTCCTTCCCAGTATAAGAATTGGCTTGGTAGTTTGGTTTGCCCTGTTCCCATCATGCACTGGGACAGGAACAGACTAATTTGCATATAGCCAAGTTCTGAGCTGGGATGGTGCAGTGAGCTAAAAAACGGTGATGGATCAAGCCCTGATCTTTGGACTGGGTAAGAGTGGTCTGCTTAATTCAGGCACTCTGTTCATCACCACCCCTTTTTCTGAATCATTTTGTCCACCATATGCGTGGAAGGGTATACTCAGATGTGAGTCCCTTGCTCATTGCACCATCAGGATTCAAGCAAGCCGGGCCGACGACGCCTGAAATGGCAGAAACCGGTTCCCGGAAGCTTGTTTCCTTCCCAGTATAAGAATTGGCTTGGTAGTTTGGTTTGCCCTGTTCCCATCATGCACTGGGACAGGAACAGACTAATTTGCATATAGCCAAGTTCTGAGCTGGGATGGTGCAGTGAGCTAAAAAACGGTGATGGATCAAGCCCTGATCTTTGGACTGGGTAAGAGTGGTCTGCTTAATTCAGGCACTCTGTTCATCACCACCCCCTTTTCTGAATCATTTTGTCCACCATATGCGTGGAAGGGTATACTCAGATGTGAGTCCCTTGCTCATTGCACCATCAGGATTCAAGCAAGCCGGGCCGACGACGCCTGAAATGGCAGAAACCGGTTCCCGGAAGCTTGTTTCCTTCCCAGTATAAGAATTGGCTTGGTAGTTTGGTTTGCCCTGTTCCCATCATGCACTGGGACAGGAACAGACTAATTTGCATATAGCCAAGTTCTGAGCTGGGATGGTGCAGTGAGCTAAAAAACGGTGACGGATCAAGCCCTGATCTTTGGACTGGGTAAGAGTGGTCTGCTTAATTCAGGCACTCTGTTCATCACCACCCCCTTTTCTGAATCATTTTGTCCACCATATGCGTGGAAGGGTATACTCAGATGTGAGTCCCTTGCTCATTGCACCATCAGGATTCAAGCAAGCCGGGCCGACGACGCCTGAAATGGCAGAAACCGGTTCCCGGAAGCTTGTTTCCTTCCCAGTATAAGAATTGGCTTGGTAGTTTGGTTTGCCCTGTTCCCATCATGCACTGGGACAGGAACAGACTAATTTGCATATAGCCAAGTTCTGAGCTGGGATGGTGCAGTTAGCTAAAAAACGGTGATGGATCAAGCCCTGATCTTTGGACTGGGTAAGAGTGGTCTGCTTAATTCAGGCACTCTGTTCATCACCACCCCCTTTTCTGAATCATTTTGTCCACCATATGCGTGGAAGGGTATACTCAGATGTGAGTCCCTTGCTCATTGCACCATCAGGATTCAAGCAAGCCGGGCCGACGACGCCTGAAATGGCAGAAACCGGTTCCCGGAAGCTTGTTTCCTTCCCAGTATAAGAATTGGCTTGGTAGTTTGGTTTGCCCTGTTCCCATCATGCACTGGGACAGGAACAGACTAATTTGCATATAGCCAAGTTCTGAGCTGGGATGGTGCAGTGAGCTAAAAAACGGTGATGGATCAAGCCCTGATCTTTGGACTGGGTAAGAGTGGTCTGCTTAATTCAGGCACTCTGTTCATCACCACCCCCTTTTCTGAATCATTTCCCTACGAGAGCAGACTGCATGTTAGTCTGTTTACTGATCTATACTTAGAAATTTCTCATATTCTTCCCTCCTTCCTTACTGAGCTGTCTTTATGAAAATTTGCTCTAATTTTCCTTGTGCTTGATTGTAACCGGATGCAGTTATTGATAAGATTAGGGCACATTTTCCAATGCGAATGATATTTGACCTTTTTGCATTCTGAGTATTTTATATTGGTTGACTAATCATTATCTTTTTGACTTATATAATTATTCTTAAATTATAAATAAGCGTTCAGGGTTTGTACTTTGAAAGTTGTCTCATGTGGATTTTGCAGTGTGGATTTTATTATATGTATTCACTGAGCTTACACGCAATTCTGTTTAGGCTCTCAAGTTTCACACATGGATTCGATCCATCAATTGGCCCTTTTGGTATAGAAGCACAGACATATGCAATTGCATACCTTTTTATAATTTGTTTAATGGGAGTAAACATATGTGTGTGGATTGATTCCAGTTGCAGTGAAAATCACTTTTGAAATCTTTTAACTGTTTAATGGATTATCTATTTGTTTATTTGTTGTGTAGTTAGAGCTTAATTGCTCCAGTAGCTGGGGAGTACTCTGAATCCCAGGTTTGCGATATTTATTTGCAGAATTACAGATGAGTAGCAGTGAATTCCGGCGAAGCTCCACAGAGAAAGGAGCTCAAGCTCTCTATGATGTCACCAAGAATCCTGTGGTGAAAAATATCCCTTTAATTCACTTTTGACAAATCTACAGGTTTATGTTATATATGGTTCTCAAAATCATCTGCCTCTACTTTCAACTGCTACACGTGGCAGAGGAGTTATGGGGAGCCATACTCATCTTAACATACATAACACCCATCCCTACCACTGTTGGTGCCTTTCTTCCCATGCAGGAACTTTGCACCTTGCTTTGCATCACTGCTCTGACAGGTTCTCATGAAGCACAGTCAAGGCAGCCAGGAAATCCAATATGACAAATAACAGTGGTTAACAAGTTCTCTTACTCACCATTGTTACATCACAGCAGTGAATTACTGGATTCAGAATCAAGCTGTTCATGCTAATCACTCTCTAGAACAGCCATTCATAACAATTATGATTTTATTCAGCACCACATCATTACGTCAGGGCTCAACCAAATGGCGTGCCGTCTCCAAAACCAAAAAAAAACATCAATAAAGAGCAGAGCATAGCTTGGTTGACATTTTCCATGACTTACTACACTGAACCGGCAAGTCCTGAGAAATGGCCTTTGAGCAGAGGATTGGTGTTTGACAAGCAGCTGTTTCATAGAAGCACGCATGGTTAAACCACGTGTGCCTCTTACACGCAGCCCAAACCACGAACGCGTCTTAAACACGCATCCCTTTACCACACATGCCTTTACCACGCAAGTATGTGGTATAGGCATGAATGGTAAAGGGGTATGTGTGGCTAAGGCCGCCACTACCCCGACCCCCGACCACCCCGCACTGTTCCTAAAACCCTGCCCCTTTACCAACACTATCCGCCCCCAATCCCCTGCACTGACTCCACCCCTTCCCCTCCCACTGGCCTAAGGCCTAAAACCCTTCCCCTTTACTTACAACCCCCAAAGCCCTGCACTGCCCCTTAAACTACCCCAACCTCTTCCACTGCCTTAAAACCTACCCTGACCCCCCCAGTCCTAAAAACTACCCTGACTACCCATTCCCCTTCCACAGCCCTAAGGCCTAAACCGCTGCCACTTTACCTATACTACATCAACTCCCCATCCACGCTGTCCCTTAAAATACCCCAACCCCGTCCATTGCCCTGAAACCTACTGCTACCCCCAGCCCTAAAAACTAGTCCCACTATCCATTCCCCTCTCACTACCCTAAGGCCTAAAACCCTGCCTCTTTACTTACACTATCTCCCCACCCTTCATGCTGTCCCTTAAACGACCTCAACACCTCCCACTGCCCTGAAACCTACTCCGACCCCCCCAACCCTAAAAACTACCCTACTAATCATTCCCTTCCAACTGCCCTAAGGCCTAAAACCCTTCCCCTTTACTTACACTATCCCGACCCCGTGCTGTCCCTTAAACTACCCCAACCCCTTCCACTGCCCTGAAACCTTCCCTGACCCCCCCGCCAGCCCCACTCACCTCACTGTGACGTCTTCCTGCTTCCGTCTTTACCATCTTCCATCTAGCCAGCAGCTAGACCGCACACTGCCTTAACCACACATATGTGTGGTTAAGGCAAGCATGGTTGCGCATCCGTAGTCGAAACACGCATGGTTAAGAACACAGTGTTCTGACTGTTCCTCTTGACAAGCCAAACATTTCAAGTTGATTTAAGCTGTTGGAGGATGGACCAGGTAACTAAGCAACCCAAGTAGCCAAGTCGGTTGCAGCATAGTATTGTAGCAGGCTGACCTCATAAGCCTTCCTGCTTCCGTCTTTACCATCATCCATCTAGCCAGCAGCTAGACCGCGCACTGCCTTAACCACACATATGTGTGGTTAAGGCAAGCATGGTTGCGCATCCGTAGTCGAAACACGCATGGTTAAGAACACAGTGTTCTGACTGTTCCTCTTGACAAGCCAAACATTTCAAGTTGATTTAAGCTGTTGGAGGATGGACCAGGTAACTAAGCAACCCAAGTAGCCAAGTCGGTTGCAGCATAGTATTGTAGCAGGCTGACCTCATAAGCCTCTGAGAAGACAAGTGTACATTCCCAGAGGGGTCTCACAGGCAGAAATCGGGTTCACAGGGGTGCTCCAAGGCCATTAAATACAGATTGGTTGTGACACTGTTTTAGGGATATTTCATTTTGTGAGACAGGATTTATGTCCTGCACTAGATCACCATGCATACTTGCTCTCCTCCCCAACACCTGCATCCCTTTATAGGTCTCGCCTACGCAGCGAGCATGCACTACTTAGGAAAAATACCTTTAGAAATCGATTTGCCTTTTCAGCCAAAAACGTGCACGCATTGCACTGCTTTGAATGGCAACGCATGCACGTTTGACGATTCCCTTGCGGGAGCGAGCTTTGAACCCATCTGTTTGTAACTAACAGATGGTTTCAAATCTTGCTCCCACAAGGGAAACAGGCGCAAGCCCCCTCCTTTCTCCCCTCCACCTGCTGCCCCTCGTTAAAAACTTTTTTTTTCTTTCTTTGAGAACTAGGCGCGCGCCTCTTCAGCCAGCCAAGCCCACTAACACGGTCCCTTACCATGCTGCAGCTGAAAGACAGAATAAATGGTTTTCCTGAAGGGAAGACGCCTACATTATTTAAGTGCAGCTGGATAAGGAGGAATGTCACGAGCACCTGGGCTTAGCGCTGGTAGCTCATAAAAGATTAACCTAAGTGGAATGGCGATGCAGCAGTATTGGGCCCAAGTCCTCAATTATACATGAAAGCATGCTACCTGCAGAAAGCAGGCCCTGCAGACATGGAGATGCTCAGCTCGCAGCTCGCATAGCGTGGGCTGCCAAGCACCCCTCCAGCAGCCGGCCTTCGTGACAGCAGGTGCGGAAACATCTCCCACTTCCCCGGTAGCACCGAGCTCTGCTACTAAAGCGGTCCTACAGTCATTTACAGCGGCTCGCTTTCATTCTGTCTCAAGTGACAGGGGGAGGGGGGAGGAAAACAGCCTGCTAGAGGCGGAGGACTGGTAGGTTACTGCGCAGAGCATGCAATATTTATTTCCGGGCTTTCCAGACATACATTTCCTAACAACATCCGGCAGCCAGCAGCCTCCTTCATGTCCAAGTATCGTCCATGTTAAGTCATTTACAAGAAGTGCGCTGTCAGCAACCCATGCTAGATATAGACACTTGGGCAATGCCACCATGTTGTAGCACATGTTCAAAGTGCCACAAACACGGAAGACCAAGTATTACACATCAGGGTACGGGCAGATGCATTGGTTTGCGTACATATTTCAGGAGTTTGTCTCCATGCAGAATATGGTCTGCTATAAATATGCCATTGCTGCATGTGATTTAATGGAAAGAGAATCTTCCCTCGCCGCTAGAGAGATCACAAATCCGAACCAAACATATCAGACTTTCATGCAGCGGTTCTCCGGAAATTATTTCTAAAACCATGACACCTTTCCCTGAAGTACAAAATCATACATATACTCGACAGTGGGGCCCATAACACCGCAAGTCACTCATGTTAACGCGGGATTACTGGTTACTAGTTACCTTACCAGCTCCCAAACCAAGTCGACTGGATCGTTGGTACCTGTCATTGAGTAAAAGGCAATCTAACAATAGGTCTGTCAATTAAGAACTTACACCACTCTAAATGACCACTGACCAGGATTAAGTTTCAAAGATTTAATATAAAGTCAAAGATAACTGAAGATACAAACTTCTCAAGATGAGATTCAAAAGATAAACCGGTATCACTATGAACATAAACTCTTTGAATAGTCTGAGTCTGCAAAACAGAATAATGAGTACAAGTTCGAATATCATGAGCGTTGCCAAAATGGATACAAGTTGCAACCTCAAAGTCATTACAGAAAAGAAAATTCGGGTTAGTCTGTCCCTACACTACACTAAGTGACATCCCTACTTAACAAGATCTTAACCCCTCTAGGTGTCAGCCGTGGTGATTTCCTAAGAAGATCACGCACTTCTCTTTATCTCTTCTCTGTTAATGGGTCTCTCCTGATCAGCCTATCTGCCTACCCATCCGCTTCCTTAGGCTCCCAAAATCATCTGTTCTGCTCTCCTCCCGGGTCGCTTTCCCTAATACCAAATCACATTTCCGATAGGAACGCCCCTTGGGACGCCCCTCACGTGGTACATCTTTGCGCGGTAAACTCCATGATGGTACTCTTCAAGACCCTCGTTAAAGTTGACCTTGGCTCCCAGGCTTCTTCTCCAGTGCGCCGATACCCCCTGAAATTCCTGAAAACTCCTACAGGCCTGCGCCAAGCGCCACTGAACAAAGCCCCTTTCATTCTAGCTGATTAGGACCCTCGCACCTGCATACAGTCCGTCCTGCAGTGGGCCTCAAATTCCAGACTCCACCATATCTATAGGTCGTAAAGCACACGCGAAGCTCTGTACTGGACACCTCTCGACCTCTCCTCTAACGAGCACATGGCACATCAAAGGAGATGACATTATCAGTACAGGCCTCCTTGATTTACATGAAGCGGGTCCCTGCACTCTGAAAATATTTAACTTGATTTAAACAGCATTCTTAACTAACATACGTTTCTTAAAGCACACATCTATAAAGCATATATTTCAAACTAAATTAGATAATACGTTTTGGAAGAACCACGTTAACCCCACCTCACATTATTTTAGCAGCACGTTTAGATTTTCTGTGAATTGCCATGAGGCCTACACAATATACTGGTTTTGTAGAGTTCCATTTAACTCTTACATGATTCCTTTAACATGAGAACGTGAGGTTTTCATATTCATTCCAACATTTCTACATTAATCTCACACAGTTATGATTATCGTTACTCTACTTAAACATTCTATACATTTCACTACTGAATATAAGACACTCTGGTGCAAGGCATATGTTAACTAACTACGTGCTTGTAAATATGATGCACTTATACATTTTTTTCTCAGACTAGTGCTCTCTCAGTCCCCCCTTTGATGACCTTCAGGGGTCATCACCATTAAAACACCATCACAAAAATGTAGGACTCTTCAAAGTGAAGTCGTGGCAGTACCACTTCTTTTCATTGTCTCCAATGCCTTCAGACTCTTATATTGTGTATCTTGCATCGCTGTCAATCTTTTCTCCTGTTCTCTCATAGATCTCTGCAATCTGTTTGCTCTATACCACTGATACAAACGCACCAATCCCCACAAAGTGATTACACAAATCACAATTATGATGATGGGTTTCAATATGTACCAAACGATACCCTTTCCTAGGTTGGCAAACCAACCTCCAACTTTACCCATTCCATGACCTACTTTTTCCCACACGTTTATCTTTGTCAGATCCTCAATTTCGTGGTGTATTGCAGTGATGTTTTGTATGTATTTTTCTAGAGGTTTTGAATTGTCCGGAATGTAAGTGCAGCATTCCTGGACCTTCAAAGCCTTACAGACTCCGCCCTCTTTGGCTAACAGAACATCTAAAGCAAGTCGGTTCTGAAGAACCATTGCCCTTATCGATTGCATCTCCCCCTCCACCAGCATTAATGATCTAGCAGTACTGGCAGATAACCTATCTACGACTGTAGCCAATCTCCTAATTTTGATGTCATTCAGTATTACTCCTAGGATAGGAAATGCAGCACCGAATACATCCCCAATTACTTCTGCTGCTCCTAGCCCTCTTTTCCCTCTAGTTGGTATTCCTTTCTTTGTCATTTCTAAATTCTCAACATGATATATTTTAGGGAAGACAATTGCCAGATAGCATGATCCGTACCAATTATCTGGTAGTTTCACATAGGCATTTCTTCCACATACAAAATATACATTTGGAATTGCTTGCATCTCTTTCAGGAAATCCTTGGAGTAGTACTCCAATTGAAAAGCATGTTCACAACTGACTTGACCTACATACAGATTCTCATAGTAGGAGTAACTCCTGTGAATGCACAGTTTCCCCCATTTCTCCTTGTCTAAAGCAATTGGACCAAAGCTACCCTTTCTTTGGTGTATCCTTTCTTCCTTGGTCCAATCTGTTTCCCATTGCCCTGAAGCCTTTAGAATCTTCTGCCTCCTGTATCTAGTATCCACCTGCCCTATAAACTTTTTCTCGATTTCTGACACTTGACAAGTCAGATTATTTTTTCGGGCATGTGAAGTATCTAACGTTTTCCATGGAATGAACCATTTGTGTAATCTGTCTTCGCTCTTGTAATAGTCCCACTTGTTCAGATGCTTGTAATTTGGGACCTCTGGTAATGTCGAATCAAAGTTCGAGAAATAATACTCGAACCCCTCTCGTCCATAGAATATGCTTAACAATAAACTACATGTAATTCCATATGTCAATGGAAGATGATGGTATCTGATACCCTCCTCTACCGAAGCTGGTAATTGCATACAAACGTAGCAATTCTTCGCCTCCATGACATCAATATATTCGTAAAGCAATTTTGCATAAGCATTTGACCTGAAATTTCCCTGTGACTCGTCTGTGTGTAACCTTTTTATTTCTGCATCTAACAACGCTTTGTCTTTATCATTGATGTTTCCCTTATAATTAACCGTAGTGGTTCTCGGTGTTGACACTCCCTTGACTTCCTTGACTGCAGTTGCATCCCTCTCGTGTCCCACTATGTATGAGACAGTAACCACTAAAACTATAAGTGAAATCACCACCCCTAAAAGTGTGCCAACTATACATTTCGCCCTGCGGTTCGGGTTGCCAGCCTCCATGATCTCAAACAGTGTAGCTCTTGACGTTCTTCCAGCATTCACTTCTTCTTCTCTCTGAACAAAGTCTTTCTTTAAAACAATGTCTCTCTCTCTCTCTCTCTCTTTGGACTCTGAGAAGCTGACAATTTTCTTCCGCAAAACAGTTTAAAGTCCTGTAGGAAATAGACAACCCTAGCCCTTCTCCATCCGCTAAAAGGAAACCCCTACCATTTTTTCTTCTTCCACTCGGCGCTAGGTTATCTTGCAGCGGAGTGACACTACGTCTTCATAAATGTCCATACAAAGAAACATTCCCTCAAGTATTGGGCATTCCTTACAGCAACATGGGAATTCAACTGTCTCTAGGATTATTCTCCTTATTTCACTCTGGACCAGGGGACGAACAAAATGAAGAGTTAATGTCTTTTCAATCTCTACTCCTGGTACTATCAGTTCTACATCCACAGTTACAAAGGGGTCCGTTCTGACCAGGATCACCTTCTTCACTTTCCCAGTTCTGCGCCCCTTTGAAGACATTTACAACAAGGTATCAATCCAAGACAATGAGTGTTCCAAGAACTTCCACTACTCGCTCAAGCATTTCCAGTCGAAGAAGAGTTCCCTCCAACACTGGATATCGTGAACAGCAAACCGGAAATTCGACTGTTTCTAAAATCAATTTTCTTATTCCGCTTAGGAGAGGAGGATGGACGATGTTGAGTGTCAGCAACCTTTCGGTCTCCGCCCCCGGTAGCAGAAACAGTATTTGTACTGTAATGATCGGATCAGTTCTGATCAGGTTCACCTCCCTGACCCTCCCGGTTCGGTGTCCCACAGACATCTGCAACGAGGTAGGTCCAATCGGGAGTAGAGTACCTTCTGCTAGGCACTCGCACTCTTCTTGATCTTCTAGGACCCTCCTCGGCTTGATCCTGGGTATCTTCTTCTGGATCCGAGTCTTCGGATATAGGAGCAAGCGTTTCTTCCTGAGCCGACCTTAAACTTAGCCTCCTTCTTCTTTCCGGCCAAGTGGCAGCTCCAATCCTTGGTCCCCTATTTCTCGTCCTCACACTCGGTTCTTGATCGCTCTGGTACTGATCTGTGTCTGTGTCGTATTCACTGCAGCTCTCTCCTTCGGTTGCGTCTTCAGTCTCACTGCCGTCCTGTCTTCTCTCTTCGTCTGGATCCGATGCGTTCCCTACTTCTTCCGACACCCCCTCAGCCGATCCGATCCCCTCTTGTGACTCTTCTTCCACGTCTGGACTTTCGTCTGGGATAGGAGCTGTTTCTTCTAGGGGTGCTGGAACTCTTCGAGTATGGGATGCATGGATCCAATTTGGCAGCCCCCCGCACTTCACCGCGGTGTTCGTGATCAGGATTACCTGAAAGGGCCCACGCCAGCGTACATCTAGGCAGTTCTTCCGGACGTGCTTCTTGACCAACACCCAATCTCCTGGGTTCAGGTCATGACACAGATTCCTTGATGCTGGAACTTCAGCCGCCTGCACCTGAAGGGACACAGAATGGATGGCGTCAGACAGTCCCTTACAATAATCCAAGATCAGATCATCTGTAATATTCAACAGGGCAGCAGTTGGAACTGTGGGAAGTCTCATGGCCCTTCCCATCAGAATCTCGTGTGGAGAGAGACCTGTCCTCCTGTCAGGTGTGCTGCGCATGCTCATGAGCACTAAAGGAAGAGCATCTGGCCAACTCAAAGATGTGAATGCCACTACTTTAGCCAATCTATTCTTCAGAGTGCCGTTCACTTGTTCCACAATTCCTGAGGCTTCTGGTCGATAACTACAATGCAGTTTTTGATCAATCTTTAATGTGGAGCACAACATCTTCACTATTTCGCTGTTAAAATGTTTTCCTCTGTCCGATTCCAGAGAGGCAGGCACCCCGAAACGCGGTATCAACTCCCTGAGTAACAATTTAGCCACTGTGAGAGTATCGCACCTACGTGTAGGGTACGCTTCAACCCATCTGGAAAATATACATACAACCACCAGCACATACCTAAGGCGGTTAACTCTTGGCATTTCAATAAAGTCTAATTGCATTCTATTGAAAGGCCCCCCTGACCTCCCAATGTGACTCAGTGTGACTGGCGTCCTTTTGCCTATGTTCAGTTGTTGGCAGGTAACACATCGCTTGCATACTGATTCTGCCGCTATTCTGAATTTAGGGCAATACCAAGTCTGCCTAAACACTCTCATCATAGCGTCTCTTCCTAGGTGTACAGGACCATGTATTTGCCTTGCCATGGGATTCGCTAGTTCCTCAGGTAACACAGCCCTCCCATCTGCTGAAATCCAAAAATCCATTTCACTTCGCACGCAACCTGCTATTTCCCATGCCTTTTTCTCTGTTTCAGGTGCGTTCTCCTGCATCATTCTTAAATCCTCCCAAGTGTCTACAGTCTCTAACATCATGCTTAATTCTGTCTTTTCTTCAGCACCATCTATTTCCACTTTTGAAAAAGAATAATCTTGTTCCGCACAATAGCGTGCGACCTCATCAGCGTACCTGTTGCCTTGTGACACAAAATCTGTATTCTTAGTATGGGCTACACACTTTACAATTGCAATGGCAACTGGACCTTGTAGTGCTTCTAATAACAATCGCACAAATTCTCCACTTCGAATGGGCGAACCAGAGGAGGTCATGTAACCTCTCTGAGACCACAACTGCCCGAAATCATGAACCACACCGAAACCATATTGGCTGTCAGTGTATATGGTGACTCTCTTTCCGTTTCCTGCTATGCAGGCACGGGTTAGGGCAATGATTTCTGCTACCTGTGCGGAATGTACTCCTTCCAGGCAAGCGGCTTCCACAACTCCAGTAATGGTACAAACAGCATAAGCTGCTCTCAACCGACCAGTATCGTCTCTTAAACATGAGCCATCGACAAAGTAAATCTCATTGGGGTCAGACAATGGCTCATCCACAATATCTGGTCTGGGTTTCGTGCATAGTTCAGTCACATCAAGGCAATCGTGGTCTTCACATCCTTCGCCTTCTATTACAGTAGGTAATGGCATCAAAGTAGCAGGATTCAAGACAGAGCATCTCCTGAGGGTCACGTTCTCCGCGGCAAGAATAACTTGCTCGTAGCGCGTGAGCCTACTATTGGTCAGATGCTGCGTCTTCGTCCTAGTCATTAACAATTCAACTGAATGCGGTACATACACCACTACTGGATGTCCCATCACAATACTCTCGCTCCTTTCAATGCTGACACCCGTTGCAGCAACGGATTTGAGACATCCGGGCAACGCTGCGGCTACTGGATCTAATGTAGCCGAAAAATATGCAACTGGTCTACGGGCATTTCCGTGGGTCTGTGCCAAGACTGACAAAGCACATCCCTCTCTCTCACAGCAATAGAGTGTAAATGATTTCTCGTAATCGGGCATTCCCAGAGCCGGAGCACGACATAAATCGTCTCTCAGCTGCAAGAACGCCACCAGACATTCTTCGTCCCATGGTACCAGATCACTCACCTCCTTGTGTGTCAGTTTCTGTAAGGGTTTTGCTTTCAGTGAAAAATTGACTATCCACTGTCGGCAGTAACCTACCATCCCTAGAAACATTCTAACTTCTCTCTGTGTCGTAGGCGCATTCATCTTCATTATCGCCTCAATCCTCTCTGGGGACACCTTGCGTTTTCCTTTTTCTAACCGGTGCCCCAAATATTGTACTTCAGTCAGACAATACTGCAACTTGCTTGGAGATACCTTATGTCCATTTTCGGCTAAATGATTCAGTAAGGCAATTGAATCTGCTTTACAGGCTTCCTCTGTCTCTGACGCAACAAGTAGGTCATCTATGTACTGTACCAGAACCGAATTCTGCGGCAGTACTAGATTTTCGAGATTCTTCTTCAACAACTGATTGAAGATGGATGGGCTGTCTGTGAATCCTTGTGGGATTCGACACCATGTTAAAACGCGATCTTCCATTTTAAAAGCGAAAAGATATCTGCTCTCTTCATCCAATGGGATTGAAAAGGAGGCCTGGCAAAGATCTATCACTGTGAACCATTCTGCTTGGCATGGTATCTGAAACAGTATCACTGAAGGATTCGGTACCACGGGACAACATGAAACGACTATGTTGTTAATTTTTCGTAAATCCTGCACTATCCTGAATTTCCCACTAGGTTTCTGCAAACCCATAATTGGGGAGTTACAAGGACTACCCACAATTTCTTCCAGTATTCCCTGCTGTATCATTGACTCGATCACAGGTTTTATTCCTGCAATCGTTTCCTGGGACAATTTGTATTGAGGCGTTCTTGGAAACTCAGCATTTGGTTTTACCAGTATTTTTACCGGTTCTACCCCTTTAATCAATCCTATTTCTTCTCCTGTGAAATCCCATACCTCTGACGCCACTGCATCTCTTAAGTCTTGGGGAAGATCTTCTACTGTCAGAGTAGGATATAATTCTACACAGGATTTTGAGTTTGCTACCTTGAAAGTAGCATCATCGTCTGTAGTCTGTACCTCCACTCCTTGCGGGGTGCAGTATATTGTGCAATTCAATTTGCACAACAAATCCCTTCCTAACAGACATACAGGACTCGAATCACAAACCACGAACTGATGTTCGTTCATATGGTTTCCTATCGTCACAGACACTGGTTCTGTCAATGGACTAGTCAGCCTTTTATTTGCGACTCCTACCACCTGAATTGTTTCCCCTGACATCGGCAAGTCAGGAACCACCGCTGACCTCAGAGTTGATCGGGTAGCCCCAGTATCCACTAAGAACGTTGTGGGACACCCTGCCACTTCTGCCTCAACAAATGGCCCTCTTTGATCCACCTCGAGGACTGCCCCGAGGGTACAGTCCTCTTCACTGCTCACACGTTGTCCTGTCAATGGATCAATGTAATAACACTTTTCTTCCTCGATGAAGAGAGGCATCTGTTTAAAGACCTTTCCCCCTGTCGCTATTTTCGGTGGCTGTGGGAACTGTGCCCGTGGAGCCGAAGTCCCCCCTTTGGCCACCTTGCTTCCTGGAACTGTCACCTTTGGAGCTGGGACTTCTTGAACCTGCTCTTCTACTTCTAGTTCTCCATTTTCAGGGTTAAAGGGACACTCGCGTCGCCAATGTCCCACCTGGTGACACAAATGGCACTTTGTCATTTTCTTCAAAGTGGCAAAGTCTACCCTAGGTCTCTGCCCTTCTTCATTATCTTTGTTCTGACCGTTTGGTTTTCGTCCCATTCCCTGCTTCTGCTGTCCACCCTTCCCAGCTGACTGCATTTGCACCACCATCAATTTCTCCTTTAGATTCTTGGCTTTAGAATCTATCTCGTCACTACAGTATCTCGCATAACGTAGGATCTCATCTAGTGGTTTGTTCTGCCAGCAGATTAAATGTTGCTGTATCATCAAACAAATATCAGGTCTCAACCCCAAGACAAACTTTGACACAAACTGCCCTATATCTTTGGGATCCATTACATCGAGTCCACTGTATTGTTTGAATGTTTTCAATAATCTCTCATAAAACTCGTGTACTGTCTCCTTGGGTTCCTGTCTCGTTCGGTCTATTTTCACCCAATCTATATCCTGTGGTGGTAACTTATCTTTCAGCCATGCTATTACCCTTTCATACTTTCGCATGACAATCTCGGACGGTCCATTAGTTCGAGCATCCCTCACTGGTTCAGTATTTGGCCATTCAACACTAGTCTTGCACGGGGTCCACAAATCAGATGGGACCACAATGTCAAACAACGTGTTCAAATCAATCCACAATACTTTCGAGATCTTTACAAACCTTTCTACCTGCTTATACCACTCTACTGGATTGTCCCTCAACTTCGGAAATGAGTTGGTAAATGCAGCTAAATCTCCTCTACTCCAGGGCACATGTACATAATTTCCGTTCGATATTTCTCGCAAAGGGAATGCCTCCATCTGCATTATCCTTCCCTCTGGGGTCATCATACTGGTACTCCGTCTAACAGTGCCCTTTTTTGACCACCTCTCTTCCCATTTGTCCAGTTCTCTCCACACCCTTATCCCTGATACCAGCTCTCTTATGTGTGTTTTTAATCCAGTAGTTCTCTTCTCATCTAGGTCTTGGTCTGCGTACTGCAATCTGTGGTTACTCTGCAATGCCCTTGTCCTAGATAAATCCACGGCATACCTGTCTGCCAAATTGGTCAGTTTCTCATGAAACGCTCTAGCTTTCCTAGTAATATCCTTTGCCATGAACAATAACTCATCCTGTTCATACAATTCTATCCTTTCCAAAGGCAATGTTCCATCAATTATCTCATCAACATCTGATTTTAAACTAGTGACATCAAGTCTCTTTGCCTTAATTTCAGCTTTCAACACACTAAATTTAGTTCCTCCATCCGCATCTCTCCCATCCCAGCTCCGAGATCTACGTTTAGGCACTGGTGAGTTATAGGGAGTCCTCCCCTGTTCCCATCTCTCTAGGTCCCATGCCTTTCCATCTTCTCGGGGTGGATGGTGAAACACTCCTTCACGCCTCATAGCCCCCCGTTCCCCATCCTGGCTAGTTTCACGGGATGCATGGTAAGATATTCCGTTACTCCCTCTCTCCTCACTACTTCCCTGTGATTCTTGTTTATTCGAGGCATGGCGGGACCTATCACTGTTCTCCTTTCTCCAATGTTGAACGTCTTCTCCTAGTACATGATGAAGGCACCTAAACCTATTCTGAAAAGCATGTACCATTTGGTCTCCACCTTTCTCCCAGAGACGGGACATCTCCTCACACTCTACACTCCTACTATTTTGCTCCTGCTGTTCCCTCTCATCCGTAGGACGTGTAACTCCTCTATTCTCCTGACTTTGGCCTTCCCGCCCCTGACTACTTTCGCTGGCCCCACAATGAGATACAGTCCCGTTACCTCTGCTTTCCCATTCTGGCTCTGTTCTTGACCTGTTACTCGGGGTTACTGCGGACCCATCCCATTCCCTCAAATCAGTTCTTAATTCTGTATAGGACTTTGGCCGCGGTCCCCTTAGGTCCATCGGTCCTCTCTGACCTCCCTGTCCTGTGTTGGGACCTACAGATGTATCTAATGGGGTGTTCCACGTTACCGAACCTGGCAATTGCTTCCATGCATTTGTCATGTTATTCCTCCTTTCCATCTCGATCCTTTCTCTATCCAATTGCCTCTGTTCTTCCTCTCTATCTCTCTCTGGGTTATAGATCGATACTATAGGTCCTATGGTAACAGGCACTTGAAGAGCGTCTGGCAATCCAAAGGACTCAACCCTTTCGGTGGCTGGCGTTTTCTGCACCACAAACCTTCCCACTACACTCTGTGCTGTACTAGGTTGATGTGTCTCCCCACCTTTGATAGGTGTCCATTCCGATATAGGGAGTGGTGTATACCCCTCTATGGCATTCCCATCTTCCCTTGCGAGCCCTCTTTCTTCAATTTCCTCAACTCTCGGAGGTGGTCTGTCTATCAGTAATCTATTTATCACATTGTCCTCCGACTCGCTCTCCTCATCCTCTTCCATGAGGTTCCTCCCACCTCCCACCTCCCTCATTGGATACAACTTCTCTACCTCGATAGTCTGTACCCTCCATCTCTTTGCTTCCTCGTCCCATTTGGAATCTCTCACTGCTCTTACCGATCGCGTCAATCTTTGTTGACGCCTGTCCAAATTTCTATCGTGTGCCGCCCTAATCCATGCATTAAGGGCCTCAAACTGGGTTGGTCTAGGTGAGGGTTTCAATGAGGACATGGTTGCTTTTAGCCGATGTAACACCTCTAGCTTAAACGTTCCGTACTTTGGGAACTGCATTTCCTCATTCCCTTCTGTAAGCTTATTCCCAATCCATAATATCGTATGCAGCCCCACATTCGTTGCCATATAATGAGCTGGTGTACCCTCCGGCGGTGCCTCTTCCCCGTAATAATGTTCACTTCTTTTTCTTTTAAAAATCCCTTTCAAACACTTAAAACACTTCATGATTTCTCTTTTCTCCGCGTTTGTTTACTTCCTAATGACAATCTACCAATCGCCGTGCTGTTTCCGCTAACTGGCCTATCCGATCGCGACTTTTCACTGACGTCGCACCAGCCGCCCAATCGCGTCGCGGCTCTTTGCCGACGTCACACCAACCGCCCTATCGCGTCGCGGCTCTTCACTCGCCACCCTATCTCAGCGCGGCTCTTTGTGACATCACTCGTCCCCCTTTGCAGCAGTTCCCCTCCTTTCTCCGCTCGTCTCCTCGGTCATGCATGCGTCCCATTCATACTCTGAAAAATGATTACTTCCGTCCAAGCGATCACCTTTCTTGACTGTACGCCCACAGTCTTTTCTGTAGTTGTCACCTTTAACTTGACGAAATGTCTTTCCGTTTACTTCCAGACAATCGCCTTCTCTGATAGGTTACTCACACACAGTAACTTCCGACCAGCGTCCGTTACTCATACGCTCACTCTTGCACTCCCCCTATCTCGGTTCCACGGCGGTCAATGGTACCTCGTGACCTCCGTACTATGGTCGACAACTACTCTGGATGTTCGATACACCCAAAACCACTTAAGCTCTGGCCTGAACTTAAGATTTGCCAGTTCACCCGTTTACCAGGTAACCGGTTCACCAGGTTGCGCGCGCTCACAACCTTCTCTCATTCACACTACAGGCATTCAACTCCGCAAGACATTACAATACAAATACAACACAAAACACCGCAATCTGTTCACGCATGACCCTTGTTATACTCACTCTCCTCCGATACTGCTGCTTTCTCGCACCGTCTGCACCTTTCGGCGCACGATTCTTCCGCTGCTCGTCTCTCGACGTCTAGGGGCCTTGGGGTAAACTAACCTCTCTAGATTACCTTCCTCAAGAAGATAACCATCCTACTCTGCTACCAACTGTTAACGCGGGATTACTGGTTACTAGTTACCTTACCAGCTCCCAAACCAAGTCGACTGGATCGTTGGTACCTGTCATTGAGTAAAAGGCAATCTAACAATAGGTCTGTCAATTAAGAACTTACACCACTCTAAATGACCACTGACCAGGATTAAGTTTCAAAGATTTAATATAAAGTCAAAGATAACTGAAGATACAAACTTCTCAAGATGAGATTCAAAAGATAAACCGGTATCACTATGAACATAAACTCTTTGAATAGTCTGAGTCTGCAAAACAGAATAATGAGTACAATTTCGAATATCATGAGCGTTGCCAAAATGGATACAAGTTGCAACCTCAAAGTCATTACAGAAAAGAAAATTCGGGTTAGTCTGTCCCTACACTACACTAAGTGACATCCCTACTTAACAAGATCTTAACCCCTCTAGGTGTCAGCCGTGGTGATTTCCTAAGAAGATCACGCACTTCTCTTTATCTCTTCTCTGTTAATGGGTCTCTCCTGATCAGCCTATCTGCCTACCCATCCGCTTCCTTAGGCTCCCAAAATCATCTGTTCTGCTCTCCTCCCGGGTCGCTTTCCCTAATACCAAATCACATTTCCGATAGGAACGCCCCTTGGGACGCCCCTCACGTGGTACATCTTTGCGCGGTAAACTCCATGATGGTACTCTTCAAGACCCTCGTTAAAGTTGACCTTGGCTCCCAGGCTTCTTCTCCAGTGCGCCGATACCCCCTGAAATTCCTGAAAACTCCTACAGGCCTGCGTCAAGCGCCACTGAACAAAGCCCCTTTCATTCTAGCTGATTAGGACCCTCGCACCTGCATACAGTCCGTCCTGCAGTGGGCCTCAAATTCCAGACTCCACCATATCTATAGGTCGTAAAGCACACGCGAAGCTCTGTACTGGACACCTCTCGACTTCTCCTCTAACGAGCACATGGCACATCAAAGGAGATGACATTATCAGTACAGGCCTCCTTGATTTACATGAAGCGGGTCCCTGCACTCTGAAAATATTTAACTTGATTTAAACAGCATTCTTAACTAACATACGTTTCTTAAAGCACACATCTATAAAGCATATATTTCAAACTAAATTAGATAATACGTTTTGGAAGAACCACGTTAACCCCACCTCACATTATTTTAGCAGCACGTTTAGATTTTCTGTGAATTGCCATGAGGCCTACACAATATACTGGTTTTGTAGAGTTCCATTTAACTCTTACATGATTCCTTTAACATGAGAACGTGAGGTTTTCATATTCATTCCAACATTTCTACATTAATCTCACACAGTTATGATTATCGTTACTCTACTTCAACATTCTATACATTTCACTACTGAATATAAGACACTCTGGTGCAAGGCATATGTTAACTAACTACGTGCTTGTAAATATGATGCACTTATACATTTTTTTCTCAGACTAGTGCTCTCTCACTCACAATACATTTACACCCTACTTCATGGATCGGTGAGATTCAAAGGAGAGCAGCTGTATCATAGTGGAGTGTCTAAACTATAACTAAATATTAATACTATTTACATCTGCAGATTTAATGAATTTACCATGGTTTTCATTAACAAAACATTTATATAGACACGCCACAACTGTGGTCGACGAATCTGCTAGTAAAAATTAGGCGTAGGAAAACTCAAGACCAGCTTAATTCTCCATTTATCTAATTTTTATTAAAAGCAAATTTAGCATGTCTAACGTTTGTTCACTTTATTTCTTTATTCAAAAACGACATTTTAAAAAGGAAATTAAGGATTTTATTTCAAACAGTTAATTTCCTTTATTTTCAGAAAATTCAGAAATAGACATTTATTTAGATTTCAGAAATGCAAGTATTTTAGCAAAAGACAGATAGTTCCCAAAATTCATCCTTTCTCCTAACTTCCCTTACTAATAACTTCACCTAAAGTTCAGATCTCATTTAAAAGGAAATAGAAAAATTATTTAAAGTCTTACATCTCCGGAAAATCTTTCCAAGATCTTCTCATGTTCAGAACCATTGTGCTCATCCTTTTTGGCAGCTATCCTTTTTGGCAGCCATCTAGACTTCCAGGCCACATCGTCCTTGAACTGCATTCACTCCAGGCACAAGCAACTCGCATTCGAACTCGGACTTGGGCTTGCGCATGCTCAGTTCATCTTCTATTCGCAGTTTAACAAGTCAGCCATATTCTCACTAGTCCTCCCAGGCCAGAATGGGAACTATCATAGAAACAAACACAAATGAATGTTAATTTTAGAAATGTAACCCTTCTGTTTACCTCCTCCCTTACTGAGGTTTTCCCTATTAGTAGTTACCTAGCGAATAAGCAACATTCAGGCGTAATATGCTCACCTGTTTCCACGTTTTGCCACAAAATACGTAAACAAAAAGCACATTTATGCCACATTTCATTACTTCAAAGCTGCTTATTAGTTTAGGACACGCAAAATCACATAATTGGTTAATTATGATTGCAACATAAGCAAAATTAGTTCCCACGTGTATTTGTATAGGTGCATTTCTTATTCTAAGTTGGTTAATTACACATACCACTCAATTAGTTCAAGTTATGGTTATGGAAGTGTGATTTTGCAAGGGGTACACAAAATTTTGTTTCTCCACCTTGCTCCATCAACTTCACGCAGGTGTGGCCACATCAGAAATGCCAGCCATGTTGGATGTAGCAAAGTCCAAAGGGACGCAGCCAATACACACTGGAGTACCTACACTTCATATCGAGGGCCTACCTACCTAGAACGGAAATAAAAGCAATTTCCCAGGGAAGACAATGTGAACAACAAGCCATCCTGGAGTGAAAAAATGAAAAACAACAAATAAGAAATACTTTACAAAATGTCGGCCACAGATGCCATGCGCAGATTTTCGGGCTCTAGACTCCATTCCGGGGTCAGCCTTTAGGTGGAAGACATTCCTCCAGATTTACAGGGAAAAACTGAATGAATAAATAGGTTGGCACCAGGTGGCATTAAACAGACACAGAGACTGACTGAGGTGAGCCCCTCAGTCAAGGTCATCACACACACCTTCTCCGGTCTCAACTTTTCATCAAGAAATCAGTGTTTACAGGTTTAATTGCATCCTCAGTTAAAAAGAATAGAACAAGACCACAGCATCCAGAGTGAATGAGGATATCAACAATAAAACATTTGGAACTGTGCTCATAATGACCTGCAGGGTTGGTGGTAACCCTAAACTGAATGTGAAGGAAAACTGCAGAGAACTGTAAAAGTTTAAGCTGTCTATGAGATAAGGGTTTCAAGCTACAAAATTACTGTGCATACAATAAAACTAGGATTAATCTGATATGCAACAAACGGTTGATAATGGCACTGGGTTCAAATGAACAAAGCCAAAAATGAACGAAAGTTAACCACTAACCAGCATTGGCATAGCCAATAGGTCTCGCTTTTGGGAACTTATAAGTATTTAGTTATACAGCACAATTTCCTTAGTGCAACAACACCAACTGTTGCATGGCTAAACACTTATAAGATCCCAAAGGCGAGACCTATTGGCTGTGCCAATGCTTGTTACTTCTGCTAATATATAATATGGGTAGTATTGTACACGTGATGAAGGCAATGAGTTTTTAGATCTTAGTGTAGGTAAATATTACAAAATGTCCTGCTCAGACAGAAGGTTTCATTTCCCAAGAAGTGTAGATAGTTTTATTCAAGAGGATGCATATATGGGAGTTTGATCGGATCTTGTCTCTGGGAGTATCAGTTGGTATGAAGTGTGGGCATGGGCAGTGTCTCAGATGTGAAGTTTGCCCTTGCCTCCCTTCATGCTCTCTGTGGGCGGCAGGGTGGGCATCCCTGCTAAGGAGTGTAGCACATGGGTCAAGGGTGCGTGTTTGGGAGTTTTGCTAATTTTTTCCCTTGTGCTCCTGCTCCTTACTGGTTTTGAAGATTATGTGTTGCTTGCCCTTTAGTCGTTCCTGACTAGTTCTAGCATCCTGCCCCTCTTCTACCACTGCTTTATGGCTGCCTGAGGGCAGACCCTTTTTTGGGGGTCTTCTCGGCTGCCTTGGTTTGGCCTTTTTGTTCGTACTTGTTGCCCCTGCCACTCCCCCATTCCTCAACCTTCTGGTTGTGGTAGTTGTCCTGCAGAACACTTGTGAGTAACTCAGGGCTGTGCGCTTTTTGCCCTTTATAGTGCTATTCCCTTCCTTAGGCCCTTTTAGGTTTGTTAGCCTTGCAGGCCTGGAGCCTGGAAGAAGAGTGTCTTAGGCATGTTTTCTCAGTTTGGAATTCTTCTTGTTTTTCCCCTTTGTGGTTGCCACTGGTTTTCGTGAGGGGAAAAGATGAAGGTTCACTGTTTGGTATCGGGCTTGGAGATTTGATTTACTCCAGTTTTGCTTTCATAGCTGTTGTGTGCTTTTGCTTTCACAGCTTTTGTGTGCTTTTGCTTTCACCGCTGTTGTGTGCTTTCTTGTTGGGGTTTTGTGTTTTCATTGCCTCTACTCTCTGTAGAAGGTGGCCACAGGGTCTACCCTGGTGAACGTGCTGTGGTCTGTGGCTATCTGGTGTCTTGTACAATCATTTCTGATATTTCCGCACCGTTTTAGCTAGACATTCTCTGGGTCCAGTGCTTAACAACTTTCATATCTGCTGCTGTGTGCTTACTAGTGTGTCGACATGCGTACATTAACAGGAGGCCTACATGCCTGGCCCTCTAGAGCTTGTGTGCTTTTGGATGCTGCATTCCATCTTTCACTGGGAGCTTTTGTGGGGTTTCTCTGGTGTTTGCACCGTTTGTTTGGACCTGCCCTTTTGTTGGATTTGGGTGATGTACTGCTGCATGTTGATGGCTGTCATCCTGACTTCTGGGCTTTACATTTGCCTTTGTTTGGCCTTCATCGCCAAGTTTGAACTACAGTGCTCTTATTGTGTCCCTCTTTTTTTCTGTGATTCCTGGTGCTTAGTTGTTGGTGGAGCCTACGCCCCATACAGTGGTTTTATTTTTGGGTGTTGTGGCTTCCCCAATTCACTGACGTGTGTCTGCTCTGTGGAAGAGTACTGGTGCCTGTGGTCATTGGTCTTTATACTGTAGCCTTGTGGTGCATTCTGGCCTTTTTGCCCAATATCTAATAGGGTTCATTGACCTGCAGTTGGATTGGCTTCCTCGCTTTCTTTTTACCTTCTGGAGATTGGTTCTTGTGGGCATACATTATAGCTTTTCATGGGCCCATACTTTGCCTTTCCAACCCAAAACCGGTTCTAGGATGCTTGTTTCCAGTCCAGGGAGCACATGGCTTGGCAGCTCAGGCTGGACTATTCCCATGAGGCACAGGGTCAAGACTGATTTGCATATGGCCAGGTCTAAACTGGGGTGGCATGGTGAGCAAAAGATTGATGAATTTAACCCAGATCACTTGACTAGGGGGTGAATGATTTGATTTGTTCTGTATTCCGTCCACCAACTGTGTGTCTTTTGCTTTCTCGCCCTGAGTGCGCCAGGAGACGTGAGTCCCGGGATCACCGTGCCACTGGATTCAAGCAATCCTGGCTTGTGGTGCATTCTGGCCTTTTTGCCCAATATCTAATAGGGTTCATTGACCTGCAGTTGGATTGGCTTCCTTGCTTTCTTTTTACCTTCTGGAGATTGGTTCTTGTGGGCATACATTATAAATTTTCATGGGGCCATACTTTCCCTTCCAACCCAAAACCAATTCTAGGATGCTTGTTTCCAGTCCAGTGAGGACCTGGCTTGGCAGCTCGGGCTGGACTGTTCCCATGAGGCACAGGGTCAAGACTAATTTGCATATGGCCAGGTCTAAACTAGTGTGACATGGTGAGCAAAAGAATTATGAATTTAACCCAGATCTGTTGGCTGGGGTGAATCTTTTGATTTGTTCTGCATTCCGTCCATCAACTGTGTGTCTTTTGCTTTCTCGCCCTAAGTGCGCAGAGTATGCCCAGATGTACGTCCCGGTCTCACAGTGCCACTGGATTCAAGCTATCCTGGCTGATGAGGGGTGAAACCCCGAACCCGGTCCAAGGATTCTTGGTTCCCATCCAGGGAGGACTTGGCTTGGCAGCTCAGGCTGGACTGTTCCCATGAGGCACAGGGTCAAGACTGATTTGCATATGATCAGATCTAAACTGGGGTTGCATGGCGAGCAAAAGAATGATAGATTTAACCCAGATCTATTGACCGTGGGTAAATGTTTTGATTTGTTCTGCATTCCATCCATCAACTGTGTGTCTTTTGCATTTCAGAGTGTGAAGCATTCTATCCACTGCAACCAAAGGTCCACAAGCAACTTTACATTCCTTAGCTACCTTAGTCATTGTACAAAAAAGAAACAGAGGAAGGATGACAGGAACACCTACATCTCTGACAGAATGTTAGTGATGCTCAAAAATGTAGAGTTTGAGGCTAAATGGAGTGGCAAAAGGGGACTGAATTAAAACAAATGCAAGTCAGTTTTACAGCTTTTTATTCTTAAAGCGTACTTTTTGGTCCCCTTTTTATACCCTTTCCCTCACTCAGCGATGGTGTCCATGGTGAGCAGCTCATACTGTGATAACAATTTTAGCACATGGCGTTGGTGGCTCACATCACATCTGTTTCCTGATCCATAGTTTGACTGCAGTCAAAGTACCCTGATGTTAACAAACTATCCACAAATCTTTTGTACAGTGCAGACTCTCCTATAGACCCAGCACATTGCTTAAGCCTGGTTTATTGTAACAGCATGGGTTGGCCCTTGGTCACTCTTGTTGTATAGATCTTCTAACATCCCTAAGGTCAAATGCGCTCTGGACAATTTTATAACAAGCTTTCACGTGGGTTTCAGATTGTCTGAGGAATGCATCTGACATCACACAACCCTTCCCAGAGTTTATCATAATGCCACCCGGAAAGAAGAAATGCATGCAAAGGCAAAGACGCAGGTGAGGGCATATCCGGGGCAAAGGGCAAGTGTTACAGACACAAGTAGGAGCTTTGTAATCTCTCCACAACACACCCACTGCCCCTCTCATCTTTGCCTCGCACTCCCACTACTGTCTTTCATCTTGCTATTCCACTGCCCCTCCCATCTCTCCCTCACTCTCCCGATCTCCTCTCTATAATACCTGCTCACACATGCTACCTTCCTGTACCTCCTCGCGCTGTGCATTAGTCCACCTCTCTCCCTTTCCCCTCACTGTGTGGCCCTCCCACCCGTCCCTTTCTCTCTGGGACCATCTATGACCCCTCTCGCTCGCTCTTTCACGCACTCTTTCCGTCCCTCTCATGTGGTTCACTTAAGGTCTTCAAGCATAATATCTTTCTCATGCCTTTTCAAGGTGTCTGTCGCTCAAATCCAATCTTGCCTCCTCTTCTTCAGGTGTCTTCTTTGAACACAGACGCTTCTTACTTTATATGACTGTGGCCTGCTGCCCACTTCTTTCTCTCTTTCTCAATCACTCTTTTTGCTTCTCTCTCTGGAGTTCATTCACCGCTTAGTGCACAAACTACCTATCCCTTTCTATCTTCCTTTCTAGCTATTCTCTGCAGCTCACACCCCTATCTATTCACCATGCCACATAATTTCACTACAAAAATACACTACACGCTACACAATACCACCCCACACAATTCCACAACTAACAATTCCAGTCCAACCCACATAATTCCACTCCACACCACAGACATCCACAACACTCCAAACAAAAACACATGGGTAAAATGCATGATCATTTGCCAATGGCTCTAACTCTCACAAATGCGATACCTATTGCATTGCAAATGCCTGTTCTTCTTCGTGGCTGTCCTTTCAACCCTCCTTACTACGTGTCTGGGTTTGACCTATGTCCATTAGAATGCTTTTGTTATTGAATCTGGGATATTGGTGCCCCTTTGTAGGCAACTCTTGAGCAGGAGAAGTTGACAGCAAGGTGCTTGATCCCGCAGTGAGGACACACCTCGCGAGGAAAGAAGTAACTGGGCCACGAAACAAGAATCAGACCAAGGATATTACACAGACATGGCATCATTCTAGAATCTAGATGGTTCCATGAGAATCTATGTTAAATGAAGCAAGCTAAACACTTACTATGGTAAGGAAGAAATTCTGTTAGGCCCTCGCATGTTGCACATCTGAGGTCCGTACCACATGTAACCTTTGAACCTTCAAACGTCCTAGCTGTTTTGGTAAAACGAAAAACGGCAGGAAATCCTGCAACTTTCATCCTTGGCCTGCTTTTTCTTGCAGCCGGATGGGGAACCCACAGACGTCGCATCTGTGGTTTTAGGTGACTGAAGCTGAGAGCCAGGACATCCTTTTTTTTTCAAACTCAAGTAAAGATAAGGAATAACGACACTCGATTTTGTTTCTTGCGGCCCCACCAACAAACGCTTCCTAAACACAACATAACAGAGACCCTGCTGCCTTCTGATGTCAGTTTATTTGTAGAAGAGGATGTTTTTGGGGGCGTGTTCTTGGAATGTTGCCTTAAATGAAGGTTCTTTCCGGTGCGTCTTGTTTACAAAGGCTTTCTTTTTTCTTTGTGCCAATTAAAACTTCCGTAGATTAACGGATTTTACTTTAATTTAAATTACAGCACGACTGAATGAATACTAAATCTGATTTATCTAGGGGTTGACAGATACAAGCCCAGAGAATATTGGCGATTTTTTTAATGGTGAAATTATTGTGCTACAGTAGTATTCTACCGATTGGCAAGTTACGGGTGTTTTGACCATCACTTGTATTTACCGTTTAGTGTCCATTTTCTTTTTATTTGAAAGGAAAGCTTTTTTGTCTCTCTTGCATAAACTAACACCAACAATCTTTACCAAAGCGAGTAGGTCTGGTTTGGTTTTTCCAATGAAAGGTTTGGTGTGTTGGTGCTAGAAAGAGCGGTTGTATGTCATTACAACGCTGGCTTTTACCCCGCATGCCATTACAACGCGGGGATTACAACGAAAGTCGTTACAACGACTTTCGCTGGAGGGCGCTGGATAGTGGAATAGTTTAATTTTCTATTCCAACTCCAGCCCACGTTGACAGTAGGGAAGGTGTTGGATAGAAAATTAAACTATTCCGTATCCAACAGCGCCCTCCAGCGAAAGTCGTAACGGCTTTCGTTGTAATCCCCGCTTTGTAATGATAGTGCGGGGTAATCCCCGCGTTGCAATGGCTGTTCACCGAAATAGCACTACTACATTGAGCAGAATGAAATAATCTGTGACGGAAGACAGCCATGACAACGCGGGCTTTACACTACGCTGCCATTACGACGCTGCCATCACAACACAAGTCGTTACAACAACTTGCGCTGGAGGGTGCTCTTGGTAAAGGAATAGTTTTATTTTCTATTCCAACACCTTCCCTACTGTTATGTGGGCTGGAGTTGGAATAGAAAATTAAACTATTCCACAATCCAGCGACTACAGCGCAAGTAGTTGTAACGACTTGCGTTGTAATGGGTGCATCATAATGCAGCGCGGGGTAAAGCCCGCGTTGTCATGACATACATCCATCAGTGACAGGCACAAACTATCACAGGCAGGTCTGCTTCAGTTAGGTAGGTCTCTATTTGTTACTGCTGACTCCTTCACCCTATAGAATTCCCTACTAAACTAATACAAAATCTACCCCTACATCTGCCTCCTTTCTTAGGTTACCCACCCTCTAAGGCCTACTGCCCCCATTCCCCACAAGGAACCCCCAGTTCTTGAGGCTCAATAATCTCAGACATGATATCACAAGGTTTTATTTACATTTTCTGTCTTAAAAAATTACTCAGTACGTTTCACATTCTTATATTTCTGTTTATTTTACATATGAATGTACACATGATTCATTTAGAATGTTCTCGACTGCCGCTGCCTGTCCAGCCATCCATTCACCACATTCATCTCCTTCTCATCAAAATCATTCTGGTAACAAATAGCATTCGTGTGATTTAGAAACGCAATTTACAGTCTTAGTCACAATTTACCTTTATCCGTTCAGTGTATATTTATATTTCAAGTAGTTCAAGTTCAAGTTTATTTTACGTTTATTCGGACTGTTGGTCCACAAACAATACATGTCGATAAAAGGTTCATCCAACAAATAAAACAAAGCATTTCATTAACACACATAAAACCTCCTAAACATATTTAGTCTAAAAACCTACAATTATCTGGTCTAAAAATTACTATTTATTAAAACTCATTAAAAAGGTATAAAACTGCCTTCACTTTTTGCATATATTATATATGGGGCATATATTTCCCCATAGCCACAGCAATATCTAAGTGGGCCATTTCTGTCATCAGTGTCACAGCCTGGGTCCTAGTTTTAATATCATATTTAATAAAAATTGGTTTTAAAAATGTAATACGTCAGTCCAAAAATTTCAAGCAATCAAATAAGATGTGTAGCATATCACATTTGGGCCCCAAAGAGCAAAAGCAGATTCCCTCCTAATTGATCATAGCCCGCTTTACAGAATTGTTCATGTAACAAGGGTTTACCCCAATTCTTACCCTCCGAACCTCATTCCGTAATTTGCGGTCCGGTAACTTATCAGTGTAGGGGAAACATTTATCATTATTCCATGTGTCAATCATAAAGCAGATCGAAGTTTTACTAGCGAGATAGTTTTTGTCCTGTGCATGCGATAGTTCTTTCCCCACTGACCTGAGTAACTTTTTATCAATATTAGCCACAGAGCCAATAGGGCCTACATTAACGCTCATCTTCTTACATAACTTTGTTAATTTCCCCCTGATCTCTCTTGCCCACTTTAGTTCACTATCCTGAATTTCATTTTTGCACCATTGTGAAATTTTGGTAATTGCGCCTATTTCTAGTCGTTGCCAAAATCGCAAGAGAGCCATACCAACTTGCGTACCCCATGAAGTCAGGCCTAGTTCCAATCTTACTGCCTGAACCATTGCTGACCGGGGGAGCATAAATAACTTTTTTAGGTTTTTACCTTCTTCCATATCCCAGTTTTCCTTAACACTTAGGAACAGCAATTCAGCACCATACAAAAATTGCGGGGGTACAATAGCAGCATAAGCTTTTAGCACTGGATTGTCGGTCATAGCACCATAGGTTTTGTTAAACAATATCAGACCGCTAATCGAGGCAGAGGTTCTTAATTTAGCTGCCTCTAAGTGGGTATTCCATTTCAGATTCTGCTCGAACCATAACCCCAGATATCTATACTCTGTTACTGATTCCACTTTTTGTGACCCGATCCACCATGAGAACTCAGTTTTCCTCCGGCCAAAGCTCAATGTTTTAGTCTTGTCCATATTTATCACAAGTTTTTTCCTTAAGCAGTAGTCATTAAATACATTTAGTTTCCTTTGCAAGCCAACCTCGGTCTGGTCCATAATCACCAGATCATCAGCATAGAGTAAACATGCTATCTGCTTGCCATTTTGTTTCGGGCTTGCCCCAGTTGTATTTCCCAACATTAATGGTAGGTCAGCTAGGAACAGGGAGAACAACAGGGGAGCTAATACGCATCCCTGACGCAGGCCATTTCCAATTTCTATTTTCCCTGATAGACTACCATTCAAGTCCAAAATTATCTGTGCCCAGTTTTTAGTATGGAGCATTTGTAGCAGCCGCAGTATATCATTAGGAATTCCCTGACTAATTAAAGCCTCCCATAGCAGCTCCCGGTCCACTAGATCGAAAGCTGCACAATTTACCTTTATCCGTTCAGTGTATATTTATATTTCAAGTATAAAACAAAGCAAAGGGAGAGAAAGAGGCTGAAAAGGGCCGAGGCCTGCCTTTCAAATTACGGTAAACTACAAAGAATCCATGGTGTCCTCATATCCGGAGGGCCTGGGGGAAACATCGGAAGCAGGACAGAATATTCTGTTTGGTATTATTCTAAAGAAAAATGCTACTGTGTCTGCTACTCAGGATTACAATTCACAAAATTGGACTAGGTGGGCTTACTCACGTAATGTGATATGCTTTTCATAGGCCACCTCGTCCCATCCTGGTAAGGTGGTACTACCAGGGCGGACTCAACCTTGGGCTGGGCTGTCCCAAGGGAGTTCTTAGATATTACTCATTTCATCTGGATAACTTCTGTTCAGTTGCTCACTTTAATGATCTCAGGATATACCACAAAAGTATCCTTTTTAACCCTGGGTATGATTAAAAGGTACCATTAGGTAATTGAGGAGTATGAATATGGATGCTATGGTCATGGGATACTCCTGGGTTTGACCAACATGTTTCTGCCCTTTCTCCTAGCTTAAAAAGGTCTTGAGCATTCGTCAGGGTTAATAACTAACTCCCAAGTCCTAACACCATGTGAGGGCAAGGAGTTTGTTAATGAACGTACCTATCTGGGAGTAAACATATGTAACTGATTCCTTTAATCATGAAGACAAAAAAACACAAAAATATAGATATTTCAGTAGCATCAACAAAGTCAGGTCCATTCAGTCACCATGTCCACACATTCTACATGTGGTGTGGCAATCTTGTTTTAGAAGCTTTTATATATAAAAAAACATGACAAATATAGACACACATTTTTTTTTTTTTTTTTTTTTTTGACCACACTAGGGGGTAGAGTTATTGTTCTGTACACCTTTTACGGTCTCTAAACTCCCCTCCCACCCCTTTAACTAAGGAATCAGCCACGTTATTAAAGTTGCAAGTGGACTGATTACCTTTTTTATCGCTTTCACTCACCACTGCACTGACTACACCTTCCTTTTCATCCTCACCCACATCCACCTTCGGCAAGGAACTAAAAGAACCCCGTCAAAAGAGTACCTTTGGGGACTCCGTCAGATATTGCAGCGCCGGTCTGACGAGGGGCAGTGAGCCGATGATGACACCGGACACCCTCTAGTAAGGGTGTGTTTCACGCTTATTACTTTGGGTGTGTGAGGCTCTCTAAGTTCCGACTAGGGAACCCTTTCTTCACAGCCACGGTATTCATAATACCAACTCCTTGCTCCACACGGTTTAACGCCCCCTGGGGAACTTTGTACTCTGCTGTTAAATATAGACACACAACCATAGTGACACATGTGAAAAACATATAGACTCACATAGGTGAACAAAGCACATGTGAAACAAATGTAAACACATGCTTTTAACAAAATAGAGGGACGAGCTTCTATCCCTATGTAACGTTATCTAGATACTTGTGGTGCTGTGCTCATGGTCTATTGTGGAGGGGGCGACCTCCTATCACACACTGAAAAGACGTAGCAAATCAAAAAAATAAATGTTACAGTAGAGATCAGGGTGTCACAGTATATGTATCCCAAACATGGTTGAGGGTATTACCAAACAGAATACTCTGTACATCTCCTGGTATTTCCACCAGACGCTCCGGATATAAGGACACCTCACTAGCTTTGTGGTTTACAGTATTTATATATCAAACCATGACCACAGAACATCCTGAAAAAAGAATCACATTGTTTCAGCCAGCTGCTCAATTCTTTGAATTTACAGATGTCTTCAGGACAATCCTTCTTGTATTGCGATTGGTACAGTTGTGATACAATATATTCAGTCTTGGGAGAGGCTTTTTTAATTCTGAAATAGATCAAATAAAGAATCCATTATTATGATTGTATTTACACGACATATTCTCTGTCTGAGTGCGTTAAGCACTAGGGACCCCCCTACCAGTCTTCAGTCCTTTATGTCTTCTAACATTCTTCTTGGCACTACCAGTTCTCCGCCCTTTCCTAATAACATAACTGTCCATCCCCACTCCCTGGACTTGTCCCTCTATCCATCAGTACCCCTTTACTTCCTGAAAGCTCCACCTCGTAGCCCCCTCTTGACCTACCAGTCCTTCATAACCTACCGGCGCACCATGCCGTCACACCCATCTAAGATAGTTTGTTGGTACAGGTTTCAAGCCAGCCCCCTTACCTTCCTACTCAATTTGCTTCATCCAACTTCTTATAACTAATGATTAGTGATTACCATCCACCTAAGAGAAAGTGAAAACTGTCCAGAACGGTGATCAAGTCTCGTGGTCCCAATCCCATCAGGTGTATATTATCATGTGTTATCACAAAATAGCATACTATGTCTACCCTCATGATGCCGACAGAAATCAGACATACAGCAACAGGAAAGCGCAGTTAACAAATATCTTTTTCATCCTACTACCATGAAAAACCCCGTCCCATCTCCTATACATCTATATGGTTTCAGAAAAACCTGCACAAATGGGGTGGGAAGTCCAGTCATTCCCAACAGAACATCACAGAAAGTGTGACCAAAATTGACAGGACATTTAAATGCTTGAGAGAAAACCTCTGCTGGTCTAAATGATACAGAGATGCTTGGCACGAAATTCCTAGGCTTTATTTTCAATGACTGAAGGAAAAATAATCAGTCATATTTACTTGTTTACCAATTCTGTAATACCATAGATTCCAATAAAAATTAATATACAATTCTTAAAAAATATTATACACTTCTCCAAGAAAACCACTCAACTGCCACTTAATAGAACTGCAGAAAATTGGTAACAAAACATCACACTCCTCTCAGTTCCCTATAGATTAGCAACCACTTGTCACTTCATAGTCAGCACTTCTGTTTCTCTAATCATTAGGGGTGTGAAAGGATGAGGAAGTGTAAACACTGAATCACACATGCACCACGCCAAGGAAGTACATCCTCTGGGTTTGGCACATACTTAAACCCACACCTAAGTCTTAGTAATTCATGCAGAGCTGCCCTGCCTGCTCATCTTAAGAAATGTATTGATGTTCTCCCTTTCTGAAGAGACGCTTGTGTAGCTCTGGTTTCTATATATTTACCATCTCTACTCTATTCAGGCATCATATCTGGGTTGGACTATAACTAGGGCTCCCGGTTTTATGGTATTTATTTTTTTAGCATTTCTGTCTGTATTTATCCATATTTATTTTTGGGACATTTAATCTGTATTTATCCATATTTATTTTGTGTTGTGCGTTTAAATGTAGTTGAAAAACTGTACATTTCCATATTTATTTAACTGACAGATGCACACTCATACTTTGATGTCTGTTGTGTTTTAGCTATTTAAGCTGCCAAATATTAAGTAACAATACATTCACTGGTAAATACTAGCATTATACCATACATGTATGGTGACATATGCCATTATTTAAATACATTTCATCCTCTTTTTTTTATTTCCCATGCTGTCTATATGCTCAGCTGCTGGCCTATAATTCATCAAAGACAGCATGGAGAGTAACTTAAAAAGAGCAACATTTCTGTATTTATCCACTTTTAAAAATAAATGCAGACCGAAAACACATTGTTTTCTGTCTGTATTTATGTGTAAAAATCCGTAAAAACGGAAAACAGGGAGCCTTAACTATAACCTGTATAGGAGTGGGCCCACATTTTGGGTCCAGGTGCTAATGTATTCTGGGACCATAAATCATCATCATTCTTAGATATCACTAATGTTTCCAACTGCTTATCCAGGTCTGTAAATCCAGAGATACATAATGTACTGCTGACACAAGCGGAACATATAGGTAGTATCCTAGGTACACACCCTTTACCCATGTAACAGACGGTGGTACACCCTCTGAATTACATATATTCTACTCTGAAGTGCTGTGATACCATAAAACGTACTAATACATTTAACGAAAACACACATTATTGATATTTCACAAGCTGGCCCTTGCATCTCTCATTCTCACAGATCAGATAATGTCAGTTCCTGAAATGGTTGCCATTATTACCATTCGGCGGTCCAGTGTGAGCACGAAATTGCATGGTCTAAACCAGGGCTTTAAGTGGGGCGAAAAAACTGGGGGGCCTCTCAAAGGGGCGTGGCTTGAAAACACGTAAGCTAAAAATCTGTGCTTGGCATAGTGTGCAGCAAGACTGGTATTTTGCTGCTTCTGTCATTGCATCTAGATATATAATACAAGCAGGCCCGGACTGGCCGTTGTGTGCACCGGGCAATCCCCCGGTCGGCCGCAAGGGTGGGGGCCGGTTTTGGGCCCCCTGGGGGCGTTTTTGTTACAGAGTCGTTTTTGCAGCATAGCTGCAAAATCGGCCCTGTAACAAAATCGGCCGAAAAGCAGCCCTGTCAAAGCGCTCGGCCCCCCGAGGGTGGGCCGGCCGAGCACTTTGCCAGGGCCGGTTTTGGTTCCCAGTCCGGCACTGAATACAAGTAACATTACATCTACAACTAGCCAGGACTATTGGTTTTGTCAATGGTTGTTAGTTGCATGAGATAAATAAGCAACAACTATGACTTCGCTGTATAGAAAATTGAAAATGCTGCAGTTCTGAAATGATGAGATTGTGAAAGAACTATAAGGAGTCCTTTTGAATTTACCTCAAAGGCAGTGAAGTGGGTTACTGCTGCAGAGTTAAGATTTTTTTTCCCACCCTGAGGTTGAGGGCAAAAATGGAGAGCCCGATAGGGATCTGTTTCAGGACCTGCTTTTTAGAACTGCCGGTGCTGAGCACCAGCAGGACCCGGCCCACTTAAAGCCCTGGTTGCTCCTCTTGAGGAAGAGAGAGCGTCTCCTGGCACAATCCATCCTGCTGCTATGTACATGATTGATGCTTATGTTACTCAAATAAAATCCAATAAAATGCGTTTACAATAAAAAAGTATCTTATTGTCATTGCTGCTCTCTTCCAGAGCGATAGCATTATTCTCTCACCTGCCAACTTGGCAAGAAGACTAAGGGGGCCACGGTTGTCACCACTCCTTACGCGATAGTGTAGACCATTGCCTGTAATTGTACTAAAATCTGCACCATTCCATGTAAGGTTTACAATTTTCTTAACAACTTTTCCCTTCTTCTTCCACACATAATGCGACAATCATCAATTAACTGAGGTAGATTACAATACTGGTTGGGTGTGACCTACTCTTGATAAATGCCCTAGGTAGGCCCTTAGACTGGGGCTGGAAACGTATTGATGTTCAACTAAGACTGCACTTTATGCATACCCTTAAGCACAATGTTTTTACCTATGTGGTCCGAGGGCAGAAATACAACATTTGCACCATTTACCATCACTTACACATTGTTTACCTCTTGGGTCCTATGAACCTCACTATTATGGATGCAAACAAACTATCATTCTCCACTAAAGATCTCCAGGTAAAGCCCACTGTGGCCACCTGCTGGGAAACCCGATGATAAAGTGTGCCACTTTGGTGGATGAGGGCCGCTGTCCATTTTAGGGAACACCCCAAATAGGGAACCAGGATTACATAACGTGCACTCTCTTATAATGTAAGAGGACCTGGCACCTTGTTTAGGCAAATGTCCTGGTACCTTTTTTTGTGGATTGCCATTACTATGGCTCTGAGAACATCCTCCTTCGCTGGTAATGGATAATCCAGAATTGTTCTGCACCTACTGTGGGATGGTAGAATAAAATGTAGTGTGGCAGCATGGGCACGTGCAAACCTTTAATTTAACATGAATTAAAATTGACCCTTACATTGAGTTGGATTAAATGAAATTACATGTAATTTAAACTGATACAATTTTAGATAAAGTAAATAAATAACAAAAGCCATATTGCATTGTTTATTAAAATAAATTAAATGAAATAGGTAACCCTAAACTAACCGTCGTGTTGATGATAAACCTTAAAAATCTTAATTTAACAAATGTATTTAAATAACTAGCACCAATGTGACCACATAATTAAATGTCATATAATTAAATTAAATAATAAAATATTCCTTATCCTTATCCTTAACCTTAATTAATTCACTTATACTTATAATACAACGAATAATTTTCCTGACTTTTGCCTGTAACTCATTTAAAAAAACATTTAATTAATATTTTTCCCTAACCTTTATTTCATTTAAACGAAAATAAAACTCAATTGCTAGTACCTGAAGATTACATTAAATGCTAGTTAACTAACTCAATGTAGTAGAAGTCCCTGGGCTGGTAAATTAGATGCAAAGGACTCCATATAGCAATATTAATGTAGTGGTGATAGTTTTTTCCCCCAATGGTATTACCTTCAGTACTGTTCATTTTATAAACCTCAGAAGGATGAAATGTTGAGTCCACTCAGTCTGAATTAAAATCTGCTATTGATAGACCTCTGGTAGGTGGTGACTCTACTGATCTACCCAGTATTTCTGGAACAGTGTACTTCTGGAACCAGGGTCTTGATGCAGATGCCAACTTTGCATAGGATTCCTTTTTAGTTGAGCAGCGCACTGGTGAGTTAAAAACTACCACAGTGGTGTCTCTCTTTGATGTTCAAGGACATCTCTTCCCCCCATTAACGGCAGTCTTCTGGACCTGCCCAGGAGAAAATTTGATTGCCCTTCATTCATCACATCCCCACTGTTGTGGTATTTAAAAATATCAAATGTTCCTCATCATCAGACACACTTTTCGTCCCTGACTTTGCCTTAGGAGATGACAGGCTACGCGGCTCCAATTGAAAGACTTGGATACATTCTGATTTTCACATTGAGTAGCTTCTGGAGATCAATTTATCATTTGAGGCAATGTATGCCTGGGCCTACCTTACTAGATGTACATGCCCATAAACACCTTTCCCTAAAAGTGGAAAACATGGGGGCATTTTATCAATACCAGCTTCAGCTAGATAAAGCCCGCTCATAACCTTTTTCCCTTCCATGTGGAGTACCACAGGGCTCGTCCCTCAATCATACCCTTTTTAACCTCTCCCATGCTGATGACGAGCTGAGCTCGTCATCAGGCACGGTGCTCATGTGCTGATGACGAGCTGAGCTCGTCATGGCTGTTAGAACGCTCACACGCGGGGATAATTCCCCCGCTGTGCTGAGCGTTCTAAGGAAACGGGTGTGGTCATGACGAGCTCAGCTCGTCATGAGCACATGAGCACTGTGGCTGATGACGAGCTGAGCTTGTCATCAGCAACGGTGCGCTGTGCGCGCCCCCAGCACAGCGGGGGAATAACCCCCGCAGCCAAAGGGTTAATGTTTATGTGGCACCTCTGGCAGCTGTGCTCAGATCCTTTGGATTTCAGCTGACATCATACGCAGACGACACGCAAATAGTGGTGTCGCTATGCCCGTGACAGGAGGTCGAGAAAGGGAAAAGGTTCCACGACTGTATGAAAGCAGTCAGGTTATGAATGACGACCAACTGTTTGAAGTTAACCTCAAATAAAACAGAGGTCCTCATTTTTGGCAACCGTGCCAACTTTTGGACGCCAGATTGGTAACCGGAAGAACGAGAGACTCTCCCGGAGCTAACCAAAAAATCCGGGTGTCATAGTTGACGATAAACTTACCTTTAGGGACCAGGTAAATGTGGTAACCTCTGCTATTTTCCATCTCCTTAGAATGATAAGGAAAATAAAATAATTCTTCCCAGCAGACAGTCAAAGGATAGTGATAACATCTCTAATCCTTTCGCGCATGGACTATTGTAATAGCCTCTACCTTAATATCCAAAGGAAACACCTAAATAAGCTCCAACTGGTGCATAATGCAGCAGCCAGACTACTGACTGGGAACCCAAAGTTTGTTTCTGTCACAAAAGAAATGAAAAGGCTACATTGGCTCCCAGTGAATCAACGGGTTCAATTCAAATCCCTGTGTATGGTTTTCAAGGCCTTGTACGGGATAGGCCCAGACCACCTGAAGCGGCGTTTTCAATGGTACAACCCCAGAAGGGCCCTTCGCTCTGCTGAAGCCAAAGGGGTGGTTGTACCCCTAGCCAAAAAGGCTAGCTGGGGTGGTAGAAGCTTTGTCACATGTGCTGCTCGGGCATGGAACGAGCTTCCGTTCCATCCCAGAAACGCCACTGAGCTGCTGACATTCAGGAAAGGGCTGAAAACCTTGCTGTTTGCCACTTAGGTCATTACACACTCTGCTAATAGGAAATCAGAAGCCAGCGACAGGACACCCTCGGGTAACCGTGCGCTCAAGAAATTAAAATAACATACCGTAACATTCAGCAGTTTGCACCTTTACTTATTTCAAGGTGTCATGGTGTCATCACCAAGCCAGAGCAAAGATGGCACACATGAAGCATAAAATAGCATAGCATAACAGAACATACCATAACATAATGTATATGGAGAGTGCATGTTCGTGGTCCAGGAATCATTTCATGCTAATGACAGATATTACATGTTTAATGTTACCTGACTCAATGGTACTCTGTATCCCTTCTGGAAGTTCCATCTCATCCTATTGGAGGGAGGGTTGGTTGATATTACAAGTCATTCAAAGATGTAGCAGTTAAGACATAGTTTCTTATAACCTTAACCCCTACGCTGCGGGGTTAATTCCCCCATGGTGCGGGGGGGTCCGCGGTGCTCGTGACGAGCCCAGCTCGTCATAAGTCACAGTGGAGCTGTGCTCATGATGAGATGGGATCATCACTACCCCGCCCACAGATTAATTCACCTGCACAAGCGGGGAATAAATCGCACGTGGGTGGTGCGCAGCCGTCATGAGCACAGCTCCACTGTGACTCTGACTCATGACGATCTGGACTCGTCACGAGCACTGAAGGAGTTAATAACCCTAACAACAATAAAGAGACATCTAATACACACCTCTTCCCCACTGTTGAGGGTTTCACAAGAAATTATGTAATAACAGTGGGATATTTTAATGCTATGCTAAACCCAGCCTTAGGCAAATTCTCAGTAACATGGCATTGTCCAACAACCTCTCATCCTAAATCTTGTTGACACATAGCAATCATTCCACTCTAGAGAGAAGCATTACACAGACTTCTTGAATTTCCACAAATCCAATTCCTGCATTGATTATTTCTTGCTCTCTGTGATACTATCTGGCTTGGTTTACGACTGTGACCATAGGGCACACAAATTCTCTTAGATCATACCCCAGTGTTGAATCTAGCAAGTGATTCTCAAAGGACATGATTTATGAAAAACTAAACGGCTTCAAGAGCATTACAAAGGAGGAAGGCATAAATAAATACTCAAATAATATACATTTAATTCAAAATGCAGTCTTCCACTCATCCCCCTCTCTTACTCTGATCACTCTGATGATATGCACTTTGTATATTCAATTTAGTATATATCCAAGTATTACATACCTGGTTCATGAACTCAGATATCAATGGCAATAGATATCAATGTTTAAGGTGATATAATTCAGTACTCTATAATCAATATGTATTCTCAATTTACCACTCATTCTAGCACAAATCGGAGAAGAGGCTGGAGACTTTGAAGGATAAATAAATCCAATTGCTAATAATTCATAAGAAGTGCTTTCTGAGATATAAATTTTCCTTCTCAGTACCAGAGTAAAATCAACTACATGGATTTGTGGCACCAGGTGGCCGGTCAATATGAGAATTGCACACTCTTTGTGATGAGAGAATAGTAGCTTTAACTTTATCAAATACTTCCTCTAACTACTGATAAGGTATGTTTAATTATGTTTCTTGTCACTGAGGAGCGGTAGAGATAGATTTATCCTTTCTTCATTCAATTCCAGGTCTAAAACAATGTTCTTGTAGGGAGTTTGCATCAAAAACAAGAGAGTCATTCCACCAGCCTACACTTTGTGTTATGCTTTTGCATCCAGGGAAGGCCCAAACAAGTTAAAATCTTGGTGCATCAATTAAATGGAAACTGATAACTTCTTGGTGATTCAGTTGAATTTCCATTACCAAACATATGGGCTGAGCGACATGGCCGGAGGTGAGTTCACAGCCATTAGTAGGTCTTTCCTACTCATGTTTCTGTTTTTTTTTGTACCAGGGACATCCCCATAGATTTGGCAAAAGCAAGGTCCATAAAATTGCCTCTCACACCTGAATCTACCAATGTAATGTAATGGTTTGCATTTTTTAGCAACTTCTGGCACTGTTACAGACACAGATACCAAAGGTGCTTGGTTGGTCAAGTTCAAGATTAAATGAATCATGAGAAGTCTGAGAAGTGATTACACTTAGTCGTGTGACCTCTGTCAATTCTAAGTAATTTGTTGACCCTCTGTGTCTGAATATACTTCCTTAAATCCATTCTTTGGTTTAGTAGGAAAATTTCTCAATAATTCAAATGTTGTTCCCTTTTTCGCTTCCTTTCCTCCTGTAATAAGGCACCTGTAATTTCTCTATCTATACAGGGTCATTTTCATCAAATCTAGAGCTTGGATGTATTTTTTCTTTTTTATTAGGATTACTCAGGAATCCTTCTTTACCATTCTTACACTTTACATGTTTTCTTTCAAGCAACCTATGTTCTAACTTTACGACAAAGTCAATCAAGTCAGAACAAGTTTCTGGTAACTCATCTATTTGGGTATTTCAGATCTTCATTCAGTCCTCTATAAAAAAAAGGGAGGATCTTTTACTTTCGGGCCAATCACACTCTGTGACAAATCTGTTAAACTCTGTAAGATAAGCAGTTAGGTCATTGTTGCCTTGTTTAAGATTTAGAATCTCAATTTCTGATGATTGAATAAAGTTATGTTTGGAGAAGAGCCTTTTTAACTCCACTCTAAATGTACCATACTTATAAAGGACAGAAATATTTATTTCAATAAAATGTACTCTTTCTGCCAAATAATGCAGGACAAATGTCATTTTGGACTTCTCATTGCTTGAGGCATAGCCTCCTAAACTACGGAGCTACTTGCCGGTATGGCTGTTGCGTGTCCACCAGTTGTGATACCTATGCATTTTTGATTGTATTGGAATGTAGCTGATCTAACACTTAGCTCTAGTCTCCACTAGTAGAGGAAGGCCATTAGGATTAGCTACCTGCTGTAGGTTTTCTAAGTGCTCAGTTAAAACTTCAGTGGCAGCTTATGAATTAGTGACTTCTTTAAAGCTTCATATCACCTGGTCAAGATTATTGTTTATAGGCTTGCACTGCTGTTGAAATCAAGTACTTATTAAATGTGGATTTTCTAAGCAAGTGAACCCATTCTTCCCCTTACAGCTTGATCACGTCCTCAGCTAATGACTTAATGTGGCTATCCGAACTCAGGTGGAAATGGGGAATTGGACAAGAGAAAAAGGGAGAGACACTGGATACCAAAATCTTCAAACAGATTCTATAGTGGAACCTTGTCACTAGACAACTCTGACTTCTCCCAGTGCCTTTTAACCTCTAGTGGTGTAATGTTATGGTTAGGACAGTTGATTATCTAATAAACACTGAGACTAAATACCTATTCACCTTACAAATTATTGCCTGGAAATTTCAGACCCTCTATAGGAAGATTGTACTGCTCTATATGCAGCAAAGAATCCCCATGAGTCTCTGAGCATGTATTCACAGTTGTGGCACTTTCTCTATCATTCTATTATGTTTGTGGGTGCATACCCGCAACTGAAAAAGAGGAAGATAAACACTACTATTGTTAGAAATTGGATTACTGGTTGACGGGTGTGGGTATGAGCTCTTGTCAAGCAGCAACCACAATCCTAGTCAGGGTAAGGCACAAGCAAACTCTAGATTAACCTGTAATTTAATGTAAGTAAATTAAATATGCTAGTTGGGTATACACCATTACACCATGTTTTAGGGAGAGAGCACAATCACTTTAGCACTGGTTAGCAGTGGCTAAGTGCACAGAGTCCTGAGGCAAATAAATAATGAATTAAGCAAAAAGTGTAGGGTAAAAGGCAAAAGGTTTAGGGGTGACAGGTCCAACATGACCCCCCCTCTAGCCTAAAGCCAGGGGAGACTAATCAGTTCCTTTCCTTGATGGGCTTCCCTGCTTACTTAATAGACTGTGGACAGAGGCCCCGGTCAGTTCTAAGCCTATCTGAATTCAGTTAAATCTCTCTGTTTGCACTCTCCTGAGCCATCAAACTGACCTATAGGGAACCCTTCTCCTTGCCTGTGGACCCCATCTGTGCTGCACCTAACCTTAATTTGATCACAGATTCATCCCTGCAGAGAAGGCCAGGTCCAACAACTATTTATGTCAGTTCACTACTACAACTTAGAATTGGGAACCTTATTCAGCTAATGTTCACAATTAATGATGTACTTTGACTCCTCGATGCACTGACTGACCTTTGGGATATCTGTTTCTCCCCCAGAGATTTCTCGATTAAAGAATGCACAGAAATTAAACAGTCACAAAAGAAGCTATTTAAAAATTCCTGTCTCAACACATATAGGAGAATTTAGGAGCTCAGAGTTAATTTACCGCTCCACCATGCAAATCTCATATTACTAACCCTTCCATGAAGGAATGGAGGGCTACATCTCATGCCATGCTAAAACAACTTTGTGAATATGGAAAGAGAGTTCTTATCTCTCCTTGTACCAGCCCATACCCTTGATGAGGTTTCTGCCTTTTCATTTCCCTATTTTTAGTATCTCCCTCTGTCAGACCCCATTTGGGAAGTAGGGGCTACTCGCCCACAACTGTGCTGGTTGGCGTCATTCTTCTCTGTTGTCCTGGGGTCCTTAGGGGCCATGGCACTGGAAATTGAGCCATGTACTCCCTTCCTGCACTTGACTATCAGGGTAACCAATGTGAGCAGTCAAATGTTCCTCGGGGAGGGAGTGTGGGAGACACAGGTTCAAAAATCAACAGTCAACCAACACAGACATTAACAAGTCTGGCTTAGTGACAATCTTTAAAAAAAGAGAATTAATTTAATAGCACAGCAAACCGATATACTACTCACAGTAACAGGGTTCAGATACAGAGAACTACAGTACTATGGTTTAAAAATACTTCTAACAGTGCTCACACGCATCACCGTGTCCTAGTTCAATGGTGGCAATTACTGCCCTGCTACAGTGGTTTAACAGTGCAAATGCAGCACCCACCCTACTGCATTGACCTAGTAATGCAGGAAACCTTAGAGTGAGAATCGGCTCTGATGCAATTTCACAATTTGATTAATGCATATAATTGCTAAACGTGGGGACCCATAGGTTGGTTCATTTCAATAGAGCTCCTTTCATTGTGCTGTTCTAGTGCTCAAAAAAGCACCTTTAGTGATTAGCTTATCCGGGCGGACGTGGTTCAGAACTGCATGCTTGTGGTGCACCATCAGTGGTCACATGGATGTCATATCAATCAGAGAGGGCAGGGTTTCGTCAGTGGCTATACCCCTCGAATCACATCGTTAAAAGAACAGCCGAATAAGCCTGGTGCAGCGATGGTCCATCTTTGACAGCGGAAACCTCTTGGCCATCTTGGGATCCCTCTGCTGCGATGGTGACAGCGTCTTTGTCGAGAGCATGGCACCAACAGCAGAGCAGATCCCTAGCATCACAGCAGAGATGCTGGAGGCACGTTTGTACTTGATGCCGGTACACACAATTTGCCACATGAACTACGTCGGCAGGCTGGATGACCCCTCTCAGTTCAGATAGCTACCAGTCACTCGCAACCACAAGACACCATGCACCGGGGTTCTTCTCCTCGTACAGGGCCGCACACTCTCCTTCCCTTCCTGAATAGGCAGGCATCTAGGCACTAGGCAGAAAGATTCTCAGGCAAGTTTTGTGGACTTCAGGTATTCTCCCCTCACCTCTGGGAGACTGGCTGTAATGGAGACAACTGCCCTGGGTCTTTTAAGCTCTTCTAGCACCCTGTCGAGGTCTCTCTTCCTTGGTCAAGAAGAGCATGAAAGTGGAGCAAAGTGGGATATCTTGCATTGCACTTTTATACTCATTTTTCACACAGAGGATGATGATTCACTCTCTAATGTTCTGGAACTGGTTTGGAGTGGTTCCCTTTCAAAACGTCATTTTCTAGATCCAGATACAGCCTTTCTGCATGGTGGTAGCTGTCACAGGAGGTAGGGACGATGTGGCTCCAAGCAGGAGTTTTCTGAAACATGTGCACAATGAAGTGTGAAGACTCCAGGCTGTCAGCAGCCTTTCTGATGTAGCATTCAGGAATAGACAGAAGGGTAAACCGTTCCTAGAATCTACCTTACCATTAACAAGAGAATCTGCTGACTCCATCCCCTCTACCATTCACCAAATGGCAATGCTCAGAACTAATCAGCACCCCATGATAAAAGGGACTCATCACATTTCCAAGAGTAGTCCTTTCTCACTCCTCCTCCACTTCAATGTTTGCCTCCTCTCTTCAGCTCCAGGAATCTACTCAACACATTTTCCTTGTCTGTATCCAATCCCCCTCCTTGTGCCATGTCAAGCTGGTGATTATCCAAAATGTATTGCACTGGTCCCTCCAATCAGACTCTCACCACAAAATGGAGGCATGCTACTATCTACAGAATACATACACACAGTCGCCACACCCACAGGATGTCACCAAAGGGTCTGGGTTTTACACCTAAGTGTAACGTTACATGATCGGAATGGTATGCCTCGGGTCCCATGAAACAGAAAAAAGTTCTGCTCAGTACTATCAAGCCACAAAATGTGGCTATGTTGCCATCACTGCTTCATGTCAATGACATCAGTAGTCCATGTCAGTAAAAAGGGGACACTAGGTGCACCTCTTCAAGTCACAGAACACGTTTTTGGACGTTTGGATCCACATTGACAGCCTTATGCGTCAGCCTAATTCCAGATTAGTGTGTCAGCTTGGCCAATCAAAAAACAGAATACCAGTTTCATGTGTAATCATGTCACTCAGGGCAGTGGTACATGCTGTTTACCATGCAAGGAACATTCCAATCCCAGCACTCCCCATGTCTGCTCTGATCACCAGCTGCCTCGAGTCCTTGCACACACCTGTAAGGCGATTTGCAGATTACAAGAGGCAAGAGCTTCACATATTCATCTGCCTTCTGGTTACACCACATTCTCACAGCACTCCTATCAAAGTGTTAAAAGTGACGCAAAAGTGACGCAAAAGTGTCGCAAGGGGCTTGTAAATCTGCCCCCACGTGGTGTTTCTCTTGTCAGCTGTACAGGCCTTTTTCTCTCTCAATAGTCTCAAGAACTTTGCAACAGTCTTATGCTTCCAATTCTAAAGTGCTTCCTAGCGAGGAACTTTTATAATAACTTTGTAATGTGAAGCACTGTTTGCAGGGCTGTTTGGTGCCTCCTGAAAGCTGTACCACGTTAACAGAGAATAAACTTGATACTGATTTGCTGAAGTAAGGCTTTAAAACACAATTAAAAGAGAATGATCTTTTACTATATGAACTGGGAATATAATGCTTACTGTAATAATAATAACCAACATTTGTAAGGCATAAACAATCACCTGTTATGGTTTCCAGGCGCTGGGGCCGTCGGGAAGATTAAGCAAGCTATTGCCCAGAGTCACATGGTGCTGGGCTAATCTGCCGCTGGCGCCGGGGATCGAACCGTGATCCCTAGATTCCAGCATCAGTCGCCCTGGCCGCAGCGCCACACCTCACCTGTAACATATTATATGTTGTGCACAAACTGTTTTTGTATGGGAAGTGCAAAGGATAGTGTTAATAACGTGGTGTTTCTCTGATTGCATGCAAGATAGTCACCGAGTGCTGGTGAATTTTATTTCTTAAGAAAGGCCTATATTGTCTGTAGTACTAGTATTTCTGCATTACTATGTCTTGACATGTAAATATAGTTAATAAAGCCACACAATGTGCTTTATAATTTGTCTACAGGTGCATGATATGGCACATTAACTATATTTCCCTGTCATATCTTCCAGTTAACCCTACTGATTAATTTGGCCCTGCTTTCCCACATAATTCCAAAGGTCGTGATCCCATTCAATCCCTCTTTTTTAAATGGCATGAAATCTGATAAGAATTGTAAACACTCAGGATTAAGGATAGACAGTAAGTTAATGGTAGAAAGCAGTGCATGAAAGTGCAGTAGAAGGATGCTAATCATCAAATACTTCCTCTAGCACGAGCCCACCTCATGTGTGTGTCCTGCACTGGGCAAACAGGTTCAGCTTAGTGCCACCAGCGAGCAGTGCTTTGGCTCAGCATTTTAATGCCTACTTTGTTGTGTCTTGGAGTAGCACAATGTACAGAAGCCTCAATGGCACATCAGCCCTTCATCTATTGTCCACACAATGCACCCCCCCACACATTTATATGTTGTAACTGGTCCTTTACTGGGACAGTGGTCACTATGTGTATTCGGGTGGCCTGCCATCGCTTCAGAGTGGAGAGCACTAAGCAATCACGGCGGAAATGATTGTGGCAGAAGGCGGGCAGGCCACTATGTGCTCTGCCTGCCCCTACACCTTTATATTAAATGTTATATCTCCAACCTTTTCTTTAATTCTTGAATTGAAAACTCTCCCATGCTACTAATCATCATCATCATTTAAACTTTATTTCGGTTTGTTTATGAACCATAAAAGTACAACAGGAAGAAAAATACATTTAAAACAATAAGCTAATACACAAGTTACATCTCATTTCATATATACAGTCAATAGGTTAACATATGGTTTGTGGAGTAACAATTAAATTACTAAAACAATAATTTATATATACACAGGTTAAAAAGATTAGAACACAATGGAAGCCCAAGTTTTCCTGAGACGAGTTGTCTAACTACAATCAGGATACCTTGTTGCTACCGAATCATTCTCCTTCTGGTTAACCACATGGAAAACAAAAATTTAGCAATAGCTGTAACTATTAGTGCACTAGTGTCAGATTTTAAAATTCTAAAGAACTCTAAATAGTTCCTAACTCCTAGATTCACACATAGCTGTATAATCCATTTCTTTCTGCTAGCGGAATAAGCAGGAACAAGATCACGTGCATTAGGGACTCATTTGGATCCTCGCAACCTGGGCAAGGGCGGGCTGGACCCGTTTTCCATTTATCTGTGTGTGAGTGCAGGGGTAGTGTACCGTATCTGAACTGTAAATACAGTTTCTTTGCTAAGACCGGTTCTATAGTGTCTAGTTCCTTCTCAAAACTATAGACATTCTTGAAATCTAGAAAGCTATCAGTAAGACTCGAGGGCCTGGCTGATCGGAGAGCTTCTTGTAAGTTATGATATTTAATGGTCTCTGCCAGGGTTCGCCTCGAAATGACTTGGCACGCGACCTCCGGATTAGACCAGAGATTCTCCATGCCAATCCTGGACGCCTGCCCCCTTATAAATGATAGCCACTTTATCCTCCCTACACCCGGACATGCCATCACAATCTTCAGTTCTTCTCTGTAGCACTCAAGCTCCGGAACACTCCACAATCTACGCCAGTAAAGAAGCGGGCGTGAGGCAATTGCTTCTGCAATTGGCCTCAGGTTTAAGTCCAGCCTCAGTGGAATTAGTGGGGTATTTTTTGGTAAAGAGAGCAACTGTCTTATGAAGTTGTTCTCCGTTATGCTAATCTCACTCGCTGGTCGGTGCCCCCAGAGTTCCGCCCCATAAAGAGTGGAAGATCTGGCTTGAACCTTGTATATTTCCAGCGGTGCGCTCACTATTTTATGCACACAGGATTTCTGCACTTTAAGAATCCCCCCCGCGGACTGAGAAAGCCCTAGATTAGCCTTAGACATTTGGGTATCCCAACCCATTTTATCATTTAATGTCAGACCTAGGTAAGTGAAGTTGTTTACCCTTTCCAGGGCTCGTCCATCCATTTTCGGGCGAGGGCAATTAATTGTGCTGGCATTAAACACCATGTACTTTGTTTTGTCTATATTAATCACCAAATTCCTTTTCTTACAGAATTCGGTGAATTGGTCCAACACCCGCTGCATCCCCATTGATGTTTTTGAAAGCAGCAGGGTGTCGTCCGCAAACATAAGTGCAGGAAATTTACCGCCAGCTAAGTTAGGTGCATCAATATTGTTTGCATTGGTCAGGTCATCCACAAGGCCATTTAGGAAAAGGGAAAATAGGGTAGGGGCAAGTACGCATCCCTGCCTAACTCCCTTCTCAATTGGGAAAGCTCGTGTCAGCTGGCCTAATTTGCCATATCGTACCTTCGCAAAGGTTCCTTCGTGGAGTCTTTTAAATTGGTGACACAAATAGGGGGGAATCCCCATTGCAGTTAATATGCTCCACAGTTGGTTCCTGTCCACCATATCAAACGCGGATTTGAGGTCCACAAATGTAAGGTAGAGGCTGCCCCCTTCCAAGACCACATGCTTCCAGTAAAGTACCTGGAGCCGTAGTAATTGGTCGATAGTTGATGTTTTAGCTCTGAACCCCGCTTGCAGGTGGGAGAGGATCTTATTCTCAATAATCCAATCTTGCAAGCGTTGTAAAAGCAGTCTGGCATAGATTTATTGAGTAACGTCGATAAGGCTAATTGGCCTGTAGTTTGACGGGGCCAGCGGAGAGCCCTTTTTATAGATCGGGATGATTTCGGCCCCCAGCCAGGTACCTGGAAATTGTTGGCCGTCCAGAATAGCGTTAAATAGGACGGTCAAGTAGGGAACCCAAATCTTCGGCTCATCTCTAAAGAGATCACCAGGGATCTTGTCCAGCCCTGGGGCCTTATTGCGTTTTAATGCTTGTACCGCTAGAGTGACTTCCAGCAGGGTAAAGGAGGGAGGGTGGCAACCGAGGACCAAACTCAGACGATCTTGTTAAGGCTTTATTTTGGGAAGCAGGACTAGAATAGAGATCACTAAAATAGGTGCACCAGGCTTCCTCAGCAATGTTGGGATCGATCTTTGCCTTGCCCTCTGGCTTCCCAGTGTGAACCAAATTCCAGAAGGTTCGGGCATCTTTCGCAGTTAATGCCTGTTTGATAGCATACCATCTCTCTGTTTCCCATTCGGATTTTGCATTGGAGAGGAGATTCTTATAGGCATTCCTTGCAATCATAATGGAGGTTCTATTGCCTAGTTTGAGAGCGGAAACCAGAGTGGTTTTCGCCCTCCTACAAGACTGATTATACCAAGGGTTAGTGTCCCGTATCTGACGTTGGGACTGGTTTGATGGTTTATAAAAGCTACCCGCCAGGGCCGTTATTAATTCTTTGTGAATAACTAAGGTTTTAGCGCCTTTATCATAATTTAGGACACTCTCGTGCAGTGCTATCAACCGCTCAAACTGGGGAGTGACACTTTTATACAAAGAGGCCAGATTATCTGGCGAAGACTTAATAGAGGCCCATCGGATTCTTTTACCACCCTGTATGATCCTGATGCTACTAGAGACCATATCATCCTCTTGATACGCCCCTTCCGAAAGTGGCAAATCCAAAACTGCTACCAAGGGGTTGTGGTCACTTTCCGAACGGTCATGTACATGGAATTGTCGGACCAATGGCCATAGGGACAAGCTAGCCATGAGATAGTCTATTATTGATGAGTGGCCCATTCCATTATAGGTACTCCTTCCTGGGCTATCCCCCGGGAAGCGACCATTACAGGCTCTGAGCGAGAATGTATACATCAATGAGGTGAGCTGCATGACAATAGGTGTCCAAGATTTAGTTTGATAGACGTTGGGGGGTGGGATCCGGCAAGCGTCATCCTCATCTGATGTTATCTGAAAACCCCCCCCCAAGTGGCTCATAATGGCAGTTAAAGTCTCCCCCCATTAACACCTTGGTCTCGCTTGAGAAGCTGTTCAATAAAACTGTTAAGGACTCTAGAGTCTGTGAAACCCCTCCCCCCCGAACAGGGCGTAGGTAGATGTTGATAATTGCTACTTTGGGAGTGTTTGGGCGAGTTAAGAGAATGCATAATATATCACGGTTGTTGGTGTTAATCCTTTTAACCGTAAACCCAAGGTGGACACCCACCCATATGGTCAAACCACCAAATGGTCTACCTCTAGGTCCCTTACTTGCAAGCTCAGCATAAGTAGCAAAACCCATTCTGTGATGGATAGTCATTGCCCATGTTTCTTGAAATATACAGATGCCATGGTTATCCACAAAATCACACCAATCGGTGCTATCTAGTTTTGCAGGCAAGCCCGCCACATTCCATGATAAGAGTGCTAAATTTCTGTTTTTGCGAGTCAATTGGTCAATTGACTGGTTGGAGGTTGTAGCAGCTTCTACGGTTGGGTCACCCACTTCAGGGCTCGTCTGTCCCTCGGAGGTATCATGGCTAGATGTGGGGCAGTTGGCCTTGTGTGTGCTAAAAGGGGGAGTGCCGAGTTGGGAGGGTGTGGGTGGGAACCTAGTCCCACTCAGAGTATCCTCCCTAGCTAGCTCCCCTCCACCCACACTTGGGCCAGATATAGGAGGGATAGCAAGAGCGGGAAGTCAGTCGCAACCATCGAAGCAAGAAAGGACACCATATCTGTTGGAAGTTTCCAGTGGGGTAAAAGGGATCAGATGCTCCATGTTCCTGCTCCCATGCAGGTAGTCTGGCCCCCCAGGAGGCATACTACGGCCACTAGCAGGGACTGTGTTCCACCCCAAGGTATTCCTGGTAGGCAGAGGCCTAGAGAAGTGGTTCATATAGCTATTGTGGGAGGACATATGTACATTCCTAGTACAGTGGGGGTCAGCTAACCCCCCAGGGAAAAGGGCAGGAGTCGCATACGATCTTGGATAAAAATAGGTTAGATCGTATGGGGCTATAGCAGTATTCAGGTTCCCAGAGGACCCTGTTAGTATACATCTAACTGCCTCTGGGTTCCTGAAATTAATAACAACAATATCTCCCTCTATGTTTTTTTACCTGCTGCCCAACCAGGGCAGTCGCTGACATGGACTATCTCCCCATCAATATAATATGGGAGTGGTCTGTTTTGTCCTAGCCAATGGAGAATCTTATTTTTGAGTTGGGGATGGCCCTCTTTTTTGCCTGCTTCTAAGGGGGGGACACCTGTGAGTACAATTACAAAAGGTAGGGCCTCGGGGGTAGTTCAACATTATGACCCTGTGATTTGTCATTGGTGGGCAAACTCAACCTCCCCCTTCCCAGTTGCTGGCTCTTAGTACTGGGATTAATACCACCCTTCTGGGAATCTCTTGCAGCCTGGGCTATAGATTTTACCGCTGTTACCACAGGAGCCTGAGCCTTTTTGGGAACCAAATTTTTCTGCTGGATGTTGCTAGGGGGCTTGCTGGTTACAGTATTAGCCTTAGCGGCGCTCTTGGGAGGATCTACAGATCTCAATATATTACTATCAGGGGGTTTAGTGGCTCCGTTATTACCACTATTAGAGCCATTTGGAACAGCCAGAATAGGAGCAGATGCGATTGGAATCTGGGGTAGAGTTGTCGACAAGATAGTAGACCTTAGGGTGGACGTAGGAAGGCTTGTCCTATCTTTGTCAGCAAACAATGCCTCCAGATTACCTAGTCGGTGCTCCACCCTCTTTAAAATATCCAGTATGGGGATCATAAAAGACCTAAGCAGCTGCTCAATAGTGTTCCGCTCAATATCAGTAGAGGGAGAAATTTCTTGGCATGGAGCGGTAACAACCCCGATTCCCCTCCCTTCGTTGTTGTCAGGGGGTGTGACATTTGGGTCCAGGGTTGGTACTACTATAGACACTATGTCAGATGGTGCTAGGGCCTTAATTACGGCTGCGCCAGTAATCTTGATTTTTAATGACTTGCCAAACTCAGAGTGGCTGAGCTTTCCCCTTTGGGGAGCACCTAACCCCCTCCTCTTTTTAGTTGGAGGTGGTCCGTGAGCCTTGGATGTATTGGCTAGCCTGCCCAGCCTTTTAGGCAACTCCCTAGGAGGAAGACAAGATGCATTATCTATATTTGGACCTGAACTGGGAACACATGAAGGCAAAACATTGGATGGAGAAACAATAGATAGAGGGCCGGTGGGCGGTGGAGTGCTTCTAAGAAGTAAGGGGAATTTGTCCAGAGACAACGGATCTTCATTAAGGGTATCAGTGGTAGTGTCCAACAGGATGGGTGTAGATACCAGATCTATCAATGGTCTATTTTTCAAGGACTCAATAGAGCGGCGACGTTCAATCCTACGCTCAGAAAGTGAGTCATCCTTGTCCAAGTCCACGGAGGCCCTAGTAAAGTAATTGTCTAGTGTTCTTTTGCTGGTCCCCACAGAACTAGAATTGTCACAGTTTGATGCCATAGTGTAGAGATCCTACCTTCAAGCCTCAGTAGTAAGTGTTAAGGGGGTGGCCCGTCCCGTCCTCGGGCGTCCCCGGACGGCCACAGACGGCCCGCCCTTTGCCCGGGCTTCGCTCCGCGCTTTGCTCCGCGCGCGTCCCGCTGGCGCGTCTGTAACTCACTCTAAATAGCGGGAGGGGGCGGGAAGAGGACCAGCTGCGGCGAGTTTGGTGAAGCAGCGCCCGCTGGTCCTCGCAGTCCCTTAGTCTGGAAAGAAGTCCCTCGGCGGTCTCCTCGTGTGTCAGGAAGTCCGGCAATTGACTGCCTCGAGCGACTCCCGCGGAGCGGGGGCCGCGAGGCGTGGGTTCAGAAGCTGCAAGAGGGGCAGAAAATCCAAATAGTGGTGCGCGGTTTTCAGCGTGTGTAAGATTTACACAGAGCGCTTCCAGCCCTTCGCTCTTCAAGCCAAGACGGGAGGGGGCGGGAAGAGGACCAGCTGCGGCGAGTTTGGTGAAGCAGCGCCCGCTGGTCCTCGCAGTCCCTTAGTCTGGAAAGAAGTCCCTCGGCGGTCTCCTCGTGTGTCAGGAAGTCCGGCAATTGACTGCCTTGAGCGGCTCCCGCGGAGCGGGGGCCGCGAGGCGTGGGTTCAGAAGCTGCAAGAGGGGCAGAAAATCCAAATAGTGGTGCGCGGTTTTCAGCGTGTGTAAGATTTACACAGAGCGCTTCCAGCCCTTCGCTCTTCAAGGCAAGACGGGAGGGGGCGGGAAGAGGACCAGCTGCGGCGAGTTTGGTGAAGCAGCGCCCGCTGGTCCTCGCAGTCCCTTAGTCTGGAAAGAAGTCCCTCGGCGGTCTCCTTGTGTGTCAGGAAGTCCGGCAATTGACTGCCTCGAGCGGCTCCCGCGGAGCGGGGGCCGCGAGGCGTGGGTTCAGAAGCTGCAAGAGGGGCAGAAAATCCAAATAGTGGTGCGCGGTTTTCAGCGTGTGTAAGACTTACACAGAGCGCTTCCCGCCCTTCGCTCTTCAAGGCAAGACGGGAGGGGACGGGAAGAGGACCAGCTGCGGCGAGTTTGGTGAAGCAGCGCCCGCTGGTCCTCGCAGTCCCTTAGTCTGGAAAGAAGTCCCTCGGCGGTCTCCTCGTGTGTCAGGAAGTCCGGCAATTGACTGCCTCGAGCGGCTCCCGCGGAGCGGGGGCCGCGAGGCGTGGGTTCAGAAGCTGCAAGAGGGGCAGAAAATCCAAATAGTGGTGCGCGGTTTTCAGCATGTGTAAGATTTACACAGAGCGCTTCCAGCCCTTCGCTCTTCAAGGCAAGACGGGAGGGGGCGGGAAGAGGACCAGCTGCGGCGAGTTTGGTGAAGCAGCGCCCGCTGGTCCTCGCAGTCCCTTAGTCTGGAAAGAAGTCCCTCGGCGGTCTCCTCGTGTGTCAGGAAGTCCGGCAATTGACTGCCTCGAGCGGCACCCGCGGAGCGGGGGCCGCGAGGCGTGGGTTCAGAAGCTGCAAGAGGGGCAGAAAATCCAAATAGTGGTGCGCGGTTTTCAGCGTGTGTAAGATTTACACAGAGCGCTTCCAGCCCTTCGCTCTTCAAGGCAAGACGGGTGGGGGCGGGAAGAGGACCAGCTGCGGCGAGTTTGGTGAAGCAGCGCCCGCTGGTCCTCGCAGTCCCTTAGTCTGGAAAGAAGTCCCTCGGCGGTCTCCTCGTGTGTCAGGAAGTCCGGCAATTGACTGCCTCGAGCGGCTCCCGCGGAGCGGGGGCCGCGAGGCGTGGGTTTAGAAGCTGCAAGAGGGGCAGAAAATCCAAATAGTGGTGCGCGGTTTTCAGCGTGTGTAAGATTTACACAGAGCGCTTCCAGCCCATCGCTCTTCAAGGCAAGACGGGAGGGGGCGGGAAGAGGACCAGCTGCGGCGAGTTTGGTGAAGCAGCGCCCGCTGGTCCTCGCAGTCCCTTAGTCTGGAAAGAAGTCCCTCGGCGGTCTCCTCGTGTGTCAGGAAGTCCGGCAATTGACTGCCTCGAGCGGCTCCCGCGGAGCGGGGGCCGCGAGGCGTGGGTTCAGAAGCTGCAAGAGGGGCAGAAAATCCAAATAGTGGTGCGCGGTTTTCAGCGTGTGTAAGATTTACACAGAGCGCTTCCAGCCCTTCGCTCTTCAAGGCAAGACGGGAGGGGGCGGGAAGAGGACCAGCTGCGGCGAGTTTGGTGAAGCAGCGCCCGCTGGTCCTCGCAGTCCCTTAGTCTGGAAAGAAGTCCCTCGGCGGTCTCCTCGTGTGTCAGGAAGTCCGGCAATTGACTGCCTCGAGCGGCACCCGCGGAGCGGGGGCCGCGAGGCGTGGGTTCAGAAGCTGCAAGAGGGGCAGAAAATCCAAATAGTGGTGCGCGGTTTTCAGCGTGTGTAAGATTTACACAGAGCGCTTCCAGCCCATCGCTCTTCAAGGCAAGACGGGAGGGGGCGGGAAGAGGACCAGCTGCGGCGAGTTTGGTGAAGCAGCGCCCGCTGGTCCTCGCAGTCCCTTAGTCTGGAAAGAAGTCCCTCGGCGGTCTCCTCGTGTGTCAGGAAGTCCGGCAATTGACTGCCTCGAGCGGCTCCCGCGGAGCGGGGGCCGCGAGGCGTGGGTTCAGAAGCTGCAAGAGGGGCAGAAAATCCAAATAGTGGCGCGCGGTTTTCAGTGTGTGTAAGATTTACACAGAGCGCTTCCCGCCCTTCGCTCTTCAAGGCAAGACGCGAGGGGGAGGGAAGAGGACCAGCTGCGGCGAGTTTGGTGAAGCAGCGCCCGCTGGTCCTCGCAGTCCCTTAGTCTGGAAAGAAGTCCCTCGGCGGTCTCCTCGTGTGTCAGGAAGTCCGGCAATTGACTGCCTCGAGCAGCACCCGCGGAGCGGGGGCCGCGAGGCGTGGGTTCAGAAGCTGCAAGAGGGGCAGAAAATCCAAATAGTGGTGCGCGGTTTTCAGCGTGTGTAAGATTTACACAGAGCGCTTCCAGCCCTTCGCTCTTCAAGGCAAGACGGGAGGGGGCGGGAAGAGGACCAGCTGCGGTGAGTTTGGTGAAGCAGCGCCCGCTGGTCCTCGCAGTCCCTTAGTCTGGAAAGAAGTCCCTTGGCGGTCTCCTCGTGTGTCAGGAAGTCCGGCAATTAACTGCCTCGAGCGGCACCCGCGGAGCGGGGGCCGCGAGGCGTGGGTTCAGAAGCTGCCAGAGGGGCAGAAAATCCAAATAGTGGTGCGCGGTTTTCAGCGTGTGTAAGATTTACACAGAGCGCTTCCAGCCCTTCGCTCTTCAAGGCAAGACGGGAGGGGGCGGGAAGAGGACCAGCTGCGGCGAGTTTGGTGAAGCAGCGCCCGCTGGTCCTCGCAGTCCCTTAGTCTGGAAAGAAGTCCCTCGGCGGTCTCCTCGTGTGTCAGGAAGTCCGGCAATTGACTGCCTCGAGCGGCTCCCGCGGAGCGGGGGCCGCGAGGCGTGGGTTCAGAAGCTGCAAGAGGGGCAGAAAATCCAAATAGTGGTGCGCGGTTTTCAGCGTGTGTAAGATTTACACACGCTATTGCTACTAATATTATTAGTGGTGTAATAGTGACTACATCAAACAAGGTTACATAAGTGGCCTCACTATGCAAGATCCCCACCAGTGATCACCCCATGGCATCAGACAGGTTTACCAGCAATAATGTAAACAAGCATTTACAATTCAACGGTCTCGCCTTTGCAAAAGTTAGAGCTATTGGAATTGTAAATGACAACATTTTTATTTATGTGTTGGTTTTGAAAACAGATAAATAAATGGCATTGTCATTTACAATGCTAATAGCTCAATCTCTCGCAAATGCGAGACCTATTGCATTTGCACACACACACACACACAGCCACACACACACACACACAGCCACACACACACACAGCCACACACACACACAGAGCCACACACACACACACAGAGGCACACACACACACACACACAGAGCCACACACAGAGCCACACACACACAGAGCTACACACACACAGAGCCACACACAGAAACCACAACACACTGCTTTTAGGACCTAATTCAGGCCGCACAATACATTGTAGTATAGATAAGACTAAGAAATTAGCCAATATATGTTTACAATAGTTTTGAATCTAGTTACGACGTTTGCTCACTGCCCAGTGATTCTGTGCAAATTAGTTAATATCCCCACGCCATAGGCAATATGGCAGTAGGCAATCTCCTTAACGCAGCAGGATGTAGCGAAATGAGCAGAGCTGCTGAGCAAGAAGCTGTTAGAGTCACGGCGTTCGCTCACCGCCGGGTGATACTGCACTGGAGATTCTGCGGAGGAGATGCATTTTGCCTGCAGAGGAACACAGGCCTTGTCTGCATTTCCATTGCTACTTCTCCTGCCTCAAGTTATGAGCTTCTCAGAACACTCAGGCTTTAACAGTAGAATATTACAATCAACTTGATTCATTTTCGTGAGGTGTCTTACTGTTTAATTAGTTGCGTTGGAGCATTTTTGTTTGTTTAACTTATAATTCCAGTTTTTAATATTTTAAAATGTACGGTTGTCAATAGGAAATTCTCAAATCTAACAATCACGGACCTGTGCTCTGACCGTCTCTCTTGTACCACATTAGAAAGCTGCGTGGGAGTGAGGTGAGTGATGGCTTGTGGCTTTGTGACGTTGTAACAAAAAGTGGTAGAAAGATTGGGAAGGGCAGTAAGAAAAGAAATAGCAAGAGTGGTAGGGCAGAGTAAGAAAAAGTAATAGAGTGGGAAGGAGAGAGCAACAGAGTAAGACAGTAAGAGGCGGGTGCATGCACCCGGTGCACGGCGGCTGGGATATATCCTGCGGAGGTGGGTCTGGGGTCGGCTGATCTCGTGGGGCTCTAGAGGGCACGCCCCAGGGAGGCTGTCTGCCCTGATGGCTGGTGTTGGTGAACAGCGGGACAGAGATGGCGCGGCCTGAAGGGGCCGGAGGCACACACGCTCTACACTATAGGAGCGAGTTGGTGGCGCGTGCTGCCATGGAGAACCTGCCGCAGAAGCTTTACGAGAGCAGCGGCGGTGTAGCTTCCCTTTGTTTGCGGGGCCTCGGATGGGCACCGGAGCTATACTTGACGGAACTGGGGAGCGGAGAGCACATAAGAGCACTGGTGGGCAGTAGGAGCTACGAAGAGACGTGGGGAGTGCGGGCGCTGTAAGGGAGTAGGGCTGCGGGGCACGCCGAGCTGCTCGGTCTGGGAGAATGACTCCACACCCACACAGAGCCCTGCAAAATAAAGCTTGCATCACTGCGGGCTGGTCCGGACTGCCCCACGTGGGGAGACCCTGGGTGCCTAATACGTGGGACGCAATCCCAGTCTCGGAGCCTTTCGACCCATATTTATGAGGGTGGCAAACTGTTCTCATTACCAGCCTACCAGGCCTTCCTGACGTCACAGGACAAAGCTAACAAAACGTCCGCCATGTTGAGGTCAGTCAAACCGACGCTGGAGACAAATCATCAAAAATGGTGGTCTCTCATTTTCTGGATGCAAGATTAAAGACGCGCAAGGTCCTGTTGCTCACACGCGTATGCTTAATCAGGGCGGAGAGACAAGTCATCGTGGACGTAACTGGGAGTTGTAGTTCACACTGCCATCTTTTTGTAGGCGACCGTTCTCGGGAAACTAACATTGCTCTCTAAGGGACTGAATGAGGTCTGTACTTTACTGACACTGGGGCTTGAAGAGCCTGGGGAAACCTACGACGTTCACAACAAGTGGAGGAGTAAGTAGTTGAGACCTGTGCAGGGCCGACGCCAGGGCTATCATACCGGCCTTGCACTGAGGTCTCTTCGATATGTCTCTGGTAGCCTATGCCAGAAGCGAGGATAGTAACTCGGAACCCGAACCGCCCAGGACAGAGAAGCAGCGGGGTGGTGGACTGTTCTTGAGTCTGCCACCTCCCCGTAACATCGTGCCCCCTCGCTTCACTTTGGTGGACGCCGCAGAGGCAGACCTTCCTTACACTCATCGGACTGCACCCCCGATGAATGCACTCCCTACAAAATCCAGGTTAGGGCTTCCCCCTCCCAAGAGAAGCGGTCTGAACCTGCCCGCCCCCACCGGCGATACTTCTACCCACCCCGGTGCCAAGAAGAGGGCGGAGCCTGTGAGGATCAGCACCCCCCCAGCTGCATGGACATGATGTGAGTAACGCTAATATGGGGGAGATAGCTGCGCCCTTTGAATGATTAACCGGTATGTGGTGGGGTGTTGTGCGAGTAATAAGCTGTATCACCATTATACTGCGACCAAAATTGTATGCCAAGGCGTAAACATTACAAGGATACTGAGGTGTGAATTGTTTGTGATACATTTAGGGCACAAATCTAAACAAGCGCTCGCCGTGCTTTTTGTCTGTAAGCCCCGTCCATTTGTGATTGGGGGGCGTGTTTTTCTTTCTCCCCTCTTCTCCATTGGCTGGAATGTAAACAACGGGCGTGTTTTAGACTTGTTTACATTCTAGCCAGTAGAAAGAGGAGAGAAAGAAATGAAAAAAAACGCCCCCAATCCGAAAAGGACGGGGCTTACAGCGAGAGAATGACGACACTGAGACCTCTTTTCCAATGACTGTCCGCCTTTTAGGAGGCCAGCCAAGGGAGAAGAGGGGCGGGGTTTACCCTCGCTACTCAGTGTCATTAAGTCTCGCTGACGAGATTGCGTATGTGCGCAGCCTATGCCAGTCTCGACCAAAAAAAACTGTATGTAAATGAAATGCATCTATCTGCATGTGTAGCACATAATAGCCATAGCTTCAATGCTGCTGCCACCAAGATACTAATAACAGTAATAAGTCTACCCAACGCTGCATGATTTATCAACCAAATATGAACTTTAAATATAATTTTGGCACTTAAACCCTTTTTCTCAGCATGAGCTTTTGTGTTCTGAAAATCGACACATTTTCATCACAGGAGAGCAGGGGAGTTTCTACCATTAGGCAAGACTAGGCGGCCGCCTAGAGTGGCAAAAGGGGGAATTGTTTTTTTCATTTGAAATGAAGCAGCGAAAAAATTAGCAGAAAAAGGGAGGGGGTGGCATTTTTCAATTCTCCCCTAGGGCGGCAAAACATCTAGAAACGGCCCTGCAGGAGAGCTACTTTCAGGTATCTGGAGAGCTACCAGTAGCCTGCTGTGAAATATTATTTGTACCTGAAGTGCTTCAAAATCAAGGTGCTGAGAGTGAGACGCCCCAGCTATGTGAGGCCCTGGCTGTGTGTTTAGCACCGGTTTGTGCAGAACGTAATTGTCCTACACACCACTTGTTGTGTCAATAAAACGTTTACTTAGTTCTTGAACATGGTCTATTAAGCCTATCCATCTGCTTGGTAAAGGTAGTGCAAGGTCACTGCATCGGGATGTGATTGGACTGCCCACAAGCAGAAAGTGACCTTGTGAGTACTGTCACATTTACACCTCCATTAAAAAGCATGCTTGCACATTGCCAACGATAGGTCGCACCCCATAGGCATGCGTTTGTGAAAGTAAATCTGCTTTGGCCACTAAGGCCTTTCTTTGTCTGTTGTGTATCAGTTCCAGATCACTGACCTCTGAAGTGTAGGTCACTGAATCAACCCCTGTGGCCAAAATGCGGTTCACGGGGCGCCGCTCTGTAGTGGTTGCTAATTGTCTTTTGGGCAGCAAAAGCGAGACATTTACATTCTCAGATGGAAGGGTTTGGAGGTGGTGAAGGGGCCGGCTACACTTTGTTGCTCCTTTCCCTTCTGTACTTTTCTCATTGTAAATTTCCCTGGGTGGTTTCCTAGACTGAGCTGCCCACTTTCCGTGTCTGCTTTGTCGGGCCAGCCTCAACTTTGTGGCAAATCCTAGCTTGCCGGATCCTGGCAGCTTAGCACCAACCAAGCCCTTCCTTGGTTTCCTCTGCACATCTTGCTGCTCTGTACTTAGTTGTCTTGTGGCTTCAATTATGCTCCTAAGTGTCCCCTTCTCAATTTGGCTTTCCTACGCTATTTGTGACCCCTCCAAAATCTCATTCCCCATACTACACTCCCACCAAAATAAATGCATCTCTGAACTCTACGCAGGTTTCATCAAGTCAACAGAAGGGGACACAACTGTCATCACACTAATTATTGGCTGTCTCAGAGTAAGGTGGCCCATTAAAGTGCAGATGTGCTTGAAGCACCTTGTGGGTATAATTTCATTGGAAGCCATGCACTGTGGTGAAGGGGCAGCCACCCGGGGTACACATCCACTGTCACCCTCACCATCATCCCTCAGGCCAGGGAGCAAGGAATTTCACCTAGTCAGCCAGGGGACACTTGCAGTTAGTGCTTGGTAACCGCCTTCACTGCTGATCACTTGCAGCAGACAAAGATCTGAATGTTTCATGAAGTGTTACAGGCTAGGGGACCACCTGCCTGAACGAACGCAACTCACTAAGGGACACAATTTGCCAATTGCAGTGATTATGAGATTTGTAATGCATTTTAATACTCAGCAAATAAATGGATATGCTGTAAGAAAATGTTGATCTGTTCTTGGTGCACTGGCAAGATATTTTAGGAGCTCTGCTTTAAACCTGCAAGTGTCATCCGCTTCCTCTTTTACTGCCTGGTCTTTTGAGTCATACAGGTTTCTTTAGTGCTGTAGTGTGCAGTAAAACTGTGGTCGAAGTGCATTAGAAAAAGTATGGGAACTGTGATGCTGCGTGCAGTGGGGGTGGAGTAAGTGAGCACCAGTGCTTAGTTTGAGACAGTGTTTTCCAGGGCTCGGCACTGTGCACTTAATTGTCAACACCGCGCTTGTGACAGTCATAAGGTGGCGCTGTCTGGAGATGACCACAACAATAGGTAATTATTAATTCAATATACATTAAAAATTACTTTCCTGCTGCCCAATCCATTCTTACAGCTTTGTGGGGCTGAAATAGTCTGAATTGTCACACTTGTAGGAGTGTGGGAGTGTGGTGGTTCGTAGTTGTTTTTGTTACCATCATTGGCAGTGGAGGAGGGGCAATGGGTCGAGCAAGCTGCAGTGGCCCCGAGATGAGAACCCAGCACTTATTTTTTTAACCCATTTAGCACTGGTGAGCATAGGGGCGGGGTCAAAAGGTGTGGTTAAAAAATGCAAATATTATGTAATGTTTTTCGGTCTTTCGCCTTCATTTAACTACATATATAATAACGCACAGCTTCAATGAATGTTAAAAGCAAGTTACATTAATCTGTGGGACATGCTCTACCAGATATTATGAGACCTCTATTAGTTAATGCACTGCCACCAGAAAGGCACATAATGGAATCCTGATTAGTGCAGTGGAGAATAGTTTCTTGTGTATGTTTTGTGCTACAAGGGCCGTCTGTTCTGTGACAGAAAGCACTGTGAATATGTAGTCATTTTAAATTTGGATTACTCGCAATATAAGATAGACTGCTACAAAGCCACAAAAGGGTTTAAGATAAAAAAGTGCTTTCAATATATAGATTTTAGTAATACCCAGACTGTGCATAGTGCAAAGTTTTTTTTACTGTCTTTTAAATGCACACACTTCACATCTTAGCTTGACACTCCCTTAAAAATGGTTCTTAAAAATAATACACATGTGTGGTCATCAGGAAGTGATTCCATGAGTTGAAGCTAATACCGGCCTCCGAGCACCCTTTAGATTTGCGGATTGACCAGTTGCTACTTTTGCATTTCTTTCTGGCCAAAGAGGAACCCTAGCAAGATGGGATGTTTGGCTGTCTGCACCTCCCTTGATTTCACAATACAGGGGACTCCAAGCCTTACAAAAATAACCGTCCCGAGACGGTCGTCTTTTCACACAAAGTAGGGGAACTGTTTTAAAAAATTAGAAAAGTATGGGCAACTCATGGAATCACTTCCTGATGACCACACATGTGTATTATTTTTAAGAACCATTTTTAAGGGAGTGTCAAGCAACACCAGTGGGTCCCAATCTGAGATCCTTTGCACCATCACACACCTCCCTTCTGTATTCACAAGAGTTCTATGCTCCACAACCGGGACACCTGGGGATAATCACACCAGAACCACTCTTGCAAATGAGGAGTATGTTGTGCTGTATATCTACCCCCTCCAATGTGTTGCTACCCTATGGAGCGCTGGTGCTGTGAGGTGTTTGTCTTGTAAGTTAGCAATGTGTGTATGTCTGCGTCAAAGGTATGCACAAATTTTATGGCGTTTAAGGGGTGTAGCCATATCAGGTAGATTCCAAGACAATACATTGCACCTAGAGGTCTTTAGTCTCCTATACAAATCTTAACTAAAAGTGACCCTGGATTACCCAATTATCCTCCTCCCCAACCACTATCACAACTGCTGCCCACCCTCCAGCCGCTATGATTTTAGATCTCTTGCAAATTTCTGATACAACAATGACAAATGCAACTCCTCTTCCCAGGCGAAGAATAGAACATCATCTTTGCCATAACATAGCCAAAACCAAAGAAAAATAGTAGTTTGAACTGTATGGATAACTATGCCCCATCCGTGGCTGATAGCGCAGTCTTGGGAGCCCAGGATTCTGGAGAGCGGGTCCACTCTCTTCCCAGTACGTGTGCTGGTGGGGGTCTCTCGCTGCTTTCAACGGCAGGTGCTCTGAACATGCTGCCCTGTAAGGGCCGAGTGTTGGGACCCATACCGAAAACGATGGAATGACATACCATGTTAAGTTGGGGCCTCTCACTTGCTCCATTTCAGAGTCTTCAGAGTCCAGGGCTCCTGGGTCATCATCCGTCTCACGAATTGAAGCCAGCATCTCATTTCAATATTTGCTGTGCTACATACAGGCTCTTTGGCTCCCTGCTCATCAGTGGGAAACCATCCATGAAACTTTTATAACCTTAACTGGAACCGCCATGACTGAGGCTCCTGCAAATGAGTAGAGTCGTCCACAAGGCTGACTGACAACTCTAACTTTGGTGGATAGAGGACCCTCTGCATTGCTGGAGAAAAATACTTCAACATATGGGTGGACTGAACTCCGCGCACCAAACTCTAAATCCGCTTCTCTGACGGAGAACATTCATGTCTTCAGGATTGACAAGGATTGTGGTTAAACACATTTTCAGTACTTTTCATGGTGAATTCATTTGCTGTACAAAAAGTGTGCAATTAGAAATGCTTAGTCCTGGTCTTCCCAACTCAATGGCTCCTTTGTACAGCCTTTGATCCCCGTGCAGTCATCTGAAACCATCTGACAGCTTTTCACAGAAACACCAAGTTCACATCTATAGCACTTTTCACTCTCCACGATCAGCTGACTCTGGGTAAAGCCTCCCCATTCTTTGACAGAGTGACCCGCTACGACAAGGTTTCCAAGCTGCTCCAAGGATGAGAGGTTCTTACACTTACACTGCACTAAACCTGACCCCAAATCTGTGTTTTGCTGGAATCATCCAGGGCAGCTCTAGCACATTTTAGTAACATTTTGACATTGCCATTAATATGTTGCTTCTTTAAGTCAAATTCAAGCCTGAATGGGCATTGCCTCTGGGAAAGTGGTACTAGAGAGGTGGACCTCAGCAGAGAGCATTGGGCATGACCCAACCAATCTGCGAGCCTACCGGGGAATGCTACCTCTGCAAAGGTCCTAGCTGGGAGCATTTGGACCTGAATGACTTCGGGGATACTTTGGCTGTTTAATAGATCCTACCTAGTGCAAAGTTTAAGCCAGAGGCTGTAAAAGATGACATTTAGTGCTGCCCCGTAATCTACCCATACGTTAGAGTAATTAATTATACAACACGTTGGGTTTATTTAAGAGCTGGGGCGGAGGGTGGGGGGTGCCTGCAATTCCTGCGTGCCCAACAACAGCCGCAGGTAGGAGCAGGGGAAGGAGGAGGCCGCCGCCCCGAAAACTCGTGCTGCCCGGGGCAGACCACCCCCTTGATACACCACTGTATCAAAGAGGTTGAAGTCACATAGGCCCACATGCATCAATATCGGCTTTTGCGAGTTCTAAATTGCGAAAAATAACGATTCGCAATTTAGAATTCGCAAAAGCCTATGCATGAATTTTTTCTTATTTTTTTTGCAATTCGGTAAAAATCGCTATTTTTACCGAAATGCATAAAAAATGCGAATTTTAAATTGCGAATTCACAATTCCCATTCATTCCTATGGGCCAAAATGCCCATAGGAATGAATGGGAATTGCGAATTCGCAATGTGCAATTGCAATTCATCAATGCATTTCAAGGGTGGAGAGGGGGGTCAAAATGACCCCCCCCTGGACCCATGAAATGTACTTTTCAGCATAAGTTACATACACACATGTCCTAAGGACATGTGTGTCTGTAACTTTACAGTTTAAAAAATGCATTTTTGTGCATTTTTAATCAATTTCGCAAATTACCACGAAGTTGAACTTCGTGGTAATTTGCACTTCCAATTTTAAAAATCGCATATTTTTCTGTAATGATGCATAGCATTTAAGAAATCGCACAATTGCGATTTCTTAAATGCTAACGCAATTTTAGAAATCGTAAAAAAGATGCGACTTCTAAAATGGCATGATGCATCCCAACCAGCACTTTTGCATTCGCAAACGGCCGATTTTAAGGAATCGCACCGTTTGCGACTACAAAAATGCTTGATGCATGTGGGCCATAATTTCTGGGGAGGGACACACACAGGCGTGTGGAGAGGTAAGACAGTGGTCTGGGTTTGCCTCCAAGAGCCAAAGCAGGAGCCGAGCAATCAAAAGATATAAATTAGGCAACAAATGTAATGACAACAATATGATAAAGACTTGAAAAATGAAAAAAAAACATATATTTTTCAACATTTCCTATTGTGTCAATTCAGTACATACAATTATATCACTGAAGTGTGTGACATTTATTGAAAGCATTTTTTTAATGAAACAAGCAGGCATACCTCCATGCCCTGACAATGTTTCCACAAGTTACCCAAAATGTGTCAGTTTTTTGTCAGGTTCTCTGTTTATATAGCCTATAATCTTATTAAATGTGAAGCAAAAATATTTTATATTAACCTCATATAAGTGAGACTTTAGTTCCACTAAATCACTTCAAACTGGATGGTTGAGGTAAATGATGCACAGTGAAGCAAAGAGATGGACTGGGAATCACACATTTTGAGTGGGGAAGGTGGGATTTGGATCCGGGATTGATTTTGTACAGATCAGAGACTGTAGGGCACTATCCTTCACACTTCCGTTTAATGACAAAGGTCAATGCTTAATGTTGATTTATTCAATTACTGTTATTAAATTAGTGCTATTGTATGGAGTTCAATAAACACACTAGTCACACCTTAAATGCAACTGACACGATACAGACATATATAACACGAATGTAGTCACAAGACTTAAAGGTCTGCCTTCATGTTTGACATGTTTCCACAGACTTTGAAGATCAAACACAGTGACAGAACATGCCTGTGAAATTATGCTGCAGGAGCAAACTCAACGGGGGCTTCGAGATCGCTTTGTTTTTTGCTAATTATTTAATTGCGGCCATTGAACTGTCGAGCCTCTCCTAAAATCATTTTTATTGGGGTCAGTCAAGCCAGCAGTGACATTAACACAAAACAGTGCAGGAGCAGCCCGTGGAGGTACACAGATTTTCCTCATCAGGTTACAGCGCATGAAGGAGACTTATCGATAAAGCATAGGTGTGAAAGCTGTGGGTCAATGTCTGTTTGAAAACACTAATCTGAAAGTATGTGTCCCCGTTCAATGCCCTCTAATTCACCCTCACATAGGGGCATATTATCAAGGGATTTATCTCCGCTTTTTTGGCTTTAAAAGCCAAGAAAGCGGAGATAAAATGATCTCCCTATCAGCAACAGGGTGCTAACACGCAAATTCGCATGTTAGCACCCTTTTTCTCTACGCTTCCCTTTGCATCTCTAATGAGATGCAAAGGGGGCGTTCCAGAGAAAAATAATAGGAGAAATGTTGTTAAGCGACATTTCTCCTATTATCAAGGATATCGCTAACCCTGTTAGTGATTAAAAAAGCAGCGCTAACCGCGGTTAGCGCTGCTTTTTTTACACCTGGTATTTTCCTGACTTAGCCATGATATCCTATGGAAGGTGGATATCATGGCTAAGTTTGTGAGCCCCTATCATCAAGCTAATTTCTAATTTCTAATTTAAAACATTTGTAAAGCGCGGCGTACACCTGTCGGTTTCTTGGCGCTGAAGGAGGGTATTGACTACTGAAACAAAGAGAAAACCGGTAGTAGAGTCGGGAGATAGAAAGGGTTATGCAGGGAAGGCCTGTTTAAAAAGAAACGTTTTAAGTTCCTTGCGGAAGGATACATAATGAGTAGACGCACGCAAGTGGTCAGGGAGGGAGTTCCAAAAAGTGGGGGCCAGGGTGGAAAAATTGGACCCACCCCACTTTTTACGCCTGAAGCGTGGAATTTGGAGAAGGGACTTGGTGGAGGATCGAAGCTCTCTGGGGGGAACGTAATCTTTTATAAGTGAGGAAATGAAGGCAGGGGCGGTGCCTTGACGGGCCTGAAAAACCATACATGCGGTTTTGAACAGGGAGCGTTCCTTAACAGGTAGCCAATGAAGCTCCCTGAGGAGGGGTGTGGAGTGGTGGAAACGTGGAAGGCCAAAAACCAGCCGAGCAGCTTGGTTCTGAACCAACTGTAATCTCCTTAGGCTATATGCTGGTATGCCATGATAGACGGCGTTGGCATAGTCCAGCCGTGATATCACAAGCGCGGCCATGATCATTTTGAGTGCCTGAGTAGTGAAGAAACGGGAGACAGTGCGGATAGTGCGGAGGGTAAGAAAACAAGAGGAAACTACAGAACTGATTTGAGAGTGAAGGGTGAGCTGATTATTCATTTTCACCCCCAGTGTTTTCACCGTGATTGAAGGAGTGGGGGCGGGACCAAGAGTTTGGGGCCAGAAGAGAGGGTTCCAGGGACTGGAAGAACCACCAGTGAGGACCAACTCGGTCTTATCCGGGTTCAGCTTGAGGTGGTTGTGGTTCATCCAGTCCCTGATGAATATCATAGTGTGCTGAAAGCTAGTAGCAGAGTGAGGGGAAGAAGATAGATCAAAGATAAGCTGGAGGTCATCCGCGTAATTATACACGGTGACCTCCAGCTGTTGAAGAGCGAAGATAAGAGGAGAAATGTAAAGATTGAATAGTAGGGGAGACAAGGAGGAACCCTGGGGGACACCACACGTGACGGGGAGTGAGGTAGTTGTGAGATCTCCCAGCCGGACCGCCTGGGTGCGGTCCCTCAGGAAGGAGGAAAGCCATACCAGGGCGGAGCCCTCGATTCCAGCCGCCTTGACACAGGACAGTAGGATGGTGTGGTCAACCGTGTCAAAAGCGGCGGAAAGGTCGAGGAGAACCAGCGCCTGGTATTTGTTGTCATCCATACCCTTCCTGAGGTTGTCCAGGACTGATACCACGACTGATTCTGTCGAGTGCCTCGGTCGAAAGCCTGCCTGGCGGGAAGCCAGCCCCCCATTTGCCTCAACGTGGGTGCTGAGAGTCGTGGTGACATGGCGCTCCAGCACCTTGCCCAAAAAGGGCAGCAGGGAAATGGGACGGTAGTTGGCTGAGATGGATGGGTCGGCGCCAGGCTTCTTAAGAATGGGCACTATGATGGCTGATTTGAGCGTAGGGGTCACTACTCCCTGCGCTAGGGAGCTGTTAAGGAAGGCAATCGGGGGTTCGGGACAAGAGGAGTAAATTTGTTGGAGAATTCGTGCCGGACAGATATCTGCCGGGGACCCTGATTTCACTCTAGGGAGAATCTCCAAAAATGCCTCTTCAGTAAGTGGAGGGATAAAGGTAAGGAGGTTTCGAATAGCCGGAGGAGAAGGGTCAATAAAGGCAGGAGAGGGGGGGGAATGTTGGCCTTAATAGTGGTGATCTTATCCAGGAAATAAGTGTTAAGTTGATTGCAGAGGGACTGAGATGGGGGGATCTGAGGTGAGGCTCTGTCAGAGTAAGCCAAGTCCTGCACTATGCCGAAGATCTCCCTAGGTTTATTATCGGCAGATATTATTTTAGTTGAAAAGTAAGAGGATTTGGCAGCAAGGATTGCGGTCTTATAGTCAGTAAGAGATGACAGATAGAGGGTTTTTAATAAGGGACAATAATTTTTCCTCCAGCGCCTTTCAGCTTGTCGGGTGGCCACTTTTAATTCTTTCAGGTGGTCATTAAACCATCTATTGGATTCCTTGGGACGCCGAACGGAAATGCGACGCAGGGGAGCCACTGAGTCGCACCCTCTAGCCAGCCAGGTGTTAATAATGTTGGCTTGGGAGTCAGAAGAAAGACCGGAAAGAGACGGAGAGAAGTTCCGTAGGTTGGACATCAAAGTTGGAAAGTCGACTCTGTTCCAGTTCCGCGCCCAGGTGTTTTTGGCGCGGGGGGCTTTGGGTACCTGGTAGAGAGAGATGGAAAAGGAGATGAGAGCGTGATCAGACCAAGGGCAGGGGGAAACCGATACCGGAGAAACTGAGAGGTTAAGGGACCAGACCTGGTCAAGTATATGACCCCGGGAGTGAGTGGGGACAGAAATGTGTGACTCAAAATTTAAAGATGTAAGGAACTCAGTAAATTCTTTAGAGGCTGTGCACTCGGATGAGTCTGAGGGCCAGTAGTTGAAGTCCCCGAGTACCAGGACCGATGCGTAGTTGACCACCATGTTGGCCAGAAGATCTTGGAAAGCCGGCAAAAACGAAGGCAAGGGCTGGGGAGGACGGTACATTAAAAGACAGGTAATGGGGGGGGAGAAAGCAAGGGAGCGGACTATAAGAAATTCGGTGGAAGGAATAGGGGGAGAGGGAACGGTCTGAAACTTTAGTTCCGCCCGAGCTATCATTGCCACTCCACCACCAACCCTACCTGCCGAACGATCGGCACGTAAGGCCACGTAGGAGGGGGGAAGGATAGCCAGGAGAATGGGAAGGGAGGAATCGCAAAACCAGGTTTCGGTCAGGAGCAATAAGTCAGGCTTCTCAGAATCGAGCAAGACAAAGAGCTCATGATGGTGCTTGACCGCTGACCTGGTATTCAGTAAGAAAATGGATAGCGAAGGGATAGGAGGGATATGGTCAGGTAAGCAATGGCGTTGAGGGGGAGGAGAAGACGGGAGGAGCGGCAAGGTAGGGGCAGAAGAGGGTTCGAGCCCTAATGAAAGGATGTGACTCCGAACGAGGTTCGAGAGCGGCCAGTGGCCTTGGAGGGTAGTAAGTTCTTCCGTGGAGTACGAAATGAAATTGGCATGGCGTCGTGCCCCTGGCCCCGTCCGGCCGCGGACGGGCGCAGACGGGCTTGCCTTAGGCGCGCCTTCGGCGCGCAAACGGCGCTCCCGCTGCGCTCGTCCGCTGCGCGTTCTATAGAAGCACATTGATGTAGGGGGCCGTAGGGCGGGGAAGGGGCGTGGCCTATTGGTGGGCGTGGCCAGCGGCGCAGGACGCCGGTGTACAGGGTCACGTGAGCGCTAGATCCGCTCCGTGATTCCAAAGTGCCAAAGTGCGAGGTGAGTGTAATACAAGTTAAAAGCAGTAAATTTCTAAGTTACAAGTTAGCAGATTTTAAAATAAACGAACGCCAACGCCAAACTTCGAGAGATTATCGTTGGTTTTCCAGCGATAATCTCTCATTTGGCAGTTAGCGCGAGGATTTTTATCACTTCTGAGATAAGCGTTGCTGATAGCACGCTATCTCAGTGATAAAAATCCACGCTACCCGGCGATAATTATCCTAGCACTAAGTGCGCTTAGCGATAATTATCGCTGGGGCTTGGTAATATGCCCCATAGTCATTAGTAGAGTCGCTGCATGTCCTGTGGCTGTTAACCATTGAGGGTCCGGTCCTTCCTGTAAAGTGAGTGCCCCTGGACAAACATAGTATTCCTCCCTAGTAAGGTTCACATTAGGACTTTGACAGCCATGTCAGAAATGCAGAGGGCCCATCAGCAATCCCAGCGAAAATTGGTATCTTCTTTTCAGAGAACAGTTCTCGTCAAATGATCCAACCTTATACATTTGCATGTGTGTGGTCAGCAGATCGGATCTGAGCATAACGCCCCAGGCTAGCAAAAAACATTAGTGACACATTTTTACATCAGCCATTCTTTTGGGGGGTACATACTTTTTTTTGGTTCTCAGTCCTACAAAGCCTAGTTCTTAGCATACAACTCACCTCATTCACTCATGGACTATTTTGCTTATTGTATGGGTTCACCTACCTACTCCTACCATTCCACTTTTTTATTTGAATTGTTCTGGAACCAAAGGCCAGAACCTGAGATGTAACTAGAGCCAGCATACCAAATGAGCCTATATGGAGGGAAAGCTTTGCCTGCACCTTTATTTTTTAACTGCTCCAACATTTTAGGTTTTGCCTATTATCATTCGCTTGCGAAGGTAATAGGCGAAAATTCAAGGGCTCAATCGACTCGTCAAACCACTGCGGTTTTTTCACAGTGCATGTGAGTCACCTGACCACAAAAGCGGATCACGTGACCACACAAGCACGCGCATCTCTCCCTAATCCGCCTGCCTCCCCTCGCTCGCATTCCCGCCCCCCCCACCAGGCTCTCCCGCCCCCATCCGGCTTCCCTCCGGCCATTTGCCAGCATATCAACACTGTTTTCGCTTTGCGATTCACTGCATCGTGTTCTCGCTTGAGATTCTGTTTCTGTCCTGTATCTCTTCCATTTGCTCTCCCGCTTTTTTTTTTCACTCTTTCTTTCTCTCTCTACTCTCAGCGCGACTGTCTAGCTCGATCTGTTTCTCGATCTTATTCTTCCCTTGTCGCAATGTGTCTTTCTCTCTACTTCTCTCTCTCTCTATTTTCCCACCACTGTCCTTCCTCTCCCTGTCTCTAATTGTCTTTCGTGTTCTCTTCCTCCCTCTTTTCCTCTTTATCGCTCCCTCTCTTTCTCTGTCTGGCTCTCTCTATAATCTGGACAGTTATGCACAATATGTGCGCGTGCGTGATATCATTTTTTCACTCTTTCTTTCTCTCTCTACTCTCAGCGCGACTGTCTAGCTCGATCTGTTTCTCGATCTTATTCTTCCCTTGCTGCAATGTGTCTTTCTCTCTACTTCTCTCTCTCTCTATTTTCCCACCACTGTCCTTCCTCTCTCTGTCTCTAATTGTTTTCGCTTTGCGACTCACTGCATCGTGTTCTCGCTTGAGATTCTGTTTCTGTCCTGTGTCTCTTCCATTTGCTCTCCCGCTTTTTTTCACTCTTTCTTTCTCTCTCTACTCTCAGTGCGACTGTCTAGCTCGATCTGTTTCTCGATCTTATTCTTCCCTTGTCGCAATGTGTCTTTCTCTCTACTTCTCTCTCTCTCTATTTTCCCACCACTGTCCTTCCTCTCCCTGTCTCTAATTGTCTTTCGTGTTGTCTTCCTCCCTCTCTTCCTCTTTATCGCTCCCTCTCTTTCTCTGTCTGGCTCTCTCTATAATCTATCTTCCCCACTCTTTTTCTCTCTTGTTTACACTATTTCTCTTGGCCTCAAATCGTTTGGAACTATGATCCATTCGCTGTCTTTCACTGTTCTTACTCTGGACAGTTATGCACAATATGTGCGCGTGCGTGATATCATTTCAAACGTGTGTTTAAAAAAGCCACAAAGCACTTCTCTTCGAACCCGACGCTCTGTTTTTTAATTCGGACACTCATATTAGTAGTTGAGCACAGATGCTTTTTTGGTTTGAGTTGCACTCTGTTCACACACTTTGCACTTTCATAGTATACAACCCTGTCAAGCGTATGGACTGTAACCAGGCCTTAGGTGGGCCGGGTCTTGCCGGAGCTCAGCACCGGCAGTTCTATAAAGCAGGTGCCGAACCGTGTGTCTATCGGGCTCTCCATTTTTTGTTCTTGGAGTGAAAAAAAATCTTAAATCTGCAGCAGTACCACCCCTTTTACTGCTTTTGAGGTAACTTCAAAGAGACTCCCTATATTTCTTTCACAGTTTCCTTATTCCAGAATGGAAGCATGTTCAATATTCATTACAACGAAGCCATAGTTGTTGCTGGCTTATCTTACACAAACAACAACCATTGGCAAAGCCAATAGACCTGGCTTGCTGCAGGTGTAATGTTACTTATTGCATCAGTATTATATATCTGTACGCAATGACAGAAGCATAAAAATACTAGTTGGGCGGCTCACCATGCTAATTTTTAGCTAGCGTATATTTAAGCCACACCTCTAATTACATCGAACACACCCCTTTGAGAGTCGCCCTACTTTTTCCATTCCACTTAAAGCCCTGCCTGTGCCATCTCATGCACAGCCCACGCGGAAAGGATAAGCAGGTAGGAATTCCGCTCCGCGTGATATGTTTAATGCTGGGCCGTAACACTGGCCCCTATAGTCTGTGAGGTGCAGGGGCCACAAACCCTTCAGGCGTTACAACCCTTCAGACGGCCCCGGGCAACCCAAGGCCAATGGATTTCAACAATATCTGTGTGCTATGAGAGGCTCAGAACACTTTTATTTTTTTGGAGGGGGGGGGGCATCATTTTCTGTTACCCGAGTGCATCTACATAGTACACATGCGCGTGAGAAATACTCGGCAGGGCTCACAACCACGTGACAGGACAGCAACTGTGTCAACTACGGCTCTCAGCTGGGCAGCCATGGGACAGAAACACGCCGCAGGGCAGGATAGCGTCACACAGGCACAATGTGTGCGCAGCGTGTGGAAATTCACACAGCCCTCTGCTCCGGCGTGATTCCAGCCCCCCCACCAGGCTCTCCCGCCCCCACCCGGCTTCCCTCTGGCCATTTGCCAGCATATCAACACTGTTTTCGCTTTGCGACTCACTGCATCGTGTTCTCGCTTGAGATTCTGTTTCTGTCCTGTGTCTCTTCCATTTGCTCTCCCGCTTTTTTTCACTCTTTCTTTCTCTCTCTACTCTCAGTGCGACTGTCTAGCTCGATCTGTTTCTCGATCTTATTCTTCCCTTGTCGCAATGTGTCTTTCTCTCTACTTCTCTCTCTCTCTATTTTCCCACCACTGTCCTTCCTCTCCCTGTCTCTAATTGTCTTTCGTGTTGTCTTCCTCCCTCTCTTCCTCTTTATCGCTCCCTCTCTTTCTCTGTCTGGCTCTCTCTATAATCTATCTTCCCCACTCTTTTTCTCTCTTGTTTACACTATTTCTCTTGGCCTCAAATCGTTTGGAACTATGATCCATTCGCTGTCTTTCACTGTTCTTGCTCTGGACAGTTATGCACAATATGTGCGCGTGCGTGATATCATTTCAAACGTGTGTTTTAAAAAGCCACAAAGCACTTCTCTTCGAACCCGACGCTCTGTTTTTTAATTCGGACACTCATATTCGTAGTTGAGCACAGATGCTTTTTTGGTTTGAGTTGCACTCTGTTCACACACTTTGCACTTTCATAGTATACAACCCTGTCAAGCGTATGGACTGTAACCAGGCCTTAGGTGGGCCGGGTCTTGCCGGAGCTCAGCACCGGCAGTTCTATAAAGCAGGTGCCGAACCGTGTGTCTATCGGGCTCTCCATTTTTTGTTCTTGGAGTGAAAAAAAATCTTACATCGGCAGCAGTACCACCCCTTTTACTGCTTTTGAGGTAACTTCAAAGAGACTCCCTATATTTCTTTCACAGTTTCCTTATTCCAGAATGGAAGCATGTTCAATATTCATTACAACGAAGCCATAGTTGTTGCTGGCTTATCTTACACAAACAACAACCATTGGCAAAGCCAATAGACCTGGCTTGCTGCAGGTGTAATGTTACTTATTGCATCAGTATTATATATCTGTACGCAATGACAGAAGCATAAAAATACTAGTTGGGCGGCTCACCATGCTAATTTTTAGCTAGCGTATATTTAAGCCACACCTCTAATTACATCGAACACACCCCTTTGAGAGTCGCCCTACTTTTTCCATTCCACTTAAAGCCCTGCCTGTGCCATCTCATGCACAGCCCACGCGGAAACGATAAGCAGGTAGGAATTCCGCTCCGCGTGATATGTTTAATGCTGGGCCGTAACACTGGCCCCTATAGTCTGTGAGGTGCAGGGGCCACAAACCCTTCAGGCGTTACAACCCTTCAGACGGCCCCGGGCAACCCAAGGCCAATGGATTTCAACAATATCTGTGCGCTATGAGAGGCTCAGAACACTTTTATTTTTTTGGAGGGGGAGGGGGCATCATTTTCTGTTACCCGAGTGCATCTACATAGTACACATGGGCGTGAGAAATACTCGGCTGAGCTCACAACCACGTGACAGGACAGCAACTGTGTCAACTCTGGCTCTCAGCTGGGCAGCCATGGGACAGAAACACGCCGCAGGGCAGGATAGCGTCACACAGGCACAATGTGTGCGCAGCTTGTGGAAATTCACACAGCCCTCTGCTCCGGCGTGATTCCCGCCCCCCCACCAGGCTCTCCCGCCCCCATCCGGCTTCCCTCAGGCCATTTGCCAGCATATCAACACTGTTTTCGCTTTGCGATTCACTGCATCGTGTTCTCGCTTGAGATTCTGTTTCTGTCCTGTGTCTCTTCCATTTGCTCTCCCGCTTTTTTTCACTCTTTCTTTCTCTCTCTACTCTCAGTGCGACTGTCTAGCTCGATCTGTTTCTCGATCTTATTCTTCCCTTGTCGCAATGTGTCTTTCTCTCTACTTCTCTCTCTCTCTATTTTCCCACCACTGTCCTTCCTCTCTCTGTCTCTAATTGTCTTTCGTGTTGTCTTCCTCCCTCTCTTCCTCTTTATCGCTCCCTCTCTTTCTCTGTCTGGCTCTCTCTATAATCTATCTTCCCCACTCTTTTTCTCTCTTGTTTACACTATTTCTCTTGGCCTCAAATCGTTTGGAACTATGATCCATTCGCTGTCTTTCACTGTTCTTGCTCTGGACAGTTATGCACAATATGTGCGCGTGCGTGATATCATTTCAAACGTGTGTTTAAACAAGCACTGGCGTTGCCAATAGGTTTCGCATTTGGAAAGTTGGAGCTATTGGTTTTGTAAATGACATTTTATATTTATATTTCGTTATTGGCATTGTCAATACCAATATATAAATATAAAATGTCATTTACAAAACCAATAGCTCCAACTTTCCAAATGCGAAACCTATTGGCAACGCCAGTGCTTGTTTAAGGTTGTAGGCAAATTCTGAAGTAATGACTAGGAGTGGGCGGAACTCGCTGAGTTTTACTCAACGAAATTCCATGGAGTTACCTAAAAACTCCACAAGCGGTGGAATTACGGTCTGTCGTGCTGACTTTTTATTCAGGGAGCTTGTTCTGCTCTGTAAAATCAGTGCAAAGGGCACCACACACCATGCCAGACGGCACTGCTTCCTTCTGCTTCTCGAGTAAATTTTCTACTCGAGCAGTGGCATATGCAACGTGAGCGGCAACTTTCTCAACTTGAGCGGTTGCGACCTGCTGCCACAGCCCGTGTTGACAAATCTCGCTAGACGGCAATCTAGCGCTTGTTTTTTCTCACTCCCAACTTAACGTTGGTGAGCCGTGCGCTAGAAAAAATCTGGCCAAATAGGATATGGACTCAACATGGCATTTGTAGTGTCCTCAAATTGGACTGAGAATAGGAAGCTTTCTCAAGCACATAAGGGGCAGTTATAGTAATTTTTTAGAGCGAAGTTGAAGTAGAAATATGAAAGCCCATAATGACCTAATCTTAATTTATGTATGTCCAGGTCTATGCCATTTTGAGTGTCAATATTCTAATGAGAGGTCTGAGGCCTATTGTTCTGGCACCACAACAACAACTTCTGAATGTTTCAGGAAGCCACACAGAAAAAAACACTGCACCTTGCCACATATATTAATATTAATTTGTACAACTAAATTTTCCTTCAAAACAGTGTTATCTGCTTAAAATGTTTAAATCTGAATTTGTATGTGTGTGTGTATATATATCAATCAATCAATCAGGGTTTGTGAAGCACAACTACTCACCTGTGAGGGTCTCAAGGTGCTGGAGGGTAGGGGGCATCTCTGCTGAGTGCTGGGATCATCCGAAGAGCCCGGTCTTGAAGACCTTCCTGAACTGGGACAGTGTGGGGCCTTGCAGAAAATGGAGGGGGAGGTCGTTCCAGTCCTTAGCTGAGAGGTAGGAGAAGGACTTTCCTCCCATTCTGGTCCTGTAGATGCGGTGCATGGTGGCTAGAGAGAGGTCGGCTGATCGGAGTTGTCTTTTGGGTGCGTGGAAGGAGAGGCAGTTGTTCAGGGATTTTGATCAGGTGCTGTGCAGGGCCTTGTATGCGTGGGTGAGGAGCTTGAAGGTATTTCTTCTTTTAAGTGGGAGCCAGTGGAGATCGCAGAGGTGTTGGGTGATGTGGCTGTGACATGGAATGTTGAGGATCTGTCTGGCTGCTGTGATTCGTACGGTCTGGAGTTTGCGAAGGAATTTATTGTAGATTCAGGCACAGAGCACGTTGCCGTAGCCTAGTCTGCTACTGATGAGGGTATGCATGACAGTTTTTCTGGTTCCGGCTGGGTTCCATCTGAAGGCCTTTCGAAGCATGCGGAAGGTGTTGAAGCAGGTAGAGGATACGGCATTGATCTGGGTTTCATTGTGAGTCCAGTATGATTCTGAGGTTCCGTGCACGGTCTGTCGGGTGGGGGGATTTCCTAGGGTAGGGGGCCACAAGGAGGTGTCCTATGTGGAGGGGTGGAGCCCAGGATGAGGACTTCTGTTTTCTCAGAGTTGAGTTTCAGGCATCTTTTCTTCATCCAGGTGATGACGGCTTTCATCCCTTCTTGGAAGTTGTGTTTGGTGATGTTGGGTTCATTGGTGAGGGAGAGGATAAGTTGGGTATCGTCAGCATAAGTGACAATGTTGTACCAGTGGTTACTGACAATGGTTGTGAGGAGGGCCATGTAGATGTTGAAGAGGGTGGGGCTAAGGGAGGAAGTCCTGGGGCACACTACAGTTGGTGTCTGCCTGTTTCGAGGGGTAGGACAGGAGTCTGACCCGCTGGGTTCTGCCGGTGAGGAATGAGTATATCAGTCAAAGGCCTTGTGGCGGATGCCAGCATCAGAATCTTGCGGCTAGGGTGCAGTCTGAGATAGTGTCTAAAGCAGCCAAGGGGTCCAGGAGGATAAGGCATGCCATTGCGCCTGAGTTGAAGAGGGAGGGGGTGTCGTTGGTGGCGGCAAGTAGGGCGGTCTCGGTGCTGTGGTTGCTGCGGAATCAGGATTGGGAGATGTCCAGTACACTGTTAGCCTTGATGAAGTTTGCTAGCTGGGTGTTGACGGCCTTTTCGATGACTTTGGCTGCAAATGGAAGCAAAGTGATGGGCCTGAAATGTTTGAGTTATCTCTACAATTATATTTCATATACTTTATCTATCTATCTATCTATCTATCTATCTATCTATCTATCTATCTATCTATCTATCTATCTATCTATCTATCTATCTATCTATCTATCTGTCTATCTATCTATCTATCTATCTATCTATCTATCTATCTATCTATCTATTTATCTGCCTGTCTGTGTGTCTGTCTGTCTATCTATCTATCCTGGCGGCGTTAGGATCCCAGTTTCCATAGGAAGAGCGTTTTTTCATTTTCCAATAACTTTGACTTTGTTTGACGAATCCTCACAACTTCAAAAATAATTTGCCAATCACAACAGCTGCTGTCTTGAACATTTCATGGTGATCCATCAAGCAGGGGCCAAGGAAAAGGGGTGGGGGTCCCAAAATGCTTTTTATCCATGGTTAATTTCCATAGGAAACTTTAGACATGGTTACAGCCCGATCTGCTGAACAGAATTACACCAGGTAGCTCCTGGTCCAGAAAGCAAACATTTTGTTAAATAGTGCGAATTGATTCAGTAGTTTTTGAGAAATTTAAAGAATTTTAAGATATACAACTGAGGTCGAAGTGGATCTGCGACCCCTCCCGATCTCAAGCATGAGATCAAGCATTAAATCTGATTGGCTACCAGCACTTCAAACCAGGATGTGTTGGCATCCATCTTGTGACTCCATTGAACCGAAAAGTTTACAAAAAAGAAAAGGGGGCAGTGTCGAAACACCCTGACCCCTTTAGGCCTTTTGGAGGGTTCCACAAGGACCTCGCAGGGCGAAAACATAATAAAAAAATAATAAGAAAATTGTCAGGGTCGCACTAAATCCGCAAATCCCACCGAAATGTAAATAAAACATGAAGCATGGCCGATGGGTGGGCCAGGTCCGGGGGGCATGTGTTGATATAGGAGGGGGCACACAGGGCCACCCTCCTCATGCTATTTAAAGCCCCTGGGATCACTACATCCCCAGGGCAGTCACATAATTATTAACGGGGGAGTCTTATGGCTCACCCGCTTCCCGGGGACTGCCACCTCCCTGGGGCACAGAAGTCAATACTAAATAATGCTGGGAATGCTCTATGGCTTCCCCCACTGCCCCAAGGACCGCTACCTCCTGGGGCTAAATATAACAGGAATGACCACCCCTCAGCCCCGGGGACCGCCACCTCCCTGGTGCTAAATTAAAAAATAATGTGTGGGGGGCTCCGGCCCCCCATCCAGCCTTGGAGGCCACCACCTCTCCAGGGCAAGTCTTCTAAATCAAATACGGGGGCCGCAAGGCTGCTACAGCCCCACGAACCACCACCTCATCGGGGCTTAATTTACAAAGGAGGGGGGCCCCCACGACCCCCTTCGTGGAGTCCTACATGGCCCTGGGGACCACCACCTAGCAATGTCCCGCTGTCCCCACCCCTGGGACATTGCAGTTTGCTTTGCTCCCGCCAAACCATAGCAAACACTCCACATTCAGCAAGCGAGAGCAGAAAATGCTCTCGCTTTCTGAAAGCAGAGCATCTCTGTGTCCCTGCCCACTGTCAAGCGAGCAGGAAAACAGACATTGCTTTAGGATCCGGGGAGCTGCATGTTAGCGGACTCACCACTCTCCACCACTCTGCAAACACCGCCTCTCAGTGCACTGCTGGTGGGGGGATGAGGTCCCCTTGCTTCCTGAGGGCCTCAGTTCTAAAGTGGACTTCATCCGCCAAGCAGCAGTGCGCCAGGAGGTGTGTTTGGAAAGTGGGCGAGAAAGGGGGCATGGCCTTGGGCGACCTCTGAGCAATCCAGATGTTTGAATCAGACTGGAGGTAACTGGAGGGCTAGTTGGCCCCAAGGACCCTCAAGAGCCATAAGGACTTCATCCCCCAACTAGTAGTGCGCCAGGAGGCGTATTTGCATAGTGGTGGAGAAAGGGGGCGTGGCCATCAAAAAGCTCTCAGTAAACCCACTGTGTGAGACTAAATGGAGGTAATAGGAGGGGTAGCTGGCCCCCAAGGACGGTCAATAGCCAAGGGGACTTCATCCCTCTATTAGTAGTGCGTCAGGAGGCATGATTGCAGAGTAGTGGAGAAAGGAGGTAACAGGAGGGGTACTTGGCTCCAAGGACATCCTTGGGGGCCAACTAGCTCTCCTGTTGTCTCCAATAAGTCCCACACAGCAGGATTGTTAAGTGGTCATCAGAGCCCACATACACTTACTCCACCACTCTGCAAATGCAGCTTGTGGTGCACTACTAGTTGGAAGAAGAAGTCCACCTTACTCCCGAGGAACCTTAGGGGCCAAAAAGCCCTCCTGGTACCTTCTGTAAGTCCTACACAGAGGGATTCCTGAGAGCTGGTCAGAGGCCCGGCTCCCTTTCTCCACTACTCTGCAAAAGCAACTACTAGTTAAAACGCCATAGAAATTCACTGAAAAAAACCAAAGGGTTTAGGGATGTTATAGTTAGTGACTGGAATAAAAAACAAATTAGAAATGTGTTTCGTTTCAAATTCACTGAAAGAAACAAAGGTTACAGAGATGTTATAGTTAGGCTCAGGTGTCACCCATTCAAAACCAGATACATTCAGCTGTTATAGTTAGGGATGTAACTATAACTCACACCCCCGCAATGCACTGCTTTTGATCCCACATATTACATCACTCATGACCAGTGACATCACTGATGACATCAGCCACAGACTCTGACGGACCAACTCGCACTCCCATATATTCTTTGATACATCCCCTCCAGCTTCCACACTAATATTCTCAAACCCATTCAAAAACACATACCAGTACTTACACAGCCACTCACTGATTCATACACCAACACACACATTTACTCAGTCATCCATACAGGTTCTCAAACACCCACTCACTCACTAATACAACCACTGACATATCCACTCATACACCCATACAGTCACTTACACACTGTGCTAGTCACCCATAGAACTACTCACAAACCTACTCACTCACCCATAAGTCAATCATACAGCCACATACTCATCCATACAGTTATACACACACTCACTCACTTACTCGTACATATACTAATGCATACACACTCACCCATATAGCCACACTCACATTCACTCACCCCCATACAGTCACTCATATACCTCATCACTCATCTATGCTGCCTGTTTCATACCCAGTTACTCACCAATATACCACTGAGACATGCACTCATTCACCGACACAGCCATACACACACTCACTCACCCATACAACGCCCCACACACGCACTCACTAAACTATACATCCACTGACTCACCCACTCACTCATCACCAACCCACACAGACACTTAGACAGCTATAGAGGTACTCTGACAACCAATCTATCACCCATACAGAAACTAACAAACCCACTCACACACCCATACAGCCACTTAGACACCAAATGACAGACAGACATTCACACAACCAGTCACTCACCCATACACACACCCGTACAGCCACTTAGACACAAACTGACAGATACAGACATTCACACACCTAATCACTCACTAATCAGTCAGTCACACACCCACTGAATCATCCGTACAAGCACTCATACACCCACTGATTTATCAAGATCCCTTGTACATATATATATATATATATATATATATATATATATATATATATATATATATATATATATATATATATATATATATATATATTACTGCTCCCAGAGCACCAGATACCGAGTCACTCTTAGGACGGGTGCCGTCACGCGTTGGTGCATACGCGTAATATTCCTGCTCAGATTTTCCCCATTACAGGGAGAAAAACGACAGCACTCGCGGGATGCTTTCAGCAAGCAGTGTTCTTTATTCCACTGACAAAAACAAAAACAGACGCGTTTCGGTAATTCCCTTCTTCTGTGTCTACCCGTGCAAAGCAACGGAGCGCCATTTGTAACTCATAGTTATGGAAACAGAAACAGGACTATTCGCGACCCTCAAAATTGTGGGCGCCATCTTAGAACGTTACTTGGTTCATTATATACAGTTTAAACATAATTTCAATGTCATATTTCATAAATATCATTGTACTTTAAGAAATTATTTAAACAGCCCCATGGGCACATCAGATCTCGCCATGGATCGGCAATTGCAACCTATCCGGTTGCCGTGCAGTCCTATTCTAGTGACCTAATATTTGGTATTTGAGTTACATGATTTGCAAATTATACCACACATTAAAGCTACCTCAGTTAGTCTCTTAATATTGAATTTCATTCATAGTCCCTTCTATGCAGCTGGGATGGAGCTAAACATCACTGGAAAATCAACACATCAACCAATAAGTCTTAAAAAAGTCTTTAAAAAGTTTCAAGAATACAGATTCCACAGTACAGTTCTTCTCTTATCATTGTTATCCTTATCTATGTTACGTGCCTAAATGTACTGGCAGTTCTTCTCCCCCATTCAGGCCTTCCGGGCTCTTAGTCTGGAGATCTACTATATATCTGGACTCTAACCTGCGCAGCTTTTGAAGTCTATCTCCCCCTCTAGCATTTTCGGGTATGCAGTCCAGACAGAAGTATTGTAGCAAACTCCTATCGCTCTTATGCTTTATGTAAAAGTGGCGAGCCACCGGGTAAGTGAAATCCCTGTTTGCGATAGCACGCATGTGCTCTAAGACCCTCAACTTAACACAATTAATGGTGCTACCCACATATCTCATCCCGCAGGGACACTTTAAGCAATAAACTGCGAAAGTAGTTTGGCAAGACATGAACTTATTAATCTTTTTGCCATTTTTAAGGCCCTTCACTTCATAGGACAAAGTGCGTTTGCTTGCCGAGCAAGCTTTGCACCTTCCACATGGAAAGAACCCTTTTGCTTCACGGAGTGTACCTTGCTTCTTTTTCACCACTGGATCTAGATGACTATGAACTAGGTCATCCCTCAAGGACCGAGCTTTTCTGAAGGTAATTTGAGGATTGGGTGGCACATCCTTTCCTATGATGTGATCTGTTCTCAAAATGTTCCAATGTTTTTTTACCATACCTCTAAACCAGTCTGCATCTTGTGAAAAGGTGGTTATTATGCGAAATCTGCCATCATCGATCTTTCTGTTTTTCTTCTTGAAAAGATCTACTCTCGGAATGTAGGATACTTTCCGCAGAGTGGTGGTAAGTAATTTTGCATTATAACCCCTTGCTAGAAATCTATTGAAGCTCTCTTTTGCCGCTTCATCAAAATCAGATTTCATCGAGCAGTTACGTTTCAATCGGAGAAATTCTCCATAAGGAATGCTATTTATTAGTCTAGGGGAGTGGCTGCTAGATGCATGCAGGGTACTGTTGCCAGCTGTTGGTTTTCTGTATAGGCAACACGTTATCCTGTCATCCTGAATCTTCACTTGGAGATCTAAATAATTAGCTGTCACCTTGCTGACCTGACCCGTGAATCTCAGATTGTTCTCATTGAGATTTAGATGGCGAATATATTCTTCTCCCTCCTGCACTGTACCATTCCACACTAGGAACAAATCGTCGATATACCTATACCACGAAATTATTTTCTCAGTCCATGTTTGGTTCTCTGTCGCCCAGGCTACCTGCTCCTCCCACCAGCCCACGAATAAATTTGCGTAGCTGGGGGCGAAGCAGGAGCCCATGGCAGTCCCAGACCAGAGATTTGTCTATACAGTTCTCCCTGAAAAGTAAAAATGTTGCTATACAGACAGCCCCCAGCTACGCGAATTTATTCGTGGGCTGGTGGGAGGAGCAGGTAGCCTGGGCGACAGAGAACCAAACATGGACTGAGAAAATAATTTCGTGGTATAGGTATATCGACGATTTGTTCCTAGTGTGGAATGGTACAGTGCAGGAGGGAGAAGAATATATTCGCCATCTAAATCTCAATGAGAACAATCTGAGATTCACGGGTCAGGTCAGCAAGGTGACAGCTAATTATTTAGATCTCCAAGTGAAGATTCAGGATGACAGGATAACGTGTTGCCTATACAGAAAACCAACAGCTGGCAACAGTACCCTGCATGCATCTAGCAGCCACTCCCCTAGACTAATAAATAGCATTCCTTATGGAGAATTTCTCCGATTGAAACGTAACTGCTCGATGAAATCTGATTTTGATGAAGCGGCAAAAGAGAGCTTCAATAGATTTCTAGCAAGAGGTTATAATGCAAAATTACTTACCACCACTCTGTGGAAAGTATCTAACATTCCGAGAGTAGATCTTTTCAAGAAGAAAAACAGAAAGATCGATGATGGCAGATTTCGCATAATAACCACCTTTTCACAAGATGCAGACTGGTTTAGAGGTATGGTAAAAAAACATTGGAACATTTTGAGAACAGATCACATCATAGGAAAGGATGTGCCACCCAATCCTCAAATTACCTTCAGAAAAGCTCGGTCCTTGAGGGATGACCTAGTTCATAGTCATCTAGATCCAGTGGTGAAAAAGAAGCAAGGTACACTCCGTGAAGCAAAAGGGTTCTTTCCATGTGGAAGGTGCAAAGCTTGCTCGGCAAGCAAACGCACTTTGTCCTATGAAGTGAAGGGCCTTAAAAATGGCAAAAAGATTAATAAGTTCATGTCTTGCCAAACTACTTTCGCAGTTTATTGCTTAAAGTGTCCCTGCGGGATGAGATATGTGGGTAGCACCATTAATTGTGTTAAGTTGAGGGTCTTAGAGCACATGCGTGCTATCGCAAACAGGGATTTCACTTACCCGGTGGCTCGCCACTTTTACATAAAGCATAAGAGCGATAGGAGTTTGCTACAATACTTCTGTCTGGACTGCATACCCGAAAATGCTAGAGGGGGAGATAGACTTCAAAAGCTGCGCAGGTTAGAGTCCAGATATATAGTAGATCTCCAGACTAAGAGCCCGGAAGGCCTGAATGGGGGAGAAGAACTGTCAGTACATTTAGGCACGTAACATAGATAAGGATAACAATGATAAGAGAAGAACTGTACTGTGGAATCTGTATTCTTGAAACTTTTTTAAGACTTTTTTAAGACTTATTGGTTGATGTGTTGATTTTCCAGTGATGTTTAGCTCCATCCCAGCTGCATAGAAGGGACTATGAATGAAATTCAATATTAAGAGACTAACTGAGGTAGCTTTAATGTGTGGTATAATTTGCAAATCATGTAACTCAAATACCAAATATTAGGTCACTAGAATAGGACTGCACGGCAACCGGATAGGTTGCCATTGCCGATCCACGGCGAAATCTGATGTGCCCATGGGGCTGTTTAAATAATTTCTTAAAGTACAATGATATTTATGAAATATGACATTGAAATTATGTTTAAACTGTATATAATGAACCAAGTAACGTTCTAAGATGGCGCCCACAATTTTGAAGGTCGCGAATAGTCCTGTTTCTGTTTCCATAACTATGAGTTACAAATAGCGCTCCGTTGCTTTGCACGGGTAGACACAGAAGAAGGGAATTACCGAAACGCGTCTGTTTTTGTTTTTGTCAGTGGAATAAAGAACACTGCTTGCTGAAAGCATCCCGCGAGTGCTGTCGTTTTTCTCCCTGTAATGGGGAAAATCTGAGCAGGAATATATATATATATATATATGAGAAAACTCAGCTCCTTCTTGGCTCTCACAGCGTTTCAAGCCGCAGCAGCGCACGCTTGCAGACGAGGGAGACGGACCACAAAAGTCAGCAAAGATGGAATTTTATTTGCAACCTCTACAGAGACCAGCAGCTACGCTATTCAGGCGGGTTGCCCTTGATCACGCTGCAACAGTGCAATAAACGAAATGCTTTTTTATACATATGCAGTGCTAAGTAAACACCCTCTAGTGGTGACATCATGTATCATGTGTTAAAACAAAAAGTGAAGAAATACTATCACTAGGCGTGTTGCGGCTAAGATTGCACAATAAAGTTACCGGATGAATCCATACATGTTGAAACAATTTCCCATATAAAAATGGAAAATCTACTGCGAGTGATAAAATCCATTGAAAGTTAAAACAATAGATACACCTAGCAGCTAAGCAAGAAATCATTGTATAAATACATATTAATAATCTTGTTCAAAGAGTAACAAAGGAAAGAAACTTATTAAACCTCATGAGTTTCATGTGCAAAACTAGAATTCAGAGCCATGGATAATAAAGTGCTAACGATAGTGCAAATGTGTGTACACGAAGTGAGCAACAAGAACAGTGTGCAACATAATCGACATCTAAGAGATAAAATCATTATTATATACAATACTACTCAGATCCCTGAGATAAAGTGCATATATTTACTTAATGACATAATATATCTCTTAAAAACAATCGATAAAAGATGGTAGCAAAAATTTCATAATAGAATTATTTTTTATATAAATGCAAACCCTTCACCTAATACAAAAGTAGTATCAAAAAGATTACAAAAGTACAAAAATACAAAAACATCTAATAATAAATTAATTCAGGGTTTCTTAAATATCCTAACAAAACAAATGGTCAGAAATTTCATCCTATATACACATATATAAAATATATGCACATAAATATCAGGAAATAAATAAGGACCTATATGCAAAACAATATTTTTAGGAATAGAACAACAATACAACAGCTGATCCATGTACAGGAAAGTACAGTATACGGAAGACAGGAACGATAAAATTAGAAGTCAGGAACACTGACTCAACCTCGAAATAGGGAACCTAACTAAGAGGGAGCTGAAAGATAGAAAAAAGTGAACCCAAGCTAGCTGCTTATGCCTGCCGCTGTAATATAGACATTATAAAAAGTGGTGCATCTCCTCAATGTTATTTAAACCATTTGGCCAGCGACTGTCAAATTCTAATATCATTTTAGTTTCAAGCTGTCTTAATAGTAACTCCCGGTCCCCTTCTCGTTCGAGATGGGGAATGGCCCCAACCACAAAATATCTCAAACAAGACAAATCATTATTGTGGACTCTTTTAAAATGGCGGGCCACCGGGTACGCCGGATCATTATGTAAGATGGCACGAAGATGCTGCAATATCCTGACGTGCACCTGGAGCTTCGTACTACCCACGTACTTCAAGCCACAGGTGCACGTCAGGACATAAACAGCATGGTCGGTTTTACAACTAAAATTGCCATTGATCAGCTGGGGGTCAGCACTGAAGGGGGTGGAATAGTGAGACGTGCTGACACCGAACTTGCAAGCATGACAGCTTGAACATTTGAAAAAACCTTTGGAAGGTGCAAACCAAGATCTTTTGGCTTTTAATTCTGGGGCTGCTTTGTCCAAAGTCATGCCCATATTTGTAGCCCATCTAAAGGTGATGATAGGATTCGCTGGTAACCTGGAGTTAAAAACATGATCGCTAAGTACAATAGGCCAATTCTTTCTTAGTATGGCCGTCAATTTTCTGTCTTCCCTGCTAAATGCTGTGATCAAACGTGGACAGTCATCCTGTGAAGCAGGAGATGATGCCAACTCTAGATACGAAGGAGCCTCAGAAAAGAGACTCAATCTTGACCTCGACTTGGATTTTTCAATAGCTCGATTGAGGATAGTTTCAGAATAACCTCTAGTTTTTAATCTCACCATGAGCTCATTGACACAGGAATCATAATCAGATGGGGAACTGCATTTACTTTTTAACCTAAGGATCTCTCCATACGGGATGCTTGCAATAGTGTGTTTGGGATGCATACTCGTGGCATGGAGGGTTGCGTTCCCCGCTGCCGATTTTCTATGCAAAGTCGTATTGATCTGGTTTTCAGCTATATAGACTTCTACATGTAAAAACTGTATTTTGTATTTGTCAATATGGGCCGTGAAATTCAAGTTATAGGGGTTATCATTGATAGTCTAAATAAATACTAGGGCCTCTACCTTAGTCCCTTTCCAAGCTATAAAGATGTCGTCAATATAACGTAAATAGCATTTGACATGGCTATTCATCCAAACCCCATGTTGAGCGGCAAGGACCTGTTCCTCCCACCCGCCAACGTGCAAGCACGCGTAGCTGGGGAGAAACAGGCCCCCATCGCCACTCCTCTCAATTGCCTGTAAATGTCTTTGCCAAATGAAAAATAGTTGTTATCTAGGCTCCATTGTATGAGACACAAAATGACTTTGTTGTGCTCATAATAAATAATAGGGTGCTTGGATAGGTAATTTTTAATAGCGGAGAGGCTGTGTGAATGGTTGATGCTAGTATATAGCGCCTCTACATGTAGCGAGATTAACCACATATCATGATCCGATTCAATGTGCTCGATTTTGGTTAAAAAATCGCTAGTGTCGCGCACAAAACTTGGCAATTGTTTAATAATATCTTGGAGAAAGACGTCTATATATTCCCTGACTTTCTTCCCCACACTTTTGATGACAGAAACAATGGGCCTGCCCGGCACTGGACGAGTGCCTTTATGTATTTTAGGAATTAAATACAATGCTGGTAAGACAGGAAATTCCACATACATAAATTTATGTTCCTCAAAAGAAATAAGACCTTCTCTTCTCCATTGTCATAACATCTTGTACAATTTGCCTTTAGCATCAGTATATTCTTTGTGTGAAGTTTTCTGATAGCAAAGGGGATCATCCAGCTGGCCTTTGGCCTCCTGTATGTAATCCTTTTTAGGCCAAATCACCAGGTTACCCCCCTTGTCCACTTTTTTTATTACGATTTCATGATTTTCCCCAAGTTTTTTCATTAATTTCACATACTCCCTAGTGATATGAGTAGTTTTTTTCTTTCTTTTGGTTTTGCTGTAGGTCCTTAAATAAAGTTTTTGGATGTCGTTAGTGACACATTCGTGAAACACATCGATAGCATCCTTTGGCATTAAAGGAGTGAATTTGGATTTGCTTCTAAATGGGGTCAGTCCTGCTCTTTTTTGGGAAATGGTGATTTTTTGTAACCTCACTTGAGTGGCAACATCTGGGTCATTGGTAAGGTCATAGTCAGGATTATTTAAATCATTAATGTTGAGAAAGGTATGAGTGTCAGAGGCAGTCAACTGATTGATACTAGAATCAATATTCTCTTCAATAAGATTCACAGGAGTTAAAGTATCTTTGGCATTTTTTAAAGCAAAATGTTTTTTCAGCTTTAATTTGCGAATGTAACAGAACAAATCAATCCGAGTCATAGCGTAGTTGAAACTCTGAACAGGGCAATAATTGAGTCCTAATGAAAGAAGCTGCTCTTCCGCCCTGCTCAGAGTCACATTGGAAAGATTTATGATAGTGTTGTCAACTATCGCAGTTTTGACCATGTTTTTTTCTTCTTTTTCTGAGGTTGAGCAGCGTTGCCACTTGCCTCTCCGTTCTTTCCTGCGCTTATTCCTCCTCTGTTTGTTTGCTCTCTTTGTTGCCTTGGACGCAAGGTTTGTAACCTCTCTTCGACTACGAAGTCCATTTCCTGCTGGAGATTTAATTTGGCCAGTCCTATTAAGTTTAAATCTGAAGAGGAACCAGTAGTGTCACCACTTGGCCCGCTCGTGAGTGAGGGAAATCGTATCAACGCTCACCTGCTCAAAATCGTCATCAGTTTCCAAGACAGATGCGCTGGTGCTAGATCCGGCATTCGCATCAACTGCACGTGTGGCGCTTAAATTGGTCTGTTTCTTGCTGCTATAAGCCTGCCTTTTAGCCATATTATATTTTCTTGAAAACGTGAAAATGCGTCCATCTTGATAATCATCAGCATCGCGGGTGAATTTGGTGACTTTGCGTATCTTTATTCTTTCCTCGTGTTTTTTGAGGCGTTCATTCATAGTTTCAGTTAGTTTTTTGATTTCATCAGACTCAGGACAGGATGATAGTTCAGATTCGATAGCTCTAATTTCTTCCAAAATTTTGCTGCGATCAATTACGGCATATTTGATCAAAATACACACTAAATTCATGGAGGCGGTCAAGTTACTCTCACCCCATTCTTGCAGCATAGCCGGATTGGGCTTATCGAAACTCGGCGCTAAGAGAATGCGCAAGCCGCGCGGAACTCTTCCCACCTCTTCATATTTACTAAGGGACTTGTGCTCCCACCATTTGGTGCATTCCGTTTTTTTGCACTTTTCCAAATCCTTAAACAGACTCTTTAAACTTTTGGTTTGCTCCGTGTTGTTTTCTTGAGATGGTATTTTTGCATTGGTAGTGGCGTTTATTAAACCATCAAACAAACTACTTGCTGCTTCTTCGCGCAATCTGTCGACTTCGTCCGACATGTTATTGTTTGCTCTGTAGTTACTTCAGGTTGGTGTGCGGGCGGATACTTGCCCGCACCTTACAGTGTTACGCTGCTCACATATATATATATATATACATGTATACACATTATTATATGTACATATAGATATATACACAGATTCATACAGTCAGATTTAAACATGTTAAACACACTTGTATATATAAACGCAGAAACAAACGCCTATATGTCCCCATCAGCTTTATCTGAGGTCCAATGTGAGATCTGCCTAAAGTTCACCTCCAGAGACTCCACTGCATACAGTCACATATGTATATTTGTTTCCTCGCTGCAAGGAGTGAGGCTGTTTTCTTCACCTCCAGAGACTCCACTGCATACAGTCACATATGTATATTTGTTTCCTCGCTGCAAGGAGTGAGGCTGTTTTCTTCACCTCAAGAGACTCCACTGCATACAGTCACATATGCATATTTGTTTCCTCGCTGCAAGGAGTGAGGCTGTTTTCTTCACCTCAAGAGACTCCACTGCATACAGTCACATATGCATATTTGTTTCCTCGCTGCAAGGAGTGAGGCTGTTTTCTTCACCTCAAGAGACTCCACTGCATACAGTCACATATGCATATTTGTTTCCTCGCTGCAAGGAGTGAGGCTGTTTTCTTCACCTCAAGAGACCACTGCATACAGTCACATATGTATATTTGTTTCCTCGCTGCAAGGAGTGAGGCTGTTTTCTTTCTGAAACTTGTACTGTGTTCACCTGATCCTAAAACACACAAGACAAGGATGACACCACCTGCAAAAAATGTGTGCCACGTCTCCCACGAGGAATCCAAATAAGTGACTAACTGGGAGCAAAGGGCAAGGAGAGATGGGAGTTCCTGGTTTAATTTCGGTCATTGGCATCCCCCAGTCACATATATCCTTGGACACCAGGCACGTGCCCCGGTGTTTTTTCTAAATGTTAGAAACACATTATTTCACAGGGGGTGATGTCATGTTAACAAGCAGACAGAAGGCATTTGAAAGGTGACAGGTTGTTTGCAAAGTTGGCAGTCAACTGGAAGTCGGTATCTGAAGGTTACTGAGCAATGTGCAAACCACGGCCCATGATTTGGCAAAAGAATTCACAGTACAAAAGTACTTAAAAAATATATCCTAAAAAAAAAGGAAAATGTTTAATAAAATAATTAGAAGAAACTCACCAACGCCTATGATGTGGCTGTGGATGACAGTGTGCTAACAGATGAGCAGACGATTGCATTGGCAGTTGAGGATTGATGAATGAATGAAAGCTAGGCCGAGGATGAATGGATAGATATAGATGGGCAGTAATAATAATGCATGAATGGGAGGGTGAGGGTGCATCAGTGGGGGGGGGGGCATGGATAGTACCTTGAGGTTAAATTAATTTTTGAATAGCTGAAAATGTCAGAATAGATAAGTGAAAGGTCAAGAGTGAAAAGATGATGATTGAATGAGTATGTAAGGGTGGACGAGTGAATGGCTGCATCAGGATGGGCGCAAGAGAGTATAAGGCTGTAGATCGGAGAAATAGCTAAGTGAGTATGTAAGGGTGAATGAATGGATTGGATTATAAGGATAGCAAGCTACAGTAATGAGTCTGCACATAGGGGAATGATGGATGTGTCAATGGTGTGTCAGGGAATTGTTACAAGAGATACAAACGGAAAAGAATATTGGTAACTAAGGAGACCTGGATGACTCTGGAGTCAGAAGAGAGCAGAACAGGGGTCCGGAGGGGATGCTCTTCACACAAAAGAAAATTCAGCATTAAGAATAAGTGACATCAGGGTGTGTATGACATACAGATATCTTCTCCATGGCAGGGCCACTGGAATTATGTGATTGTGCGGCTGCGTTTTCCTCATAATTATGGATTTGCTGCATTTGCCCCATAATCTGCAGATGTTTACAAAAAAATGTTTCTAGCTCAAACGGTGGAAAACTTACTAAAAATGCAGCAATACGTGCGCCTCCACAGTGGAAGGCCTGTTGCAAAGGTTGACTGGTACCCTTTTTGTTCCTTGGTGCAATATTTTTAGTGTTAAACCGGTACTAACAAGGTGAAAATTATGCCCAGACAGTGTTAACACATGTAAAATTGACAAAATAATGCAATAATAATATCACCAAATGTGCCGCATTACGCTGCATAATTTGCCTTTTCTTGACGCATAATATAGTCAACCTTGCTGCATAATTTGGTCCTCCCCTGCAGCATAATTCCAGTGGCCCTGTCTTTGGTAAAGTTTCGTTTTTATCGCATAAAGAAGAGAATTGAACCTGAAATCCTTTCCAGTATGTGAAAACTTTTCCTCCTTTCAGAACTTTCGTTACTCCTTAAGAAAGAAAGTCCCTGATGAGATCAGCGAACTGCTTTACTGCCCAAGCCAATATGAGACAGGCAGCCAGTCCTGTTTCCATTAAGACTGGGCAAAGCACTACGCTACGCTACGCTCGTGTAGTTTGCAAAGTTTGCGCTACTTCAGACTACGCGAATTGCAAGTAGCACAGTACAAACACGCATATCGTAGCGTAGTGTAGCGGTCATTTTTTGCTTGCTCATGGTCCTCAACGTCAAGTTGGCGACCGCGAGCAACCAAAATGTCATCCCGGCGAGACTTTTTAGTCGTTCGCGATCAGCAACATCAAGTTGCCGATCACGAGCGTGGCAAATAAACCTCCCGGCGAGCTTCTCAACGCGGGGAGGTCAGGTTTCTCATTGCGAGTGGTCGCGTATGCTCGCGACTGCTCGCGATGAGAAACTACCAGTCCGCATTGAGAAAGCTGCCGCTCGAGTAGAAACCTACTCGAGCGGCAGAAAACGACAGCTTGCACTGTGCAAGATGCAGTTTGCACTGATTGCACAGTGCGGACAGGCAACCGGCACTGTGCAATCAGTGCGAACAGCATTTTTCACAGTGCACTACGCAGTTTGTGTTGCTACGCGTAGCTCGCATAGTGCGAAGTGCACTTCGTGTAACTAGGCGTAGCGCTACTTCACAAACTACGCCCAGGGTTAGTTTCCATGTTCACCTACAGTCTATTACTATACTGAGGCCTATTTCACTATTAGACCTCCACAAGGCTTGGCTCTCAGGACTGCAATACTCTCTGGGAGAGATTTTAACTTGGAGGCCTGCATACCCAAGCACTGGAGTCAATCACAGATCTCTATTTTTAATGTTGAATGTTTTTAGGGGAGACAATGTGGCGCTACAGCCAGAGATGCCGACTTTGGAACTGTGGAACCAGGTTTGAGGCTGGTGTCGGCACAACATCCTGGGATTCTGGGAAAGCATCTGAATTTCCTGTGTCTAAATGAATGTGTCTTTCTGTAATGTAACTGGTGCTCATGTAAAGCACTCCAATGCCTGCTGGTCGAGTTTGCGCTAAATAAAAACTGCCCAAAAAAAAAATATAAATGCCCCATGGGCAGATCACAAACTCTATATTGCTCTGCCCAGACCTGAGAAGTCCAATGACGTGTAGATCACTGTAGGGAAACAGACCCAGCATCATCAGCATATCCACAGATGGGAGTGTGACAGGATCACAGAGCATCTTTTCTCCGCCTGGGGGAGAGACACAAATCCATATGTAAATCACACCTTGCCCCAGAGTCTTTCCGAACAGAACACTGAAGAAAGGCTCACAGGAAACCGGAAGAGAGAAAGCGATTGGTACAGTTGCCGCGGTGGAGGTTCCTGCACTGTGTACTGGCTCAATCACTACCATCTAACAGCCCTCTGCTATGGTCCTCGCTCTGTTGGTTACGTATGCTGTAAGAAGAACAAAGGACAGGTTGCATGAACATATGTTTATCTGCAATTACTAATATTTCTAGGACTTTGCCACAGTTGCCCTTCACATATCTGAGCTTAACTGACTTATTGTATAAAGGCAGTCTCTAGTTTCCGCTGCCTCATCACTTAAACTTAAATATTGTAACCCAAACATCTTAAGTTATACACTTTCATCTACAGATTCTAACTTACACAACATTTCATCTATTGCACAAACATGTAGGTCATCACACTTATCTCCCTCTGGGATCTTGTAGTGGTATCTGCCACTCTTCTGTTACAGGATGATAATCTGACAAATATGATACCTGGTACTCAATAAGGATACCTTACGGGCAATCTCACAGTCAAGTTGCAAATTAGAATGTACACCTCTTTTTCTTAAATGGTTCCCTCCTCCTATGTAACTTACATGGCCATGTGGAGCTGGCCTCCTCATGTGGTGCATCATCGTAGTACAGCAGGCTACTGACCACTTCCTGGTCCTTTCCTGCGTGCCCAGGAAGTTCCTATTGTACAACAGCTAGACTGCTGACCTGCTCTGTGTTCGGCTCATCATGGCTGACATTACAGTAACTTCCTCTTGGAGTCCATATGGGGGGACTTTCTACCACATGCCCAAGTAAAGTCTGAAAAGGGAGTCCTTATCTAACAACACACTCACCTGCCTGCTTGCGCTAAAGTCCTGGATTGAAGCGTTGCCTAGTTTCAACCCTCAGTTTGGCTGACAAATGATCCTGGACACCATCCATGTACTCTCCTGTTCACTGCGGATATTGGAAAATGTCTTGTTCCATCTGGGTGAGGTCTTTATACTCAGACCCACCTAAGATGGCCGCCGATGCTGATTCACATAAGAAGCTGAGCTCTTGTGGGATCCTGAGTTCTCAGGAGACAGAGCTATTGTGAGATGCTGATGCGGGCTCGCTAGAGTGAAAGAAACCTAAGTTGTCTCTTTTTTCCTAGTTGCACCTCTGCTCTGTCAGATTCCCTTTTCTCTGGAATTGTTGGGGTTTGCGCTCCCATCCCTAGCTGCCTGTGACTCTAGGCCCTTAGTGGTGGCCACGGCAAAGCCTCTCTCAGAGTGCTGAAAGTGAAGGAAGACAAGCAGCTGGCTCTTGTGTATCTCTTTCCTGTACCCTCACCTGATCTCTGACAAGCAGCAATAGGACAGTCCAAAGGTGCAGGCAATACCGTCTCATCATACTCAACACTGCTGATTTGGGAGTGCGCTCACACATACAAAAGTGAAAGTTTAAGGAGACAGAAAATTATTTTTTCAGTAAAAAGTGATGGCCATGTTGCATCATGCTGATGTCAGACATGACGTATGCAAGCCAAGCATGAACATCAACGAAAGCAGCTCTCTTTTTCTAGCCATTAGCCCATGTTCATTGTAATGGGCTACAACGGTTCCTACTGGATCATTACAACATAATTATAAGTTGTTGATGACGGCTTGAGAAACCCAAATCTGTATCACCAGGAAGAGAGGAAAATTAACAATTCTACTGTATGCAATACATGAACAGAAACAAGCAAGAAAAGCAGCTGGAACAAGACTTCACAAAAAGGTAAAAAAAAGCTTATTATATTTTGCCAGTTAGTAGTAGTCTAAGAATTACACAGATTCAGATGAACATAAGGTGCTACAGGGTTACAACACAAGATAACATGTGATATTCAGGTAATAAATGGTGAATATGATAAATGTCTGGCTGCACTTTAAGTTTGATAATGTATGGGGCTGTGTCTAACCCTGATTCATGTTCCAAAGAATTGGTCAGAGATGCAGTTCAGAACTGTATACTAGATGTGTCGACCGATCTTGTATTGAATACAAAGATCTTCATCGGGACATACAATCAGAGGACAACTGGAACACCTTAAAGGAAATATCAGAAGCATTAGTCAGTGCAGTGTCACAGTCTGGGCTGTCGGTCTGGTAAAGAAGGGTTTACCTTCTAGATGAGGATGAATTCCAGAACTAGTGGTGTCCAAGAGGATCTAAGCATAATTCGAAAATGTAAAGTGACGAGTGGTCAAAGTCAAGGAAGTACAATTACTGCGTAATCCCTCTTCCTTGCCCCCATCCTTTAGCTCTGAGTAGTTCCGCCCGCAGAGACAGAACCCTTTAAAATAGCACCTTCCTCTTCTTAAAATAAAATTCTACTTTCCCACATATCGTCTGTGAGACATCACTTCCCCAACATGAAGTTTTCCTCTCTTTTTTCTGCACCTTATTTTCTGTTGCGGGTCTGAGTATCTTCTTAGGCCGTATACAGTCAAATCAGATGTATTGAGTTGATCTGAGACACTTTAAAAATATATATATATTTAATTGAGGTGTCCATATAGCGGTTTGAACCAACAGGCTCTATGAAGCATTCTGCATTACAATGACATGTTCTGTCCTGTGTATTTATTACAAATAAAAAATAAAATAAGAATATCTGCTTCAAATCGGCACAAATCTGACACAAAAGTATTCCAAATGTATCTGTTAAATATATTTTTTCCAATATTTCTATAGGATTGACTTTTCAATATAAGCAGCAGAGTATTTTACATCACTGTCAAGAACACCAAGCTTAACATATCCAACAGCACGGCAAGTCAACCAAACAATGGACACCAGTATAAGAACCTAAAAGTCAAAACATATGGGAAGAGAAGAGGTGGGGGTTGAGATGTAAAGTGTTGCAAAGTTCTGTTGAAGGCCGATTCTGAAGAGGAACATTTATACATTTCAATGCAAGGTCTCGAGCGAAGCGGTCATGCTAGTGTGGAAAGAGGCGATGGGCAAGTGAGTTCAGGTCTTGTGGGTTTAGGGCCTCATGCCCATTTGAGATATGCTGTTTGCTGTAGAGGCTGGCCAGTCAGCATGGCCTGTGAGGCACCCACTGTAGATGTCCGTGTGCATCCTGCAGTTACAGACTCGAATGCCACTAGGGCTAACTAAGCCCTTGATGTGTCTATAGCTGTTTAAATGAGTACCATTGATTAGGGTTCTAGAATTACCTTTTTTACAGCACTTGAAAGCGATTAAACATTTGATATGAAGCGCTGTATACAAAATTAGATATTATATTCTGTTAAATATGACTGTGGTTAGTGACGTATCACGTTGAACATTAGTAGTTGGGTTTCTGGTTGGCAGAGGTATGCACCCTGTCCAAACAGGAACCACAATCCAAGTCTGGATAAGTGTAGTATGTACATACTAAAAGTTTACCTGTGTTGGGGTGTCTTCTATCCCCCCTTCTTTTTGCTTTGGGCATCGAGCTTTTGTTCTGTCTTATTCGGTATGATGCGCAGATCACAGGGTGGGATGATATTTTATTATACAATCAATAGAGAGCGGTCCCCGCTGCCTCCACGTCTTACATCTTTTTTCCTGAGGCATCGGGACTGGTCATTAACCCGTCTAAATTATTTCTCGTTCCACTCGCACCTACTAAAGGTTGTATACAGGGCCGGACTGGGAACCACAACCGGCCCTGGCAAAGTGCTCGGCCGCCCCCCTCCGCCCCCCCCCCCACTGGGGGGGTGGGGGTGCCGTCGAGCTGTTTGCCGGGGCCGGTTTTCTGCCGATTTTGGTACAGGGCCGATTTTGCAGCTATGCTGCAAAAACGGCCCTGTAACAAAAACGGCCCCCAGGGGCCCAAAACCGGCCCCCACCTGTGCGGCACACCGGGGGATTGCCCGGTGCCCGCTATGACCAGTCCGGCCCTGATTGTATAGTCTGGCGGGACGCTATTCCAATATACCGCCCGAGTTTTTGTATTTGTATTTGTATTTGGTATTTATAAAGCGCGAACTGTCGCTCCGAAAGGAGCATCCTGGCGCTAGAGAAAGTGGGAGAAACAACAGTGAGAACTAAATGGTGGCCATTACGTAAGCATCTGACAAATTGAAAATCCAGGTTTTAAGTTGTTTCCTGAACAGGCGTTCTAGGTCAAGGAGTCTGAGTTCTTTAGGCATAGAATTCCAAGCCTTGGATGACAGGACAGTTAGGGTTTTACCCCCCTTAGTTTTGTAGTGGAATTTGGGAATACTAATTAGATTACCGCCTACTGATCTTAAAACTCTGGTAGGGTTGTAGCGGATATATCTTCTAGAGAGATACCTAGGGCCAATATTGTTTAGCGCTTGGAAGGTAGTCAGGAGGATTTTAAACAAAATCCTTTTGTGGAGGGGAAGCCAGTGAAGTGTCCTAAGGGCCGTAGATGCAGAGGATTTTCTAGGCAGTTTTAATACCAGTCTAGCTGCCGCGTGTTGCACGCTTTGTAGTTTTTTTAACGTGAACTTTTTTACCCCTGCCATGAGACCATTGCAATAATCGAGACGGGAGAGTATCAAGGCAACTGTAACCGCCTTTCTCGATTCAGTAGGGAGGAAATCGAAGAATTTCTTTAGAGATTTTATAACACCAAAGCAACTTCCCGCGACATTCCTTACATGATGGTCAAAGGACAGTGAGGAATCAAAAAGTACACCAAGGTTTCTGGCAACTTCAACTGAGCTGGGCGGCGCCGTGGTGCCCTCTGGCCACCATTTGCTGGGGCTAAAGTGGACATTTTTCCCCATAGGCAGTATTTCCGTCTTGTTTGCATTACATTTCAGGTGGTTGTTTTCCATCCACAGAAAGACATCAGTCAAACAGTTCTGGAAATTCTGTTCAGCATTAGTGGAGTTCTTGTCAAGGGATACAATCAATTGAATATCATCGGCATACGATGTTACTAGTATCCCGTATGATTCAATTAGAGTGATGAGGGGCACCATATAAATATTAAATAACAGCAGGCTCAAAATGGATCCCTGAGGGACTCCAGAGGAAACCTTTTTTTTCGCTCGAGAGAAAAGGTCCCAGTGAGATGGTTTGGGTTCTCTCAGATAGAAAGGAGCTTATCCAATCAAGGGCAGCCTCTGTGATTCCTATTTCTCTCAGTTTAGCAATAAGTATTTTGTGGGAAATGGTATCGAACGCCGCCGATAGATCAAGTAATATCAGGACGGCGTTTTTACCTTCGTCTTGTAAATTTTTAATTGAGTCGGTAAGTTTGATAAGGGCCGTTTCAGTGGAGTGCCCTGAGCGAAAAACCAGATTGCTGGTGGTGTAAGATATTATGCATTTCCACAAAGTTCTTGAGCTTTTGGTGGACCATATATTCTGTTATCTTCCCGAGAACCGGGAGAAGGGATATTGGTCGTAGGTTGGCAAGATCAGTTGTATTTTTATTACGTTTTTTCATTAGTGGTTTCACTATTGCTTTTTTCCAATCGGATGGAACAGTGCCTGAACTAAGAGAAGCATTGACTATGGCATTTATGATGGGATTCACTACATCAATTATCTGGTGTAGGATCCGCGGGGGGCAGGAGTCGGAGGGCGAACCCGATTTACAGGCTATGATGGCTTGGCGGGTTTGCACATGAGTCACTGGTTGAAACATACTAAGAGTGTATGCCGCTGTCCCACTGGTGTCATTAGTGCCTAGAGTGGTGGATAAAGGGATAGATGGAAAATCACCCTGTAGGAGTTTGATTTTCTCCTCAAAGTAGTCAGAGATCTGATTGCATAGACTTTGAGACGGAGGAATTCCCGATTGTAGGGCTTTCGGATGGGTGAAGGATTTGACTATAGAAAAAACAGTTTTTTGTTTTTGTTGAACATCATTGATGGCTTTAGTATAGTAATCCTTCTTGGCGATTTTTATGTTGGAAAAGTATGCATTCCTATGTTTTACATAGAGAGCTTTCGCCATCGGATAGAATGTTTTCCTCCATTTGCGTTCGCTTTTTCTGCACTGCAGGTGCGTTTCGGCAAGCGACTGTGTGTACCAAGGGGCACCTATCTTTTTCCTTTACACTTTTCTTGGGGGGCAATTTAGGAGAGCAAGATCAGCAATAACCTGCTGCATCCAGATGTGAAAGGTTTTCGAGTCACGGTCGACGTCACCAGACAAGCTGAGAGCCTGCAATTGAACAGGGTGCTTAAGCTTAATGCTTTCGGCAACCGTCGTCCAGTTCAGGTTGGCTGAAGGCTGTATGATTGTTTTCACTAATTTAGAAGGGCGGTGCACATTGATGTTGAACAGAACAAAACAGTGATCTGACCAAATTTGCGGAATTGGAGTGGATGTCACGAGGGAGGGGAAGTTGGAGCAAACCCCATCAAGTGTATGTCCTGCACAGTGAGTGGCATTTACCACTTTTTGGGAGAGTCAGAATATTTCCAATGTCTGGTGAAAATTAGTGGCCTGGGAATCAATTTTGGATTTCAACTGAAGGTTGAAGTCGCCCAGGAGAGTAAAATATGTGTAACAGAGTAAAACTTGACCCAAAGATTCGCCCAGGGACTCCAAGAACATGGTCGCATTACCCAGGGGGCGATAAATTAGACCACCAGTAAAAGACGAGGAGGCATTAAGCATAATAGAAAAGCCTATGCCTTCAACGCCTTTAAGGGGGCCCAGATGGAATGTATGACATTTCAAGGAGTTTCTAATAATTATTGCAACTCCACCTCCTCTTCCACTCAGCCTATTCAGTCTGAAAATGCCATAACCGAGCGGAATGGCGGTTGCCAAGTCAGGGTTGCTGCAGTCATTGAGCCATGTCTCAGTTATAAAAAGGAAGTCTAAGTGGTCATCAAGGATTAATTCCTTAATATCCTGACTATGACAGCACATAGACCGTGCGTTAATAAGCCTCCCATTAAAGCTAAGTAGATAGGAAGTAGAGGTATCTATGAGGGGCAGAAGATCGGGTACCGGCAATGGTGTAGTCCATGAGCAAGTTCTACAAGAGAAAGGGCCCCATATCTGTTCACATGGAATGACGCACGCACACTTACTTCTGAGATTAAACTCTCGAAGGGCACACGCATGATAGACCATTTTCGGGGTATTTTGTCCAGCATAGCCTGCGCCTGTCGCGGACTTGGCGCGGACGGGCGCAGACTGGCTTTCCTTTGGCGCGCCTTCGGCACGCCCGCTGCGCGTTCGCCACATCCGTGCCTAAATAGGAGGCAGGAAGTGGAGGAGGGGAGCCAGGAATGCCTCACGCCCCAAACAACTAGAGCGCTAATCTTCAGGCGGGTCGGAATAACGTTCCCGGCGCCGCGTTAGCGCTCTAGTGTTGTAGACCCCAAGGCAGGACAAGGGAGACAAATAATACGGGTTGTGCAAATATACGATTTAAAAATTCTATTTCCTGAAGGCTGAAGCACTCGATATTTAATGAAGAAGAAAACAAGTTAAAATGAAGTTATTTTTTAAAAAGAACCTCCGTGCATAAAACACAAGGTTGCAAGCATACAAATAAAACAACACACCATTTGCTATCTGGGCCTCCATGTGGCACTTGACCCAGGCTTGTTTTGGTCCCTCAATATCACCCACCCTAACATATAAAATGTCTGCAGATCTCAGGAAATGGCAAACCCTACCATTGAATGTTATGGGGGGGATTGCTCTCTATAAGATGATGGTACTGCCTTGGTTCTTATATCTTTTTCAAAACTTCCCTCATGAGTTATCGTGTCATTAGTTCAGAGAGATGGATAAACAGTCAATTTCCTTTTTATGGCATAGTGCGGACCTCGTTTTGCCTTCCTGAAATGCCACTGTGTCCCTTATGAGGGAGGGCTGGGTACGGCCAATTTATATCTATACTACTTGGCATCTCACCTCCTGATTGTCAAATATTGGCTTAATGGGCGGTGGTCGGACCCTGCATACAGGCTCAAGTTGTCCACTTTGTGTTTTTCATGAATTTTATATTAGCTCTATGGCTGCACTATACACCGAACGCTTCCAGAGGTAACCCAATTGATTTTTATGCGGTGGAGGGTGCCACTGAGACAAATTGGCTGGTGGCAGACTCCCTTATGGCACGGCAACTGGCTGAAGGATGTGGTGACCCTTGAGGGGTTTGCATGTTGAGATACTGTTGGTAATACTATATTGGGTGACATTTAGGCCGGATCTCATACATTCTCCTTTCAAGAGTTACAGCACAACTATGCCCTTGGTAAGATGCAATTCTATAAGTTTTCACAACTGAATCACGCTTTAGAGGTTCTTGTTCCCTCTGATGCAGTTGTCTCAGAATTTAGCTCTATCGAGGCCAAGTTGGTGATGGAAGCACTGGGGAAGGTAGGTGTTTCTCAGATCTATCACACCTTAATTGTACAAAGTCCCTGAGACGCTACATAATCTAAAATCCAGCTGGGAGACCTGGTTAGAGCCTTTAGATGATGAAGATTGGTGAGATGCTTTAATGGGCCCTAAGGTCCTCACGATCTCCTCCAGGCTCCGACTGGTACAAACATATTACCTACATTGCACCTATCTTACTCCCAAAAGGTTGTCTCGGGTGGGACTAGGAGCCAGCTCTAGCTGTGGCCGCTGCACACATGCCCCAGTGGATTGTTTTCATATAGAATGGTCTTGCGCACTGATTATGAGAGTTTGGGAGAGGGTAATAACTGAATTATCTGACGTTGTTGGCCTGTCCTTGGAGCTTTCTCCCCTTTGGGTTCTGTTGGGAGTAGACTATGGAATCGGAGGCTCCTGAGCAGACAGAATTTCCCTAGGCACCGTCCTGCTAGTGCCTAAAAGAGACATTGCTCCACACTGAAAGGCAACCATCATGCTGAAGCTATTGAAATGAAGATCGAGAGTAGACTCGTGCGCCCAATGGAAAAAATATGTATCTGCAGCCCAGGGTTTACATACATGCTAAGGTCTGGGGCAAGTGGCTCCGGAATTTGGGTGGTGATACTGAATTGCTGTAATTCCACTGTTTGCTCACTCCTTGACATGACGTTATATACCATGGTATACTTATTGTATTGATATACATACTGATTGTGGGAAATGCATTTCGGATTGTTCTCAGAACTGATACTGTGATTTGTTTTTCCACATATATAACAAAATCAATAAAGTTGTTTAAATAAATTTTTTCACCTGTGCTCACCCTCTTGTAGCTTGGCACAGAACAGTCAGGATAAACTAAAGAGGCAATGTGTAAAGTATTTGTGCACACACACACACACACAGTGCACAGTAACACAGTGAAAACCCCACAACAGTACTCCACACCAGTTTAGAAACATAGCCAATACTGATAGGAGTAAAACAAGACCAAAATGACAAAAATCCAACATATAAGAGTCAAGATATGAATTATTTAGGATTAAATCAAAACGCTGTGCTCAGAAATCAATAGTTCCAACTGGGGCTATCTGGTCACGCTTGATCGGGGCAAATCCAAAAGTTCAGTCTGAACATGATGAAGCGCAGGCTGGATGCAGGAGTCCTGCAGACCCACTGCAAGTACCTTGGATGCATTAATGCTCGAGGAAGATGCATTGAAAAATAGAAGGAATGTGTCGCTGTCGAAGGAGATATATCAGCCAACGTTGTTGATGCATCTATGTGAAGTGTGCCATGCGCCTGTACTGAGGTGTCGATGTCGAACCGGTGGGCTGTCGACGATGCATTGCTGTGAAACAACACAGGGCGTTGGAATTGGGGACGGTGCATTGCAGACATTGGCAATGCAGTGTCCGAGACTCATGCAGCAGCAGTGATTTGGAGACGCTGCGTCGGCAAAGTATGGGCTGCATTGTTAGTTGAGGTTGTTGCGTCGCACAGTCGGCGATCGGTGTCTGCTGCTTCGGTGCAGGCAGCGGCAATGCATCAATATCACAGGCAATGCGCCGGTTCAGAAAAACGCTTCAGTGTCAATGCATTGGTTTCTAGGGTTGCAGCACCAAACATCCACTTCCAGGGGCCCAGGACTGAATTTGGCACCACTTGGAAGAGCAGAACTCACAACAGAGGAGCCCAGGTGGTGGTATCAAGAAGCAAGTGAAGTATTTGATATCCCTAAGACGTCAGAAACAGGCAAAAAGCCCAATAAGCCCCTGGAGAACCTTTAGAGAAGCAGTTTGTAGAGAGTCAAGTCCAGTCCTCTCACTCCCAGGCATGTAGCATAAGGCAGCAGACCAACACAGCAAAGCAAGCAGCACAGTGGCAGTCCCTCCTGGTAGCACAACATCTCTTCTTCCTGGTAGAATGTCCTCAGTTCCAGAAGTGTGCTCAGTATATAGTGTCAGAGGTCCAGTATTTTTGGCCATTCTAGCCTTTGAATTAGGGATATTTCAAAGTAAGGTCTTTGTAGTGCACAAAGCCCTGCCCCTCCTCGCCCTGGCTCTAGACACACTACAGGAGGTGTGCAACTATTTGTGTGGGGACAGGCACAGCCCTATTTAGGTGCCAGTGTCAGCTCCTCCCTCTCACTCTGGCTCAGGAAGACCCATCAGCCTGGTGATGGGTAATTAGGATATGCAGGGCACACCTCAGCTCCCTTTGTGTGAGACTGTGTAGAGAGAATGGACTAAGCCCAGCTCTCACCCACCCCAGACATGTATTCCAGAGACAGGCAGAGGCACACAATGGTAAAGTAAGAAAATGGCAACTTTCTAAAAGTGGCATTTTCAGATCTGCAATTTAAAAACTAACTTCACTAAAATATGTGTTTTAAAATTATGAGTCCTGAGACACCAAACATACTCTTCTATCTTTTCCCAATTGGGAGTTACACTTATAAAGTGTTACAAGGCCGCTCCAATGCTAACCTATGAGAGAAAAAGAGACTAAAGGCCTTGCTGTAGTGAAAATCGAATTTAGTAGTTTTTCACTACCACAACATGTAAAACTCAAAAGTACATGTTGTACCTTTTAAATACACTGCACCCAGCCCATGAAGCTACTTAGGGCCTGCCTTACGGGTGACTTATATGTAATAAAAGAGAAGGCTTGGGCCTGGCAAGTAGGTGAACTTGCCAGGTCGAAATGGCATTGTAAAACTGCACACACAGACTTTTCAGCAGCAGGTCTGAGACATGTTTTAAAGGGCTACTCATGTGAGTGGCACAATCAGTGCTGTAGGTCCACTAGAAGCATTTGATTTACAGGTCCTGGACACATGAAGTGCATTGTATGAGGGACTCATCAGTAAATCAAATATGCCTATCATGGAGAAACCAAATGTCATTACATTTTAGACACAGAGTACGAACATTTAGCACTGGGCATCAATGAAAAGGTGCTCAGAGTCCTAAAGCCAGCAAAAATGAAGTTCAGCAAATAGTCAAAGCAAGCATTGGCATAGCCAATAGGTCACGCCTTTGTGGCCTTATAAGTGTTTAGCCATGCAACACATTTTCCTGGGTGCTGTGCTGCCAGAAATTGAAGAGCTATACAATTATTTCACACTGGGTCATGCAGTCTGATTCAGCAGTACATGCAATAAAAGAGCACCGATTTTGAGAAGTAGGCGCTACACATTTTAAACTGACCACCCTATTAAATTATTAAGTACTTCACATTTCACTTAAGATAGAAAAATAACATAAATAGTGTTTAATTATCGACAATAGTAATTATAAAAGGAAATAAAAACCTGCAAAAATCAAAGGAATGTGTTGTATAGCAAAAACATAGTGTATGATTATGGGGATTGATTCATTTAAGGATCCTAGAGGCTGGAATCACATATATATTGGTTATAGCAAGTTACCTCTAGTACCATTGATCTATACTTTTCTTATAACAGCAGGACCATAAAATTCATATGTTAGTTGTTCAATTAATGAACTGGTTTCCTTACGTATTCTTTATCCCCTCGATCGGTACACAAGCATATCTGTATGGCATTTCTGTTCATATCAACAATTATATATTCCATCACACTTCTTTTTGAAAAAAATAAATATTTTTTACTTCATGATTATTTTCTTTTTTATCCTTATTCAAAACAATGTAGTAAACATTGATTTATAGATTGAAATACATCTGTGATCATACGTTATATACAGTGCATTAGCATACTCTTATTATTTGAAGTACTTCTGTAAACATTTATGTACAACACATAACTAAGCAGAAAACATAATGGTTAGTGTCTAAAGTCCTACTGCATAGTCCTTATTCTGTAGGGATATACATTACTTAACCTCAACATTCTTTTCCTTTCTATGGTCCTAATAGCAAAGTGCAAAGGTGTTAAGGTCAGGGAACACTTTTGTATTTCATCTTATAATTACAGCCACTGTTTATTGGTTGTAATAATAATGTCTTTTATTACCTTTTAGCTCCACAATAGTGATACTCTTGACCTTGGGGTAGGGGTTAGTGAGTGAATGGGTAAGGTGCTGTGCCGACGCGTTTCGACCTTCAGGGTTGGACCTTTGTATTTACAAAGAAGGTCTTCCTCAGGGCTGGTTTTCTTTTATTTCTTGTAGGACACTTCTAAAATTAAAAGAGAGGAAGGGGCAAAAGGAATAGGGATATATTAGGGAACTTTGTTGTGATGACCCTATTTTTATTGTCTCATAGTTATTATCTCGGTGTATGGAGGTTTGTTGGTTACCTGCTGTCATTTCTTTTCACAGGAACGCCGTTTTCCAGGCTGCTTTTTTCCGTCCCTTCGTCAAATTACTTTCTAAAGATATAAAGGGTGATTTTAGTCTTGTCTCCTTTTAATATGTATCTTGGAAAGTTTTATCAACCGTTATTTGTAACTTTCTGGTACCTGATTTTCTTTGTGTTTCTTTTTTCTTTAATCGCAAAGGTTGTTTCCTGCGTAGCTTGATACGCGTCCCGTTTTCGATGGTTCTTCTTCTTATCAATTATGGCTCTGTTTTGAAAGAAGTATGAGACTTTATTTTTATCTCTAGCGTGTGGGATGTCTTATAGAACGTGTCCCTGCTGTCCCCTGGTTAGTAATTCATAGTGTTCAAACAAAGAGGCAAAATATCTATACAATAGAAGTCCAAGGATCCCCCTAATGTATATATTGCCAAAGATCCACAAAAATGCTACTAATCCACCAGGAAGATCAATTATATCTGGGGTTAATTCAATTCTAGAAAGACCAGCTAAATACCTAGATGTGTTTCTAAAACCATTGGCAAGCTCTACCATCAGCTATATAAAGGATACGATGCAAGCAATAACATTTCTAGAAGGGGAAAATTTTGATGAAGAAAATGAACTCCTGGTTACTCTAGACATCGTAGGCCTTTACCCAAACATACCTCAAGAAGAAGGTTTAGAGGCAATAGAATTCTTTTTGGAAAAACAAACCCGACCACATACAGTACCCACCAACTTTTTAATAGAACTTGGAAAAATATGCTTGAAATATAACTTCTTCCGATTTAATTATGTGCAGTACCTACAGACAAAAGGTACTGCAATGGGTTGTCCTTTTGCGCCAGAAATGGCAATAATGTTCATGGTGCTATATGAGAAATGCTGGATATATAACAATAATCCCTTTGAAGGCCATATAAAATATGGCGAAGGTATATTGACAATGTCATCATGCTATGGAGAGGGACATCTCAGAAACTGGATCAATTTGTGATATGGCTAAATCAAAGAAATGTAAACATCCAGTTCACCATGAATGCAAGCAATGTGGAAATAAACTTTTTGGACCTTATGATAAGGCACGATGAAGGAAAATTGTACAAAGCATTATACACCAAAGACACTGACAGAAACACCATGTTACACTATATAAGTTTTCACCAAAGAAATTTGAAAGATAACCTTCCATTTAGTCAGTTTCTTAGAATAAAAAGAAATTGTACGAAAAAAGAAGATCATTTCAGCAATGCCAAAGCTCTTTTGGAAAAACTTGTGGAACATAACTACCCCAGGAAACTGACAAAAAGAGCAATGAAATGGGCGTGGTATACGCCGAGGGAGGCTCTATTACCACCAAGAAAAAAAGAGAATGAAATGCCCCTGATGTGCGTGACAACAGTCTCAAGCTGCACAAAGGAAATAAAGAAAATTGTCAGAAAAAACTGGCAAAGTGTAAAAAGTTTGGAAATTTTTAAAGATCAACCTATTTTTGCACTAAAGAAAATGAGAGCAAATACGAAGGAAAAGAGACCACAACCCACCTTACAGACAATGTTGGCTCTTCCCCCAGTTAAAGGACACCACTGTTGCGGAAATTGCAATGCATGTGATAATACCATCGAAGGATGTATATTTAACTATGGGAATAAAAACATCAAACATGAAGAGTTCACAAATTGTAATACCACTAACGTTGTATATTTTGTGATTTGTCCGTGCCAACTGGCATATGTGGGAAAAACGACACAGCAGATAAAAACACGTTGGACACAACACAAATCCAGAATCAAATGTAAGCTAATCACCGCACCGATGGTAAAACATTGTCTTGAAAAAAAACATACTCCACAAGATCTAAAATGGACAGTATTGAAACATATAAAGAGCTCTTCAATAGATATTACCTTGGCCAACTTTGAAGCTAAATTCATTCTGAAATTAGGCACATTTGAGAATGGACTCAATGTGATGTCGGAGATAATGCACTGTACATAAAAAACATACCTTCCATCCATTGGTCCCCTGACCAAAAGAAGAATATCATCCATCAGAACATTTCGAAAACAGAAGTATGCAAATGCTGAAAACTTCATATAAGAAGTGAAAAGAACCATCACCACTGAAATGTGAAACTTGGGTATCCCTATTGAAATAACTGGTACATATACAGCGCAAAGAATGAAGAATGTCAAGTAAAAATCTTAGAAAATTCAAAACGGTCCCCAAAACGAATTGAATTTACGAAAGAAACATGGCTTAGGTATGGGAATAAAATGAAGGGTTTGTAAACCAAAAATATCCAAGCGATAGGGAAGTAACACAACAGAAACATCAAAGAACAGGAGAAACGAGCAATACGTTCTGTTAGGATGAAGATCAACACAATAAGACAAGTCAAGTGTTTAAAAAAATCATGGACCTTGAAAAATATGGAAATTTTCATACAAGCGAAACAGAAGCAAAAAAAACAAGGATTTCGAGTGGATAAACGGTTGCCATGACAATGTAATAAACGGAAGACAGGCAAAAAACAAAGAGATAGGTCAGGCATCAAGAGACGGTAGAACAAAACATCGCGAGACTCCATCGCGAGAAACAGATTGGCGGACAGACTCCATGTGACCGATACACAACAAGGAAGTAAGAAATACAGGAACCAAATCGAAAAGCCATAGACGCCAGAGAAGAATTTGGAGAAGAAGGCAAGCAAGAAGCATCGCCCGAAAAGAAATAGACGGAAACATGGCTAAGAAAGGTAATTAACCTATGATATGAGGGAATAGTGTTTAGAGTCACATGGAGGCACGCATGGGAAACGTTCCAGCACTTAAAGAGCATAGAATAACGATACGGTCGAAAAGTCACAAAAAAAACCTGGAGATGCACGCAAGGTGGTAGAATATAATTGGGACAACTGCACCAACCTAAGAGGCAGTTTAATAAAATACGGTGGATAAACAATGCGCCCGCGAACCATAATTATGCCTACCTAACACGCACCTTTTAAGCCACCTTAGACGTTGAGGAGATTAGTTGCTACAGACGCCTTGCAAGCTTTTCTGTACTTAATTCCAAGAACACTATGAATTACTAACCAGGGGACAGCACGGACACGTTCTATAAGACATCCCACACACTAGAGATAAAAATAAAGTCTCATACTTCTTTCAAAACAGAGCCATAATTGATAAGAAGAAGAACCATCGAAAACGAGACGCGTATCAAGCTACGCAGGAAACAACCTTTGCGATTAAAGAAAAAAGAGAAACACAAAGAAAATCAGGTACAAGAAAGTTACAAATAACGGTTGATAAAACTTTCCAAGATACATAATAAAAGAAGACAAGACTAAAATCACCCTTTATATCTTTAGAAAGTAATTTGACAAAGGGACCGAAAAAAGCGGCCTGGAAAACGGTGTTCCTTTGAAAAGAAATGACAGCAGGTAACCAACAAACTTCCATACATCGAGATAATAACTATGAGACAGTAAAAATAGGGTCATCACAACAAAGTTCCCTAATATATCCCTATTCCTTTTGCCCCTTCCTCTCCTTTAATTTTAGAAGTGTCCTACAAGAAATAAAAGAAAACCAGCCCTGAGGAAGACCTTCTTTGTAAATACAAAGGTCCAACCCTGAAGGTCGAAACGCGTCAGCACAGCACCTTACCCATTCACTCACTAACCCTTACCCCAAGGTCAAGAGTATCACTATTGTGGAGCTAAAAAGTAATTAAAGAGATTATTATTACAACCAATAAACAGTGGCTGTAATTATAAGATGAAATACAAAAGTGTTCCCTGACCTTAACACCTTTGCACTTAGCTATTAGGACCATAGAAAAGAAAAGAACGTCGAGGTTAAGTAATGTATATCCCGACAGAATAAGGACTTTGCAGTAGGACTTTAGACACTAACCGTTATATTTTCTGTTTAGTTATGTGTTGTACATAAATGTTTACAGACTTACATCAAATAATAAGAGTATGCTAATGCACTGTATATAACGTATGATCACAGATGTATTTCAATCTATAAATTAATGTTTACTACATTGTTTTGAATAAGGATAAAAAAAGAAAATGATCATGAAGTAAAAAATATTTTTTTTTTCAAAAAGAAGTGTGATGGAATATATAATTGTTGATATGAAAAGAAATGCCATATACATATGTTTGTGTACCGACCGAGGGGATAAAGAATACGTAAAGAAACCAGTTCATTAATTGAACAACTAACATAGGAATTTTATGGTCCTGCTGTTATAAGAAAAGTATAGATCAATGGTACTAGAGGTAACTTGTTAAAACCAATGTATAGGAAAAACATAACATGTGTTTAATGGTCGCGTGACTTCCTTGCTTTAGAATCAGAACACAGGTAATGTTTTTTCGCTAACAGCACACCAAACACTATTTGTAAATTAAATGTCAGTATCGGTTGGGGGTGTATCTATTAATTGTAATGTGACTGCAAGAGGGTAAATTGATAGGATCGGACCTTCCTACGCACTATTGCAATATGTTATACACAGGACCAAATATGCAGGATGAAGGGACTGACGGAGGTGGGGCGCTAGTAGAGCAGGGCATGGCACACTGGCTCTGCAGCACAGTGGCCCGCACTGCCAGAAGCCTCAGACTAAAGTACACCAGCCCCAAACCGCCCATCCCAAAAGCAGCACCTTCACAATAAAGCTTGTATCCATAAGCGTAGGGCACAATAGCACATTGCCTTGTTGACAAAGGCCATATACTCCTGCCGTTCCTTGGAAATGTCCATGCAAGTGATGGCACTCTGCAGATGCGTGCTACCTTTAGAGCCATGTGTGTCTGAAATAGAACCCGAAGGGGAAGAAATACTTTAATGGTACATTGAAAACCACAGGATTTCTGCAAATTCATCCGCAAGGAGAACGTGTGCAGCGATGCAAGACAAACTACGGAATTTAAAAAGGAATAAATCACTTATTTTAGTGTTCAGATCATTTATTTTAAAAAGTACAAAACACTCTGCAAATGTTGCACTCGAATGTTAAGTGTACTATTCATGTCAATTGCAATGGGCAGGTCAATAAAAGAGCCATCATATATAGTGTTTTGGTGTCCTTTTCCCACCAGATGGTTTAAGGTCTTTTCACATCAATAATGTATTCCTGCATAAATATATAGCTGCCATAACACCAGAGAGAAAAAAAAAATCTTAGTCAGTCAATACAAATGGCTAGCTTGTAGTCTGCATGCTTTTATGCAAGTTTAGCTACAGTGCAAGTATTGGAATCTTCACCTTGAAGTAACAAGCTTTTGCAATGCAATAGGTCTCGCATTTGCGAGAGTTTGAGCTATTTTTATTGTAAATGGCATTGCCTTTTATTTATGTTTTGGTTTTTGAAACATAAATAAAAGCCATTGTCATTTACAATGCCAATAGGTCAAACTCGCGTAAATGCGAGACCTATTGCATTGCAAATGCTTGTTTTGTTTGTTGGACTCTCTCCTAGAAATCCTTTGTGAGCTAATTCAATAACACACTCACAAATACTTCTTGGGAGAACAGTCCCTTCCCTTCCGTATAGGACACATTTCATTGACTGAAAAAATCTCTGAACTTCCAGAAAACTTGGTATTCACTTGATTGTTTTCACCCTCAGCCTCTCCTCCATGCAAAATGTGATAACCTCTTTAATGACTTTCATTTTCTGTCCTTTTCCAACTGCTTTTTAGAAAATCTGTTACAACACATCATTAAATGAGGCAACAACAGACTCTTCTGAAGGACATTTTCCACGTGTACTAATTCTCACCTGTAAATCTAGATAAGCAATCAACAACATTACAATTGTCTGAAATAAAACTAACATCTAAGCTATGTTTATAAAGCATAGATGAAATTTTGATCAACTTGAGAAGGCAGCAAAAACGATGTGAGAGAAATGAGGAAATCTCACAAATGGGTGATCGAGAGAAGGGGGGGTGGTAAAGGACATGTCCCATTTTGCATGGTAATAAGGCAAATAGGAGAAGCGACTATTCCGCACTATGGAGGATAGTGAGAAAAGCAAAAGGGTTGGCGTGCCATCCTATCTGCTAGAGATGTACAGTCAATTGGGAGGGTTAACCAGGGCTTTTAGTGGGCCGGGTCTGTCCAGGTCTGAGCACCGGCAGTTATTTTTAGAGAGCCTCGAAATGGGTCTCTATCAGGCTCTATTTTCGGGCCAGAATACGTTTTTTAAAATATATTTTAGGACTGTAAATATAATAGTTATGGCATGTTTAGGGATAAATCAATTGAATACTACTGAAAATCGAATAGCGCCTGGAAACGTGCAGGGAATGTTAGTGCAGCAGTCAGTGCTCTCGAGGGGCAATCAGGAGAACGTGTCTGCTATGCACAGTGTCTCCGACTCCAACAGCACAGCAAACCCTGTCCCATCCTTCACGCTCTGGCTCTATAAAGGCCCGGTATTTCGCACATCATTTAGCAGCGCCGCCCACCCCCCATATAATCAGTCACGGCTGTGCCACACCTCGACGACGGGGCTTTTACCCCTGTTAATGACACAAGCACCGCCGCACGCTGCCCACAGAGTGCGGCTCCGGGACCTTTTATGCTCAAATAGAATTTGTGTAAAGATTCATTAATGTACATGAAAATGCTTTTGCGCGACCTCCAGGCAGGAATCGTTAGTGCTACAAAAAAGGAGATTCACAGCCTTTAATTTCCTTCCAGGCTTCTATCCCCTTAAGTGTCTCACAAACGGTTTGTGGGCTCAGTTTCCGCACTGTGTCCTTCTGCCTGGCTGGAAAGAGTGCCCTACACTGTGCTCCAGACGGAGGGCAGTGAAATCATGGGTCAGAGTGGATCGTCATGCTAGGTGAGCTGCCTTGTAGGAGGAAGTGAAATCACTTGAAGAAAAAGTTTTCCAAAGGTAGGCTAATTGGAGGGGTTTTCATAGGCACACAATGCTAGTTATCTTGATTTAGACCACGCCCCTGCAGGGATAGGCCACACCCCTTTACGAGGTTTGCCCCGCCCCTTTTAGAGCACCCCCAGTTTTTTTTCCCACTTAAAGCCCTGGGGTTAACATCACACATTCTACATGTGTGGAAGAATGTGAACTGTTGTATGTTACTTATTTTGTGTAGTAGTGACATCCGGTATTTCGAAAAGATAAAGCTGCTCTAGCCAGACCTACAACTCTGGAATGCTGCTGTAGAAGGTTTTGAGGGCACATGGAGTCCAAGGATAAATGGAGCAAAATGCATATGCTAATGATGGCCGCGGGTCAGCATTAGGGAGATATTTGATCAGGTCACATTTTCACTGTCTGCAAAATGTTTCGCAACTTTCTTGCATGAATACACCCAAGAATGTAAAGAACAATTTGTATACAGCTAACAGCAGCAGCATTGCAGCATAACACCTTCAGCAACCTGTATAGCATGCCCTCGTCAAAAACGTTCCCTTATCACACACAAAAGACACGGAGGAAAGAATCCTGAAGAGGGACCAGAAATTGGAGAACAACACTAAGCGGCGAAAAGGTAAGGACGAGGTGGGGGGTTGGGGAGGAGACAGGCAGAAAGTCGCGGTGGGACTTATCAGAAGGGAGGAACAGAGTTTGAAACACAGACGAGATCAAGGGGAATGCAAAACACCCCCACCCTTTGACAAAGCTAATCGTTTTTATTTTTGTATAAATACATTTTTACTTATGTTTAAAAAGAGGAAAAACATGGGGGAGGCAGCTGTGAAAGACAACCGCAAACATTGAATAGGTACAGCACAGGCCGCCGCAACAAGTCATGCTGACTTACAAACAGGACAGGTGAAGCATGAAAGATGAAGTACAAGACAGACAGATGGTTGAGTTCGCGCTATATAAAACTAAAAAATAAACAGAGACAATACTAGATAGCACGATGCTCTAGTGTATTTTATTAACAGCATTTTGTTTTAATCATTCGAGGTGGTTATGCACCTTGCAAAGAATCGCATATTTTGATCAAAGGCGAATGTCGGTATTGGAACCTGTGGCCACTGGTCGAATTTCTCCACCAATTTATCCGCGATAATGGGCTAAATAAAGCGTGGTTCTCAGTGAGGATATTATATTGGAAATACAACTTCGTGTGACATTAGATATTCCAAAAATATATTTTTAATTTTTCAAAGTGTGAACTTGCAGGAAAAATGTGCACCGCCCAGTAACGATTTCGTTTCGCATAGAGTAGCCGTTGTTTGGAGGTGTTATTTTACTGGCGGGTGCGCAGGAGATCGCATCCGGAGGAGGAGTGCATAAAATGTGCAATGGTGACCTTTCGCTTTTCACCAGCAGCTTCCTGTGTCTGCAAGCGACAGGTGTCACCAAATCATAGTGTGCAGTGGGTAGAGATGGCGACTCTGTGTAGGCGAAGCAACGTGTATCAAACACAAAATATACATACATAAAAGCAAGTTATAAAGCGCTGCATTTTCAAGATTTAAACAACATCCATGTTGCACGTATTAAAAAAAAATGCTCCTCTTGCAGAGATGAAAAACATATCCTTTGCTATTCCACGTGCCCGCCAGCCAGAGGCGCAACTAGTATGGCCGGTGAAAGAACAACAAAGCCTCGTTAACAAGTGCATGGTCTTTTAAAGACTTGTGAAGTTCTCCTGTGCGGCTGTGTCGTGCGCCCGGGAAGGTGTCATACACGACACGGAGGCTGAGGCCCTTTGAGCCCAATGGGCGTTGCGCGCCTGCCGTTCTCTGTACTTATTGCCTGCTAAAAGAGAGATGGGAAGGCGTTCTATTTACTTCTCAGTAAAATAATAAAATGGAGCTCGTTTATGACAGCAAATAAAGTCTCTTCTGCAACTCCCGTTTTAAGGCAAGTTGCAAGGTATCTCAGCGAGCTAAGCGTTCTCCGTTTGCGGCTGACGCCACTAGAATATAAAAGCTGAAATGAGACGTCTGGCTCGAGCCCCATGGCTGGTTCTGGCTCAGCTCGAGGCTCTGCTGGAACCTCGAGCCAAAAAGAGCAAGTCCTTCGTGTGGTTTCTGCCCCCCTTACCCTAGTCCCCATTTTCTAGAAAACCCTTTTCCAGTTTTAATCATTATGTAATACATGTATTTATTAAACTCGGTGTACTAATGTAGGCCCCCAATTAATTAAAGACAAAGCTATAACCCTTGATCAACAAGCACTCGCAGATAATCGCATTTCCTCAGCCCTATCAATAAGAACGCCTAAACTCTCAAACCCCCCTGTTTTCATGTATCATGTTCCCCTTTAACCCCTTCGACGCTCATGACGAGCTGGGCTCGTCATGAGGTAGCCTCCTCGCACGCTCATGACGAGCCCAGCTCGTCATGAATAAAGGGATTTACAAATTCTCAGCGTACGGGGGGGAATCATGCCGCACGCATGCGGTTAAGCAAGTCTTCAAATGACCAGGAGCACACAAAAATCATATTCTTAAAGAAACCTGCGCAAACACGAGGAAAAGAAACACCGAAGGATGAGCCAGAAATGAGCCAGAAATATCAAAACAAGCCCGCGAAATCCCTGCGAGGAGCGGGGGCCGTCAGAAACCAGCATCCCGCGAGTGGTGCAGGCGGACAAGGCTGGAAGGAGCATGAGCTATCGCAAAGCGTGCGATGGTAGCGTGTAAGGAGACGCCATGCGCGCGTGACATCACCTGTCCGTCCGCGCCTATGGTTTTACTCTTCCTTCGCGCTGCAAAGCTACACGAGACCTAAAATAAAACAAGACATGAGCGGAACCGAAACCTGTTGTGGGGTGGGACTTCCGTCTTCTGAAGCCCGCGCCCACGGAGTGGCTGGCCAGAGGAGCAGCGGTGACGCGGAGGCTGCAGAGTCTGGAAAGGCGCCGATGCAGTGAGTGGGGTTGGGGTTGGGGTTGGGGGGTGTCTCTGTATGTGTGCGTGTGTGTGTGTGCGCTTGTGTGTGTGTGTGTGTGTGGGGGGGCGGCGGGTGGTGGTCTCTGTATGTGTGCGTGTGTGCGCTCGTGTGAGGGGGCGGCGGGGGGGTCTCTGTATGTGTGCATGTGTGGGGGCAGCAGGGGGGTCTCTGTATGTGTGCGTGTGTGCGCTCGTGTGTGTGGGGGCGGGGGGCGACGGCGGCGGGGGGGAGGTGTGGTGTGTGTCCCTGTATGTGTGTGTGCGCGTGCGTTGGAGGCTAAAGGAGACAGGAGATGGTGAACGCGCGCGCAACCTGATCTGATTACGGCAGGCGGCGCGTGCACATCTCTTGTCTCCTCTTGCCTCGTTGTAAGCAAGCAGACAGCTAGCGGTCTCGTTGCGACATTGCTTCGCGATGCGTCGCAGGGCGAGACCTAAAAACACAAAAATTCTGCAGAAAGACATGGAAGTTGTGTCCACAGCCAGCACCGGCAGATGTTCCCATTCTGACAAGGTCTCACACAACTTGTGTCCTGCATAGAGGAATGCATTAATTTGAACCTCACCCATGCGGACAGATAGACAGGCATACACATACACACAGGTGAACAGATAATGACAGATAAACCTACACAAACAAACATCCATGTAAACAGACACATGTGAACACAGACAGACAAGCATGCAGATGCATAAAAAGACATATACACACTGGCCTACAGATTATCAACCGGATGTAGGACAACTCGCAGCATCAGTTCTCAGGTACATTCCCAGTGTGTACAGGTTCTGGTAAATGTAACCTATGCTCATGCACCATTGTAGGCGGCTATCTGTCACACTGGCGCAGATATACTGTTTTTTATGTCTCCACTCTCCACCCACCGTAAAAATGGTGCCTAATGAAGCCTGCTGAGACGGCCATAATGCAATGGGAAACGCCTAATATACATATAGTAAAAAAGCAGGAAGTAACTGCTGGCTGGCCTCTGGGACAGCTAGCAGATGCGGGGACTGTGTATGAGCAGATACGGGTAGCAAAAGAGGAGGAGAGCAGCGCAACCAAGCTCAGCTGGTATACGCTGGCAAAGCTGCTCCGTTCTCCTCCCCTGCCTCCCATGCCTGCTGTCTACTGCCCAGGGAGCAGTAAGCACACAGTATCAGATAAAGTGTTCAAAAATATAGCGGGCCATGCAGAAGCTGTGCGGTCTCTACTTCACCGTAAGCGAGAGTTTAGGCAGAAGAAGCAAAAAATATTAAAGGTCAAAAACAACAGTTTTTTTCCCTTTTTCTGATAGAGACCAGTGGGCTTGCAAACGCAAGTCATTGGCTTTTTATTCGGGAGGCAAAGATGCTCATTATTCTGAAATACTTTGAGAGTACTGCTTAACTTCACACCACTGATGGGGCAGACAGGTGTCTTGCAATAAACAGTGCAGGAGGCGGGACGGGAACGAGAACAGTTGCAGGCAAGCAAGAAACCGCACAGGACCAATTTAATGAAACAAAGAGTGCACCAAATAAATGATAAACTAATGAAAGAGTAAGGGGACATTTAACAGCGACAGTCCCCAAAAAAGTGAAAAATACACCCAAAAGCAGGACAAAGAGCAATATTTCACCAATGAAAAGAAACACATATAGAAAGGCACAAGAAGGAACAAATGGAAAGCGGTGGGCATTGTCTAGGCCCCCCAGAGTACATACAGCATGTTGAGAGACAGCGCATGGGTGCTGCCTAGGCTCGACCTAAACAGGAGGTCACAAGGCAAAAAGTCAGGGGAAACCACACCAAAAGCTGCCAGGTCTAACAAACATGATAAAACATTTTAGGAGGGTGTCCAATGGTAGTCACTGTGGGGCAAATTATGCAAATCTGATTTCATAACACACTTATAGAGTAAAGACGTCTTCACTATTAATAATGTAAGAAGTACAAGTCCAGTAAATTAACATTGAGGCGAGATGATGGGGTTTTCAATGTAGACTAGGGTGGGCTCCTCTTTCAGACTGCATGAAGGCCACCTTGGGTTATGAATTATATGAAGATGAACCACTCGGTTGATACAGAGATCTGTAGAGTGGAGTCAACCACTTTCCTTCTTACATTAGATGCTGTCTTCACTTTAGGATAGCCATATGGACAAAAAAAAGGGACATATTTTTGAGGAGGAAATTTTCAATGCTTGCACTTCAGTGCTGCATATTCAGTATGTTAATCCCTGATTGTGATCTAACGAAAAATGAAACTGATTTAAGGCAAGTGACACCCCATGGTAGTGCACACCTAAACCTCCAATATAACTCCTTCAAAGCTAATGTTAAAATAATTTGCACGATCAATACTGCATTACTTAAGGCAGGCACTTCTGATAAAATATTTTGTTACAAAGAATAATGCTGGAGCAAAAAGGTCCTATGCCCGTAAATAAATATTCTTGAGGAAGTAAGTTATAGACATTGCAACATTTGTATTGAACTCACACAATATAAAAATGAGTAAAATGCAGAAGTTAGGAAAAACTTTACTTAATGTAGCATAAAATATATTTGCAATCAATAAACAGATATCCTTCCTCTCATATTTTTAGTCTTGTCAGGATATGAGATCACCCAACTAATGAGCATTAATCATCCCCTGTGCTTTTTAAATACTCAGTGGAAATGCAAGGACTTTCCATGCTGACCAGTGTATGTACAAATCAGAAAATCAAAAACATGGCTAATTTATGTTTCTTTTATACAACATTTCAAAGTGAAAAGGATTCTTACAAAAGGAAAAAAGAAAATCTAGAAAATATAACTTTGGATGCAAATGTGAAAACATAAGGCCTTATTCACAAATATTTTGCTGGCATGACATACTCTTGTAGTTCCCCAGGTTAACTCCTGCATTTAAAGATGACTCCTGTCTTACTCCTTGATTACTTCTAGGTTTGATTCATGAAGGTAAATCTACATGCAGAGTTCTCTGGACACTTAGGTTTATGTTTACAACTAGGTGGCAATCTTTGCCCTGGTGGAGATCATTAACTCTAGGTAGAGATTTACGTCTAATATCAGGAGTATGTACTCCCACCCTCATACTTAAAAAGGTAGTGACATACACATCTCAAACAACAACCATAGGCTTACTGCTAGTAATTTACTGGGCATATGTGTACCTGACCAACATGGTGTTCTAAGTAGAGTGAAACCTAAGTCTGAGCTATTTATAACTGCAAATGAAAAATAACAGCAAAACGGGCATCACGTTAAAGAGAAAAATACACCTGAGATACAATACTAATCGTGGCACCTAAATAAAACGTACCCTCAGGGCGCTTGCCTATTCCCCTCATGCTGCAAGATTTCTCCTACATTCATGCTGTGCGTGTGCATGCATGTATGCATGTGCATGTGTTATGCACATGCCTTGTAATATAATGTGTCTTTGAGTGTGTGAACAATATTGTTAAATCCGAGTCATGTTTTTTTAAAAATTCATTAACACTTTACATATTTCTAATTTTATATGTATGTGCATCTTTTATGAGTACATTTTTTAAAGTGCTTTGTATAGGTGTCTGCAATGTTTACAAATAGCTGATATGTTGTCACTTTCTATGGTTAGTCTGTTATTTATGCTTATCATTTGTTTCACTTATTGTCATCTGAGGAAGTCGCTTGCCATTGAAACATATTACGATGTACTAAAGTCATTATCCATCTAATCACTGGAGTGCAGGCCTGTTTCTTTTTGTGAGAGGCCCTTTTGCACATTAGGATAGATACAGCATGGATATAGCATCCATCTGCCTATACAGAAGTTGACATTTGAGGTGGTAGAGCCCTGAGTTGCCGTAACTACAAGCAGACCATATACACATTTATTTATATCTATATCTATAGCTATATCTGTATTCAATGAAAGAAATAAAGGTTACAGGGACGTTACAGTTAGGTTGATAGTTTACCAACACAAAAACCATAGAAATTCATCAGTTATAGTTAGACTTATTGTTATACTTATGCTAAGAAACTAATACTTATGGCAGAAAGTTACTTAACAGCATGCGTTATAGTTTCTACAGATAAGAATAACCATAGTATAACTATAACTGCTGAATTTCTATGGTTTTGTGTGGGTAAAACGTCAGCCTAACTACAAAGTCCCTGTAACCTTTGATTTTCAATATTTTAGTTTTTAACAAAAAATAATAGTGGGTGATGTTGTTTTTTTTCAATTGGACTTCAGATCCATGGGTAGGATAAGCATCCAAAGAAAACCTACAGATTTCTTTCTTTAATAACTCCCAAACTGCTGAACAGGTTTACACAAAATTACAAAAAGGTCTCCTTCTAGACCAAGATCTAACTTTCTGCAAAATTTGGTGTAATTCTGTTTAGTGTTTCGGCCTGTAGTTGTGTCTAAAAACTGCAAGATCCCCATAGACATTGTATGGGGAAAAAGTGTTGTGAGACTCCCCTTTTTCTGAGTCCCCGCTTCGCGAATAACCCCAAAAGTTTTCAGATAGCAGCATCAATAATTTTTGTACTAGTTTTGAAAAGTTTACGAAGATCGTTGACGTTCTGTGAATTCTGAACCCGTGGGTTCCATTTTGTGTATGGCAGCCATTTTGTGGTTGCCCTCACATAGGCCATGATTGTGGCTGAAACTAGTCTTTTGAGGACATGTACACCTTAGCTCGAGTTCATGCTGACTCCTGTTTGACCTGAGTGAACTGACTCTGTTGCCTGAAGCTGACCTTGTTAAACCAGTTCCTGCCCTTTAGCTGATCAAGATTGAGGATCAAAGCACAGGACATTGTAGAGTTTGGTATGCACACACACACCCCTTATCCTGCTTTCTGTTCCTTCTTTTATGGTCTGATTATGATATGGGTTGTGGTCCTTTTATTATGGGTTTGTCCGGCTTGTCTAAAGAAGAATGTTGGGTTTGTTCAATAATTGATTATGGGCCGGACAACTGTAAAATGGGTTTGTCGTTTGGCAGACCTTGCATGTCCATGTTAGGCATTTTTTGCATGCTTGCAAAAGCTAGGACTGCCCCTTACTTGTATGCTGAAGTTTGTAACCCTAAGCATATAAAAAGCCTCTGTTTTCTGTATTCCTCAGACTACCTCATTCAGTTGCTACAGCTTCTGTGTGACGTGGCCTCACTTATTAAATTTAATAAAGATGTCTTTTCATATTTTCAGCATCTGTGCCAAGTTCTTTTTTTTATTAGTAAGTATTCCCTGAGAATGAAGATTTCAGTTCTTCAAATGGCGTGGCCAACGTGGGCTTCATCAGAGAAGTGACTTTCTGTGGGAGTGATCTTGTCAGAAGACTGAAATCTACTGAGGAGAACAGGACGGGACTCTACTACTCTGTGCACAGGAATTCTGGAGATTCTCTGCCTTCGCAGCCCGGTATATTTCTGATCTTTCTGATTTTGATCCTCCACATGATGTCACTCCTGACTGAGAACCTTTTTTTGGCGTGAGTATTCTAAAAAAAGGACCGTTAGGTCATGTAGAACTTGACAGTTAGAATTTGGATAACCTTTTGATTAGTAAAAATAAGAAGTACAAGTGGGTAGCTCCCAGGACTTTGTTTGGTTTCTTGGTTTTGATTTGGTTATTGCAATTACCAAAGCCGAGGGGTTGGTTTCTTGGTTTTGATTTGGTTATTGCAATTACCAAAGCCGAGGGTCTCGTATATTTGCGAGTATATCGTTTTTGATAACCCCTTGAAGTTTGAAGCTAGATTAGTGAGCTATAAGATGCCTGGTCTTCGCAAATTTAGGACTGTAACTTTGGAACTTTGGAATTTGTGTTGGCCAACTTTGGATTTGTATAGGTTTGTATATGCGAATGGCAATTTGTGTAGAACAGGTAATGAGGAGAATTTTCTCTATTTGGTTTAGTTGAACGGTGCACGTACGAAAAGTACATTAAGCACTACATTGATTATAATATTGAATATTTTGCAATATTTTTGGCATGCCAGTTTAAAAGCTCACATACGAAGAATGTGTGACTTTATTTGGAAGGTACCATAGTGTGATGTGAAGTAAATTAGCCGGCTTCCCTAGAGGGAATATCTAAATAGGTTTAGATTTACAAACATATTTCTTCCTTGGTGATTTTGTATTCCCAGGGAATTAAAATATGACATAATACATATAAGGATCTTTTGTTCTGCGCAATGTTATGAAGGAAGATATGCAGAGCGATTTTTTGGTGTTCTGCTAGCCAAAGCTAGTGAATTGAGTGTATTTTCGCTTCTTGGACATACATCAGTCTGTTGGGCTGTTTTTGCAGTCATTTGAAACACAATTGAGAAGCGTTTCTTGTATATATGACTTTCAACTAGTATTTACAAATGGTTTGGTTTAAGTACAGTCTGTGGGCTGTCCTTTGTTTTTGTTCTGAGTATTGGTTTGTGGGTTAAATGTGTGTTTAAATGTCTATGTGGTTTTCCCATTAGTGCAATTTCTGTAAGTGAATAGCGTTGGCGCTATTCACGAAATGCATGGCTAAAGCGCGCCGTATTGTGTGTCCTGAGTGTTTCACCACTTTCTGTTTATGTCTGAAATAAGGGATGCAGCTTGCTTTTATATATGAAATTAGCCAAAATGATTGGGTTTATTAAATATAATTATTAAATGATGAAAAATAATTATAAAAATAAGTGCTACAAAATTCGTTTTTTACTAATCATGAAGCTTAATGCTCATACTGTGACCTCCTAGCATTATAATTTAATTCGAGTTGTGTTGCACTGCATAATGAAGACATTAGCATATGACATCTCACTTAGCGCAGACGTAAAAAACTCATTTTTCTAAGGATTTGCATGAGATATGTCTAATGTCTAATATCTATAATGTGTAAAGAACATTCTGAGGATGATTAATATGTAACATACTTATAGGATATTTATTTTTAAGTGCCCCAAATATCAAAGTCGATTTTGGGTATTTTTGCCATTTATAATAGCTTTAAAGTGCTTTTAGGCTTCAGTGGATGCATACATTTAGGTATAATACAACTTTGTAGGCTGTTCTCATTTGGGGATGCTTTTAATGGCTCAGTCAGCCAATGTGCCTGGTGCAGAGGTTTGAGTTTAATATCAGGGTTGAAGGTTTTAACTCCAGCTGGACTTACTTAAATGTTTATCTATTTAAGGTTGCTGAAATGAGTACCATTGCATAGGGTAATAGCAAACATCTGTTCTAAAGATGGTATGTTATGTTATTATGTTGTGCCAATTATTCACAGTAAATGTTTTAATAATATAATTATAGCAAAAAATTGTAGCCCCTAACAGGAGTCATATGTATAACATGTGTTTTTAAATAGAGTGAATTATTGCAAGTTAGGAGGAATTAGGAAAGCCTTTTGCCTTTGTCAGCCTCAGAATGAGCAGAGGGTGGGGGCTAGTAGAACTGCAGAGGTTTGCTCAAGTCCCGCTGAGGTGTTATCTTTAGTTTCCCTGTAAACAATGGAACGAGGCTGTAATGTTGACATTTGTGACCTTTTAAATTAAGGCCTTGTCTCTGTGAAATGCAGAATGACCTTGCTAAACAGGCCTCTAAAAGGAAGGGTTTCTGGTTTCTCCACAAAATTAAAGAACTTAATTCCAAAGGGAAAATATGAAACAGGTTTCTTTGAAAGTCCCAACACATGCTAAATGCTCTGCAGAAATGATATATTTGTATCTCTGCCTCTAAAAAAATAATGTCTGCTAGTTGCTTTTATTTGACCGAAAATGAAGCATTGCATTAAGTCTTAGACAGAAAATAAGATAAAGTTTTTTTTTTATTGAAATTTTGAAGTCTACATGCCTAAGTGAGAACGAATTGTGGCGCAAAGATAACATGGAGTGTCAGTGAAAGAATTTTACTTTTGGAAAGTTAAAATGGCTTAATGTTGCAAGCTGACTGACAAGATGGTAACAGTTAAGTAATGGAAATTTATTTTTGTGTCTGTTCATGTGTATTATGTTTTGTCTTCTGATTAAACGTTATAATTGATGTCTGTTTGTTATGAGAAATGTCTCTCTTTTGTGTGTTGTGTATTTTTTATTTTTTTGCTTCTGCCCACAGATCATTCATGGATTGTTCTGGGTGATTTTAAGGCTGACAAGACACGTGAGTTTGGTTGGTTGAAATGAGATGTGTTTTTGCGTAACTCCTTTGGAAAGAAATGTCCATGCGTTTTTCATGTTTGTGTATTTGGTTCTATCATGAATTGTTCTTGCTGGTTCTGTGTGTCTGAAAGTTGTATTTGACAGCAGATATCCACGAATTGGTGATCTACTGTCAAAAAGGAGGGTAAGGATTTTAAACCTGACAAATATTGACTTTTGGGCTGCAGGTTCACAGTGCATAAAGTAAAGGACTTGAAGTGTGTGCGTCACCGCTCATTTACATATGCTATTGTTTTGTCTATGTTTTTTGTGCTTGATATACAGCAAGTATATCTGATGGCTTAACATGTGCGTTTTGCGTTTATGTTGTTGCTTTTGATACTATTACAAGTTTACCTGTGTTGTGAAGGGATATACATGACGATGTGTATCCTGCAAACAGTTGGGTAGATTTGCTTTGACACTAAATTTCACAGAAAGACAGACAACACTTCATCAGTGTATGTCAAATTTGGCTTTAATGGTATTTGCAGGAAAATAAAAAAAGAGATATACAGAATCAAAGTGTGTCACATGCTGTTAGTCACGTACTGCCCAACCCCTTAAGGAACAGGCAGCCCTACATTTATGTATCCTGATTGGACGTAAGGATAAATTATAGATCTGTGACTTTTGCGCATGGTGACCTAATTTTTATATTACATTAGTCAGTTTTGTTCTGCTTCTTGAATAGTGTATGGCCTTGTACCATAAAGGAAACAAGGTTTAATTTTTCCCTGAAGAAAGGAACTGGAACATTAGCTGAGATTACCGTATATGGTTTAGCGGCCAGCGGTAGAGCTAACATTCACTCAAGTAATTTCTTGTTCTTCCTATAGATTTTTCTTTCATCACTTCTCCCCTGATTGATGTTGCATCGTCCCTAGTAATTGGGGATGTTAGCTGTGTCCTAGACCCATTTTCCCTTTTCCATATTCCTTTCACCAGTTAGCCTTCTTTTATTATTATTATTGTATTAGGTTCACACTTCCAGATTGCAGTAATGTACTAGGAACCCCTATATTATGTACAATTCCCTTTTGTATGACTAGACTGTTTTTTAAGAATTTTCTTTAGGCCTAACTCGATGTTTTCCAGTCTAACCGTCATGGTAGTGATGGACTGGTCAACTGACTCAATGCTATTATAAGACAAGTTTCCACATTTTGATTATTAGCCTGTGTATTGCATAGTGCACTTGATGCACAGTTATTAAAAGGGAGGTATCTACATGTCCCTGATAATCTGTATTATGCGATTTCTCTTTTGAAATGTTTTAGATAAGGAATTTAGGAACACCTATATGTAATTATTGAGAGAAAAAATGTGTTTACCACATTAGACGATGTCTCTATGTGTGAGGACATCCATTTAGATAAAATTCTCATATAGTTATCTACCCTTAGATGGTAGAGGACATGCTCTCACATGGAAACCCAATTGAAGAAATTAGAGGCACTGTTTTGCCTATTGCCTTTGTCTTTGTACTCTATGAGAATGACAGTGTGTTCTAGACCAGAATTGTCTCATGGCGTATGGCCACTCCCTCGCAGATTGCAGGCCACCTGCTGGCAATCCTCTTGTTAAAAACAAACTGTTTTTGTACTAAATTGAAGGAAAATAACAAATGTGTCCCATTTCCTACGTCACTAGGTTCTGCGGGATTAAGTCATAATAACCTGCGGACCTTTGATGAAAAGCTAATTCCCATCAGTGACAGTCCCAGCACCCAGACAGTGATCGCCAGCGTGTCATCAGTGATATCTCCAACGTAATGTACTTGCTTCATCAGAAGGCGTTGAACATCAGAAAAGAAGGAGGAGCTGGTTTTGCCACAGAACCAGAGTTTCAGTGCAAAAGAGCGAAAGAGAAGGATTCCAGTTATTTTAAGTTTTTAGTTTTTCACCGGTCATGTGCTGGTAACCTCTGACAGTAGGCAGTCCATTGAGCCCCCTTGGCCTGAGTTTTGGCCACACCCCCCCTTTTCTTTGCTCCAACGGAAAGGCAGTGCACCAGAGGATCCAGGATTGGAAAAAGGCACTACGTTGTGGTACCTATGATTAAATGGAAGAGCAGCCCGAGCATCCTCTGACACTGAAAAGCGAGTGTTGGAGTCTGAAAGTGTTGCTGAGTATGAAAGCCTGTTGCTCTTTCCTGATTATTAGTACTTGGGTCTGCATGAGATGATCTGTGCCCATGATCAATGGAGAGCACACTATCTGTAGTGCCTGCCGCAGAGGAGAGATATTGGTGCACTGCCTTGAGACATTGAGACTGTCAAATAAGCTGCGAGTGTTTGCCAGGAGGGCACTCCAACGGATACTGAGAAGGACCATTTTCATGAAAGGCCTGAACGAAGAGGCCCATGCAGAAGAAAACAACACAAGAGGACTTGATGAACAATAGAAGCCTGCCGGAGAGGCTTGGACGGACTCTGGGTATTTCCCGTGCGATTGCATAAAATGGGTGTTAGGAGACAAATTTTTGCTGTTTTGCTGGCATTGTTTTAAAGTAGTATTCTATTTAGTAAAAGCAGAATAAAGTCCATTCTCTGTGGAAGAGTATCCCTTTTCATCTGAGAGCATTAATAAGGATCACCACTGTTTCACCTGAACATATAATAAGTTACTGAAATGCATAGGAGCCATAAAAAATGTTACTAAATAATTTTAGGATTTGCTTTCTGCTTAGAGTTGTGAAAAATGATACATTTATTTGTAATAGTGGTCCTTATTTTCTCCTGTTGTCCATATGTTCTTAATAACATGTTTTCTAGTATTTTTAAGCATGACGTTGTCTTTTGTGGGTTGGATTGTTTTTGCTACCCAATTGACATCTGTACCTACCTCCCAACCTATGTCTCTTCCTACTACTACTTCTTCGCATTCTTTTCATATCTTACCTGAACACGAACAGATTAGAAGGTCGGAATTTGTGAATAATTCCTTTGTACAGTTTCAGCATCAATACCAGTTAGTAATGAACACCACTAATTGTTGGGTGTGTGGTCTTATGCCACATACTACAGATAGAGGTATTCCCTATTTGGTTCTGTCATTTAGTTACAATGGGTCTGTATGGGCATATCAGACGATGTTTATTTATGCCAACGAAGTCTATCCCTTGCGTTCCATAAAAGATAATTCGAGTAATAATGCCTTAGTGAAGGGAATAACGGATAATATTGACATCAATTCAGATACAGACTGAGTGATTGCCTATGTAAGGGCAAAAGGAGGGTCTGAGGTTCTGTGAATTCTGAACCCGTGGGTTCCATTTTGTGTATGGCAGCCATTTTGTGGTTGCCCTCACATAGGCCATGATTGTGGCTGAAACTAGTCTTTTGAGGACATGTACACCTTAGCTCGAGTTCATGCTGACTCCTGTTTGACCTGAGTGAACTGACCCTGTTGCCTGAAGCTGACCTTGTTAAACCAGTTCCTGCCCTTTAGCTGATCAAGATTGAGGATCAAAGCGCAGGACATTGTAGAGTTTGGTATGCACACACACACCCCTTATCCTGCTTTCTGTTCCTTCTTTTATGGTCTGATTATGATATGGGTTGTGGTCATTTTATTATGGGTTTGTCCGGCTTGTCTAAAGAAGAATGTTGGGTTTATTCAATGATTGATTATGGGCCGGACAACTGTAAAATGGGTTTGTCGTTTAGCAGACCTTGCATGTCCATGTTAGGCATTTTGTGCATGCTTGCAAAAGCTAGGACTGCCCCTTACTTGTATGCTGAAGTTTGTAACCCTAAGCATATAAAAGGCCTCTGTTTTCTGTATTCCTCAGACTACCTCATTCAGTTGCTACGGCTTCTGTGTGACGTGGCCTCACTTATTAAATTTAACAAAGATGTCTTTTCATATTTTCAGCTTCTGTGCCAAGTTCTTTTTTTTTTTTAATAAGTATTCCCTGAGAATGAAGATTTCAGTTCTTCATCGTGAGACGGCACCAAAGTTATTAGCAAATCAAAAATGCTTTGTCTAGGGGAAAAGTTGGTCCTAACTATAGCTACTTACTGACTATCGCCACTTGGTAGTTCTTGTTAGGTCAGAGTTTCCAAAGGGAATCCCTTTTTTGTTTTGCTTATAACTTGAGTATCGTTTGACAATTCTTAACGAAACTTTCCAAGAAGTTGGAGGATTTAATCAGTGATGTTATAAATTATGTCATGGAACATGTCATGAGTGATGTAATATGTGAGATCATAAGCAGTGCATGGCGGAAGCACAAACTATAGTTAGCAAAGTTGACTATAACTGGTGAATTTCTGAGTTTTTTTGAGTGTAAAATGTTACTGTTGCCACTGTGATATTCACTTAACCATTACGCCATTTTAACCTTCGTTTTTTTTCAGTGAAAAAATATATATATTGCTCCCAAGAAGCTCCGGCCAATTGCTGAAAGAAAATGGGCACTCCAAAATGCAAGTGACCAATACGTTCTTTATTTAAGGGATCTCAACCGCTCCTACACGTTTCGGCTAGAAAAAGCCTTTGTCAAGGTGAACAAGCCCCATCACCCTTGGTAAATAAATACAAAGAAATAAATAAACACTGAAGAGATACTGTGTGTCACTGAAAATTAGAATTGCACCATTGACCTCAATACACCAACACAAACATTTCAAGTGATAATCCAGAAGCATCAATGATAAAAATAGATAAAACATGATTAAAGTACATCAACCCTACTCTTGCATATTATAACATGATTAATTAAAAATCCTTCATGCACATAGAAAAAATCTTACTTGGCATACATCGCCAACTTGATCTTAACGTGTAAGGGCTTGAAGATTAAACTAATTAAGCCCATTTTTTGCTGGTCTAATCCCCATATTATGAATTCAGCAAAACAGAATCCAACACATGAATAAAAAGTATATCAGAGAACAATAAATCACATGATTAAATGATCATCAATCATTTCTGTAAAAATCTCTGATAATATAAACAATCAATATATTCCCCAAAATTTTTATTGTGGAGGTGGGTGGCAATGAATCGCGCCCAATAAGGCACATGCTACCCCCAAATAGATCATTTGATGATATTTTCTATCTATAAGGATGTTAGAATTACGGGTACATGCCCATACCCTTTCAAACAAATGAATCAATCTCAAATAAATTTGCGTATATCCAAAAGGGAAAATGCCAAGCGTACATCACATAGACCTCTCTAATTCATGGAGCTCTTGTGACACCGGCCTAAAAGGCAACATAATGACACTGCAATGCAAAAAGGGACAACTCCCATCCCAGAAGCATATGAACTTACCATCTTCTGTTATAGCTGGGATAAAGTGTCAGAGAAAGGGGGAAGGAGGGCAGGGGTAAAGGATAAAACATTCACCCCACATTTACTTCTAATTCCTCATCCTTGTTTAACCTGGATGGAAATTTAGTATGTCTTGACTCAAGTAGGAGTGATTGTTTACGCCTGTCACCCCCCCAATGTTCTACTTTAGTCTGTCTATGGCAAAGACCCTCAATTTGGACACCTCACAATTGAGTACCCGTGCAAAATGCCTCACCACAGAATATAAAAAAAAAATGCCAATACTGTTCTCCTTACTCTTATTTGAATTCAGTAACACATACAAATTGAACAATATGTATCGTCACAGCTTTTTATCAGAATTAATCTTTTTCTTTTTTCTTTTACTTTTACTTCATTATCTTGGTTAAATTTCACCAATTTTATATTTCAAAAACATCTATACAAATCATACACAACATTATACAGATTTTTCATAAAACATTACCCTCTACACATTTCTATTCATACTCACAATGACCACATTCCTCAAACATTCTATCTCATACATACACATGCACCACATACTATTTACACTTCAATTACAATATTCACAAAATGCCACAGACCATTAGTTTCTCAGATTTGCAGCAGTTGGAACAAGATTTTGGTACTCTTATGGCTCAACAAAAAAGGTCTACGCGTTTCGAACTCGCAATAAGTTTTGGAGTTCTCATCAGGACCAAAGCTGTGAAGAAAGGAGAGAAGGAAACCTTTCTTTAATGCTCATTGTTCGTTCTGACAAGTGAAAACACTAGCTCTGCCACCTTACACTTCCCTTTCTTGTGTGCTTGCTGTTTCTACCACAACGCTGAACAATCTATTAAAAAGAATAACAATAGTGCAAAATGTCACCTCAATGTATTTTCTGTACTCAACAACCCTCTCTTAGATGTGTAGCTCCAACTTACTCATTTACTTGTAGTCAGCATTCATACACTTTTCTTAATGTGCCTGGTCCTACAAGGAAAAGAGAGGGGGGGGGGGGGGAAAGCTTATTGTTTGGCGCTGAGCTGGCATTGGAAGCTTGTGCCACTCAAGTGGTGTTAAACAAGAAAAAAAAAGGCTAACTTTAGTTTTGTAGACCAGCACCGTGTACAGGGTTTCTAGATGTTTGCAGGCTGCCTAAGAATTAAAGTAGTTATTGTTAGTAAAGTTTCTGGAATGCCTCTTTTTCAAATCTCTAGAGTACGAAGTTTGCTACATTCTCTGACCTTATATAGGTGTCCACATTAGCCGAAGAAAAAATTATGCTCTGTAGGTTTTCTCAAAGTCAATTCTCCTGCCACCTCGTAACCGGCTTATGAATCGCGCTGCATTTCCTTATTGACAAAGGATCAAGGGAAATGTGGTTCAGTTTTCCCGGTCGCCATCTTGTAGCGTGTAAACGTCTCTGGTCGTGTCTCGCGTATTTCTAAATAGAAACGCCTATACTTTGAAGCACCACCTTAGATGTTGAAATTCGCCTGACGGGAAAAGCCCTGCTACGCAGTTTGTCTTAAAATGGACCTAGCAGTGCGGAACCAGCTTGTGAGCCTCGCTGCATTTCCTTGTTTGCAAAGGATCATGGGAACTGTGGTTCAGTTATGTGGACGGATTCAATGGTTTCTCATGGTGGCCATCTTGTGATGTGTTTCTAATACCATTATTGATAAGCCAATTCTAAGGGAACCATGCTGTCGCTTGCATGGCGACTGTCAACCCCCAGCGAGTCATGGATGATCTCTTTTGATGTTCTCAAATTTTTGCAGCTGGTATCTCTAAACATGATGTTTCCTTTACAGTGACTATTATAGGTGTAGAATCTCATACATTCTAATAAACAACTTTATCGTGTCATATGTTTCAATTACTCAGCAAGTCGTACTCGGCACATTCAATTTAGTTTATACATTTCTGTTAGCTCGTTCAGACCATGCATAGCTGAATTGAACTTAACAATCAGCATCGCTTCTCTTCTCGATAGTTTGGCCTCCAGATCCCCTCCTCTAATGTCTTGTTCCACTATGGAAATCACCGTCCACGACAGGTCAGTTTCCAAACGATTGTTCAGGCGCCAGTATTTCACCAAAGGGGCTGTTTGTACGTTTTTTGTTATTCTGGACTTGTGTTGCTGAATTCTTGTTCGCACTTCTTAGTTTGTCTTGCCAATGTATAGCAAATTGCACGGGCATTTTATTCCATATATTTACAGAGCGAGACTTGCAATTAGTAAACGTCTCATGTATCCCCACGATGTTATTGTGTCTGAAGACGGTGCCTTCTACTGTTGTTGCGCAACAAATGCAGGTGCCACATTTGTGGTGCCCTTGTATTGGTGGTAAACCAATCAATGTCCTTAAGGTCGTCTGTTCTTTTTGAGGCAAGGCTGCCCGAACTAACTGATTTGCTATGCTGGAATCTTTCTTAAATGCAAACAGTGGTGCATTATTTAAAGATTCATTCACATTTTTTACCAAATGCCAATTGCTGTTGATGACTTTTTTTAACATATTCGAGTTTGGACAATATGTTGATACAAATACAATTCTGTCCAGTTCTTTTTTAGTTCTCTTTTCTAAGAGGCATTCCTGTGGTGTCCACCACGCTCTTTTCATTGATTTCTTCAATAGTTTTTTTGGATAACCACGTTGTACTAGGTTGTCAGTCAATTTCATTGCATGGTCTAAATACTCTTCTTTGTATTGACAATTTCGACGAATTCTAAGATACTGTCCATACGGTAGATTTTCTTTGAGGCTACGGGGGTGATTGCTTGTAAAATGCAATGACTTATTGAGGTCGGTTGGTTTCTTAAAAAGAGTTGTCACGAGGCCGCCTTCTGAGGGATATACCTCGACGTCCAAAAACGGCATTCTTCTCTGGGAGTGGCTAAGGCTGAATTTAATTGCCTGTGTCCTATTGTTAAGCCATTCATGGAATTCAAATAATTCTTCTTCTGTTCCAGTCCACACGAAGAATATGTTGTCTATATAACGACTCCAATTTGTTATCCATTTCTCATAGGGGTTATTTTGATACACAAAGGTTTCCTCATAGCTGGACATGAATAGTACCGCCAGCTCCGGAGCAAAAGGGCATCCCATGGCGACCCAACCTGTTTGAAAATAAAAGTCACCATCAAAGTTGAAATAGTTTCTTTTTAGAGCGAACTCAGTTAGTTTCAGAATAAATTCTGTTGCTACTTTCTGTGGTTTCTCTCGTCTTTCAAGAATAGATTCTAGCACATACAGGCCTTCATCCTGCGGAATTTGTGTATATAAGGACGTTACGTCCATGGCCACTATCCAATGAGACATTTCCTCAAATTCAATTGATGTGAGTTTGTTAATAAAATCAGTTGTGTCTCGTATGAAAGATTTTACATTGGGCAAGAAGGGCTTCAGGAAGAAGTCCACGAATTTGGCAATAGGTTCCAGCAGTGATTCACAACCGGAAACTATTGGTCTCCCAGGTGGTACACTCTCACTTTTATGTATTTTTGGCAAAACATAAAACAACGGAGTTTTTACCCAAAAAGCCCTTATTGTAACTTTCGTCAATAATTGCGTGAAGTTCATTTTTCAATTCCAATGTGGGGTCTTTATTGATTTTGCGGTAGCAAGTCACATCATCTAATTGTCTTTTTACCTCCGCAGTATATAGCATTCGGTCCCAAACGACAATTGAGCCACCCTTGTCGGCTTGCTTGATGATCACCGACGTATCTTTCTTTAGATTTGTTAAGGCTTCTGACTCCAATTTTGTGATGTTGTGTTTGATCCATTTTTTCTTTTTCTCCATATCTGTAATAGCCAATAGGATAGTTCTTTCGAATGTCACGACTTATTTAGGAATTTTGTTATTTGGAGGGCAAAATTATGATTTATTTCTTAGCCCTGTTGTCTCTACCACTGGTTCGAAAGGATTTTCCGAAAAGAAGGTATTTAATCGGATTTTTCGACAAAATTCTATTGCTTCTGTTTTAAGTTTGACGAAGTCTGTCATTTTTGTTGGCACAAATGACAGCCCTTTGTGTAGGACACTCTCCTCTTCTTTAGTTAGAATCTTGTTAGACAGGTTGAATATTGGCGAGACTGTTAGAATATGCAAAACCTAAATGTTTGATGGCACGCTGATGTTCCAAAATGTGTTTCCTAATGGGAAAGTTATGCTACCCACATATATAAGCAAGCAGGGAGACTGGAGGACATAAATGCAAAAGTCAGATGCACAATTTAAAAATTTGCCGATCTTCCTTTTGTGGCCTCTCAACGTTGAGTATCCTTCAGTATTGGCTATACACCTTCAGGCCTAGCATTTCCCACACTTATAGAACCCCTTTTGCTTTATTTAACCTGGTATTTTGTTTCTGGGTCCCTGTGTGGTAGCTATGTATAAGGTTATATATAAATATATATTTCACCTACTGGCGGTCACCAGTAGGTAGTTATAGTCAGGACCTAGTTTCCATAGGAAAAGTTTTTTTTGTTTTGCCAATAATTTTGGTGCCATTTGACTGATCTTCACAAAGTTTTCAAAATTAGTATGACAATCAGTTCAGCTGCTATATTAAAAGTTTCTGGGTGATTAGTCTAGTGGGGGGTTGAGAAAAATAGGGAGGTCCCAAAACACTTTAACCCCATGCAATTTTCCATAGGGATTTTGAACACGTCTACAGCTGGATTGAATTACACCAAGTTTGGCAGAAAGGTAGGTATAGGTTTAGATAGTGACCTTTTTGTTACCTGGTGTAGATTCGTTCAGTAGTTTTCGAGATTTGTGAGGCAAAACAAATTTGAATATCTAGAGGCACTTTGCGAATCCATCAAGGTGCTTCGTGAATCCACGTGTCAACAGGAATGTAGTGATTGGCTGGCTGCAACAAGCGTTTTCTGCATATTGGAGTTGGCAAGATTTGGCTGCGATTTGGTGTGCTTTTGACTTGTTTTGGCTGATTTTTGCATGCTCTTCAACTGGTGGGATAGGGGTTCTTTGTGTCAAAATTCGTACCCCTTCCTGTGATTCAGTCAGTATGTGGCTTGATGAGGAACTTGAGAATAAATGGGACTAGTGTCCCTCCAAGTTTCAAGAGGATCAATTCAGTGAAAGGGGTTGAAACACAATAATTTGTGAAGGTCCGGTTTGCAATGTTATGCAATAGACCCTTTTTTGAGGTTGTTGAGAAAAGCTTTTGAGGGGTTTCCAGTTGTTCCAGGTAAAAACGGCTTCGGTCACTGATGGCTAGGGATTTGTTACTTGGCCTGTGATATTTTTCGAGGAGATCAATCTATGGGAAGGGTGATTTTGGCCTAGTTTTTCAATGGTAAATTGCCTGCATTGGTGCCTTTGATAAGGAGCAGTTTGCAAGTTTTCAGGATGAAATTATAGGGTGTTCCAGGTGGTTCCCAGAGGATCTGCTTCGATGGGTGACTAGCTGGGAACCTCTAGATTCTACATAGGGGCATATGACCAACTAATAGCGATATTTATCGCTAAGTAGGGTTAGAGGCAATATTTTTATCGCCGCGCATCACCGGTTTCTATCGCTGAGATAACTTGCTATTAGCAAGGTTTATCTCAAAAGCGATAAAAATCAGGCGAAATGCGTGAATATCGCTGAGAATACAGCGATATTCACGCATTAGCGACGAAATGCTCTTAGCCATGTTATCCACCTCCCATTGGATAACATGGCTAATAACTGGTCTGAGCAGGCGTTAGTTTTTGGCGATAGCGGGAATATTTCCATCGCTACGCCTGCATTGCTAATAGGCGATAGCGACGTTAGCGACTGCTTTCAGTCGCTAAGAGGTTGGGTACGCCCACTTTGCATGTCATTAACGATAAACATCGCTGACATGCAAAGCGGGCCCCAAACCGTTCGCTATCGCTTAAAAGTTGTCGCTAACATCAGTTAGCGTCAGCTTGCTAATAGGGCGATAATATTATCGCCGCTTAGCGGCCAAAAACGATAATGTCATTTCGCCAGGCTTGGTAATATGGCCCTTAGTCGTTTAGCGATCATGCCTTCAAAACGAATATTGTTGTAAAAGAATGCGTGGTAAAGGCATGCGTGGTAAACTAATACGTTGTTAAGATGCATTCATGGTTGGGACCTCTAAGTAGAGGCACGCGTGGTTCAGCCATGCGCGCCCCTGTCATACAACCCAGGGAGTTATAGTTATGCCTAAATTTCACTCGACAACACCAGTGAAATTCAGCAGTTATAGTTATCTGAGACAACTATAAGTTATGCCCAGGTAATGCACTGCTAATGACCTAACATATTATATCACTCTTGACACCATCAGTGACATCCCTCATGACATCACTGATGACATCTCAAATTCGACAGATGTATCCTCAGCTGTCTCTCTCAGACCTCTCTTGCCCCCAGTTGTACGTGACTTCAAGAATTCCTTCTTCCCCACTGTGTCATGATGGTTCACTGTGCAGGATTATGCAACTCCATGAGCAAATGGGGATCAGCAGGGAGAGCATATTTTTACTGCACAAGATAAGGGGATCACAATAAGCTAATGCAATGTCTGGGTTACAACTCTTCTGGGCATCATGAGGAAGGTGCACTCATTCCTCCAAGACTGATGTTTAGGCGGTGGCCAGCAACCTTAGATAGTCACAGGGTAGGTTATGTTGCCTCTTCTGGCACGTCACTACCACCACAACAAGCGACAGGAAACACGTTCATTGTGGCTCCGGGTTGCTGTGAGTAGTCGTATGTGCAGTACTTCGTCCGTTCCACCCCTGATGCTACCCCAAGTACTGATGCCTTCCAGCAAGCCCCCTGAGCTGTCTGTTCTGAGCACGTGTAATACTATTGGGAGATTCCCAGTGCACTCTCTTCCTGCACACAGCACCATGGGGGTGCAGGGAGAGAGCAGAGAAGAAGCAAAACTGATCAGGCTAAAGCAGAACTCAATTCTATAGCCCTATTGCCTACCCGCTCCACCTCAGGCGTTAATCTGTTTTAGTAGGTGACTGGTATCCCCAGGCACTTTGGCAAGAATGTGAATATGTTGGAGCTTTGAAATTCCACAATTATATTGGGCTCTAGATAGCCCCATCCTATTCCACACAAACTATCATGTAATTTAAGTGTACGTGCAAAAAGCCCTGGTGCAAATCATTTTTTGAGTATCTAAAAGTGCCATTTCTGTTAGAACATTTTTAATTTGGTTTCTCTCATGTAGGAAAAACCTAATCTTGTTCAATATATTAGGAAAACTTGTTTTGTTATGTTTTTACTGAGGAAAAGCATGCTTTGGTGTGGTTTATCTTTTTTATTTAGTTAAGGAAAGTATTGTGTTTTGAGTATTGAACGTTTTTATTTCCATTTTTGAGTTTACATTTTATCTGGGCTAGAGTTTTTCTTTTTTTGGAGGTAGTATGAGGGAGGGTTTGACTTTTGCTTAGCTTGAGTGAGACTTTTTATATTGTATGAGACATGGCTATTGACTGAATTTTTATGTGCATCTGTTTGTTATTGTCTCAGTCTTGCATGTTTGTAGTTTATTTTGTCATTTTGGTGGGATTATGTTATTCTTATAGGTAGCCTTGTCTCTCACAATTCGTAGTAGGAAGTAGAGGTTCATCTCATATGAGTATGTTGACATCAATTTCAGGAAGGTTGCTGTGAATATTGTCTCCATTGACTAAGTTAGATGATATGGTAAAACAGAGAGAAGAGGTTGCTGCTGGGGCTGCTACTGAGTTGGGCTACTCTGGTGGAGATGGAGCAGGAGTTGCGTGAGAAGGTGGAGTGAATTGGGGACTGCAAGGCGCTACAGCAGGTACTATCATGGAACACTGAGGACAGGAGTGCAAAGAAGTCTCAGTAGTCCTCTCAGAGGCAGCATGCAGAGAGGCTCTGCAATGGCATAGAGTATTTTATGGTTCCTAAAGGATTTTAAGTTATCAAGTCGGTAACAGTGAGTCAGTGGAGTATAAAAGGTAGCAACCTGCCATCCATTTGCTGGGTACCACCGTCATTCTAAACAGCCTATTGTGCAGCCACACCCATTGCCTTTCTGTTTCACTCTAAGTACAGTGTGAAAGGGTGCCTTATTTACAAGGCAGCGTTAAGCCACGTTAAGTTAACGCTGCCTTGTAAATAAGGCGAAGCCCCTATCGCCTGTGGTGGCGATAGGGGCTTGAAAAAATTTCATTACAAGACAGGAGGCTAACATTATGCATTAATCCTTTTAATGCAGCTCTCACACAGCCGCTTACATCACAAAGACTTAGAGTAAGAACAAAGTGACATCACAGTGTCCATAAAAGGTGTGTGCCAGGAGAGATCAGCCTCTTTTAAATGCGGCTCACAACAGATAAGTAGCCTCTCTACTCTCTCCTTTATATCGTATGATTTATTGAATTATTGAATTTGTTCACATATTATTATCTAAATACTTGATAGCATCTGTCTTTTGATCTTTCATGACTAAAGTTTTCTTCATATGCTACCTTTATGACAGCTCTCACCCTGTCCTTTCATCCCTTCTTGCTCCCTTACTTCCAATGTATGGTTGTCTCCTCTCTTCTCCCCCTCCCCTCTCCTCACCGTTTAACTCCACGGCGAGTCCGTGGGATGTTGTTTAATCGCGATCTCGACGGCCTCAGCGCCTCGATCTCGACGGCCTCAGCGCCTCTCCATTCTCCCTCCTCCCGCTTTACTCTGTCACGACTCTCCCTGTAACACGCATTCATTTGAGTGCCCATCTTTAATATAGACCCCATTCCCAGCGCGAGCTCACGGAGCCGCTCCGATTCTCCGACGCGGTGCCGAGGAATGGACCCTGGCAACGGCGGCGTGACGCGGTATGCCTCCTAGGGTGCTTTCCTCCCTCTCCGCCCATCAGCTGCTCGAGCGCTTCGGTTATGTTGCCGGTTGCGCTACGATCTTCCTTTCCTTGGGATATTTAACTTGAGAGTCCTTGAGCCCCCCTCCCCCCGTATTTAAAATACGATAAATAGGCTTAGTTTTACACTCGTTTTCAGATTATAACGTTCTAATTATAAAAAAAAAAAAAAGGGGAATAAGTATTTTAAAGGGATTGAGTAGTTACCTTACTTTAACCTGCCTATAGCTTATATGTAAACACTTCCCTTAGCCTAACTAAGCCTCATACAAAAAATATATTAAAAACCTAATATAAAAAAAAGGGGTAATACCCCAAAAAAAACAACGTATTATTATTTTATTATAAAGGATTTATCTGCCTATACATTTAATACTAATTTAGTCTACCCCTACTTACCTACTATGTCTGACTTAGAATCAGACGATGCAGTGGCTAGCTCCCCTAACCACAATAGCGATGCATTTAAAACCTTCTTGCAGAGGGAAATGAGGACTTGTATGTTGGATACCTTCAGGGAGGTCATATCCAATAAAAGATCGCTTTTGTTTGATGACACTCCACGTGATTCTGGTTACTCGAAGCCCCAGAAAAAATCCAGACACTGCCCAAGCACTGATGGAGGTCGCGATACCTTGCACGTCATGGGAGGTCCAAGCACCTCACAAGGTTTGGGAGGCCCTAGCGCCTCAAAAGGTAAGGTTGCCCCTCGCGGCACACTTAGGTTGGGTGTCCCTAGCGGCACAAATTTGACAGGTGTCCCAAGCGGCACATATATTGACAGTGCTCGTGTGGATCCTAGCTCCGATGAAGACGAGTTCTTCAACGAACCAGACGATGAATTCGTCCTCGACCTCAATGAGGGAGACTTGGACGACTTGGATCTTAACACACTTTCAGAGGCAGATTCCTCACCCTCTTCAAAGGACGCGATCCTTGACCCCCTAGGTGGAGAAATGTTCTCCCCAACAAACATATCTCACCCCAACAGCTCAAGGTGGTATCCACATGACCATGTCACAAAATTTGTGGCTAAATAGCTCAGAAACTCTCTCGAGTTACAGTCTCGCAACACTATGAGGTCTGAATGCCCAAGGCCTTACATAGAGGATAAGGTGTGCCAAACTCCTAACCTAGACCCTGACCTTATAAAGTTTCAGTTCAAATTAGGTAAGGACCCCAGGAAAGGCCTCGAAAGGGCTCTTAAAGCCTGTCAGGATCGCCTCCTCGACCTTTTAGGCCCCCTTACTAGAATCCTCGACCTAGCCGAGGAATCCCACATCTCTAATACTCCCCTCGATACCAACCTAATCAGGGGATGGAGCCAAAGGGCAATAGTACTCCTTGGTAACGCGAACTCCTCGCTTAACATTGAAAGAAGGAGGACTGTCCTCAATAGAATAAACCCCAAACTTGGCGATCTCGCAGAGAAAGAGCCTTCCTCTAAGCCTAATGGCCTCCTCTTTGGAGAGGACATGATTAAGACGCTGGGTAAATATGTTGCGACCTTTACCGCTCTGGACAGAGCTCAAGTTAATATGAAAAGGGTTTTCCCTACAAACCTTTTTGGCCAGGCCGGAAGAAGGGGCCGCTTTTCCGGCCGTGAACATTTTCGGCCCTTCTCATCTGGAAGAGGAAGGGGTTCTACCGGCAGAGGCTTCTACCCCTCCAACAATAGGCAATACTACCCGCCAAGAGGAAGAGGTTCGCGAGGAAGAGGCTTCCCTCCCCGTGGTGCCTCCAACAACGCTACTCAAAGTAAGTGCTTCTCTTTCTTCTTCCTCTCCCAAGGTCGGGGGCAGGCTCAAACATTTCCTTCACGTTTGGGAGTCCTTGACGCAAGACCCCTGGGTTCTAGAAACAGTTCAAGGGTTCAAAATAGAATTCCTAGAGATCCCACATCAATACGTCACTCCGAACCCTCTGGTTCTTCCTCTAGAACACCTAGAAATCGTCAAAGAAGAGGTTTCTTCTATGTTAAAGAAGGGCGCCATAATAGAGGTACCTTGGTCTCAGAAAAACTTCGTAAGCACCCTCTTCCTTGTCGAGAAGAAAGACAAGGGTTGGCGCCCAGTAATAAACCTTCGGGAGGTAAACAAATACCTTGTCTATCGACATTTCAAGATGGAGGGCATCCATCTTCTCAGGGATCTCCTCCTTCAAGGAGACTGGTTAGTCAAATTGGACTTAAAGGATGCCTATTTCACCATACCCATGGCTGCAGAACATCAACCCTTTCTTCAATTCATCTGGGACAATCGCCTTTTTCAGTTCCAGGCCCTTCCTTTCGGCCTTTCATCCGCACCTTGGTGTTTCACCAAGGTCATGAGAACGATCGTCTCCACCCTGAGAACCAGAGGTATCCGTCTCATTATTTATTTAGACGACATCCTCATCATGTCCCAATCTCATTCCCAGTTACTAAAAGATCTCCAGACCTCCATGAATCTCATAGAGGACCTCAGATTCATTATAAACAGGGAAAAGTCCATTCTTTCACCCTCCACTTCTCTGGAGTTCCTAGGCTTCACTGTGGACACCTCCAGCTGTCTCCTCCTACTCCCAAAAAAGAAAATTGCCAAAATCCGCAAGGAAATCAGATTCGTTCTGAGACAACAATCTCTCTCCCTCCGAGAATTGGCCAGACTTCTTGGTCTCCTTTCTTCCTCGATCCAAGCTATCTTCCCAGGCCCGCTGAACTACCATGCCCTTCAGAGAGTGAAAGCCAATGCTCTCAGGTCCGGCCTTTGGTACGGAGACCATGTCTCCTTGGACGAACAAGCCAGACTAGAACTTTCTTGGTGGCTGGACAATTTGGATGCGTGGAACGGAAGGGCTATCTTCGGTTCAACTCCGGATTTCGTTCTAGAGTCAGACGCCAGCCTTCACGGCTGGGGAGCACGCCTCCTCGACCAGGACACCGGTGGTGTCTGGACCCCCTCAGAATCTTCCCACCATATTAATTTCTTAGAGCTGACAGCTGGACTCTACGCTCTGATGAGTTTCAGACACTCTCTTCAGGGCAGATCCGTTCTCCTGAAAATGGACAACGTCTCTGCAGTCTCTTATATCAATCATCTCGGTGGCACGAGGTCTGCCGACCTATCAGACCTGGCCAAGAAACTTTGGATGTTCTGCTTAGAACACCAAATCTCCCTGAGGGCAGAATAGCTCCCAGGGAAATCCAATATTTCAGCAGACTGGAACTCGAGATTCCTTCTAGACTTCAGCAATTGGAAACTCGATACCTCTGTTTTCAACTCCCTTTTCCACTTCTGGGGTCCCTTCGATGTGGACCTTTTCGCAAGCCGGTTGACCTTTCAACTCCCCCAGTACTTCAGCTGGATGCCAGACCCGGGTGCTCTGGCTGTGAACGCTTTCCTCCAACCCTGGGCTCCCCTCTGCCCTTACGCCTTTCCCCCCTTTGCGATGATCCAAAGGGTTCTGCAGAAGGTGAGACAGGAACAATGCTCCTTGGTCCTGATAACCCCCTTCTGGCCGTCTCAAGCATGGTTCCCCACTGCTCTGGAACTTTCTTGCGACGTTCCCTTCCTGATTCCGGCTACTCAGGGACTCCTTCTAAACGCAAACGGAGAAGATCACCACCTGATTCTCTCAGGGAACCTGAACCTTCTTGCCTGGAAAGTGTCAGGCAATCTAACCAATTGTCTGGACGTTCGTCTTCGGCTCTCACTCTCCTTGGAGAATCTTGGGCACCTGGAACACACTACAGATATAATAACATCTGGAAAAAATGGTCTAGTTGGTGCTTGGAAAGGGACTTGGATCCCGTGGAAGCTCCTATCGTCAATATAGTCAATTTTCTGGTGGAACTCTTCGACAGTGGTCTTTCCTATAGATCTATTAACTGTTTTAGATCTGCAATTTCAGCTGGACACTCTCTTGTCAATCATAAGACGGTAGGTAAAAATGTTATTACTTGTAGAGTTCTTAAAAGTATCAGACTTAAGAGACCTCCTAGACCTAAATATCAATCTGTTTGGGATGTCAAACTTTTGCTTGACCTCTTTTGCTCCTGGCCTGATAACTCTTTTCTTAATAGGAAATGTCTTTCAATTAAACTTGCCTCTCTTTTGTGCCTGATTTCTTGTCGCAGGGTTTCCGATGTCAAAGCCTTGGATATTTCTTATAGATGTTATGACATGTTTGGTGTTAAATTTGAGATTCATAGGAGAACCAAGACTATGTCTGATTTCATTTTCTATCCTCGTTTTGATTGCTGCAAAAAACTTTGTGTTGTTAATTGCATGAAAGAATATGACTCAAGAATGAAGGACCTTCGTCCACTTGATGCGAATCAGCTCCTTATCTCCTATGTCAAACCTTTTAAACCCATTTCATCTTGCTCCATTGCTAGATGGGTTAAGTTGGCCATGAACCTTGCTGGTATCGACCTTTCTAAATTCCAAGCTCACTCTCTAAGGAGTGCTATGTCCAGCAAGTCCTTTTGGTCCGGTGGTAAGTTGAATGTAATTCTAAACTGTGCAGACTGGTCTAATGCTTCTACCTTTGCACACCATTACTGCAAACCCATAGAACACGTCTCAGATGCTGTTCTTCAGGGCTACCAACATGCATAATGTAGCCTCCTGTCTTGTAATGAAATTGCGATTCTCCTATTAACATGACCAGAGAATCTGGATTTCATTAAAGACACGGAGGCTAACATTATCCCTCCCATCCCTCCCTTGAGGGATATTGAGGATTGATTTGATTTATAATGTTTTTTAATGATTCATACCTTCTAACCTTATGCTTGTCTGAAGGTTACCTTGTGCCTTTCTTGACTTCCTTTATTTTCTTTCAGACAATTCGAATTGATGAATCTCCAAGGATTTCCCAGTTCTCTCCAAGGATCTTCCAAGTTTTCTACATTACCTTCTTCAAGTTTCAAGATGTTTTCTTCCTTCCTCCTGTCGTTCAAGGCATTTAAAAGAGGCTGATCTCTCCTGGCACACGCCTTTTATGGACACTGTGATGTCACTTTGTTCTTACTCTAAGTCTTTGTGATGTAAGCGGCTGTGTGAGAGCTGCATTAAAAGGATTAATGCATAATGTTAGCCTCCGTGTCTTTAATGAAATCCAGATTCTCTGGTCATGTTAATAGGAGAATCGCAATTCCCCTTCAGTGTGAAAGGGACGGGCAATGGGTGTTGCGGTGGGTGTTCCACCGCGACAACCATTCCTTTTGATGCTGCCCCCTATTTACAAGGGTAGCGTAAATATAGGGCAGCGCTAAATTGCGTGGTGAAACGAGGAGAAATGTATTTCTCCTGGTTTTTGCTGTTTCTATGTGTGCTGCATTGTGCAGCACACATAGAAACAACAAAATGCCATGAATGATTGTTTATGTGCAGGAAGGGACACCTTCCTGCATATAATCAATCATAAATGATGATTTGCAACTACTATGTGTGCTGCACAATTCAGCACATATAGGAGTGAAATGGTCACTATTAGTGATTGTTTATGTGCAGGAAGGTATACCTAACTGTTTTTTTATTAACATTAATGATATTTGCTTCTAACCCCTCCTGACTGTTTGGATATCATGCATGCTGGGCAAGCCCTGGTTGAGGAGCAGAATCAGTGCACTGACACTGCCACCAGTTGCCAGAGCTGTTAATCGTCCTGAACTGCCAAAAAGACTACACCGGCTCAGTGCTTCGACTACTACGGATGTCTTCTGGTTAGAGCATCATCCAACCTCAGAAATCAGAGTAACTGACATACAATATGATGCTCCAGGACATTAACTCGCAAGAGAAGAAATGAGATGTGGTGTAAGTGAGAAGGCTCCTTTGGTTCCAAACCAGAATTCTAATATTTTAGCTAAATGTACGTAATGGGTTTGTTGTATAGAGCCATTATTTTGCTGTAACTTGAAAAATACGAAAGAAGGTTCCCAACTAGTTTGATACAATAAGACTTAGGGACACAGGATACGTTATTTCTTGGGCGCGAAAAATAGCACCTATTACGAGTTTATGAGGAATAACATAAGGATGTTAGTGTTGAACCCACCAAAATCTGCATGATGTGATAAATACCTTATACTATTCCCCTATTACATTTCCGCAGGTTTGACCTGCCGAAATTTAACAAGCCTTGAGGTATTTCAAACATTCGATAATTATTACGGGGCATATTATCAAGAACTGTGTTAAAAATTATGGCCGGTTTAGCGGCAGATAACTGCTGCTAAAGCGGCAATAATGGGCTTCATAATATGCTCTTGAGAATTCCAATAGAAGTCTATGTTCTGGTGTGAACATGGGCTTCTATTGAAATGCTCCAGGGCGATAATTGTAACGCTGTTCTTGATAATATGTCCCTGAATGTGTTAAATAAAACAAAACTCATAAATCCAACCCCTGCGTAAACATGGGGGTTGACATTAACCGACCCACTTGCAATGAGGCCCTTAGTCGGAGGCGAAGATTCTCCTCAAACTTAATCGATATGTTACTGAAGACCACGGATTGGGACATTTTTGTAAGATTAAGGATGATTTGGAGTTTGCCAAAGCAAAAGCAGTGAACATATAAACCTTAATACCCATTACCAGAGGTCTCAAAATGAGAATGCAGTAGCTGATTTTTTGATCATCGACCCTCTCGTGAAATAGCTGCACGTCAGTATCAGCGCCCATAGTCAGTCAAACGAAGCCAGAGCACTTGGAAAACTGATCATTTTCAATTTACCGCATAATACCAAAGCCTGTGCATTAGTAAACGCAATGCATACAGTGACCACGAAGGAAATTTCTTATTGGTAAATTGTCATTTAGCCACGTCTCCTAAAACAGAACAATGTCCAATTTAGAAACAAATGCTTCTCATCATGCAGTATTTTATGAATATCAGCAATATTGTTGTTTAATGCGAAGCACTCCACTCCCAATGCGGCTAGTTCTGTGCTATATAATAGCACATTAAAATTAAATAAAACATAATCTAGAGTGTGACTTTAGACATTCTTAAAATGAAGTTTGCTAGCAAATATAGGGCTATTGATGTCAGTTTACAAGACACAACAAAAAGCTGAATCCTTGAAGCAGCTGTATATTACAAGGATGCGTTATTGGGTTGGCGGGCGAGATCCTGGCAGCACTGTAGGACATTCATGGTCCAGGTCTGCAATGTGGACATGCTGATTTTCAATGCGAAGTCCATGGGCCTCATTTATGAGGCCCTACTGCCACTATTACGCCGGTGGAGCATCACTTTTTTGATTTTCCGGTGGCGCAATGTGCCACTGGCATAATTATAAGACCACGTAAAGCCACGTTAGTGGCTTTTCCTGGCCATATAAATAGGTGCCCCTTTCATGCAGAAAACTGCGTGAAAGGGGCATTCCATCAGTGTTGCTGGGGGCATTACCAGCAGCATCCTTGGCTTTTTGGTACTGCCCCAGCTTTATGAGAAATCCTAAATCTGAGGCATCGCCAAAAACAAACGCCTCCCCAGAGGAGGCATAAGGGAGGCACATCAAGGAGAAGTATCTTTGCATTCTGCAGCACACATAGAAAAAGGAAAAAGCCTCTTGTGATTGTTTTTGTGCAGGAACAAAAGGCTCACCTATATGGAGGTGATGGGACACTACCAACAGCTGCACTGGTGCCACTGACTCTGTGCAGCGCATGCCTACCACACGTGGCTGTGGGTCCCTGCTGACCGCTGCCTCCGGCACACACTGCGGTGGAGTAGGTCACACAATTTGAACTGAGTCTTGCTCTCTACATAGCAGAGTCCATGTCATTGTACAGGCCTCATCGCTGACTGCATCCCCTTCCAGCTCTGGTGCCACCAAGTGTGTGCCCTGAAATCCATGGGCAATCTCTGTTTGGACGTCGGTGGCATCTGAGCCCATGGGTTGGAGGCTGTCTTCATCTACATGTAGCTGATACTGACAAGGTGGAAAAGTGGGGTCTGTAGCATTCAACTCCGCCATCTGCTTTTTCCTGCTTGCTTCTGCCCTCTGCATCATGCCCTGCAAGGACACCTTCCACTGTCTTCCACAATCCTCTGCGAAATTCCCCTTGGACATCGACGAGTACACGCTCGGCTCGCATGGCACTGCAAGTCACCGGCCCGTGGCGGTTTGCCTGTGCCGCTGCTGTGCATCCAGCACCACAAACTCTGTGCTGCTCTAGTCAGGGACCCATGATGTACGTGCCTTGTACTGCTGATTGTCTGCTCCCTATTGTGATCTTTGCCAGCACCAACCAACCCCTGGCTTACACTACCCAACACCCATCCAGCACAGGCGTCACTGGAGATGTGAGCCTGGCAATAAAAGGGGCCGGGCGCATGTGCCCGTGGCCAGTCCCATAAACTCACTCAGTCTGTCAGTGTGGTATTATGTATGCATGAGGAACCGGCGTCATTCCACATAACTTTGTGCTGTGTACAGCGTGTGCATCCATGTCACCGCAGGCAGTGGTGTAGACCTGGGACATGAAACCGTGTTGTACCTCACTGTGAGCGTAAGCGGGGTGGACAGGCGTACGACAGTACTGCGTAGGGGTGTGGCTACTCCACACATGGATCTGGGTGTGGTGCAGTGTAGGCCTTGCCAAGGATGCGGACATTGCGTGTGTCTCTGTTCTTGTGTCTGTGCCACCCGTCCCGCAATCGACAATGTTGCCATGTGGCATGCCCCGGGTGTATGTGCTCTGCCGAAAGGGTACATGGGGGAGGGCATGCTTGCTTGGGTCAGGGATCACACATGCCAACTGTTGTGTGTGATGCTATTATCACTGCATGAGCCACAGATGTACCCACAACTGCATGTCAAGTTCAGCCAGGCAGGTGCTCTACATCTGTGTCAGCCTTGTCCTTGCAATGGGCCGACACACATGTGGCCGGCCACATTCTGCCCAGCATCATCGCTGTGTCATAGTCAGGGTTGTGGACATGCGCAGACAGGCATTACAATGGTGTGCCTTAGGGGTGCATGTGATGCAATCCCGCTGTGCACAATAGTGAATGTGCTCGTGGGGGGGAGGTGCAGCAGTGAGGCTACATAATACACAGTGATGCTGCTCATTGGCAACACGAAGTACATGTCATACGGGAATCACTAAGTCACACATATTACACACCAATGAACTAGCGAGCCTGTCAACACATCATGCAGTACGTAGTCTTGATTCATGTCTCCCTGCACTGTCACAGGTGACCAAGGATAAGCACTCTGCGCTTGGATGATGACACCCCTCCGAGCCCCGAAAGCACAGCCTCAGAGGCAGTATAATTTGGCTCACAAACTCACCAGAGGCATCGTGGGGCGCACATCTGGTGTGTTGAAGTCACATTTCAGGTGCCTGAACATCACAGGTGGAAAGCTCCTGTACAGCCCAGGCCTTGCGTGCAAGATGATCATTGCATGTTGTGTGTTGCACAACATATGTGTATGCAGCAATGCCCCAAGGATACGAGTGTCAGATGCACTGGACGATGATGATGAAGATGGACCACACCCCACTACAGCCGCAGCAGGAATTGTCCGTAGGGACTACATCAGTTACAATTTCTTCTCTGTTTGACATCACATTGTGAGGGTCCTTAGCAGTAATGGCACAGTATGTTGACTGACCACAGGCACAGCATGTGCTAATAAATGCATTCCGAACACACATTCCCTGCCTGCATGTCACTCATTTCTACAGGCACTTCACTCAGACAAGTGTTGGTGTGACATTTTGTGCTGACAATTTAGGAATTTGTTAATGGATGGTGGGTGTGTCACCTCTGTGCAGTGAGGCTGTTTAGGGTGTCACGTATTCGAACTGCCAGTTCTGTGTGTCACAGTTGTTACGGTGTCCCACTCTTTGGCGTTTCACATGTGTCCGTATTCATTCCATTTTGGCTGTCATTTGTGGCCTACAAGTGACAACAGGGCTTTTTTTGGGCTACAATATGTGCCGCCTACATACAGGGATGCACCCTGTGACTCAAGTCCCTTGACATAGGCAACATGTATGTGGGGTCAGTCACTGCCCCTACATTGGTCCATGCTTTCATTATTGTATGATCATGGACATAGCACGTCGGTGTGCAGGGGGTGTTGTTTGTCCCTCTGCAATGTGAAGAGGAGATGCGGTTTCACAGTGTGTTCCATGTTTGTTTCCGCATTGGCGCAGGTTACATACTAAATGCAAGTCAATGTACATTGTGGCTGTTTGTGGGGAACTGCCTATCTGATTTGGATAATGGTCATTTGTTCTGCATTACAGCTGTGGGGTTGTGCTCGTTAGTTGTCTTCTCACCATTTGTTTGGTCTGCTCTTATGGTGCATTTTTCCGCCAGACACGTGTGAATTGCAGGCCTGTCGCTGGTTTTCGCTGCTTTTTGTATCGCGCTTGGCCTCATCGCAACTTTTTTGCGTTCGTGTTTCGCATTTTTTGCGGCGTGGTGTTGATTTTATCGCGGTCATTTGACGCGTTATCTGGGGACTATCACATGGTGCTGCCGTGTTGTGAATACTTGGTTATCACGGCTTAAATTTCCCGTGATAGACTGCGATGTTGGAGGTTGCGTTAAGTAACTTTTGTGATGGTTGTCACACGTTCTTGAGAATATCCCCCATGGTGTCTTAATATGTTACATTGTTTTGTAGTTGTATTTATGCTTGTAGCACAGCAAAATGCATTACACAAAGAAGGTAGCTGAAAAGTGGAACAGTGTGAGTCATATTTCACAACACTCCTTAGTCTTTTATGCATAGTCATTTGATGTGGAAACCTTGTGGTGAAAACAAACCTTATTTCCTTCAAAGTAGCAATGAATTCCTGATCTTCAACCTCCATGTTTTTTTTCAGAGAAGAGGCGCAAATTAGTACATAGAAGAGCACTGGCCATAAATAGAGAGAGTATAGGGATCCTAAATTTAATTTAAGGGTTACATTTGCACTGATGCATTCCCACCTCTCTTACTGCAGTTATTAGGCTTGCTGGGGAGGATGCATCTCCTACTCCTGCCACTTAATAAATCTGTCAGGAATATTTTTTCTCAGCATGTCAGTGAGTGGCAGGAATGCAGGACTGATTGGCCGGCCACTTAGAGAAACATTTCCTCAATTGCTTTTTTTATATAGTGTACAGTACGGTGCAAATTTAATCACTCCAAGATATTCTCAATTTTATTGACACCTGTAGAGCAAGCATTTTCATTGCAATAGGTCTCCCATTTCCGATACTTTAAGCTATTGGCATTGTAAATGACAATGCCTTTTATTTATGTTTTAAAAACCAAAATATAAATAAAAGGCATTGTCATTTACAATGCCAATAGCTCAAACTCTCGTAAATGCGAGACCTATTGCATTGCAAATGTTTTTTTTTTTGTAGGCACCGGGAGATTGACTGATTTTCCGCTGCGCCGTGCTGGGCTGAAGCACGAGACTCTGCCTTGGGAATACCGCTGGGGGCTGTTCTGCCAAGGAACTTTGACAGGGGCTGGAAGTGCGAGAGGACACCACCTGATCCCGCGCCCCCCCTGCCATTGCAGCAAGTCCGTAGTCAGTCGGACTACGAGTCCCAGCATTCACAGAGAACGCCTGAAGGGAGCATCTGAGGCCCGCTAGCCCCCAAGCCTTAAAAGACCTTGCGCACCCGCGGCCGCGGGTGCCGCTGCGCCGTGCTGGGCTGAAGTGCGAGACTCTGCCTTGGGAATCCCGCTGGGGGCTGTTCTGCCAATCTGCCTGAGGAACTTTGACAGGGGCTGGAAGAAGTGCGAGAGGACGCCACCTGATCCCGCGCTCCCCCTGCCATTGCAGCAAGTCCGTAGTCAGTCGGACTACGAGTCCCAGCATTCACAGGGAACGCCTGAAGGGAGCACCTGAGGCCTGTTAGACTCCTCCCCAATAATACTATATCAACGGCCAGTGTTCACGCAACTAGGAACGCGCGCGGGTGAAGCCCAGGCCAAGGGCGGGCCCATCTGAGCCCGTCAGAGGCCGCAGGAGGCTGGGCTGGGCCACCCCCTTTGGCGCCAAGGTCCTGGACTTTGTCCTCTCGGAGGAAGTGTTATCTACCGACTACTCGAGAAGGAGTTGCAGAGTGACTACCAAACTGAACACTGGGCCCGCGAAAACTGTAAGCTCAAGGAAGAGGACTAGAGGGGGGGTTCCCTGGTTTAGGGTATAATTGCTAATGCTCGGGGTTGGGAGTGTTTTTCTGTCAAGTGTTTGATTTAAGATTTTGGGGTAGTCACACTTAGTCACTTATCAAAGTTAGCATGGCTAACAAAGCAAACACCCGTGTAGCAAAAGCAAAAGCAAATGTCCCTCTTACACCAAGGGTAATTGTTCAGGAGTTCAACTCACTGCCCCATCCTAACATACAACCTACCGCGATTGATCGCATGTTGCGGAAAGCCCTAGGGGCTGTCTTCAATGAAATAGAGCGCACGGAGAGGCGACTGTCTTTAACGCCACTAACTGACCCTCTCATATCACCTCAGGATAGTATCAAAGAGAGAACAGTCGTTTCCCCAGGCACTAGCATCAAGTCAATCACTCAGGACATTCCCTGTGCACGGTTGGCTAGTGGTGAAGTCCAGGTTATAACCTTGTCAGATAAGAAAGCCCCCACTAGCAAGAAAAGAAGAGAAGGCCAGAAGAACCCATGCACCAAGAAAACTAAATCAAGGTCAACTAACCCCCAAACTAGACATATAGAGGAAGAGGTTTTTGAAGTTCAGGGGGCCCAAAAGTTAGCCCCCCAGCTGGATGGCTCAGGTGGTCACTGACCTACCAAAATCTTTAGAACTATTTATAGTTAGCCAGATCAAACCACTAGCCAGCAGATTGGATAAAATCATAAATGATCTATACAAGAGGGAAAGGATAACGGGCAGCCCGGGGAACCCCAGCACGAGAGGAAGTATTCCCATACCAGAAACAAGCAAAGTCCTACAGTCTGCCATAATATCTGACCGCATTGTGAGTAATCCACAAAGTGCTATAGAGGATTTAATAGCCTTAGGTCCATCAATACAAATGAATGCCACACCCCGCAAGGAGGGAGTTACTAGTGTCCTAGATAGAGGGTCTAGCATGCCACCAGCACAACTACACAAGAAAAAACCGTTGACTAATAAACCACCAGAAACACAACACTTAAGCCGAGAAATCAACCCAAGACCAACCAATCCCCTACCTAGTATAAATCTCCCGCCTGAGGCATGCCCCTATGTAGTAGTACTTGGGTGAGTCCCAGAATTGAAACCAGATCAGTCAGAGTCCCATCCGGAACTGAAAAACAAGACAATAGCTTGGCTGAATGAGAACAGACCATTGTTAGGGAATAAAAGTGGAGAAATCTTGCATGTTAGAAGGGTGAATTGGATTGGTAGGAAAAGCAAAGATCTGGTGGGCAATTGCATTATTGTGAACTTTAGGGACACCGGACTAGTGGAGCACATACTAACTAGTGGCTCCTTTCATCCAGCAAGTAACATAAGAACGTTACCGCTGGGATATTTTTACCCCATGCAATGTCACCCCCCTTGACCCAGGGTATTACTCGGGGAGACCGGGGATGGGTCAAAATGTATATGGGGTTCGAGACTATCCAATAAATGGGGCTGTGATGAAAGAGCAAGACGTTCCCAACTGGGCAAACAGATTTGGTCCCCTTATGTCCTTAGAAGATAATGATTGACCATGAATATCATTGGATCAAGTAGTGGTACCAACCAGGAGTGAGGGCATCAAAACTCGCTTATTGGACCAGGCAGGAAGAGGGTTGATTGGGAGTAAAAATTATGGCTGGTCACAACCCCCTGTGAGCAAAGTATTTTACTCACTAATAAGTCCCAATCGTGAGATACCCCAGGAGACTGAAACCCAACCCAGCAACGGAACATGTAGTACATGGAAAGAGAAGTTGAGGGCGGTACCAGCACAGTTACTAACACAGAGACCTGGAATACAAATTACACCTTTAAGCACTGAGGAAGGGTCAAGAGTCCAAAGTCAGAAAGCTAATAATTTAGTCAGGGAACCTCAAGCGGGGGGGGGGAGCTAAAAATATTATCTTGAATATTGCGGGCCTGGCAGGGAAATTTAATAACAATGAATGGAGACAGTACATCAGTGGGTTTCAGATAATTAGCCTACAAGAGACCTGGGCGGTTGACAGTAGCTTCCACATGGTAGGGTACCATTTTTTTTTGTGCCAGCCCAAAAAGCCAGCTTAGGAAGAGCGATTGGAGGTCTATCACTATATGTGGACCTAAACCTGGAGGGAGTCTGGAAAAATCCCTTGTGGTCCTCAGACACCATCCAGGCGTTGGGTTTCACAAGTAGTGGGTTAAGGTTGACTCTGTTCAACCTATATAATGCAGGATCTACAAAAGGAAATATTCCTACTTTAAAGGAACTGGACTATAGACTTCATCAGGAAGTAGCTCACAGAAAAGGGGCTTCAGAAACCACTACATTAATAATGGGTGATTTTAATTGTCACATGTGCCCAACCCTGTTCCCATTGAATGCAGACTGGTCTCGATGTCCGATTGAGAAGGGCCCACACTTTGCACACTCTACTGAGGGAACAACTCTTAGCAATCTTCTAAAGACCCACGATCTGGAACATACGATTGATCTGGTCCGCCTGGAGGAAGACGGGTTCCTTACTCCAACTTTTAAAGGGAGAGGATGCTCCTCTTATATTGATTATATAATAGCTTCCAGGCAAGCAAAAAAAAATTGGATTAGCACAGTGGGGATTGACTGGAGTGCCTTCAGCGACCATAATCCGCTAACCGCAAAATTAACACTGCGGGGTCGACTTAAGTTATTCCCCCAGGCAGACAGCGAGTTGAAGGGTACCGATCAGGGTAGGCGACTTAGATGGTCTAAAATCGATGGGGAAGCCTTCTACAAATATTTAATGGCAAAAGGAAAAGTACAGATTAACAAATGCCTAGATCCCATGATAGAGGGGAGCAACCTGATCAGGGCATTCAGTTCAGTGACCAAATTATTAGAGGGCCTACTGAAAGTAAAAGCACCCATCAGGAAAAATACGCAGCCAAGATGGTTTGACAGTAAGTTCTTGCGAACCCTGAGAGACCTAAAATCCAGTCTAAAATTTAAGCCTAGGGATAATTTAAGAATAGTTCAGTGCAGGAGAATATATGATCATGCGCTGAAACAAAGAAAGATCACTTTTCAAAATGAAGCATGGGCTGACCTAAGAGAGGCTGGAGAAAGAGGAGACATGACTCAATTCTGGAGGATTGTAAACAACCCATGCTTTCAAGATAATGATACCCCAGAGATTGGGACGAACATTTTACCGGAACAGTGGGTATCCATTTTGAGGGACTGTACAATCATAACCAGGATTTAGAGCTGGAGAGTGGGTGGGCTGAACAAGAGGGCCCAGTCATTGAGTTCTCTCTAGCTGAAATAACACAGGGGATTCAGGGCCTCACACGTAACAAAGCCCCAGGCCCCGACGGCTCCCCACCTGACCTGTATTTGAGTAATGTTGATCTTTGTGCTCCCATCCTTACAAGAGTAATAAATGCGACAGTCCAGCATGGCTTATCTCGCTCATGGTCTACTGCAGTTATTGTTCCCATCATTAAGAAGGGCAATAGGGATAACCCGCAATGTTATAGACCAATCTCCCTGATTGATGTTTCAGCCAAAATCTTGGGACGGGTAATCCTGCAGCGGCTCACAGAATGGACAGAAGATCATCACACTATAACAGATATCCAGTACGGATTTAGAATAGGGATATCTACAAGTGACCAGTGCCTTAACCTTTATTTGCTGGTCGCAAAATATACCATAGCCAGCAATGAAGCTATGTATCTGGGGTTTATGGACCTACCGGCGGCTTTTGACCACGTTAACAGGAAAAAGTTGTGGTGCCTGATGAGGGATATGCGTATTGACGTAGGCTTGATTAACATCCTTAGAGAGCTGCACCGGGACACGACAGCCAAGGTTCGTTATAATACGGAAAGGGGGAACTCAGAATCATTTCCCTGCACGAGCGGAGTGAGACAGGGCTGTATTCTCGCCCCCTTCCTGTTTTCGCTTTACATTAATAAGTTAGAGCAGGCTTTGACTGACCTGAATACAGATTGCCTGAGAGTAGGACTGCGCCACATACCAGTGCTTTTATACGCGGATGACATGGTCCTGCTTGCTCGCACCCCAAGGGGCTTGCAATGTTTAATCGACGGATTCGTTAAATTTATGGGCAACCTGGATCTGTCGGTGAACCTTAGCAAGTCGTTTGTGATGTTGGCTGGAACCAAGCCCTGTAAGAGGTTCTCTTACAAAATAGGGAACCACACACTAGAAAAGGTACAGTCCTTCTCTTACCTTGGGTTGCTTTTAGATGGAGCACTAAAATTTAGAACCCTAGTGGAGGAACGTTGCACTAAATTAATATCCACAAATGGGGCAATAGGAAATTTTGGTCGTAGGTTAGGCCGCTGGTCCCCGGAACAGGTCATGAACCTTTATAGCTTGATAGGCTGCTCGAAAGTCATGTACAGATCAGAAGTGTGGGGCTACGTAAATGTAGACCAACTGCAACTGGAGGAAAATAAATATTTGAGAAGGATTTTAAAAGTCCCCCAGAGTACCCCAGCTGCAATTTTACATAGTGAATTGGGGATACCTTTCATAGAGGACCAGATCAAGTTAAGACCGATCTTGGCATGGTTAAAAATCTGGGTAAAATCTGATGCAGAACTAAGCAGACACATTTTGAAAGATTGTCTGCACAGGGACAAAGGGTTACAAATACCATGGCTAAAGTACGTCAAGGTCACCTTGGAGGGTATTGGCCGGAAGGACCTTTTCATTAACCCCAGCACTATCTCACACCCTGATAAACTGAAAATCAAAAGTAGGCTGTCTGGACACTTTTCCACACTTAGAGCTGAAGAGGAGATGACTGTAGTTGCCCACAATTTTATAATGAACAATGAGGGCATGGAGCCATATCTGTACTTGATGCATAACGTACAGGATAGGTTTTTAATGACTGGTTTTAGGCTCAATTTATTACCACACATACTGGCAGATCCACCAGGTTTTACATTGTCAATTGAACAGAAGGGTGCCTGCGGCTGCGACAGTCTGTCTCCGCAGGACACCCTTAATGTTGTACTATTGTGTCTGCTTTTTAAGTATCCTAGGCATAAGTTTTTGGTGGAGATTTAAAAAAAAATAGAAGTCTGTCATTCCAAAACTGCTTTACTTTTTTTGCAAAGAGCCAGCGACCCTCAGACCCTTTGTTGTGTGATGAATTTTATCAAGACTGCTGTAAGGTTAAGTAGAAATACAAGAGGAGTGGGCTAATTAATTGGACATTGAAGAATATATATATTTTCTTTACCTGATTTTAAATGCAAATTAAGATGGAGTTCAGATGAAATTTAATACTATTTTTAAATCTGTATATATGTGTACTTTTATGATGTTTTTTAACCATTGAATAAAGAATTACTGAACTCAGTGATTTACCCAGAATCACAGTCGACCCGAGTCTCGAACCTTGGTTTACCAGCTTCAAAGTCAGCAATCTAGCCGTGAGACCACATCCTTTCCCCATTGTCATGCTTACCGCTCTGGATTGTGAATCGCCTACCACAGCTTTGATTAAATTACTTTCACTTACTGCAGCTTCAACACAACTTACTTCGACCCAATCATTCTAATTAGGAAGTCAATTATGCTGTTAAAACCGATGCAGCAACTTCCGTACTGTCCTGCAGATGGAGCCATGTCCCTACTTATTGAATATAACTACATGCTGGCTGAGCAGGGATAATTGCATCACACCAGGAAAGAGCAATTCGTCCATGCAGTGTGCTCACCTATCGATCTTTGCACCTGCAATATGGATCTTGGTGCAGTTTAGTGTGACAGAGAAGCGTTCTCTTGTGTATTGTATTGAAGCATAATATCTATACCACTCTCTGCACCGCTTGATAAGATCTCAAAAGTGCAGGGTTTTCATGTCGTGAATTCTGCCTAAAGAGTGTGCTCCAAACTTTTTGGATGGCACCCAGGAGCAATAAGATGCCATAACCAGGGAGGCACAGTTAAACAACCAGTAAGAAATATTTGGGGTCAACCCGGAGCCGTAAGAGCCCCACATGGAAGCGCACTTAGATCACTTGTATAACACTTTAAGAAGTCCAATCCAGAGTAATGGGAGCCCAATTTATGGACCTCATGTAATTCACCTTAATCTACTAGAATCAACAGGGGGCCAAACTCTAAAGACAGTATGGGGGATATTCACAAGGAAGAGGCGGAGCGTGTTGTTAGCCTTCTTGGCTTAACGCCTTTTTATCCGCCACTTCGGAAAGAGCAAGGCTGGACCATATTCACAAGGACATGGTGCAGCCTTGCTTTTCCCCCTGCGATGGCACTAAGTCTCACAACTTAGCGCCAACGCAGGCACCCTTGCACCAGAGTGCAAGGTTGTCTGCAAGCAGGGAGGTTTGTTTATGTACAGGAAGGTGTCCCTTCCTGCACATAAACAAACCATGGCATTTTGCATTTTCCATGTGTGCTGCCCAAGGCAGCAAAGATGGAAAATGCAAAAACGAGGCGAAATAAAGCACTTCTCCTCATATCGCCAACTTAAGACCAAGGTTCTCCTGGTCTTAAGTTTGGCGTTAGCTCCTATTTACGCTGCCCTTGTGCATAGGGGTTAGCGTAAATATCAATGGGTGTTGCGGTGGAACGCCCACCACAACACCCTCTGCTCACCCCTTTCACGCTAAACAGTGTGAAAGGGGGCCTATTCACAAGGCAGCGTTAAATCACATTAAGTGGCTTAACGCTGCCTTGTGAATAAGGCAAGGCTCCTATCGCCACAACAACGTCACTGAAAGTGACGTTGTTGTGGCGATAGGGGCTTGTGAATATGCCCTTTAGAACACCAGGAAACTATTATATGGAGTTCACATAGGTGCAATAGGTGTCAAGCACAATGGAAGCACTGCTGTACCACAAACAGATCACTTCTATGCATCCTGCTGAGGCCCAAAGCATTCTCCAGCTTGTTCAGTGGACGGTAGCCTGTTCTCCCAGGGAATGGATCCGGAAAGTTGTTAGTTGCAGCCTTGTTGAGTGTTCTTGTTGGGTTTGACGCCAGGTGACAGTACTCCAAACTTGGCACACTGGAGTTTCTCATCATCTTCTACATGAAGCAGAGTTTCAAGGGCATGCGAGGCACAGTTTTGTGGGCAAAGTATGCAAACCAGTATGTCTTGTAGTCAGATGCGCCCAGATTTTTGGGGCATCCATGTCTGAATTGCTCTTCCGTATTCAAGGTGACTTTCAGCATCTTGTTCTCCCTCAGGGTGTCTTCTGAAACTCTATACAGAGCAACAACTCTCTTCGTTGAGGTTTGACAGATGATGCTCGACATTACAAGGTACAACCATTATAGGTATTGTTAACCGCATGCGCGCTAGCGGGTTTTCCCGCTGTGCGCTGATTTTTGAAAATCGCGCGGTTCATGACAAAGCCAGCTCGTCATCCGCATAGCGCAGGTAACGCCCATGATGAGCTGGCTTTGTCATTAGCGTGGAAGGGGTTAAACCACCTTTAAAACACTGAAGGGAGCCCAAACCCTTGAAAGGCACTGTTAAAGAACCTGCAAAGCACCATATGGAGTCCATCCTTAAGCAAGGGATGCCCAAACCTTTCGAGGCCATGCCGAGCCTCTTGTAATATTTTGAGTGAAGTGTATTGCATTGTAATTTATTTTATTGTAATTTATGTAATAATTTCAACCCCTCACAATGTGCTAAAATACTTTTCGGACTGGTAGCACTCTAGTCCGCAGAACACTATGAAATTATATTTTCATGCATATTGAGATATAAATTGCTATGCTGTTTATTACACAGATGTCACCTGCAAAGTGTTTCATAAAGCTATTGCAAACTGTCACGCGATCACTCACACTAACTGTCCTGAAGAGTTATTGTTAGCTGAAATGTAGGCAATCCTTCTCATGATTGTGCATGCAGTCCTGTAGTGGTCATGTGAGCTGTCATGCCCGCAGATATGCAAGAATATAGCTAGCCTTGGACTATATCGGTAGTAGTGAAATCCTATATGTAATCATCCGAAAAGTGACATAATCGTAGCACCAGGTTGTTGTACTAAGCCATCAGGATGTACAATAAAAAATCAACATAGGCCCAAAGGGGTTCTAGCCTCTGGCAGCAGTGCCAAGGCACCAGAAACACCACATTGAGTGAAGACAGCAGTAACTGGATCCTAGCCCTTGTAGTAGTGCTAAGGCAACATGAGGTCTAGTCCAGTGAGAATGAGACACCATGGTAGGTGATCTCTGGCTTAACCAGTTTCATCTTGATTTGTTAGGTAGATGCAGTAGCCGGCTGCGGTGACACCTACTAATGGCTAGAGGAGGAATGTGTCAGGTTAAGTGAAAACACAGTGAATGAGTAAAGGATGAAAGGACTGAAGTCAGGGCAAAAGGGAATTTGGGGCTATAGTCTAATGCCCAGCTTGCAAACAAAATTCACGCCTTTGACATTGAGAGTTGGTTGTGCCAGGCAGTTTTCAGATGTTGCTTGCTAAGATCCACTCAAGAGGGATGGTAGAGTCGCTTTGTGGCATGGCTGCTTACAGGCAGCCACAATAAATGCCAGGAGTGACATCGCAGCAGCAGAAACCATCCGATGGTTACAGGTGGCGGATAAATGCCCATTGGGTCCACCCGAGAGTTGCAGATGAACTCTTGGGGCCCGATGTAGGTAATTCAGATTTACCGACTCTTAAATACCGAATCATACCGATTCGATATTTAAGAGTCGGTAAATCTGAAGCAGGCAGATGTAGGTAAAAAATTACCGAATCTATACGAGTCGGTATTTACCGAATCGGTAAACACCGAATCGCTATTTCCCATTGATTCCTATGGGCCTTGAAGCCCATAGGAATCAATGGGAAATACCGAATCGGTATTTAACGATTCGGTAAATACCGAATCCTGCAAGGGTGCAGGGGGTGTCACTTTGACACCCTCTAGCACCCCAGGTATAGGCATGTGTGCCATGTGGCACACATACATGCCCTAAGGGCATGTCTGTGTGTCACATGGCACAGGTGTCCATGCACAGATGTGCATGCACACCTGTATTCGGTATTTTACCACCCAATAGGATTGGGTGGTAAAATACCGAATTCTGAAGGCCTGTAGCACTGTAAACACTGCTACCTACATCTGGAATTTACCGAATCGGTAAAATTACCGATTCGGTATTTTACAGAATCGGTAAATTTACCGATTCGGTAAATTTACCGATTGTGTAGAATATTGGCCCCTACATCTCCATCACCAAATACCGGTCGGTAACGGCCGAATTTGGCCGTTACCGACCGGTATTTGGTGACCTACATCGGGCCCCTGGTCTATAAACAGATGTAGCATGGGTATGCATATTGTTAGGCACGTTGTTTTATTCTATCAGGCCCTTTCGGAGGAGCAACTGCTGATTGTTTCTTGTGGCATTAAATACTATGGACATTGATGATGGATGGAGTGCTTAACATTGTCTAACATTCAGTACTGGGTTAAATCCATCATTTGTTTTGCTCACCCTGCCACCCCAGTTTGGTCCCAGCCCTTTAAAAATCAGTCTTGAACCTGCTCTCCATGGTAACAGTCCAACCCGAACTGCCAGGCCAGGTACTCCCTGGACCAGAAAACAAGCAGGTTTAGGGTTTCACCCCTGATCAGCTACACTAGCTTGAATCCAGTGGCATAGTGAGCATGGGATTCACGACTGGGAATACCCCTCCCACCCAGGGTGACAGAAGCAAAAGAACAGACAATGGACCGAATACTGTACAATGGAAGCAATTACCCCCAGTCACAGATCTGGGTTAAATCCAGACCTGGCGTGGTAGTTTGAGCTGGGCTGTTCCCATGAAGAGCAAGGTCAAGACAGATTTGCATATGGGTGTATCTACACTGGGGTGGCGAGGTGAGAACAAAAACAATGGATTTAGGCCCAGATCTCTGTACTGGGGGTGAGTGTTTGACATTGTTCAGCATTCCATCCGTCAATTGTTCTTTTTGCATCCTAACATTTAATTTGAGATGCCTTCACATACCATCCATTTTTCTGAACTTTCAAGTAAAGAAATTCACAAAAAGACCACCTCATCACCACAACACAATACAGGGAATGCCCAGAAGAAGAATAGTGCTCTCGTAGCTTGGACAGTGGGTCCATGGGTCCTGGACACACCCCTCCACTCAAAACTCACAAGGACCCTAGTCATGCAGCTCCAATACCATGTCACCTAACTTGGCCCAGGTGGGAGGGTTCACTATGTGACTCAGGTCATCATGCCCTCCCCATTACCACTGAAGACTGCACCCTTAGTCATGTTTTGATTTGTGTGGCCTCCATTGGCAGCACTTTGTGCACTCCATCACTGCCAACCCAAACACACACATAAATAACCGGTCGTCGCAGTGCTCCCTGCCTTCAGTGGGATGTCATTATATTTCACAACACTGGTGCAGGATTTGTGGATCGCACAGGAAAACAGCAGCCATTTTGCGCATAGTCATCATAGGCGCTGGAAGCAGGTATGCTTGGGGTGCTCCGGCACCCCCAAGATAACCCTGCTAGGAGTTCAGAAGGTGAATGAGGAACAAAGATGCCTTAAGGACTTTTTTTATCTTGGCACATTCGTGGTGTTTTGACTGACAGATCAAATGCCAGGCTATGCCTTCTGACAAATATCTGTTTATTTATCTAATATGGAGATTGGTGTTTACTTTCCCTTCTCTAACTACAAAGACAGAGGGGCATATTACCAAGCAATAGCGATAATTATTGCTATTGCTTGGTTAGAGACAAAATGTTACCGCTGAGCTGCGGCGATTTTTATCGCAGATAAACCTTGGTATTACCAAGGTTTATCGCAAATGCGATAAAAAACGGCCGCAATGCATGAATATCGCTGAAAAGTCAGTGATATTCATGCATTACCGAGCTAATGCTCTTAGCCATGTTATCCACCTCCATTGGATAACATGGCTAAGAACTGCTCAGGGCAGGTGTTAGCTTTTGGAGATATTCGCGCTTAGCGCGAATATCTCCAAAAGTTGGTAATAGGAGATAGCGATGTTAGCCACTGTTTCCAGTCGCTAACATCTTGGCACGCCCACTTTGCATGTCATTAGTGATAAATATCACTGACATGCAAAGTGGGGCCCAAGATGGTCGCTATCTCCTACTAGCTGTCGCTAACTGGTGTTAGCGACAGCTAGGTAATAGGGAGATAATTTTATCTCCGCTTTCTTGGCTTCTAAAGCCAAAAAAGCGGAGATAAACCCCCTTGATAATATGCCCCAGAGTGTATTGTAAGGTGAGCTATTTTACAATCTTCCTGTGGTACAGGGAGTGAGAAAAATAAAGGCTGTAGGAAGTCAGGGGCATATTACCAACCAATAGAGATAATTTTTGTCTCTAACTTATTTAGAGACAAAAATTATCGCCGCAAATCGGCGATTTTTATCGCAGATAAACCTTGCTATTAGCAAGGTTTATCGCAAATGCGATAAAAAACGGCCGCAATGCATGAATATCGCTGAAAAGTCAGCGATATTCATGCATTATCGAGCAAATGCTCTTAGCCATGTTATCCACCTCCCATTGGATAACATGGCTAAGAACTGCTCCTGGGCAAGTGTTAGCTTTTGGAGATATTCGCGCTTAGCGCGAATATCTCCAAAAGTTGGTAATAGGAGATAGCGATGTTAGCGACTGTTTTCAGTCGCTAACATCTTGGCACGCCCACTTTGCATGTCATTAGTGATAAATATCACTGACATGCAAAGCGGGGCCCAAGATGGTCACTATCTCCTATTAGCTGTCGCTAACTGGTGTTAGCGACAGCTTGGTAATAGGGAGATAATTTTATCTCCTCTTTCTTGGCTTTTAAAGCCAAAAAAGCGGAGATAAAGCCCCTTGATAATATGCCCCTCAGTTTTTTCTAACACAGAACAAAATTTAAATGCCTGTAAATCAACTGTACAAATATTTCAAAACATATCAAATGTCATGAAAATGAAAAAGTAAGCAATTTTTAGTAATTTTGAAGTGTGATAGAAACAAAGATTTTAATAAGATCAAAACAAATGAAGACACTACTTGGTCATGCGCAAATGACAAATATTTGCTGAAACCCGAATATATAGGTTTATCAGTAAAGTATATCTGTACACATTAAGTGGCCAGTTCAATGGAGAATGTGCTGTAAGTACATGACAGTGTGCTGCTACACCCTGCTTTAGTAATATATTTGTGACCGTGTGCTTCAACATGCACCACCAGATGCATACCACACCCTACCACTTTCCTGCTGAATGGGTATTGCTCATTTTCTACACTTGTTCTGTGGGTGATGCTTGGATTTTTCACAATCCCTATAACTCCAGTGATGCAGCATTGATGGCAGCACCCGCACTCTGAATATTGTACTGGCACCAATGATGGCCATATTTGAACTGTACCAGACCTCTGCTCTGTGCTTGGTTTCCTGGTTTTAGGGAGAGCAGAACATTGGTTGATGTGCTCCTCTGCTTACCTCTTGGCAGCCATTCTAGTATTCTCTGATTCACCTTGATTTCCACTGGAATGCATCATAGATTTGGGACTGAAGCACTTTGAACCTATAAAGAAACACATGCCAAACAGAGAAGAGAGACCACACCTAGTTATCCCACATGCATTATTAAGTAACTAGCAGAACAGCCACTTTCTACAGCACTTTCCCCTAACAAGCATGCCTGACCTCAGTGATTGAGTAGGCATCATCTCAGAACCTTGTAGTTGTTAAAAAGATTTCACTTATGAGCAAAATTAAGCTTCAATAAATTGCAATCGAATAGAATGTTCCCGCCCGGGAGCATGCCCGGAGATTAAAACACACTACCTGACATTTACATCTTACATATTACTGTGCCACACTGATATCCAACAGATTGTGTGATAACATTCTGATTTTGCATGCCAAGTTGTGATGGAACAGCTTTCGACTGTGAAGAAATAGACAAAAAGACCTTGAGGAAGCATTAACATTTAGGAAGCATCTTGTTGCACTTAATGGCCTTCTGCTTATTGCACATTGTGGATGCATCTGACCAGCAAGCAACTTGTAAAAGAATAAGTGCCAGGGAGAAGATGTAGCTTTACGGCTAGAGCAGTTAACCTAGAAGCTGGGGAACCTGGTTCGAGTCTCGGCAACGACGCTCAACGTCCTGTGATTCTAGAGAAATCACTTAATCTCCCCATGCCTAACAAAAATGATTGTGTCCTCATGTAACAAAACTGGTGCTGATGCCTGATGTCTTGGGTCTAGTTTGCGCTATATAAAGCTCTACCTAAAAAAAAAGAAGGTTTTGCTTAGAAGCCCTACGCCCCACTATTGAATGTCTGGGTGCCATATATCAAGGCTGCACAGTCTGGAGTCCAACCCATGCCTCTGTCATCCACCAACATACACTCCCTGTCCCTGCATCTAACTTCTGCAGGCTATTTTTTCATCCCTGATTTCTCCCTTTGTTACTGGTTTGCGATATGTCTCTCACTCCTTTCCCCCTTGTGTAAATTTCCCTCTTGCTTTGGGTTAAAGACAGACGGGAAACAATAATTGATGGTCACCAAACATGAGTGTCAGTGGGCCCCACCTGCAACCACAGCTCAAATTAAACACTGAATCAGGACAGGCGTGAAGTCAATTCCATGCATCTCCACAACGCTAACCGAGGAGACATCTTGGCGGTCTTGAATCCTGACAGAAAGACAAGCCCATGAGCATACCATTTCTTAAGTGACATGGATCTGCTGTCGGGTGACCAGATTACCGGAACACAAAAACCGGGACGGACACAGTAATAGAAGTTTTTCTATTAGGCCTCGGGGCATCATGTATATTTACTGTAAAAAACAAAGATTACAGAGACGTTAGGCTTAGATTTCATTTGCACAAAACCATTAAAATTCAGCATTTATAGTTACCTGAGCTAACCATAACCTACACTTCCGCAATACACTGCTTATAACCTCACATATTACATCACCCCTGACATGGTCACTGACATCACTGATGAAATTATCCAGTGAGTGCACACGTTTCTGAGATATAAGATATATGCTTAGATACTGAATACGTGGAATTACTATTATTTTTGTACTACTAATGAGTGATACTGTTTCTAATATATGTCATCTAAGTGGCACTGTGACTGTATGTATCAGGGTGAAGTTAGGGTCTTATTAGTTGTATGGGTGTGTGAGTGGGCGTGAGTGGCCTTATGGATGAATAAGTGGGTGTGTGAGTAGCTGTATGGGTGAGTGCGTGAGTGAGTGACTGTGAGTGGTTGTATTGATGGGTGAGTGAGTATGTGTGTTTGTGTGTGTGTGAGTGGCTATATCAGTGACTGTGGTGGCTGTGTGAGTGGTTTAATGGGTCGATGAGTATGTTTGTGAGTGGTTGTATGGGTGACTACATGGCTGTGTGAATGGGTTAATGGGTGAGTGACTGGGTGTGTAAGTAGATGTGTGGGTAAGAGAGTGACTGTTTAACTGCGTTTATGGGTAAGTGAGGGGGTGTGTGAGTAGCTGTTTTGCACAGTAAGTATTTGTGTGAGTGGCTGTATAGATGAGTGAGTGGGCACATGAGTGATTGTATTGATGTGTGAGTGGGTATATAAGTGGTTTTGTGGATGAGTGAATGGATGTGTGAGTGGCTGTGAGTGAGCAGCTCTGTTAGTAGTCTTATGGTGAGTGAGTGACTGTGAGAGTGGCTGTATGTGTGAGTGACTGGGTGTGTGAGCGACTATGGCCCTGGAGTGGGTGTGTCAATCAATCAATCAGGGGTTTATACAGCGTGCTACTCACCCGTGAGGTTCTCAAGGCGCTGGGGGGGTGGAAGTGGTTTTGTGGGTGTGAGTGGCTGTATGGGTCTATAATAGGCTGTGTGAGTTACTGTATGGGTGAGTGAGTGGCTGTGTGAGTGGTTGAGTGAGTGGCTGTATGGGTCTGTGAGTGGGTGTGCGAGTGTGTGTATAGGTGTGTGAGTGACTATCTGGGTGTGTACATGGCTTTGTAGGTGGGAGTAGGAGTGCCTCTATGGAACTGTGGGTGGCTGTATGAGTGTTCGAGTGGGTCTGAGACTGGATGTGTTAGTCTGTGACTGGATGTGTGAGTCTATGAGTCCATGACTGGGTCTGTGAATGGGTGCATTAGTGTCTTTGAAGGTCTGTGACTGGATGGATGAGTCTGGGTGAGTGAGTGACTGGGTCTGTTAGTGTCTGAGTGGTCTGTGAGTGGTTGTGTGAGTCTCTGAGTGGGTCTGTGACTGGATGTGTGAGTCTATGAGTCCATGACTGGGTCTGTGAATGGGTGCATTAGTGTCTTTGAAGGTCTGTGACTGGATGGATGAGTCTGAGTGGGTGAGTGAATGGGTGTGTTAGTGTCTGAGTGGTTTGTGAGTGGTTGTGTGAGTCACTGAGTGGGTCTGTGAGTAGGTGAGTGAGTGTCTGAGTGGGTCAGTCAGTGGGCGCATGAGTCTCTGAGTATGTCTGTGAATTGAAACATGAGTGTCTAAGTGGGTCTGTGAGTGGGTGGATGAGTGTCTGAATGGGTCAGTGAGAGCATGTGAGAGTCTGTGAGTGAGTGCACGAGTGTCTGAGTGGATCTCTGACTGGGTGCATGAGTGTCTGAGTGGGTCTGGGAGTGGGTGTGTGAGTCTCAGAGTGGGCCTATGAGTGGGTGAATGAGTGTGTGAGTGGGTGTATGAATGGGTTTATGAGTCTCTGAGTAGGTTTGAGTAGGTCTGTGAGTTTGTGTGTATACATCTTGCAGTGAATGGGTAAATGAGTGCTTGAATGGCTCCTTGAGTGGGTGAGTGAGTGTCAGTGGGTGCATGAGTCTCTGAGTGGGTCTGTGAATTGGAACATGTGTGTCTAAGTGGGTCTGTGAATGGATGGATGAGTGTCTGAATGGGTCTGTGAGAGTGTGCGAGAGTCTCTGAGTGGGTCGGTGATTAGGAGTATGAGTGGATCTGTGAGTGGTTATGCGAGTGTCTGGGTGGGTGTGTGAGTCTCAGATTGGGTCGGTGAGTGGGTGCATAAGTGTGTGAGTAGGTGTGTGAATGGGTGTGTGAATGGGTTTGTGAGTTTTTGAGTGGGTCTGCAAGTGTGTGTGTATGCATTTCTCAGTGGATCTGTGAGTGAGTTAATGAGTGCTTGAATGGATCTGTGAGGGGATGTGTGAGTGTATCTGTCAGTGGGTGCATGAGTCTCTAATTAGATCTGTGAGTAGGCACGTGAGTAGGTCTATGAGTGGGTTCATGACTGTATGAGTGGGGCTGTTAGTGGGTGTGCTGTAAAGAAATGCAAGGGGGCACACTGGAGCAGGTCCTTGTGCCAGCTCTCCCTGTGATGGTCCTCCTGTCCAGCTTGCCTGCCTTACGCTACCCTCTGCTGCCTTCGGTTTGGTATTTCCTCTTCTCTTTTTCTGCCTCTTCTCTCATTGTTCTTGCCCTCTATTTCGCTTCTTACTGCCAATTATTTTGCCTCTTTCGGCTCGCTCCTGACCTTTATTTTGCCTCTTGCTACTCATTTCTGACCTCTCTTTTGACTCTTTCTGTTCATTCTGCTCAATCTGCCCATTATTTTGCCTCTTTCTGCTCTCTCCTGACCTTTATTTTGCCTCGTTCTGCTAATTTCTTACCCCTATTTTGCTTCCTTCTACCCATTTCCGACCTTTATCCAGCCTCTTTCTGGTCCCTTCTAACCTTTATTATGTCTGTTTCTGCTCATTTCTCAACTTTATTTTGCCTCTTTCTGCTCGTTGCTTACTTTTATTTTTCTCTTTCTGCTTGTTGCTGACCTTTATTCTGCCTCTTTCCGCTCCATTCTGCACGCAGGGAGCTGCTGGAAATGCAGCTCTCCGCATGCAGGAGCAATACTTTCATCTCTTTCCCTGCCCACATGTCTGCGGGCAGGGAAAAGATTAAACCTTTGCTTCCATCCACTGGAACTGGAGTGTTTGCTTTTCCTTGGTGGGAGCTGTCACAGCTCCTGCCAAGCAAAAGCAAACAGCTATGTCCTGGCGTGGGAACACAAAGACATAGCATGAGACAGGTCCTGGGGTGGAAGTCCTCAGGCCCATTATTGGCTCCAGGAGGGAGGTGCACGGCCCCTCTCTGTCTCTTTTAATGGGCCGAACACGGGGAGGTGGTAGTCCCCAGGGCCATATATGGCCAGAGAGGGGGGATGTACGCCCCCCCTCCCACATGTATTTTACTTGCTACCCCAAGAAGGTGATGGTCCCCGGGGCTCCAACGAGCCCATGGAGGGGTGTCCACAAGGCCCCTCTCCAATATTTTAAATTAAGCCCCGGGGAGGTGGTGGTCCCCAGGGCTCAAGAGAGCCCATGGAAGGCGGTCCGCGCCCACCCTCTCCAATAGGTAACGAAAACCCCAAGGAGGTGATGGTCCTGGGGCTCTCAGAGATTTAGGAGGGGGCCTGTGTACCCCCCTCTTTTTTATCATAAATATCCCTGGGATATGGCCCAACCCAGGGCATCATAACAAACAAGCACAGGAGCCCGTCCTTGTTTTCTAAAAATGTTTTGCTGTGGATTCACAGCTCTGTTGCATTCCCGTGGTAAAAAAAAATATTAAAGTGCTTTTTGATCCTGGTGAGGTCACAGGGGGACCCCAGCACCATAGTTAGAGGGTCAAGGTATCCCTACTCTGCCCCCTTTCTTTTTTTAATGTTTTTTGTGGGCTTTGGCCAAAGCGGAGTCCCATGATGGCCGCCAGCACTTCCTGCTTTAAGTGTTGGCAGCCAATCACATTTCAGCACGGGGAATGTCGGTTCCAACAACAATCACCGGCACACTTTTCATGGAAACGTTTGTGAAGATTCATCAACGGGTGCCAAAGATATAGGCAAGTCAAAAACGCTTTTCCTATGGAAAAATGGTTCTAAATATAACTACCTCAGGCGACTGCCAGTAGGTAATGTATACACACACACAAACTCGCACACATGCAAAGAAATATATATTTTCACATTCCCTCCTCTTTCTGTGAAGAGCTCCAGGGTCTGGCTGCTGGTGGCCTTGCCTGGACGTATGGCCTCCGCAGCCCTGATTCACACCTCATTACATCCTGCTGTACTACTTGAATGAGGTGAGGCAACACAGTAGGAGAGTCTAAACAAATGAACTTGTGTCTCGGTTTCTAACGCGGCTGGTTGAAATGTGAACCTGCACAACACTGTGATTAATGTGCAGATTCACCCAACCCTCCCTTAAAAACCAGGACATCTTGTTGTTTTAGAAGAAAGTGTTGTGACACCAGGGCAGTTGTTAAAAAAACGTGACTGTCTGTGCAAATCCAGGACGTCTGGTCACTCTAATCGACAGGTATTGGCATTAGAAGACGGGGCTATAGAACCGTCAGGGTTGCAAACCGATTTGGCTATCACAGTTCCATGTTAATATTTCAGATCCATTAATTAAGTTGTCATTAATCTCGGGACATTCATTATCATGTAATTCATTTTGGCATCTTACTTTTATTCTTTAATTGGCATTGATATTGAAATAAGTTAATTCGATGTACATTTTCTGTTCTTCTCCTTTTTATTACTAGACTTAACTATTTTTATTTATTCACTTAAAAAAACAAAGTTAAAGTGACGTTATAGTTCGGTGGAAATTTCAGTGGCAATGTAATGCTTTGAACTAAAAAACAAAAACACAGAAAATAGTGTGTGCCCCTGCTTGCACTGCTTATGACCTCACATATTACTTCACTCATGACATGGTCTATGACATCACTCAAGATATCTCAAATTACATAATTAATGTCACTGATGATATTTCTGATGACACCATCCAGGCTATTTTTGTACACATCACACTATATGGAATATGGCATTAGAGGTATGAAAGTAAGTTCCAAATAGCTCAGTGTAATATAAAGCATCAATCATGCCATCACACATACGACCCCCTTAGGTGAAGCAATCTTCTATAATGTGCAACACTGAGCCTGTACCATACACTTAATGGGTAACGGCTCATGTTGACAATCAACCACACATAGATGGTTAACCTCTACTGCACACAATGTTTAATCTGTATACAACTGTTCAGAGAAATCTAACTTCTCTTAGACACTCAAGTCCTGCTACATAAGTAATGCCCTAATATGGATAGACTTTAGCCTGTATTGAACACTTCACAGTTAGCGATCCTCTCTTGAGAAATAAAGTGGACAAGAGTAGAAAAGTGTGTACTATAAACACTGGGCTGAGAGTTTACCTTGTACCACACTGCTTGCAGACAGTCAAACTCTCATGAGGAATATACCACAGATTAATAAACAGTATCTACTTAGAATAGTGTTCACTTTATGCAAAACCTCTCCAAAGAGAGACTACTCACTGTAAACACCCAAACCTGAAGGTGCTAAATGTCATAGGACCCACATCCTTTCTACTCTGCTGAGAACGTTATAAATAGATCAGCTTGGTGGTTTATCAAGCACATGTACATGGGTAGGAACCTGGTGCATACAATCATCTGTCCTATATAGAAATTATCATGCTGAGACAATTTCCTTAAAATACTCAAGGGTGCTTACAGTATTTAGTATTTACTACATAAAATCATTAAACTGTTACAAACTTCTTTTTGAAAAACAAAAATCTTGTATGAAAGGCATCAACTCTCACCAACACACAGAGTTAGTCGTGTACACATCCATTCATGACGCGCTCTGTTGAACTGGAAGCACGTCCTGGGCTCATGGTCAGGTCCTGGAAACGACCCTCCACAGGCATCTAACCGCAGTCATGCAACTCAGCCTTTTTTTTTTTTTTAAGTTTCAAAAACCTTTATTGTACAATATAGCATGAAGTACAAACCAATGCAGATCGTCAAACGTCAATGCAAACTGAGGCCATACATACAAGTATCAGTAATGTCCTTTCCCCACCTTCCTCCCCCTACTCCCCTCCTCCCCCTCACCACCCCTCCCCCAAACAAGCTCCCCCCCCAAATTGCCCCCAAAAGAAAGCAAGATCGACCATGACATCCATATATAAGTTCAAAGTTCGAATGTCCTCTCGCCAAGCGAGTCAATGTCTCTGGAGCGTCGGCATACATTCCAGTGGGATCTGTGATCCTACCACCTACCTACCACTCATGTGCAGCACACTCCACAGCCACCGATCATACAGCAATGTTCCCTACTCCACCACATACCTCGTTCACTCTGCCTGCAAACCTCCCTCAGCAACCTCCGCACTTTCATCCTCTGATTGTTGCCTCAGTAAGTAAGCCGTCAAGGGCCCCCAGATGTCCCATGGGCGAGACCTCAACGGCAGCTGATCTGCGTATACATGAAGGTATTCCTGCCAAGTGGACATATCGTGTATCCACGCCTTAAACTTAGGTGCCCTGCCCCTCCCCCATCTGCAGGCCACCTGTCGTCATGCCAAAAGCACACCCATTGCAAGGAATTGTCGGTGCGGTGTCTGTATGTCACCAGTCAGCCCCAGCAGAGCTCTAAGAGGGGTTGGTTCAATCTGTTTACCCAACATACTAGTCAGGCCCGTGAACACGTCCTCCCAATAAGAGGCCACTTGGGGGCACCCCCATGCCAAATGCATAAAATCCACCCCTCCTTGACCGCATCGCAAACATTTATCATCATCCCTAAGGTGGATCTTATGTAACCTCACCGGGGTATGATAAAGTCGGTGTAAAAACTTATAATGCAATAATCGCAGCCTACTATTGCTAGATATTGCGTCTGTTTGGAGACAGGCCTCCTCCCACTGGTCGTCAGTTGAAGGGCTATCTAGATCCGCATCTCATTCCCTTCTGGCTCGTACTGGGTGAAGGGGAGTAGCACTTCGTACCCGCTTATATAACAGAGAGATGACATGTGTGGGGGCCTCAGTATGTAGCATTAAGTGTAATGACGTGAAGGTCTCCGGTTCCTTCGGGAACTCCGGGGTTTTGGCCACAACACTCTGCCTGAGTCGTGTGTAAAGGAACACATCCATGAAGGAGTGCTCATGCTCTCCAAAAGACTGATCTTTCGTCCAGAATTCTCCCCCAATATACAAATCTTCCCAAGTCTTATATTGTAGTTTTTCTAACAATTGTTGGCAAATCCTTTCGCTTGTTACTGGCAACACAGGGCAGTGTCGCAAGGATACCCTAGGGGAGTACATCAGGTGTATACCCTCAGCATTTTCCAGCCAATTCCACGCTCAAACTGTACAGTCCACCGTGGATGGGTCTCCGTCCCGCTCCTTGGATGGCATAAACACATACCCAGACGACGGGACCGGAGCCATATACCCATCCTCTACCGTGAGGTGAGGCATATAAGGGGGTGGATGAAACCAGTATACTGCAAAGTGTCCCTGTGCGCTATAATAATATTGTTCGAAATTTGGAACATCAAATCCACCCAAATGGTACGGCAGCATAAGTGTGGTTAACTTCAAACGCGCTTGCTCAACCTCCCAGATGAGACGCACTAGTTGCTATTTAAGTGTATGAAAAAAGAAGGCACCTGGGTAGTACGGAATATTTATGAATAAATATTAAATTGTTGGCAGTATATTCATTTTAATTAAAGATATCCTTCCAGCCATCGAAAGGGGTAATTTAATCCATTTGGAGATGTTATGTCACTCTGTCCATGGCTTGCCCATGATTGGTCCTCAGCAAAGCGTCTCTATCCCTAGTGACTTGGCTGCCCAGATATTTAAAGTCTCCTGTCTCCCATGTTAGAGGGTAGTCCAATGGGTGGGGCAGGGTGTGGCTCGTTAAGGGGAAGACTGCAGATTTGCTCCAATTTATTTGCACTCCAACCACTGCGCCGAACTTAGTTATCTCCCTCAATACTGGGTTAAGATTATCTTGCGGTTAATGTATATACAACGTGATGTCGTTGGCATAAAGGGACACTAGTAGCTGTCGGAATGGGTATATGGGGGCCCTATGATTGTGATGTTGCCTTAGCTTCGCCGCTAGGGGCTCTATCGCCAGGGCAAATAACACTGGGGAGAGCGGGCAGCCCTGCCTCGTTCCCCTGGCGATCGGGAAGGTCATAGATCTAGAGCCATTAAGAAGAACTCTAGCACATGGCTGTGTATATAGCAGTTGAATCCAATTAACAAAGGAGACTGGCATTCCCATACGGTGCAATGCCCCAGCAAATATTCCCACTGTACAGAGTCAAACGCTTTGGTGGCGTCTAGAAAGACCGCCACCGCCGCGCTATTTGGGTCAATATCTTGTAGGACAGCCAGGAGAGTTCGTAGATTATGGGCTGTGGCTCGGTTTGGCACGAAACCCGCTTGATCAGGTAAAACCAGCTTTTCTAGAAGTAAATTAAGTCTTGTCGCAAGTACTTTTGCTAAAAATTTTGTGTCGCTGTTAAGGAGCGATAGAGGCCGATAGGAGTCAAAATGTATTGGGGACTTACCAGGTTTTAACAGTGACATTATTTGCGCTTCCCTCATGGTTGCAGGTAGGCAACCCTCCTCCAGTGCTGCATAAAACACTGCTTTTAATATGGGTGCCAGGACAGACACGTCGGTTTTATGGAAGTCTATAGGAAGACCATTGGACCCTGGAGCCTTCCCGGACGACATGGTCATAATGGCCTCCGCTATCTCATCTATCTCCAGTTCATGGGCCAAGAACTTACACGGCGTGTCCCCAAGCCATGCCAATGCAGTGTCCTCCAAGTACCCTCTAAGGTCTAGCGGGGTTCCCCTCTGCGATGTATAGAGCCTGGTATAGTACTCCACTAAGGTAGACATTTGGTCTGGGAGGTTTCTATGCACACGTCCCTGCTCATCCTGCAATTCCGTGATGTAGTTCTGAAATCTAGGGGCTCGAACCGCGTTGGCCAGAGCTTTACCCGGTCTGTCCCCCTCGCCGTACACTCGAGCCGCAAAGTGTTTCCCCCGGAACTTACATTCTCTGTCTGCCGCCTCCTTATAGTCTGATATTTCCTCTCTCAAGCTAACCCTTAATACTCCAGAATCGCCTCTGTCACTTATTTCCCTCTCTAGCGTTTTCAGCTCCCCTTCCATTTTATGTAGCTCTCGACAGAGGTCCCGCAATATACCCCCTCCTTTGGAAATGCACCATCCACGCACTGTCACCTTAAACGCCTCCCACACCGTTGTTAGGCTGGCCACTGAGTCAATATTTCTAGAAAAAAAGTCTTGAATGTCCTGTTCCATCTCCGTTCTAAACACCTCATTCTGCAAATGCAGTGGATTCAATCGCCAGCTAAGATAGGTGGAAAGATCTGCCGGAGGCTGTAATGTCACCATCACGGGAGAGTGATCTGAATATGTTCGGGCCAGATGCGTTGCCCTGCCTACCCAATGCGTCATTCCCACCGTTGCCAGTACATAATCTAATCTGGCCCATGTGTTGTGCACAGCCGAGTAGTTGTCCCTTCTTTTCACGAGGGGTGCAAGTGACGCCACGTGTCAAAGAAATAATCAGACTTCATTATGTAATGCAGGGTACGTTGTGCAATGCGCTGCTACTGCATGGGATCGATCGTATTTGGGATCTACAACAGTATTAAAATCCCCTCCCCAGAGGACATAGGTAGACCCCAGCGTGTGAAGTTTGCCCCTCAGCATAAGTAAGGAATGTACATCATCTACATTGGGGCCATAGTAATTTGCAATCGCAACATCATGGGAGTTCAGCCTCCCCCAAAGCAAACAATACCTTCCTTCAGGATCAAGGTCCATCACTCCACATTTGTATAGCAACCCCCCTGGAATAACTAGAGTATGATGGGAAGCAGCTATGGGAGGCCCATCGTGTAGCAAATTGGGGCACTTTTCTGTGCTGGAGGTGGGTCTCCTGCAGCAGGGCTACATGGATGTGGTGGTGATCTAAGTATCGCAGCACCTGCCTCCATTTCCTCGGATCATTCAATCCTCGTACGTTCCAGGAAATGATGTTAAGGTCATCTCTATTACTTATGTCATTGGTCATGTGTATTACCTGATTTAATCTGTCAGCTGCAATGGTCGCATCTATCTTGCTCAATCTTACAGTGTACCTTTACCCCCCTCCCCCAACCCTTCCCCCACCCACACCGGCACCCCCAACTTGCCAGGAACTACCATCCCTCCCCCCCCAAACATACGGACCAAAAACAGTCATCCGTACCACTTATAGCTGGACCCAACCATGTAATAAGGGGAATGCCCTCAAATGGGGACTGCTAGGGGCTCCCGCTTTCCCACTCTGCCTCACTATTTCACCCATCCGTTCCCCCGATTAACATGGGGTTCGCTATTTAAATGTAATGTAATGTAAATGTAAATTGATACTTGTATAGCGCACTACTCACCCGCAAGAGTCTCAAGGCGCTTGTACGAATACCGCTGTGGAACCCATCCTGGCTTTCCCTGTGAGGTGTCCACTCCTGGGCACCCCCAAGGTGGAGGCCAAGCATCCTTAGCGTTGTGGGGCCATTGTGGAGATTAAGCAAGCTATTGCCCAGAGTTGCAGAGTGGGACTCCATGATTAGAATAGGCACCGAGGCTAGAATTATCAGGTCCGTGGAATTTTTGAGCCCAAGACCCGCCGGAGAATTGAACCCTGGTCCCGGGCTAGACCTCTGCATCAGGGTCTGCCGTCTAACCATTGAGCCACACTTCTCCGCTATGACGGGACGGAGGCGAGTGTCCGGGCGGCAAAACTTATCTCAACATTCAATGAACAATAATTATACATCACCAACACGGTACAGCGTTCAGGAATCTCTTTACTCTGGTACTACTACTACCCGCTTCCCACGGGAGTGCGGTGTCAGCCAGGCTTCGACAGTGGTGAGTGGGACCGGGAGCATCTGCGGTCACGCTTTAGAAATTCTTCCACCTGCTTAGGTGAGTTGAAAAGATGTTGTTTTCCCCGGTGATGAATCTTCAATCTCGTAGGGTATAGCATGGCGTACGTGATCTCTTGTGCTTGCAGTTTTTTCTTCACGGCTGTAAATTTGCGACAAGCTTCCTGCACAGCCTGGGTGAAGTCAGGGTAGAAAGCTAAGGTGGTATTTTCATATTGGACTTCACCCTTCTCGCGTGCCAGGCGTAGGACAGTGTCCCGGTCACGATAATTTAAAAAGCGCACAATCACAGGTCGTGGAGGGGCACCCGGTGGTGGATGTGCCACCAGTGATCTGTGTGACCGTTCAATAGTCATATGTGCAGAAAAAGAATCCTTGCCAAATAGCTCAGCTAGTAGCCGTTCCATGAAGTCCTCTAACCTGCCAGTGTTTGTCGATTCCACAAGGTCCAGTATCCTTACATTGTTCTTCGGGATTGGGCCTCCAACTCCTCATTTTTGTCCGCAATGACCTTCAATAGCTTATCCATCTGGAGCATATGTTGTTTGTGGGCTCCAGCTCCATCCTCTAGTCCCGACACTCTGTGCTCTACCTCCTTGAGCCGCTCGTCTTGCTGGTCAAGCTTCTCCACCACCTTTTCTAGCCTGTTGTTTATAGCGTCCATCTTGGAATTAATGGAGGTGAGGCTCTGTTGCATCCCCACCAACAGCGCCTTCCAGTCCTCATCTCTTGTTTCTGGCGGGTCCGGTTCAACTAGCTCTCAGGAGCTGGAGCCATGCGTCTTTCTCGCGTCGAAGGACAGCTTCGTCTGTTTGGGCTCCGTTCGCCCCATGATGAGCTGCCAGGGGGTCGTGTGCACACTCCGTTGGGGGATGATATAGAAGCTACAGGGGTTTTGGCACAGTTTTTTCCCTCCTCTCTTGCCACCACGGTGCGCAGTCGCTGACGGCACCTCAGGCCCGTAATATGCCCCCACGTAATTCAGTCCCGTGGCCTGCGTCACATCCACTGAGGGCTAAACAAGATCTCAGGACGCACCACGTAAGTACCAGCTCCCTCGATATGGAGAAAAATGCGGCTCCCAAATCAGCAAGTGAGGCGCTTCTTATTCGGCTGCCATCTTCTATGAGCATGTAACACGTGCTTCTGTATGTGGCTCTCAAAATGGCGATCTGCGGCCTACAGTGCGGTGCGATCGTCCCTTCGGCCCAGCGCAGCTTGCAGTTTCCCCCTCCTGTCGCCACACACGCGTCCAAGCCCTACCGCCGGGCCACACTGCAGTTATCAGCTCCCCCGGTGCCTCCAGCCACTATCTCTCCGTTCTGCCACTGCTGCCGGACCGCAGGCCGCCCCACGGCTCTCCTCCCGTCGAGCTCGGAGCCCGGGCCCCACACGCAGCGGTGCACCAGTTCCTTCTCCCGGCAGCCTCGTTTTCACTCACCGGGGCTCCCCAGCAGGAGAGGGTCGTCCTCTCAGCGCGTGGTCTCACCGCACTTCACGGTCCCTGGCTGCCTCACAGCGTTTCAGGCAACATCGCGGTTAGGCCTGCACAGCCTAAGCCTTTCGCAGCTACTGCAGCCGACCAGGCCCTCCAGGCCGTTCACACTTTTTCCTGCCTCCAGGTCCCGCAGCTCGTCGCGTCTCAATACAGCGACCTTTAGGCATCAAGCTCGGCTCACTGGCAGCCACATTCGTTCCGCTGCCCGGTAATGGTGCGATAAGACTAGCTTGTCTCCAAGGATGGGGATGATGATGAAAAATCCGCCCAGATCGGCGGGAGCCTCACAGCAGTGCGGCCATTACAGTCAAGCGTCACCTAGCAACCCCCATTCAACTCAGCCATGCGGCTGTGTAGCATGGGGGTGGCAGCAGGGCCTGTCCTGTGACCAGGCCCTGTGTGCACCCCCTGTAGGCAGTCAGCTGCCTGCAGGGGGTTCCTCAACTCCCTTTTCCCAAGCCACTACTGTCCCCAGGAAGCCAATCTCCTGGGGCCAAAAACAGTAACATTAGCTGAGGAGGAGGACTGACCCCCATCCTGAGCCCAATGGGCCCCAGGAACCCCACCCCCTGGGTCCATACATTAAATATAGGGAAGGGGTTAATGACCCTGGGGACTCCATCATCGAGGCCAGAGGTGGGTGCCCCAGTGCCCACCTGGGGCATCCACAAACCCCAAGTCAGGGGCCACGGAGGCAACCCCAGGGCCCACAGAGCCCCAGCCGGATTACTACATCCAGCATTGCTCCAGCCCACAGGTAGAAGCTATTTATGTCTGTTCTCTCGTGGTGGGAGCAACATCTGTTTCCCTGCCCATAGCAGTACAAGAGGGAAACAGAAGTCTGCTTCCACCTGGAAGTACTCTCCCAACATGTTGGAGTGGGATGTTTTTATACTTTCCAATGGAACAGGAACCCTGATGGAATGGGAACGGTGTGAACATTGTGTCATGGCACTTATATAGTCATGTTATAGGTCTCCACAGTCTTGATGTCTTCTTTGTATGCCTGTGGAGTCTGATATGTAAAGAAAAAAACAGTGAGACCTCCTGCCACAGTATTTCATTTAATCTCTTGGAATGTCATGGATTTGTGTAAACCAGTAAAAAAGATTAAAAGTACTCACCTTGTATATCTACATGCTTATATTGCATTCCTACAAAAGACTCATTCTATTGATGCTGAGCCCTCTGACACAATGGATTGGTAATTTTTATACTGGTTAATCATAAATAGTGTGTTGCTATTTCAGATTGTTGACAAAATTGTTCTCATGCTATAAAAAATAGTTAGTACCTTAATACTGTGTATGTATGTGTATATATATATCACATGGGCAAATGGGAAAAGCTAGTCCTCATGGAGAAACACGGAGAGACAATGTCGGCCAAGGTGAAGCTTTGGCTTAGGTTTATCGACGACCTCTTCATAGTATGGCAAGGAACCAGGGAAGAAGCTGAAATGTTTGTAGCACAAATTAACATAAATGATTTAAACTTAAGATTCACTGCAGAAATAAGCGAAACAAGTGTGAATTTCCTTGATACCAAAGTGTATATATCCAACAACCAACTGGAAACCACTTTGTACCGTAAGAAAACAGCAGGAAATTCGGTGCTACATGCATCTAGTGCTCACCCACGCCATCTGGTCAATAGCATACCATATGGCGAAATGCTCAGAATAAAGAGGGTATGTAGCACACAAGAGGAATTAAAAACGACTCAACAACAAAGTAAAGTGAGATTTTTAGAAAGAGGCTACTCCAAGCAAATAGTAAATCAGGCTATTGCTAAAACAGAGACTTTAGTCAGAAATAACTTATTGGCCAAAAGCAATAAAAAAGGACCAGGCAATCAATCCTAATGAGGGAGCAAAGACTGGGGAGGATCTGAGTTTTCGCCTTATAATAGGTTACAGTAGACAGCATAAGGAACTTAAAAAAATTATCAAAGGGAGCTGGTCTATACTCCTCAATGACCCGATTTTAGGACCCATGCTACCGCAGAGGGCGTCCATTACCTTACAGTAGGGCTCCCTCAATGAGAGATTGTCTTGTGGTAACTGATCCAGAAATTATATCTAATCCTGTTTGGTACCAAAACTTGAAAGGGTTAAGAAAATGCAAAACCTGCAAGGCGTGCACTCATGGGACAAACACCACGACCTATTTTAGCCCATTCAGCTATAAACCATACAACATAACGAAAATGTTAACATGCAAGACAGAGTACACAGTGTACGTCTTAACTTGCCATGTGGGCTCAGATACGTGGGCAGCACAAAGTTACAAGCAAATGTTAGAATACTCCAACACCTCCGCGCAATTACCAATATGGACAATACCTATCCGGTGGCGAGACAGTTTAAGGAACGCCATGGCTCTAACAATAAAGGGTTGTCCTATTATTTGATTGATGCAACTTCCCCAAATAGACGCGGAGGCAATACAGAAAGTAAATTACGCAAGTTGGAGACCAGATATATTTTATTACTGGATTCTAAACACCCACAGGGCTTGAACATAACTGAGGACATGTACACTTGCTTAGAGTAACTATGAGCTAAATTCACAAATATAATCATACTTGTATGTCCCAGAGAGACTAAATGAGAAGAATAAGAATTTTTGTCTAAAAACATCAGCTTCAATTTTATAAAATAGGTATCTTGTAAATAGAATGGATTTTAACATCAAGATATTAAGGATTTTGTAACAATTTTTATATTTTTGTATGGTATTTATTTGTGACATAGATAAAACTTTAATGGGATACAAAGTATCAATGAAAAACAAAAGGTGTGATGGACGGAGCATTGACAATACAAACACTCTCCCCCAGTCAACTGATCTGGGTTTAATCCATCACCGTTCTTTAGCTCACTCCGCCACCCTAGTTCAGACATGGCCATATGCAAATCAGTCTGACCCTGTGCCTCATGGGAACAGTCCAGCCCGAACTGCCAAGCCATGTCTTCCCTGGACCGGAATCAAGCTTCCCAGAAACGGTTTCTGGCATTACAGACGTCTTCAGCCGGGCTTGCTTGACTCCAGTGGCAAAGTGAGCAAGGGACTCACGTCTGAGCATACCCTGCCAACTTAGGGCGAACAAAGAAAAACAAAAGGTGTGATGGACGGAGCGTTGACAATACAAACACTCACCCCCAGTCAACTGATCTGGGTTTAATCCATCACCGTTCTTTAGCTCACTCCGCCACCCCAGTTCAGACATGGCCATATGCAAATCAGTCTGACCCTGTGCCTCATGGGAACAATCCAGCCCGAACTGCCAAGCCATGTCTTCCCTGGACCGGAATCAAGCTTCCCAGGACCGGTTTCTGGCATTACAGCCATCTTCAGCCGGGCTTGCTTGACTCCAGTGGCAAAGTGAGCAAGGGACTCACGTCTGAGCATACCATAAAGTATCAATGTCAACAATGTATATAGTAAACAAAGGTTGAAAGTAATTTAAGAAGCTAAGACAATATACTATGATTAAGTCCTGGCGAAATATAAATATTCTCAGATTGATTGAATTGTGGAAATTGACTCAGAGTGGTCATTGGAGAAGTAACTTTGAGAGAAAAAAATGAATCGTGAACTGAAATATGAATTTCATATAAAATCATATGATGACAATATGACTTACGAAAAGAATTGTACAAAATAAAAGCAGGTAACTACATACAGAACAGCTCAATTGCACATTGGGTTAGTAAGAATTTATGAATGAAACAGATTGCTTTTTAATTTTTCACTAGCACTTTAGGCACATTAATAGACTACCTCAAAGCAATGAGACTTAAATTCATAATAAGAAAGGTGCTTATGTATTTTACGAAGTAATTGATATGTGCAAAATGACTATGACCCACTAAAACATGCCATTGCTTAAACCCGCGTTGCACTATTTAAGTATATATGAAAAATATGTGGGGCTATAACTTGGATGATCATACATGTATAGAGATTTTAAGGACATGTTAGATCACATTTCAGCAAATGCACAGAACAGTATCATTTGTAAATATTTGGCATTGTGGCCTACCAAGAATTAGTGTTCCACTGAGTGAAATATTTACTTCGGTTTGGAAGTAGAGTAATTCCAAAACTGATTTGTTCTTGGCAAAAGACATTATATGTTTTAGGGTCAAGTGCTATATAGTATTTTACTTATATGTATATTCTTTTTATTTATTGCGATTTTGCACATGAATAAGACAAAGTTTTGCACACAACATTGTGAAAGAACTACATGTGAGGATTTTTTCCATTGCGATTGAGACTTGTTAATCACGTGACACACTTTAATTATGCACTGCTACTTTAAAAACGTTTCCCAAATGTACAACATTTGTCGAGTGAACAAGCGGCGTGAAGCTGCGAAACGCGTCTCTGACCTTTTGGGGAATAAATAATTGAAGCACTGATCTTGGGTCCGTGTCCTGTTTGCTGGCGGCAGCGCGTGAATGAAGACGTGGCGGCTGATTTGGCAGGATTGTTGGATATATATATATATATATATATATCCAAGAGAGATTTCCCATATACGAGGAAACGTTATGACAACACTCCAGAAGTCGCTGTGCTTGAAAATTTATTGGCAGCAAAACAAACAACGCGTTTCACCAAACAGGCTTGATCACGTTTGTCACGGATACAACATCATCGTCCTGTGACTGACGGTAGACCAACTCATCAAAAATAAAATAATTATGCGTCAGACAAAACTCAGTCAGGTCTAACAGCATATTGGAATGCTCCAAGAATGCAATAGATCTTGCTTTTAGAAAGTGTCTCACCGCCTGTAAACCAAGGTCATGTTTGATACACGTGTACAAACTGCTCACGTCCATAGTGACCAACACATAGGTATTCTCCCACACAATACCTTCAATGCTTTCAAATTATGTACGCCTATTGTAAATATCACCTTGTTTTTAATTAATTCACAGATTCTAAGCATTTTGGGACTAGTGGAGTTGATATTCCTGGATAGGATCCATTGATAAACTAATGAGGAATGGTCGCTGTGATGCATTATTATATAACCAAGCGTGAGAGGAGGCCAAACCAATGTCCTGCAATTAACTGCCATCAAGACTGAGCAAACACCTGGATGGGATGTTATCTAACGATAGACCATGGTTATATTTACATTTACATAGAACGCACTTTATGCCCACTGGGGCGGAATATGGTAACAAAGTGTTATATGGCATGTTATTGGAAATAATAGCCCACTAGGGCGGTATTACAAATAAGAACAATTTGTTCAGCCTTCAGGCTGATATGATGGCGGAATTAAGTGAATATTTACAACTTTGGTTCGCATTATTTTCTTGATTATGAACAAAGACCATATATTATGACGTTTGGTATGCCCACTTGGGCGGAATGGAGAGTTAATCAATCATGTTTCATGTAGCATGTTTATGTAAATAATAGCCCACTTGGGCTCCTGACTGCATTTTTTACATTTTTTACATTTTTTGAATAGAATGTTAAGTTTGCTATTTGATGGTAGAATCAAGTGAATATCTCTAACTCTGGTTCTTTAAACTCTCTCACCGTTTAAAATTTTAAAATTTTACTGCATCGCGACCTTAAAGTACACCACTCCAACATGTCCGCTCTTTATTTTGCACTGGGTGGTTGTTTTTGAAAGTCCTTTCTTTATGTTTTGATTGAGTTAATGGTAAAAGGACGATGATGTTGTATCCGTGACAAACGTGATCAAGCCTGTTTGGTGAAACGCGTTGTTTGTTTTGCTGCCAATAAATTTTCAAGCACAGCGACTTCTGGAGTGTTGTCATAACGTTTCCTCGTATATGGGAAATCTCTCTTGGATATTTGGGCCGCCGGGACCCTAATGACGACCCGCTCGTGAGCCTGAACTGGCCAGACACCGGAATTGTGGTTTGCAATATATATATATATATATATATATATATATATATATATATATATATATATATATATATATATATATATATATATATCACTGAAAAAAAAATTGGTTTCACACCAGTTATAGTTAGCTGGAAATTTTACTCGCATAAAACCATTGAAATTCCCACGTTATAGTTAGTTGGACTCACTATAACTTGCGCGCCTGCATTGCACTGCTGATGACGTCACATATTACATCACTCATGACATGGTCAGTGACATCACTCATGACATCACTGATGACACCATCCAGTGAATGTGTGTCTTTCTGAAAAATAAATATGTGTTATATATGTATATGTGAAAGTTGATGGAAGAATACATGTTTAAATAAGTGTTTACATGGATTTAAAATGACTGTCGGTGTGTAAGAGGATGTATAGGTGTATCACTACATATGATGAGTGAGTATATGTATGAGTGAGTATATAGAACAGTTGGTGAATGAGTGGATGTGTATATAGATGGTAGAATTACTGAATTGGTTGTTGTAACTGGTATGGGTATCTCCATTTTTTTGTACATTTTATTTTTTATTTTTGAATATGTGTTTCAAGGGTTACATTATAGTGAAAGGAGGTCTGTAACTCTGTCACAAGGATGGTGTCATCAGTGATGTCATGAGTGATGTCACTGACCATGTCATGAGTGATCTAATATGTGACGTCATCAGCAGTGCATTGCAGGCGCGCAAGTTATAGTGAGTCCAACTAACTATAACGTGGGAATTTCAATGGTTTTATGCGAGTAAAATTTCCAGCTAACTATAACTGGTGTGAAACTTATGGTTTTTTCAGTGAATTTAATAGGTTTTTTAAATGCTAATTCCTAACTATAACTGGTGTGAAACCTATGTTTTTTTCAGTGAATTTCATAGGTTTTTTAATAGCTAATTTCTATTTTATAATAAATCCTATATTGTATATTTATGTAATACTATTTATTTTTTATTTTTTATTTATGTATTTATTTTTGCCCTGGAGCGCTCCCGGTGAGCGTACCGGTGAGCGCACCGGTAAGCGCAGTCTTGCGGCGCGCCCCGGTGCGCGTACCAGTGAGCGTCCCGTTAGCGCTATTGCCGCGAATGAAAACAACATTGTGACGTATCGCGTAGCCGTGACGCCGTGCGTCATAAGACACGTATTGCGTAGCCGTGAGATGCGTCTTATGACGCACGGCGTAAGCGCACCCGGAAGCGCGCAAGCGCATACGATCGCGCAACGTAAGCGCCCCGGGGCGCGCCTCCGGGCGCGTAGCGTAAGCGCGTCGGGTCATGTGACCTGAAAATAACACTTTTCATTGGTTCCTAACAGTTTTTTTAACAAAGAATGAAATCCCCACCCATTTCCTTCACTTCTTCTTTCACTTTTGTGACTGCAAGACCTGCCTTTTTGCTGTCGAATCTTTGTTGGATTTCTATCTTGGATTACCATGGCTGCCAGAGCATCCAGCAGTGAAGAAGAGACAGAGGGATTTCTTGATGAAGAAGTTCCTCAGCCGAAGATAAAAGAACACTTTATATGGAAGTTTTTTTCCATTCCAACTGATCAGAAAAAAGTAAATGCTCCAAAGGTGGAGTGCAGGATTTGTCACACTGTTCTGTCACGGGGTGACCCCACAAAGAAATATTCATTTGGAAACTCCACAATGATTCGCCATGTGGAGAGGAAGCACCCCCAGAATTTTGCCCGGGAAAGTGTCAGGGTTCTGGCACGAGAGGCTCCCAGTGATGGGGCCTCTACTTCAACCGGAGGACAAACTGCATCAGGGAGGGAGCAATCACAAGAAAGAGCAGATCCCCAACATCCAGCCTGCTTTTAATAAAGGCGTTATTAAATGCAGATATTGCGATAAGTTACTTTGCTATGGGGAACAAAGTGTTCTGCTCATGGTTCGAGCATTGGATAACCATCGCTGCCGTTTCCAGCCCTAATTTTGTTTTGTTTTTTGCTCCTGTTGAGCAGTTTCCAATTCCCTGTTTTTGTTTTTGTTCTAAAAAAAGAAAAAAAGAAGAGAAAAAAGTTCTTTTCAGAACTACCTCCAATTCTCATCAAAGAGCTGTGTTCTTAAAAAAATTAAAAAGAGTAAATGGAGTGGAGTGCATTGATAAACGAGCGGAAAATGAATGAGAAAGCACAGAAAGGGACGAGAGGAGAAGGGAAGTGAAGTAGGGGGACTGAAAGAAGGTGAGTGTCTGACCTCACCTCATCTGCACCCTGTTACCATCAATTATACCCAATACATTGAGGCCTGTCCAGGGGGCACAGAGGAGGTGAGTCTTGTCCAAGGGTCAGAGGAGGTGAGTCCTATCCACTGCACTCGTGGACACAGGCCTCACCTCCTTTGCACCCCTGGACATACCTCACCTCATCTGCACAATCTACTTCCTAATCTGAGGAAACACAGGTGACATGATTGTAAAAGGTTCAAATATGTTTATTTAATCATGCAGACCCATGGTACGCTCCCCGGTACGCTCCCCGGTACGCTCCCCGGTGCGCGTATCGGGCGCTTCCCCCACGAAAATCGAAAACAATTTTTTTCCCCCGCGGGGCACTTTTATAGCCCCCACATCAAACCTAGAAAATTGATACTTATATGTATAAATATATACATATATCAGCCCCACTAGAAAGGAGGAGCTACAAGAGGCAAGCATACAGCACACTGAAATGCTGGTGTGCCTCTGAGTAATGGATTATCAATTGTATACTCAACTCAAACATATACAGGCAGATAAATCAGGAGCACTTCTTGCATGATTGCTACGAGATGCGCAGGCCCCCACCCCTATACATGAGATAGCCCTATCAGAGGGTAATACGCTGAACACACAACACAACATAAATTTAGCTTTCTGTGAATACTACATGGCACTGTACAGGGCCCCTAGGGAAGAGTGGGAGAACCTATGGAAGCTTTTCTGCGAGATCTACAATATCCCCAACTTTCACAGGCAGACCAAAAGAGCTGACCAGCCCAAAACAAACAGTAAATTAGGGAAGCCATCCGGGAACTCCCACACAACAAGGCTCCAGGACTGGATGGCCTACAGGCGGAATTTTATGACACCTTTTCAGACAAATTGGTTCCCCACCTGGAGCGTTTATACCAGTCGGCGCTAGAAGCTGGTACCCTCCCCCTCACCACCATGCAGGCATTGGTCACCTCACTTCCCAAACCAGGAAGGAACCCCTTGGACATGTCGGGTTACCACCCACTGTCACTTTTATCAACAGAATACAAGATTCTGAGTAAAATATTATCTTGACGACTGCTCCCCCTCCTACCACAACTTATCCACACTGACAAGAATGGTTTTGTCCCAACCTGTAGTACTTCCCTGAACATCAGACATCTCAATCATGTTGTGGAGGCCACTCCTAATGACTTTATGGGAGCGGGGTGTATTGCCCTCCATTTGCGTAAAGCCTTTGATACCCTTAATTGGGAATATATTTTCAATGCGATGGGCAGGTTTGGCATTCCGCATAAATGAATGAGTTGGATCAGGCTGCTTTACACAGCCCCAACGGCACGGGCCTGATCTGGAGCCCACATCTCACTGCCTTATTCGGTGAGCAGAGGCACGCAACAGGCCTGCCCCCTGTCACCACTGCCTCTTTGTGGTGGTGCTCTAGTCCCTTGCCATTAGAGTCCGTAAGGAGGCAGAGGAAACTGGGATCCGAATGGGCAACACAAAACGTGATGTCAACATATGCCGATGACCTCATACTCTACATCCATAACCTAGCAGGTGACCTGGAACCCGTACCACGTATTTTTTAACATTTCAAACACGTTTCAAGCCTAGTAATCAATTAAAAGAACGCTCATGCATTCTTTTTCTTTCCAGGAGAGCGTCAGGAGGCCATGAGGTTTGGGCAACGATCTTTTTCAGTAGCGCCAAGCACCTTCAAATATCTAGGCATTCAAATACATAGGTCCCCACAGGACTTGCTAGAGGGCAACTAGATGAAGTTCGATTAAAGCACTTCACACCCAGATATCTTTCTGGGTGTTACAGCCCCTTTCGGTAATGGGCACAATAGCCATTTCCAAGATGGTCATGCCTCTGCGCCTGTTATATTTTTTTACAAATTTACCAGTATTGATTCCTACCTCTCTGTTTAACACACTCTGCACACTCTACTCTCGGATCTCATATGAGGAAGAGGCCGCAGGAGGGTTGGACTGGCCAAATTGCAGCTGGGCACGGACAGAGGAGGCTTGGAGGTGCCAGTTTTTTGGGCCTTTTGCTATGCAATTCAGCTGCAATGGTTGTCGTATTAGCTGTTGGGGCGCATCTTGCATGAATTGGGCTACACACCGCAGCTCCTGTCCTGTCCTATGGCACCCTCCACACCTTACTGTAAAATCCCCTCTGGGCCACCCCTGTTGCTGTGTACAGCACTCGTATTGGAAACAGTGGATACAATACACAAAGCAAACACTACTCCCCTAATACTCCCCTGCTGGGAATCCCTACACCTACCAGCTTGGTCACTAGGCGTAGTATACTTAGATGGACATAGAAGGGTGTCTCCACAGTGGGAGCGCTATTTGCAGATGGGACGCTGTTGGATCATGAGAATTTCTCCTGGGAGCAAGGGTCCCACATTCTCTCGTTCTTTTACATGCAGCATTAGTTAGATATGTGAAGAAACACTGGGCACCAACCGGCAAAGAGCTTCCGACACATGAGTTGACACATGCAGTTTACCTTAAGGGTAATGGACTCCACCTGATTAGATGGCTATATAGGGGCACCCAGGCACATGCAGAGACCTTCCCTCACAACACTTAGAGAGAAATGGGCTAGAAATCTGGTAAGGGACCTAATGGACAAGGACTGGGCCTCTCTTCTGGAGTACCCTAAGAGAGTGTCCCATAACGCCAAATTCAAGTTTATACAATACATGATTCTCCATAGGGCCTACCTCACTCTGCACCATCTAAACTGCATGTACTCCACTGCCCAGATTTGCTGCCCAAGATGCCAAGCGGAGGATGCTGACATAATGCACATGTTGTGGACATGTCCACGCCTTGGGGGGTTCTGGTCCGAGATTGTCCATATGATAGGAAACATCACAGATATCTCTAGCTGGAACACAGTGGAGCAGTGCATATTGGGTCTCTACCACTGTCCCACGACATAAAAAGTACAGCTCAGATTTGCTGACCAAGCCCTTCTTATAGCGAAGCGCTCCATCACTATGAGGTGGAAGTCGGCCCTCCCCCCAGCAATACACACATGGCATGGGGAGGCAGTCCGATAGGGCAGTGCCGAAAGTGCAGCCAATAGGAGGGAAGAATATAGGGGACTACAGAAAATACAGATCTCCATGGAATGGGCTCTAATGACGGAGGTACTTAAGGCAATTGATCCCCCTATCCCACAATGCATGTAGAGCATGTGCCTCCTTCCTCTAGAGTGCAGCTGTGACTGGATCCCCACCCCTGCTTGCCACTGGGCCTGGAGGAAGGGAATGTGCCCTATTGAATACGACCCCAGCGGGGGAAAGATGGACGACGAGTTAAGCCTCAGGTCTTTAATAGCCTAACTGGGGGTGAGGGAGGGGGAGGGTAGATGGGTGTTTTTGTGTTGCACACTGATATTGATTGACAACCAACCTACAATAGATTCATAGTAGCTCGTGGATGCCAAAATACTAATGCCTCACATAGGCAGACAACCTTTTTCTAAACGTACCTTGTATGAATAGAGATGTTTATGCTAACTCGTTACTTGCTGAATCGTCTATGTATCGACCATACTCATGCCTGCTGTTGACGCAGCACTTTGTAAAATCAATAAAGTATGTTTAAAAAAAACAATTATGTACATATATATATATATATATATTAACTGAAAAAAAGGTTAAAGTAACACTATAGTTAAGTGAATTGCTCAGTGACAATGTTAACATTATAAAAAAAAAAACACAGAAATTCAGCAGTGATAGTAGCACTAACTATAACTGGCAGCTCGCCATACAGTGCTTATGAACTCACATATGACATCCCTCGTGACATGTTCTATGACTTCATTTATGACATCACTGATGATATCTCAAAGGACTGCCTTGATGACATCACTGATGGCATAATTCAATGAGTGTGCTAGTTTGTTTCATAGTTTACATAGTAGTGGGTAGCTGTCATATTACTATTCTGCCTAATTTTGTACAGCTTGGATTTAGCGAATGCGTGTCAGTGTTTACAAAATTCATGTGCTCCTAATACACCATAGCAGTGTAGAAGTATTGAACACGTCATGATTTATTTAATTCAAGAGTAACTCTGTGTGCAGGTGGCAGTTGGCTTGTGTTCATTCTGCTTCAGACATGTTTTTTGTTCTACAGAAAAAGTTTCCTACAAGAGAAACATTCTACATAGTAGATATTACCTTTGTAAGCTGCCTTGAGTTGTTAGATAGAATAGTGTTAGCATGATAATTTATACTTAACATACAAGACTGGGTGTACTAGGAACTAAGATATGCTGGTTTAGATAGAATAGATGAGCTAGCTGTAAAGTTTTCACCACAGTGTGAAGGGTGCGGCTAATATGTTCTTTAGCACCTCCAAATTGTGGTCAGGTTTAGCAAATAGAATTTTTTGGACAACAGTTACAAAGGGTGTACAGTGCTCTTAGTAGCTTTTAGAAATACTCTGTGGTGCATTTCTCATGTGAATTTCACTATCTGCAAACAGTGTGATACAAAGCAAAGTCTCCATAGTGAAAAAACAGTTTACAGTACCTTCTTTTCGGCTCATATTAACTTCATTTCCCAATGTAGGTTCAGTGAGTGTCAAGGGGTTATACAGATAAAAGCTGTCCATAGTAAGGCATTCGTTTTTGAACTGGCATTCAGTATTTTGGTCTTCTGTCAACATTTGTATAGATATTGAACACTGCGGTTAATGAGTGTTTATCATATATCTGTGGTGGATTTTTAAATTGATCTATGCTACCTGTAAAGTGTATGCTGTAAACTCAATGTTTCATATAACGCTTGTTTTCACCATCTAAGGGGCATATTTACAAGGGCTTTATCTCCACTTTTTTGGCTTACAAAGCCAAAAAAGCGGAGATAAAACCAGTGCCCTATTTACAAGAGGGTGCTAACATGCATAATCGCATGTTAGCACCCTTTTTCCCCAACGCCTCACTTTGCATCTCCAATGAGATGCAAAGTGGGTGTTACCGGGCATACCCAAGATGGACTATCTTGCAAATATCGCTGATGTTCACATCGCAACATTTACAAGGGAGCCCACATGATTTTAGCACACATTAGATTTTGGCGAAAACAGCAGTTTTCGCCAAAACCTAATGTCTGCTAAAATCACGACTTAGCCATCCCTAACATGGGGGTGGATTATGCTGATATGACCCTGTGGGTCGTATCAGCAAGGTTATTGCCCTTTTGCAGGAAACATTGCTTGAAAACCAGCGATGTTCCCTGCAAAATGGCGATAACCTCGCTATCTCTGGAATTTTTAGCGCCCTGGAGTAACGCGTTGTTAATAACGCGCTACCAGGGCGATAAATACCAGAGATGGCCTGTGATAATATAATTATCGCTAAGCACGGCCAGCGAGAATTATCGCTGGTCGTTGTTAATATGCCCCTTGATGAGTTGCTTGTGTGGTGGCAGTAGTAATAGACGATTTTCTCCAAGCTATTTTGTACTTACTGTCAGGCATTTAAAGTTATACTATTTTAGAGAGCGATTTGTGTGAAAGTGAAGTTTGGATGGAGTCATCAGTGATGTAATTAAAGATGGCATTTGAGATGTCATCAGTGATGTCATAAATGTTGTCAAAGAAGATGTCATGAATGAAGTCATATGTAAGGTCATAAGCAGTGCTTGGTGTGGATGCAAGCTAAAGTCAGTGCTATTAACTATAACTATTACACTTTTTAAAGGAAAACAGATATTTTTATCACACCAAACTATAACGTTACTTTAACCTTTGTTTTTTTATAGTGAATTTCTAGTGTTTTTTTTTAGTAAATGAATTATTTTTTGTGAGTATATGTAATTATGTAATGGTAGAATGTATTTATAATTTGTGTTGTGTTCAGACAATATTTTAGTAAAAGAATGTTTCTTTTTTAATGTAACAAAACAGGATATGGTTCACAGTTCGCAAAATATTTGTAAAATGTATGTGAGCATTAAACAGATAAATATTCAATAGAAATCGTTTATTTGCTCAGTTATTGTAACTCTAATATTAAGAAGTCACCAGCAAGGGAGGAGCCGCACCGGCGACCAAGATGGCCGCTTGAGCATCGGCTCCGCCGGCCGCCACATCCTGACTGACTATCCGGTACATTATCCTGAACCCCGTCCCTACTATCGGGTGGGAGACCACCACCTGAGTCGCTAGGTGAAATTCTGGCTCGATTGGCTGCTTTGGCACTTGAATATCGTCGCCTGAAGAATTGGGGACTGTGATCTCGGGGACCGGGACCCCGGGTGTGACGCCGTCCGGGGTGAAGTGCGACAACATCGGCCTCCGAGACCGGAAGTGGCCGGTCGGATCTCACTTTGTTATACCCGGGTGGCGACTGGAGTGTCCTTGTTCCCTCTATCCTATTCTGAAGTCGTGCGTCACAAGACCCGTCTCCACTCGACTGAGGAGTGGTGGGTTTCTCCTGCTTTTGCGGTTGAAATGGCGTCATGAGACCTTGACAAGAACCCGCCGAAACTTCAGAGATCGACTCGGCAGGTCCAGTTTAATCGTATAGACAAGTATGCTGTCTCTAGGGGGGTCCCCAGCTGATGCGAAACGGACTCCGACTTGGCGAAGATCCTACCATGAAGGCCAACTCCGGTTGGCGAAGATCCTACCATGAAGGAATTAATGGCCGCCATCAAAGGGGTTCAATCCTCCCTGGGGAAGATCGACACGAAACTGGACACTGTCACTATAGAGGTGGGTCTCATCAGGGCTGACCTCACCAAAACTTCTGAGAAGGTTAAAGACCTAGAGATTAAGACTGGGAGCCTCCTCGTGGAGGTCTCGGAACTCCAGAAGGTGGTGTGCGACCTCAAGGTGGCCCGACAACAATTTGACCGGAAAATTGATGAGTACGAAGGTCGAGTGCGCTGCAACAACGTCCGTATCCTGGGGGTTCTGGAGTGATCCGAGGAGGCCACCTCGGACCTTTTTGTTGAGGAACTCATCCTGCAACACCTCAAGCCTAAGGGCCTCAGCAAGTTCTTTACTGTGGAGAGAGCACATAGGATCCCCGGTGGCCGCCCGAAGGTTGGGGTGCCTCCGCGTCCCATCATTGCCCGAGTCCTGAACTTTCGGGACAGAGACGCTATCCTGCAAATGGCAAGATGCACGGGCCCGTTGGCCTACGAGAACGCTTCGCTGTTATTTTTTCCGGACTTCACCCAGCTGGTACAGAGACAGCGGCAAGGATTCACGTCCGTGAAGCGACGTTTACGAGACCGGGACATAAAGTACTCTATGATGTATCCGGCCCGTCTGCGGATTGAACATAGTGGAAAGACTTGGTTCTTCGACTCTCCGGAGGTAGCCGCGAACTGGCTGTATCGTATCGAAGGTGCCGACCCTGGGGCGCAGGCCCGGACTGACGACGAGGAACAATGATCTGTTTGAACTTTGTGCCGTATAAAAACTGCCACAGGCGCTGAGGAATTGGTGGGGGTTATTTGTTCTCTTTCTCCCCCCTTCTGCACTGTTTCATTTATTGGCTTTAATTTCTGCTATCGCATAGGGGGGTATCTGGTCGGTTTAGGGTGGTGGGGGCGAGCGGCCTGTTGTAAGGTCCTCCTCTGTTTTTCTACGTTTAGATACCTGTAGTTAGTTGGGGGTGACAGGCACACTGCGAGTTGGGGATGTGTATTTGTTACATGCAGGGGTGCAGGGTGGGGGGTGTGGCATATGGGGGTTGGGGGGGTTTGAGTGTGGTTTTTTTTGTGGTTTGTGACCGGGGTCTGCTGTGGGAACCTTCGAATCTTCTGTTCATTGATATGAAACATGGCTTCCGTTAGACAGGGCCTGGGGTTCTCCATCCTCAGCTGGAATGTGAACGGTCTGGGAGATAAGATAAAGCGCACTACAGTTTATTAGGCGACAATCAACAGATGTTGTTCTGTTACAAGAAACTCATTTAATGGGAAAATGCTGTCTGGCACTACACAGGGGTGGGTACAAGCTTGTTGCACACGCTGGTTTCACCTCTGGCTCTAGGGGGGGTGGGCATTCTTGTGAAAAACTCCTTTCCCTTCACGATCCAGTCCACCTGGTCTGATAACCGCGGTCAATATGTCGGAGTGTCGGGTCTTTGGGAGGGCAGAACTGTCTCACTTATATCTATATATGTCCCCTCGGCGCTGCAGGTTGACACGTTTCGTGACCTGGGTCGGATGTTTCTCACCCTACTCATTGGTATCATGGTGCTTGGTGGTGACTTTAACGCCGTCATGGACGGTGAACTAGATAGGCGCCCCTCCCGTGTGTTATTGCCCTCCCGCAGATGGCTGCCTGACTTCCTCTCCACTTCGGGGTTGGTAGACGGTTGGCGTCTTCGTCATCCGTGTGCCGTTGAATACACGCATGCATCGGCGGAGCATCATTCCCTTTCCAGGATTGACTATGTTTTGTTGCCGGCGGCCCAGGCGGCCGCAGTCCGTGAGGTGGCTCACTTGGCGTGGGGGGTCTCAGATCACTCGCCGATCTGGCTTCGATTGTGTGTGGGACAGGGTGATGTTGGCAGGGTTGCCCCCATTAATGCTTGGTGCTTGAGAGACCCCATGGTACAGAGGGAACTTTTGCGAGTCACGGATAGCTACTTTTGAGAAAACGAGAGTTCGATCACGTCGAAATGCTCCCTCTGGGAGGCGTATAAGACTGTCGCGAGAGGCAAGGTTCTCTCCCTTGTCTCTGGGCAGAAGAAGAGAAGGGCGGAACTAGACAGAGTGGAGGCGGAGCTCTTGGCCTTAGAAACTGCTGTTTCCTCCGGGGGCGACCCGTGGGCAGATCACCGCCTCGGGCTGCTCCGGGACGAATACAAAACTCGAACTCGTGACGGAGCCAGGGCGCAACACGACACCACTCAGAATAGGATTTATGAACATGGCGACAGGGCCGGGAAGTTGATTGCCTGGTTGGAGAAGGGCGACTGGGGGTCTCGGCTTGTTCCGGGGCTGCATATCGCGGGCTCCTCGACCACGTCGGATCCCCAGTTGATTGTTGATGAGTTCGCTCGGTATTACGAGGAGGTTTATACCTCGACGGGTACCTATACTGAGACCGAAAATGCTGACATGATACATGACATACCGATGCCGGCTTTGTCGGATGATGATAGGAAATTTTTGGATTCTGCCCTCACGAATGATGAGGTGGCGATGGCAATCAGGGGGGTACATTCTGGCAGAGCGTCTGGCCCTAACGGGCTCCCTATCGAATTGTTTAAACCTCACGCTAATCAACTGGCCCGATATTTGAAAGATATGTTCATTGAAAGTTTGGAGCATGGTATGTTGCCTTATGATCAACGTATTGCCAACATTGTTGTCATTCATAAGGAGGGTAAACCTCGGCTAGATTGCTCTTCGTACCGTCCAATTTCTTTGTTGAATGTTGCTTGCCACACGCCTGGTGAAGGTTATCTCCACCTTGATCCATCCTGACCAATCCAGCTTCATGCCTAGGCGCAATACTGCACTCAATCTTCAACGGCTCCACGGTGTGTTGGCGAGTGCGCCCCACATTCATGAACCTACTGTATTGTTGTCTTTGGACGCCACTATGGCTTTTGACCGTGTGGAGTGGCCCTATCTTTTTGCGGTCTTGGCGAAACTGGGATTCGGCCCTGCCTTTATTGGTTGGGTTTGCCTTCTTTATTCGGCCCCCTTGTCCCGAGTAGTTGTGAATAATCACAGTCCCGCGACTTTTCTCCCAGGTGTGGTACTCGTCAGGGTTGTCCCCCTTCGCCTCTTTTGTTTGCTCTGGCCCTGGAGCCGTTGGCGGCCTGGGTGCGGTGGGATCGCTCGATCAAGGGGTTGCATTGGACCCCAGAGTGGGAAGACAAGATTTCGCTTTACGCTGATGATATTCTGCTGTATCTGACTTCCCCCCGGGCCTCATTAATTGTCTTTATGGATGTCCTCGCCATCTTTGGACAGTACTCCGGTCTTTTGATCAACTGGACAAAGTCGGTCCTGTTTGTGCTGAGTGGGGATCCGCCCAGGGTGCCCGTGAACTGCCCCGTGAAACTGGAGCCGGTTAGTTTTGGCTACCTTGGGATCCACATTTCAAAAGACCCCAGAGTGCGCTTCCGTTTGAATTTATTGCCTCCCCTGGCCAGACTCCGTGCAGATGTTGCAAGGTGGAAAACGTTGCCACTTTCCATGCTGGGCCGTGCTGTTCTCTTTAAGATGATGGCTCTCCCGCGATTCCTATACGCTCTACAGAACTCCTTTGACCCTGTGCCCCCGTCGTACTTCCGCGAGATCGAGTCTCTGCAATGCGGCCTCCTGTGGGAGGGGAGGCCGCGTATCGCGCTCTCCAAACTGATGCTGCCCTGGTTTTTTGGCCTATCAGTGTGCAAATAACAGGTAGGATGCACTCCCTTAAAGGCTCCATGCTAGCCCAATGCTGTGCTAACTGTCCCATACGTTACTGGCTAGTGATCGCGCTGAGTATTTTCTCATATGTCCTTTTCAGCCTTGAATACTGTCTGCGACCTACCCACACTACGGCAACTTTTGTGGCCTTGTGCAGGTAATTATTTCCCCTTTTTCCTTTGGAGTCAGAGTAGATTGTCAGAGTACTATGAGATATCTATTGACACCCACTCCGTATGTTTTTTCAGATTTGTTATCCCCAGTCCCTGTCCTGAAGAGAACCTACAACATCTAGGTTCGAAACGCGTCGACACTTCCACCCTGTGGTAATCCTAAAGGGTGCCGCTAGGATACAACTATTTTGAGTGTTCCGGACCCTAGCAGTGCAACCCCCAAGAAAGACTTGACCACAGGTCTTGGTAGACAGGCAGGCACCTATTTCCATCTGAATCCCGCCTGTCCCTTGGTCTCATTACTCTAAGGACTGGTTCTTCCTTTTGCTTCATGTTTTATTACTGCACTGTATATAACAACAATTTAATTGAATTAGTATATGTTTATTTGTTTTGGTGTGTCATTATTTGTGTCGTTTGATTCGACTATTGTAAATATTGTATATTTGAATTTTTGTAGATATTGTGTACATGAACCCACTGTTCTGATGGTCATTTTGTTTGTGCCTACGCTTTGAATTGTAAAAAACCTTTAAAAAAACGATAAAATAAATGTGTTTGGAATAATAATCCAGTGGTCACGTGGTACAGTGTGACTGCGTGGCTGTAGAATTTCCTTGGGAATTTTTCCTGTCCAGCCAACTTTTTCTGTTTTCCCTGGTAGGATGGTGGCATCGGTTTGCCAAACATCCGGAGGTATTACTGGGCGTCTCAGTTGGCTCCCATCAATCACGCAATTTATCGCTCCCCGGTTGACCCGGGCTATGCGATGGACCGTGGTCAGGTGCCGGGGGGAGAGTACACCCGTGTCTTGTACGCGAAGCGTGGCCGTTTCTCATTGAAGCGCCCCACTTTGTGCTCCACGAGAGTGTGGCATGAGGCCAACGGTGCTCTCAGATGGGCTGGGCACTTGACGCTGTCTACGCCATTGTGGAGTTCTGAGAGGTTAGGGATGCTTTGGAAATCAAAAGGCTTTGATCGTTGGGACTTGATCGGAATATCGCAGATTCGTGACATATGGGGCAAAGATAGGGTGCTGACGTTCGAGGAGTTGCAGGCCAAGTACCGATTGAATGATACCGAGCGATTCCGTTACCTCCAGATCCGCCACGCCTTCAATGCAGCTATTTCCAGCGAAGAGGTGCTACCGGTGGCTTCCCCGCTGGAAGATAGCCTTCTTGATGGCCTCTTGCCCACTAAGGTGATCTCTCTTACGTATCGCAAATTGATTAACCACTCTGAGGACCCCTTGGTGCGTTTACGTGACCAATGGGTCGCTGCCGGCCTTGTTCTGGACGATGAGGACTGGAGGGAGGCGGTGGCATCCCCTAAGGAAGTGGCAGTCCCTATGATGCTCCGTTTGGTTCAACTTAGAATTTTGCATCGCTCTTACATTACGGGCCTGGGACTGCAGAGGATGGGACTGGCTGGGTCAGCTGATTGCCGACGGGGGTGTGGGTTGCCGGGGTCATTCATGCATATTTTGTGGGAGTGCGAGAGGGTCCGTGCTTTCTGGACGCGGATACATTCTAAAATGAGTGAAGTGTGGGGGTTGAGGGTTGACCCGGAGGCAAGGAGATGTCTTTTGAATGTGTGGGAGCCCACGGACCTGCCGGGCCATGGTAAAGTTTGGGTGGCTCTCGCTTGTGCAGTCGCCAAACGTAATATTGCACAGCTCTGGGGTGCAACACGGGCGCCCAGGGTCGGGAAATGGATGGAAGATCTTGATTGGTGTATGTTTCATGAGAAGTCAGTGTATGTCTCCAGGGGGCGGCCCCGCAAATGGGTCAAGATTTGGGGAGCTTGGAATGCTTACCGAGGCAGCATTTGTGAACCACCGGAATTAGACCCTGTCAGTGTGGACTCGGAGGACTCTTAGGCCTGTTTTATTCTCCTTAATTCATTCTGTAATGTATAGAAGTCTGTGTCAACCTATTGCAATTGTGGTCACCCTATGCACTCCGGTCATTGTTTATGTATGTATTTGTTTTTGTTTTAAATAAAAAGATTTAAAAAAAAAAAAAAAGAAGTCACCAGCAATTTTTAAAGGTGTGTTCAGTTATGAATTAATGCTCATCTATAATAGAGTAGTGAATAAAAGATAGTTGGATTTTTTTTAAAGTGATGGTTCTTGCAAGAAGCTCGCAGAAGCACACAAATGCCTGCCTCCACCATATATTTATCAGAGGCTACCTCTACCCTGACCCCTTCTATCACTTTTACATTTTATTTACCCCATGAGACCTGTGTCTCGGTGCACAAAATGGTTGCCGCATCTTTCCTCTCAGGTTGCAGCCAACTAATCACGGCATTGCTGTTGGAGTGTGGATCCACAAATCTGTTCAGATCTGTGGAGGGTACATGGTGGATTCGTTTCTCTAGCTATACATAAATCTTTTTACTTTAATAACTCCCAAACTACTGAACAGATTAGCATAAAATTTCGAAAAGCACTCTATCTCGACCAAAAGCTAGCTTTCTGCCAAATTTGATGTAATTCCGTTCAGCAGTTTGGGCTGTAGTCATGACTCAAAATCCTCTGGGAAACTGCATGGGGAAAATACGTTTTGGGACACCCCCTTTTTCTTGGCCCCTCCTTGATGAATCATCCCAAAACTTTCCAGACAGCAGAAGTGATTGACAAACTAGTTTAAAAATGTTGTGATGATTTGTCAAACGGCAGCAAAGTTATTAGCAAAACAAAAATCGCTTTTCAGATGGAAACAAGGATGTAACTACAGTTACCTACTGGGGGCCGCCAGTAGGTAATATATTCAGAGTTTGAGGAGTAGGTAGTTATAGTTAGGATCTAGTTTCCATAGGAAAAGCGTCTTTTGTTTTCTCAATATCTATGGCGCCGGTTGAAGAATCTTCGCGAAATTTTCAATACTTGTGGCCCGCTCCGGTCAGCTCCTGCCATGAAAGTTTCGGGGTGAGTCGACAAGCAGGGGCTGAGAAAAAAAGGGGGGCCCAAAACGCGTTTCCCCCATGTTATTTTCCATAGGAAACTTTAGACACGGCTACAGCCCGAACTGCTGAATGGAATTACACCAAATTTGGCAAAAAGGTAGCCCTTGGTTCAGAAAGCGCCCTTTTTATTAAATGGTATAAATCCGTTCAGTAGTTCCTGAGAAATTTGAAAAAGAAAACGTTTTGATATCTAGGGACACGGTCGAGTCGTGACCACTCCAGAGCATGAGCTTCACTGTGATTGGCTGCCAACACTCCAAACCAGGAAGTGTTGGCAGCCGTCTTGTGACTCAGTCGTATCGAGTCACAAGAAAATAGTAAAACAAAGTTGAAAAACAAGTTAAGGGGGAAGGGTAGAAACACCCTGATCCCCTAGGCCTGCTCAGGGTGTCCCACAAGGGACCCCAGGTCCCAAAAAGGCATTTTTTTATAACAATTTTGGCGAAATTCGCACTGGGGTCACGAATCCCGGTTCATTTAACTGAGGCCCCCGGGTGGGCCAGGTCCCGGGGGCGTTGTCAAAAAATATTAGCCGGGCCCCCTGGGAGCCCTCACAGGGGCTATGTTTATAATATGCGAAGGGCATGCGGCCCTCCCACAGCCCCGGGGACCGTCACCCCCGGGGCTTGTTTAATTTGTGGGGGGCACACAGCCCCCTGCCCCCGCAGCTCAGGGGACCACCACCCCCCAGGGCTTCTTTTTAAAATAAAAATTAAACTGTGTGGGGGGCTCGAGCCCCCCCACACTCCCTGGTGACTGCCACCTCCCAGGGGCACTAATAATGCAAATGTGGAGGTCCGACCCCCGAGCCCCGGGGACCACCACCTCCCCGGGGCTTTGCACCTGTAGGGAGGGGGGCACGCCGCCCCCTCCGGGAGCCCTCAATGGCTCTGGGGATGCCATCCCCTGGGATGGCTTCTGCAGTGTCCTGGGGTGCCCATCCCCCGGACTCTGCTGTTTGCAATGACAGAGCGGGATCCGTGCGGCTCCCACCCTAGTATTGCAAACTCTGATTTGGATTTATTTTTTTAAAATTTTTTTTTTTGATATACGGGAAACACATTACGATACACACTGCAGAGTTGGTTTTAAAACCCAGAAAACATTGCACATCCATGTAGATAATCTAATAATAGACACTTGTGGAGCAGTTAACAAAATAAGAAATCAATATCGACATAGGCATAGGCAGAATAGGCAACAATCATAAGAAAAAGAAAACAAATCAATCAGTACCCCATAGCACAGTAAGTCTTTAGCCAACCCATTCGGACACCGGCGCCCAGATCCTGGTTGCCAATTGTCGGCTCCTCCCCCCTTTACAAGAAAAAACAGAGAATTCTAACCTATGGAGAGCTAACAGTCTTGCTCGCCATTGTGCAAAAGTTGGGGCTTCCGCAGATAACCACTGAGATGTAATGCACAGACGTGCCTGGGACATAGCGATAAATAGAAAAGCTGATTTGTAAAAGGAGTGAGTTGATACTATATATTGATAAAGTGCCCCTATTCTACTCCTTTTCCTAATCATCTCGATGATTGGTATCTTATCCAGTATACTTGGTGAAGTCTTCAATTGTTTATACACAAAGCTTTGTATTTGCAATTATTTAAAAAAATCACGCGGGGGTAATTTGTATTTATTCCTAACATCACTGTATGCTAAAATTTGCCCATCCTCTACTAGATCACCCAACATATAGGCACCCTGCCTTTGCCAGCCAAGCATTACATAATCTTGAAAGACACTAAGAAACACTCTGCTGTTTTTAAATGGCGTATAGAAATTCAAATTTGGAATGGCTAATTTCTTCTTAATTTTCCGCAAGATAGAACATGCAGCGATCAAAACTTTGAAGCGTGTCCTTTTGTAATAACTAGGCTCCAAAACCTCCAACAATATACCCTTGGCAGCTTCACCCAACCCTATCTCATAAATAGTAGGTTGGTTGGGCATCGGTACATTCGCCCTATCTCCACATATCAGCACTCCCATAACTTGTAGCATTGCTGCCCAATAATACAAAACAAGACTGGGGACCGCCCAGCCCCCCCGATCTCGAGGAAGGTACATCCACTTAGCTGCTCGTCGCGGGCGCCTATAGCCCCACAAGAACCTACTACACACCCTCTCTACCTTAATCAGAATATTTTGAGAAAATAACAAAGGAATGGTTCTAAAAAAATATAAAAATTTTGGGAGGACTATCATTTTAAGGACACTACATCGACCATATAAGGATAAGTGTAGATTATCGAGTCTCTCCAATTTAGTATTGACTACTTTTATCATTGGGAGGATATTTAAGTCCGGGATCCTATCGACTGCGGGACTTATCCGAACCCCTAAATACATAGCTTCATGAACAACAGGAGCGTCAGATGTAGGCATATCAGGAGTCTGAACCACCTCCGTTTTTGAAACATTGAGCTTATAACCCGACACTGCTCCGAACTGTTTTGCTAGTTCCTTCAGTGCAGGGAATGCAGATGGAACAGCGGATGTTATCACAACTATATCATCTGCGTAGGTTAACAGATTGTGGGAGATATCACAAGCCCTTATTGGAACTATAGCCTGATTAGCCACGATTTTAGAAAGAAACGGATCTATGTATAGGGCGAACAGCAGGGGTGAACAAGGACATCCCTGCCGTGTGCCCCTAGTAATAGGAAAAAAGCTAGTCTGCTGCCCTGAGATGCACAATTGGGCTCTTGGGGAAAGATACATAGCAGAAACTGCATGTACAAATTCCTCTGGAAACCCCTTCCATCTGAGTACCACCCACAAAAACCCCCAGGAGACCCTGTCGAACGCCTTCTCAGCGTCCAACAGGATCAACCCAAGGGGAGATTTCGTGAAATGGGCCCAGTCTAGCAATGCAATAGAGCGCCTAACATGATCCGCTGTGTCCCTGCCTGGAATAAATCCATGCTGATATATGGAGACCAACGGAGTAATCACTTGCGCAAGTCGGCAAGCCAAGATTTTAGAATAAACTTTCGAATCGCCATTGATTAGTGATATCGGCCTAAATGATGATGGGAGCAGCTCTGGTTTCCCTTTTTTCCTAAACAAAACTATAGTTGCATTTTGCCATGATTCCGGCACTATGCCCTTCTGCGCTGCTCTAAGGACCTCAAGAAAAAACAATTTAATATCATCTAAAAAGATTTTATAGAATTCCAGTGGAACAGCATCTGGGCCACAGGCCTTGCCATTAGCTAGAGTTTTAACAGCCAGCTCCAATTCCTCCATTTGAATAGGTGCCCCCAGAAATTCAGCCTGTTCTTGAGAGATTTTAATTGTCTCCATATCAGAAAAAAACTCCTCCATGGCCCTCTCAATATCCAGCCTAGGAATATCTTCCCTATACAGAGAGGAGTAAAAATCCAAGAAAACTTTATTAACTGCCTCATGAGTATCCTGTACTACTCCATATTGATCTTGGATTTTTACTACCTGGTTCTGTATACTGCGCTGGCGAAGTCTCTTGGCAGGAACCCTACCAGAATTCTCCCCAAACTCAAACATCTCTGTACGATATTGCAAGTACTTCGATGCGAGATCTTTTCCGAATGACTCCAATAATTGGGCTTTCAAAATTGCTACTTTTTGTTGACTCGACAGAGTTTCGTAGCCATTCTTAATATTCAAAGTAAGTTCGATCTCTGCCTCCCTTAGCTCCTTAACACGACTACGCATCTGCTCTTGTTCAGACTTCCACCTATATGAAGTGAAACTTTTAGTCTCCCCCGGTAGTCCAGCTTTCAGCGTGTCCCATACCACTTGATCAGATGTCGACCCAATATTTATATTTAGAAACTGTGCTATCCACTTTTTAATATTGGCCCGATACTCATCTTCACATAACAGCTTCCTTTCGAACGTCCACTCCCTAGGGGGTTTCCTGATTCAAGGCCATTCACACTCTGCTATCAATGGATTATGGTCCGATATAAGTCGTGGAAAACAAGAAATAGAAGAAACAATTGCCACCTGCTCTGTAAGAAAAACATAGTCTAACCTAACATTTTTGTTATGGGGAATAGAGTGATGCGTATATCCATCTTCCAATTTATTATGTAGGACCCATAGATCTACCAAACCATGCTCCTGTAGAAGAGCCTGAAGCGCTTTAAATACTTTTGGCTTTCTGCCCACATATTTTGGATCTCTAGCTAAATCGAAATTACTCAAAGTATTAATGTTCATATCGCCACACACTAGAAGTGGAGTAGGCCAGCCTCCCAATTCCACATCCAGCTGTTGCACCACCACCGGATCGTCTAAATTCGACCCGTACACATTGCAAATCGTTAGATGTTTACCACCTATACAAGCTTCAGCTATGGCCCACCTGCCCATTCTATCCCCCAATACCCTTTTGCAAGAACCTAAGCCCCGCTTCATAAGTATAGCGACCCCTCTAATCATAGAGGTCTGCTTGGAACAAATAAGGAGCTCATAGCCAGCCAGCTTGAGAAAATCCCGCTTTCCCCACGATACATGAGTCTCCTGTATACAGAGAATGTCTGCCCGCAGCAAGTAAACAATTTTAGCAAAGAGAGCCCGCTTTTTGCCATCATTGAGGCCGCATACATTCCATGTACATACAGCCAATTTATACTGCCCCATCAGAATAAAAGAAAGAAATCGAAAGCAAGTACATAATGTGCATATACTCAAACTGTAGTACCATTTCTGCAATACAAACCAACACTCTTTTTCTTTTTTTTACCCCGTCCCCTCCCCCCCTTTTACCCTCCCGCCCACCCTCCTTCCCTTCCCCCCCACACCCCCACACCCCACCACCCACAGTGAGGCTTAAGGACCATGTCCTCAGTGATGTTGCGATGCTATAACCGTGCCCCCCCCCATCAGCTTCCCTACCAGCACTTGTGCCATTCCTTTTCCCCTCTACTCCTTACACCATGTTTCCTTTCCTAAGACGTCTAACATTTGGGACCTGAAGAAAAGAAAGAAAAAAAACCACCCAATTACACACTATTAAGCTTCATAGCCTAATCATTGCGGTCAACCTCCTTGCCCCGACTAAAGCCTTAGTCGTGAAGATAGCAATTCTGGGGTACTCGATTATATCAAAACCAATCATTTGAGTGTACAAAATTTGGGAACAAAGTTCTCGGGAAAAAAGATAGGCACTTATTGATATACAATAACAACAAATTCTAAGCAATGATCACCCCAACCAAGTCAAACCAGCAATCTACAGGCAAATCCAACCCAAATCAGCAAAAAAAAGATTCCCTCTAAGCGGAACAAGCGCTATATATTACAATGTCTATCTTTTGGTATGCTCAGCCAACTCCTTTAAGTAGTCCTTTGCTGAGCTACACGATGTAAAGAACCGCGCTTTCCCATTCACAATAACTTTTAACTTTGAAGGGTTGAGCAGGAACACCTGAGCTCCCGCTTCTTGAAAAGGAGCGAATAATTTTCGCATTTGCCAGCGTTCTTTAACAGTCGTTGGGCAGAAGTCTGGTCGAACGAAGAACTCACATCCCATGGCTGCTCTTTTCTTCTCCGGCCTTGCTAAATCATACAGGGCCTCGCGCAGCAAGAAATTATTCAAGCAGATTAAAATCGCCCTTGGGTAGAGATTCTGACCACTTTGTCCTTCTTTACCACGATGTCTCAGCACAAAAGGAAATCTATGGGCACGGATTACTTCAACTTCCCAATTCCAAGCACTTAACTCTGGGAAAGCTTGCTTGAACAGCTGTATAACAAATTTGCGAGGGTCTGCCCCTCCTTTGATTCTGCTATTCCTAGCACACGTAAATGATTGCGGCGTGCCCGATTCTCTAGGTCCATAAGCTTCCATTCTACATCAGACTCTGATCTTTGTAAGGACTCCACAACCCTCTGTTGCTTCACTAAAGTATCTTCAACCGACGAGACTCTCTCCTCAACTTCGACCACCCTCGTGGTCACTTCAGCACAGGTTTTAACCAGCCGTCTCACAGTATTCTGAAGTTTCCTTACTGCTCCTTGCGTGCGTAAGCCCTCCGCTTTCGTCTCGGTTCGATGAGCCATGATAGTCTTATAGATTAAGCCAAGAGTGATTGAGCCCTCTTCCAGGTCCTCATCCAGGTTTAGCTGCGTAACCTGCTGGATTTGATCCTGCTGCACTCCCTCCGTGGAATCCGTTGTTATCCTCACTGTAGACAGTGAAGCAGACTGGTCAAGCTCTTCACCTTCTAAATCGTCTGGTAAGTCCCCCCAGTCCCCGAGGTTGCTGGAGCTATCTAACTCGTGCTCCTTGTCTGACAGGGTCGTTAAATCCGACATGGAATAAAATTTCCCATCAGATTCCAGTTCGAAAGCTTTGTCAGTACACAAGATAGCCGATTCCAGCATCGTTCCTAAACCTGATCCTGGCTGTGGAAGACCATTGGCTTCACTTAATGGCACTGTTGTAGCCACTATGGGCTCTTCTGTCTTCACTGTTCGTCTTTTGTCAAAGATTGCTGCCACAGTCTTTTGCTTAATAGGTGTCTCTTGTACCTGAGGCTGGTGGACTGCAGAGTCACGGTACTGACTTTGTATGTCTCCGAGCGCACCTTGCACCGCCAGTGCTTGACTAGATGAAGCTAGCGGAGTATCTTCTAGTTGCACGCTAGGGTTTCCGCCACCGACTCCAGCCGCTGCGACTACTCCAGGCACCACGCTCTCCACTTGCTTATTGCTGGCCCCTCCAGCCTTAATCTTTGTGGTATTCCCCTTAGCCTTAGAGTCGTTGTCAGTAGCACTAGTAGAGCCCGGATTCTGTTCTCCAGTAACTAGAGCCTCAGCTGTCGTTTCAGCCGCCGCCCCTCCCTTGTTCCTGGCGGTGCCCCTGCCCTTCGGTGCCATCCTTAGAACGGGAGAATAAACCAGGGCCAAAAATCCCCCTCCTCAAAATGCAAATTATAGGGCACAGGTCTCTGAGACACTTCTCTCTGAAAATAGGCTGTCCACAATGTTTTTATTGAGTTTTGAATTTGTAGAAGAAAAACTACTAGTCCCAGAATCCACCAAACTAGCTTACTCGTTTTCGCTGTCTTTCACCATTACCTGTTACAGAGCAGCACACAGTCTTTCCGAGCCTTTTCGAACCTTTTCTCGACCGTCCTATACACAGCCGGGAGGGCACCTCAGGAAATACTGCAAAGTTCAGGGGTTAGCGTTAGACCCGGAATCAGGGAGTACCAGCGCTGGTGAGCAGAGTGCGGAGTGCAGTCAAGCAGCCAGAGATGTAGCTGGATCAAGAGCCGCCACTATGCTCCTTCCCGCACACCCGTCTACCACGGCTACAGCTGCGGTCAATCTCTCCCCCGCCTGGAAGCCTGTCACCGAACGAACAGCTGTTTCAGTGAGAACACACTGCGGGCCAAGACAGGAGCCGCGCTCGAGTCGTTTCTCCCCCTCAGCTCGCCATCGACTCCGTGAGCCTCCACCACCAGGGGACACCGCTCAATACGCCGATGAGGCGCGGATGCAGGAGCGCCTTGAATCCGGCGTACCTGGCGGGTGGTCACCGCAGGTAAGGGAGCTGATTGGGAGCAGCGGGATAGCACCTCACACGGCCACAGTTGCGGCCGCCATCTTGCCTCTGTGGTTTGGATTTTGGAAGAAAGATCAGTTTTTCTGCTCTTGCTTCCAAAATCCAAAGCAGATTGCTTTTCCACACAGGGAGCAGCATGTCAGGGGGGCGTGGCCTCAGAACACCTCTCTGAAACGCAGGTCTGTGGCGCTTACTGGATGTAACTGGTGGGCTACTTGTTGTATTGATGAGTGACTGCATGTATGCGTGATTGTATGGACGAATGAGTGGATGTGTGTGTAGACCTAGAAATCAGTGAGTGTGTATGTAGTAACTGGTATTGGTGTGTCAATGATTTAGAAAATGGTAGTCTGTAGTTTACAGTGGGTGTATCAAAGGCTATATTAGAGTGTGAGGAGGTGCATCGGATTTTCACATGGATGATGTCATCAGTGATGTCATTTCATATTCAAAGCTCAGCATGCCTGCCATCATATATATTAATATTATTAGTATATTACCTACTGGCGGTCGCCAGTAGGTATATATAGTTAGGATTTTTTCTCTATGGGTTTTTTGAAAATTCTATGTCTAATAACTTTGGCGTTTGTGGACGGAATCGGCTGAAATTTTCAGGAAAATGGCACATTTTGTTTCTGAGCAGCCCTTGAAAATTTGGGGGGGGTTCGTCCAGTGGGGGCCGAGAAAAAAGGGGGGTCCCAAAACGTGTTTTTAACATTGAGTTTTCCATAGGGCGGTTGGCCTCACTTTTAGCCCGAACGGCTGAATGGATTTGCACGAAACTTGGCAAAATTGTAGGGACTGGTAGCCCGATGTGCCTTTTGTAGGTCTCAATATATGTGCTCCAGTGGATTTTGAGAAATTAACGTTTAAAAAAAGATATATATCTGTAACAGCGGACCGGTTAGCGCTCTGGTTCGCGGACTTTTCGCGCAACGGAGCTTTGTGAAGCGAAGCTGATTGGTTCTCCGGCGTCTGTCAACATTCCAAACAGTCCGTAGCGGCCGCCATCTTGTCTCTCGGTAGGATCGAGAGACAAGAGGAGGTCAAAACAAAGGGGGAAATAACTATAAGGGGGCATAGTAGATCCTCGCTGACCCCCTAGGTTTGATGTGGAGGTTTTAAAAGGGCCCCGCGGGGCAAAAAAAAACCAAAATAATAATAATCGAACGGCTGAATGGATTTGCACGAAACTTGGCAAAATATTAGGGACTGGTAGCCCGATGTGCCTTTGCTAGGTCTCAATATATGTGCTCCAGTGGATTTTGAGAAATTAACGTTGAAAAAAAGATATATATCTGTAACAGCGCTCCGCTTCGCGTACTTTTCGCGTTACGGAGCTTTGCGAAGCTGATTGGTTCTCCGGCGTCTGTCAACATTCCAAACAGTCCGTAGCGGCCGCCATCTTGTCCCTCGGTAGGATTGAGAGACAAGAGGAGGCCAAAGCGAAGGGGGAAATGACCATAAGGGGGCATAGTAGATCCTTCCTGACCTCTTAGGTTTGATGTACCATTTTGCCAAGTTTGGTGTAATTCCGTTCAGCCATTCAGGCTGTAGACGTATGTAAATGTCCTATGGAAAATTGCATGGGGAAAACACATTTGAAAGTGTTGAAATTTAGAACCAATTAAAATGTTACTTTGGTTTTGTATTTGTGTGTGATGAAAGTTAATTGGTTATGTATATATGTCAAATGAGAGGAAACCACAGCCATTTTGTGATACTACTGTCTGAGGTACATTTGTGAGGAATTTTTGGTGGTGAATTTCTGGTGTTTGATTTACACAGTACTAACACTTCTGCTACTTTTAAAAAGGTGAGTTGTTAATTTGTAAGGGGAACTATGTTGTACACTTGAAGATAATTTGAAAAATGTTTTCTGTTATTTATTTGCTGTCCTTCTGTTATACTAAATACTTGATGAAGTTAGTTTTATATTATGTATTACTAAAAACGATAAATGAAAGTGATTATTTTTTTCTGCAATTTACAGCAAGCAATTTCAAAATAAAATGGCTCACAATGAAGAGACCGTGGCAATTTCTTTTGAATTGTCCACTACATTGATTGAAATTGAGAGCACCAATAATGAAATATTGTCACAAGGAGGACATGACTTGTATGATTCCATTAGATTGATTGAAATGGACAGCACCAAGAATGAAATATTGTCACAAGGAGATGACTTGAATGATTCCACTACATTGATTGAAATTGAGAGCACCAATAATGAAATATTGTCACAAGGAGGAGATGGCTTGTATGATTCCATTAGATTGATTGAAATGGACAGCACCAATAATGAAATATTGTCACAAGGAGGAGATGACTTGAATGATTCCACTACATTGATTGAAATTGAGAGCACCAATAATGAAATATTGTCACGAGGAGATGACTTGAATGATTCCACTACATTGATTGAAATTGACAGCACCAATAATGAAATATTGTCAGAAGGAGGAGATGACTTGAATGATTTTTTTGATCAATCTCTTGATGGCGAATTTATCGAGTGTTTGGAGACCATAGAGTTACAAGAATCATCATTGCAGACTTTTAATGAGGAGATTCCAGATGAGATGATTGAAGAGGAAATTACTGATGAGGACATGTTAGTAGTTGTTTCAAATTTAGAAAATTCTGAAGAATAAATTTATATTTAGAAATCAAAAATTGTTTGAGACATTATTTATTTTTATTTTTAATTTATGAGGTTGTAGCGAAGTGATTGTAGTATAAAATGAGACTTATAGTATAGAGTGCAACATTTTTATGTTACATGGTAAGTTTACTCATATTTACTTCCCTTCTGCCACTATATTATCTCCAATGTGTATTTGACATGTCTTCTTCATCTCCGGCCTCCTTTCTCTCACTGTGTGTCTCCGATGCATCTTATCGCTGCTATTTTGTGTAATTACAGAAGAGAGTAAAATAAAATAGTTCGGAACGTGAAAAGGGGGCAAAGTAGAGTACTCCTCACCCCCTAGGCCTTTTTAGGCGGTTCCAAAAGGATCAGTTTCTGCTTTCCTGAGAGATTATGGTATGAGTTCCATATACCACAATAACTTGCATTACAACATGCAAGATATCTATCTCCTATTACCAACTTTTGGAGATATTCGCGCTAAGCGCGAATATCTCCAAAAAGTAACACCTGCCCTGAGCAGTTCTTAGCCATGTTATCCAATGGGAGGTGGATAACATGGCTAAGAGCATTAGCTCGGTAATGCATGAATATCGCTGAGTTTTTAGCGATATTCATGCATTGCGGGCGTTTATTATCGCATTTGCGATAAACCTTGATAATAGTAAGGTTTATCTTCGATAATTTCTGACGATGCTTAGTGGTAAAAAATTGGTTGGTAAGCATCGTTAGCGATAAATATCGCTTAACTTTGGTAATATGCCCCAACGTCTGTTAACGTTCGATTCGAAGGAAATGAGGAAGTGTTGAAAAACATTGTCTGCGCCATCTTGCCTTTTTTGAAATGCCACACTTTTGTCGTGCACGGCAGCCATTTTAGATGTCTTGACCAGACCCACTCTCTGCACGCTGTCGATTCGTAGCATGGCTCCTCACCCTCGTAAGCATCTCCCCCAGGCACTGGTCACCACCGCTCTCTGTCTTATGCATGGGCAATAAACCTTCCCCCATCTGCGCTGCTCTTCCCTGAGAATCACACTCTGTGCCCGCCCGACACCTCCCTTTCGCCCTATTCACTACCGCACCCTCTGACACTCCTCTTCCTCTGTGTCCGAATGTCCAGGCCGGTCCTAGGCTATCAGCTAGCCCTGCAGATGTAGTTTATGGCCCCAGCTGTAAAGAATCACCCCTCTTCAAAGGAGTTATAGTAGATCAAGGCCCACACCCGATGTGATCCGTCACAGCACACGCGTTCCTACTATCTGAAAACCATCCTGTATTGTGATTGGGGAGAGGACCGAGCCTGAAGCGGAAGATTCCAGGAATGACTCTTTGTACATCAAAGTTTTTACAATTATGTGTCACATTAAAAATATATAGCACTCCAACAAAGTAGTAGGAATATAAAACTTTAATAACATATAAATATATACAACAAAACAAAAACAGTAAAAACATTTAAACAACGAAGAGACCGTGGCAATTTCTTTTTAATTATCCAATAGATTTATTGAAATTGACAGGACCAATAATGAAATATTCTTGTCAGTAGCGGTCTGTTGTGCGAATAGTTCCAAGGCAGCAGAACGCGCTGAAATCTAGATGGCACGAAAGTGATGTCTAGCAAGTTGCCGCCCAGCAAATAACGGCGTGGGGCGCCGCGGGGGTGAGTGAGTCCAGTAGGCACCACAGCTATTCTTACCGGCATTGCAGAATTACTGCTGGGGACAATGCCTGTGCTGTAGCAGGGTCACAGCAGAAACAAAAAGGATTCTGTTGAAGATGTTGTTGGTTTTCAATTTGAAAACAGTTCTGGTGTCAACTGCTATGCTAATGTAGTGGTTAATGTTTTGTTTTCTCTAGAAAATGTAAAAGAGGGGGAGGCAGTCCAAAGTTCCGTTAAAAGGGCAAAGGAAAGGATCGGTGGTTTGAACTATCAGTCAAAAAGGGGAGGGGGTGCAATAATTTTTCCTACCGGGTCACACTGTGCTTTCACCGGAAGTGAGGTCTGCAGGATTGTAGTAATTCAAAGTGAGGCTGGCGCCAGCATGGGAGCGCCGACGTCCCGCGGATACAGTTTCGTCACTCCACGGGCGATCATGGCAGTCATTCCCCATCGGGGGTCGGAGACTCCCGCGGCTCCTCTAGAATCTTCAAGGTCGTGGAGGACTACGGTGGTGGAGTCAACCAGTGACCGGGCCATTTCTTTATGTTGGGCCCGCTCTTGCCAGGTCGACCGCCATTTTGAGAGTTCGGCAGCTACCGGCGATCGCGGGGTCACATGAGCGGACGGGCTCCACCCTGCCGGGCGAGACGTTGCAGCATGGCCACAGTGGAAGAACCGTTATCTAGGTCGTTCCGAAACTGTGCAGCACTGGAGTTGTTAGGATGCCACCGCCTGGAGCGCTGAGGGTGCAGCTGGGAAGCCTCCACCTGGGGAGGCGGGAGAGGCCTGTTCGCACCGTCTCTCCCTCCCAGTGCACCCCACGGCGTCTCGCTTGAGATTTGTTATGGCCGGACCAGGCGATGAGGACGAGGGGGGGGTCGGAGGCATGTGCAAGACATCCCCCTCCAGTGTTGTCGCAGCCATTATAAAAGAAAGAAGTGTCCCGTCCGTCTTCGGGCCGGGCTTCCGGTGGATGTCGGCCGGACGCCCCTGGCTCTGGCCCCATGAACGGGTTTCTTGGTTTATCGGCTGCAGCCGGATCCCGTCGGCCTCGGCCCCCCGACCGTTGGTGGTCGGACCGGAAGAGCATGTGGCGGGACTACCTGCAACTCTCAAGGGCCACCGCGGCCGGACTGGGAGAGAGAGGGGAGGGTCGAGGAGACATTCCCCCCCCCTGCAACTGTTCAGCGTTGTAAAGGCAATCCCCTGGCCGGGTCCCGCTGGTCTCGGCCTCTCCTCCGGCTACACCCTACGTTAGGATCTCCTGGCCGAGGCGTGGCAGCAGGACCTGCCTTATATGGGCTGCTCCCGGCTGGGCGTAGCCGGAACCCTGCCCCACCTTGGAAGTTTCCAGAGTGGGGGTGGATGTTCTACTCCCTAGTCTATCGATTTTTTTGGCGTGGCAGGCGGTGGGACAGCGAGGGGTGATTTGGTTTCTCTTACTGTTTTTCTGGTCTCTCACCACTGGCATATTTTAACGTTTTCTTGTTTCTAGGACATTAATAGGTTTTATCATTACGTTATGTTATCGTTTCTTTGTTCGTTGTTTAATAAAAGTTCATGTTCATCAGTGGCCTACTGATTTTCGTTTTCCTATTTTTTTCTTTCCAGGTTGTTTCATGGTAAAGTTTCTGTTAACAGGATACAGTGATCACTTCGTTATTATTGCATATGTCCTTTTCACTAGGGGTGCTCTCTGGTCGGGCCAGATGACGTATCTCTAGTAAATGGTCCGGGTGAAAAAGGTGCATCAATCAGTGGGGAGTAGATAGGCATGACAGATTACAACGGGGGAGAACGGTCCGCATTACGTACCCTTTCACTACTTGCAAAGATTTTCCTACGTTTATTTGCAAACAGGGAATACCTCCAAAAAGAACTAATTCCCAAACAGTCAATGTTCGGACAATCAATCAATCAATGAGGAATGAAATAGGTACGACGTGTTAAAGGCTTGCGTTACCTACCCTTCACTATCTGCAAAGGGAGATAGAATATTCCTATTCTTCCTCGTTTGCAGGTAGAGAAGATCGTTAAGAGAATTAACTTCGAACAATTCAATGCTCGATTGAAACAATCAACAAGGGGTACTGTGAACACAAATGAACGCCGCTTATATACATACGCATTGCTATTTTCAACAGGTTGTTCCTAATGTTTCTATTTTAGCGAGGTCAAAAGAGATCCCATTAGTGGCCTACTGATTTTGCTCGATTCCTTTTGTTTTTTTACACGATTTTTCGCTATCTGCAAAGACTAAACAGAGTATTGCGACTCTGTGCTTGTTTGTAAATAGAGAATGAACCAAAGAGAACAATCAATCAAATGGAGAGAGAAGCAGGCACGACGGATTACAAAGGGGGAAAGGGCTGCGTTAACTACCCTTCACTATCTGCAAAGAGAGAGTACTCCTAATAGAAATGAGGGGTGGGGGGCAGCAATCAAAGCAGATCAGTGTGCATAAACACGAAAAAAAAAATTCTTACCACGTACTTGACATTCGACAGCTTATGATATTTGCTATTAAAAAACCATTGAAATTCACTGAAAAAACCATAGGTTATAGACCATATATAGTTAGGAATTAGCATTTACAAAACCTTGAAAATTCACTGAAAAAACCATAGGTTATAGACCATATATAGTTAGGAATTAGCATTTAAAAAACCTTATTTTACTCACACAAAACCATTGAAATTCCATATATAGTTAGTTGCACTAACTATATATTGCGCACCCGCAATCCACTGCTGATGATGTCACATATTACATCATTCATGACATGGTCAGTGACATCACTGATGACATCACTGATGACATCTCAAATGACATCACTGATGACATCTCACTTGACATCAATGATCACATCACTGATGATATCATTCATGTGACAATACAATGCATCTCCTCACATTTTAATATAACCTCTGTTTCACCCAGTGTTAAAAACAGAGTATAATTTTTGAAACCATTGACACACCAATACTAGTTACTACATACGTACTCACTGATTCCTACGTCTACACACACATTCACTCATTCACCCATACAATCATTCATACATACAATCACTCATGTTTACAACACAATCATATGCACTCATACACCTATACAGACACTCACACTCTGCCACTCATCCATGGAGTTACTCACACACCTAGTCAGTCCTGTAAAGAATCAATCACACTTCCATTTTCTACTCTATACAGTTAAACATAGAGCACCTTACGTTTTCAACCATATACTAACACATACTTACTCTCTTATACAATCATTGATACAAGTACACATTGATCTGTACAGAGTCACACACCTCCCATCCAGCCACACACACACTCAGTCTCCCATGCAAATACTTGGGCAATCAATCAATAACCCATATAGTTACTCATATAGCTACTGATCAACACATGCAGCAGTTTACAGAACAACAGACATAATGATGCACAAATTAAGACAGTTTAGTCACTAACCCATGCACTCAGTGAGACACATTTAATCACTCACTCATACATTCAGTCATGCACCTACTAAATCCTTCGTCCAGACACTTATACATCCACTCATTCTTCAATATGTAAGACATATTTTAACTTTACAGAAACATAGTCACTGGATGTTGTCATCAGTGATGTCATTTGAGATGTCATCAGTGATGTCATCAGTGATGTCACTGACCATGTCATGAATGATGTAATATGTGACATCATCAGCAGTGGATTGCGGGTGCGCAATATATAGTTAGTGCAACTAACTATATATGGAATTTCAATGGTTTTGTGTGAGTAAAATAAGGTTTTTTAAATGCTAATTCCTAACTATATATGGTCTATAACCTATGGTTTTTTCAGTGAATTTTCAAGGTTTTGTAAATGCTAATTCCTAACTATATATGGTCTATAACCTATGGTTTTTTCAGTGAATATATATATATATATATATATATATATATATATATATATATATATATATATAGGTGAGCAGATCTAGAGTGTCGCTGGTGTTGAGAGTGCTCTAAAAGGAGCTGCTTTCCACCTAAACTGAGACCTACCCAGAGTTCTCTCCTTCTTTTTTGCATAATTTATGCGTCACTCTATGCCTGAAAGGGTTTTGTTTTGACTTAATACTGGGTGCTCCCTTGTGTCTGGACAAAGCTATACCTCTCTGAAGAGCTCTAATTACAGCGAAACACTGTGTCAGGGGTTGCTTTTAATCATTTCAGGTTGGCTTGAGTTGGTATTTTACCAATTCAAAGCTGTAATATTGTGCCTGGAGTGATAAATGGCTTTTGTTATTTGACAGCTCGGCAAGGACTGCACTGTACTAGTCCTATGCTTAAAGACTTTGCTGTTTAAATGGCGAAAGACTTTGTCATTTTCTATCTCGGCATGGATAGCACTGTCTAATCCTATGCTTAAAAACTTTGATAGAAAAACAGACATTTGAGGTGAGCAGATCTAGAGTGTCGCTGGTGTTGAGAGTGCTCTAAAAGGAGCTGCTTTCCACCTAAACTGAGACCTACCCAGAGTTCTCTCCTTCTTTTTTGCATAATTTATGCGTCACTCTATGCCTGAAAGGGTTTTGTTTTGACTTAATACTGGGTGCTCCCTTGTGTCTGGACAAAGCTATACCTCTCTGAAGAGCTCTAATTAGAGCGAAACACTGTGTCAGGGGTTGCTTTTAATCATTTCAGGTTGGCTTGAGTTGGTATTTTACCAATTCAAAGCTGTAATATTGTGCCTGGAGTGATAAATGGCTTTTGTTATTTGACAGCTCGGCAAGGACTGCACTGTACTAGTCCTATGCTTAAAGACTTTGCTGTTTAAATGGCGAAAGACTTTGTCATTTTCTATCTCGGCATGGATAGCACTGTCTAATCCTATGCTTAAAAACTTTGATAGAAAAACAGACATTTGAGGTGAGCAGATCTAGAGTGTCGCTGGTGTTGAGAGTGCTCTAAAAGGAGCTGCTTTCCACCTAAACTGAGACCTACCCAGAGTTCTCTCCTTCTTTTTTGCATAATTTATGCGTCACTCTATGCCTGAAAGGGTTTTGTTTTGACTTAATACTGGGTGCTCCCTTGTGTCTGGACAAAGCTATACCTCTCTGAAGAGCTCTAATTAGAGCGATACACTGTGTCAGGGGTTGCTTTTAATCATATCAGGTTGGCTTGAGTTGGTATTTTACCAATTCAAAGCTGTAATATTGTGCCTGGAGTGATAAATGGCTTTTGTTATTTGACAGCTCGGCAAGGACTGCACTGTACTAGTCCTATGCTTAAAGACTTTGCTGTTTAAATGGCGAAAGACTTTGTCATTTTCTATCTCGGCATGGATAGCACTGTCTAATCCTATGCTTAAAAACTTTGATAGAAAAACAGACATTTGAGGTGAGCAGATCTAGAGTGTCGCTGGTGTTGAGAGTGCTCTAAAAGGAGCTGCTTTCCACCTAAACTGAGACCTACCCAGAGTTCTCTCCTTCTTTTTTGCATAATTTATGCGTCACTCTATGCCTGAAAGGGTTTTGTTTTGACTTAATACTGGGTGCTCCCTTGTGTCTGGACAAAGCTATACCTCTCTGAAGAGCTCTAATTAGAGCGAAACACTGTGTCAGGGGTTGCTTTTAATCATTTCAGGTTGGCTTGAGTTGGTATTTTACCAATTCAAAGCTGTAATATTGTGCCTGGAGTGATAAATGGCTTTTGTTATTTGACAGCTCGGCAAGGACTGCACTGTACTAGTCCTATGCTTAAAGACTTTGCTGTTTAAATGGCGGAAGACTTTGTCATTTTCTATCTCGGCATGGATAGCACTGTCTAATCCTATGCTTAAAAACTTTGATAGAAAAACAGACATTTGAGGTGAGCAGATCTAGAGTGTCGCTGGTGTTGAGAGTGCTCTAAAAGGAGCTGCTTTCCACCTAAACTGAGACCTACCCAGAGTTCTCTCCTTCTTTTTTGCATATATATATATATATATATATATATTCACTGAAAAAATCAAAGGTTACAGGGACATTATAGTTAGGCTCAGATTTCACTCATACAAAACCATTCAAATTCTGCGGTTATAGTTACCTGAGCTAACTATAACTTATGCCCACACAATGCACTGCTTATGACCTCACATATTGCATCACTCATGACATGGTCAGTGACATCACATCACACATGACATCACCATAACATCTCAAATGGCATCACTGATTACATCATCCAGTGAATGTGTTTCATACAAGTTTTTCAATTTAAAGATATATACTAAGCTACTACATAAGTTAAATTAGTATTCTTTCTGTAGTACTAATGAGTGATACTATTTCTAACATATATAATCTGAGCGGATGTGTGACTATATGAGTATGAGAGTATATGTCTCAGTGGCTGCATGGGACTGTGAGTGCGTGTGTGTGAGTCCCTCTATGGATCTGTCAGTGGGTGTGTGAGTGGCGGTGTTGCTTTTTCAGTGGGTGTGTGAGTGGCTCTATGGGTCTGTGAATAGGTGTCTGAGTGGTTATTGTTATTGTTATTGTTACTTTAGCTTATATAGCGCCATCTCACCTACAGGTCTCAAGGCGCTTATGACCAAAGGAGCAGCCAGGAAATCTCACGCAGAAAGAAGGGAAAGAGCAATAGATTATATAGATCCAAAGGCTTCTCTAAACAAAAGAGTTTTTAGCTGTTTAGTGGTTTCTGGTTGTAAGTGTTTTCTAAGCGTTTATGATTGTTAAACATGTATACTAAGCTACAACAAAAGTTAAAATAGTACACTAGGTGTACTACTAATGAGTGATACTAGTTCTAACATATATTATTAGTATTATGAGTGGCTCTGTGACTGTATGTATCTGTGTGTGAGTGGGTGTCTGAGTGGCTCTTTGTGTATGGGAGTGGGTGTGTGAGTGTGAGTGGCTTTATGGGTGTATAAGTAGGGGTGTGAGTAGCTGTCTGGGTGAGTGAGTGACTGTATGGGTAAGTGAGTGGGTATGACAGTGGCTGTATGGGTGAGTGAGTGGCTGTCTGAAAAGTTGTATCGGTGAGTGAGTAGATGTGTTAATGCTTGTATGGATATGTGAATGGGTATGTACGTGGTTGTATATGTGTGAGTGAGTGTGAGAGTGCTTGTATGGGTGAATGAGTGTCTGAGTGACTGGCTGTACAGGTGAATATGTGGATGTGTGTATGAGTAGCTGTATGGGTGAGTGTGTGGCTGTGTGAGTGGATGTATGGGTGAGTGGCTAGTTGTATGAGAAGCTATATGGGTGAGCGTGTGAGCGTGTGAGTGGCTGTATACGTGAATGAATGGATGTGTGAGTAGCTCTATGGATGAGTAAGTGGTTGTGGAAGTACTTGTATGGGTTTGTGTATAGGTATGTGAGTAGTTGTATGGGTGTGTGAGTGGGTATATGGGAGATTATATTAGGGTGTGAGTGGTTAAGTGGATGATATCAACAGTGATATAATTTGAGATGTCTTAAGTGATGTCCCTGACCATGTCCTGAGTGATATAATATGTGAGGTTATAAGTAGTGCATTTTGGGGGTGTAAGTTATAGTTAGCTCAAGTAACTAGAACTACTGAATTTCAATCATTGTGCACAAGAGAAATCTGAGCCTAACTATACCATCCCTGTAACCTTGGTTTTTTCAGTGAATTTTGAAGGTTTTAAAAAAATCTATTTCCTAACTACAACGTCCCTGTAACCATTGTTTTTTCAGTAATTTTTCAGGAAATGTATAATGTTTTTTAATGTTATTTGCTAACTATAACGTCCCTGCGATCTTTGTTTTTTAAGTGAATTTCTACGGTTTTATTAATGTTATTTTCTAACTTTAACATCCCTGTAACCATTGGTTTTTTAGATACGTTTCTAAGCTTTTTAAAGGTTATTTCCTAACTGTAACCTGTAACCTTTAAGAGTGAGTGTGTGAGTGAATGCATGAGTGTCTAAGTGGGTGGGTATGTGAGTGTCTGAGTGGGTGTAGGAGTGGCTATATAAGTACCTCACTGACTGTGTGAGTGGGTGGGTGAGTGTCTCAGTAGGTCTGTGAGTGGGTGCATGAGTGTCTGAGTGGGTGCATGAGTGTCTGAGTGGGTCTGTGAGTGAGTGTCTGAGTGGGATTGCGAGTGCCTCCATGAGTGTGTGAGTCAGTCTCTGAGTGAGTGCATGAGTCTCTGAGTGGGTCTGTGAGTGGGTGTATGAGTCTCTAAGAGGGTCTGTGAGTGAGTATGAGTCTCTAAGTGGGTCTGTGAGTGAGTACATGAGTCTCTGAAGTGGTCTGTGAGTGGGAGTGTGCATCTCTGAGTGGGTCTGTGAGTCAGTGCATGAGTGTTTGAGTACAACTGTGAGTGTCTGAATGGGTCGGTGAGTGGGTCCCTGAATCTGTGAGTGGATTTATGAATGACTCAGTGGGTCTGTTGAGTGGGTGTATGAGTCTCTGAGTGGGTCTGTGAGTGGGTGTGTGAGTGCCCTCTGCTTTGCTCTCTCTCTGTTCTGTTTTGCCTTTTCTGCTAATTTTTCTACCCCCTGGTTTGCCATTTTTTGCTAGTTTTTCTGTCCTCCATTTTGCCTTATGTGCTAATTTTTTTTACCTCTGTCTTCCCTTCTTCTGCTCTGTTTTGACTTTTCTGCCCCAATTTGCCTTTTTCTGCTCGTTTTTTGGTCCTCTGTTTTACTTTTCCTGCTTGTTTTTCTGCCGGGGAACGTCGTTTACGACGCAACTTTTAGCACGCAGTGCTATTACAACACGGTCTTTAAATCGCATTCTATTACAACGCATGACTCTGGGGGGCGCTCAAGGATAGGGAATACTTTTAATTTACTATCCAACACCTTCCCTAGTGTCAACGGGGACTGGTGTTGGAATAGTAAAATAAAATATTCACTATCCAACACCCCTTTCTGTTATGCGTTGTAAAAGAATGCGTTATAAAAACCGCGTTGTTACAGCATGCGTGCTAAAAGCATGCGTTGTAACAACGTACATCCTTTTCTGCCCTTTGTTTTGCCTTTTCTGTTTGTTTTTCTGCCCTCTGTTTTGCCTCTTCTGCGCTGTTTTAGCTTTCTGTTTGTTTTTCTACCTTCTGTTTTGCCCTCTTCTGCATTGGGGAGGAGGGACATAATTTCGGCCCCAGGACTTTTCGATTTTGAACAGAGACGAGAGACCGCACAACGTTGCACAGCACCGTCCCACTATACACAGACGGCCGGAGATCTGTAATCGTTCTTATCTTGACTACCGACGTGCCTTAGAACATCCGGCCCGCCTGTTACCTCTGCCTAAATAGATAGCCAGCTGGGGGCGTTTCACGTGACATCAGCCCGCCGTTAAAAAAGCACTCAAACAGATAGCCAGCTGGGGCGTATCACGTGACATCAGCCCGCGGTTATAAAAAAAGCACTCAAACAGATACTGTGTGTACTGCAATCTTATAAACCACTAGCGGCTTCACTTTAAACTACATCAACGGCTTCATTAACGGCATTACGCAAAAACCACATGAACGGATCCAAACCACATATAGACCATCGACGGCTTGCCCTGGATAGAAATTTACCCAATGTTATACGTGACTTAAATAATCCACGTGCACACAGATATTAAAAAACAGGCGGCTCTTAACCATCAGGAAAATCTCCATACAGTATTATGATGGTATTGTCCTGAAGAAGACACCTCCAACGTGTCGAAACGCGTAGACAGGAAACCATCCTACCTACCTTACTGTATACAACAATGTATTAATGTTATCTGTTTTATCATATTTTTATCAATATATCAATGGTCCAATATACGACATCTTTTATCAAAATCTATTAAAATATATCTTTTTATGCTAATTTAGTCTGTTGTTATCTAAATTTGACTTTGCTTATTTACTGAATTGTGCCAGTTTATATGTTCATCTGCCTGGGTATGTTACCTTACACACATTACTTGCCCTGACCCAGGAGTGTTATCCATATCAGGGGGTCCTTGTTACTTCTCATATTCGGCCCCAGGAACCCCATCCTCTGGGGTCTGTCCAAAATTCAATCGGGAGGTGGGCCGCGTGGCTCTACTCCCCGGGCCCATTACGGTCCTAGGGACCCCATCCCCTTGGGCCTGGCCACATCTCCCTTGGTGCCTTGGCCCCACCTAGGGCACTCAGTGTGCATTGTTGGAGACCGCAGGGGCTTGATGCAATGCATCTTCTGCAGGAGCCGATATTGCTCCCACACGCAGGGAGCTGCTAATTATGCAGCTCCCTGCATGCAAGAGCAATCTTTCACCTGTTTCCCTGCCTGCATGCCAGTGGGCATGGAAACAGATGAAAACTCCACTCCCAGCTAGCCGGAGCAATTTGACAGCTCCTGCTTGCTAGGAACGGAGTTAGTGCTTGCTTTTGCTTGGTGGGAGCTGTCACAACTGCTGCCAAGCAACAGCAAATAGCTATGTCTCGAGGTTGGACACCCCGGCACGTAGAGACCTGGCCCTGGGGGGTGTTGCAACCCCAAGAGTCCCTTAAACACGCCAGGAGGCATGCCGTGCAGCCCACTTCCTTTAATTAGCATGGGCCAGCTCCGAGGAGGTGGTGGTCCCCGGGCCATATAGGGACCAGGAGGGGGGCTGAGTGGCCCCCTCCCACTTTTAAATATTATGTAGGCCCGGGGAGGTGGTGGTGCCCGGGGGATCCATGCCCCCCCTTTAAACATTTCCGTTGAGCCCCAGGGAGGCGGTGGTCTCAAGGGCTTTAAGCAGACACAGAAGGGGGGTCCACACGGTCCCCTTCTATTACAATAATAAAGCCCTGAGGAGGTGGTGGTCCTTGTGGTTTAATAGGGCCTTAGGAGGGGGGCGACTTGTGCGCCCACCTCCTTTTTTACCACATGTCCCTTGACCTGGCCCACTGGGGGGAAAATATTCAAACAAGTGCAGTATTCAATTTTCTTGTGTTTTTGCCACAGATTTACGACTCATTGTGATTTTGTGGCAAAACTAATGCTGTTTTGCCCTGGCGTGTTTCCTAGGGGACCCCAGGGTTAGGGGTCAGGGTACTCCTACCCAGCCCCCTTTTCTCTATGTTTAACCTTTATTTTTGGGACTCATCTTAGTTTATGTCCCAGGATGGCTGCCAATACTTCCTGGCTGAAGTGTTGGCAGCCAATCAGATATTATAACAGGGATTGTCGAGTCCTCTGAGAATCTGCGTCCCTATATATACAAATTTAGGTTTTCTTCAACATCTCCCAAACTCCTGAACAGATTCCCACCAAATACCAAAAAGGCCATGTCCTGAACCAAGACTTTTCTGCCCAATTTGGTGTAATTCCGTCAGGCGGTCCAGGCTGTAGTCATGTTTACAATCTCTATGGGAATTACCAAGGGAAATGCACTTTTTTGACCCCCCCCTCTTTTTCTTGGCCCCTGCTTGACAGATTGCCAGAAACTTCCATGCATAACTAGAATCACCGCACACTTTTTTGGGAAAATATTGTGAAGATTCGTCAAACTGCGGCAACAATATAGGCAAGGGCTCTCCACGCTACCTGGCGAACAAGCTGAAACTCTCTGGAGGCTCTAGACCTTCACGTAATGCGGAAAATCTACTGCATGAACCTCCCACTGTCAAGAAGGAAAGATCGATGGCCCAATCCTTTTTAGGCAACGCAGTGAGAATATGGAACTCACTTCCGCCTCAGCTACGGACCACCACCTCCTCCCAGGTCTTCAAAACAGACCTCAAAGTTCTCCTCCTCCAAAGACACCTCCTAATGTAATTCACGCCCTCTCTATTATCTGAAGGAAGACCTCCCATCACTGAAATCTCTATTCTCCATGACTACGGAAGTGCCTTCCCAGTGTGTTCGTGTGGTTGGAGTGTATGCCTTTTATTGCAGTAGTATCCTTGTTTCTGTGTTTGGTTCTCTTTTGTAACATGCACACGCCACTTTTCTCTTGTAACACACTGTTTGCTACCTTTCACATTTTGTTTGCTTTTGATACTTGCACAAGTGCCACCATTGCCTACGTAACGTTTGTCCTTGTGCCTCTGTGTCTAGCATATTTTGCAGTATATTTCCTCTAAATGTACTTTGTTTTCTCTTGCAACCTGCACACTTGTCACTCTTTCCTCCTGTATTGCACTGTTTGCTACCTCATGTATTTTGTTTGCTCACAATTGTCATTTTTACCTCATGTAACTTATCGTTTGCTTTTGTAATTTGTTCATTTGTAATTTTTCTGTCCCTATTGTGAAGCGCTCTGACGCCTTCGGGTAAAGTCCGCGCTATATAAAAACGCATAAATATATATATATATTTTTTTAAAACGCATTTCCTATGGTATCTAGGTCCTAACTATAACTACCTACTGGCATGTATGTGTACATATACATATACATTACCTGTGGTAATGTTCTCCTTTGTCTACCCTCTTTAGGCAAGAGCAGGGTCAAACAGGTAGTACAATGTATGTGCTGTATTTAACACTGATACTAATCATTAGGTCATGTTTTGTAGATTGTAGTTTTTTACTAGGTCCTGAAGAATCGCAGTCAATGTACTAGAAGCGAGAAACATGTTGACCACACCACTTGCACTTTAGCCCCGGTCCAATCTGGGAAACCAAAGTTCCCATGAACACCGGCTGCCCTTGATTTTAATTGTGGTAGAGGACCACCAGAATAAAATTGTTTTCCGGTACCTTGTACCACATTTTATCCTCACCCGCACTATCTACTCTGTCCTGGCCCCTCACCCCCACTTCACCCATAGGCAGTTGGATAAAAGATCTCAGATAAAGAGCCCCTCTTTGAGGTGAGCCCGTTGGGCATTGCACCGCCTGCCCGACGAGGAGCATTGCCTATGATGAAGCATGACACTCGCAAGGGTGTGTGAGGCCATTATATCCAACAAATTAGATACCCAGGGGTGGTCCTCCATTGAGCACTAGCCCTTATACCTTAGTGACCTTCTCCTTCTTTCTTTCTCCCCCTAGGAACAGCCCAGTCATCTCTCTTGTTGTCTCTCTCTATATATATATATATATATATACACACACACACACACACACAAACACAACCACTCACACACACACACACTTACACACACACACACACACACACATATATATATGCAAACAGCTCCTGTTGCCAGAATCCACTTTCCCCTAGGGGGCGGGAAAAAACAGGTACGGACCACAAACAGCTTGGTGAAATAGGTGCTTTATTTCAAGATGACCACCTCTGCATGACGCGTTTTGACCTGGTCTCCCCGGTCTTGATCACATGAAATATATATATATAAAGTTAGGAGCACATTTCCATAGGAAAAGCATTTTTTGTTTTGCTTGTAACTTTGCCGCCAGTTGACGAAACTTTCCAGAATAAAGTTCAACCGCCTCAGCAGCTTCCTTGAAAGATTCAGGGTGATTTATCAAGTGGAGACCAAGAAGAAAAAAGGGCTCCCAAAATGCGTTTTCCCCATGAACATACTCCAAAAGCGACTCAACGGAATTACACCTAGAATCAGCGGTGGACTTTTTTGGGAAAATTTTGTGAAGATTCGTCAAACTGCGCCAAAAATATAGGCAAGCAAAAAAATGCTTATTTGGAAACTATGTCCTAACTACAACTACCGCCTGGCGACCGACTATGAACATACTCCAAAAGTGGTTCAACGGAATTTCACCAAATTTAGCACAAAGCTAGATCTTGGTCCAGAAAGCTTGCTTTTAATGATTGGATGTTAATCCGTTCAGAAGTTTTGCAAAATTAAGGTGAAAAAACGTTGTATATTTCAAGCAATGTAGGATCCGTGGAGCCGACAGATCTTTAGATAAGATCTGATTGGCTGCCACCACAACAACAAACATGTGGTGACAGCCATTTTAGGACTTTGGGACTCAGTACCCTGTCCTATATAAAGAACTAAAAAACATATAGGGGGCCAGGGTACAGATACCCAGCCTTCTAGGCCTGATGGAGGCCTTGGAGAAACGTCCCCAACACCTTGGGCCAAAAATACATTTCTTTTTATCAACGCCACAGAACCACAGAGGATCCGTGGTGCAGATAAATAAAATGCTATTTACATTTTGGCTGGGGGTCATCGGGCCCCCTTCCCTGAGCCATTGATCCACCCCGGAGTAACCCAACTTTGGGCCCCGATAGAGCTGCGGTGTCCATCCCCCCAGACACTGTAATTCCCTGCCCAGGAGAGTGCAGGCATACCCTGCCCAGACTGTACCGGGCAGGGAACACAACTTTGCTCCTACCCTGGTGGGAGCACAGAAAAATGCTGCTCTCTCCTAGGCAGGAATAAAGTGACTGAGCTTGCTCCTATCAGCACACATGAATGGTGCTAGCTGGGGAGCCAGCTTTCTAAGACCATGCAGCTTTTGCACACTCCCTACAGTCTCCAAAGAATTAGGAAGTTGTGGGTGGCCGGGTGGGCACTGGCACACACATTTGTAAAATAAAGGAAGGCTCATGCAGACACCCAGTATGGGTGCTGGTGGGGAGCAAGTAAATGCTACAGGGGCCTTGGGAACCTGCTGCAGCCCCCAACGATTTGGTCAGTTGTGGCTGCCCCAGGAGGGCAAAGAATTGTTGGCTGCTGCCTGGCACCTGGTATGAGTTATAGTTACTTTAGGGCATGAGTTATGGTTACTTGATATAAATGTAACTGGGGAATTTCAGTGGTTTTGTTCCTTTAAAGTGGTATGTTAAAACTGACATTTTCACCTAACTATAACATCCCTTTAATCTTTTTTTAGATCAGAATTCAAAAAGTAAATCCATTCCTGACAAAACATATAAAGCTTTTAAAGGTGCTATTATTTATTTTCACATGCTTGAAGAATCTGTAATCCAGATGTGAAATGTTTCTCTTTTTTCTCTCCTCTTCACAGTTTCCAGACAAGTACTGGCTCCATATTACTAGTAAATCTTTCACTGGAAATTTAGTTTTGCCAGAAATTAGTTAATGTTTCGTCTCTGATTATGCACCTGTTATCACAACTCTCTAATTACTAATTTAAATTTGAAAGATGGGGGTTTAACAATAATGCATTTTGGAAAGAATTCATTATACTTATTGATTAAATCTGCCCTAAAGTACAGTTTTGCATCACTTAGGCCTACAGGGTCCAGAAAGGTATCAAACTGGGGTAAACTATGTACATGAGTTTGAATTTGCAGTCCCCAACATACTATATAAACATCTATGGGACTTCAAATTATCGTATTTCTCTGGGTCAGATCATAATCAGATTCCAGGCCTTTGCACCCCCCCAAATCCCCCCAATGGGCCAATTTATTTGCTCTGCTCCCCTACAGAGGGGCCAAAGGCCTCCCCACATGAAAGGACAAGCAATAGTGATTGACTCAGCTCCTTGAAAAGGATGGGGTGGGGAGAAAATCTGCATCAGAAAATTAACGTGTCACACTGACCCTAGACTGGGAGAGCTGAGGCCCACTCAAACAAAGGAGAAGGGCCATACTTCTGAAGTCAGCACAACAGAGGCTCGCCTCTAAAGTTCTGGTCAAAAGGCAGTTGTGTCAGCTGGGGGTGGAGTGAGTCTGATAGACTCCACCCAAAAGATAGCTGGTAAAGCTATCCTTGGTAGGATTCTCCATTGGGTGGAGGAGAATAAAATCCTATCAGACTTTCAGGCAGGTTTCCGGGCCGGTATGGGGACTATAGAGCAGGTGTTTAGGCTGTCCCTTTTGGGGTGGAAGGTGGTGGAACTAGGCAAGGGTAGTCTTTACTTAGCCTTTATAGATCTGAAGACTGCCTTTGACCTAGTTCCCCGGGAAGAGCTTTGGAGGGTCCTTCTTGAGTTGGGATTACCACCTTACATCTTGTCCCTTCTCATAAGCCTTCATGCCCACACCTTTGCACAGGTCCGCTGGGGTAAAAACGGAGAGCTTACTGAGAAGATACCAGTGTCTAGGGGCGTAAGACAGGGCTGCGTCTTGGCACCCACCCTTTTCTCGCTATATCTGAACGGGGTGGTAAAACATCTTCAACAAGAACCAGCCGACGCCCCCTGTCTTGGAGGTGTCCGCATCCCAACCCTGCTTTTTGCGGATGACACGCTCCTGATTTCGAAGACCCCACAAGGACTGCAGAAACTATTAACACGATTCCAGGAGTTCTGTGGTGCTAAAGGATTAATAATAAATGTGGACAAAACGAAATACTTAGTTGTTAATCCACCCAGAAAATTGGGCCGCCCACCTACACTCAACTCTATCCCCCTAGAGAAAGTAGCCGAATTCGACTACCTTGGTATCCGGATTACGGACAGGATGACTTGGGCAAACCACATTGAAAAAATGGTTCTTAACCACAGGAGAGTAGGAGGAGCTCTCATGAGGGAATACAGAGCCTCAACTAGGAGATCACTCACCCCAGTACTTGACATCTACAAGGCCAAAGTAGCGACTTCAGCCTTGTACGGGGCTGAACTGTGGGGCCACTGCCGACTGGATGCCCTAGTCACAGCAGAGAGCAAGCTTTTAAAATCCTTCATCTCTGTTCCTCTGAGCACACCATCAGTACCAGTGAGGATGGACATGGGATGTAGAAACATCAAAGATCAAGCTCAGCTTCGCCCGCTCCTGTTGTGGACAAGGATTTGGAGGAGCGAAGATTTAAAATCCTATGCTGATGCCCTGGGAGACATAATGAGCCAGGGGGGTTGGGCTAAGATAAGATGGTTAAATGACACCAAAAAACATTTGGAGAATATCGGACTAGGAGACTGCTGGTCATCCCGTTCAGCCCCCCCAAAAGAAGTTGTCAAGGCGCTTTACTGGAAATGGACTGCTGAGCGTCTAATCACAAGCTCCAATCATTGCAGGTCCACTGCCGCCTTTTTACAAATTAAAGACACTGTGGCCGTTGAACCCTACTTGGACTTGATCACTCTCCCCTTTGACCGATCTCTTTATTTTAAATTTAGAGTTGGTTCCCTCCCGCTAGGTGCTTTGGTATCGAAATGGTCATTAGCGGCCCGTACTTCCCCCAACTGTGCATGTTGCCCAAGTAAGGTTGAGTCCATTGCGCACGTTTTATTTGAATGCCCGGATTACGCAAGGCCTAGGAGCTTTTGGCTGAAACCACTCTGCCGAAATATGGGCACACGCAGTCATTCAGTAGCCTTGCGTATCCTAAGCACGGACACTTCCCCCCCCATTGTATGCGGAATAGCTAAATTTTTAAAGCAGTTTTGGCTCATTCGATGTAAGAGATTGTCAGTAGCTGTTTAATTCTCTTTTAGCTAATTTATAAATGGCCTTTTATATCCTTTTATCTCTTTTAAACATTCACACTGACTTCTTATGGTAATGATTTTTTTGTACATTGTATGATTGTATTATAAATGTGCTTATAAGATATCTCTGTATATCGAATAAAAGCTTATGACTGACTGAGTCCTTCATAGAAGCTCTTATCCTAGATAAAATAAAGACACCATTTTGGATTGTCTCAGAATGCTGTGGAGGAGGATTGGGTCATGGTTGAAGGTGTGATGTGGCTTTGTTAGATTGACCTTGGGTGCTTGGCCCCTAAACCTTTCCAACCCAACTTAAAAACCTCTGCACAAGAGAGAAAAACATTAGGAGACCCTGGACTGGGAGACACAATGGTGAAAAGGGTACCCAGCTGGTAGGAGAAGTCACCTGATGTCCTGCAAGGATGGACTAAGAGTGTTGACTCAAGCTAACCACAGGACTAGGATGAGTCTCTGCCATGGGCCAGTGGTGTTAGCCCCAATATGCCTCCAGAGGAACAGTTGGGGGAAAGAACCTGGACTCCACTTCCATGAGGCGGCCCTTCAAGATGTTATGGGGCTCTGGGGCCTGGATAGTGCAGCAAGGAGGGTGTTCTGCTGCTTCGTTGCAGAGGGGCTGCACAAGATGACCCCAGCAGCAGAAGAGGAATGCCCGGAACCATGCTGATGACATGGCTAGTGCATGGAGTACACAATATAGCTCCATACAAAATGCACCCTTATAGAGGCCAGGAGGCCTGATGAAAATATTCTTGGTGGCTACGCCTTTCGCACTAATAGCAGAACAAGCCCAATATGAAGAAAAGCGGCCCAACAGGGCCAGAGATATGCTACGCCATGCAGCCTTCTGTTTAAAAATGGCAAACCAAAGAAAAACGACATGGGGCTCCACAGTAACCCATTAAAAAACTCACGGGGTGCAGTAGGGTCCCTGGGTTGGTGCTTCGTTATTCTATTTCTCTTTGGGGGAGAGGGGCATGTGCCGGGCCTCTCCCAGTGCACAAGTTTGACCTTGGTGGCCCCATCTCCCAAGGGCAGACACAATGCATCACCTCCTTGGGAAGAACATCCCCATAGGATCGAACCTCTCTTTCTGCTTTTTCATTAGATGCTGAAAAGTAATTTGAGTTAAATCGTCATTTTTATTTAAATCATTAATGCAGATTGATTTTGGACCGACTTGTATAACTATGGTATGTATTTTATATTCTTAGCCAGTACAGGGGTGCCAACTATCTCCCTTACCTTTTGTTAATGTTTGCAACCATTCCTTAAATGTACAGGATGCAACCAATTAAGTAAAGGTATCATCTTTTAATTTGAAGAGGTTAAACTTTCCGCACAACCAGATGCTGTTTTATTATACGTTATAAATCGTGAGCAATCAATTCATTTCTTCACACACACACCATGCAAAGTGTTGTCAATGATGTCACCTAGAAGAAAGCAACATCTGGAAGACAACAACATCTTGGACCCGTCCCAGTCCGGATTCAGACGAAACCATAGCACCGAGACATCCCTCATCGCCGCCACAGACGACATCAGGCGCCAACTAGACAACGGCGAAACATTAGCCCTCATCCTCCTGGACCTGTCTGCCGCCTTCAACACGGTCTGCCTTCGCACTCTAAAGACACGTCTCCTAGAAGCCGCAATCCAAGAGAAGGCCCTTGACTGGACCACATCCTTCCTCTCCGGCAGAACCCAGAGCGTACGCCTCCCACCCTTCCGATCCGAAGCCACCGACATCATCTGCGGCGTCCACCTAGGCTCAGCACGACGCTGTTCAACATCTACATGGCCCCCCTCGCACAAGTGGCCCGACAGCACGACCTCAGCATCATCTCCTATGCCGACGACGCCCAGCTCATCCTCTACCCCACCAAGGACCCACACACCGCCAAAACCAACCTCTACGAGGGAATAAAGGCCGTCGCCGACTGGATGAGGAGCAACCGTCTGCAGCTGAACTCGGTCCAAGACGGAGGTACTTATCCTAGGACCCACCCTCTCAGCCTGGGACGAGTCCTGGTGCGACCACACTGGGAACAGCACCAACACCCACCGACCATGCACGCAACCTAGGATTCATGAAATGAAAAACAACAATCCCAGGCAATGAAGAACAAAAGCAATGTAAAACAAGGAGTTCAAGAAAAAAATATATTAAAAAACATTGGATTTTAATGATTACAACAATTCTTGTTGATTTAAAAACAGTATTCAGTAGCTTTCAATAGTACATTAAAAATCATGACACATTAAACAAATAAAGGGAAGGATGATGGTAGCTTCGACGCGCGTTTCGACACAAGCGTGTCTTCTTCAGGAAATACCATCAGATTAAAAAATCTAAAAGTAAGTAAAACAACAATTAGAACTCACTTTGTATTATACATTGCTAATTAATTATCATTGGTATATTTGTGTATAGATACAAAATGCTGCTTACATAATTCTGACAGATTCAAGATGTTATATACAGTTCCTTTTATTAAAGTATGCAAACACCCATGGTTGTATATCTATACGATCTTTCAGAAGAAATACTAAATGTAATTATACAGACATCTAAATATATACAGTAAAAATAAAAAAAAAGCTTTGAATATGCTGACTTCACACTTGATAAAAAACATAATAGTGAAGATAGAAATAAAGAAAGGAATGACAAGGCTAAAAGAATACGTTTTCTGGCATGATTGTACGTGGCTGAAACCTCGATGGTTAACATGGCAGACTCTTTTAAAGAGGCTTACTCAAACACATGGAGAAAAGCAACATAGAAGTAAAACCTACATATATAGTCCATGTAAATGTGGCCCGCCTTGATTATTAGAGATATTGGGCCCGATTCACAGAACTAACTTAAGACAAAATCCTGAACTTACTACTTTTGGTATTCACAGAAGTTAGGATTTTGTCTTAAGTTTGTCTTAAGACAGACTTAAGACAGACTTGAGACAAAATCCTAACTTAAGTCTGTCTTAAGACAAACTTAAGACAAAATCCTAACTTCTGTGAATACCAAAAGTAGTAAGTTTAGTATTTTGTCTTAAGTTAGTTCTGTGAATCGGCCCCAAAAACACTGGATTTATGTCAGCTGAAAAAAAAGAAAATGTGATGAATATCCAAATTAAAGCTGTTTCTTAAATGCATCGTATAAAGCTAATATCAAGAAGGTTGTCCGTAATTAATCATGGATTTATGCGGAACAGCCTGTGGCGATTTTAGAAAGGAGTCCTATATTGCAACATAATTTAATGAAGCTACCCGATATGGTTGAATGATGCCACATGAAGCCAACAGACTCTCACAATATACCGATCCACAGAGTATAGAAGTGCACCCAGGCATACTATTCATAGGAATTGCATCTTTTCTATTTAGTAAATGCAGCTAAGAATCTACCTCATTAGTGTCAGTACATGTCTAAACACGAATAGTGTGACCGGCAAATGGAAAATTTAAACAGTATCTCCCGAGTGGGTGAACTGTGCTTTAGAGCATAGGGATAAAGTGCCTTAGTAACAAAGTATCTATGCCTATGTAACTTAGTGTGTTTATATCGACGAACTTGGTATTACAAAGAAATTTGACAAATCTGGAGGGCGGAGTGCTCGTTTCAGTAAGTGTGCTGCAAACGATGCATTAAAACCTAGGATTCATCCTCGACTCCTCCCTCTCCATGGCTAAGCAGGTCAACGCCGTCTCCTCCTTCTTCAACACCATCCGCTTGCTCCGCAGGTTCTACAAGTGGATCCCGTCCGAAACAAGAAGAACGGTGACACAGGCCCTCGTCAGCAGCAGACTGGACTATGGCAACGCACTCTACACAGGAATCCCAGCCAAACACCTACAACGACTACAACGCATCCAAAACGCCTCCGCCCGACTGATCGTCAACGTCCCCCGCCGCAGCCACATCACCCCCACCTGAGAGACCTACACTGGCTCCCCGTCGACAAGAGGATCACCTTCAAGCTCCTCACACATGCACACAAAGCACTCCAGAATGCCGGACCAGTGTACCTTAACAGCAGAGTCAGCTTCTACACCCCCACCCGCCGGCTCCGCTCCGCCAGCTTTTGCCCTCGCCGCTGTCCCCTGCATCCAACGAACGACCTCCGGCGGCAGATCCTTCTTCTACCTCGCCGCTAAGACCTGGAACACCCTCCCTACCCACATAAGGCAGACCCAAGACCTACTCGCCTTCAGAAGACTCCTCAAGACCTGGCTCTTCGAGCAGTAGCGGCACCCCCTCCCCTCAGTGCCTTGAGACCCTCACAGGTAAGTAGCGCACTCTACAAGTACTCTGATTGATTGATTGATGTCATTTCAGGTGTAGCAGTGATGTTAATAATGATGCCATAGAACATGTAATCAGTTATGTACTATCTGACGTGATTAGCAGTGCATGGCGAGGGAGCAAGTTACAGTTACTTTAGATAACTATAACTGGTGAATTTCAGTGGTTTTATTAATTTAAAATGGTACGTCTTAACTGACATGGATCACTGACATAATATAGAATGACAAAATATAGACTTACCAAAATATAGTCACCTAAATATAGAATGCCAAAATATCGAATTCCTATCTACAAACAGGTAAGTACAAAAATATTGAATCCAAAATATAGTCTGTAAAAAATATAGTCAGTCAAAATATCGAATTTTTTTAAATGTCTTAAAAGTAATTTAAAATTAATGAAATAATAAATATAATTAACTAAAACATACTTAAAAATACTCAAATAACCTTAATTAAGATATAATTAATTTAAGTTATTAATAAAAAATGTACAATATTTTACCGTAGGATAGCAGGAGGGTAACATTTAATATTACCACTCCAGTGAGTGCAACAGTAGGGATAGCGTTGGATAGCGTAGGGGTAAAAATACTATTCCCACTCCAGTGAGTGCAACAGTAGGGAAAGCGTTGGATAGCGTAGGGGTAAAAAATACTATTCCCACTCCAGAGAGTGCAACAGTAGGGAAAGCGTTAGATAGCGTAGGGGTAAAAATTACTATTCCCACTCCAGAGAGTGCAACAGTAGGGAAAGCGTTGGATAGCGTAGGGGTAAAAATACTATTCCCACTCCAGAGAGTGCAACAGTAGGGAAAGCGTTGGATAGCGGGAGGGTAAAAAATACTATTCCCACTCCAGTGAGTGCAACAGTAGGGAAAGCGTTGGATAGCGTAGGGGTAAAAAATACTATTCCCACTCCAGAGAGTGTAACAGTAGGGAAAGCGTTGGATCGCGTAGGGGTAAAAATTACTATTCCCACTCCAGAGAGTGCAACAGTAGGGAAAGTGTTGGATAGCGTAGGGGTAAAAAATACTATTCCCACTTCAGTGAGTGCAACAGTAGGGAAAGCGTTGGATAGCATAAGGGTAAAAATTACTATTCCCACTCCAGAGAGTGCAACAGTAGGGAAAGCGTTGGATAGCGGGAGGGTAAAAATTACTATTCCAACTCCAGAGCGTGCAACAGTAGGGAAAGCGTTGGATAGCGTAGGGGTAAAAATTACTATTCCCACTCCAGAGAGTACAACAGTAGGGAAAGCATTGGATAGCGTAGGGGTAAAAATTACTATTCCCACTCCAGAGAGTGCAACAGTAGGGAAAGCGTTGGATAGCGTAGGGGTAAAAAATACTATTCCCACTCCAGAGAGTGCAACAGTAGGGAAAGCGTTGGATAGCGGGAGTGTGAAAATTGCTATTCCCACTCCAGTGAGTTTAACAGTAGGGAAAGTCATGATTTAATATATTATTAAAAATAAATTAAATATCAATACCAATAAAACATTAATTGAAATTAATAACAAATTTAATATTATGCAATAATTAATTAGAAATACAACTACATATTAGTTATTAAAAATTAATAACCTATTCATAATTATTTAACAACTAATTAATTTTCAATAACAAAAACTAATTAATAATAAAAATTAATACCAATTAAAAATTAACAGTAAATTAATTATCAATACACAAAAAGTATTTTTAATATGTAATTAATTACAATTACATTATTTCCCACTCTATTCCCCTATAAACCCACATCCCACTACAGAAAATACATTAATACAATTATCATAATTATCAAATATTTAATTAATGCAAAATAAATACCAACTAATAAAAATTAATTGCCAATTAATAGAAATTAATTACCAATTAAAAATTAATTAACAATACATTTAAAATCAATACCAATAAATGAAAAAACGTATTTACTTAATTACAATTAAATTACTTCCCACCCTATTCCCCTATAAACCCACAACCCGCTACAGAAAATAAAGTAACATAATTAACAATTAATCAATTAATACAAATTAATTGGCAATTAATAAAAATTAATTACCAATTAAAAATTAACAATAAATTCAAAATGAATACCAATAAATAAATAAAAATATTGAATTAATTACAAATAAATTACTTCCCACCCTATTCCCCTATAAACCCACAACCCGCTACAGAACTAAAAAGCAAAATGTAATTAAAAATTAATAATAATTGCTAAAAATGAATATTTAATTTAATATAATTAAATTACTTCCCACCCTATTCCCCTATAAACCCACAACCCGCTACAGAATTAAATTACACAAAAATTAGATAACATAAAAATCATTACTTAAAATACATTAAACATACATTACAAAAATTAAAATACACTTTTCACACATATACTAACATACAAAACACTTAAAAAAAATTATATTATTAAAAAATCGATATATTTAATGCCTATATTGTATACTTCGATATTTTGACTTCTATATTTTTAAAATCGATATTACTTACCTTAAATTCGATATTTTTAACCACTATATTGTGACCATTCGATATTTTGTCCATTCTATATTTTTACTTCGATATTTTGTCCATTCTATATTTTGGAATCGATATTATGACTGTTTACCACATATTATATTATTACGATTCCTACCTATAACATCACTTTAACCTTTGGCTTTTTCTGTGAATTTCTATGATTTATTTAAATGTAAAGTAAGATGTGAAGGGAGTTCTCTCAAACCCTTTCCCCATTTGTAGGGGAACACGTCATGGCTGCCCCCTGTTTCCTCTCCTCTTCGCCTTGGCAATTGGGTCTTTGGCCCATCTGAATAGATGTGATGTCCAAATTAAAGGCTGGCGGTGTGGGTGGCTAGGGAGGATCCCATTGCACTGTACACGAATGACATTCTACTCTTTATGGCAGATACCAAGACGACGGGTCCGTGTTGTCTTCGATTACTCCACCTTTTTGGCAAAGCTTCTGGGCTGAGGGTCAACCTGACTAAATCTCCTGTATTGCCCCAGACCAATTCGCGTGACTCTATCACATGGCAATCCACTATCTCAATTTGGCGTTTAAGCGTCTGATACTTGGGGATCTGGGTGGGGCTCCTTATGGAGCTCATTTGGGCACTGAATCTTACACAAGTGTCTAAGAAAGCATGGGAAGACCTGCGAAGACGGAAGAAGCTGCCATTAAACCCAATGGGCAGAATAGCCCTATATGAAATGATGATCCTGCACCGATTTCTTTTTATCTTTCAGAATCTCCCGCTGTGCCTGCCGCATCATTGGCTCCTAGCCCTAGATAAACTAACTACCTTGTTCCTGTGGGGTGGTTCCAGACACCGACTGGCTCTTTCCCATTGTCAGTGGGCTCCAATTGATGGTGGCCTGGGAATGTCTAACCTTTATTTCTATTGCTTAGCCACCCAAGTATTGGTGGTTAATGACTGGTTTTCAGGAGGGTGGTCTAACCTAGGAAACCAACTGGAGCTTGCCTTCTTGGGGTTTAACAAGATCCAAGTGATGCTGTATTGGTCCCTACTCCCTAACTCCATCCTAGCGGAGACCCGAGTGGTTTTCCTTGCGTTGAGATATGCACTTCGACTAGCACATTGGGACACAGAGCTGACGCTACAGACCCCTCTCTAGCATGGTACCTGGTTATGGGAAGTGGCCACATTGGAAGGTTTTGCGAAATTGGACCATATATGTATTTCACAATTGGGACATATTTGATCATTAGCCCATATACACACATTCCAGGAGTTGCAGGATACTTATATGATCAACCCCTGACAATTGTACAAATACTTGCAACTTAGGTATGTGCTCACTGACCATCTTCCCACTGATACTCCCACCCTGGAATTTAGTCCTCAGGAGGCCAAGATCCTAATGGAGGCACTGGGGAAAGGGCGGTTTCCCAAATCTACCGCACACTTGTTATCAATGCCTTCCCTATGCTAGACTACCTCAGGACATGCTAGGAGAATTGGCTGGGCCCCCTAGAGGATGACGACTGGTGAGATGCCTTCATGGCCCGTCGTGTCATTACCATTTCTTCCCAACTCAGACTAATCCAGAGACTTTATCTATACTGTGTTTATCTCACGCAGGACAGACTATACTGGGCGGGCCTTTTACCGGGCCCTGACTGCCCCCGCTGTGCGATGACCCCGTCAGATATTTCTCACATGGAGTGGAAATGCCCAGCGATAGATAGGTACTGGACCACTGTAGCCGCAGAACTTACTGAGGTGTTAGGCTGGGATGTCCTCCGCTCTCCTGTGGTAGTTTGACTTGGGCTTAGCACTGACAACGAGCGCTGTCGCCTTGCTGCTGGTTTTTAAAATGTAATCCTTTAATTGTTTAAAAAAAACTATATTGGTGCTAAAATTGAAGTAAACTGAATATTTTCTGCCTACCCGTTGTATGCCAATGTCCCGCTGACCACGGTGCCCGTCTGTAAGAGGGGACCCGTGTAGCGGTCAATGCTCTAGTCTTTTTTTCGGATATATGAGTAAACAACTACTGCCTAAACAACAAATTGATTAACCACGAAGGCTAAACCACGAGCAATGCCAAACCACTACATTTTTAACAATAAGTACCTAAACCACGAAAAATATTCAATATACTCATTACCCTTTTCCACCACTATGTTCTTTAAAATCTGCATGTTTTTCACGGATGGAAAGTCTCCAGAGATTTGAGTCTATTTATGGTTCAGTAAATTGCTTTGTTCGGGTGTGCCTGAAATGAGTGTGTTTTCTGTGTCTATCGATGTTTTCCAAAGTGTAGTGAAGGCTAGCTTGTGAGTGTTAGGTTGAGGTTTTTTCTTTTTTACTACCTACTTTAGTTAATAAACAGAGACTGTGACAGAAGCATAGGCATCCTCGCACTGGTACTGTGTCTTGGGGCGTGTGCTCTGAAGGCTGCTGATATATGTGTTCAAGGAGGATTGTTTCTGTCTTGCTCTGGCTGCACATCTCCATGTTTGCCTGATTTACAATGAAGTGCCCATCAGTGTGGTGTTTCTCTAAGCAAAGCCCACAAATGAATAGAAACAGGCCTCCTGGATTTCCCAATGCTTCCGCCAAGTAGTAATGCATACGGTGTGAAGAATAAGCTTTGAGAACCAGCATTCACTTTTCTCTCAGTGCTTTGCCTGCGTCCCTTCAAGGCAAAAACAACAGTTGATGGACAGAATGCAGAACAATGTCATACATTCACCCCAGTACAGAGATCTGGGCCTAAATCCATAATTTTTCTGCTCACCATGCCATTCCAGTTTAAACCCAGCCATATGCAAATCAGTCTTGACCCTCTGCCCCATGGGAACAGTCCAGCCCGAACTGCCAAGCCAGGTCCTCCCTGGACTGGAAACAAGCATCCAAGGACCGGTTTCGGGCTTTCCGACCTCATCAGCCTGGATACCTTGATTCCGGTGGCATGCAGAGCATGGGACTCACGTCTGAGCATACCCGTCCCACTCGGGGTGACAAATGCAAAAACAACAGTTGATGGACAGAATGCAGAACAATGTCATACATTCACCCCAGTACAGAGATCTGGGCCTAAATCCATCCTTTTTCTGCTCACCATGACATTCCAGTTTGAAGGGCTTTCAGACCTCATCAGCCCGGATAGCTTAAAGGCCACGTTGTTATTACCAGGTAGCAAGTTGATTAAAGCTAAAATGTATGTAATAAAAGACTTTCGATGTAAAACTTCAAAAAATGTGTTTAGATAGATAAAAATATAAGTATCCAGTTGAAAAAAGTCCCCTTCCCTGACCGGGTATCGAACCAGGCCACAGATCTGAACATGAGCACTTCACCCAGCCCAGGGTTTAGCTTTGGATGCTGGCACTCCTCGCCCTCAGTTTAGTGTTAGAAACAGGACTATGAGTCCCAGAATAAACTGCAATACCTTACTAGAATTTGGTACTAATGATAGACCTAGGGATTATAAAATCTCTGAGGATGGTGGAGAGTGCACGTCCAGGCCAGTGGTACTTTCACAATGTGCCTGTAAGTTCTAAACCATTATACTTAAACAAAGATTTTAAAAAGGCATTACAGTCATATAAAACAATTCTCCATTCTGAGCCCGATCATTTCATTTATGTTCCGTGAAAAAAACAGGTTTAAATGCATTTTATTTATCATGTAGTCCTTTGATTTTGATGTAAATAATAACCCTTCGTGCACGTTTGTCTTTTCCAATAAAATACCTAGAAGCTTAAAATAAAAAGGCATAAATCCTTCCCAAAACGTGTCTCACATTAAAAATTGCCTGTGATTGATTTGAAAAGTTATGTCTGTGATTGCTTTAGTAAATCTTTAACTTATAGGAAATTAGGTCCTTGGCAGTCTTGGGACTCAGGCTTTTCATTGTAATTACAATAGTGCCATCTTTTGGTCAGTCACAAGATCGTTTTTTTCATGGTTTAGGAAAGTCGTTGTTCGTGTAAGTCGTAGTTAAAAATGCCGTAGTTAACAGGTTGGTCGTTGTTTAGGATTCGTTTTTAAGGTCAGTCGTTTTTCAAACTTCGTTGTTAAGGATATTTCCCCTTTTTTTCTGCACACCCCTTCCGGCTATAAATTACCGGATGTTGAGTTCTGGCAGCAGGCGTGCCGGTGGTGCACCAAAGGCGCGCCAAAGGCAAGCCCTTCTGCGCCCGTCGGCGCCCAGAGCGCGACCAGCGCCAGGACCCCATATCGAATACCTAGACTATTATACTCATGATGAGCTCCTGAGCCTCAATCTCGGTGAGTGCCCTGTATTGAGAGTTAAGATAGATTCTAAAAATATCCCCCAGGTGCACTGTAATCGGTGCACAGCTAAACCAAGCGCCTCTAACTTGAACACGCCTAGAGAAGACATACAGCTTAATAATACCAGGCTGTTCAATGTTATGCAGGATGGGTCAGCCTTGCACCCCAATGCTCAAACTAGAAAGTCGGACAATAATAGCTCTAAGTCTATCAATTGTGTACTGATCAATGCCAGGTCAGTAATGAAACATAACAAGCATGCAATAGGTCTCGCATTAGGAAAGTTTGAGCTATTGGTATTGTAAATGACAATTTTTTTATTTTTGTGTTGTTTTTGAAAATAGCAAAATTAATAGCTTTGTCATTTACAATGCCAATAGTTATAACTTTCGCAAAAGTGACACCTATAGCATTTGTAATGCAATATGTGTTGTATTTACAAGACTTACATGTATTGATATTATAAATAACAATGGCTTTTAATTTTTTTTCATTAATCAATACTTAAATAAAAGTTATTGTAATTTATAATGTAATAGCTTAAAGTTTTGTAAATAATTTTTGTGAAGATTATGTTCAGTGTATTTTATTGTGACGAAAATCCAAGAACAGAAGTGAAATATTAACATCTTTTGTTACATTTGTAATAAAGCTTGAAACATTGAGAGAACATATTTGAACCAAGTGTTGTTGAATGGTTGCACAGATTGATGCTGTGGTGGCGCTGAGTGATGTTGTGATGGCGAACGAGTGATGCTGTGGCGTTCAGTGATGCTGTGATAGCGCATAGTGATGCTGTGGTGCCCCTGAGTGATGCTGTTGTGGTGCGGAGTGATGCTGTTGTGGTGCGGAGTGATGCTGTTGTGGTGCGGAGTGATGCTGTTGTGGTGCGAAGTGATGCTGTATGCTATGCTATGTTTTGTTTAGCTATCCTATGCTTGGATTTGTTATGCTATGCTATGCTGTGTTTTGTTATGCTATGCTATGTTTTGTTATGCTATGCTATGTTTTGCTATGCTATGCTTGGTTATGCTATGATATATTTTTGTTATGCTATGCTTTGTTTTGTTGTGCTTTATTTTGCTATGCTTTGTTTTGCTATGCTATGTTTTGTTATGCTATGCTATGCTCTGTTTTGTTGTGGTTGGTATGCTATGTTTTGCTATGCTATTATATGTTTTGTTTTGCTATGCTGTTTTGTTGTGTTTTGTTAAGCTATGCTATGTTTTGTTGTGTTTTGTTATGCTATGCTATTTTTTGCTCTGCATTGCAATGCTATGTTTTGTTATGCTATGTGTTGCTGTGTTTTGCTATCCTATGCTTTGTTTTGTTATGCTATGTTTTGTTGTGTTTTGTTATGCTATGTTTTGTTGTGTTTAGCGACGCTATGCTTTGTTATGCTATGCTATGTTTTATTATGCTATGCTATGTTTTATGTTATGTTATGCTATGTTTTGTTATGTTATGCTATGTTTTGTTCTGCTATGTTTTGGTGTGTTTTGTTATGCTATACTATGTTAAACTATGCTATGTTTTGTTTTGCTATGCTTTATGTTATGCTATGCTATGTTTTGTTATGCTATGCTATGCTGTGTTTTGTTATGCTATGCTATGTTTTGTTATGCTATGCTGGTGAGGGTGTGTGAGGGCGTGTGAGGATGAGGGGGTGTGAGGTTGAGGGGGTGTGAGGTTGAGGGGGTGTAGGGTGAGGGGGTGTGTGAGGGGGTGTGAGGGTGAGGGGGAGTGAGGGTGAGAGGGAGTTAGGGGGAGTGAGGGGGAGGGGGTGTGAGGGTGAGGGTGTGTGTGAGGGTGAGAGGTGCCAGGGTGTGGGGTTGTGAGGGTGGGGTTGTGAGGGTGAGGGTGTGAGGGTGAGGAGTTGTGAGGGGGTGTGAGGGTGGGTGAGAGGGTGTGTGAGGGTGAAAGGGTGTGTGAGGGTAAGAGGGTGGGTGAGGGTGAGAGGGTGGGTGAGGGTGAGAGTGTGGGTGATGGTGAGAGGGTGGGTGAGAGGGTGGGTGAGGGAGGGTGAGAGGGTGAGTGAGGGTGAGGGGGTGTGTGAGGGTGAGGGGGTGTGAGGGTGAGGGGGTGAGGGAGGAAGCTAGAGGCATAGTTTAAATATGGCGCTATGGTAGGGAGGCTGAGAGGGACAGGGAGGTAATAAAATGGACAGAGAGAGGGATGTCATTCATAGCACAATCTAACCGAGAACTTTGGAATTGCGTCACTTGCGACTGGTGCACACCTGGCTTGGGTCGTAAGTGTCACCGAGGTAGAGCCCTCTGCCGCGGGCTGGTGGACGAGACAGGCGCAGCGCCTCTGGCAAGCTTTGTTGGTATGTGCTGAAGAGGAAGTTCAGGCTGTGGGCGCTGCTTGATGCACAACCTGAGCAATACAGTACTCCCGCGGTTCTTAACCTTTTGACTTATGTTGTCCCCCCACCCCCTTCCCGAATCACTACTGTAAGCCTGGGTACACTGCCTAAACATTTCTCTTTGAACTTGAAATCAATGCACCAAAATGCTGAAACGGGTATACATCAAATAGATACACCAATTGTGCAATATGTTATCTGTTTTCGTAACTTTAGAAGTAAAGTATCCATACCGTGCAGAATGCGATCAGGCCCCCAGGGTGACGGATAACTTGACGGCACAGATTACAGAAGTCCAGCACGTGACTTCTATCCAATGGCTATATTTTAGTAATGGGGATACAATTAGTCAGTGTAATCACATGTGACCAGTTAGGTTGTCGCAACACGTCATGCATGTGGTTTAGCTCGTCTCTTATCCTTGGTTGCTGATAAAACGCATTTTTGAAGGCCACTCTTCACTTGAAGCCTAGCCAAGCTATCTCGAATACAACATTGTAGTTTAGCTTCAGCTCTGAAGGCGCTAGCATGCCGTTTTGTGCATTTCAGGTTTCATCGGCTGCAGTATTAATGACAAGTTTGTCTAAATCTAATGGAATGTTCATTTGAGAGGAAACTTCATCCAAGAGTTGAAAAGGAGGTTATTCTCAGTGTTTATGTGCAAGAATTTTTTTTTTCAGTGGCCGTGATGCCACTGATCCATAGTACACATTTGTTTACTTGTAAGCACGGAGAGACGGGGAGCAAATGGGAGCGAGGTATTGCGCAGAGGGGGGCGGGGAGAGCATTTCTTTGAAGTGTGAAGCTCTTGGCATTGCTGTGGCGGGTCTGATACGGTGATGCGAGGCGGCTCGGGGAGCAAACGGCAAGCGCGTGCACGGGCACATGCACTCTGCGTAATCCGCCTGCCAAAGCCCCTTTCCTGTTCCGCCTCTATATGTCTCGACATCTGCAATGCGCAAGCGCATTGGCAGAGGTCGAGACCTAAAAATGACTTTGAGTGCCTTATACAACTCGAAAATTCAGATCTGATTTTCTTAACTGAAACATGGGCAAATGACACGAGTAATCCTGACTGGAATTATGTAGTTCCATCTGACTATTTTGTCACCAATATGGATAGGACGGGGACAAAGGGGGGAGGGATCGCCTTAATTTATCGAGACTGCTATAAGGTGAGAATTAACCAATCAATCTACTTGTAAAGAGCGCTACTTACCCATGAGGGTCTCAAGGCGCTGGGGGAGGGGGGAGTGGAGGTGCTGCTACTTCTTGAAGAGCCAGGTCTTGAGGAGTCTTCTGAAGGTGAGTAGGTCTTGGGTCTGCCGCAGGAGGGTAGGCAGGATGTTCCAGGTCTTGGCGGCGAGGAACCAGAGCCACTATTGGATGCAGAGGCCATGTTTCTGAGTATGAAACTAAATAATATGGAATGTTTCCAAGGAATCTTAGTATACAGACCTCCTGGTCCTAGGCTATCTTTCATCACTACTTTGCAAACTCGCATGGAGTCCTGCTTTAATGTGGACTCCTTTACGCTGCTAGGAGATTTTAATTTTCTTCTAGAGGCAACGAACGAACTCGGATTCCTCAAGTCTAATAGATACCCTAGCCAGTTTTGGAATGACGCAAATTGTGCGGGAACCCACACATCAGGCAGGACATACTTTGGATGGCATGTTTACTAACAGTGCCCATATTGAAATGATTACTTCGCTGCCTTTACTTTGGACAGATCACTATGCTGTCAACTTTATTATCAACATCTTCAATAATAGCTTGTGCCGCAGAAATCGACCCCCGCTGAGCAAGGTGTGGGCTTGGAGGAAAATATCCCAACAAGAGCTAACTATGACTTTGAAGGAGAATCTGACTTGTAGTGCACATCCCAGTCAGGCAGCCACGGATTTTAATAACTGGATACTCCAGGCAATTGATCAGTTGGTGCCAGAAATTAGCAAGATGGTCAAGAAAAGACTGGTATCCTCTCCTTGGTACTCAGCAGAGCTAAAAACAATACAAATAAAGTGTAGACTCAAGGAACGCATTGGGCGGACCTCATACAGTTCAGTGCATAAGGTTGAATACGGCTCAGCACTAAAAGAATTCAAGGCAGCAATAATATCAGCTAAAACAGCCTATTTCACATCTAAAATTCTAGAAGCTACAAACTCCCCAAAATAACTGTTCAAAACAGTAACAGCTCTGTCCCGATGTCACACTGTCTTTGCCCCTAATCAAGCCTTTGTGGATAACCTTGCAGTTTTCTTTCAGACAAAAGTTCAAATGGTCTATGAGGAGCTTCTAATCTCTGCGGAGGTCAACAGTACAAACACTCTAGAAATATGTGAAAAACATTCTCGCCAAGGTAGTCTAACCCAATCCACCAGTCTGGATGAAAAGCAAGTGGTAGACATTCTTTCATTAACCAAGTCAGGGTCCCCCCATACATTCTGCATTTAGCTACGAATGCGGTTGGTGCATCCCTGACCCCACTACTAAATCTAGTCATTGGAACAGGGATCTTTCCAGCAGGATGGAAAATGGCCTGTATAAGGCCTATTCTAAAAAAAACAGCACTTGAACATTTGGAGGATAACAACTATCGCCCCATCTCCTGTTTACCTCTGCCCTCTAAGGTCCTGGAGAAAGCCATTAACTTGGAACTGACTGCCTACCATGAGGAAAATAACATCCTCGATTCCACCCAGCATGGTTTCAGGGCCCGGCATTCCACGGAATGAGCTCTGATCATGGCTACAGAGGAGATTTGAAGAGTGCTGGATGAGGGTGGCAGGACGGCCCTAATATTGCTAGACCTCACAGCAGCTTTTGACACTGTAAACCATACAGTGTTAATAAATAGGCTGCAGTCCATGGGAGTTAATGGCAAGGCCCTGACCCTTCTCACATCTTTCCTCGATGATTCCAGGGAACAAATAATACATTGGGATGGCCTGAGATCAGAACGGTTCACCCTCCCGGGTGGAGTCCCCCAAGGCTCGGCACTTTCGCCTACCTTGTTCAACATCTATGTAACACCATTAGCTAGACTAATTAAAAGTTATGGTCTAGCGCTTGTGGCTGTATTGTATTGTTTGCATTAAAATCAATAAAATTCATTCTAAAAATAAATGTAAAGTAACATGTCCGTCTCCATGCTCGTGGCGGTGTTGGCCAGGGGGCTGAACCCTATGCCCAACCCTCTGCAGGCATCCACCCCCACCATGCATGGCTGACTGACTAATATACCAATATAAAGGGTGTCATTTTAAGTAAGGCAGACACACAGTCTTTGTCAAAGGGTCAAGCTAAAAGTGGTGGGCCAATTGGCTTTATCAAGCGTGTAGCATACCAAAATATAAAAAGCAGACCTATTGGCATTGTCACAAAGTCACCAAAAACTATACCCAAATATATATTTCATAAGTTCACACCTATGTATCATTTCTCAATACATACCAATGACAGAACTGAAGGCAGATGCCAGCATTGAAGAACAATGTGCAGAAAAGGGGTATTATAACAAACAAATTACTTTTGCAGAAAGCTCGATGCCGCTGTGTGTTTACTGTGTGTCTGAGACATGTAATCAAAAAACCTCTGTCCACTACCATTTCACATTTATGTAACTTTGAAGTATGGCTAGGTCAGACCTTGCGCAATACCATTGTTGTAATCAAAATGCTAGTAGTATCTGGGAGGTGCTTGAGGGAACAACTAGGAAACGGCCACCCACGTCTCCAAAGTCCTCCGCGACCAAGGGTACACTGAGAGCAAATTATAAAGAAAGATCCCGTTTCCGAGCAGAAAATAAATTCATATCATTAAGAAGCCAGTCCAAGAAAATATCAGTCCAAATCTTGTGTGTTATTAGTCTTCTTTATTTTCTCATCCTGTTCAAAGCCGTAGGTATTTTACAAAAGGCTCATGACAGAAAAAGGTGTAGCTGGTATAGTCGAGATGTAGCCAACACAAGTATTCTCGAATCCGGTTCTTATTCATGACGATAGTACTCTCCGAAATTCGATACACATATAAAAGCATATTTACCTGGAATACAAGTATTTCTGAGATATATGTTCATACGCTTGACTGTTTTTCCTGAGATACAAGCTCTACTAAGACCCATGTTGAATGGGATTATTTACAGGCTTTGCCTGGTTTTGGCGGACCTGTCTTTGAAGTCACGTTTGCCCTGAGGAAGTCGATGGGCAATATACCCAAGACGAAACACGTGTTCGCTAAAGTCCTAGGGCTGATCTCCAGAGCCCACACAGTAAATACACATATAATTATATACTAAAGAATATATAATAAAGTATATACTAAAGTATTTACAACAGGTTTCGAATGCTCAACCTAAAAACTACATATCCCAGCAGTCCTGGGTGGTGAACTACAAGTCCCTGAGGGGTCTCCATATCTGGCCCATATTCCTATTGATCATCCTCTCCAAAACCTCAAAGGCCTCTTCCTGCTTATCAGTGCCACCTGTGCGACTGCACTGGGCGCTAGCTGTAGAGGGGGCGCTGACCTGAGGAGCGGCGCTGTGCTTAGTAATTATTTATAATTGGAGAGATGAGGAGAAATTTTGCCCGGTGGTAGTGAGAGAATCAGAGGAGGCATTCATGGGGTGTGGGGCGCCAAAAATGATTCTCACACTTGGTGCCACCAGCGCTAAAGCCGGCCCAGTGTAAACGGGTCAACGGACGACAGAATTTTGTGGTTTTCCTATTTTGAAATGAGGTATTTTGAGTTCGCATGTATCAGTGCAAGAACATGTGACAATTTTGCAAAACTGCAATTGTACTGTTATAAAAAGGAAATAGATTCTGTCTGTGGCTGGGGTGTTAGGTAAAATTATAGTAGAGCAATATGTTTGAAATCCGGTTATGTCTTTTTGCTTAATAAAGAGTGAGACATTGCTTCTTCGGTGCCTTTCTTGAAATACAAGTGCTCTACTCTGATGTGGTTTCCTGATAATAAAATGTTTGTAGAGATGAAACTGCACGCACTCTACTCACTATGGGCGTTCCGAGGCTTAGCTTTTATGCACAAACGGGCAGATACATTTTAATTGAAAATCAAGTTGAAAAAAACACAATCAAACTATCTGGAGTGGGTAAAAATCTAGGCCATATTCGATTATAGAAAAATGTTCAAATGGTGAGCCCTGTATGAAGCTACAAGGAGGATATTACTCGAGAAAGGGAAGCCTCTTAAGCACAGTCTAGTGCTTCATTTAAGCATGCATAATTCAGGACGCTTTTGGGTAAGCCCGGGCGATATTTTTTTGAATGCCGAAGCAGACAAATGCTATGAACTTCTATTTCTTTCGCCTGTGTGAAAAAATATGCCGAGATAGGTATGAGTGTGCAAAATTTCACTACTGGATTTGGCGATTTTTCACAAATCATGTTGGGGGTGAGGGGCTAAAATCCTCACTGATTCTGCGAAAATCTGAAAATTCTGCAGAAAACGCACAATCCTCCGCGAGGAACACATTCCCGAAAAAGCGGCAAATCGCTTCCCATACTCATGTCTGTGCAAGTAGATTCTACATGTTACACATTTCCCCCACACTACTTTTGAAACCCCATTATACTAGCTTATCTAAATGTCAAAACATTAAAAAGTTAAAAAGTGAAGTCCACCCCCCTCACCCCTCCTCCCCGCCGTGAATCCACTTGAGTCACATTAGGTAAGGAAGCAGGGTTGGCCATCTTAAAAAACAACCCATAGAATTTACTTTATTTGGAGAATCTTGCAATACATCTGCAGTTACTTTTGAATGAACTCCTAATTAAGAGAAACTCGATTAGCGATCTCAGGAGGCCCACAGTTTTCAGCTGATGGTCTCTCTCTTACTAACGTTGGAAGGTATGAGACCAGCAGCATGATGATCTGAGGAGGAGTACAAATAAGTTGGACCGACCTGTAACTCCTCAGGAAACCAAAAAGGCAGAACGTTGTGTTAAAATCAGTTGTAAGGAACATTCTAACTTTTCCTTCAATGATGCATTTATGATGCTAAATGCAGCTTACGATTTTAAAACTCAGAGATCCTCCATAAGGCATCTAAAATTCATGAAGTGAAACAAGTCGAAGTTACTTATCCTCATCATGTATACAATGTAGAGCACTTCTACCACTATTGTGCCCTCGAAGAGCTTTCGAAGAGGTTTTATTTTGCCTTTGAAAGGCATGATATATGAAATGCAACGCAGATATCAAGTTTTTCAGCCGTCGCGTGTGGACTGATGGATGTCACAGAAATGATGTTCAGAGGACCACTTACAAGGGCTTCTAGACCCGGAATAGGGAGGAGAGGGAGGGGTTTCTGTGCATGCTTGCTGAGCAGAGATGGGTCCAAGTATATGGTCGGAGTCAATGAGTGTCAGAAATGGTTGTGAGTCGGAATATAATAGTCCGAAATGTCCTCTGGGTCCTAAATATCGTAAGCAATACAGTTCACTGGGTGTAGAGTTTCTATGGTTACTGGGGCGATTTTTTGGTTAACAATATTTAGGAGACGATATGGAAATCAGAAGATATTCTGACTACTATATTCTGGCGCCACACCTCGGAGGTATTCTTTGATCATAGCTAAGTGAGCAACAACAGCATCAACTACACAAGTGGGAATTTTCTTTTTTCCCCTCATATGCGATTTGGTAGAAATTGATTTGTTAAATGCACCAAAACGTAACTTGTTGGTGATGTGATGAGCTCACATGTTGGGGAATATGCGTGTCAGGATAATCTAGCGGAAGCCAAGATGGCCAAACATATTTCCGATGCAAACCTTAAGGAAGGTCCACATTCTAGTTTGGATGGCGATAGTTGAGTCACCCAGTATAAATCTGTTGAATTTGGGTATTTCTATCTGAAAATGCATCACAGACCAAAGCCTGCATTTGGGCCAATACACCGGTTTCTCTTAAAGAAGGGAGGATCAACTCTGTGCAGTACATGGTGGACAATGTAGAGGTCCGCAAAGAGATTCTTCTGACTCACGGGAGCCAGTGCATAGCATGAACTGCTGGGCTAGTGTGCTCCCATGGCCACAACGGCCCATCTCCTATGAAGCTTGCTCAGAAATGATTGGGAAATTATAGGGAGGTACAGAGCATTGGCTTAATGCAGATGTGAGAGCCGCAGTGCAACAGTGATATGTTTCTTGTGAGGAGAATTGAAAAACAGGGAATTTGCCTTAGAAGTCTTGACAAACATATTTACGGTTCTGGTGTAAAGACTGCAACCAAGCTAAATACGAGACATGTACATAAAATGCAGCAGTGCATAGATGACTCACAATCTTTTTTTGATTCTTTCTTGCTTTCCAGTCAAAAAGAACAACAATAAAGACTGAACCACACATTAGAGACAGAACTAGAATTGGGCATCTGCCAGAAGTTTGATTGTGTCCATGTATCAATTGAGTTGGATGAACACCGCATTTTTAATCAGCCTTTCCAGGCACGGTCCCTTTATAATTGGTCTGTAGTTGCCTGGGCTCTTGACTGCAATGGATGGATTCTCTAGAAGAGAATTGATGAATTAGTACTTCATGTTGTTTGAGTGGATTCTATAAAGGAAATGTTGAGGATGGTTGATGACAGCAGAGAGGTTGAGAGAAAGGTCAGAGTGTCCTGAAGATTGTCTGTGGGCAGAGGTCACCTGTTTGTCTGGGTCTTCAGATGTTGGCTGACTATTTGCTTGTCAGCTTGGTCTCATCTATTTTTAAGAGGTTATAATTTCCGGACAGCTACAGGCATGACGGCAAGTGCGTAGATCGGTTCAACTCCCCTACTGTGTCTCTATTCAAAGACGTATGTAAAAAAGTGATGGATGGATTGCTTGAATTAATCTCAGCCACTGGGAATTACTTAGGGCGGCATCCCAATCCATCATTATTTTGCACACCATGCCTTTTCAGTTTGGACCCAGACATATGCAAACCAGTCTTGATACTGCTCCAATAGGAACAGTCCATCCCCAACTAGCAGGCCAGATGCTCCCTGAACAGGAACATAAGCAACTAAAAACTGGTTTTGCCATGATTGGGGCTCTTCAGTCAGGTGTAACTAGATTTCAGAGGCACAAAGAGCATGTGACCCACATCTGGGTGTTCCCTTCGCTTTTAGGGCATTGCACTGAAGTATACAAATAATGATGGAGTGGAATGTGGACCTGAGTTATATTTAGTGGTTGAGATTTATTCAGACTTCCATCTATCACCTTGTTTGTTCTTGCAGTTGAGACCCTAAGTGCGACAGGTATGCCCAGATTTTTATTCCGTGCTCACTGTGCCATAGGACTCAAGCTATACCTCACTGATGAGCCCTAATTAGGTCTAAATCGGTTTGGGGTTACTTGTAGTCCCTTCTGAAGGGGATATCGCCTGGCAGTTCACGACTCACTGTTCTCATGAGGAGCAGGGGTGGTACTGATTTACATAAGGTGGGCCTTGATGGGTGAAAAACGATTAACTGGAATGCAGCTCAATTGATTGCGTGTGACTGAGATAATTCAAGAATTGCATCCATCACCTTGTTATTTTTCCATTCTAAGATGGCCACCAATCACATTCTCCATTCCAAACTGGCCACCAAGCATGAACTTCATTGTAGTATGTCAATTTGTGATACCAAACGCTGCTTGTAAGGTGATTCCTGTTCTTTGTTCAGGCTCTTTCTGTCAGGTGTTTTCTATATAAATAGATGCCGCTTCCTGTTGGATGGCTCCTGTTCAGAGGCCAGCCCATTCATGTCAGGTGGTCCCTGTCCTATCAGTATATAAAGAGGCCCTAATTACTAAGCAGTGCATCATAACGGCAGCAGTTTGCTGCAGCTGTTGGAATTTTGCTTCTGCTCTAGTCCTGTCAGGCTGGTTCCATTCCCGTGAGGTCTGCTCCTGTCTTCCCAGCTCCAGTTCCAGTTCTGCTTCTAGCATGCCAGCTCTAGTGCTGCTTTAGGTTTGGTCTTATCCAGATCAACCTTGCAGGAACTGCCCTCGTATGGGGACACAGATTCCTTTCCGATGTAATGATCTCTGTAACCCTTGTTACACCTGAGACAGACAATGTACCTCTAGAAGAGGTCACTCTTTTCCGAAAGCCTCTAAGAAAGAGGTGAAAGACTGAACCCTACATCCAGGCCTTGACTCAATAATTCAATTCTTGCATTTGAGTGGAAGGAGATCTTCAATGTTGTATTTGGCACACCTGAAGTTAGCGTTGTGATACTGATTTTAGCAGCAACAAGGGGTCGAGCACATGGGAGATTCAATGGTTGAGTATCAGTATTGCATGCTTCCCTGATTGATCGCTGAGGAGATCCTTCATACCATAGCAACATAGCTTCCTCAAAGGTTAAGGTGCAAGGAAAATTAATTGGCACAAAGTCTTTCCCAAGTCTGAATAATGATGCGGATTGTGTGTTAGTTACTCCAGAAAAGTAGATATGATTTATGAACTTCGAGGGTCTGTTAATCAGAGAAAATGTCATCAAGGGGATGCCCCACAGAGTAAGTGGGTCGAATCACATATTAAAACCACCAAGAGATGAATGGTGAGAAACACTAATAATATCACCAAGGGTGTTAAGAGAAGAATGGAGAGAACTATGGATGTATCTTGAAATTGTAACTTAGTGAATAGATTATGCATACATTGTAACTTGATGAATAAATTATGCACAACCTTGGATAGGTATGGTTTCATTTTACTGTGTGCTTTTTTAGGTCTCGCCTTCGCAGAGCGCATGCGCTGCAAGGCAAAAAGATATTTTCCCTTCACTTTGGCTTTTCAGCGAAGCACGTGCACGCGTTCCATTGCCTTCAATGGCAACGCGTGCATGTCAGGAGATTCACATTTGCGGGAGCGCGCATCACTATCTGGCAGCAATTATCGCTCCCGAGAGTGAATTGCGCCACCCCCCTCCTATCCCCCCACCGCGCGAGGCGCGCGTGTTTGTGCTTGTTACTCCTTACAGCGGCCGTGCTTGTTTTGTTTAGGTCTAATTGAAAATAAAATGGTAAGGTTCAGCCCTGGGCCATGGCAACGCAAACCACATCATCATTTGAGATCCTTGCCGCATCCAAGGGATTTTCCATTTATTTTAATGACAGTTACTTGTGCCCTCCCCGAACCTTTGATTAATATCATGCCAGCAGCTTGCACGCTTTCACTGCGGCTGTCGGAAGAAGGGCTTCACAGGCTCAGGTGAGTTTCTGCCTCATAATCTGGCTCTCAGTCGGTGCTCAGTCTGTCCTCAGGGGTGAAGTGTGACCTCCCTTCAGGAGTGGTGTGCCCTCCCAGTTCATGGAGCAGCCTGGGGTGGAGACGAGTGCAGTTGGCGGCTAACAAGACCCAAACCAGCAGCGCTGTATCAGTTGGCACAGGTATGTGACACACACATTCACTCACTCTTTTTGGGGTTTTATCTAGCGCAAACTCGACCCTGTTACGGGGCTCTTCCCGAAGCGCTTTACTAAGCACAATTTATGTTACCCAAGGACACAATCATTTTTGGTAGGCATTGGAATTTTGAGCGATTGCCCAGATTCACAGTTTGTTGAGCCGACACCGAGGCTGCAACCTGGATCCCCAGCTCCAAAGTCGGGAGCTCTGGCTGTTAGGCCACATCCACTCCTGTATATGTTCCGCTACTGTATGTGCATTTATATAGCGCTATCAACTTTTCCTTTAATATCATAGCGCTTTTTTCTCAGGGTTATTATGTCACTTCATTCTGAGAGTATGGTAATTTGATACAGTATGTGGTGTTTTTTTCTGATTTTGTCTTATAGTTTCTAAGATGTGTGTTGGTGTTTCCAAGCCAGTGCTTGTTTCGGTCTAGCTAGAGGCAGCTACAGCTGTGACAGGCAGCACTGTATATACTACTGCATAGAGTCAATCTTTGCTCATGATTAGATGGCTTTCTTTTCAATGTCAGTTGCATGTTTTTTAATGGTGCCATTCCTTCCTATTCAGTGTTTGTCTCTCCCGTGGAGTATACTTTTTTCCCATTTGTTTTACTGCAGCCTACCACTGCTGCCTTTGCTTGCACTCTCCTTTTCCATGTGCTTTTCCCCACTTCACTTTCTCCCACCCCCTCACTCTCCATTTTGCTATCTATCCCCCACATGCCTGCCCCTCTTGCTCCTTTCATTGCTTTCCCGCTTCTCACGCGTTTCTGTAGCTGTGGGCATAGCGGAGATTACAAACAAAATGACACAAACTTTTAATTATCAAGAAAAATTAGTATGGTGTAATGTCATTGCAATAGCTGTGTTTCGTTAACAGAAGACAGACAGTATGGCATGCAAATATATCGGAAGGATCATTTTAAGAGAAAACAATTTGCCTGTAATTACGTGTGATACACACGCTTTGCTAATCAGGCCACAATCGCTTTATTAAACTCTGATCAATTCACAAAGTACAGGATGCAGAGGGACATTGTGATTGCTTCCACCACCTCTGGATTGTAATCATTGTTTACACCGGGTTTCAAAGGGGTGGGGTCACATTGGCATGGTAACACAGCTGCAGATCACTCTGAGTGCGGTGTACAGTGTGTTCGCTGCTTCTATTGATAACGTTCAGTTAAGAGTAATGGTCACATTCTTTCAGCTGTGAAATGCAGGGAATGCAGGTATTGTAATAAAAGAAATCGGGTGAAGCTGAGATGTAAACGAGAGGGGCAACCATCCACCATTTCCCTGCAATCCTGCCTCCTGTCCAGTTACCCACGTAAAGGTACTGTGGGATGTCAATTGCCCTGCATTTTGGTTCCCAGCCACTTTTAACCCTCTCACTCTCATTCCTATACCCACTAATGTTATGTGTAAGAGGTGTCAATTAGGTAGGGAGGAGCTTCAGCACAAAGGGACCCTGCACATCAGCTGCAGTACCCCTATTCAGCTGCAGAGACGCAAATACAGCCACTGCTCCAGATACATGAACGAAAACAATACTAGGGACCAATCCTGGGAGTATCACCTTGGTGGTTCTTTACTCTATTAAGTTGTTTCTGAGTGCTCAAGTGCTTTTAAATCAGTGGATAGAGGTACCATGAGAGTCTGATGTGCCTAGGATCTAATTCCTACTTGCTCCCAGGGCTTCACATTTACCGTCATATTGCATTTTGGTGACTATATCAGACTGGGCACTCCCTCCCTCCCCCAGGTACTATTCAGTCCATTTTTTTATGTATGCTCTTGCTCGCACCTTTTACATTAATTCTAAATACTTTCCCAAGTTCACAAAATTTGGCCAAATACACGATAGCTCCTCTCTCTCTACAACCCTCTCTCTCTCTACACGCCTCTCTCTACACCCCTCTCTCTCTGTCTTTTGCCCTCACTCTATCTATCTATCTATCTATCTATCTATCTATCTATCTATCTATCTATCTATCTATCTATCTATCTATCTATCTATCTATCTATCTATCTATCTATCTATCTATCTATCGCCCTCACTCTATCTATCTATCGCCCTCACTCTATCTCCCTCACTCTATCTATCGCCCTCACTCTATCTATCGCCCTCACTCTATCTATCGCCCTCACTCTATCTATCTATCGCCCTCACTCTATCTATCTTTCTATCTATCTATCTATCTATCTATCTATCTATCTATCTATCTATCTATCTATCTATCGCCCTCACTCTATCGCCCTCACTCCATCTATCTCCATTACTCTATCTATCGCCCTCACTCTATCTATCTATCGCCTTCACTCTATCTATCGCCCTCACTCTATCTATCTATCGCCCTCACTCTATCTATCACCCTCACTATCTATCTATCGTTTGCCCTCTCTATCTATCTATCTATTTATCTATCTATCTATCTATCTATCTATCTATCTATCTATCTATCTATCTATCTATCTATCTATCTATCTATCTATCTATCTATCTATCTATCTATCTATCTATCTATCTATCCATCTATCGCCTTCACTCTATGTATCTATCAATCTATCGCCCTCACTCTAGGTATCTATCACACTCACTCACTCTATCTATCTATCTATCTATCTATCTATCTATCTATCTATCTATCTATCTATCTATCTATCTATCTATCTATCTATCTATCTATCTATCTATCTATCTATCACCCTCACTCTATCTGTCTATCGCCCTCACTCTATCTATCTGTCTATCTATCACCCTCACTCTATCTGTCTATCTATCTCACTCTATCACCATTACTCTATCTATCAATCTCTCTATCGCCCTCACTCTATCTATCTATCTATCTATCTATCTATCTATCTATCTATCTATCTATCTATCTATCTATTGCCCTCAATCTATCTATCTATCTATCTATCTATCTATCTATCTATCTATCTATCTATCTATCTATCTATCTATCTATCTATCTATCGCCCTCACTCTATCGGTCGCCCTCCCTCTATCTATTGCCCTCCCTCTATCTATCTATCGCCCTCACTCTATCTATCTCTCACACTTACTCTATCTATCTATCACATCACCACAGCATCACTCAGCATCACCACAGCATCACTCAGGGGCAGCACAACATCACTATGTGCTACCAAAGCGTCACTGAACGCCACAACATCACTTGTCGCCACCATAACATCACTCAGCGCAACCACAGCATCAATCTGTGCAACCATTCAACAACAACTGGTTCAAATATGTTCTCTCAATGTTTCAACTTTATTACAAATGTCACAAAAATATGTTAACATTTCACTTCTGTTCTTGGATTTTCGTCACAATAAAATACACTGAACATAATCTTCACAAAAGTTATTTACAAAAGTTTAAGCTATTGCCATTATAAATTACAATAACTTTTATTTAAGTATTAATTATTAAAAAAAATAAAAGCCATTGTTATTTGTAATATCAATACATCTAAGTCACGTAAATACAACACATATTGCATTACAAATGCTATAGGTGTCATATTTGCGAAAGTTAAAACTATTGGCATTGTAAATGACAAAGCTATTAATTTAGCTATTTTCAAAAACAAAACATAAATACAAAATTTGTCATTTACAATACCAATACCTCAAACTTTCCTAATGCGAGACCTATTGCATGTTTGTCTTATGTATGAACTGAGCTATGAGGCACAGGGTCAGACTGATTTGCATATAGCCATGTCTGAACTGGGGTGGCAGAGTGGGCTAAAGAACGGTGATGGATTAAACCCAGATCTTTTGACTGGGTGTGAGTGTTTGATTGATTCAGATGCTCCGTCCATCATCACCCCATTTTGTACCGCTTTTGGCCGCCATAAGTATGGCAGGGTATGCTGAGACGTGAGTCCCTTGCTCACTTTGCCACTGGATTCAAGCAAGCCAGGCTGAAGACGGCTGGAATGCCAGAAACCGCCTCGGAAGCTTGTTTACGGTCCAGGGAAGACATGGCTTGGCAGTTCGGTCTGGACTGTTCCCATGAGGCACAGGGTCAGACTGATTTGCATATAACCATCTCTGAACTGGGGTGGCAGAGTGGGCTAAAGAACGGTGATGGATTAAACCCAGATCTTTTGACTGGGTGTGAGTGTTTGATTGATTCAGATGCTCCGTCCATCACCACCCCCTTTTGTACCGCTTTTGGCCGCCATAAGTGTGGCAGGGTATGCTCAGACGTGAGTCCCTTGCTCACTTTGCCACTGGATTCAAGCAAGCCGGGCTGAAGACAGCTGGAATGCCAGAAACCGATCCTCGGAAGCTTGTTTACGGTCCAGGGAAGACATGGCTTGGCAGTTCGAGCTGGAATGTTCCCATGAGGCACAGGGTCAGACTGATTTGCATATAGCCATGTCTGAACTGGGGTGGCAGAGTGGGCTAAAGAACAGTGATGGATTAAACCCAGATCTTTCGACTGGGTGTGAGTGTTTGATTGATTCCGATGCTCCGTCCATCACCACCCCCTTTTGTACCGCTTTTGGCCGCCATAAGTGTGGCAGGGTATGCTCAGACGTGAGTCCCTTTCTCACTTTGCCACTGGATTCAAGCAAGCCGGGCTGAAGACGGCTGGAATGCCAGAAACCGGTCCTGGGAAGCTTGTTTACGGTCCAGGGAAGACATGGCTTGGCAGTTCGGGCTGGACTGTTCCCATGAGGCACAGGGTCAGACTGATTTGCATATAGCCATGTCTGAACTGGGGTGGCAGAGTGGACTAAAGAACGGTGATGGATTAAACCCAGATCTTTTGACTGGGTGTGAGTGTTTGATTGATTCAGATGCTCCGTCCATCACCACCCCCTTATGAACTAAGCTATAGTCCTCTGGTAATTTTGATGACAACAATCCACGTGCCAGAAGTTTGTTTCACTTTAATCGATGTAGTTCTGGGAGGTAATTTACTAATCCACAGTGAAATACTTTTTTTTCCTTTATTAATCATTTTATTAACAACATAAATAAGTTCGTGATTTTTAAGGTACATTTCTTGCAAACTCATAGATAAAAGGTTACAAGCATAATGACACAAATGCGTACAGGTAGACACATTCCCTTATCTGATATAGATGGTAAACATTTTGGATTGTGTTACATGATTTCCCTACTTCCCAGTTCCTGCTTCCCTTTTGCCCGTCTTTTGCCTACATGGGTTTTTAAATGTGACAGTGACTTCTTGAAGCTTTGTTACGTCACCCCATAGTCTGTACGTGCTGGCTTGTTCCCTGTCCCTCTGGACCAGCAGGTGTGTCTGGTGTATCTTGTAATCGGAGGTATTCCCTAAAGGGCTGCCATATGTCCTTGGGTCGCGATGTGGGCGGTTGCAGTTCTGCATATAATTTGCTCGTCGTGTCGCAATATGTCATGCTCTTAAGCCAACTCTTGACGTTAGGTTTCTGCCTGGTGCCCCAGCGAAGAACTATTTCTCGTTTGGCCAGTAACATGCCGATTGCTGTGAATCTGCATGTGTTTTTGGGCAACGACTCTACATAGCCTATCAATGCAATTAAGGGAGTTGCTGGTATGTATATCCCCACCATCTGCTGTATTAGGCTGTATATTTCCTGCCAGTAGGCATTTATTATACTGCAGGGCCAGGTCAGGTGGAGAAAGGATGCAGCCTGTAAATTGCATTTGGGACAGTGTGTGAAAGTGGTGCTCTCTATACTGACCATTTGTTGCGGTGTAACATAGGCCCTCCTGAGCATCTTAAATTGTAATAACGTGTGTCTGTGGTTGCATGAAACTAGTTTGATTTGTTTGCCAAATATTGTCCCTACCAAATATTGTCTGTATGTGATTGTTCTAAATCGACAGCCCAGGCGTCTCTGACCTTAGCGTCCCGCTGCGGCAGCAACGCAAGGCTGGCTTTGTATAGTCTGGAAGGGGAAACATCCTTTACAACGCAACTTTTACTCCGCACTACCATTACGACGCAGCTATTACAACGCAAGTCGTTACAATGACTTTCACTGGAGGGCGCTGTAGGATAGGGAATAGTTTAATTTTCTATCCAACACCTGCCCTACTATCCACGGGGACTGGAGTTGGAATAGAAAGTTAAACTATTCCACTATCCAGCGCCCCCCAACGCAAGTCATTGTAACAACTTGCGTTGTAAAAACTGCGTTGTAATGGCATGCGGAGTAAAAGCATGCGTTGTGATGACATATATCCGTCTGGAAGTGATGTGTTCTCCACTCGTATGTTATTACTAATGTGAGTGGGCCAAATTTTTCTGGTTCTAGTGGGTAAGTGGGAATCGTGCCTCTAAAAGCGCTCTGCGGGTGGGTCAGTACGAAATGGTCCAGAAATGTGGCTGCCGTGAAACGCGGGTCCTCGGTGCGAGTAAAGGCATGACCTCCCAGGAATAGACCTCCTATAGTTTCTAGTCCCAGTCGGGAATGAGTGTGTTTGGTCCGAGCTTCTACCGTGCGGGGATCCAGGGATTCATAGAAAGTGGCAGTGCTGGAGAGTACAATATAGACCCTCCCATTTTCATGAGTGACTTTTTCCTTGCCCAGCATGTAGTAGACAATGGTTGAATGTTGTGTGGGTCCCATGGGATCCCTACAGAGGGTATTGCCTTCAGTGTTGTTGGATCAGCCAAGTCTCTCTCTGGCTTGGCGTAGGGAATGCGTACGTCAGAGTGATACCAGTGATATGCGTTTCCGCACTGCACTACAAAAAATAAAGCTGCATAACCGGGACTCGAAATCCGCCTCTGTTGTATGGGAGCGTTAAGGTGTCCCAATTGAATTTAGGCTGTTTCCCTCCCCATACCAGTCTTATGAGGTGTGTGCGAAGTTGCGTACAAAATAGATTGGTCAATGGGATGGGAATTTTGGTGAATAGATAGAGGAAGCGAGGCAATATCACCATCTTTATGATGGCTATACGTCCTGCCATTGATAATGGTAGTTTGATCCATTGTTCCACCTGTATTTGTAAGTGGCTCAGAGCTAGACGTTAGTTTAAACATTAAACCTGCTCTCGGTCTCTATGTAAATGTATTCTCAGATATTTGGTCACAGTGCAATACTTTAAATTACATGTTAAAGGCTTATATAGGTTTCTGGCTTGGCATGCATGGTATGTGATTAATCCACTGACAGCAAACATTCATATGAGTGGGAGAATAAGGTATTGCCTGTAGGTATGTGTGTTGCACTTGCAGGCTATATGCCTAAAGTGAGAATCACTCTTTTTCCTTTTTGTATTTTGTCAAAAGTATTGCTTGAAATAAATATTACATTATAATGTTGCCATCCTGCAAGATGTAGCCTTTTTCTTCTCTTGATACATGGTAGTCTAGTTATCAATGCCAAAAAGGCTTTATGTGAACTATTTGTTTCATTTACCCTGCTGTATATATGAACAATGGTAGCTGGCAAAGCGAACGAAGGAGAAGAATCTTTAGCCTAAGAAGTATCCAAGCAAAAGGAGCTGAAGACAAAAAACCTAAATGTTTAGCAAAATCAAAACTTAAGGTTGGAACAGAGGAACAAATGAACCACACGATGGTCTTCAGTCACTAGCTTGTTAAAATGCTGCTTGCGTCCTGCTAAAAGTAACTTGCACATATTGAATTAAAACTACACTAGCTTGTCTGCACCACATGTCTGTACAGTACAGCATCATAACAAAATGCTGGCAGGCAGGTGTTGCGATTACAACTGTGCAGAAACGACTTTCTTTTAACTTTGAAAGCTTTATTGAACTGTAACAGCTTATTGAACATCTTCGAAAAACTCTTGATGAAAGATATTATAGAAATGATCACAAAAACGAAAAAGATAATAAATATCATATGCAATAATAAAGAGGGAAGGCAAATATCTAATTACTCAACAAAAATTGAAAAATAGCGTGGAATACTAAAGTTGTAATAATAAAAGAAAGAGAAGGGAAGGGATCAAGGTGGGATAATAACAATACTCAATATAGGACTATAATATATGCAGGAAATAAACTGAAATGAAATGTAGACTAAGTATAATGAAAATATAAAAACAGTTGAGGCAACAGGAAAACACCGACAAGACAAATAAATAATTCATAGGAGTTTGAAATATTCCTCCAGGAATTTTCGCATATTTGTCAAAATTAGACTAGTATTGTCAAGAAATTATGTTATCAGTAACCATAAAGATGATTTTTTGAGACAGAGAGAGAGAGAGAGAAAGAGAGATAGAGATTACCTGTGATCATAGCAGACTGCATTGCACCATGCCATGAAAAGAATGTTTGAAAAATTCTTCCGACCATTTGTTGGGATGCAATATCTAATAAAAGGTCCACTAATCTCTTATTAGAACATAGGAATGTTGAGCGCTCTATGGTAGACAATGGTGTGCTCCGGGTTTATGCTGATCGGAAGAAGCCCGGAGAGCAATGTTAAGTTAAATGTTAAATGGGTTTTGTTAAGCGCACAGCTACTCAATTGAGTGTCCCGGCGCTAGGGGTGCTGACAGATATCACTAAGCCTCAGTGACCACTGATCAGGACGTTAAAGCTGAAACAGCCACGTTTTCAAAGATTTCCTAAATGCCAGAAGATCTGGCATCATCCTTAGTTCCAGCAGCAATTTATTCCACAGTTTCGCAGCTTGCACCTGGAAGGACCGTCCCCCGATGCGAGCTCGAAAATATTTTGGAGTGCTTGCCAATTGAAGTGCGAAAGACCTGAGAGTACGGTGGGGCTGATAAAATTGCGTTCTCATCACAATGTATCCAGCGCAGCTACCGTGGAGAGCCTTAAAAAAAGAATCAAGGACTTAAATTGGATCCTCTTGCGAACAGGAAGCAAATGCAAGGATCTCAGTTGTGTCGTCATGCAGACTCTGGGGCGGAGCATCAGTATTGCCCTGGCTGCTGTGTTCTGGACCACTTGCAGTCTAGCCAGTAAATACTCTGGTAGCCCCAGGTAGAGTGCATTGACGTAATCCAGCCTATAAATGATTAAGGCTCGGACCACCGTTTTCCTATGGGAAATAGGCAATAGAGGTAGAAACTGCTTCAGCATCTTAAGCATGCCAAAGCAGGTGCCTGCCACTGACTGGATCTGTGGCTGCATAGAGAGATCCTCATCCATCTTCACCCACAGATTTTTCACTGATTTAACAGATGTGGTGGAAAGTGACATGTCAGCTGGCCACCAGCTACGCCAGACGTTGCCGAGGTGGTGTCCAAAAAAGATGATCTCCGACTTCCCAATGATTACATTTCAGTTGATTACAATGGAACCAGGAGGACATTTTTGCCAAGCATCTTTAATCCTGTCTCCATTGAAGTCCATATCTTTGTTGCAGGTGAATAACAGCTGCGTATCATCTGCGTATGATACAATTTTGGTTCCATGTTCCTCTGCCAGTGTTGCTAAGGGTGTCATATTTATATTAAAAAGAGTCGGGCTCAAAATAGAGCCCTGAGGAACACCAACTCCTAAAGGAGGAATAGGGGCAGCAAAAGGGGGAGACCACACTGTTTGCTGGCAGTAAAAACGAGGCAAACCCATTAAACACCATGCCCCCAAATCCACACTCCCAGAGTCGCAATAGGAGTCGGTCATGAGGGACGGTGTCAAAGGCCGCGGATAGATCCAGCAATATGAGTATGGTCTGCCGCCTCTGTTCATAACCTCCTTTATGGCCTCAGAGACTTCCAGCAATGCTGTTTCAGTGCTGAAATTAGCCCTAAATCCAGACTGGCTCGGGTGTAATAGTGAGTTGGACTTGACAAAAGCGGTAGTGGCGATAATCACTGCTTTTTCAAGAGCTTTAGAGAAAAAGGGGAGCAGAGATAACGGCCTGTAATTAGAGGCTAGCTCAGGGTCTAGTGTAGGTTTTTTCAATAGGGGTAACATTTTGGCTCTTTTCCACCTGTCTGGAACCTGCCCCGACTCTAAAGAGAGATTGAGAACCCGATTGACCGCTGGGTTAATAATCTCCGCAGAGAACCAGATTTGAGGCCTGTCATAATGTCTAAAGACTGTTCCATCAAGATCCTTGGAAACACTTCGAAAGAAGGGACTTTAGCTTGCGTGAGTGATGAGGCAGGCATAGCACTGTCTCTGCACATCACTGCTGCCGTCACAAAGGACTCCTGGATGTCTTTGATCTTGTCGTAGAAATAGGCGGCCATACGACCCGTCCATTCCTCCGTAGGGGTGAAAGGTTTAACTGCAGCTGCAGGGGAAGCGAAATCTCTGACTATTTTAAAAATGTCTTTACTTTTATTCGATGCCTGTTCTATTCTAGCCGAGAAAAAAGTTGTTTTAGCCTCTATAACTTGTTTATAGTAAGCTTTCAGAGCCTGTTAATAGATTATTTTGTCCTTGGAGTCATAACATTTACGCCAGATCTTTTCTAGGTGTTTACATGACCTCTGGCTATCCCTAAGGGCCGTGTTAAACCAGGGGGCAGAGGTCCGTCTGTTCTTCCTGAGACGAGAGACGGCAGGTGCAAGATCCACAGCCTGAAGATGGATCCACGTGTCCAGAGCATTGGCGTCAGCCACTAAGTCACCGCTAAAAGTAATCGGGTGCTGATTGATGGCATTACTTAGTGCCTCGGATGTGATTAAGTGAAGGGTCTAAAATTACGGCTCCTGGGCTTCCCTATGTCCTTAGAGGGGTGTGTTTCTTTATTAATTGCAAAGTCCAGGAGAAAATGGTCCGACCAAGTGAGAGGAAGAGGGTGAAGCGTGACTAGCTTAGCCGTGTAGAAGACCTGATCTAAGTTATGACCCTTCTCATGAATAGAGGAGTGGACATGAATGAATAAACGAATGAATACGCACTTATATAGCGCATGGCTACCCATAGGGCATCCCAGCGTATAATGTAACACCAATCATTTATCAGTTATCAAGCAAAAAGAAATGTCTTCAACTGTTTCCTGAACCTAAGATGGTCAACTTCAAGGCGGATGGATTCTGGAAGCTGATTCCAAAGCCTGGCCGCATTATAGGAGAACAGCCGTCCTCCGGTCCAGGACCGTTTAACCTTCGGGACTAACAGCAGTTGTTTATTGCTAGATCTCAAAGTCCTCTTGGTGTCATATAAATGCACCAGGGGCTGCAGCTAGGCTGGACTTTTACTCGAGATGCACTTATGGACAATGCACATTGCCTCGTACCTGACCCTTTTCGCAACAGGAAGCCATGCAGTCATCTAAGTGCCAGCTTAGCTGACTTATGCCTAGGGATACCCATCAAGAGACGAGCCGCACAATTCTGTGCTATCTGAAGTTTCCCGATAGTTCCCAGTGGCGCACCCAGGTAGACTACATTTGCGTAGTCCAACCGTGATAAAACCAAGGATTGAACCACCCAGCGCCTGGCATCAAATGGCAAATGGGGAAGATTCTTCTGCATCATCCTGAGCAAGACATAACAATTTGCAGCTACCTTGCCTGCCTGGGCTTTAAGATTCAATTTACAGTCCAGCCAGACCCCAAGACTCTTGATTTGTGTCTTAGGGACAAGTGGCGCGCCAAGGCAGGTTGGTCACAAACAATCCAGATTGTGAGGTGCAGCATGACCAAGAATCATAATTTCAGTCTTTGTGCCATTAAGTTTGAGAAAGGACAAATCCATCCAACTAGAGACCTTAACAAGGCATGCCCCCAGGCCTGAGTTTGAATTATCTTGCCGATTAAGACCCACCACTAATTGTGTGTCATCCGCATCTGTAACAATGTGAATCCCCCAGGGGAGTACAACCTCAGCCAATGGCCTCATGTATATATTAAATAAAGTGGAACTCAACGAAGATCCCTGAGGGACTCCACACTGCAAAGGCCTCTGGTCAGAGAGAATGCCCTCCTCAAAGACCACACAAGGCCTGTCAGAAAGAAAGGACTGTAACCATTCTAGGGCAGTACCTCCAACACCCACCTCCCTGAGTCTTTAAATCATTATATGGTGATTCACAGTGTCAAAGGCTGCGCTGAGATCTAATAAAATAATTGCAGCGCAGCCTCCGTTATCCAAGATCTTCCTTGACTCTTCGAGCACTGCAAGAAGAGCAGTCTCTGTGCCTTGGCACCGCCTAAAGCCGGTCTGGGTCGGATGGAGGTGATTATTCTCCTCAAGATAACTTGACAGTACTGAATTGACATGTCTTTCTGCCAGTTTACTCAGTCCGGGCAGCAGAGAGATGGGCCGATAATTAGACCGGTCATCGGGGTCTAAGTTATTTTTCTTAGGCAGGGCTTTAACTCTGGCTTGTTTCCACGGACCAGGAACCTGTCTCGTTGAGAGGGACGCATTTATCACGGCCAATATCACAGGGCAGACTATCTCTGATACTGCGTTAAGAGTAGCCGGTGGGGCTGGATCAGCTGGTGATCCATATTTTAACTGGTGCAGAAAATCCTGCAGTGATGACAAAGTAAGGGGGGGAAGAATTTCTAGCATAACTTGTCGTACAGGTAATGTGACAATACTATCCATGGCCCTGTGCTGAAAACTAGCATAAATAGCATGAATTTTAGTAAAGAAAAAGCTAGCTAGTTCCTCACAGCGCCTTTGGCCATTATCATCGTCATTAATAGGAGCAGGGGGAGTAAGAAGCGATTTCACAATTTTAAAAATTTCAAAAAGGGAATTTGAGGCTGAAGTGATTTTTTTCATGGTAATACCTAGTTCGGGCAGCTTTTATTTCCTTTTTATAGAGCTTCATAGCTTCTCTATAATTGCTCTTACTGGATTCTGAGAAGTCCTTCCTCCATTTCCTCTCAGCTTGCTTAGAGGACTGTTTTAACTGTCTCAGGGTGTGTATATACCATGCTTTCTTATTAGAGCCTATTCGGTGGCAGACCTCTTTTTTCGGAAGAGCAATATCCAAGGAGTCCTCCCACCAGTTGTTAAAATTATCGTTTGCTACCCGAGGATACCCATAAAAGGCTGGGGTCATATTTCTGAGATTGGACGCCCACTCATTGATCGGAAGTTTGGACCATGTACAACCAAATTTTTAGTTTTAGCAGAAGGTTGAGGGGAGTCTTGAGGAGTCCAACTAAAAGATAGTAGTAAGTGGTCAGATCATGGAACTGCCGTGGGTTCCACAAAAATAATGTCTGAAAGATTAGTGAACAAAGGGTCAAGCAAATGTCCCAACTTATGAGTGGGGCCAGTCACTATTTGCTTGATTTGAAAAGTTTCCAGACAATCTATGAGATCCTGCGCCGCAGCCAGATCAGGATCATCGAAATGTAAATTCAGGTCACCCAAGATAGAGAAATTAGAGGAAAGGCTAGCCTCGTGAGTGACTACCTCTGGCAGGTCTTTACAAAAATTGCCTACTGGTCCAGGAGGGCGGTCTATAAGGGGAACAGCGTTTACAACGCAACTTTTACCACACACTACCTTTACCATGCAACTTTTAGCTGGGGGGGGCGCTGTAGGATAGAGAATAGTTTAATTTACTATCCACAACCTTCCCTACTATCCACGGGGACTGGAGTTGGAATAGTAAATTAAACTATTCACTATCCAGCGCCCCCCAACGCAAGTCGTTGTAACGACTTGCGTTGTAAAAGTTGCGTGGTAAATGCATGCGTTGTAAAAGCATGCGTAGTAACGACATACATCCGTATATTAGCATGCCTGAGAAAGTGCAGATAGGAGAGAAACTTATGCCAAATACTACATTCTCACAGTCAGCTAGTTGACCAATGGTGGCTCTACATTTATACACATCTTTATAAATAATGCAATTCCCCCACCCCTTCTGCCAACCCGGTCTAGTCTGAATATGGCGTAATTAGAAGGGAGGGCCTGAACAATCTCCGGATCAGAGTCCTTGTTAGTCCAGGTTTCTTTGAGAAAAAGCACATCTGGATTCCTTTCCTCAAGAAGTAGGTAGATTTCCCTAGCATGTTTTGAAAGGAATCGAAAATTAAGTACTAGCAGGGAGATAGATTTTTCTTCCCCCCTGCTAGAATCCCTAGAAGGGGCGACCTGTGAAGACTTCCAGTTAAAGGTACACTGAGGACAGGCAGAATTCTCCTCTTCTACTGATAAAACATACATGCAGTCCAATCTGCTCTCACCTCTAAGTTTGTGGAGTTGCTCCCTGTTATATACCAGCACATCAGAGGAAAAACGGGCAGGAGTACCAGCCCCTAGCCCTGTCCTGGCGCAGACAGGCTTGCCTTTTGCGCGCCTTCGGCGTGCCCGCTGCGTGCGTCCGCTGCGCGGCTACGTCATTGGCAGAGTTTATAGCTGAGTCTGCATGTCAGCGTGCGTCGGGGCGTGTGCGCGAGGAAGCGGGAATGCTAACTCCACTTCCTAACCACATCGATCTTCCCCGGAGCCCTCAACCAGCCCACGAGTCCCCGAAGGTGCTTGCAGTATGCACAATTCCCCGTCAAGTAAATTATTAAAACAGGATAATCAATACAATATTTAAATTTTAAAAACAGTTTTAGCGATTTTAACAGTTTTAGCTTCTAGTCACCGACCAGATGTAAATGAGAGTGTGTTACCACGCGGCCACGACATCGGCAGAGTTTATAGCCGAGTCTGTGTGTCAGCGTGCGTCGGGGCGTGTGCGCGAGGAAGCTGGAACGCTAACTTCACTTCCTAACCACACCGATCTTCCCCGGAGCCCTCAACCAGCCCACGAGTCACCGGAGGTGAGTGCAGTATGCTCAATTCCCCGTCAAGTAAATTATTAAAACAGGACAATCATACATTATTTAAATTTTAAAAACTGTTTTAGCGATTTTAACAGTTTTAGCTTCTAGTCACCGACCAGATGTAAACAAGAGAGTGTTACATAGGGGGTCAATTCTAGAACTTCTAGTGCCTCTCGGAGTTTGATCGTGTCTGAGTCTTCAGGAATGTCTATATGGATGTTAAGATCTCCTAATACTATACAGTGTTTGTGCTTCACGAAAAAAGGTGAGATGACGTCGCCAATTGAAGCTAAGAACCTTGTGGCAGGACCCGGGGGTCTATATATTAGAATGCCTGCCAAGGATTGGTGGGGAGACACCACCAAGTGAAAACCAAGACATTCCGCTCCCTCTAAATCGGCCGATGGGACAATCGTACAGGAGAGATGGTTTTTAAAGATAATGGCTATACCTCCCCCGATGCCTTCCTGGAAGTCTTTCCTAATAATCTGAAAGCCCAGCGGGATCCCAGAGGCTATGGTGGGATTTGAGGTCACGCTCAACCAAGTCTCGGTTAAAAATACGAGATCAGGGGATTTATCCACTAATAAATCATTCACGTTAAGCGAGTGTGATTTGAGGGAGCATGTGTTGAGAAGCAGAACTTGTAGGTATGCATTGCCCGGAACAAGAAAGGCAGTACCCTGGCTAGAGTTGCACCCAGCCTGCATTGTTGAAAGCTGCCCTATTTCATTGACAAAACCTGCCCAGTCGCATTGTGTACAACCATTTAGTGTTGGCTGCGCAAAGACAGAAGCGGGTAGCGGGGTGCAATTATTCACTGTCCTTCCTATATCCAGAAGCGTGGCACCGCTGTAGCATCTGCGGGACCCAGAAATTAACTTTCTGGCAGCCTGCCTGATGCCGGCCGCCTCCGGGACGCTGACAGGTGCAGGTGGGCTTGCCTTTGGTGCGCTTTTGGCACGTCCGCTGCGCGGCCGAGCCATTAGGTCTTTTATGTGGAAGGGAGGAAAGTAGCAGAGCAACAACTAGAGCAATGACCAGGGAGCGGATCCGCTCTTACAGACGGATACCGCCAGGTCGCGTCAAGAGAATACCAAGTTCCAAACAAAATTACTGGCCCACGTTAAAAGGCAAAATAAAGCAAGTTAAAACAAAGATTTTAGAGCAATAATAGCAGCAGTTACACCCGATGCAGGGCGACCGTGTTCCAATGTTGTTTTCATTTCACAACTGTTGCTGTGAACAAAGGCCTCTCGGAGCCCAAGGGGATTTAAACGCGTTCGGGTTCCGAGAGGCCTTTGTTTTTACAAATTAGAGCATTCTGTCCTCTCGGGGCAGTATGTTCTAATAACCCTAGAGCCCTCTGTTGCAGGCTCTACCAGCCATTAAAGGCCCGCTCCCTTGTTAAAGGCTCTCGCCTTTGGCTCAGGCCTTTAATGGCTGGTATGGCCCGCTACAGAGGATTCTAACGTTATATTAGAAAAATCTGAAGCCCAATTATCAGTTATCAGTTAAGATGCCAAGAAATACGTTTATACATTTGAAGAGAATATTGACTTGAAAAACCACATTCATTTCCTCCACAGTTGCTGCCAGAAAGCTAACTTGTTTGTTCACAAAACATATGATTAGATCAACTTCTTATATGATTACAGTACCAAACATTATTATCATAGAAACAATTTGAAATTAAATTTGGTGTTACAAGTGATCTATTATATATACATATATAGAACAGTGTTCGGGGTGTGCTAGCAGCTCTTAAGATCTTGTGCATGTTTAAGCATAATTTATTCCATAATGGGAATTTAAAAATGTATACATATTTGAAGTTTTGGGACAGGACATTGAATTCCAAAGAAGTACATTGTTATCAGAGGTGTTTGTAATTTCACTAGCCATTTATTCTTGAAGGAAATAGGACAATCACATTTCAATTGAAAGTCAGAAAAACAGAAAGGAGCTGAATTATCAAAAAAAATGATAGATCCAAATGATTTCACTAGCCTTCCAAGTCTTCCCATTTAGTTTACCATATTTATTGTACCAGACTGGCGCTTTGAAGATAATCTCTCACTGGGAGTTCCTAATAGGTAAATAAGTATTCAGAACTTTACAAGTCTTCTTGAAAATTGGTAGGTATAATTTAGGAGGTCTCACTGAAAAGTAGTACATTTGACATAGCAAAAAAATGGATATGCAAAGATGCAACCCAAAGTTTATATATTGTATGCTGTAGTTTATCAGAATATACTACATGTCATGAGTTACTTGATGTGTCATTTATAATACTTAGTGTGGAGTGTTCCTAGGTGAGTGAGTTGACACTGGCTGGCCTGAGCACACCACTCTGCTGAATTTGCTTCATAAATAAACAGGCATCTTTAAACCTCACTGCAAGCGGTCAACTTTAATTAAGTAGAAAAAAAGAACCAGCTTCATTTTGTAGGAAAAGGAAGATTGTCTTAAGCAAAAGACGTTGTGATAGATACATAAATTAGGAACGTTTACTCCCCATCTTGTTTACCTAATTTAAGGTTAGAGTGAGACAGTCTTTGTTTCTTGTTTTTCCATAAGTATTTAGTAAAAAGAGAATCCTTTTTTTTTTTTAAATAAAAGGTAATTTTTTACTTGTAATATAGAAATAGTGAAAAGAAAAATGAGAGAGAACATCAACCCTATGGAGTCCTGTCGTCGTCACTAAGACAGATAGCAAGGATTGTACATAGAGATCAAAGTTTCAGATTTATGAAGAATTTCTTTGAGATTAATATTAATTGTTGCTCTAATTAACTAGGAGAACGAAATACCAAAATATTTTATTTTCGAGTTCCACCTTAAAACAAACAGAAGAATCAAACATTTGCTTAATGCAATATTTGCAAAGGAAGAACTTTAGTTTTATCAGAACTACTCTTTCATATAACCTGACATTACTGAAAAGACAGAAACCTCGATACAGATGCTGGTAGGGATGTTTATAGATTAGACACAATAATAGGAATATTGTTTTCATATACTGATCATTCTAATTGATTTCCATAACTAACACTGGATATTACGGAGTTCTTCCTATTTCTAGAAAGGAATGGTTCAAGTGGTACAATGAATAAAAGTGAGGATGAAGGGCATCCTTGACGTCACCTCTAGTAAGAGGACAATCATAAGCGGTTAAACCATTAATAAGAGCAGACACTTTAGGGAAAATATAAAGAAACAAAATCAAAGATATCCTTTTAGAGCTTTTCCAGTCTGTCAAAAGCCTTCTCAGCATAAATAGTAACATCAGCCAAGGGATATTTAAGGCTAAAAGATTTGCCTAATACATGAAAAAAATAATCTTGTATTGTCCAAAGACATTCTTCCCTTTTATATAACCTGACAGTTCATGACAAATAAGGTTAGGTAAATAATGGATACAAATGCACTGCCAGCATTTTTGCGAAAATCTTGTAGTCAGTGATTGCCCATGAAACAAGTCTATAATTGTTGCATAACATGGGATTTGTTTCATCTTTAGGACTAAGACAAACTACTGCTTCTTGGAAGGAGCCTATTGCTGATTAAGTTCTAATAAAAAGTCTTCAGGACCAGGGTCTTCTCCTTCGTCAATATACTAAATACTTTGGTAATCTCATCACAAGAAATGTCAATAGGTAAAAATCTTCTGTACCATTTACCGGTTTCTCAAGTGAGCTTAGATAGGAGAAATTGTGCCTGGAGTATAAAGACATTGTAAAATATAGCATATCCAGTTGACTATCAAAGTCCTTATGAATATGAGACTTGGCTGTTCAACAAAGTCTCCGTCCAATTTTGTGTGTTCTTTTATTGCTTTAAGAGAGGGTGACAATACTTTCCCTACTTTGTTATGGCCACCATATAATCTCCCACTACTCTTAAAAGAAATGCAGAGATATTCTCAGTGGAAACCTTATTGAATTGAAGTTTAGCTTTTACTAGCTAATCTAAACTTCTTAGAATTTAAGGTATAAAACTGGTATTCCAAATATTTAATGTTATCAATACCTACTTTAGATTCTTTTTTAATCTATTTTTATTTTTAGAAACAAACAAATTATGAAATAATGAGCAGAGATTATGACGGCATCCCAAATAACTTAAATGGATGAGTCGGTACTCTTGTGGAAATCAAAAGATTCAATACCAAATGTTTGGAAAAGAGAGGAAATGGTGAAATTATTTAACAATTAAATATTGAACCTCAACCCACTTCAGTGTTTATAAGGAAGGATCAAGCCAATATCAGTAATCAAAGGGGCATGGGCTGAAATCAAAATATATCTAATTTCAAAATGTATCAAATTCTGGGGTAGTTACTCACTCATGAATAAATGATCCAAACTAGATTGTGAATGATGGGCAAGGGTGAAAAATTAATATTCTCCAAAAGATGGGTGAACGCAATTCCAAGAGTCTATTAAAGCGCCTTGAGTGATAGATGAACATCTTATTAGGAACAAATTTAACGTTGGAATTTCTGCCTATGGAGGATCCACAATTTTACTGCTGTTACCTCCCATAACAAAATATTGACCATCAAATTCTAGTAATTTTTTAGTTACATTAGGTCAAAAATTATACTCAATTTGTGCAGGGCTATATACTTTAAAAACAGTAATTCAAATATTATCAGGTAATTCAGTGATGATCCACCTCCCAAGTTTCCACTGCCTTTGTTCCACAGTTATATATAAATGTCCTGCTTGGCAGAATTCTCATAACTGTCTTATCTTTATTTTATAAGTTGCTTTAAAGTAAAATTGGTGACTCAATCCATAACATGCATTTTTAACACTGAGTACTGTCCGGAGATCTGTCCACTGTAACTTTAGCAACACCCCAAAGTATTGCCCGACCACAACTATTGTTTCTTTGTTTTTGTTGTGTTGATGGCTTTAATTAGATTAGCATATACAAGACAAAGCCTAATTACTCCCCTGGGTTTGTCAGATGAAGAGGCTGATCCACTTCCCTGACCTCGTCTGCAAGCTCTTTGAATGTTCATGATTGTGGATCTGGCATATCTAATACTTTTGTAGGAAAAGGTGTGAAAAATAAAATTGGATCATTTCCATCAACTTCTTCTGGCAAGCTAAAGATACTTAAATTGTTATGTCAATTTCTGTTCTCTAAATCTTCCGTTTGTCTCTTTAGGGAATATATGTCCACCTTCAAAAAATCAATTCAATTATTTGCCTATTCAATGTTGCTTACGTTTTGTTCTACTTCGGAGACCTTTTTATCTATAAATTGAAAAATGTCATCAAAGGTTTGCAGTATCCTATTGGTTTGTCCATGTGAGGACAAAGCGTCCGAATATCCTCCAATAACACTTTCATCGACATTGAAGAAGGCTGATGTATTTCTAGGTGAAGGGTCTTCTTTAGGTCGCTTGTTAGTAGAACTAGGATTTAAAGATTTTGGGCCAGATGTACAACCCTATTTTGCATGCACAAACGGGTTTCCGGCCCGTTTGCGCATGCAAAAAACAAATGGGCTATGTACTAACCCTATTTAGCGAGTCGCAAATGATTTGCGACTCGCTAAATAGGATTAGCGGTTCGCTATTAGGAAGGGGCATTCCAAGGGCGTCCCTTCCTAATAGTGACTGTGAGCCCTATGTAAGACAGTTTTATGACTGCAATTGCAAAGGTTGAGAAAACCTATACATCTATAGGTAGATATGATTTGGGAGCCAAACCTAATAAACCACAAATTGAGGGTAATTCTGCAAAGGATAACTCAAAGCAGGCACCTGAGTTTTCAAAAGGAAGTGGGATAATAGGAAAAATAAAGAAAAGACTAAAGCCTGGGGTGGATCTCCTCAACAGGAGTCCGCCTGATAGATATCAGGATACTGATACACATCCTTCTAGTTCCTTTCAGGTGTCATCCAAAAAATGCTCAGAGAGAGGATGAAGATCAGAGCACAGATCAAAGGAGTATGTGAAGCCAAAGGACTCACAATGCTCTTCTGATTTCATAGTTAAAAAGTAAGACAAACCCACACAGTCTAAGCATCAATTTAAAAAGAAGAAAGTGACTGGCATTAAAGCCAAACATGCCACAGATATTGAGGACACAGCTTATAATTGGGGAATGGGCTCTGACCATGCTGGACAGAGTGGCAGAAGTCACAATAGTTTGCCGGAAACTTATTAAGTGCCTTGAGACAGTAGCAATCAGTGACTATGTCCAGGTGGAAACAAAGGGCCAGTAACTGAGTGTCTCTAGTCAATTATATAAATTGCAACTCCAGAGGAGGGGCTATACAATGTACTATCAATGTTCTATTTTGGGAGAACTTGTCATTCAGCTATGACATTCTATTGGCTGAAAATAATTGGCCATCAGAGTTTGTTAGGGATTGCCCACAAGGAGAAACAGTAATGTTACCAGCCTTTTCCACCCTCTTATCAGAATCTGTTAAACACACATACGCCAAGGAGAGGGTGTTAGCACATGTTTCAGCGTTATACCACAACCACATGGGTTGGGATGAGAGATCCCCTTACCACATTGTACCTGTAAGGTTCAGCCCACAACCATAAGTTGAGATACTGATCCCTGACATATAAAACCAGTACTGAAAAAGGGTACAACCTTTACCTCAAATGACATTCACAGAGTGAGGAGGATTTGAGGGAGTTAATTAATCTGCGGCTAGACTGTGTCTCTACCAGATATTACGTTACCAAAGGTAAGTAACTTTTACATCTGATAGAGACATCTAGCCGCAGATTCCTTAACTTTTGAATTAAATACCACAGCAATATCCCCCTGGAGGAGGTCTGCCAACCAATCCTACAAAAGTTCTCAATGAGAACCAGCCGGTCATACCTAACAACCAACCAAATGTATGTAGGAATAGCAAAACAAGTGCTTGTCTCTCAACAGAATCCATGATTGCTGTCACAGAACATATAAATAATAAACAACCTTACAGGCCCAAGAGAATCGACCCTTGAAGGAAAAGAGGGAAAACCCCAAAAGAACCATCTGCAAGTTACCATAGATTAACCTCTATTCCCCAAGGGGATAGAAACTCGTTGACTAAAAGGGCTAAGTGCAAGACAAAAGTCATGTAACAGCGATAACGAAATATCAGAGAAAAGAGCTGTCCTGATAAAATTCCAAAGAAGAACTCTCAGAACCCATTCCATTATACCAAGATGAATGAACACCAAAAGAAAGATGAACATGAATACCTCCATGGTATTGAGAACTTTGTTCGAAAAAAAATTACCAAATTACCACTCAAGGTTACATAATGCACTGTAAGGTTAAAATGTTACCAATAGATAAAATTGGATAATTTCCATCAACTTCTTCTGGCAAGCTAAAGATACTTAAGTTGTTATGTCAATTTCTGTTCTCTAAATCTTCCGTTTGTCTCTTTAGGGAATATATGTCCACCTTCAAAAAATCAATTCAATTATTTGCCTATTCAATGTTGCTTACGTTTTGTTCTACTTCGGAGACCTTTTTATCTATAAATTGAAAAATGTCATCAAAGGTTTGCAGTATCCTATTGGTTTGTCCATGTGAGGACAAAGCGTCCGAATATCCTCCAATAACACTTTCATCGACATTGAAGAAGGCAGATTTATTTCTAGGTGAAGGGTCTTCTTTAGGTCGCTTGTTAGTAGAACTAGGATTTAAAGATTTTGGGCCAGATGTACAACCCTATTTTGTATGCACAAACGGGTTTCCGGCCCGTTTGCGCATGCAAAAAACAAATGAGCTATGTACTAACCCTATTTAGCGAGTCGCAAATGATTTGCGACTCGCTAAATAGGATTAGCGGCTCGCTATTAGGAAGGGGCATTCCAAGGGCGTCCCTTCCTAATAGTGACTGTGAGCCCTATGTAAGACAGTTTTATGACTGCAATTGCAAAGGTTGAGAAAACCTATACATCTATAGGTAGAGATGATTTGGGAGCCAAACCTAATAAACCACAAATTGAGGGTAATTCTGCAAAGGATAACTCAAAGCAGGCACCTGAGTTTTCAAAAGGAAGTGGGATAATAGGAAAAATAAAGAAAAGACTAAAGCCTGGGGTGGATCTCCTCAACAGGAGTCCGCCTGATAGATATCAGGATACTGATACACATCCTTCTAGTTCCTTTCAGGTGTCATCCAAAAAATGCTCAGAGAGAGGATGAAGATCAGAGCACAGATCAAAAGAGTATGTGAAGCCAAAGGACTCACAATGCTCTTCTGATTTCCTAGTTAAAAAGTAAGACAAACCCACACAGTCTAAGCATCAATTTAAAAAGAAGAAAGTGACTGGCATTAAAGCCAAACATGCCACAGATATTGAGGACACAGCTTATAATTGGGGAATGGGCTCTGACCATGCTGGACAGAGTGGCAGAAGTCACGATAGTTTGCCGGAAACTTATTAAGTGCCTTCCGACAGTAGCAATCAGTGACTATGTCCAGGTGGAAACAAAGGGCCAGTAACTGAGTGTCTCTAGACAATTATATAAATTTCAACTCCAGAGGAGGGGCTATACAATGTACTATCAATGTTCTATTTTGGGAGAACTTGTCATTCAGCTATGACATTCTATTGGCTGAAAATAATTGGCCATCAGAGTTTGTTAGGGATTGCCCACAAGGAGAAACAGTAATGTTACCAGCCTTTTCCACCCTCTTATCAGAATCTGTTAAACACACATACGCCAAGGAGAGGGTGTTAGCACATGTTTCAGCGTTATACCACAACCACATGGGTTGGGATGAGAGATCCCCTTACCACATTGTACCTGTAAGGTTCAGCCCACAACCATAAGTTGAGATAGTGATCCCTGACATATAAAACCAGTACTGAAAAAGGGTACAACCTTTACCTCAAATGACATTCACAGAGTGAGGAGGATTTGAGGGAGTTAATTAATCTGCGGCTAGACTGTGTCTCTACCAGATATTACGTTACCAAAGGTAAGTAACTTTTACATCTGATAGAGACATCTAGCCGCAGATTCCTTAACTTTTGAATTAAATACCATAGCAATATCCCCCTGGAGGAGGTCTGCCAACCAATCCTACAAAAGTTCTCAATGAGAACCAGCCGGTCATTCCTAACAACCAACCAAATGTATGTAGGAATAGCAAAACAAGTGCTTGTCTCTCAACAGAATCCATGATTGCTGTCACAGAACATATAAATAATAAACAACCTTACAGGCCAGAGAGAATCGACCCTTGAAGGAAAAGAGGGAAAACCGCAAAAGAACCATCTGCCAGTTACCATACATTAACCTCTATTCCCCAAGGGGATAGAAACTCGTTGACTAAAAGGGCTAAGTGCAAGACAAAAGTCATGTAACAGCGATAATGAAATATCAGAGAAAAGAGCTGTCCTGATAAAATTCCAAAGAAGAACTCTCAGAACCCATTCCATTATACCAAGATGAATGAACACCAAAAGAAAGATGAACATGAATACCTCCATGGTATTGAGAACTTTGTTCGAAAAAAATTACCAAATTACCACTCAAGGTTACATAATGCACTGTAAGGTTAAAATGTTACCAATAGATTTCAATTTAATATTGATATTCATAAATTATGTCATGTTGTAAAAGATATTCACCACAACGGTGTATCACCTGGACATATACATAACATATATAAAATTGAGTCCCAATAGACTCCAAGTGGTCTGACAACACATAGAACATCGCTGGCCCACATTTAGTGTTGGACCGCATGTACCTACCAAACCTTTCTCATGCATGGCCTTCAGTGTCATGGTCCGAAGTTCTGAACACGACTCCGAACCGTGGGTACGTTCAAAATCCCAAGAGAAGTGAAAGAAGTAAAGGGAACGCACCTATTAGTGCGGTATCAAAATAATAAATAAGGAAAAAGTAAAACATTAAAGGGAAATAATATATATAAAATCAATCCTTGTTAGCGACAAGAGCATGCGACACCATTTGTGAAATGAAACACAATTTGATCATAAGCCTGCCTCAACAGCCATGAATCGCTAGCAATTGTAAAGCTCAGTGAAAATAGACACGTACCGAAAAACAGAGGTAGAATATACCCTCCAAACAGATGCAAAAAAGCACTGTGGGCGAATAACAAGAAGAGCTTCTTATAAAGCTTAAAAACTCCATAAATTTAGTGGCTGAAAACATGTAAGGAAACTGCAGCTAGAAGTCTCCATCAGTATGTTTCCGACACTACCGCTCACACAGCATAAGATACAGAGTTCACTCCATATGTTCAAGAAATGAACAAATTGATATTCTTATCACTCCACAGTGGTGAAGGCAACTAACTTGTGTCTTCCAAAGAATACACCATAAACTCTGGGTTTACTCTCACAATTTTCCAAAAAGCGAAGCACATATAATAGAAATGTAGATATGCAGTCTGCCCAGAAGGAGAAAACTAACTACACCATAACACATAATCCAAGAGAATGTTAATAAAGGATGACCAAAATAACATGTATTCAAAAGAATACAAAATGTAGGCCCTGAATATTGCCATAATAAATATATCCACCACAAGAGTAGTGAGGACATACTACTTTGACACTCAAACGAGTAAAGACCAGAGTGTCCCTATATGCCAGACTTACCACTGGCATACTAACATGTCATATTAGAGAAAACGAAAGGTGGGGAACAAGATCATTTTAGTATATTGAGCTGCTTTAAAGAAGCCTGCGTCAGAAAATCTTCCAACAAGAAGATACATCTCTTGACAATAACTTCTTGAGCACAATGCTCATCCTCGGAGGTCAAGGGACAAAGGGAAACCTCCCTCGTTATCTAAATCAACCCTAAGAAAAGGAAAACATTTGTACTGAGAATAAAACATCTGCTATATCAGAACATCAAGTGATCAATCCAATAACGGACAGGTAAAATGCCCTAACAAAGCTTATATGCTTTGAAAGAAACCTACATCTCAAGTATAAGAACAAAGTTACACAAGTAACAAAAAACAAGTAACAAACAACAAAAAGGTATGACTCTGAAGACCTCTGTCTTCCTCGGAAGCGTCTCAATGCTGCATCAGCTTGCCTCCCAAAAAGATGGGCACCAATATTGGCATGTCGACCAAAGTCGACGGTATAGCCTCCGAGAAACCCAAAGTTGCCAACCAAGCTCTATGCCTTGATGCCACTGCCGATGCCATTGCTACGGAGTCTGTGGTGTCCAAAGCACACCTTATGGTAAATCCTAGAATCCTGTTGACCATCTTTAATCAAATCACCAATCTCCGATTGAACATTATCCAGAAGAGATGGTAACAAATTCTGTAGCGAATCCTATAAAGCATGGGAATATCGCCCCAGCACACAAGATGTATTTGTGGATCTCAAGGCTGAACTTGTCAAAGCAAAAATGTGTTTACCACATGCATCACGATTCCTAGACTTCTTACCCACAGGATTCTTAAGAATACAATCTACATCTTGCGAAGAAGTCGTAACGTGAGTTATGTTATGTTCTGTTAACAGGGTTTTTATAAAGCGCACAGCTACTATACTGAGTGTCCCGGCGCTGGGTGAGTGTGACTGAGCTAGACAGGAAGGGATAATGTGGAGAACGTGAAGTGCTTAGTTATTGCTGAGACAGCCATGTTTTTAGGGCTTTTCTGAAAGGAAGCAGATCCTGAAGTAGTCTCAGAGCAAGCAGTAGATTATTCCATAGTATAGCCACTTGCAACCGGAAGGAGCGTCCTCCAATTCAGGAGTATTTCACCACCGGAGTACAGACCAGCACCAATGAGGCGGAACGGAGAGAGCGTTGTGGATGATAGAATTGAACTCTCTTCCTCAGGTAAGGGGCTGGCTCCATGACCATGTAAGGCCTTGAAAGCCAGCACAAGGGCCTTAAACTGTATCCGCATGTGGATTGGGAGCCAGTGGAGAGAGTTCAAATGAACAGACATCCGAGTCCTGGGGCCAAGAGATAGAATAGCCCTGGCCGCAGTATTTTGCACTACCTGAAGGCGGGTAAGCAGATACTCTGGAAAACCAAGATAAAGAATGTTCACATAGTCCAGCCTAGAACCAATCAAGGCCTGACCACAATTTTCCTGTATTAGATCTGAAGTAGTGGCAGAAATCATTTGAGCATTTCCAAAAAGCCGAAACACTGACCGGCCACAGTCTGAACCTGTAGCTTCATACCCGGGAATTGTCCAGTTTTACTCCAAGGTTTTTCACGGACGACACCGAGTTTGCAGGAGGGTGCATATCCTGAGGCCACCAGCTCTGCCATGAGTTGTTAGATGGGCAGCCAAAGATGATTTCCGACTTATCGGAATTACATTTGAGTTCATTCTGTTGGAGCCAGGAAAACATCGCCAACATGCAGGCCTTAATTGCTTCCCCCTTAAACTCTGTATCCTTGTCGCATGTAAAAAGTAATTGGGTGTCGTCAGCATACACTATTTTAGCTCCATGCGACTCAGCTAGACTAGCCAGTGGAGACATATACAGATTAAATAAAGTTGGGCGAAGAACCGAACCCTGAGGTACTCCCACCTCCAAAGGGGGGATTAAGGCTGAAAAAGGGGGAGCCCAGACAGTTTGTTGGTGCCCTGACAGAAAAGAGGCAAACCATTTGAGAACTGTCCCTCCAAAACCAGACTCCTGGAGTCTCCTTAGGAGTCGGCTATGGGGGACAGTATCAAAGGCTGCTGAAAGATCTAACAGTATCAGCATGGCCTTGCCGCCCTTGTCCAAATGGACTCTGAAAATTTCCAGGAGTGCCGTTTCGGTGCTAAAATTTGGGCGAAACTCAGAATGACTTTGGCGCAAAATGTTGTTTGTCTCAAGAAATGCAGAGGTGACTGAGTGAACATATTTTTCCAATACCAAGCTAGTGGCATCAGGATCGTTGATTTTATCCATGTGGACATTAGAGTCCCCTAATATTAAACAGTGTTTGTGTTTAAGCACAAGGGGGGCCACAGCATTACTAATAGCTTCATGAAACAGCCCGGCAGGACCCGGAGGTCTATACACAAGTATGCCGGCCATGGATGGATGGGGAAATATTACCAGATGAAACCCTAAGGTTTCAGCACCGGGAACGTCTTCCGTATGAGGAAGCAACAGGAATAGATGCTCTTGAAAATAATGGCTATGCCTCCACCCTTGCCACTAGGGCGATCTTTCCTAACCATTTGGTAGCCGTTAAGATTAAGAGTCACACAGCCACGTCTCCGTTAAAAACAGGAAATCAGGGCTGACATATTCCAGCAATTCAAATATACTGAGGGCGTGCTTACGCATAGATCTAGTATTAAGGAGCAAGCAGAGCAATTTGCCTTCAGTCATAGCCCTTTTTGAATTAGATAGCGCTGAAGGGGCCCGGGTCAAGGGAATGATTGGCGCCCAACCGCAGTGAGAACACAGCGTCACCTTAGATACAGTGTGGGGGGGCAAGGGGGAGCAGCAGCTCACCCCCTTGCGCAGTTCTCAAAGCTTATCTACGGTGAAGGACCGTCGGGAGGTAGTGCTTGCAGATCCTCCGGGAACATTTCCAGAGCCGGACACCTCTGGGACGCTGACGGGTGCAGACAGGCTTGCCTTTGGCGCAACCGCTGCGCCCGTCTGCTGCGTGGTCGCCCCAGAGTGAGTTTTAAAGACCAACAGTTAATTAGCGTGGAGCACTATCCCAGAAAACACGGTGGGCCCGCTCTAACGGACGGACACCACTGGAAGAGGACAGAAGCAGTCGGGTGGAATCGGTAAATGATTTAAAGCAGAGTCAATTCAAGCAGATAAAAACACAGTACATTTTAAAATATTAAAAGCAAGTGCAAATTAAAATGTGCAAATGAGCGTGGCAGCAATACAGGCACTGGGCATACACAGACAGCAACAGTGCGTCATTCACGCTGCGTGGTCGCCCCAGAGTGAGTTTTAAAGGCCAACAGTTAATTAGCGCTGGAGCTCTAACCCCGAAAACACGGTGGGCTCGCTCTAACGGACGGACACCACCGGAAGAGGACAGAAGCAGTTGGGTGGACTCGGTAAATGATTTAAAGCAGACTCAATTCAAGCAGATACAAACACAGTAAATTTTAAAAGATTAAAAGCACGCGCAAATTGAAATGTGCAAATGAGCGTGGCAGCACTACAGGCACCAGGCATACACAGCCAGCAACAGCACGTCACCAAGCTACAGGTGTCTATGAAGACAAACTGAGTCCCCAAATGCAGGCGGGTGTATACATGCAATATCTCAGTCCACTGAGGCCCCCATCTCAGGCTTGGCCCACGAACCTAATAAAACATCAAAAAGGGCCCCGCCAAACAGAAGAACAGGTTCTTCCCCTGTCTGTCCCTCAAAAAGGACCTCAATCAAAGGGTCTGTGGAACTTTGCACCTTAGGAAGTGATAAGTTTAAAACAGGAGCCACTTTTCTTAGCATGTCTGCAAAGGAGGAACTTGCCTCCGTGGCAAGGCCAGGGGGAGAAAGCAAACCTGAAGCTGGAGATGAATCCAGGCCACTAGCCTCTCCCAGATCAGACAACCAGCTCTCCTCCATCTGAGGCACATTAATATCAGAAATGGGCTGAAACGGACCTGCCTCAAGTGACACAGGCTGCCTTTCAACAGCTTCTTCCTGAGAAGGAATCAAAACCTGCATATTCCCCTTAGTCTATAGCTGATTCCACATCCCTCCTACTACGACGACTACAATTAAGAGGAGAAGCGACTTCGACTGACGCCACTGACGTCAGTCTCAGAGTCGGCTCATCGAAGTCTGGCATTGTAGGTCGAGATTCTGAAGGAGTGTGGACCAGTCCCAAAGCGGGGCCAACCGACGTCGACTCCAATGGCTCAGCCATCACTGGCGACAAACCCTCGGACGACACCCCACTCACCTCCTTGGGGCCATAGTGCAAAGAATTATAATATTCCTTCATCTGAGCCATAGACTCACCAGCTCCTGGAAACACGGGGAGGCATGGTGCGGAGTCACGTATGGCATCCTCAACTATCGAGTAGGAAGAGCCATGGGAGATGAAGTCCCCACGTGATGAAGTCCGGGAATTCCATGACTTCAACTGCCCGTTACCTTTTGACTTCTCCTCAGAACTATTTCCTCCGGACCGGCTACGGCTCCTAGATCGACCTCACTTTTCCAGAGATGACAAAGACCAAGGCTGGAAAGCCTCCAAGGAGCGTGACACACGCACCACCAGGCTCAGGTTTAAATTATTGAAAATGTGTGGCCTGGCATGATTTTGGGACGTATTACTTGGGTCAGAGTCACATCCTCCACAAATAATGTTTTACACCATTGCTTTATGCAGCAGGTGGGACACTCATATCTTTAGTTCTCCTTTTTATTAGCTATAGGTTATGAGTTTCTTATTTGGGTAGAGGCAACATTCAAGGGCTTTGAGGTCTGTACTGTACCCCTCAACCACTAATTTTAATAAAAGTTGCTGCCTTGGATATGGTGTTCCTCCTTGGCAGAAATCTTTGATGCCTGTGTTTCAGAATCTAAGTAAATTGGGTATTGTCCAAACACCTATATAGAATCTGAATATTGAACATATGTATAAAAAAGGTGGTTTCCAAGTAGTATTGTAACATAACTGTCTGACAGCAATATCTCTCAGTTTTGCTTCCGGTTAAGAGGCTTCATTGAAATCACAAATTGTTGCTCAGTTTCCATCAGAAAATAGATTTTATTGTTATCACAAAATTATTAATATCAATATACAAAATGAGTGGTATTAATACATAAAAGAAAATGTCACCAGGACCATTTATTCATCACAATAGAGGCAAATAAGAATCTTTGTAGTTGCAATCCTTGTTCAAATTTACAATTGCAGGGTGTATTTATTTGTGCTTGTCAATGCCTCATGGGAGTAATAACTTTACTATGTTTAGGAGTCTATTGTTTTCCTTCATTAATTCAGGCTGATAGCTGTGCTTAGTCTTTATTGTCCTTTACATCAATCATTGTGTGAGAAAAGTTGACATGTTTCAGCCACTGAGTTTATTTTATGGACTCATCAGGACACGCAAAATGACTCTGATACTATCATCAAGATACACATGGTAATTAAAACTCAACACACGAGAAACTGCACATATTTACAAAACCCTGGTGAGCCACATTTTGGGGGGAATGTGAACTCTTTACCAAGGGCTTGATATCCAGAAATTCACGAAATCCATCTAAAAGTTGTTTAAAATGGTAGGCCATCTTCACTGTACTCATAGGTGTGCTTTTCATGAATTAGGTCTACTGGTGCATCGAAAAAACTCCTTGTACAGGCTGATAATGCTTATTTCTCTTGCATACTCTCATGCCTTCACAAATTGCATTGTGTGAACATAGGCCTGACATTAAAATGGGAATAATATTGGAAGTACGATCCATGGTATTTTCCTTAATGTATGTCACAAACTAACAAACTTAATTCCAGTTTTAAGCACTATATTATGTGCTGGAAATAATAACCTGAATGTATGCCTCAACTTTTGCGTAGATAGGGTGGAGCTACCTATTTAATTAATTGCACACATGCTGTCTATACCTAGCAGCTTGTATCATGTTTGTTCCATGAATTACACTAGTGCCATCTATACAAAGTCACAATTATATCTTCCGTATAGATAACTAAAAAAAGTTATTCGTGAGTATTTCTTAAAAATGTCAGGCTTATGACTGAAATGAAAACCTCTTAATGTTTGTGTGGGGAGAATGAAGCTAAATCTATGTATCGCCAAAAACGGCTTCATGCTTTATATAGACAGACTGTTTTGGCATAAATCAAAAAAAAATAAGGTCGGTATATCATAAACAGAATAAAGTAACCTTTCAAGGAACATATGACTGTACCTTAGATGAGGTGGGTGAAGCCCTTTTTATGGATCTAAGCAAAATATTTTACATTGACCTGACTGCCTTGAGATAAATACTAAACACACAGAGTGGGCATAAATAAAGAAATTGCTACGGTCAACTAATTCTGCAAAGAATGATGTGTCAATCAAACATGGCATGAAAACCATACCATAATCAAAGCGAGAAAGGCCCTGCTCTGATGATTGGAGCAAACGTTTATAATGTGCTATGGAATACCGGGTGATGGGAGGCAGAACAAATATACAAAATGTTACAAATTAAGGTTTAGGTCAGTGGATCAAAAGAGCTTTTGATTAGAGGGTTTCGAGGTATGTGTTTGCTGTTAAAAGGAAGGTGGGCCATCAGTCCTTGGAAAGAAACCACTGTGTCCCAGATGAGGCATACACCAAGAATAGAGAGCCTTGAATGAGAGCCAGAGAAGGGGTTGAAAAACTAACTGGTGGGATGTGGTTTCATGACTGTAAGTGCAGTAGGATTCTAGCAGAGGTAATCTGGGTCTACTGCAGCCAGTGTAATGGTAGTCAGGAATCCTCAGATATATAATAGATAAAGTACCCTCTGCCGTACATTATAAGGAGTTCCACAACCACATAGAGGAACGAGGCTGAAAGTCGAGTTCCATTACAAGATTATGAAACTCCGAGGTGACTAAATAATATCCTTCTCATGTACACCAGAGGGTACTTTATCCCATATAATACATGGTCACACCATCACCTTTTCCTCAAACCACTTAAAACTTAGAGCATAGCTCTTTCATATGAAAGAGGGAGCATGTTTGAAAACATGAAGAATAGAAACAAAACTACCAGTGCAAAATAAAACACATCAAAAATCTGTTAGATATTTGTAGCAAACAGATATTAGAAACAGTTTAGTACAAGTCAGTTTAAAAAAAACTAAAAATCTGTAGTAGCTTGGAATGTGTAGAAACATGCAACAAGATTTTAGCTTTCCCTATGGAGTGCCAAAAATAAACATATTCCCTATGCTTGTCATTATAAGCTATTAAAATAAAGCAGAAGAAAGAAATACAAAATTTTCTTTGCTTTAAACAGCTGCTTCAATTATGCTCTGTGACATGACCTGAATTTCACCTGGGCTGCTGGCTCTGGCAGCAGGCATTGTGAGGTCAGGACTCTACTGTATTAGCTTATAATAGTCGAGTTCTGATGTCTTTTCTTTATACAGCAAAAGCAAAAAGAACAGAATGCTGCACAAATGAACATTCATCCTCAGTCACAGATCTGGGTTTAATCTATCTTTTTTTGCGCACCACGCCACCCCAGTTTGGAGCCAGCCATATGCAAATTAGTCTTAACCCTGCTCCCCGTGGGAACTGCCAGGCCAGTTCCTCCCTGGAATGGAAACAAGCATCCTGAGACATGGTTTAGATGTATCACCCCTCATCGGCCAGGCTAGCTTGAATCCAGTGGTACAATGAGCACGTGACCCATGTCTGGGAATACCCTTCCCAGTTAGGGCGACAAATGTCTTTAGTTTATAATCAGCAGCTGGGTGCGTCACAAGTCACAGATTATAAAGCAATTAGAGAATGCCATTTATACAGGGATTAGTGAATCCCATGCATTATAAAAGAAAAATAGAGACTGCTGTTTAAACAGGAACAAATGTGAAGGTGGCTGTACAAATCAGTCTTTTTAAGACAGTACTCTTAAATTTCTTCCATTTTTATGTAACCTAGATAGCTGGCATTTCGTGCCATAGAAGGGTACCACATTTCGAAGTGGAAAACTCAAAACAGTGGGTATCAAATCTGTTGCCTCTTTCTGAGGTTATCGTAATCAAATCCTAAAAGTGCAATTTATTGCAAATTTAGCTTTATCATCGAAATGCCTGCTTATGTTTAACATTGTGGTTGTGTAAAATAAGCTTGAAATTCCATTATTGTGGCATTTTACTAACCAGAAACGTTTTAACAGATTTTTAGCACAAATGTCAGACAAATGATTCCTAGGTTTGGTAATTTTGGCCTCAGAACTGGAAGCCCATAAGCCATTAATGGCAGGCACCCTACAGCTGCAGTGTCTGATACCATATTTACCACAGTACACAGATTAGCACAAAAATGTGTGCAGTATATTTTTTAAATCCTTTTCCTCCAAGGAAAATGACTTTTTGGTACGACCACCCTGCTGGGAATCCACAAGACAAAAGAATAAGTAAACTGAATTGGTTAAAAAAAGTCAATTGATTTCTCTATGGCTGTTAATGTTATACATAGCACTGCTTGTTATAATTACCGTGGGACATCCACCATGACGACTGGGAAGATTCAAGCATGTAAAACTATGAAAGATTCAATACTGGAGAAATGTGGGGCCACCAATACGCAGTGCTGCCAAGTGCTGCTGGCTTCCATCACTGAACAGGTTCTACTAAGTTCACTCCTCAGTTTTTTCTTTACCTCATGTAAATACTGATGTAGCGTCTGAGTTCTCATTTTTCAGTCTGAGCAAAACAACATGGTTTCCTGACTGTAAGATATCTTCCCTTTTGGGGTTTTGTAAGATATCTCTTCCTGTAGACTTACTGCCATTAGGGTACAAACTATCTCATGATAATAGCCATCAGAGTTCTATCGCAATTTCCTGGGATGAATTTCTTACATGGAGTATGATGAACCATGCAACTGTCATGCAAGAACTTACATGTCTTAAAAACAATCCTGAGTGTGTTCCCACAGCCCACTCAAGTATCCATATGTTGCTTTTCCTACTCTCTATTCAAGGTCGGTTTTCTTGATATTCTTTCCAAAGATCACAATTTTTGCATTTCTAAATCTGTTCCATGAATATCCAGTTGGATCCTCTGCAGTTCTCGATTCAATGGCTCCAGTTGTATGCCCTTAATTATCTACCCTTTGTTGAATCTGAATGAAGGCCACACCATTTTTTAATTGTCTATAAGTAGTACCTTTTTCACTTCGGCATCTGTTGCTCATTATACACCCTACTGCCATCCACTCATATATTTTGTGAATCCCTGACGACGGGCAAGGATTCATTCAGCACCGTGCAACTTTTCTACAAATGAGGGCTCCTACTGCTGTTGCCTCTCATAGATATGTGTGATTAAGTCCCTCATTTTCTCAAAGTGTCATCGTGTTTTGGAGCTATTAAAGTACAGTATTCACCCTGAACATCAATTCAAGACAAATTCATATTGACAAGCCTGATTCTGTTAATTTAAGTATATCTCAAAAGCAACCTCACTTGCTGTCTGAACATGTAGACATTCGAAGAAGGCTGCTACCTCAAGCCATCCACTAGGATCACAGATTCCAGAAACCCCACATCCTGCTATGACCAATGAGCCTGCTCACTCAGAGATGTGAATTGCACCCAGGCATTCCAGCTTCACTGAGAGAGCTGCAAGCTAAGGTGAATTTCACTAGACAACATACTGTTGCAGTGTCCCATCACACAGCTTCCTCTTGGTGTGCCCTTTCCCAGAAAAAAGCATGTCACTGCATACGTTTTCCTACTGGGACTACCATACCGTGGGTTCAGACAAGACACTCCTTGGCTGCAATTGTCTCACATATCTGCGATATCACCTGCTACAGGCTTAGTAGGCCTCAATACTCATATAATATTATTGGCCTACACTTTCGATACATCTTAAGATGGATCTCACTGACTCCTCCTCATGATTTTTTAGGGAAAGATTAGAGTGCAGTTACATTAATTAATTGATTAATGTAACTGCACTCTACTTTCCAGCCGGGTTGGAATTATCACCGGGTTTGGGATTTACGAGTTTCTGCAACATTCTACACAGCGCTGAAGAAGTCGTGGGACTATTTTCCTAGACGAAACACGTGTTGGCTGGTTGCTTTGGCTGGTTGCTTTTCAACAAGATAAGAATAAAAGAATCAAGAAACAACTCTTCTGTGAACTTTAATGTGATAATTCTCAAATGGACTTACATTTATGAAATTTCATTTGTACACTTATATACGTGTGCCCAGGATTCAGGTTTATAAGTTGAATGTTACAGATGTGGTAATGGTCTATGGTGCAAATAAAGAACATAATCACAATCTGAGAATGGTATTAAGTGAGCTGAAGAATGCTGGTCTTACTATCAAGAAAAGTAAATGCAAAATATGAGTTCCTTCACTTGAATTTTTGGGTCATACACTGTTGAGTGAAGGTATAAACTCAAATTGGTTGTGAAGGCCCCCTATTCCTAGTAACAAAGATAGATCTAATAATTTTTGGGTCTAGTAGAGTACATGTCCAAATTCATTAAAAAAAAGTTCTTGGATTTAGTCCAACCCATTAGATCTCTACTAAAGAAAGATACTTCCTTTGAGTGGGTGCAAGAACACACCAATACATTTAACGAAATTAAGAAAGCCATTAACTTAGCCCCTTGCATTTGTAATTTTGACAGTAAACCTGACCCTATACTTACCATAGATGAGACAGAGGCCTAGGGGCAACCCTTTCTCAGGTATCTGAAGGCAAATAAAGAATAGTTGCTTTTGCATCAAGGACTCCAAAAGAAGCAGAAATAAATTACTCAACCATAGAAAAAGAATCATTAGCAGGGTTTTGGGCCACTAACCATTTCAAATACTACTCGTGGGATCTACCTTTTGTGTTAAGGACAGACCACAAACCCCTTGTTCCAGTTTTCTCTAAAAAAAAAAGATATTGAAAAATCCATTCCTAGAATCAGCAAATGGGTTCTGAACCTGCAAAATTTCAATTTTATGATGGAATATGTTCCAGGTGCAAGGAATGCAGCAGATGATTTTTCGTCTTGACTCCCTATTAATAATACTAGTGAGGACCCAGAACAGGATTTGCCTGTCATGCAAGTAAATATCCCAGCTTAAATCAAATAAAAATGCATGTCTATGGATGAGACATTAAAATTGGCCAAAGAAAAAATCATTAAGGGGTGGCCTAATAAATGTATGGAATAACCTGTTGAATTGTAACCTTACAGGAATATAAGGGAAGAACTATCTTTGCAAGGGGAAAATGTCTTGAGATCAGGTAAATTTTTTCTACCAGATAGAATAAGAAAACGTGTATGTTAATTAGCTCATGAGGGCAATTTAAGGAGGATTGTTACCAAAAACAAAATAAGAGCTGATTTTTGGTTCCCATACATGAATTCTTTAATAGAAGAGTTAGTCAAAGAATGTCATGCATGCAGTCTTACTGACAAATCAAAAAACATCAGGAAAACCCCTTTAGAACTGGTCCAGGTGCCCACTAACCCCTGTGACAAACTAGGCTTTGATATTATAGGCCCTATACATGTGGCAGGATTATATGAGGGATTTATAATAGTACTAGTTGACTATTTTTCTAAATGGATTACAATAAAATTTGTAAATTCCGTTAACACCAAAAATCTCATATGTTTTCTATCTCATGTTTTTTCCAGCGAGGTTATCCCTAGTACACTGATCACAGATAATGGGGTCCAATGCGTATCTGAAGAAAAGAAGCCGTTCATATCTAGTTTGGTCATCAAACATATCAAAACCCTTTTGTATTATCCTAGAACCAATGGCATAGTGGAACACACTAATAGGGTGATCGAAGAATCTCTGCAAATAGCATTGGCATCCTCCAAACTCATTGTCCAATCCATGAAGCATATGTTGTGGTCTTATCATACTACCCCAAATGTAGTTACAGGATTTTCCCAGTTTAGCTTATTAAGAGGTACATGTAAAGAGGGGTCCCCGCAAGGAGAAAGTGTTGTGTGAACCACACACTGACACAATTAAGAATCAAAGGAAACATAAATCAGGAAAAATCAAGATTTAACTTGTTACAAGTATTGTCATTTATTCAACAACACTAAATTTAAATCAATCAAACATTACATTTATTTATTGAGAAATTAGCCCCAAGAGGAGGGGGGAAGGAAGGGAAGGGGGAATATGTGCTCAAAGCGGTGTAAAGTCAAAAAGGGAATACACAGAATCAAAGATAAAGCAATTAAATTACAAATTCAAATCACAATTAGAATTATTCCTAGAAACAAGGCCTGAACAGTTACGGCAAATGTTGTAACACTAGTAACCTAGGGACATTCAACGGTCACATACATAGTTCAATGTAATCAAGGGACTGTGCCGGAGGTCCCAAATGAAAAAGAAGGTCGTCGACGTTTCGACCCCTAACCATAGGTTACATTAGGTCCTTTACCGGGGTCTTCATCAGGACAGGTACGAAGGGGGGAGGACGAAGTAGGGTGGGGCAATCCTATCTGTGAAATTAAAAAAGCCAGTCAATTCAATGAAATCGTGTGGCCTAGCAGTCATCATTATCTCTAACAGAGTGCTCTATTTTAATTTTTAAGGACAAACTAAACCATGGAGTCCGGACCGGGGAAACCTCCGGACACGGACAGTGAGAGAAAGCCAGCGAAAAGTCAAGCTCCAACTCAATGATATAAATCATGCTTACCGAGGGAAGTTAACCAACCAAGAATTTAAAACCAACGTTTCTGAAAAGAGTGAAAACTTACTTCAGCCTAGAACAATCAGAATGCTGAAGTAGAAAGGAGCGTCCAATCAGATACTGTTCCGGATACGACTAGCTGCTCCAACAATACACCAACTGTAAATTAGAGGTGTAGCAATGATGTAAAACTTTTAGCGAAATTAAGCGAAGACGTACATATAGTCGTAACCAATTGCATGAATGACTTACATACGCTACGTAGGGAGGTTACACTAATAGTCTGTGAAATTTTGATATGGTGCCTATAGTAACTCTGCCTCACGGAGTGTCACTGTTAAGAGGTATTAAAAGCATCATTAGAGGCATAGTTATGTGGTAGGGCGACATACAGTACACAATATCCCAAAAAAAGGGGGGGGGGCGCATACCTTATAAAGGGTGATATACCACGTTAGGTTCCTATTGGCAAAGCACGCGTAAAATCTGTAATCACGCTGTAGCGGGTTCTGTCGCTGTAACAGAAAAAAGCAAACCCTGTTGTGAAACATGGTTCCTTGGAAAGTTAAGACTGCTCCAAGTTAGGGGCCAAAATTGCTCCATCACATACCTTATTAGCAAAGTCAGGGCCAAATTAATTGGAACAGCTCTTCCAAGTAGACATGGCGAAGGTAGCCGTATTACAGTGCTCCGTGAGCGAAGGAAACTCCGTGATCGAGGAATTCTAACCGGGAAACAAATCACGGGTCAGAGCGAGACCCGAATTCTAGTCAGATCTCGACATAGAACACATTTTTTATTATTATTAGGCGGCGATACCAGAGATATCACTTACTGGATCACTAAGAGGCGAAGTCAACGTAATCCGACTCGTCTCTACAAACTCCGCTAGCAGCTACGCGAGAGTTGGGGGCGGAGCCATTCTTCACACTAGGGTCAGGTAGTCACACTAAGCAAGGAAATTACGGATCTCAAAGCCGAAATATTGGGTGATAGTACCTTGACCAAAAGTAAAGAGGCTCTAGAAAGTTTGGAAGCATCAATTAAAGACTTTGATGTAACAGCGCAGACCAAGAAATTGGAGAAACTAGCGAGAGACCTAAGAACATTTGATAAAAAATCTGTCTACCCTTATCTGCAACCTGACTACTACAAACAGGACACTCAAGGACGTTTCTCCAACCGCGGTCGCGGAGGCTACAGAGGAAGACGCAATTTTACGACCTTTTCGGATTCTTCCTATAGCTCGGGTAGCGAGAGTGAAGCTGGTCCCAGCACCCCCTATAACTACCCACCTGTTGATTCCAACTACCAACAGTACCCCCCACAATTCCAACCTCATTTTTTAGATCAGGTCCGGGGACAATGGCGGCCCCCACGAGGACGTGGCAACAATTGGGCCAGGGGACAGGGGAGAGGCCAACAGCAACCAAATTCCGGATGGAATGGCAGCAGGGGCAAACAATAGAAACGGGTGACATTCCGTCCCGAAGAACATCTCAACTCGGAGAAACACTTACAGATGGTGAATGGAATAGCCACCACCGCTTCCAACGCACCTGGCACTGACAGGCCCATGGTTAACCCTGTGATCAACATCTCCAAATATCAACTAAAGGACGAGGAGATCAAGGTTTTAAGTAAAGGCTTGTCCTATGTGCCTACCGCTCCAGCTAACAAATTCCTACTCAAAACGAAATTATACCGATTTTTCAGAAAGATTAGATTGAGGTACTTTTTTCGTAATCAAACCACCAGGCAACAAGGGTCCATCACTGGCCTGAGGGAACCATCAACCTTTTTTCCACCCACATATGCAATGAGCCACAGGATCTTGGCTTTTGAGGATATTGTCACTAAATCAGTGGATCAGGCATTGGATAAAAGAAAATTTGTTAAACTAAATCTCAGCAAGAATGAACAAAGAGCATTGACTGATCTATGTACTAACAAAGAAGTGGTCATCAAACCCGCAGATAAGGGCGGGGCAATTGTTGTACAAGACCTTTCCAAGTATAAGGAAGAAATCTTTAGACAACTAGCAGATGGGGTCAGTTATCAGGAACTACCAAGTGACCCAACAAGAGAGCTAGCCTTGAGAATTCTGGCAATCACACAGAAGGGTTTGGAGGCAGGTTTCTTAAGTGAACAAGAATTCAAGTTTTTAAACCAAAAGTTCCCTAGATTGGCAACAATTTACACCTTGCCCAGAATCTGGAAAGCCCCCCTGGACGTCCCATCGTGTCCGGTTGTGGATCGATGCTAGAACCATTATGTAAATATATCGACTTCTTTCTAAAACCCATTGCCCTCAACACCAGGGCTTACCTCCGTGATACCACTCAAATCATCAAATTGATAGATGAGAGACCTTTTGACCCAAAAACAACACTTTTGGTGACTTGTGACATCATATCACTTTACACCAGCATCCCTCAACAGGATGCCTTGAACGTGATGAGAGATGCTTTAGATACTAGACCAGCACCTGTCCAAGTCCCAACGGATTTTATAATTGAACTATTAAGCATTGCAATGAAACAGAACTTTTTCATCTTTCAGGAGAAATTCTACGTACAGACCAAGGGCGTGGCCATGGGTGCTACCTTTGCTCCGAATCTGGCCATCATTTACATGGACCACTTCGAACTAGAATATGTCTTCTCACCCAACAATCCGTTTTCAACAATGCTGGCCCTTTGGGTCAGATATATTGACGATGTTTTTTGCATTTGGGAAGGCAATAACGATCAACTTAAAGTATTCCATGAGTGGCTCAACCAACGGAATCCTCATATTCAATTCACATTGGAAGTTAGTAACATAACTATACCCTTCTTGGATATTTCAATCTACGTGGATACAGATCACTTGCAGACTACACTTTTTAGGAAACCGACTGAGCGGAACTCCCTGCTACAATACGGGAGTTACCATCCCAGAGGCCTTAAGGACAATTTGCCCATCGGCCAATTTCTCAGAGTCAGGAGAAATTGTTCGACGCGAGCAAATTACATTAAGGAATCTGAAATCCTAAATGAGCGCCTCATATCTCGTGGTTATCCGGCCCGGATGGTTAGACGCGCCAGGAAAAGAGCGTGGTACAATCCTCGAGACAGCCTGCTGAATCCTGAAATTCGTGACCCTACTGAGCAGAATCGAATGATTTGCGTCACCACCTTCACAACAAGAAGTAATGAAGTGAAACAAATCATAAACAAGAACTGGCCCCTGATAGCAGAAGAGATTGGGCAATCACACCTCCCCCTGCATTCTTTTAAAAGGGCTAAGAATATTCGAGACAGGTTGGTACACTCATACCTGGAACCCATGAGTCCTCCTACACTTCCAACTTTATGGAATTTACCACCAGTGATAGGACACTACAGATGTGGGACATGTACTGCATGTGACACCACGATTCAGACAAAGACGTTTGTACATGGTGACAAGGTCTATACCTTAAAACATCACACTAATTGTAACACAAGTAGTGTAATTTACATTATAGTATGCCCATGCAATCAAGTATATGTTGGACAAACGCAGCAAAAAATCAAATCTCGTATCTCCTCTCATTGCAGTAGACTACGATGTAAGGTGGTGGGTGCCCCTTTGGTAGACCATTGGCAAACTGCTGGACACACTGTGTCTGATTTAAAATGGTTAGCCATTGAAAAGGTATCCTTGGGAAGAAGAGGAGGTAATTTACAAACTGTCCTAAATACACGTGAATCCAAGTGGATGTCCCTTCTAGACTCCATAAAAAACGGGTTGAATGAACAGGACAGTAGCCTAGCACAATTGGCAGCATTACGATAAGGCCCTTAGGTTTGTCTCCACCAACTGTACTCGTCTACACTCCCATGCTTGGTAAGTGCACGAGGTACTTGATCTGAATGAATTAACGCTATTTGCCATTGATTGTACTCATCTACACTCCCATGCTTGGGAAGTGCATGATTTACCTTATCATAATGAATTAATGCTGTTTGGCCATTGAGGTTGTCTCTATCAACTGTACTCGTCTACACTCCCATGTTTGGGTAGTGCACAAGTTATTTTGATCGTGATTTTATTAATTTTGAGGTACCAGCTCGAGTGTACGAGCGGCACTATAATATAATAAATGGATTCTTAATTTTGTACCCCTTACATTAACATGCACTATTGCAAGGTGCATCACATGTAACAACTGTATGCATATGTTTGATACAACACCCCTACTTAAGACTTGAGGTGAGAATTTGGAATTACTTATGCCCAAAAATTCGGTTGTCTATTTTCTTACTGTAGTCCCGTACATGTTATTACATAATTGACAATCTTTATGTGGAAGGAACGTTTTCATTATTTAATACATGAACATCTATGGTGTTGTTTTTAAATTTCAGGATGGTATAGAGTTTACCTCACGGCACCGACCGAGTAAACTCTTCTATGTCCATGACCCTAGTGTGAAGAATGGCTCCGCCCCCAACTCTCGCGTAGCTGCTAGCGGAGTTTGTAGAGACGAGTCGGATTACGTTGACTTCGCCTCTTAGTGATCCAGTAAGTGATATCTCTGGTATCGCCGCCTAATAATAATAAAAAATGTGTTCTATGTCGAGATCTGACTAGAATTCGGGTCTCGCTCTGACCCGTGATTTGTTTCCCGGTTAGAATTCCTCGATCACGGAGTTTCCTTCGCTCACGGAGCACTGTAATACGGCTACCTTCGCCATGTCTACTTGGAAGAGCTGTTCCAATTAATTTGGCCCTGACTTTGCTAATAAGGTATGTGATGGAGCAATTTTGGCCCCTAACTTGGAGCAGTCTTAACTTTCCAAGGAACCATGTTTCACAACAGGGTTTGCTTTTTTCTGTTACAGCGACAGAACCCGCTACAGCGTGATTACAGATTTTACGCGTGCTTTGCCAATAGGAACCTAACGTGGTATATCACCCTTTATAAGGTATGCGCCCCCCCCCTTTTTTTGGGATATTGTGTACTGTATGTCGCCCTACCACATAACTATGCCTCTAATGATGCTTTTAATACCTCTTACCAGTGACACTCCGTGAGGCAGAGTTACTATAGGCACCATATCAAAATTTCACAGACTATTAGTGTAACCTCCCTACGGAGCGTATGTAAGTCATTCATGCAATTGGTTACGACTATATGTACGTCTTCGCTTAATTTCGCTAAAAGTTTTACATCATTGCTACACCTCTAATTTACAGTTGGTGTATTGTTGGAGCAGCTAGTCGTATCCGGAACAGTATCTGATTGGACGCTCCTTTCTACTTCAGCATTCTGATTGTTCTAGGCTGAAGTAAGTTTTCACTCTTTTCAGAAACGTTGGTTTTAAATTCTTGGTTGGTTAACTTCCCTCGGTAAGCATGATTTATATCATTGAGTTGGAGCTTGACTTTTCGCTGGCTTTCTCTCACTGTCCGTGTCCGAAGGTTTCCCCGGTCCGGACTCCATGGTTTAGTTTGTCCTTAAAAATTAAAATAGAGCACTCTGTTAGAGATAATGATGACTGCTAGGCCACACGATTTCATTGAATTGACTGGCTTTTTTAATTTCACAGATAGGATTGCCCCACCCTACTTCGTCCTCCCCCCTTCGTACCTGTCCTGATGAAGACCCTGGTAAAGGACCTAATGTAACCTATGGTTAGGGGTCGAAACGTCGACGACCTTCTTTTTCATTTGGGACCTCCGGCACAGTCCCTTGATTACATTGAACTATGTATGTGACCGTTGAATGTCCCTAGGTTACTAGTGTTACAACATTTGCCGTAACTGTTCAGGCCTTGTTTCTAGGAATAATTCTAATTGTGATTTGAATTTGTAATTTAATTGCTTTATCTTTGATTCTGTGTATTCCCTTTTTGACTTTACACCGCTTTGAGCACATATTCCCCCTTCCCTTCCTTCCCCCCTCCTCTTGGGGCTAATTTCTCAATAAATAAATGTAATGTTTGATTGATTTAAATTTAGTGTTGCTGAATAAATGACAATACTTGTAACAAGTTAAATCTTGATTTTTCCTGATTTATGTTTCCTTTGATTCTTAATTGTGTCAGTGTGTGGTTCACACAACACTTTCTACTTGCGGGGACCCCTCTTTACATGTACCACATAACGCCCAGGTCCCCGCGACTGCATGGGTCTAACCCTCCTTTTTGTAATGTAGCTTATTAAGAGGACGTAGACCATGATCTAAACTGACTCCGAATTGGCTGTTTGAAGATAAATCTATTCAGATAAATAAAGATGAAATGAAAGAGAGAATTGAGAAGATTCAAAAGAAATACAAAGAAAGATATGACACAAAATGGGGCAATAAGCTACATACATGGAAAGAGGGGCAGTGGGTCCTAGTAAAGAATCCTGGCACTAGTTTCAACAGGCGTAACACATTTTACAAGCCTGAAAAAATAAACAAATTAAATAAAATGTCATAATGGAAGACAGGCTCATGTGGACTATGGACAGGATTTCTCCATAAGGAGCCTAACGTTTATACACCATCTAATGGCAAAGTCCTGGTTCCTGAGAACAGAATTATGAGGAATGTGCACTCTCCATTGTGGCAACTCGATTATGTAATGACTTAACCATTTGCATGGTATTGCTTTGCAAAAGTTGATCATACTAACAATATGACTATAATAATAACTTTTACTCTTTCAGCCACAGTTTCAATTCAATTCTGTATCCTAATTTGTATGTGTTTATATTTTAGTTTTCAGAGAATCACTCTTTCTTTTCCCAGAGACATCCAAATGCACTCAAATATTTTTCTTTTGTTAGAATTGTATAATAAGGAGATGTTACAATCTACGAACATTATATACTTATGTATATAGGGCTAGTAATGGTATAGCATACGTTGTTAATGGTATGTACCGCTTGGGATGCTCCCCCCCAGGGTTCGTGGCATCCCTGCCCTCTACGGCCTCAGGGCAATGTCCTGGCAGGGGAGCACAATACACAGCTGCTGGGTCATTCTTGGTAGCCAGGGGGAGGCTGAGGTGAAGATGGTGTGGTTCCAAACATCACCTGGGCCCCACAGCGAGCCATTCTTTCTGCCCACTATACCCTGAATGTGAAGGTTGGTGGGCGAGGTGTTAATGCAAACACTGTTTCTCGGCTGCGTGGGCCCCAGGGGGGCCAGGGTGAAAATGGCTCAAAGGCCTAAGCAACACCTGGCCCCTGGGAGGCTGATCCTTGCACACAATCACCCCTCCCCAGCCCACCCTCAGCGTTAATGCTTTGCAGGGCAGGGGGTGAAGGAGAGGCCACAGCTGATAATCGCTGTATGGCCGCCCAGCGAAGCTGCTTTCCTTTCACTGTCTTCTGTCTCAGTGCCCTCTGTGGGCAGTTTTTTTCTCCCCTTTCCCAGTCCAAGGAGAGCACTCTCTGTGGACTATGAAAGGGGAGTAAAAACAATGGCCCACAGAGGGCACTGAGACACCGGCCCTTCGGCCAATGCCCGAGTGCCCGCAGTGCCAATCCGCCCCTGGTTCGTGCATTGGTATGTCCTTTAGAACCTTCAAGGGAGTTCATTTAGAATGTTCAAAGAGGCTTGGCTGACAGAATGACTCAGCTGTGTGAGAGGCCAAATGAGGACGCACTTGTACTACAATAAACTTGTTTTATCCCTTACCACTACTGTTTCAAACGAGTTACTTCCTTCTTTTTCAAATGCCTTACTTCCAAACTATTGCACAGTAAAGATTGCGCTCTTAGTGTAAATACAAACATAATTAAACAAACCCCAAACTGCTTGTTATGAAGGTTCCAGCATCATAACTACCAAGACCCTTAAGCTTGTATGCCTCTTAAAAATACAACATTCTAAAACAATGTGTGATTAGTTAGTAAACAGTCCAGCGAATAAATTAAAACGTACAGTATGGTTCCAACTGTGGTGACTTGAATAAAGATATATGATAGATGCATATGGAAATGGTTGGTGGTCACTGACGAATTTTAATAGTCGACTGCTCCCTTTGTAGAAGGTACTATACATCTCACATTTCCGAAGTGTATTCTCACGCTATTTATGTCTCGCTCTCAGGCACTATTCCATACAGACTTTCAATCAAAGAGTCCTTCTGCGACATGAAGTTTTCATAACAGGAAGGGGAACAAGCAGCAAACATGAAAGGAAGCATGCGGACTCCGAAAATCTTCTTGCAAGGTCGGATGAAACGCAAACCTTGGCCATACATGGGCAGGCTGCAGCAGTCACAGATGGTAAATCTAGAGTGGACAAAAGGTAATTAGACACTTTGCCTTCGAATGTATCCTTAATTTAATCACAATTTCACAATATGGTTTTCGTATTGATTACAGTTCAAATAATCGACTTGGAATGCTTTACTTTTCAATGAACTGCAGTTATAGTTTCTTCGTGAATATGTACTGAAAACACAATTAAACAACAGTACATTGTGGTTTTATTTATTGTCACAATAACATTTTCACATTTTATAAATGTAATATTGCATATTTTCTCAAAAGGGCAAAATTGCATCATGATGTTTCTCTTGCAAATGCCAAGCCCATTCTGAAGCATATACATTTCCTTTTATCATCAATTACAGTGGTGGCTGTTGACATTTGAAAGTGATGGGGCATACAAATTGAGTATCGAGCGACGCAAGCAAGTCTAAAGTACAAACGTGTGGTCCAGGGTATGTCCTCTAAATTTAAAGACGTGTATATCATTAATATGTAGAAGCATTTCACCTTAGTAAGCCAGGGTGGTGAAATCTCCTCTGCTCACGGAGTTTTCCACATTCCGCATTACACAGAGTTCTGAAAAACTACGCTCCGGGGAGTGGTGTTTTTTTCCTCGCTGGTGCTCATCAAAATCAAGTTGGCAAGCGCGAGTGAGGAAAATCTACCTCCCAGCGCGATTTCTCAACGCGGGCGGTCGGATTTCACAATGCAAGTGGTCACATATGCTTGCGACCGCTCACGTTGAGAAACCGTCCATTCGCGTGCAGAATCACAAAATCTACTCGGGCTGTAGAAAGGATGCAGCACCCGCTTGTACTAAGCATGGTGCAGTTTGCGATAATTTCACAGCACAGACAAACACCCAGCGCTGAAAATTACAGCGAATTACATTTATTTACTGAACTCTGCTGCTTGCGGAGCTCCTCGTAGCGTGGCAGAGGTTTTTTTTGCACTTCGCGAAGTACCGAATAGCGGAACTCGGCAAACTCCACCCAGGGCTACACTTTGGTAAATCAGATCAAATTTCTTCAGTGAGAGATTTTTCTTAAATGTATTTAGAAACATTCTTTCTTCCAGTCATTCAGACAACAATGGCAATATTAAACTAAGAGGCAAATCAGTTGTCATGTGCATCCTATGGGTGGCCTGGGGTGCTATTAAACATGGACAACACTATAATGTAATAAATCATACTCAAGAGACAGTTTTATACGGCGCTTGACCGGAACTCATGTATTTTGAGGTTCTTTTTTATGTGATAATGAAGAAAAAGGAGGCAAAGTGAAAAAAAGATAAATGCCAAGGATCACACAAGTTGGTTAAGTGGGGAAGCCAGGATTGATCCTAGTTTTCTGATTTAACATTTTGTGAAATTCATCTACTGGATATACATCCTTCGGTTCCCCCACACCCACCTTCCCCCCCATCCCAACCTATATCTTGCTGGCATCAGTACGGCCCTCAAGTCACTTCATATATCATACTTTGTGGCTGCTGGAGAAATGTTTGTGAGTACCAATGTTCTAGTGCATTTCAAATCTTGTTTTGAAAGTTCCATATCTATGCGTCAACCTACACTGCACCTCCCATGACCCTGGTAACAGGCTGGATACAAAAATGCTGGCAGCAACATCGCTGTCATGAGCCAGCATATTACGTGTTACACTTTAAGACAGTCATATTCAACAACATGCATGGTTGTATTTTTAAGCCTAAACTTATACTAATAAAATGTGAAACTACAAATCCCCAAATGCAAACTGCTTTTGCAAAGAAATTAATTTGTTTTAATTTATTCATGATCTAGGCACACGTTCAAATGATCTTGTGCATGTGTTTCCCACAACTTTGATGTCTAGAGGTCTCGTGTGTGTTTTTAGAACAACTGGCAGGTTGGTTCCTCTACGTTTATCCTGATTAAGACCTGATCACAAATTATTCAATGAGTCGAAACATCGATGTGTACTCTGTTGACTGGCAAATATTGCAGCATTCATCATGTACTTAAATGTTTGAGTCTTTTAGTTTAGAAATTGTCACACTACTTTGCCAACATGGATTAATGGATTGTTTTGTGTAAATTATCACCAGTGCACATTTATTTTACTTGCGTTAACAATCACTGGCCGCCTTAAGGAGCACCTATTGTGTTTACTGTTTGTCCACCTAACATGATTGGACAGCATTTAATATTTCAGGTTAAATATCTTACAGATGAGTAGAAATCTAAGTGAATAAATATCTCCCAAAAGAAACATTTTTTTTAACTAATATATACATTGAACTCAGGTTCTCAGGGATGCCGGTGGCCCCATAGTGATATACGGTAATTAGACCAATTGAGCTCACACACCTAAAAACAACTGTATAATATTAAGACCTAAACTGAAATACGGGGTCCCTGATGGGAGTCTTCTGGGGAACTTTTAACCCATCACAGTTGGAGCTTGCAGCAAATATGCATATGTGGATGCAGGATACAAAACATGTAATTCCATCTATAGCAATACCAATTTGTGTGTAGTAGTGGCTTTACACACAGGCTGACAGTTTGTGGCCTCGACCTATGCCTGCCATCTTCATACACTGCATATTGCTTCTGTACAGCTTGTGCTTTTAGTCCAGTCCAAATCAGTAGCAATACCCTGAGTTAGCAGTCCTCCTTTAATCATATATAGTGGGGCCAGTGAAGCTTGAAAGTAAGTTGTTTGGAAACCCTTTGCCTGATCAGGACAAACTGCAACGGTTTCAAGTTCAACTGTGCACTGTGTCTACTTTGCACCCACAAGCAGTTCCCGTTTTTGAAGGGAAAATAAAACAATCTGCGATCATTGTGAAGTTTAAAATTTCCCAGTTCCCCTTTTCGTGGTGCTGCCTTTGAGGTCTCGGAGGCCGGGAGTCTCAAAAGCAGTGCCAGTGGTCACAAATAAAAAGCCAAGGGTTGCAGCTGCAGTCCCTGGCGGCACATAAAAGACCCACAAAATATGTCTATGCCTTTTATACAGTGTCACCCACAAATGCATTTGTATACTGAATTAACTATGGATTGGTGTATAATTTGGTTACTTTACTGTTGTTGGTATAGGAGGCTTCAGAGGATAGTCATTATTGACACTGAATGGGAGCAAAGATAATAATCTTAATACATTATGAAATGATTTCGAGGTGGCTGTGTTTTTACTGAGAATATGAAAAAAGATCATAGAAAGGTGTGAATGGGAGCTGGAGATCTTCAATTTAAAATGGCATCCAATAAACCATGCGGTGTTAGGTGGATATGTGCTAGGTATGTAGAACTAACAGAAGTAATTCAAAAACTGTTTTTTAAAATTCAGTCCTGACTTTGGCAGACAGAAACAATACAGATAAATAGTAAAACACACAATTGATCTTAATATACAAGCTAAAGACAGTCATCAAAGATCAAGGAACAAGTGTACCTTGTGCGGCATTTTCTTAACTTGAAGACAAATACTTGATGGAATGCATTGGAAAGCGGGGAAGAAGAGAAACAGATTATAAAAGTTAAAATAGATGATAGTGCAGAAAATGGACTTTCTGCTTGCAAAAAAGTTAGATTGTCAAGATTTTTCAAAAAAGTCCTAGTTTGGGGGATTGTGCGGGTGTTTTTACAGACAGAGATTGTTCAGACCCCGGTACAAGGGATAAAAAGGATTGCAAGGTTTCCTAATGGACATGAATAATGAATACCAGATTTTTGCATGGTAAGGTCTTAGTGGGAAATGTTTTCCCCAAATTGCCTGTACAGAGGGTCAGGGGATGATGGGAGTGAGTTGCAGGTGTATGATGGAGGTAACATTTTTTACATTTCATCTCAGTGTGGTGATTTGTATCCTTCTCAAGCACTTTCTGTTACCTCAACAAGTTGAGCTATGCAATTAGAGACTTTCCAAGTGGAGGTTTAACAGTCAATATTAACTACAGTGTTTTGGAAAGGTTTTTGTCCTACAATCAATGACAAAGCATTTGGTCACCTTCCATTTTGTGACAAAGATCAATTTCAGAATTTCATTATCTAGGGAAGACGCTACAACTGGTCGTGCCTTTTCCTTTAGAAATCCAAGAGTCTTATTTCATACTGAATTAGAAGTTTGAAACTTTAAGCTCTGGGGATATTTGTCATGATAATGTTACTCTGATGTAGGAACAAATCCTAAATATGTTTTTATGTTCGGTAATGGCGCCTGTTTTTTGTTTCACAATGTTTTTGTCTCAAAGCCCAGTGATTGTTCATAAAACACACCGAATCTTCACACACAACAGCAATTAGTTTACCGTGACCATGGGCCAGATGTATGATGGGATTTTGCATGCACAAACGGGTTTGTGACCCGTTTGCGCAAGCAAAATCCCTGTGGGCCATGTACTAACACTATTTTCCGAGTCGCAAAAAATTGGAACTCGAAAAATAGTGTTTAGCGACTAGCAATTAGGAAGGGGCGTTCCAAGAGCGTCCCTTCCTAATTGAGACTCGCTTCCCTATGTATGAGTGTTTTGCAACCCCATTGAGAATCGCAAACAGTGTCTCTGACACTATTGTACATTGGAAATTGCAACTCGCAATTTCTAATTCGCAATCGAGAGCAAATGCAACTTGCAATTTCCAATGGTCGTACATCTGGCCCCAAATCAGTATGTTCATACTTGCAACAGGAGGAGCAGAAATACTTTGGGCAATTTGTGAATGGAGACAGTAGTTTGGGTAGTGGCTGTGCGTGAATGCACAGCATGGCTTGAGCCCTTTTCCTGGTTTCCAGCACCGGAGAGATATGTGTTCAGCGCAAGATGAAAAGGAAGAGATTGCTGTGACCGCCGAAGGGGAGTAGGCATCTCTTCCAACCAACTACACAAGAATGTTTTCTACCTAATAGTGTGAGAGAGCAGGCTGTGGCAGGCAAACAAAGATACTTGGCGGCTGTAGGTCAATTAGTTACTAGCGATATTTTTAAGACATAATCAAGAGGTCTTAATTTTAACATCCACAAGTCACCTCCCCCTTTTCTTGAGAGGGGTGTAGCCCTCAGAGTCACTATAGTGACACTAGGAGGAGACCCAGATGATGACAAAGCATGGCACCACTGGTGACTGATGGGAATCCGTCCTTGTGATTAGGACTTCCAATTGCTCTAAGGCCAGTAATAAGTTTTCCTTTGATAGTGAGGTAGAGTTTGTTCTTTCAGATTCTCTTTAGTTCATTGTGTGTTTGTTCAGACCCGTGGATAGGTTTGTGTAGTATTTTATTCTATATGGGGAGTATATCCAAGCTAGGTCTTTAAATTATTCCCGGAGACCCCTTTCTAACTTGTGTTTTGTTTTTGTAACTTAATTTTACTTGCAATATTTTGACATGCATCACAATGTAATGGTGGTTATTACAGATTAGCTGTCCTGGCCCAACATTTTGCGGCTTTCACAGGGGCTGAATGAAGCACAAAATACTCTGTCCTCAAGCAACTTCTTCCATGATAATATTGATATCAGGGTTCTTCCTGCACAATAAGCTTCAATTGGCAGCACTTTATCAGCAGGTATTAGCAACCTTCTTTGACACTGTATATCTTACACTGTATTCTACTATTCATAATAGATCAATCGTCACAACAAATTCCAAGTGCTGCACCATCGGTAAACTGAGCAAGAAGGTCAATGAACTATACAGTCATGCTAGTTAGCCATACAAGTATTGAGGAGGCTTAGGGCTAAATGCCCACACTATGAGAGTCAGGCACTACTACCTTTCTTCATTCCATCTCCACAATCGCCTCATCCTGGTCATACGAGGTCCATTTAGGATGGTAAGTTACTATGGATTGCAACAATACTGGAAAGAACTCAGAGAAGCAAGGTCCAAGGAAATGTGCCAAAGAGGAACAACAAACACTTCATGGTCCCCAGTCCTTTTACTAGTGTAGCCTGGATTTAGTTATTAGGTTATTTCGACTGCAACAGTTTGTTCCCGTTTTCTGGTACAGGAGCGCTTGCGCTATAAACTGGGCTTGCCAACTTCCACGCATGCTAATTTGTGTTTCTTTAGTGAAAAGCTTCATGGCCTGCAGAACTCCCCTCACTGAGTTTAAATTGCATGTCATCCAAAACCCACGCCTATTGTGCCCAGTAGATTTATATCCTTTTTACCAACAGATGTTGGACACACGTGTCCCCAATGAGTTCCTCCCAGTCCCCTTCCTTTGGCACCAGGACCTGTGCGTTGCAGAAGCCTGTTCCTTTGTCTCTGTTCTCTTGAAATTGAGAACGGATCTCCTTCTTCTTTTACAGACCCCTTGGGGGATGAGTGAGAAGGAAAGTAAACCCAACAGAGACTCCTTCAGCCTTGGATGTAGAATAAATTGAACTTATGTCTTGAGAGTGCTTTTTCAGCCCTGCTCCTAACAGTCGTCACTAGGTGTACTGTATCCCTTGTTGCTGCCCTTCCTCTCCTGGGTTGTTGTTAACATGGAAACATTTAGTATGGTATATGCTTCATCACATTCGAATTTTTTTTCCTCCTATGGAATTTCGCCAAATTGTGGTACATGATGTGTACATGCCTCTGCTGATCAATTCAGATTTCCTTCACAAAAAGAACCAAATGAAATAAAGAAACAAGAACCTAGCACTAAAGACACTTTTACTCTCCAGTCTTATTAAATATTCGCCTTCATCAATAGTGACTAATGAAATTAGTGGTCAGTCGTTATATCTAAGTTATACCAAACGTTCGTTGCTTCAGAAATATATATGAAAGAACCTATAATTGTTATTTATGACACTTCTCTTTGGTGGCTGAATACCGGTGTTCATGCATATTCATCAGTTCGTCCTGTAAAGTGAAAACCTGTGATTTTGTTTAATCGATATTTTATAGCGTCCACTCGAGTTTGGTCAGCATCTAAAGTTAAATGTTTCTCCTGTTTCACTTTTCACACCTTTGTCTGTAATGCCCTTTAACACAGCTTGCCCTTAGAGAGGGCGTCTCACATACTCATTGTGCCTGTGGCTGCTAGGCTGCGGGGTGCATAGCTTCGGCTTGTCGAGAGCCACTTCTTTTCTCCATCACTTCAACTCATGACCGCCTCCTAAGGAACTTCTCTGCTGTAAACTGAATAACTCATGCTAACCTGCCTACATCTATTTCTGTAGACTGTTGCGGTATTCTGCGGTGTGCACTAGGGCCACGAGCTGGACTCCAAAAGCAGAGCCAGGAAAGGTTGGGGAGAGCTGAGCACAAGCAAGTAATAGGGGTCTTTACAAATGCCCACCCAGAAGTGTATGGGTATGCTTTGTAAATGCAAGCTGCAAGTGCCTACCTGATATGCCTAGTGATGCACAAAAGTATACTTCAAGAAAAAATATTTGAGGTGCTCAAAAACCATAAGCTAAAGATGAGTGCACAATATTTTGCTGTCCTTTCGCCACAGCATGTTTTACTCTGAATTAAAAATGCATTTTTGCCTTTTTTTACTTAGTGCTTATTATAGGGTTTTGCAGCTTTTAGTTGAAGATTGTTTCATTCTTCCCCAGCATATGGAGCTTATCTGTTGCAAAATCACACTTAGGTAATCAGTCAGCAGATCAAATATCCATCGGTCTAGTCTATTTATAATTCTAAGAGCATTGTCATTGGAGGACTCTCATCTTTTGGGTAAATCCATTTGCAACAACAGAAACGGAAGCAATGAAGTGAGATCAGCCACAGGTTAGAGTTTCACCCTTTCCATTTGATTCATCTGAGCACTTTTTGAGCACTCCTCGTCCATAGCCAAATTTCGGGTGATGGGTAGCTCACACTCTCAGGACTTTATTTTATTCAAGGTGTTTTGGAGCTCCCACCAACTTAGTCAGGCGGGTAGAAATTGGATCCTTACTTTGTTTTGACATGCATACAAAGCCATTATCTCTTTGGCAACAAAATAGCTTTTTAATCAAAACAAGTGGCGGTCAATCTCATTCAGATGAACGCCTTGAATGTATTGGTAGATTATATGACCAACCCAACGAAGCAAAGATGGCGGGCAAACGTGTAAGAGTTCACAATCACACTCACTCTTTCCCAGGCACATTTACAGAATTACGTCCAAGAATCTTTTTCAAGTTGATTGAAATGCTGACCCTTACCATTCTGCATAGTCTTTCGCTATACATCCACAAGAAACCAGTGATAATGGGTGGCTTGAAGGAGAACTACTGTCAGCGTTGGCGTGTGCCATCACCATTGTAGAGCTGCACATTTCCAGTCCACATAGTCTTCTCCCAGCACAATTCTCCTTTTTAAAGGGCACAATATACCCCACTAACATAAGAAACAGAAATGTAGCTGAATGACAGATTCACCTCACTAAAGCAAAGAGGGGCAGGATCATGACACACCTGTGGTTGGCTAAAAGGATAATATTTCTAAGACTTGATAACAACCACACCGTGAGGAGTGCTATTCAGTCTCTACATCCACTGTTACAAGCACTTATCTGTTGATGCTGAGGTTCCGTTATCCACTCTGTTAACAAAAGAGTAAAATGGGGAGATGCTAAGCGGGTAGAAAATAAGGATGCATGTGTAAATGAATTCCCAAATGCTGATGTTGGAAATATGCAGAAACCCCCAGATCTAAGCAGTGTTGGTTCTTGAGTCATCAGGACTCACACTTGGAGGTTCCCTACCTCCAAAATGTTTTCTCCCCACAATCTGATGCCTCTTTACTGGGTAACCCTCTGCCTACTTTTGCTACTGTAAAGTAGTCTTTGCGACAATAACAGAAAAGGCTATCTATTCACTGTGACAGCAAACACATCAAGAACTCTTACAAAAAACATGACTTGTAAACAAGTAGACTCAGGACATTAGGTTGGTTGGTCCAAGAGACTGTCTGTATCTTTGCTCTTACCAAAGCTCAGTACAGAAGCAAGGATTTAATCTTCCTATCTAGTGACCCTGGGGTGGGTAAAAAACAAAGCTTGTTTTGTTACTTTGCAATTGCATTTATATAGCACTTACTACCCTGACGAGGCATTGAAGCACTTTATGGCGAGTAGCACTCTACTCCGAAACCCAAGGAAGGTGGTTAATCCAGTGGTGTTGGTTATTGGCATTAGTCATGTGTTATCAAGAAAAAGAAAGCAAAACATTCCATGCATTTACTCCAGTTTCCTTGTGGTAGATTAAAATGAATACCTGTTAGGTATCATTTTTAGTGGGATCTATGTGGTTCCAGAGAAATGGTTGGTGAGATAAATAGAAAGGCTGCACGAGGTTAGTTATTGTTAGGTACCATAATAACAATGAAATAAATTAGGGCAGACAGCAATGAGAATGAGAGAGACCTATATTCAGAAATTTAAGGCTGAGGATCGAAGATAAGGAGAGGGTCATTCTGAAGAAAGAAAGGACAGGAATTATTCGAAGGAAGCAAGTAACATTTTTCATGCAGGGTTTTGGAATTGTACTGGAGAAGGCTTTACGAGATCACAATCAATCTGACAAAGTAAGCTGCAGAAAGAAACATCATTATATACAGTGCTCCATGTCTGAGGCAGACAGCTGAAACATGTGGATCCATGTGTGCACATCATTTAAACATTAAGAGTCCTGGACTTCTGTTTGACAAGCCTCCGGCAGCCCTTTTTCTGGAGTATCACAACTTTGCTACAGGGTCTGTAAATTCCACAAGGGGCCTTGGCGCAAAACAAAGTAAGGGCCTGATTACGAGTATGCAACACTGTTGGTCTGCCTGCAGTATTTTTAGTGTGGCGGTCATACCACCACAAGACCGCAGGGAACAAGGACCCCATGCGGCAGAGGCGGTGATGACAGGGGCAGCAATATGCAGGTGATGCAGCAGCAGCACCGCTGAACATAATACATGTTGCTTGTCCACCGCCCAGTTCATGTCGGTGAGCCCGCCATGAACCCTGACACTTCTGGGCCTGAGGGGACATGGGGGCGGGGGCACATGTAGTACCCCCCTGGATTTTCACCCCCAGTTCCTGCATGGTGTGGCAGGTATGCCACTCTATGCAGCAAGGCGCTCTGACAGCGCCAGTCTGCATGTTAGACTGTTCTATGAGCCTAACAGCAGGACCGCCTGCCAGACCAGGATTTAACTGCTATTCTGGCGGGTGGGTGCACCACGGCTTTGGTGGTCCAACAGCAGATGGCGTGTTGCTGCCCCCGCTTTAGGACCACCAAAGTCTTAATCAGGCCCTAAGTCTTGTTTACTGCTCTAACCCTTTAAAAAGAAAGACAGAAGTGTACATTAGAGTACCTGTTTGCTTCTGGGAAGTGCGGGTACTCTCCCATTCAAATAAAAAAGTGCAGGGACTTAGTACCGGACAGTAAGTGCTCATTTAAAGCACTGTAGCTTTCGGAACTTAGGTTTGCAGTACCAAGAAGCGTGGTTGTGTTGCCGTTATTAAATCCTTGTAACAACCATTTTCCGGCATGTTCATTACTAGTTCATTAGAAAAGAGGCATACTGGATAGTTGTACCCTTTAAAATCAGGCAAGCAGTGCTAGCCAATATAAACAATCATTGGCAAAGTCAAAAGGTCTGGCTTTCGGTGCAGCACTTTTGGTTTGTCAGAACCTGTTTTTCATGGGTTTTGTTAGACTATAAAGTTTGCAGAGCTGTCTGGCCCTTGCCAATATGAAAACAATAATTAAAAGCAAAAGTATTTCTTTGGTCTCAAAAAGCACACATCGCCACTGTAGTCCATGGCAGAGAAAGGTACTACTTTTTGTGTGGCTGCGCTCACTTTGAAAGAGCAGAATGCCTTCACTGACAGTGTAGTTAGCCAGTGGCTGAAGTGAACCATTGACCCATGCTGTAAGATGTACTGGACTGAGGAAACATGTGGGGTGCAAAAAAACGATGGATTTAGGCCCAGATCCTTGTACTGGGGTGAATGTATGACATTGTTCTACATTCTGTCCATCAACTGTGTTTTTTGCAATTTTCACCCCGAGTGGGCTGGGTATGCTCAGACGTGAGTCCCAGGCTCTCCACACCACTGGAGTCAAGCTATCCAGGCTGATGAAGGCTGATAGCCAGAAACCGGTCCTTGGATGCTTGATTCCGGTCTGGGAAAGACATGGCTTGGTAGTTCGGACTGGACTGTTGCCATGAGGCACAGGGTCAGAGCTGATTTGCATATAGCCAGTGTCTAACCCAGGGTGGTGTGGAGTGCAAAAAAACGATGGATTTAGGCCCAGATCCTTGTACTGGGGTGAATGTATGACATTGTTCTACATTCTGTCCATCAACTGTGTTTTTTGCATAGCTCACATCAAGGCATGCCATGTAGACACGATAAACCAGAAACTAAATGAGTTTTACCCCATACAGCAAATCCAGTATAGGGAAAAACACCAGAATATCCAAATACGTCGCCTTCATGTGTTCATCCATAATAACAGCAAACAATATACCCGGTGTACATTTAGTCAGCAGACATTATTGCTAGGCTGTGCAGTTAACATGCACTAATTTAGTGTTTTGCTCAGGTGGATTGAAGGCATGTGTGAGTTCTCGACTCTATTCATGTTGGAGCTTTGGTACCCGGTATACTAGCGCAGGTAGTTACGTGCTTGTTAAGCCTTAGGCGCTGTTTATCAATGTCCTATTTCTTCCCCTGGCCCATGCCATGAATGGTGCCCAAATGTCTTTTGGTCGAGACGCTAGTGGCATTATGTCCCAGAAGGCAGCCAACAGTTCTTGACAGTATTTGAGGTACCGTATTTGCACCCCAGTGAATTGTACGTATTCTACGTTTGGCGAGCAGTAGCAACATGGCTGTACGCCAGCATTGCTACCGGAGTACGAGACGGTGCAACAGGTACAAGGCAGGCTCTGACCAGAAAAGCTTGTCAACCCCTTACCGATTCACTCCTGGAAGCATTGGCTGCAAAATCTAAGTGCATATATGAGAAGGGAATCCCCCCTCTCACACTTAGAGAAACACCTTAGTGAGTGTAACACATAGCCTGGATTACACTCCTTTTTAACCTGCACTACACTCTATTTTAAAAAGGTCCTGAGGAAAGCCAGATTTAGTTTAAGGCACTGGCTGAAACATGTCTACCAACTGATGGATGTAGGAGGTAGTAACTCGCCTCCCTTAAACATCCCCAAGCCTTATTTTACCCGCTGACGGGGGCCCAGTTATTAAAATTTAATTTACCCTCGGGTACTGGGACCCTCGCCAACCCGTTTTAACTCACACTTCATTTTACACCTGACACTGCACTCTCAGTAAAATACCAGCTCCGCTGTAATCAGGCGTCGCAGCACACCCGGGACACATTAGGTGTCACTGGGTGGGCACGATGATGAAGCATGCCTCCAACCATTTTTGGTGGGTGAGGGCTTCATGAACTCACCAACGAGGTGCCCATGACAAATCTAATCAGAGTCCTAACAATATTGGTCATATTTAAGCTAGTCTCTTTTGATAACACGTACGCCAGCATATGCCAGGGCGACCGCCCTGACATGACCCAATATAACAACTAGTGTTGTGTATTGCAGTTGGAACTCTGTTACTTCGTGTATGGTTTCATATACTTTCTTCCAGGACCAGGATATAGGTGAGCAGGACCATGCTAAATGTAGGAATGCCGTTTGTTCTTGTCTGCATCTCCAACAGTCTGCGTTGGGTCTCAGTGCCATTTTGTGCATTTGTAGAGTTGTACGGTACAGTCTGTGGAGAAATTTGAAATGTATGAGTCTCCGCTAATAGTTTGGTGAGAGGGGTTTGAGCTGGGAGCAGCAGTAGCCCCTTTGGTCATCTATGAGGGATGGGTCTAGTTTTGCGCGTCATTGCTCCAGTGCTCAAGCTGTGGTGAGTGGTGCAAGGCCAAGAGAAATGTTGATGTTGCGCTGAATGAGCAGTTAATGAAATTTGGTACATTTTCACAGACTTGCAATCTGTAATAGACTCTCTTGTTTTTACAGTGGACATAGGCTATTAGAGAAGCAAGAGTGGTAGGTATGATGTTTTCGTTGTGTAGAAAAGTCAGGGCATTGCAAAAGACTAAACTAGATGAGCAGAACATTTTAGGCTAGTAGATTAGGTATAAGACAAATGTGTTTATAAAAATTAACCCTTATTAGCTTAAGGGTAATATTTTTGATGGCAAATACAAGGCAGAACTGAGAGCTGATTTTCTGTTCTTAAGACAAGATAGCTAGGCTTCTTGGGTCTAGTACTCAGTCCGCTGCTATCAGCTCTGCCTTTCCTCTACTAAAAAGGCAGGCTGTTTAGACTGCAACATAGGTGCATCTGCAGTACCTAGGTCAGCTCCAGGCACCTAAAAGTCTCTGTACAGCAACATTCTCTAGGATAACACCTCTTCCATCAAGTCTGTGTGGGTAGCAGCTTGTATTCTTGTATTCACAACCTCCATTGCACCATACACGTTGGGGACTGTTTGCTTAAAACCCTCATCTGTCGCAGTGACCTTGTGACAGCAGACTGCAGGAATTACCCTGGATGAATATAACCCATGACTGTCAATCAAAGACTATTTGCACTAGTATATTTCACACAAGTCAATCTGGTGCCACAAAAGTCAATCTGGTGCCATCCACCAAGTGAGGTTATTGATAGTTCTGGCTGTTGTAAGGGACCTTTTGCCCTCCCTGTGGACCACAGACACTAACACTACTTCTTTGGAGTCACGCTGGCAATGGACTCCTACTCAGATCGAATGTAAGTGTAAAGCCTTTAGCAATGGAGAGATGTAAAAGGCAGTCATACTTCATGCAAAAATGGTTCCCACAATTGTCTAACCTTTCCTTAGTGTGGAGTGCAGCAAGGTTACCTCTACTATTCCCAGCCTTGAGAATCTTCTGGAAGGATCAATTTACTTTCATTATTGTTCACACTGAAGGTTCCTGAGTACTACTGTGACTATTCCTGAAAGCTTGAGCATGCAGTGAGGTTCTAGTCACCATCGCCACCTGCCACCTCATTAGCCTTCCCCTTCTGTCCTACCCTGTTTGCCAACCATTTGTAAGCATTTGCTAAGTTTCTTTCGATCAGCAATCTGCAAATCCACCAAATACTGATGCACCTCTTCTGAGAAAATAAACAAAGTTTTCTTGATTAGCAGCAGATCAGATCAGCAGCCCTTCAAGGACTAATAGTTTGTCTATTCACATGCCCAGTCAAACGTTTATGTATGGCATGCGCCTTCTCTGCATTCGTAAATTTTGTGTGGTACTATCAATCAATCAATCAATCAATCTATTTGAAGAGCGCGCTATTTATCCGTGAGGGTCTCAAGGCGCTGAGGGGGGGGGGGGGAAGCTTCGTTACTGTTCGAAGAGCCAGTTCTTGAGGAGTCTTCTGAAGGCGAGCAGGTCTTCGGTCTGCCGTAGGTGGGTAGGAAGGGTGTTCCAGCCCTTGGTGCCGAGGTAGGAGAAGGATCTGCCGCCTGAGGTTGTTCGTTGGATGCGGGGGGCGGCGGCGAGGGCGAGGCTGGCGGAGCGGAGCTGGCGGGTCGGGGTGTGGAAGCTGAGTCTGCTGTTCAGGTAGGCTGGTCCGGCGTTGTGGAGTGCTTTGTGTGCGTGGGTGAGGAGTTTGAAGGTGATCCTCTTGTCGACGGGGAGCCAGTGTAGGTTTCTCAGGTGGGGGGTGATGTGGCTGCGGCAGAGGGACGTTGATGATCAGTCCGGCAGAGGCATTTTGGATGCGCTGTAGTCGTCGTAGGTGTTTGGCTGGTATTCCGCCGTAGAGTGTGTTGCCGTAGTCCAGCCTGCTGCTGACGAGGGCCTGTGTCACCGTCCTTCTTGTTTCAGTTGGGATCCACTTGTAGATCCTGCGGAGCATGCGGAGGGTGTTGTAGCAGGAGGAGGAGACGGCGTTGACCTGCTTGAATATGGAGAGGGAGGAGTCGAGGATGAATCTGAGATTGAGTGCGTGGTCGGTGGGTGTCGGTGCTGTCCCCAGAGTGGTTGGCCAGGAGGCTGAGGGGTTGGGTCCGAGGATGAGGACCTTTGTCTTGTCCGAGTTCAGTTTCAGATGGCTGCTCCTCATCCAGTCGGCGAAGGCCTTCATTCTGTCGTGGATGTTGGTTTTGGCGGTGCGTGGGTCCTTGGTGAGGGAGAGGATGAGCTGAGTGTCGTCGGCGTAGGAGATGATGTTGAGGTTGTGGTGGCGTGCCACTTGTGCGAGGGGGGCCATGTAGATGTTGAACAGCGTCGGGCTGAGGGAGGAGCCCTGGGGGACGCCGCAGATGATGTCGGTGGCTTCGGATCGGAAGGGTGGGAGGCGGACGCTCTGGGATCTGTTGGAGAGGAAGGATGTTGTACAGTCGAGGGCCTTCTCTTGGATACAGGCTTCTTGGAGGCGTGTTTTTAGAGTGCGATGGCAGACTGTGTCGAAGGTGGCCGAGAGGTCCAGGAGGATGAGGGCAGATGTTTTGCCGTTGTCTAATTGGTGCCTGATGTCGTCTGTGGCGGCGATGAGGGCTGTCTCGGTGCTGTGGTTTTGTCTGAAACCGGATTGGGATGGGTCCAGGATGTTGTTGTCTTTGAGGTGCCGGGTCAGTTGCATGTTGACGATTTTCTCGATGACCTTCGCCGGGAACGGGAGCAGGGAGATGGGCCTGAAGTTCTTCAGGTCCTTGGGGTCTGCCTTGGGCTTTTTGAGGATAGCGTTGATGGCGGCGTGCTTCCAGCTTTCCAGGAATGTCGCTGTCTCGAAGGAGATGTTGATGATCTTCCGTAGTTGGGGTGCAATGGCTGCGTCTCCCTTGTTGGATATGTGGTGGGGGCACGGGTCTGTCGGTGATCCTGAGTGGATGGAGTTCATGACCTTGCGTGTCTTGACGTCACTGACGTTGGACCAGGTGGTCAGGCTGTTGGCGCTGTTGGTGTTCGGGAGAGGGGTGGAGTCTGGCGCGGTCGGGTAGGTCATGGTGTTAAAGTTTTCGTGGATGTCGGCAAACTTGCGATGGAAGAAGATGGCCAGTGAGTCGCACAGTTCCTGTGAGGGCGGGATGTTGTTGGTGTTGGCGCTGGGGTTGGAGAGTTCTTTTACGATGCGGAAGAGCTCTTTGCTGTCGTGTGCGTTGTTATCCAGGCGGTCTTTGAAGGAGGATCTCTTGCCTGATCTGATGAGGTGGTGGTGTCTGCGGGTGGCGTCCTTGAGGGCTGCGTGGTCGTCTGGTGTGCGTTCGTGGAGCCATTTCTTCTCCAGTTTCCAGCGTGCGCGCTTGGAGGCCAGGAGCTCGTCGGTGAACCAGGTGGCTCTCTTGCTGGCGTGGTTGTTGGAGGGTTTCTTCAGTGGGGCGAGGGTGTTGGCACAGTCGTTGATCCACTGTCTGAGGTTGCGGGCTGCGGCGTCTGGGTTGGTGGGGGCGGTGGGTGGGTTCTGGGAGAGGGTGTTGATCAGCTGATCTTCGGTGACTTTGCTCCAGCAGCGGCGAGACAGCTGTTGTGTGCGATGGTGCGTGGTTGTTTTTTTTGAAGGTGAAGTGAATGCAGCGGTGGTCGGTCCAGTGGGGTTCGGTGGTGTGGTTGAAGGTGACGTGGGTGCTTGTGGAGAAGACAGCGTCCAGCATGTGGCCAGCGGCATGAGTGAGTGCGGTGATGAGTTGTCTGAGGGCGAGGTTGGCGAGGTTGTCGATCAGCGTGGAGTAGTTGGCGTCGCTGTTGTTCTCGAGGTGGAAGTTCAGGTCCCCGAAGAGGATGTAGTCCGTGGAGGCGAGTGCGTGGGTGCTGGCGAGGTCGGCGATGGAGTCGCTGAAGCGGTCCGGGGGGTCTGTAGATGAAAGTTCCTCTGAGGGTGGTGTTGGAGTTGGTGTGGATCCGGAAGTGCAGGTGTTCGGCGGTGTTGAGGGTGTCGTCTGCGTGGGTGGTGACCTTGAGGGTGGACTTGTGGACGATGGCTATTCCTCCTCCAAAGCCATTGGCGCGGTCCCTGCGGGTGATCTTGTATCCGTCTGGGATGGCCACGGCGATGTCTGGTGCAGAGGAGTCGTTCCACCACACCTCGGTCAGGAATTCTACGTCCGGGCCTGTGGTGTCGAGCAGGTCCCAGAGCTCGATGGCTTGTTTGCGTGCGGAGCGGGAGTTGAGGAGTATGCAGCGGAGGTGGTTGGGTGTGGATCTTGGTGGTTTGATGGTTCTGTCACAGGTGAATCTGCAGCTGCGGCAGGAGAAGGGTCCGTGGGTGTGTTTCGGGGCGGCCTGGTTACAGCGTTGGTCTCGGCCGGTGTTGAGAGCGTGGAGGGAGTCGGCGTCGTAGCTGAGTCTGGGTCGGGTGCGGTGGGGGGCGCGGGGGCCAGGGGTTCTGGCGCTGGGCGTGGTCCAGGCGCGGACGGGCACAGACGGGTATGCCTCTGGCGTACCAGCGGCGCGCCTGCTGCGCGCGGCCGCACAGCGGCCTGCATTAAGAAGGGGTGGAGCGAGGGAGGAGCAGCTGGGAGGCGGGTGGCGGGAAGCGAATGGGAGAGGGGGGCGGGGCCGCCGGGGAGCAGCGGCGGGAAAGGAATGCGGGGAGTGCGGGGAGCGGGCGGGAGAACTGGCACAGCACAAGGACACAGAAATGGGCAAAACAGAGGGCAATAGTTGACAAGAAGCACACAGAGAAGTAGGCAACAAATTACAGGCAACAGTTAGCTAAGGCAGAGTACAGAGAGACAATGCAACAGATACAGGCGACAGTTAACTAACGCAGCGCACAGAGATAACAGGAGACAGAGACAACACAGATACAGGAGACAAAAAATATGAGGCGGGGCACAATAAAGCAGGCAGCAGAACAAACCGAATACTTACCGTCCACCAGGGATGAGGCGCAGGCGGGAGCCTGCGGGTGGAGGAGGGCCTCGACTTCCCAGCAGAAGCGAGGGGCAGCGGACAGGGACACGGCACCAGCAGGGGACGCTGGAGGGTGGGGGAGCGTCCTGGCCTGAACACAGGTCAAGGTTCGCACCCTTACCGTGCAGCGGCCTGCATTAAGAAGGGGTGGAGGGAGGGAGGAGCAGCTGGGAGGCAAAAACGAATAATCACGTCTTACATGCATTCATGTTCCTTTGTCTCACCACCACTGAACTCCATTACATTTTCTTTGGCCACTATGTGTAGTCTGCTCAGTAAAGCAGCCACCTTAGCAACATCAGCCACATCACACATCTGGTGAAGACCGCATGTAAGTTTAAACCCATTCAGCAATAAAGTCACATATGCCCTTAAAGTGTTCAGATGTCCACCATGAACCTTCAGTACATTGGCACACATGTTACTTACCTTCGGTAATGGTATATCTGTAAGAAACATTAGTTAGTTATACATTCCTTACCTTAGAATTACCCCAGGTGTCAGACTAGATCCGGAAAGTTTTTTTGTCAGCAGTACCTTTGCACGTCGGAAGGTGGCGTTGGTCGGCTCCGCGTTCGTCGTCGGTGCCGTGGTCGCCGGGATGATGTTGTGGTCCCTACAGAGACGCCGCCCTCGCACGCTGACGTCAGTCTGTACACAACTTTCCCCGCCAGAAACGCAGAGCCATGCAAGACACTGATCTTTGGTGCACTGATCTATGGCCCTGAAGGGATGTCCTTAACCCTAGAAATCAGTTTGCAGAACGGGGAGGATGGGTGGGGCAGTAAGAAATCTATAACTAACAGATATATCGTTACCGAAGGTAAGTAACTTGTGCATCTGAAAGAAACAAGTTAGTTATAGATTCCTTACCTTAGAATAGATACCCCAGCAATACCAACCCCGGCGGTGGGTCTGCGAACCAAGATCACACCAGAAAGTCCTGGAGAACAGAACGGCCAAAGAAGCCGTCTCTCCGGACTTGGCTGTCCAGGCAGTGTTTGGTGAACGTGTGCAGCGATGCCCATGTGGCTGCCTGACAAATGTCATTCAGAGGCACTCCTCTTCCTAAAGCAGTAGTGGCGGCCTTCGCCCTGGTGGAGTGAGCGCGTAGCCCCTCCAAAGGCTCCTTTTTAGCTAGAGAGTAACAAGCCTTAATACACAACACAACCTATCGAGAAATGGTGCGTTTTTGTACAGCCCGACCCTTCTTTGCACCCACGTAGCCAACAAAAAGTTGATCATCACCCGGAACTGTTTTGTGCGATCCAGATAGAAGGAGAGCGCACGTTTTAGGTCCAGACAGTGGGGCCTCTCTTTTTCCTTCGAAGAATACGGAGGCGGAAAGAAGGTGGGCAAAGTAATGGTCTGCCCGATGTTGAAGGCAGTGACAACCTTAGGAAGAAAGATGGATGGGTCCGGAGAACCACCTTGTCCGAATGAACAGACAGGAAAGGAGGTTTTGAGGAAAGAGCCTGGAGCTCACTCACCCTTCTAGCAGAAGTGATGGCTACCAGCAAAGCAGTCTTAAGAGTTAAGAGACGTAAAGGACAGTTATGAAGCGGCTCAGAGGCAACGCACATTAAGTAAGTCAGGACAAGATTCAAGTCCCACTGAGGCATAACGAAAGGAATTGGAGGAAAGAGATGCGTAAAGACTTTCAAGAAACGTTTAACTACTGGAGACTTGAAAAGAGAAGGCTGATCTGGCAGACGAAGGAAAGCAGAGATGGCTGAAAGGTAGCCCTTGATAGTGTCCAGAGCAGAGCCCTGCTCGGCTAAAGAGAGTAGGAAGAAGAGTACTTCAGAGAGAGGGGAAGAAAGGGGATCCACAGCCTTTGCTGTGCACCATGCCACAAATGTGTTCCACCTACAGGCGTATACCGTCTTAGTGGAAGGATGCCTGGCTGCCATGATTACGTCACAAACTTCGGGAGGTAGGTCGAAAGACATCAACTGCCGCCGCTCAATCTCCACACAAGGAGGAGGAGACTGGACAGGTTCGGGTGGAGGACCATCGCCTACCGCTGTGACAGAAGATCCTCCTGAAGAGGCAGTCTGATTGGAGGATTGATGGCCATGTTGAGCAGCTCGGGATACCAGACTCTTTGTGCCCAATCCGGAGCCACAAGACTGACTTGGGCCCGGTCGCGCCTTATCTTCTTCAGCACTCTGGGCAGAAGTGGTATAGGCGGAAAGGGGTACAACAGATCGCAACTCCACTCGCGAGCAAGTGCCCCCTTGGAAGTTCCAAGAAGCAGAAATGCTCACATTGAGCGTTCTCTTCGGTGGCGAATAGATCTAACCAAGGCTCTTCCCACTGTTGAAAGAGACCTTTCACTACCTCCGAGTGAAGACGCCATTCGTGATTCATCATGCACCTGCGGCTGAGTTCGTCCGCACTGGCATTCAGGGAACCTATTCAGAAAAGGGAGTGGTCTGCTTAATTCAGGCACTCTGTTCATCACCACCCCCTTTTCTGAATCAATTCAGGGAACCTGCCAGGTGTTGAACCACCAAGAAAATGCATTGATTTTCCAGCCATGTCCAGAGGCGAAGGGCCTCCTGACATAGGGTCCACGACCCCACCCCGCCCTGTTTGTTGCAATATGACATGGCGGTGGTGTTGTCCGTGAACAACTGCACTACTCTTCCCCGGATAGAGGGAAGGAATGCCTTCAGAAAAGACAAATCGCACGGAGCTCGAGGAGTTTGATGTGAAGCCCGGACTCCGCCAGAGACCAAAGGCCTCAGATCTCCACCTCTCCCATGTGTCCGCCCCATCCCATAAGGGAGGCATCCGTCACCACAGTGTGGTCAGGTTGGGGAAGGGAGAGGGACCTCCCACTGACCCAATCCTGATTTGTGAGCCACCACTGCAGTTGTTGAGCACTGCCCTCTGAGATCTGGATATAGTCAGACGGATTCTCCCGATGCTGCGCCCACTGGAACTTCATGTCCCACTGCAGAGCCTCCATATGCCACCTGGCATGATTGGTCAGCAGGATACAGGAGGCCATGAGGCCCAGCAACCTCAGGGTCAGTCTGACTGAAACCCGGGACAAGGGCTGAAAGATTGGAATCATAGCCAGAACGTCCCGGACTCGCTGTTTGGGAGGACAGACCCGAAACTGCGCCGTGTCCAGAACCGCTCAGATGAAGAGGAGCTTCTGAGAGGGAATCAGGTGCGACTTTGGCACATTGATGGAGAACTGCAGCTTATGCAGGAGGTTGGCCATAGTCTGGAGGTGGGATACGACTGCCTGGGGCGAGCCCGCCTACAACAGCCAGTCATTGAGATAGGGGAAGACTGAAATCCCTGATCTGCGAAGATGAGCTGCGATCATCGCCATCACTTTCGTAAGACTTTCGTGAGACTTTGAAGCGCTCTAGGGCACTGTCTGCTTTGTCACCAAAAAGGCGACAGCCATCAAAGGGCATGTCCATCAAGGTGTTCTGGACATCCCCTGAAAAGCCAGTGGACCTCCTCCAGGCGTAGCGGCGAAGCACTACCGACGTTGAAATAGTCCTGCCCAGAGACTCTGCAGTGTCCAGCCCACAACGGATCGTAAACTTAGCTGCATCTCGCCAGGCAGCGACAACCTGGGAGAGCCCTGTCCGGGCCTCCTCCAGACACTGAGGCAGCACTTGCGCCACCGTATCCCACACTGATTGCGAATAACGGACCAAGAGACATGCAGTGTTTGCGGACCGCAGCCCTAAGCTGGTGGAAGAGAACATTTTCTTCCCAAGATGGTCCAGCTTCTTGGATTGCCTTTCGGGTGGAGCGGTAGGGAAGGCACTTTTGGAGGTGGGGGCTTGGACCACCAAGCTCTCTGGGGTGGGGTGTTGGGAGAGGAAAGTGGGGACGCCCGGAGCCGGGCGGTGGCATCGGGCCATCATCCTGTCCACAGGAGCCCCTGTGTTGAGCCTGGACCAGGTGCTTAAAATGACGTTGGTGAGGGCCTCATTAAACGGAAGCAGGGGCTCCGAAGAGCTCGCCGCCGGTTGAAGCACCTTAGTCAGGAGGTTAGTCCTGACCACCACCCTAGGAAGCTCGAGGTTGAGAGCAACGGCCGCCCTATGCAACACCACACCGTATGACACTCCCTCCTCTGTGGCCACAGTAGGAGGAGACAACATGCCACGGTCGGGTGAAGTGCCAAGACCACTGGCATTCCCAAGTTCCTCTCTACAGTCCTGTTCAGAACCAAGCTGGTCAGTTAAAGGGTCACCTGACCCCTCCCAGTCCTCCTCATCTTCCTCTGGTTGCCACTGTGGTTGGAAAGTGGCCCCAGATGTGAACAGGGGCATGAAAACCCCACCGACTCAGGTCCGGCGCCGTGTCCACGTCAGGAAGGAGGCTGGGGTCGACACCGGCCGGCGGGCCGACCGGCGTCGGGCACATTAGTAGTGCCGTTGGAAGCGGCGCCGGTGGAGGTTTAATAAGGTCAACCGGTACTAATCCGGATCCAGGTCTGGATCCAAAGGGGGACTGGGGGGCCTGCGGCGCCGGGGCCAGAACTGCCGGCAGTGAAGACTTAGGCCCCCTAACCAAGTCCGCGGGGCTTGAAATCGCGCCGGCGCGGTCGGTCCGCCCAAGATGGCATGCATTGCCTCGTAGAACGTACAAAGTTGGGCGGGCGTCTCTCTGTATCCCAGAAAGGGAGGGAAGCTTGGAGTTCACCCTTCAGGCTCCGCGCGTGGAGCCGCTTGAGTGGCACCACCAGCACGCCTCGTTGAGTGGGCCGACCGACAAGGAGAAGGCGAAGAGCGACAATGCTTCTTCGACTTCTTCTTATGCTTCGACTTACCCGACCCCGAGTGCGAAGACTTCGATGATTTCGAGCCGGACTGATGGTGGCTCCGCTGCCGGTCCCTTGACTTCCCTCTCGACCGGGCCCTTGAAGGGCGTGGAGTCGACTGTCGTCGTTCAAGCAGCTTTCGGGACCGCTCCCACAAAACCTTCGGAGTGAACAACTGACAGTCGAAGCACGACTTGAGGTCATGGTTGCTCTCCTGGCAAAAGAGGCACACGCGGTGCGGATCCGTCACCAACATCAATCGGGTACAGGAACTGCAGGCCTTAGAACCGGGCATCCCTCATGCACCGGTTCAGAGTCGGAGACTCGAAACAAGACGTTGACAAAAGTCGAGAAAAACATAGTAAAAAAATTACTGGGGTATCGCTCTTCCCGGATCTGCGCTGGCTGGCGCAGAAAAAGAAAGAACTGACATCAGCGCGCGAGGGCGACGTCTAAGTAGCTACCGCGATGTCATCCCGGCGACCACGACGACGCGGACGACAAACACAAAGCCGACCAACGCCACCTTCCGATGCGCAGAGGTACTGCTGATGAAAAAACTTTACAGATCCAGTCTGGCGCCTGGGGGTAATTCTAAGGTAAGGAATCTATAACTAACGTGCTTCTTTCAGATAAACAGGCTGCTCGGCTGTTCAGCTTTAAATGGGCTGAGGTTTAATGCATCATCTCTGGTTTCCTTCTGATCTCGCCCCCTGAGTACCTCTCAGCAGCAGGGGAATGGAAGATCTCAGGCTCTGGTGGTACAAGACAGGATCAAAGCTTGCCTTCTTCTTAGCAGGGCTCAGCAACCCTAGGGTCCTAGTGCTAATCTATTAAAGGAGGACAACCATGATTCTGCCTCTGGTCCAATTGTTGTTCTCACTCAGGTCACCTATTAATCTGCTGGAACCGGTTTATAGTCTCAGCCATAGCCCAAATGGTTCTTAAAGACAATGTGAATTAAAATTCAATTCAAGATCTATGGAAGTGTGGCTCCCAGTGCCTGATATGTTTAATTAATGCAAACATTAAAACATATGCCAAAATCTTAGCCAAGCATTTAGCTAATTGCATACAGCCACTTGTATGTCATATGCGGCATGACTTTATTCACTGCAGAAATACCACAGATTTTGTCAATATGATAACTTCCATATTTTACATAAGTGCAGTTATCAGTGCCCTTTCAAGCATGATCCTGTTGGACGCTAAGAAGGTATTTGACAGGGTCTCATTGCCACTATGGTTCACTAGGAATAAGATGGGCTTTGGACCAAACATTTTTAATGGGACACAAATACAAATGTTACATGAACCACCATTTCCACATATAGTCACGCTGAGGGCCTGCGCTAATCAGTTTGGTCCTACACAGAGTTGTCAATTATTCCTGGTTTATTTGCTCTATATCGCTAACCTTTTTTATGTCATTTGGAAAGATCGAATACAAACCAACTGATTGTATTAAACGCAGAAATGCATAAAGTAGTGGCCTACACTAATGACATTGCCATTTTTTCATCTGAAAGGCATAGAAAAGTAAGCCCGTGTTCTCAGTGTCTTTTCTATATACTCACTTAAAGCTTATACACTGGATGTTTTCTATAATCAATCTGAGCCAACCTCAGACAACAGAACTGTTACATCAACAGTTTACCTGGGCATACATATACACCCCAAAGTGGATACTTTGATTAATCAGTTCATTACTTAAAGATTGAATTGCTACAATGGAAAGATGGAATCAGATTCCTGATGGATTTATCGTACATTGTAACTTAATTAAACTGATCATATTACCTACATTTCTCTATCTATTCAGAGCCACCCCTCTATTGATCCCTATAGCTATAATGGCTCAAATGAAGTATATAAAAAACACATATTTATCTATCAGGTGCATGAAAATACCACTGAAGTAGGGCAGAATAGTACTTCCTGATTTAAATGTTATTATTGGGCGTCTCTTGGCGAATGAATTGCCCATGTATTAGGTTCTAATAATGATGAGTGGGCTCTGCATGCACTGTTTGCACCATAACTTCCGTTAAAGCACTCTTCTATGTACTGAGCAATTTTACTTTTATAAAGTCAAATTCAAAACTCTTGCCGTCTTTACACAGACACACGCCATACCTAGTTAAGATACTCAAAGGTTCCAAAAATAAACCATGAATACAGCAACGCTATATTTATGGCAATTTCCTTACATCCATGGTACATATATGCATTGCACCAAAAAGGAAGTGAAGGGGGATCTTAAGTCGACCGATATTTAGAATGGACAGCCAGGCAATTACAAAATATGTGCAGGCTCCACACTCATATCTACGAGTTACAGCCTGAGAGGACCATAATAATATGAGTCCAATGGTAGGAAACAAATTTAACTAGGTACACCAGCAAGTTATGTCTCCAGGGAGTTTCATGTAACAAGGGCCTATAGAAGAGGCGCCACTAGAGCCACATTTCTGGAAGGGGGGTGGAGGGGTAATACACATTTCGGGGGGGGGGGTAAATATTCCATATTAGGCAGAGTGGAGATGCAGGGGCTCTAAGAAGGGGGCAACACAACAAAGCCTAGTTAACAAGAAAATGGTCTTTTAAAGACCTGTGAAGTACTCGGGAGCGGCTGCAATAATATGGTCGCCAGACCAGGAAGCTGTTTCAGCCCAGGTTGACACACACGACGGGGGGGGGGGGGGCAGAAGCCCTTTGAGCCCAATTTGCACGCCTGGCCTCAACTCTATTCCTTGAATCTACACCTAGAATCTGCTGTCACCAACCAATAGTAGTGTCATTGCTGGGGTAGGTGGAGGGTAGTCACTTATGCTAATTGGAGTAAACTTTTTTTGAACCCGAAAATCCTAAAATAGCCTAGCTCTTTATTAGCAAGTAATATACCACAATCACATACTACACTGGTGCCTTGTGCACTAGAAAACATACTGGGTTTGCCGGAACAAGAAAAATGAGCAGGCAGTTGTTACATGGACTCTGCATGAGATACATTCAACCTCACAATGATAAAGTAGGGAGGTGGTGGTACCAGCTATAGGAATTGGGTGATACACATTTCAGGTAGGCAGCTTTTATGCACCTAGGACGGAAGTCAACAAACCCAAAAGGAGGTTTATCCTAGAAATATCACAGGGGCATATTACCAAGCAATAGCGATAATTATCGCTATTGCTTGGTTAGCGGGAAAAAAATATCGTCGAGCACCGAGGATTTTTACCGCTGAGATACCTTGATATTATCAAGGTTTATCTCAAAAGCGGTAAAAATCCTGCGAAATGCATGAATATCGCTAAAAAATCAGTGATATGCATGCATTATCGTGACAATGCTCTTAGCCATGTTATCCACCTTCCATTGGATAACATGGCTAAGAACTGCTTTTAGCAGGCGTTAGCTTTTGGAGATATTTGCGCTAAGCGCGAATATCTCCAAAAGCTAACGCCTGTTTCCAAAAGTTGTTAATAGGAGTTAGAGATGTTAGCGACTGTTTTCAGTCGCTAACATCTTGGCACGCCCACTTTGCATGTCATTAGCGATAATTATCGCTGACATGCAAAGTGGGTCCCTAAATGCCCGCTATCGCCTACAAGCTGTCGCTAACTGGTGTTAGCGACATCTTGGTAATAGGGCGATAAAATTATCGCCGCATTAGCGGGAAAAAGTCCCGCTAATGCGGAGATAATGCCCTTGGTAATATGCCCCACAGTTCCCCAGCCCTAGTGTAATGGGGGTGGGGGTTTTAAATAGTAATGAAACCCACAATAGACTGCTATACTACAGGGAGCTAGGATGTATACTGCCTAGATAGCTATGGTTTTCTCCGATATTATTCTTATTAACACAGACTTTGGATAGCACTTTAGTTTTTGATCCTGGCCTTTCGAATCCCATTAGTGAAAATTGTTGAATATTACATTTTTTATTAGGCAATATGTTGGACCTGGCCCTTGCTGCAGGATCATCCCCAGACATTTTGCCGGCCTCCTCCTATTTTTGCTGAATTCGTTTTTGTTTGCCTGTGCTAAAGTGCTTGTGCGTTACATTAGCTTATACCCAACTGGTATATTTAATTACTTGTAAGTCCCTAGTAAAGTGGAACTACCTGTGCCCAGGGCCTGTAAACTAAATGCAACTAGTGGGCCTTCAGAACTGATTGTGCCACCCACTTAAGTAGCACTTTAAACTGCCATTTTAAAATGGCAAAGTAAGATTTCGCAATCTCGGCTATGGAGATCCCCGCCTCTCCGTAGCTCAGGTGTGCGAGACTCCGCCCCCAGAAGGAAAGACTGCTGTGGAGATGGATCAAGCCCTGATCTTTTGACATGGGTAGGTGTGTTCTGCTTAATTCAGATACTCTGTCCATCACCACCCCCTTTTATGAATCGTTTTGGCCACCATAAGTGTGGTAGGGTATACTCAGATGTGAGTCCCTTGCTCATTGCACCATCAGGATTCAAGCAAGCCGGGCCGAAGACGGCTGCAATGCCAGAAACCGGTCCCCGGAAGCTTGTTTCCTTTCCAGTAAAGAATTGGCTTGGTAGTTTGGTCTGCCCTGTTCCCATGATGCACTGGGCCAGGGTCAGACTAATTTGCATGTAGCCAGGTTCTGAGCAGGGATGGTGCAGTGAGCTAAAAAACGGTGATGGATCAAGCCCTGATCTTTTGACATGGGTAGGAGTGTTCTGCTTAATTCAGATACTCTGTCCATCACCACCCCCTTTTATGAATCGCTGTGGAGATGAAGCGGTTATGGCGGAGAGCAGAGAATGTCAAGAACGCGAGCTGCACCAGGGATAAGGAACTTGCGAAAGTTCGACAGTCTCTGGGAGGCCAAGTCAGCATCTTGCGTTCAGTGTTCAGCGCTCAGTCTTGGAAATCACTGTCAAGAGCGATCATGAGCCCGGCTGAGGGAAGCAATTATTGCCTCAGGCCAAGGAGAGAACCGGCAATGATACCACGCTGTTTTTGACTGGTAGAAGAGGTCGGAGTGGATTGGAGACAGATAGCCATCACGCGCTGGATAGCACTCTGCCCAGCCAGGTACGGGGGTTGAAAAAAGAAAATCCCTAGAGACTGTTGCTCATTTTTTTTTTTGGGGATCCCTAAATGTGCCAATCTGTCTGCCAGAACTCTTAATGTTACGCTCAACGCTGCTGGAGGCTGAAGAAACAGCGGAATCATAAAAGGTCAATAATAGAGCTGCACTAGTTCTAGTTTGGCGCTATTGTCTTTTTTTTTTTAACCCCACCATATAGACGGACATTAAATGAGCTGCACTATTAGAGGCTGGCACTACATCAGTTTATTACCTATTACATCTCCGAGCGATAGCAGAAGGGTGGTGTCTCGGACTTTCTTTGGACACTTGACGTTGCCAGTGGGGTGAGCAGTTGGGAAAAGTTAAAGAGCCCAAAGCAGGATGGGAAGACATTTTAGACAAGTGAATGTGGTGGCGGGGGGGCGTGGCCTGGCGCAGATGGAGACGGGAGCCTGAATCGGAGCTCCCGCCGGTGATCCCCTCTCCAGCACCATCCCTCCCGATATAGAGGGGCCCCAAGCCCGGTAACCGGCCAAGGGGGTGTCGGAACCACTAGGGCACTGGGTACACACGTTGATAAGGGTTGATAGCCCTCCCCGTAGAAATATGGCGCACGGACCCGCGAAGCCGCAGGGCAAACAAAATTGCTGCCACGCGGCGATAATATTCCCAGGACAGACGCCGAGTAGAAGGCGGTGTGTGGCTGACTCCTGACCATTTTGCCTTGCTGCCTCGGAGAATGGAAGGGGAGCGCCGGCAGCGGCAGGAGCCAGGAAACCAACAAGTAAGGAGGAAGCAAAGTGCGGGCGTGAAGCGGAGCCCTGGGCCTGGTGTGCAAAAGCTCACAACTGCGAGCGCTAGCCACCCGGCCCTGACAGGGGCCTAGAAGACTGGGGCCGACTGCAAAAGGATCAGTACACCCGAGTGGCCAGAACGGTCAGAAGCACACAGCACTCTGCACCCCTAGTGGTGGCATAACTGCGTTGTGAACTGGCGGCCGCATAAAGCACACAGAGCGGGGTCTGCACTGCGGAAGTGGAACCTGAAGGCCACTGCTGCGGTCAAGGTGGGACGTGCAGTACAACCGCGTGGCCGGAGTGGCCAGAAGCACACGGCACCCCGCTTGGCAGCATAACTGTGTTGCGAAATGGCAGCCGCATAAAGCACACAGAGCGGGGACTGCACTGCGGAGGCGGAACCTGAATGCCACCGCTGCGGGACAGGTGCTCCTGGGCGGTCCCAGGAAATAAAGACAATCGCAGGGTGGCAAACGGCAGGTGGCGTGGGGGGCAGCAGCTACGGAGGGGCAGCGGCTCGCCAGGCCGGCGGGGAGACCCAAACTAAGCCTCAACTGGTGGAAGCACTGACCTCAGCGGCCGTCACAGAGAATAGAGGCCGGGATACAGCTTCCAGCGGTGAGAACTCCTCAGGCTTAGAGCTATGGGGCCGGGGATGGAAGCAGAGACGGCAGCGTAGCAGAAAAAAGGCTGGGCCTTTAGAAGAAGATGGAGTGGCTGTCACAACTATCGAGCCTGGGGGAAAACGGCAGGAATGAGGTCGCATGAATAGGCGGGCTGGGACACTGTTCAGCTGAGTACGGGCCCACTGACCCACGAGAGAAACCACAGTGGCGGCAGGGACTTCACGTCTGGCACGAACGCAGCACGTCCCGGTTTAGAGGACACGGGCCCACAGGCAGTAGAATCTGAGGTGGGGGAGGAGCTCAATCACCGCCAACGCAGTGGACCTGGGTCCCCCAAGAGGTATTAATGCACAGACAAAGCGCGGCGAAACGGGGGAAGAGCAGTGAGGCCGGCTCCCACTCACTCCATAGCGGGGTCGAGCAAAATCGCGACCAGTCCCATCCTGTCGTACGCTACATCGGGGGCAATGAGTACCAACCTCAAAGGCATCATGGGGCGGACCATCAAGAGACGGGATACTGAGCAGCAGGGGATACCGAGCGATGAAAACGGGGAATCCAGCTCACGCTCTGGGACCAGGAAGGAAGGGACGACACCCCAAGAAGAGCTATCACTCCACGATATCCTACAGGCCATAGAACGATCGCGGATGGCAGTGGAGACCAAGATCGACACAATCCGTGAAGACCTGGGCCTCCTACGAGCTGACTATAGGAAGCTGGCTGATCCGGTCACGGTCACAGAAGAGGAGATAGAAAGCCTGAAACCACCGGTAGCCGCGACTGCACGCAATGTCAAGGACATAGAAAAAAAGAGTCCCCATCCTGGAACAACGCGCAGAGGACGCGGAAAACAAGGCCAGTCGGAACAACATTAGGGTCACGGGCATTCCTGAAAAAGTAGAGGGGAACGACATGGTGGCATACCTTGAGCGCTGGCTGCGCACAGCTGTAGCATAAGAGGGGTTATCAACATTCTTCGCCTTGGAAGGGGCACACAGCCTGAGCCCCGCAACCTGGCAGGCCACCGCAGCCGGTGGTGGCCCGCCTCCTATTCTAAGAAGTAGAGACCATGTGCTGAGCCAGGCGCGCCTCAAAGGGCAACTTAAGGTGGACAACAACATTGTATGGATCTTTCCAGATTTCTCCCGGAAGGTGCAACAACAGAGAGCATCCTTTACCACGGTCAAAAGGAAACTGCGCCTGATGGGGGTGTCCTACTCCATGGTCTTCCCAGCTAAACTCTGCATAGTGCGCTCTGGGGGCACTACATTCTTCATTACCCCTCTGGATGTTTGGGACTGGATTGAGGAGCAGGATCCCCAAGGCCCGCAGCGAGAAGAGAAAAACCTGGTTGATAAGAACTCGACACGCTACCCTGACAGAAGGATGACCTTAAAGAACCACCCAACAACGGAGGAGGCGAATTCGGCCAGAGCCAGTGCAATTGCAGCAATGGCCTCGTGGAGCGCGGCGGACACCCGGGACCAGCGGTTGCACTCCGGGGAAGAGCAGAGAGACTCGAACTCTGAAACCAGCTTGAGCTCGGTGGGGGATGCCAGCCAGACCCTGCCACATGTAAGTCCAAGATCGGCAGATGACCTGATGTGACGTGGATTGCACAAGCAAGTAAAGTCAGGACTATATTGAGGGGAGGTGGGGCATGGCGTTAGTATAGCCCTACACATTGTCAGGAGTGGTCCCTAGGTTATTACCCGAGACCTGTACACCGGAGGGTAGGATCCAGGTGGACATTGGCCTAGCCACCACTTCCGAACTCTGACTGTTCAAGCACTAGTGTGCAAGGTTTGGATGGGGAGACGTTCTCACTTGTCCTGGGGAGGGGGAGTTGGGATGGTTTTCGTAGTTCTAGTTGGGGGCACTGCTGTCTTCCCCAATGGGGTTCCACAGAGTATCACGTGAAGGCTTGCATTCTATGATATTGGGCACCGGATACGGGGTGGGGCAGGGGAGGCCAGACGGAGGAGGAGAGGCTAATCTACAATGCACACGCAGACTGAATATAATCTTCTTTCCTGGAATATTCGGGGGATGCACTCCATGTATAAACGTTACAAAATCTTCTCACAGCTGAATAGACGGGGGTCCACATAGCGATGCTGTAGGAGACACATACCTTAGCATCAGAGGTAGAGGCATTACATCGTAGGTGGAGAGGCCAGGCGTACTACCCCACGTACTCCGCATTTGCCAGGGGGGACTTGATTTGGATCAGGGCGGGCGTCCCCCTTCCAACATACAGCTCACAAGGTAGACCCAGAGGGTCGATATGTAGTGGTAACAGGGCGCCTCGACGGTCAGGACATCACAATCATCAATGTCTACGGCCCGAATACGGATCAGGGGACGTTCTTGGAGCAATTATATGGGGCAGTGGCTCCATATATGACGGGCAGTTATCATGGGGGCGACTTTAACTGTATGGCAGACCCAGTCCTAGATCGCTCACACCCACCACTTCATGATGCCCCAGTACATAGTATAGCTAGGATGTTTAGAGAATGGCAATCCCGTTGGGGACTGGTAGACACGTGGCGAAGGATGCGCTCAGGGGATAGGGAATACTCCCAACTCTCCCACCTATATGACTTACACGTCTGCTTAGATACCTTTTTATGTTCACCAGAAATGCACACCTGACTCCACAAGACGGAATACCTCACCCGAACGGTGTCCGACCACAGTCCTCTGTAAGCCCGACTACAATGGGGGCATAAACGTCAGCCCATCCCTACCTGGCGCCCTAAGCTGAAGGCACTTGAGGACTAGACGTGGAAAGGGCAGACCGGGTGCTGAGGGAAGTGGAGTGCAGGCGTCCAAATAATCCAGACCTGCATTACAGGAGGAGCGACTGAGGTGCTTTGATTACCGGGTTTATATGGACAGAACACACGTAGAGGGAGATAAGGCGGGCAGATTGCTGGCATGGCTCACTACCCCTACCCGTAGGGAGCACGCCATACTAGAACTGACGGGACCAGGAGGGCGACGTCTCTATAGGCAGGACCAATCAATCAATCAATCAATCAATCAGGTCATTTGTAGAGCGCACTACTCACCCGTAGGGTCTCAAGGCGCTGGGAGGGGGGGGGGGGTGCCGCTACTGCTCGAACAGCCAGGTCTTGAGCTGCTTCCTGAAGGAGAGGTGGTCTTGGGTCAGGCGCAGATTGGTCGGAAGTGAGTTCCAGGTCTTGGCGGCCAGGTAGGAGAAGGATCTTCCTCCTGTTGTCGCTCTTCGGATGCGGGGGACGGCGGCGAGGGCGTGGTTGGTTGATCTGAGGAGGCGCTTGGGAGTGTAGAAGCTGATCCGGTTGTTGAGGTAGCTCGGGCCTTGGTCGTGTAGGGCTTTGTGCGCGTGGGTGAGGAGCCGGAAGGTGATTCTCTTGTTGACCGGGAGCCAGTGCAGATCTCTCAGGTGTCCGGTGATGTGGCTGCGTCGGGGGATGTCGAGGATGAGTCTCGCCGAGGCGTTCTGGATCCGCTGGAGTCTCTTCTGGAGTTTCGCCGTGGTTCCGGCGTAGAGGGCGTTGTTTAATGACAGTTTCCGGGGGCACTATGAGCACCTAAATACGAGCACTGGGCCCTGTGGGGAGGAAGACGTGAAGGAGTACCTGGCGGACCTTCCGAAGCATGCCCTGACAGATGAGGAGGCGGAGCCTCTGGGAGCCGCAATTTCAGACCGTGAAATCCGAATAGCTATTAAGGCACTGGCGAGAGGGAAAACGCCGGGCACTGATGGGCTCCCTAAGGAGTTCTATGCTGCATACGTAGATGTACTGACCCCCAAGTTGGTTGAGATGTACGCGGACGCCAGGGAGAGGGGCCAATTGCCAGGCACGACTAGAGAAGCGGTGGTGGTCCTGCTCCTGAAGCCAGACAAGTCTCCCCTGGAGTGTGAATCATATCGCCCATTGTCGATGCTCAATCTCGACTTTAGAAATCTAAGTAAAATACTGGCAACGCGACTACTGCCCTACATGGTGCCTCTGGTACATCAGGACCAGGCAGGTTTTATACCTCGTCGGAATACAACCCTAAATATTCGCAGGCTATTGTCCATCATCGAATTAGGAACAGCGGCGGAACAGAGAGGGGCGGTGTTCACCATAGATATGGAAAAGGCATTTGATAGCCTCGAGTGGGGGTTCTTATATGTAGTATTGACCAAACTGGGCCTGGGAGATGGCTTTATAAGCTGGGTATGGTTACTATATGCTGACCCAGTGGAAAGTGTTCGCACGGGTCGCACAATATCGACGCAATATCGGGTGGAGAGAGGGACACGCCAGGGATGTCCCCTGTCCCCGCTGCTGTACGCCTTGGCAGTGGAGCCATTGGCCTGTATAGCAAGGTCCGGAAGGGCGTACCGGGGGATCCAGGTGGGAGAGATACGACACCAAGTGGCGTTATACGCAGATGACCTCCTACTATCCCTAAATGATGCTGAGGGCGACCTACCGGGGCTACGGGGATGATGGAGTGCTTTGGCTCCCTATCGGGGCTACGAGTGAACTGGCTGAAGTCCAAACTGTTCCCCCTGGTGAGGGACGTGAGGCCCCCTCTGAATCTGGGAAATCTGAGATGGGAGCCCCGCTGCGTCCGTTACCTGGGGGTCCACATATTCCACACGATGGAAGACGTGAAGGAGTGCAACATAGGGAGGGCGATCCGCTCGCTTAAGGACACCATGGCCTTCTAGGGGAAGCTCCCTCTCTCGGTGATGAGACGCATCTCACTACTTAAAATGGTGGCACTACCGAAGCTACTTTACTTTTTTGTAACACTGCCAATTTGGATGTCAGCGGCCTGGTTCCGGGAGCTGGACTCCTGCAAGTCGTCTTTTGTATGGGGGTCGGGCGCAGAAGGGTAACCCTTACTACATTAAAGCGGCCCAGACTGGGGGGCGGCATGGCAATGCCTGACATGGAGGCTTACTATTTGGCAGGACAACTGCAGAGGTTTACACAATGGATAGCAGGAGGCAGGGGCCCAGGTAGGGGGATGCCTCCGTACGCCCCGGAGGGGCTCGATGTATTCCGAACCCTGCTGAGGACGATTAGGCCTCAACAAATTGGCAGTAATGAACATAGGGTGATACGTCCCTGCTGGGGCAGATGCCTGCAGAAAACTAAAACAAAGCGCCCATACTTCCCAGAGATGGCGTTGCAGCTACTGGAGGCCCTCCCTCACGGAGAACAGTGGCAAGGCCTGAATGAATGGAATGAAGCGAGAGTGACAAAGGTGGGAGATCTGTTCCGGGACGGGGAGCTCTTCTCATTTGAGGGCTTCAGGGTGGACTGTGACATTCCTCCAGGGCACTTCCTCCTCCATGGGGCGGTAACGGGAGCAATACGGCGTCACTGGGGTGCGGGGACAGTGGAACCATACATGCGAATATATGAGCCTGTCGGTGGCACCATCAAGGCCGTGGCCTGCTTATACAGAGCTATTGGACGGGACTCCGCGCAACCACTAGATAGGTTGAGACGCAAATGGGAGGACGACATTGGCGGGCCCCTAGAGGATAAGGACTGGGACAATATTTTAGAGCGCAACTGCCAAAGTCTCTCGAAATGCCCGGTTTAGCTTGATCAGCTTTTACATACTCCACCATGCCTATTTAACCCCAGAACGCATTAACCAATATTTTGTTGGCGCAGATGCTACATGCCCAAGGTGTCAGGAACAGGGGGCAACGTTTATACATATGGTTTGGAGCTGTACCTCCTTAACCCACTACTGGCAAGAAGTGACACAAGTGACAGGGAGGGTGACTGAAGAGGTGGTCCCCTGTACACGGCCCACATACTGCTCCATTTATTCCCACACTCTGCTAAAAATAAAACCACATCCAGGTTCCAGGACTTGGCATTTATGTTGGCGAAGACGTGAGATTGAGAAGTGGATGGGTTGTGAGAGCAAGGTCCTGCTTCGGAATGCACGGCTGGGAGTGGGCAAGCTGGAGAGAGCCCAGGCATGGGAAGGGCTAGTGGCGGACTTAATGAGACTGGGCAGGAACTCTGAGGCTTCCACACCAGAGAGAAACCAATACACAGAGCAGCCCCAGGGAGCAGATTAAGATGGGATACCCCAATAGAAAAGTGAGAATGGGCCTAGCACCAGCACACACAGGTGCAGAAGGGGGTCACAATGGAAGGCTCTGGCGCACCTTCACTATCCACGCCTGGAATACCAGGGAGCATACTAACTGATCTGAACAATACTCAAGGGGAGACAGCAGTGCGGGGAGGGGGGTTTTAGTTATTGTTGAGGCCTTATTGTCGGGAGCGGGGGAGGGAAGTATATCTAAGGTGCATAGTACATAGCTAAAGGGAATACTGTGAACTTCCAAGTTGCCATGTGCTGATGGGTCACAACGAAGACATTGACAGCATCAGCAGGTCGATGGGTTGTATTGCCCGCTCAAGACCAATGTGCACTTCTACTTTACAGGTGTTTAATGTAAGCAATATAAAAGGCAATAAAGTTTGTTTAAAAAAAGTGAATGTGGTGGCAGCTGCGACAGGATTGAAAGCGAAAAAACATTAAACGATGGCTAAAGGGACATCAGCCCCAGGTGCCTTAATCGCTCCCGATCAATCTCAAGCTCTGAGAGCTCCACGGAAGAGCTGACGGAGCCACAAGGATTACAAGGAGAAGAGGATGTCAGCCTATGAACCGATGGAGTACATGAGGGACCAAGCGAACCTCCCATGCCAGCCAGCAATAAGGCTGAGTCAAAAAATTGTAAAGACTTTCCGTTATTCGCCCAAACAAGCTCTCAGCTCATAAAGTCCCCTGCAATTCCATCTCCTTCACTGGTAACCGCAATACCTCCTGCTACACGAGATGAGGTTGTAACAATTGATTCCCTTGCAAGGCTGCATATCTCTCCACCTGCAGAGGTTTCACCTCTAGCCCCAACACCCTCTGTTCCATCTGATCAAAGAGAAGAGAGTACACCACCCCTCCCAGTAAGTAAACCTGCCGGAGCAGATCTGCCACTTCAACCTTCCCTGGCAATAAATAGCCCTGAACAACAGCGAGAAAGCTCACAGAGAGTACAGGAACGGTCTGGCCTATCCCTGGAGAAGAGCCAGGTATCACTAAATCAGTCGAGCAAGAATGGGAATAAAAATTTGCAAGAAAAGCCACAAGAAAATCCGGATTTGCCATCCTGTAGGGTCAATTCACAGCAGATGGAAGTGAAAGATTTGCTCAATCTTATATTGGAGGAGATCAGGGAAATGAAAAAGTCCCAGGCACATGAGATAGCCGTTCTCCATCTCAGACTCGAAAAAATCGAGGAATCGATCTCAGGCACTCCCGCAAGGCTTGAGGAGGCAGAGTCAAGAATAGCTCAATTGGAAGATCAGATGAGCTCTACAATACAGAAAATCAATGAGGTGACAGCGGAAAAGATCACGTTAGAGTCAAAAGTAGAGGAGTTAGAAAATCACTCACGCCGCTCAAATCTTTGCATCGTGGGAGTGCCAGAAGGGAAAGATGGTACCAACACCCTTTGTTGGGTTGAAACATTTATTTAGCAAAAAGTACTCCCTGACTTCTCGGGGTATCTTACAATAACCAGGGCACATCGAGTCCCGGCACATCCTATCCCGAATTCCAAATACCCCAGTACAATTCTAATTAATTTTGCTGATTACAGAATCAAAGATGATGTGTAAACTAGAGCAATTCAGCAGAAACAATTTGTTATTGACGAGGGCACCAAATGTCGGATTTTCTCAGACATGTCAGCAACGGCAGCCCATAGACGCAAAGAATTTGTCAAGCTCCTGTTTTTATTCAAAGCACTAGGGGCTCAGGCATCCATTGCTCAACAATCAAAACTAAGGGTGTTGGCTAAAGGCAAATTCCATATGCTCTCACGGGTAGAAGAAGCGCAGGAATTGCGGAGAGATATTTCTACTGTGAGATGAAATTGTTTTGATTTGACTTACGAATATGAATAATGGTTGCATTCTTATCCACAAGTCTTTTCTCGGTTTGGGGGCTGGGGTTGCTCACCTAGGGTGCAGGAACAGTGCACCCCATAAAGTGGAAAGGGGGAAATGTGGTTCACGGGACCAGAGGAGACCACATTAGGGAGGAGGGAAGGGTTTGAGGGGGGGTGAAAGCATTTGTAAAATGAGCAGTAGCAGGGCTTTGATTGGAATAAGGGTCAGGAGTATGCGAAGTATTGATGTAGTTGGTATGGCTTATAGACATAGGATTGTTAATGATGAGTAAGTGTAGTATTCTCTCGCTCAACGTAAATGGAATTTTGAGCAAACAAAATTATGGAGCTTTAATTAGAAGGCTAGCTTCCTTTGTACCTCAAGTACTATTTTTACAGGAGACACATTTAAAAACTAACTCTTCTAGAATATTTCTCCCAAGAATGTATTTGCATGCCTTTTTTTGCTTCTGCAGGATTGGCTAAGCGAGGAGTAGCAATTTATTTCTGTAGGGGTCTCCCATGGGAGTTTGGCTAAGTGAAGAGAGATCCACAGGGGAGATGGCTATGGGATGAGGCTAAATTAAACGGCCCCAAATTTGGAGGATACCACTGCCCTGTGCAAAATTAGTGAATTATTAAGGGGGGTACCCGGGAAAATAATTTTGGGAGGGGATTTTAATTTTATTCAGGATTTAAAGAAAGATACCTCGGATAAAAATAAAAAAGAGCTCAAACCAAAAACTAAAAAGGTGATTGAGGCTTTAAAACAGGAGCATATTTTGATGGATCCCTGGCATGTTGCCAATCCATCGAAATTGGAATTTTCATGCTACTCGAACCATTCCATACGGCTTCTCGAATTGATTTTTTTTAAATATCACAATCCCTGGGCTGTATTACCTCATATATAGATATTAATCCATTTTCAGACCATTCTCTCATTAAACTTAGTATAGACATTGGGGTAAACAGGAGGCCAAGATCCAGGTGGCAGATGGATCGGCTCCTTTTGCAGGACCATCAATGGGTGGCTGATACAAAAGATTGGATTGTTGAATTTTTTAAGATCAATGTGAATACGGCAGACATTGTCTCAGTTTGGGGGGCGTTTAAGGCTGCCATTTGTGGGCGAATGATTGCACTATCCACCTCTTTAGTTAAATCGAGGAAAGATAATGTTTTTAAACTTCAGCAGGCCGTAGTAGAAGCAACAAAAGTTAGATATGCACAGTCTGCAGGTATAGGGGATGCAAAAGCAAAGCTAGACAGGGCCAAATATGAGTTAAAGGAGTTTTTTACTCTGGAAGAGATTGCCAGCTCCAGAACCTACCTACAGTGTGTATATGAGGAGAGTCAGATGGTTGGCAAGCTGCTTGATGGTAGCACGAAAACCAAACAGGAGGCAGCCACCATCACAGAAATTATAGACCCCAAAACTAGATTGTCTTTAACGGGTAAAGAGGAGATAGCTCAAGTCTTTCTAGATCATTACTCCCAGTTATACACAACTAGATATAAAGCTGGAGCAAGTCAAATCAGCAACAATTATGATGGGGTCGAGCTTCCTACTCTTTCAGGGCCTATGGTCGAACAGCTGCTGCTAGACATTTCTGAAGAAGAAATTAAAGGTGTTATAAAGTCTATTTCAGGAGCAAAAGCCTGCGGTGCTGACGGCTTTCCAATAGAGTTTTATAAAAAAAAAATTCAAAGAGCCGACCCCTTTTTGGGTAAACATTTTTAACAACATCACTCAAGGAGGCTGTGTTCCCCCAAGTTTTAACTCCTTCGATGCTGATGACGGAACCGCTCCGTCATCAGCTGCGGTGGCGCTGTGCGGATGACGGAGCGGTTCCGTCATGGCCCGCTCGCCGCGCCTGCGCTGGGCATTCCATTGAGTGGGCGGGGCCATGACGGAACCGCTCCGTCATGAGCACAGCTCAACCGAGGCTGGTGACGGAGCGGTTCCGTCACCAGCATGGGCGCACCGCGCGGCCACCCCGCCCGCTTAGCGCTGCGGCGGAATAGCCGCCGCAGCGAAGGTGTTAATGAATCCATATTGGTTAGTTGCGTTAAAAAGGGTAAAAATGGCAAAGATATTAACTCGTATAGGCCCATCAGTCTTCTCAATGTGGATTTTTTAAATATTAATGAAGATTTGGGCACAGCGCTTTATTCCCATTGCCCAGGAGCTTATTCACTGTGACCAAACTGGGTTCGTAGCGGGAAGGTACATGTCCACAAATACTCTATTTTTAATTCAACCTCTTGATTATGTGACAACAATAAAATACCTACCCTCATTACCATGGACAATGCCGAAAAAGCATTCGACCTGGTAAATTGGGACGCACTTTTTTTTGGTTTAGGTAAGTTCGGCATTCCGGCTCAAGTTTTAAATATGTTGAAAAATATCTACCAAGGAGCTCAAGCCAGGGTGATAGTTAAGGGAGGCTCAATAGGGATCGTGGAAATAAACTGCGGTACTAGACAAGGGTGTCCGATGTCACCTCTTCTTTTCACTTTTTTCACTGAACCCATTGCTCTAAGAATCCGCGGAAATCCCCTAATTAGAGCGACATGCGAAGGGATGCCAAAGTTAAAATTATTTGCAGACGATATAATTATGTACCTTTGCCCGGATAAACAGATCGTGGAAGAAGCTCTTTTAGCATTTAGCAAATTTGAACACTAAAACGGAGATTTTAGTGTTCAACTTGAATTGTGACTGTTTACCCACGATTTTAAGAACTCAGGCCTTGAAAGAAGAGCCAATTAGATACTTGGGTATTAGCGTCTCGTGCCACATAGATCAATTATTCAAGCTGAACTATATAGCTGGGCGAATTAAAATTAAAACCCTACTGGACAAATGGTCCCTTCTGCCTCTGACATTGATTGGTTGTGTAGCACTCCTAAAAATGAAAATTCTTCCACTATTAATATTTTTGTTTGTTAATGTACCCTTAAAAATTAATGCTAAATATTTCAAGAAAATCAACTCTATGTTTAGGGAATTTGTTTGGAATAAAAAGGCGTCAAGGGTTAAACTGCCCATACTACAATTAGAGATAAATCAAGGGGGTTTAGCCTTACCAAACATCCGCACATACTATGAGGCTGCGTTATTAGATCTTACGGCATGCCTATTGGAACCCAATGACCAGATGGACACATATTTTTTTAAAGAATGATTGATGAGGCTGGCACACAAATGCCAGAATTTTTAAAAACATCTAAACTACCGAAAAAGTCCGGCTATAAGGCTGTTCGTGACTATTCCAACCAACTCCAGTTGTTTTTTAAACAGGCAAACTCGTCTGGGTTTGCCTTTTTGAAATTGGATGAATGTAGGGGGTTTGGCCTGCATATTCATTCAAGTCATGTTAGGAGATGGAAGGATATTGGCTTTGAGAATCTGGGCCATTTTTTCATTGGTAATACAGTGATTTCCTGGGAAGGAGTACTAGGTAGAGCAGGGAACCAAATTAAGCCAGGGTTCTTGGAATATATGCAGATCACAAACTTTATTAAAAAATATAATTTCCCGTTAAGCGGGGCTTCAATCGCCCTGGTTAATGCTCTATTTAAAGTAAAATTAAAGGGAGCAGGAAATTGGTATTCCTTAATTATCAAATACAAGGCACTTCCCTTGGTTGATGGATTCTTGGGAAAAATAACTCGGGAGACAAATTGTTCCTTCTCTTATCAGGAATGGCAGGCTATAGCCCAGCTAGGAAGCAGAGCCCTGAGAGCAGCTGATTTTAAAAGGATGGCCGTCTTGGCACGATGGCTGGCTTATTATACTCCGAAAAAGCTCAATAAATGTCATCCGGAAGTGGAAAAAAAATGCTTTCGATGTATCTCCCCAGGCAAGGGAGACTGGCTTCATATGTTTTTTACATGCCCGAAGCTTGAAACCTTTTGGAAAAACATTTTTTTAGCAATGAGCCAGTCAATTAAAAAAAGATCAACGTCGAGACAGAAGTGGCTCTCTTTGGACTCTCTAAAGTTAGGTCAGATTTGACCAAAGCTGAAGAGACATATATATCCATCTGCTCTACAGTAGCACGCTCGTTAATTCTCCAAAATTGGAGGTCGGAAGAGATTCCATCTTACCCTAAATGGGTAAATAAAATGGCAAGAATAAGGAGATTTGAGGAAGCATATGCTAAACGAGTTGGTGCAACAAAAAAGGTTTCCAGTGGTTTGGAAGTTCTTTGACAATTTGGCTTTATTATAGGAATCTTAGCACTTTAGCACGTTTGCACTTTAGAAAATTAAGCACTTTAATGCATTGCACTTTAACCTCTTCGATGTTCATGACAGCTCCCGGCCGTCATGAGTCACGGTGGGCGTGTGCTGATGACGGCCGGGAGCCGTCATGACCACGCCAGTGATCGGAATGTTCAGCACTGCGGCGGAATTCGCGCCTCAGTGATGAGGTTAAACCCCTACTAAAGGGAAAAAGTTTCATACTGTAATAATGCCAAGATTTTGCACACAAAAAAAAATTGCAGATAATCTGACTGATTTTACTCGTATTCTTGATGGGCATTAGCCACTTTAGGGTAGTTTAAGATGTGGAAGGTGTAATTGCTTTCTTTATGCTTATGAATATAGGGTGTACCGGACTCTTTGTTTCACTTTATTTGAGGCTATGTATATCTTGGTTTGAAGGGTTCCAGTTCTTAAATGTATATATGATATATGTGCGTCAAATTTGGATATATGAGTGCTGTTGCTTCCTGATGACCAATGCTATGTTGTTTTTTGTTCTCTGCTCTGCTCAGTAAAAATAAAATAAAATGGCAAAGCAAGATTTTTGAAAAGACCAAACCTTCCTTTTTAATTCTTATAAGTCACTCCTAAGGTAGGCCTCAGGCAGCCCAGAGGGCAGGGTGAAATGTATTTAAAAAAGTAGGACATGTACTTTTAAGTTCTACATGTCCTGGTAGTGAAAAACTTTTACATTCATTTTTAACTACTGCAAGGCCTATGCCTCCCATAGAATAATGTTAGAGTTACCTTATTACATTTTATAAGTGTAAATTAGAGCAGGTTCCCAGTTCATGTTTGGAGTCTCTGGGATTATAATTTCAAATGCTAACTTATGGTGAAGTCAGATTTTAAAATTACATTTTGAAAATTACACTTTTAGAAAGTTGCTGTTTTCTTGCTTTAGCCATGTGATGCCTGCAGTCTGTCTCTGGGTCACATGACTGGATGTGGTTCACAGGTGGGCTTTGATTATTCCTCCTAGACAGCCACACACAATAGGGAGCTTATGTGTGCTTGCATGGGCCAATTGTGGCAGAATGGGAGGGGGATGCTGGACCTAGCTCCACTTAAACTTGAAAAGTCTATGACTACACACATGGCTATATACCCACTGTACTTAGTCTGCAGTCAGGGACGGGAAGGCAGGGTACTTGTGCACTTCAAACGTATGCTTCTATAAGATTACCCACTTTAAAGGCATAACTGTTTATAAATACTGGACCTCAGACACCAACTCTTCAGTAAAGTTGTGGACCTGGTGGTACTCTGAAGGAAGAAGGACTGCTGTGCTGCTGAAAGAATAGCCACTCTGCTGGGCTGCAACTCGAAGGAACTGCTGCACTGACCTGCTGTCCTCTTGCCAGGGGAGGAAGAACCAGACCTGGAGCGATGCAAAAGGGGATGATGGACGGAGCGTTTGAACAAATCAAACACTCACCCCCAGTCAACTGATCTGGGTTTAATCCATCACCATTCTTTAGTTCACTCAGCCACCCCAGTTCAGACATGGCTATATGCAAATCAGTCTGACCCTGTGCCTTGTGGGAACAGTCCAGCCCGAACTGCCAAGCCATGTCTTCCCTGGACCGGAAACAAGCATCCTGGGACCGGTTTCGGATTCATAATCCTCATCAGCCAGGCTATCTTGAATCCAGTGGCCAAGTGAACAAGGGACTCACGTCTGAGCATACCCTGCCACACTTAGGGCGAACAAAGCGATACAAAAGGGGATGATGGACGGAGCGTTTGAACAAATCAAACACTCACCCCCAGTCAACTGATCTGGGTTTAATCCATCACCATTCTTTAGTTCACTCAGCCACCCCAGTTCAGACATGGCTATATGCAAATCAGTCTGACCCTGTGCCTTGTGGGAACAGTCCAGCCCGAACTGCCAAGCCATGTCTTCCCTGGACCGGAAACAAGAGTCCTGGGACCGGTTTCGGATTCATAATCCTCATCAGCCAGGCTATCTTGAATCCAGTGGCCAAGTGAACAAGGGACTCACGTCTGAGCATACCCTGCCACACTTAGGGCGAACAAAGCGATACAAAAGGGGATGATGGACGGAGCGTTTGAACAAATCAAACACTCACCCCCAGTCAAATGATCTGGGTTTAATCCATCACCATTCTTTAGTTCACTCAGCCACCCCAGTTCAGACATGGCTATATGCAAATCAGTCTGACCCTGTGCCTTGTGGGAACAGTCCAGCCCGAACTGCCAAGCCATGTCTTCCCTGGACCGGAAACAAGCATCCTGGGACCGGTTTCGGATTCATAATCCTCATCAGCCAGGCTATCTTGAATCCAGTGGCCAAGTGAACAAGGGACTCACGTCTGAGCATACCCTGCCACACTTAGGGCGAACAAAGCGATACAAAAGGGGATGATGGACGGAGCGTTTGAACAAATCAAACACTCACCCCCAGTCAACTGATCTGGGTTTAATCCATCACCATTCTTTAGTTCACTCAGCCACCCCAGTTCAGACATGGCTATATGCAAATCAGTCTGACCCTGTGCCTTGTGGGAACAGTCCAGCCCGAACTGCCAAGCCATGTCTTCCCTGGACCGGAAACAAGAGTCCTGGGACCGGTTTCGGATTCATAATCCTCATCAGCCAGGCTATCTTGAATCCAGTGGCCAAGTGAACAAGGGACTCACGTCTGAGCATACCCTGCCACACTTAGGGCGAACAAAGCGATACAAAAGGGGATGATGGACGGAGCGTTTGAACAAATCAAACACTCACCCCCAGTCAAATGATCTGGGTTTAATCCATCACCATTCTTTAGTTCACTCAGCCACCCCAGTTCAGACATGGCTATATGCAAATCAGTCTGACCCTGTGCCTTGTGGGAACAGTCCAGCCCGAACTGCCAAGCCATGTCTTCCCTGGACCGGAAACAAGCATCCTGGGACCGGTTTCGGATTCATAATCCTCATCAGCCAGGCTATCTTGAATCCAGTGGCCAAGTGAACAAGGGACTCACGTCTGAGCATACCCTGCCACACTTAGGGCGAACAAAGCGATACAAAAGGGGATGATGGACGGAGCGTTTGAACAAATCAAACACTCACCCCCAGTCAACTGATCTGGGTTTAATCCATCACCATTCTTTAGTTCACTCAGCCACCCCAGTTCAGACATGGCTATATGCAAATCAGTCTGACCCTGTGCCTTGTGGGAACAGTCCAGCCCGAACTGCCAAGCCATGTCTTCCCTGGACCGGAAACAAGCATCCTGGGACCGGTTTCGGATTCATAATCCTCATCAGCCAGGCTATCTTGAATCCAGTGGCCAAGTGAACAAGGGACTCACGTCTGAGCATACCCTGCCACACTTAGGGCGAACAAAGCGATACAAAAGGGGATGATGGACGGCGCGTTTGAACAATTCAAACACTCACCCCCAGTCAACTGATCTGGGTTTAATCCATCACCATTCTTTAGTTCACTCAGCCACCCCAGTTCAGACATGGCTATATGCAAATCAGTCTGACCCTGTGCCTTGTGGGAACAGTCCAGCCCGAACTGCCAAGCCATGTCTTCCCGGGACCGGAAACAAGCATCCTGGGACCGGTTTCGGATTCATAATCCTCATCAGCCAGGCTATCTTGAATCCTGTGGCCAAGTGAACAAGGGACTCACGTCTGAGCATACCCTGCCACACTTAGGGCGAACAAAGCGATACAAAAGGGGATGATGGACGGAGCGTTTGCTCATTGCACCATCAGGATTCAAGCAAGCCAGGCGGAAGAAGGCTGTGATGCCAGAAACCGGTCCCCGGAAGCTTGTTTCCTTCCCAGTATAAGAATTGGCTTGGTAGTTTGGTTTGCCCTGTTCCCATCATGCACTGGGACAGGAACAGACTAATTTGCATATAGCCAGGTTCTGAGCTGGGATGGTGCAGTGAGCTAAAAAACGGTGATGGATTAAAACCATGATCTCTTGACTTGGTAAGAGTATTCTGCATCATTCAGAAACTCTGTCCATCACCACCCCCCTTTTCCAAAATCGGTTTTATCCACACTATGTGTGGGAGGGTATACTCAGACGTGAGTCCCTTGCTCATTGCACCATCAGGATTCAAGCAAGCCGGGCCGAAGAAGGCTGTGATGCCAGAAACCGGTCCCCGGAAGCTTGTTTCCTTCCCAGTATAAGAATTGGCTTGGTAGTTTGGTTTGCCCTGTTCCCATCATGCACTGGGACAGGAACAGACTAATTTGCATATAGCCAGGTTCTGAGCTGGGATGGTGCAGTGAGCTAAAAAACGGTGATGGAATAAAACCATGATCTCTTGACTTGGTAAGAGTATTCTGCATCATTCAGAAACTCTGTCCATCACCACCCCCTTTTCCAAAATCGGTTTTATCCACACTATGTGTGGGAGGGTATACTCAGACGTGAGTCCCTTGCTCATTGCACCATCAGGATTCAAGCAAGCCGGGCCGAAGAAGGCTGTGATGCCAGAAACCGGTCCCCGGAAGCTTGTTTCCTTTCCAGTATAAGAATTGGCTTGGTAGTTTGGTTTGCCTTGTTCCCATCATGCACTGGGACAGGAACAGACTAATTTGCATATAGCCAGGTTCTGAGCTGGGATGGTGCAGTGAGCTAAAAAACGGTGATGGATTAAAACCATGATCTCTTGACTTGGTAAGAGTATTCTGCATCATTCAGAAACTCTGTCCATCACCACCCCCCTTTTCCAAAATCGGTTTTATCCACACTATGTGTGGGAGGGTATACTCAGACGTGAGTCCCTTGCTCATTGCACCATCAGGATTCAAGCAAGCCGGGCCGAAGAAGGCTGTGATGCCAGAAACCGGTCCCCGGAAGCTTGTTTCCTTCCCAGTATAAGAATTGGCTTGGTAGTTTGGTTTGCCCTGTTCCCATCATGCACTGGGACAGGAACAGACTAATTTGCATATAGCCAGGTTCTGAGCTGGGATGGTGCAGTGAGCTAAAAAACGGTGATGGATTAAAACCATGATCTCTTGACTTGGTAAGAGTATTCTGCATCATTCAGAAACTCTGTCCATCACCACCCCCCTTTTCCAAAATCGGTTTTATCCACACTATGTGTGGGAGGGTATACTCAGACGTGAGTCCCTTGCTCATTGCACCATCAGGATTCAAGCAAGCCGGGCCGAAGAAGGCTGTGATGCCAGAAACCGGTCCCCGGAAGCTTGTTTCCTTCCCAGTATAAGAATTGGCTTGGTAGTTTGGTTTGCCCTGTTCCCATCATGCACTGGGACAGTAACAGACTAATTTGCATATAGCCAGGTTCTGAGCTGGGATGGTGCAGTGAGCTAAAAAACGGTGATGGATTAAAACCATGATCTCTTGACTTGGTAAGAGTATTCTGCATCATTCAGAAACTCTGTCCATCACCACCCCCCTTTTCCAAAATCGGTTTTATCCACACTATGTGTGGGAGGGTATACTCAGACGTGAGTCCCTTGCTCATTACACCATCAGGATTCAAGCAAGCCGGGCCGAAGAAGGCTGTGATGCCAGAAACCGGTCCCCGGAAGCTTGTTTCCTTCCCAGTATAAGAATTGGCTTGGTAGTTTGGTTTGCCCTGTTCCCATCATGCACTGGGACAGGAATAGACTAATTTGCATATAGCCAGGTTCTGAGCTGGGATGGTGCAGTGAGCTAAAAAACGGTGATGGATTAAAACCATGATCTCTTGACTTGGTAAGAGTATTCTGCATCATTCAGAAACTCTGTTCATCACCACCCCCCTTTTCCAAAATCGGTTTTATCCACACTATGTGTGGGAGGGTATACTCAGAAGTGAGTCCCTTGCTCATTGCACCATCAGGATTCAAGCAAGCCGGGCCGAAGAAGGCTGTGATGCCAGAAACCGGTCCCCGGAAGCTTGTTTTCTTCCCAGTATAAGAATTGGCTTGGTAGTTTGGTTTGCCCTGTTCCCATCATGCACTGGGACAGGAACAGACTAATTTGCATATAGCCAGGTTCTGAGCTGGGATGGTGCAGTGAGCTAAAAAACGGTAATGGATTAAAACCATGATCTCTTGACTTGGTAAGAGTATTCTGCATCATTCAGAAACTCTGTCCATCACCACCCCCCTTTTCCAAAATCGGTTTTATCCACACTATGTGTGGGAGGGTATACTCAGACGTGAGTCCCTTGCTCATTGCACCATCAGGATTCAAGCAAGCCGGGCCGAAGAAGGCTGTGATGCCAGAAACCGGTCCCCGGAAGCTTGTTTCCTTCCCAGTATAAGAATTGGCTTGGTAGTTTGGTTTGCCCTGTTCCCATCATGCACTGGGACAGGAACAGACTAATTTGCATATAGCCAGGTTCTGAGCTGGGATGGTGCAGTGAGCTAAAAAACGGTGATGGATTAAAACCATGATCTCTTGACTTGGTAAGAGTATTCTGCATCATTCAGAAACTCTGTCCATCACCACCCCCCTTTTCCAGAACCAGACCTGGAACCTCATCTTGAGCCCAAGACACCAGAGTGACTCTAACATCTAGTCTGTTGGTTTCCTGATCAGAGCCTCGGGGACATAAAAGAATCACCAACATCCTGCTCCAGCCACTGGACCCAGCTGAAGTGAGTTCCTGACGCCCCTCTCCAAGTGGAGACCCTCAGGTCCTGGACCCTGGGCGTGGCACATCAATCTGAAATTAAGTTTATGGGTTCTTCACGAATGGGTCAGTTTGCACGAGACCTCTCTGCTTGCACCATGATTCAGCACAATGCCCTGTCAGTCTGACTATTTGCACTGCGGCATTGACTGCCGCAGGGTCCGCCAACACAAAGCTCCAGGAGTGCTCGCCCGCGATGCTGAGCCTGCTCTTTGCGCTATGCCACCATCCTCCCACAATGCTCTGCCTGCTACCCGTGGCCCCCTCCAATGAAAACAGAACTCGTGGCATGGACTTTGAGAAGGTAAATTTCAGTGGGCCTAACCTGGTGGCAGTATTTGACCTACACTCCATCATGGTTGGCCTGAAAGTGTGACTTCGACCTGGTCCAGAATGATCAGATATCCTGAGGTGGTGCTTTGTGCGTTTTTGGCTCAATTTTTGCTAATAATTTACGAATTCATAACTCCGGTTCCACTGATTGGATGTTTGTTGTTTTGGTCTTGTTTAATTTATTAAGTTTTACTCTATCTTTCTAACTTGGTATGGGATTCTTTTTCTGTGGTGTTTTACATTGTTTTGCTGTTTAAAGTGGTGCACAAATATTTACACATTGCCTCGAAGTTAAGCCTGTCTGCTTTGTGTCACACCACCAGAGGGTGGCGCACAGGCTAATTTAGGTTGGGCTTGTACCTCACCCTGACATGGAATGTGGTTGTTGTTTGACCAGGGCTCTCATCCTAGTCAACCAACAACCCAATTTCTCACACTATATCCGTCACACCAAATACATATAATGATTGCTTGCAGGGGATTGTTAGGATCTAGATTACATTCGCATTAAAGCAGATACTGTGCTGTCCTAAATGGAAGTGAAGTTGGCATGTGTCAAATAAATTGTATTTTTGGGCACCATCTTTAAGGATGCTAGTAATGTTGATTACTCCTTTGTTTGAGAAACATCACTTACAATGGACAGACAATATATTTTCACTAATAAGCCCAAACTGCACATCCCTTTGCTAGCCCTCGTTCTTTAATAAAATATGACCATGGGGCTAATTCACATGGCTTTTCTGTGAGTAGTGTAGTTGTGTGTTACTCCAGGCGAAATTATCACTTTCTGATTTGGGGATTCCAATATATTTAATTCTGGTAAAAAACTTTCATTATAGATTTTTTTTAACTAGGCTCAAATTTGGTACTTTACACTACATATTAGCATTCCCAAATATGAAAAAGTGGTCTCATAACCTCCCGAACTGTCCGTGTGATGGAAAGACCCCCCCAGTCCACGTTGTATTCAATACTTTTTAGTAGGTTTTACAGGGATATCCGGAACTTGTTTTTAAAACCACTCTTTTTAACCAATATGCTTTTTCATTATAAACAAGCTTTCAACCTTCTATGTAGCCTTGAAAACATAAAAACTATTAATTCTGTTACTTATTTTATACACGTGCAATCGGGAAAAGAAATGCTTTGTCACATCTGAATGCATTAATATATGAAAAATCGGAGCACTGTCTCTACTATGCTATACAGCTATGTTAATAAGTTATTTAGACACAAATTGCTACCTTGTTTTAAGTAGTCATATGAAATATTGCAGTTTACACTTTATTTTTATGTAAACATACTGCACTTTATGTGATACTAGCAGCCCGTCCCGACGTTGTACGGGGATTAAAATAGAATGTCTGCAATGCTTTCAATTTGCAAGGCAATTTATTTTTAAAACTTACTCTGAATCGCCCCATCACCGGGCTCAGGCCCCGCGTTTTTTTTAAACTTGCTCAGAATCGCCCCATCACCCGGCTCAGGCCCCGTGTTTTTTTCAAACTTACTCTGAATCGCCCCATCACCCAGCTCAGGCCCCGCGTTTTTTTAAAAACGTACTCTGAATCGCTCCATCACCCAGCTCAGGCCCCGCAGAAGAATGCGTCCACTGTGAAGCTGTGTCCTCAATGCAATATAGGAACGTTTGTGTCCACTGCAGACGCGAACGTGTTTGTGCGCTCCACCTGACGCACCGCTCCAGCCAACGGCAATTAGACGCCCCACATCGCGTCAACGTGCAACGCCCACAACAATGGTAAGTGCAACGCCCACTTGTATTGGGATGACGCCCACTCGTATTGGGAAGACTCGGCTCCATCCGACGTAAATTACACGCCCCACATCGCGTCAACGGCCAACGCCCACAACGATGGTAAATGCAACGCCACCTCGTAGTCCCAGCAGGCCGCGCCCATTGGTAAATGCAACGCCCCCTCGTAGTCCCAGCAGGCCTCGCCCATCGCTCTATGCACACGCCCAAATGGTAAATGGAACCACCCCTCGTATCGGGATGGCAGTCCCAGCATGCCGCGCCTATCGCTCTATGCACACGCCCATGCACACGCCCATGGCTTTCCAGCAGAACGCCCACAACGGACTACTTTTCCCCTAACGTTCTTTCCCCCCTTATAATGTATATGGTGGCCAGCTGTATAGCCTATGTCCATCTGCTGCAACTGTCCTTTCCAATGCTGTATTGGGTGTTATGATTGGTGCTGTGGTTTCTGAGATTACCCGCCTCAAAGTTTTGGACTCTCTCTTTATTATATTACTATAGATTACCCCTATTGCCTGTTATAAGACAATATTTGCACATTAGGTATTTTATGATGTAGGTCTGTTTTTAACATCGTATATTGTAGATGATGTATAGAGTGATAAACAATATGGACGCTTTTTAAGTTTGCATGAAATTGTAAAGTATAAATTCCTAATTGTATTTTTAGTATACTTTTATGGATGTACTTTTTTTACACCGAATAAAGCTGATTTGACTTGACTGACTATCTGATCAATTTCCAGGAGTGAACAGCAAAACACACAAGATGATGGACAGAATGTTGTACAATGGCAAAACATTCACCCCCCAGTCACAGATCTGGGTTTAATCCATCGTTATGTTGCTCACCAAGCCACCCCAGTTCAGACATGGCCATATGCAAATCAGTCTTGACCCTGTGCCTCATGGGAACAGTCCAGTCCGAAATGCCAAGCCATGTCTTCCCTGGACCGGAATCAAGCATCCTAGGACCGGTTTCTGGCTATCAGCCGTCTTCAGCCAGGATAGCTTGACTCCAGTGGCTTAGTGAGCACGGGACCCACATCTGGACATACCCTTCCCACATAGGGTGAACAGCAAAACACACAAGATGATGGACGGAATGTTGCACAATGGCAAAACATTCACCCCCAGTCACAGATCTGGTTTAATCCATCGTTATTTTGCTCACCAAGCCACCGTAGTTCAGACATGGCCATATGCAAATCAGTCTTGACCCTGTGCCTTATGGGAACAGTCCAGTTCGAAATGCCAAGCCATGTCTTCCCTGGACCGGAATCAAGCATCCTAGGACCGGTTTCTGGCTATCAGCCGTCTTCAGCCAGGATAGCTTGACTCCAGTGGCTTAGTGAGCACGGGACCCACGTCTGGGCATACCCTTCCCACATAGGGTGAACAGCAAAACACACAAGATGATGGACGGAATGTTGCACAATGGCAAAACATTCACCCCCAGTCACAGATCTGGGTTTAATCCATCGTTATTTTGCTCACCAAGCCACCCCAGTTCTGAACTCTAGTGGTGTGGAGTGCAAAAGAACGATGGATTTAGGCCCAGATCTCTGTACTGGGGTGAATGTATGACATTGTTCTGCATTCTGTCCATCAACTGTTGTTTTGCATTTGTCACCCCTAGTGGGACGGGTATGCTCAGACGTGAGTCCTGTGCTCTCCACACCACTGGAGTCAAGCTATTCTGGCTGATGACGGCTGATAGCCAGAAACCCGTCCTAGGATGCTTGATTCCGGTCCAGGAAAGACATGGCTTAGCAGTCCGGCTGGACTGTTCCCAAGAGGCACAGGGTCAAGACTAATTTGCATATGGCCATGTCTGAACTGCGGTGGTGTGCAGTGCAAAAAAAAACGATGGATTTAGGCCCAGATCTCTGTACTGGGGTGAATGTATGACATTGTTCTGCATTCTGTCCATCAACTGTTGTTTTGCATTTGTCACCCCGAGTGGGACGGGTATGCTCAGACGTGAGTCCCGTGCTCTCCACACCACTGGAGTCAAGCTATTCTGGCTGATGATGGCTGATGGCCAGAAACCGGTCCTAGGATGCTTGATTCCGGTCCAGGAAAGACATGGCTTAGCAGTTTGGGGTGGACTGTTCCCATGAGGTACAGGGTCAAGACTGATTTGCATATGGCCATGTCTGAACTGGGGTGGTGTGGAGTGCAAAAAAATTAATGATTTAGGCCCAGATCTCTGTACTGGGGTGAATGTATGACATTGTTCTGCATTCTTTCCATCAACTGTTGTTTTGCAATTTCCAGGAGTAACAAACACTCTTAGTCATGGAAAAATGGTTTGTGAGCGTTGTGAATTACAGCCATTTATTACCCTTGAAAGCGCATGGGTGACTCACAAAGGCTAGAGCTAGTCATACCTAAGAAATGAGAAAGTCGCATCTACTCCCAGATAATAAACGACATCAATTGGGTCATAAGAGTTCGAAGTGATATTTTGGAGTGCTTTATGAAATCTTGTCCATATTTACTTTTTTCTTTGGGGCATTTACATTCCACTTTGGGTTTTTTCTAAGAAGCCCTGAAACAGTAGCAATTAATAGCAATAAACTAGGTCAAACTGGGATATAAATGCTGAGTAGCCTGTGATTAGATATTGGTATTGGCCATCTGAAAAGTTTTTAAAGCATTTTGTACTCTCCAATATATTAAACCCTTTAGCATAAAGGTAAATTAGTCATGTGTGAATCAGTGCAATAGACGCACTGGCGAAAACCCATTGCCCTTATTATCTGCAGATGTCTCCAACCCATCGACTGACTGAGATCCATTTTTCAGAACATTTTGGACTCTTAGAAAAGTATCCCTCTTATCTGTCTTGACAACGCTAGCTTATATGATTAGGAAGAAAGACAATATAACTTAACATTTTGTTTACTGTGGCACAATATTACTCAACTTGAAACCCTCTGCAAGTGGGGGTGTCTGGCCCTTCATTCACAGTAGCATGAAATTATTACCTCTAATGGAAATCAAAATCGCTAGCTCTCTGGGTGAGTTGCTCTTTTGAGTGGGAAACATCCTTTACGACGAAACTTTTACAACGCAGTACCATTACCACGCAGGTTTTACAACGCAAGTCGTTACAACGACTTGCGCTGGAGGGCGCTGTAGGATAGGGAATAGTTTAATTTACTATCCAACACCTTCCCTACTATCCACGGGGACTGGAGTTGGAATAGTAAATGAACTATTCCACTATCCAGCGCCCCCCAATGCAAGTCGTTGTAATGACTTGCGTTGTAAAACCTGCATGCTAACGGTACGCGTTGTAAAAGCACGCGTTGTACCGTCATACATCCCTTTTGAGTTGATATGGTCTGCATCATATGTATCAATGGTATAAGCAATCATGATTTAGTCATATTAAATTACTCTGGTTTACTAGCACCTTTGGTAAAATCTTTTTGACAAAAAAATGCATAAAAAGGGCACAAAGGCTCGGATGAGAAACACATTTGTAAGCTGGTGTGGAAGGAAGTAGGACAGATGCCGAGTGGGGAGTATAAGAATTACACCTCTGTAAAATGAAATTGTACTCTTGGAAACATTTGTAGGCAGACCGAAAACCATATACACCTTTGAGAAGGCAAATTTGGTACATTAGAGAAATAAAAATATGGTCATGTAGGGACATGGGAGCCGAAAATCAAATGATATGCTATTGTACTTTATGTACATTTATATTGTGCTTGTACCAGTGGGCACTTGCGAACTGGTAGCACGCTACTTGGTGTAAAACCTTTAGATAGAAGAGTATGTGTCCATCATCTAGTGTTTATGGGAAGTGTTTTGGTATTATGCATGAGGTCCGGAGTTGTACACTTATGCTTTTATCAAAACTCATTGGTGTACATGAATTCCATAAGAAGTAAAAGATAGGGGCAGTTGCGCTTGGATGGATGGATGACAAAACTGTGTGAATGCAGAGTGATCTATATAGAAAGCACTTTGGTGTTGAGCATGTATGGCAGAAATTAATCATATAGTAGAGCTGGAGCAGCAAATATGTAGCTGAATCTAAGCAAAAGTGTAGGTGAAAAATCTAAGAATAGACATGGACATGGTCTTGCATCTGGATATCAATCAACTTAGGAGTGGCCAGTATTACAACGTTTTAATCCTATTGTTCTATGGAACAAAGGAGACTTGCCTAGACGTTAAGGGTGCTACCCTTGGGATTGAGAGGTATAATCTTCCATTAACTATAGTATATACTCCGTGGAGTCAACCTAAAAGCGGGAGAAGAGCAGTCCATAGGAATGGACATTATACAACTATCTACAGCAGTGTTTTTCAAACTGTAGGTCATGACTCACTGGTAGGTCTTAAGCTGATTTTTGGTGGGTCACGAAAGTCCGAGCAATAAACGAAAATGCTTTTAGATTCTGCATTCACATTTGCATTCACATTTGTGGTGATTCATGTTTATTCTTCTAAAATGGGGATTGGTGTTTACTGTGCTTTCTCAGGCTGCGTATGGTCTACCGGTGTCTGATGACCACTGTCCGCATCCGGGAATCTTTGCTTGTAGTCCTGTACAAGGAACCGCAGGTCATTGACCAGAGTCGCCGGTAGGCATATCATGGGGGTGACCTCCGTGCGGACACTAGTGTGGATGGAGTGTTCCTGAAAAGTTAGCTCCTCCTGCTCCTCATCGGTGCTTTGGCACTTGACGTTGAGGTCCGAGATGGAGGTAGCTGGACCCATGCGGTCATCCTCTTCGGATTCCTCACTTTGGAAGATGTCGTGAGGTGGTTGCATCTCCACTTTGCTCGGAGACGTGGTTTCCGGGGTAATTTGCGTTTTTCTAGACTTGCTAGACGCAGCATGTGTTCCTGTCGACGTCGAGGGCGTCGTCGACGGCGGTAGCATGAGGGTCGGCATCTCTACCAGTTCGGATTTTTTCCATGGTTCCGATGCCATCTCCGACGACGAGTCTTCCTTCGTCGTCGGCGTCGTCGACGTCGACGGTCCCTTCGTCGACGGTTCCTTCGTCGACGGTCCCTTCGTCGACGGTCCCTTCGTCGACGGTCCCTTCGTCGACGGTCCCTTCGTCGACGGTTCCTTCGTCGACGGTGTCGTCGTCGACTGCGTGGACGACTGTACCTTGGTCGTCAACGACTTCGATGACGATGTTGTCGTCGTCGGTACCTTCGTCGACGGCGAGCCCGCCGTCGACGGTGTCTTCGTCATCGACGTCTTCGTCGACGTCTGTGAGTTCTTCGACGACGGTGGGCTCGTTAATGACGATGCCGTCGTCGATGGTGTGGTTCTCGTCGTCGACAGGGTCTTCGTCGTCGACGACGATTGCAGTAATATAATAGAGGAAACAGGTCTACCTGATGATGTTGAGGAAGTAGTCGTCGTCGTCGACGCTGAAGGCGATGACGCTGATGTCGTCGACACAGTGGTTGTGACAGAGGTTGTTTTGTGGGTCTGTCTGGTAGACGATGGAGCAGGCCTTTTGAAGGTGTGATCAGCCTGAACAGACACTGAAGATGACGTAGATCTTGCCTCTGAAGACTTTTTTGTCTTCGTAGGAGGAGTGTCTGAGGGGCCCGGGGAAGATACCCTAGGCCTCTTTTTAGAGACTTCTGAGCTTTTGGAAACACTGCCCTCAGAAGATTCTAGATTGTCTCTGTCCTTCAGCCTGTCCAGCCAGATGAGAAGGCGTCCTTCCCTGTCTCTCACAGTCTTTTTAGGGAAAGACCTACAGATCCTGCACTTGTCCGAGACATGATCTGGGTAAAGGCAGTACAAGCATAGCTCATGCTTATCATCCACATGGATCCTCTTCTTCCCACAGGAAGAGCAGGCCCTGAACAGGGCTTTCTTCTGTGACTCCGACATGGAAGAAGTTTGTGGAAAGAAGCCACTTACTGCAAAACAGTGTAGTGAAGAATCCTTGAAGGGTTGAGAGCGAGGAATCACTTTTGAAGAAAGTTAGATGATTATAAGTAATCTTGAGCAGAGCTCAAGCTGGAGACTCCCTAGCACAACGTGCGGTAGAAAATCTGAGGGACTGGGGCTCCTCCCAGGGAGGTCCTAGAGGGAGGTCGGAGCTGATTGGCTGACTGTAAGAGTTTGGTCCTTTTTACATAAGGACAAGGAAAGGCCACTAAGGGGAGACCCTTGGGCCTATTTTCTCTATGTATGTCTATAGGACATTACTTTTTTATTTACCGGAGGCTCCCGTCTCGACGACGGGGAATGATTCAGGCATGTGAATCTATGAAAGACACCCAAATACTGGATAATCAAGACATAGAGTCGGACGTTATACAACTAACTACAGTATATGCTGAGGGAAGTCCACCCAAGTGTGGCGGGGGCAATCCATAAAAATGGGTATCATAGAAACAGCCATGGTTTGCAGTCAGAGGAGCCCACCCATTAACGATAGAGAAACAACTCGCTATAACTGGCAGTGCACACCCATCCATGGTTTATTGTCTGAGAATCCTCCCAGGCCCTATCTTTGCTGCTACACGGTTGCCTTCAGAGAACATTTAGTTTGGATATTGTATAATGCCCATTCCTATGGAATTCTCTTCAGCCACAGGGAGGTGGAATCCTAAGAGCATATAATCTGGCTAGTTATATTGCCTATTCTGACTGGTTTGCTCTCTGACGTTCCTGAGAGGACTCCCAGACCATAATCCAGCATATGCTCCGAAGAATCCTCCATGCCACCAGCTATAGTATATGTTCAGAGTTGTCTACCAAGGTGGGACAAAGGAACAGCCCAGACAAATGGGCTCTGAGGACTCCACCCATGATCGTCAAGGAGCAATATATAGGAATGGGCACTATGCAGCCAGTCACAGCATATGCCCTGAGAAGTCCACCCAGGAGCAGCGAAGAAGCAGCCGTAACGCCACCAGCTCGACTATGTGCCTGAGGAGCCCACCCAGGAGCGGTGGAGTGCCATCATTATGAATGGACATTATATAACCATCCACATCATATGCCTGGACTAGTCCACCTAGGAGTAGCAGTGGTGAAAACAACAACAACAAAGCAAAGGGAAGGCACTGGGGTAAATAGACATATTATCAAATAGACCTAGGGGCAAACACAGAAATCAGTTAATTGTACAAAGGGCTAGTTTTGGTTGTGCCACATATTTGATTCCTTCATTGAGTCTTGAATGCAAAATCACAGATAATTAGGGTCCTCCATGCAACACCAATGTATTAAGTCCATATTTAAAAGAAATCACTGATGCTCAATGGCTCTCCACAATCACATGATCTGAAAACCAAAGCCATATGAAATTATACTGGTTTAGTGCGCTAATGTTATAGTCCATATGACCAACAACAATAAGATGTTATTCAACCTTTTCACTCTTAATTTTGCAGTGTACTATTTAATTAATACTAGAGGGCGTTGAACGCACGATAGAATGATAGAATTTTATGCTGAATTCCACAAGGCAGCTGGCATACAGAGTACAAATTAGAAGTATCATACATTTCAATTACTTACTTGCTTAGAATGTTTTCTGCATCCTTGGGGATTATGCTGTAATACTGCCATAAGTTGTTCCTGGAGAAAGACAGGGCAGCCAGGTCCACCAGTCTCTGAGGTTTTATCCGGCTATTCTCATCCCACAACAAGGGATGCATCATATTATTGCTTACTCTGAGCTGCTTCAAATGAAGCTTCAAAGCCCCACACGGAAGAGCAGGCAGTTGATTACCTTCTACATTTAGAAATGTCAGTAAGCTGTAAATTAGAAAATAAATATACATTTCTAGCTGCTTCTTATATATTTCCCATTGCACAACTATTGTACTTCATAAAGGTGTTTCTATACTATCTGTATATATAAAGTTAATTCGAAAGGACATTTACATTTGCTAGGAAAAATACCCTGTGGAGCTGCAATTCTGAACCTCTAAAGAAGGCAGTATGGGAGTGTCATCACGTAGTACCTTTGCCCCCCACTCCCAACCTCTGTACAGAGAATATAATCTACAACTGTTAACGTCCATTTTATTCTATTTTGTCAAAGCCAGTCAAATGATAACACCAGACAATGATGCAATACGCGAGGCAAGGAGAGGTCGGACGAAAGCGAAGGAAACCTGTAGCTGTATCCCTCAAGGATTCAATGGGGCATATACCAACCCTTAGCTTTAGAGGTGTATCACCTGAATCAACTACAGAAACAGTTCCCCATAAGTGGTAAAATGTGTCTTGAGGTTTCAGGCACAGAATATTTGGGAAGTTCATAGGAATACGTTGATATAAAGCCAAATTGATCTACATGTACAGTGTAATTTTGAATACTAGCAATTTTCAAGCTTAATTTACTGAAGATATCTGGGCGTTTTTACAAAAATCAGTCAACTTAAAGAGGGCCTTAGTCAATTCTCCCAGAACCAAATGTTGTGCTCATCAAGAGTTTTCTTTTAATGTTTATATAAAATTAGCAATAATATTGACATGGCGTCCAATTGGCAATGATTGTATGCCACGTGTGTCATGCACTAGTGTAATGGAAATGGAATCCCACAACTACAACAGAAATGATGACTCATAGAATCAGAATTGCTGTGCGGAAATCTATTTAACCATGGTAAAAGGATAACTTTTTAGGCAGCCTTTCCACACGAGTAAGTAATGAGAAAAGAGGCATATATGCATGTTTAGGTTGGGCATTGTAGGAAATCGGGTTACTAGTTGGGGGTGGGGGTGAAAGCCTACTCAAGCAGCAACCACAATTCTTGCCAGGGTGAAGTCACAAGCCACCCCAAATTACCTTACTTAACCCTCTGGAAGTTTGGCACACAAGCAATCAAGCCTAATTTAAAGGCAATGAGTAAAGTGTTTATGAAGCACAGTAGGAACAGTCCTACTTGCAGAAGAGCAACACAGCAGTCCTTCCGAGTCTTCCATAGCCAGGGTGTACTGAAGAGTTTTGCCTGAGGGTCCAATATTTACACTTGGTGCCAGTTTTGAAGTAGGAGAAAGTTCTCGATTTTTCCGCCCCAGGTTGTCAAGGGGCACAAAAGACAAGAGTTAGAAACTTTGTGAGAGTGCTGGGCAAAGTCTTTGTGATGTGCAAGTGCGGTAGGTGACAGCTCCTCCCTCTCATCAAGTCAGAGATAGCCCATCCCGCCAACACCTTGCCCCCCTTTGACTCACTGTCTGGAAGCAATATACAAAGACCAACAGTCAGCTACACCTGTTTATGTGACCCAGGATACATGATGCAGGCACCAAATGGTTGGGACAAGAAAATGTAAACTTTCTAAAAGTGGAATTTTCAGAATTGTGGTTTAAAATCCGGCCTTACCATTAAAGAGAGTTTTAAATTACAACTCTTTAGACATCAAACTTGATATTCCTACCTACTCCCAATTGAAAGTTATTTTAAATGTAATACGGTAACCCAAAGTTATCCTATGCGAGAGGTAGGCCTTGCAGTAGTAAAAAATTAATTTAAGAGTTTTTCACTAACAGGACATATACAAGTTAAAAGTACATGCTCAACTTTTTAAATACACAGCACCCTGCCCTAAGGCTCTTTAGGGGGTTCCTTAGAGGTGACATATGTATTACAAATGAAGGTTTAAGCCTGGCAAGAGGTGTATCTTGCCATGTCGAAATGGCAGATTAGAACCTTTACAGGCTGTAATGGAAACCCCAAGACATGTCTAAGAGGCTGCTTAAGTGGGTGGCACATGAGTGGTAAAGGCCCATTAGTAGTATTCAATTTACAGGCCCTGGGTACATGAAGAAGAACTCTATTAGAGACTTATAAGTAAATTAAATGACCCAATAGGGTGTAAGCCTATGTTACCATGTTTTACGGACTGTGCACATGCCCTTTAGCACTAGGTAACAGTAGTAAAGCGCAGTCCTAAGGCCAACAAAATCAAGATCATCAAAAATGGGGGGGTAAGGCAAAAAGCTTGGGGAACAACCACATCAAGGCTGACAGGTATAACATGCATGCAAATCACGGTGCACACCAACAAAGTTGTACCTTTCTGAGTATTTATTAAAACACGGCATAACAAGTACCTGTGTTACCAGGGAGTAAAAGAGAATTAAAAAAAACTATCTTTTCATGCGGTTCTATGAAAAGGCTTTTCTCCACAGGACAAAATGTGATCCCTTTGGAGAAAGAGGTTACAAAATGTGCAAACTGCACTTTATTACCATCCCCAAACCAGTGGATTGTTTGTTAGTATTCAGCACTCCTAGTGTAGGCTAGAAAGCATACACTTTGAGTTCTATGAAATTCATTTATTTTGAGGATAACCCTGTAGGATTGTCAATTCTGAAAAATGAGTAAATTGAGGGCAAATATAGATGTAGGTGTAAGTCTTTGCAACTAGACTTCCTTTTTTTCCGAATGAGGCCCTTGGCCACTGGTGCAGTCACACACAGTGAAAACGAGTTGAAATATATTGCATTTTCAGTGGAATGTGCACTTCATAAGTCTGCTCAGGTACTCCAGGCCTATTTCTGATATTAAAGGTGGACAAAGTAGAGAATTAAAGAGCTTATATTTAGGACCTTCAAAATGTGTGTATATGCTTTTATTCATTTAATCTAACCTACCTAGAGAACAATGGATTAATATAACAAGTTCTATGGGCATGCCTTAATTGCAAAAACAGTTCAGGGTGCACAACACTAATGGAGGCTGTATGAGGTGATGGGAAGCATGCTATTAACTTCGTCTAGGGCTAATAATAATGAAGCGTGCCTTTAATGGTCTTCTGCGGGCCGTAAGGTTATATTCGAATATTTAAATGTTTAGCACTTCCCAGAAGACAATCAAGTGGCTTGGGGTTAATAACGGCAATACATTTATTCTGCTCCATCATTCCAATAACCGTCTTTCTGTTTCACCCTGCTTATTTTAGAACATTCTACAATCATTGGGTCGAATATTCTAAAACCATTATAGCCCTTATGCCTTGGGTTTTACTGGTTGTTAAAGGCCCGCTTCCTAGTTATAGGCCTTCACCTGGAGTTTGGGCCTATAACTTGAGAAGAGAGCCTTATGCAACCTTTATCCCTCAGCATTAGGCTATTATGTTATACAATATGGTCAAACATGTCTATGCTGGAATATGTGATGTAGAGCCAATAGTGTTGATCAATTCACAAAAACATGCAAGAGATTCACTTTGGGGACCATCTTACTAAAGTAGAATTAACTACATTGATACATTCAGTTTGTATATTTATGGGAACATTTTCCAAATGCAAGCAGTGTGTATTCTACAGAACATGAAATTCTGAAATTTGAGAAAGATTATACCTCAGATTGGAAATGTCATTAGGGATAGAAGCAATGGCATTGTACGAGACATCCAGGACTTCAAGATTTGTAAGCAGAAAAAGTCTAGAAATAAACAACATATCATGTATATAAGTAATGAAAAGTATGTGATTTATTTATTTTCATATTACATGAACCAGGCACTAAAGGTGCTGCATAGCTAATTAATGCAATTAAGAATATTATATATATATTTAAATAATTAAGCAAAATCTTAATAAGTACAAAATGGCACAAAGCATACCAGAGCACATGGTCATTACAGAAATATAGATACATAAATAAATTACTTAAACACCACGTTTTCTAACTTTTCTGGATAGTCAGATCATCTGTCAGCAACTGGAAGAAGAATCAATACTACGAAATTATGTATGACTTTTTTATTTCAGAAATCGTGGGACTTCAGTTTCTGGTTTAATCTCTGACACTCTCAAAATTCTTTAACTTATCAGTCAAATGAGAAGTAATTAAATGAAATGCTGTGACCGTGAGCCCACCTGTTTTCACGCGCGGGTGGCAGGACTCACAGGTGTGAGGGAGTGAGGGGTCGCGCGGGAGTTAATTAAAAAAAAATGTTTTACTTACCTTCGCCGGCCAAGTCCTGCGTCGTCTCTGTTCCTCTCCTGCTTTTCTGCCTCTGGCAGGAACAGGAAAGCAGGCAGCCTCCTTCCCTTCCCCTAAGCCAATCACAACGCTGCAATGGCAACGTTGTGATTGGTCGGGACGCTGACCAGCCAGGCGCCTATGGGGAGGCTATTTTCTCCATGTAGGCTGCATGCAGCCAACATGGAGAAAAGGCAGCATGTATGGTTTGGTCGGCCCAAGAGGGCCGACCAAACAGTAAGCCCCCTCAGCAGTGGGCAAGCCACTCCTCCCCTGCCCTAGACCAGCCCCGCCCAGCCGCCTGCCCCAAACCAAACACTTCTGCTTTCTCGCAGTGCGAGAAGCAGAAACATAAAATGGTAGTTTGACCATTTTATCTTTCTACTTCTCGCACTGCGAGAAAACAGTGGGACAACTCTCCTCCACTTTAGTGGAGGAGCCGCTGCCTGTTTTGACCTCAATCTAAGAAGAATGCGCAAGTCAATGTAAATGCTACGGACCCGGAAACATATAGTGAGTCTGACTTTAGAATGGAAGATGCATATAGATGATCGGGGTGTATTTAGGTTGACCAATCATTCCAAAGTCTAACATGTATACGGCATGAGCTGCTACTATTGACTGAAAATCTAATTATGGTATCAATGACTAAGAACAGTAGCTGACTGCACAATGCTACCTACATGCAAATTCATATAGAAATGAGGATATGAGGCAAAGCACGACTCAGAGGATGTAGTCAGTGGCAGGGAAATTCTCTTCGTCACCAGAGTCTCAATCCAGGTCTCAAGTAATGGCACCAATTAATTACAGGTATGCACTGTAAATTGAATTAAAAAATATATATGGTCATCCATGACTATCTCCTGAAGGATGGCTTTCTGCCTTTTTAAATCAGAAGCACAGGACGCATGCAAGTAGCTCAGAGTATCCTCTGGATGTGGGATCCAAAGAATGCAGGATTCAGCAATTTGTTATCTAAGCGACACCATGTTTAGATTTAATACTATGGTGTATGAAATTCTACCTTGTCTCCACACCTGTCTGTAGCTTCAACCAGATAATCAGAAGTAGGTTTACCAATGAACAAAGACCTTGACTAAAAGCTTAGTGCTAATTCTGTTTTAGGGGCTAAGTCCCAATTGGGACCAGATGTACAAAACTTTGTTTTAATCACAATTGGCCCGATTCACAGAGTCGGGCCATTTGCAAATGAAAAAAGGCATTTTTCAATGTACAAAGGCCCAATTTGAGTCGTTTGTGAACAAAAAAATGAATTTTTCAATGTAGAAGGGGCCCAATGTGCGATTCGGTAACCTATTACTGAATCGAAAATTGGGTTTGCGATTTGATATTAGTAAGGGGCGTGTTTAACTTGTCCCTTTCTAATACTGAATTGCATTGGTATGTGTGAATGTTTTGCGACCGAAATGCATTTCACTTTTGTTTTTGAAACTCATGTTGTTTTCTTCTAAGGAAAACAGGAGGCATTAAAAAAATGCTTTATAGAAAATCAATCACAGGCATGGTGGTCTGCTGACCCCAGCAGGCCACCATCCCTATGATTTTTGCGATTCCCAATGGGTCGCAAACAGAGACTTACCTCATAAATATTAATGGAGAGGGTCTCTTCACGGCCCACTGGGAATCGCAAAAAACGCCTTTTGGTAATCGCAAACTATTATCAAAGTACATCTGCCTCTTAGGTGGTTTTTGCACATTTGTTCTTTGTCCATGTTCAAATTGTTAGGGATGTGCAGAAAATATAGCATTGTTTTGTGTAAACCCAAAACTAGTCTTAGGAATGCCATGTATAGCTCCATAATTCTGTTCTGTGTCATTGTGTATCAGCTGAGGGTTTCCACAAACACTTGAACGTCCTAAATTTACCAGCTGTCCTCTCCTCCATGAACGGAGCTGTGTGTGCGCATGCACAAACATACCCATTTGATTTGTCTCTACTTGTTTGCAATTATTTTCACACCTTTGGGGCCCTCTCACACAACCAAACCTGCTATATTATTCATCTGCTTAAAAGTAGCCATGATTAAAAGAAGATAGATGTTGGACGAATTTTGTAACTACACACGAAAGTGCTAGGCAGCAGCTTGTGTATGAAATGACAAATACACAACTGGCACAGCTGAGCAAGTTCTCCCCATTTCTTGCACTGAAAAAGTCTCATAAAACAGATGTCACCTGCGAAATAACTTCGCAGGTAAATTATAGAACATTTATGAATAAATAGTTGAGAGTGTCTTTCGTACAGATCGGCAAAATTGAAGAAGGCAAATACAAGAGTGTTGTTTGAAGCTATAAATCCGACTAGGAAAAAGAAACATGCAGCCGTACCCTGGCGGAAGAGATGTCAGCAAGCAAAAGGACAAGACCAGGTACTTGAGCTTCCTGAGCCGATGCACGTCCCGCGGGATCTCTCTGATGGGGTTGTTTCTTAGCTTCAGTGCTTCGAGATTTTCGAGATCATAGATCTAGAACATAAAACAAAACGAATCTCAGCAGTGCAGGGATAAAACTGTCACAGGCAAAGCGATTCTTCAACTGTCACCAGTGAAAAGATAGTAACAGAACCCAGCAGTCACCCAGGAGATATATATATATATATATATATTTTTTTTTTTACAGTTCTATTCATTGGCATTTTACCTTTTTACAATTAGAGCAATGCGCCATGAGGTAACAGATTTAAAACGCAAGTTAAACTTGTTCTCAGTGGATAACACTCTAGTTCGTTCATGTCTAGATATTACCACAGGACAACACAAGTGCTGATCACAGGAGATCTCCACTTGCTTTTACGAAGGGTAGCAATACAATAGAAAAGAAAATATGACATTCGAGGGGAAAAAACGAGCCAATGCTCTAATAAACATTAGGAAAACATTGAAAACTAAAAATACAAGGAAACTGGGAAACATGCACAAAAAGGGACATGGTCAACATCGTGCCACCCTCCTCCAAATCCCGTGGGTGGCGACCTTTCATCACCTGGAATATAGGTGGTGGGTCAGTCAGATGCCCATTTCCAGGTGGTTTACTCACAGCTTCAGGACATGTGCCCTCTCTGACCAGGACCGTACTCACCCATCTCGCCTGTTTGGCGGGGGGGGCCTAAAGTCCTCCATTCGAAACTTTCGGGCACAACCCCAGGGCTAAGGTACCATGCATGCCCCTCTACTCATCTGTCAGCTATCTGGTTAACCTGGTACCCCGGTACCCCGCTTCTTCCTCCCCAGGTGTGTCATCACTCATCTCCAGGTCATCCCCGGGGTCATTCTCCAGATGTTCCCATGTCACTAAGACTTCAGTCCATAGATCCGCTATTGGGTGGATCCTCACCCCTCTAGCCTCTTCCCAACGAACCCAACACCACCAGACACAACTTTCGAGAAGGCATGGAAGCCGTCGCCAAATGGATGAAAGACAGCTGCCCACAACTAAACACCAACAAAACGGAAGTACTCATCATGAGCCCAAACCCCGAAGCTTGGAACGACAACTGGTTGCCCTCCGCCCTGGAAGCCCGCCCACCCCTGCAGAGTACGCATGCAACCTGGGATTCATCATGGACTCAGAGCTCAAAATGGACCTATGTCTCGTCCTCCTGCTTCCACACTCTCCACCTCCTACGTAAGACCTTCAAAAGGATCCCCCTTGAACACAGAAAGACCATCACTCACGCCCTGGTCACAAGCAGACTCGACTACAGCTACGCACTCTATGCCGGAATAAACAAAAACCTCACCCGCAAGCTACAGAACATCCAAAACGCTGTTGCAAGACTGGTCCTCAACCTTCCAAAACACTGCCACATCTCCCAGCACCTGTGCACACTCCACTGGCTCCCCATTGAAGCTAGAGTCACCTTCAAGATGCTCACCCACGCTCACAAGGCCCGGCCTCCATGACACTGGACCTGCATACCGGAACAGCTGACTCAAATTCCACGCACCCCAAAGGACCCTACGATCAGCCCAGCTCTCCTACGCCGCAATCCCCCGCACCAGAAAGAACAGATCGGGAGGCTGCTCCTTCTCCTTCCTCGCGGCCAGATCCTGCAACGACCTTCCACTCCACCTCAGACAGACAACATCGCTCCCTATCTTCACAAAAAACCTCAAAACCTGGCTCTTCGACAGACCCCCTCCTCGATGGACTGAAACCTGCAAACCCCCCAGCGCCATGAGACCCTTACGGGTGAGTATTCGCGCTTAACAAACACCTTGATTGATTGATTGGATTTGCAGGACCAACAACTTTTCTTCAGCTCTTGCCCACTGGGTTACGTGTGCCCTCCAGGCCTGGAATCTTGGTCCTACTGCCAATTTCCAGGTCATAGCTATACATCATCTTGCTAACACTAGGGCTAGGTCCATAAACCTTGTGCCAACTTCACTTGAGGCTGGTTGTGGAAAGAATCCCAGAATACAAGCATCCAGGGAACAGGGGTGGTGGAGCGCCACACCGTGGAGTCTAGGGCAGAAAGACCTCTTCCCAATAGGGTTGAAATCTGGGGCAACACAATCCCATATGAGCAAAGTCAGCATCTAAGTGTTCGCATCTAGGGCAGAGGTCACCACCATAAACCACTTGGATTCTAAGCGATGTCATGCATGTCATGGGTACATGATTGAATCAAAGGTACTTCATCCTCATGCTCAAAGAGATTTTTTGGGGAGGCTAATATCCTCTGCCACCCAGGGACCGTTAGCTCACGCTGCAGGATCCAATCCCATCTATTTTGCAATGTAGTGAAGGGACAGCAGAACATACCCAAGAGGAATTGGTAAAACCAAGTCACCATGGGGTCTAGCTGTGCCCATCGAGACCAATAAGTGCAGGACAATATAAGTCACAGGCTCCTCCCGGTCTCCGTCCCACAGGTCCTGTAATACTTGTGTCAATGCCTCATATGTAAGGAGCTGGCCCGACTGCAAATTATAATATTCAATCAGGCCATCCAGTGGAAGCAAAGTGCCCCGTTGATGGTAGTCCCCGATCGTAACCAACCCAGCTTCTGTCTAGGCTGATAATTGCCCAGCAGTAAAATAGGAAAGGGGTTTGCCATGAGGAAGTCACACCAAGGGCAGAGCCGGCGCATACAGTTGAGTCTCCAAGGCTTTTCAGATGCATCTGCTCCAGCATTTGAGTGCTGCCAACAGTACGCCTGGGCGTTGGACAGTTGTTGATGGGCAAAGCAGTTTAGCAAGTGGAGTTTCCAAGTGTGCCAACAGCCCACTTATCTCCAGTTCCTCTTGGTTAGCCCCATCCAACCAAAGTGTAATCCACTGGAACTGGGATGTCAGGAAATAAAGATTGAAGTCCGGGGCACCTAAGCCCCCTTCATCGGGAGGTTGCAGAAGGATAGCCAGGAACACCCTATGTTGGCTCCCATGCCATATCAGGTCTCGTAACAAGGTGTCCAGTTGTTTGAACCATGAGGCCGGCACTCAGGGAGAAGAGAGCCGTCCCCAAATTGCTGTCTCAGAGCTCCTCCAATGTGTGAAATATATGGATCGCCAGATATCTAAAAGAGGTGGGTGACAGCGTCAGGTCCGCAGGAAGACCCGGTGGTCTCTTCGCCCTGGGAGAAACAGGAAATATGTGGATCTTGGTCCTATTAACCCAGAGGCGGACACCATTTAAAAATTCCGCAGGAGCTCTAAGGCTCTGGTAATGCCAGAGGTGCCATCCCACAGGCAAAGGAGTATGTCATCTGCGTAGAGAGAAATTTTAATTTCTCGACTCTCAGCCATCACATCGCTGCACCGACGCTCCTGTCTGAAAAGTTACACAAGAGGCTCCAGAGTCAGGGCAAACAGCAGTGGGGACAGCGGGCATCCCTGCCTCGTACCCGTACATACCCGATATTGTGGGAGAGCGTGGCATCAGTCTTGACTCTGCCCGTCGGGGCAGTGTATAGCACTTCAACCCTCTTGACCCAATTCTCTCCCAGACCCATCTGTGTCATCACACAGAATAAAAAAATCCCATTGCACTGTGTTGAACCCTTTTTCGAGGTCCACTGACATCAGTAGTTCGTACTGGTTTGTGAGGACTTCAGGGTGATCCATCACATGATAAAGTCACCTAATATTGTGGGAAGTGTTACAGGTGGGAATCTATCCACTCTGGTTTGTATGTACTAATGTCCACAGGTATGGGAGTAATCAGAGAGCCAACTCCTTACTAAGGAGCTTGAAGTGTAGGTTCAACATAGCGAGGGGGCGGAACTCAGTGACCCATGCTCCTTGTGTCTTAGTCTTGGGCAGGGAAATAACCACTGCATGGATAGTGGGAGGGTACCAAGCTGCCAAGACTCTGCGTATTACTTTTCAAGTTGCTGGGTTAAGGTCCCGGCATAGGTGGCATAGAACTCGGTCGGGAGGCCATCAGGGCCCGGTGTTTTGTCTCTCGCAGATCATTTGATAGCCGCTCAGATCTCCTGGACAGTTATGGGGCCTCCCAAGTCCTTGCGGTGTTTTTCAGGTAATCTATTCAGTGGTATAGTTGCCAAAAAGACAGACCGAGCCTCCACGAGAGAGGTACAGGAGCACAAACCTTCACAATAAGTGAAGAGCTCCCTATTAATGGAGGTGGGAGAGTACAAGAGCTGACCCTCCCCTCGCCGGATGTGTGTGATAGGGGACCCCCGAGATTCCGGCCTAATAAGCCATGGCAATAATCAGCCTGACTTCCCTTCCGCGTCATGTGCCCTAGTGATATATCGCTTATAATAGGGATTGCGCTCCCTTCTCTTGGGTAGCATTGAATTGTTCTATTGTCTCCTGAACCTCATCCAGTATTTCTGGCCGGGTACCAAGGGCTGTATTCTGCGTATGCAATCTGTCCTCCAGGATCCGGAATTCCTTATTCAACTCCTTCTGAGTACCAGCTTTTTGGCCAATGGCTCTGCTTCACGACCTGAAATGCCTAACATTGTATTACACTTGATAATGCGGAACCCTGGTTATTAGTGAAGTAGTCTGAGATCGCCTCCGCCAAGGAATTACGATAGCATGCGTCCTCCAGAGAGGCCGGGTTGGGCCACCATGTAGGGGCAGGTGGGCGCTCCCCCATTGGTGTAAACCCCAACTAAACAGGGCTGTTTTCAGATAAAGTGGGTCCTAAATCTTCAGAGTGGACAATATTTTCGGTAAGTCTTGGGGGGCACACAAAACGATCTATTTGAGTGTGTAGGCAATGGAAATGAGACAAATATGAGAAGTCATGTTCTTCCCCGTGTTGTGTCTTCCAGATAGCCACCAACCCCCAGTGTCTCACCCAGTCTCTCAGTCCCTCTGCCAGCTTACCCGCTGTTATCCCTATAAGCGGGGGAGGTGAGCTGTCAAGTTGTACATCTAGAACACAATTAAAGTCACCCCCCAGCAGTAGGCTATCAAGTGGCAGGCCAGCTATGTGAGTGGAAAGGGAGTGAAAGAAGGTAATCTGGTCCTGATTCGGGGTATGCATGCTCCCCATTGTAATTTCTTTCCCAAACAAAGTGCCCTCCAGGAGGACATATCTGCCTTTCCTGTCTATAATTGAGCGGGTGACCTAAATGTTGTGTCCCAGCCCTTATCCTTATCAAAGACCCCCTATGGTATGCGGAGTAAGAAGTGGCATAAAGTTGGCCCCGCCATCTACGTTTCAATCGATCTATCTATCTCAGCCACAACTAAGGGGGTCATTAGGATGGCGGGGTATCGCAGCAGACGGAAAGTCCGTCGGCTGCTTTTCCGCTGGTCCGCAATCGTTAGGATAGCTAGCCAGGCGGAGCTGGGGCATAATATGGTGTGGTGTCTGGAACGCAACGCCATCCATATTATGATGCCTGGTTGAAAAGGCCTCCGCCACGGAAAGGTTGGCAGAGATGTGCTTTGGTGGCCCATTGTGGGCCCCCAGGGGGAGTGGGGGGTGCACTTGGGGGGTACCCATGGTACCCCCCTGCATTCCCATGCACAAGGTGGCAGGCACCGCACGGTATCTGCCACGTTGTGCATGGGTGTGCACAACATGTCAATTTGGCATTGAAGTGGGTGCTGCTTACAGCAACACCCGCCGCAATGTCAAATCTGCAGAATGAGACCACCAGGGTGGCAGTCGCATCCTAATCAGAGGTGTGGGACCACCACACATATGGCGGCTGGTCCCAGCACCGCAAGGATGGTGGGCGGACTGAAGTCCATCGCCATCCTAATGGGCCCCTAAGTGTGTCTCCTGGAGCATGGCCACTAGTACTCCCTCCGGCTGAGATACGTATGGATATCATGTCTCTTGGAGGCCGATCCCATCCCCCTGATATTCCATAACATAAACATCAATGCCTGGCTGGGGTTAGATATGTAAGACCAAGGAGCGCCATACCTTCCATCATCCCCTGGGTCCCCCCTGCTCAATCCCTTCAGCCCAATAGCAGGCTGTGTGTTCCTTGTGCCAACAAAAAGAAAAGGGGAAAAGGGAGGCATTAAAGACCCCCAACGATAACTCCCCAACCAAAGTGCAGCTCAGCAACAGCTGGCTGTCCAAACTGATCAATACAAATATAGTCTTAGTGAATACCTCCCCCAGTGAGCCTATAAGGGCCTCTCTCTGAGGGGCAGGTTAAGAGGGGTGTTCCAACATCATGCAGTACCAGCCCAACACATGTTTAGCAAACCTAAGTTCTCCCGGCTACCAATCTGCATCACCCACAATGTGGTGCATTCAAGGAACATAAGAGGGTATGTGCCTTAGACCCAACCCCTTCCCCCTCCCTTTAACCCAGTCACCTCCCGTTTTTGCATCAGCAGAGCTACACATAACAAAAAATATCAAACCAGGTCGTCTGCTGTCTGAGTGTTACCACAGGGGTCCAGTCTCATCTCCATGTGAGGACACTGAATCAGACCTCACTCATTTATATTCAGAGGAGTCCACTCCTGAGGTCTTCCTGTGTGCCGGCCCAAATTCCGCCACCGCCTTCATCGCTGCTGCTTGTTCCAGTTCGGTCCGCGAGGGAGACGGTCTGCTCCTGGGGCCACCATACACAGCCCTACGTGGGCACCCTCTGACTGGGTGACAATGATCTCGAGCGCGCCGCCGGGAGGACAATTCCCACCTTGAAGGCCTGTAGCCAAGCCCAGGCCGACTCTTGATCCTTACAAAATATGTAGAGCCATCAAAAGCTATCTGGAGCTTGGAGGGGAACATGAGGGAGTGCTGTATATCATTGTCACGGAGGGCCTTCTTATCCTCTCAAAAAGAGAACCTTCTGGCTAGCAACACTGCTGTAAAATCCGAAAATATGGAAACCCTACCATTGTCCACGGCAAAGGAGCCCCCGAACGTGCCCTCTGCAGTATGATATCTTGGTCACTGCAGTGCAGCAACCTGGCCACCGCCTGTCTGGGGGCCTGCCTGGGAGCGGCAGTCAAGACTGGGCCTGGTGGGCCCATTCCAATGTAAAAAAGGAAGTCAGCAGGCCCAGGGCTACCTCTGTTCGCAGCATGTCACCGATTTCAGCACCCTCCAAGAGGCCAACCACATCGTTGCGTCTGTTGCGACTTTCTGAATTCTCAGCACATCGTCAAGAAGCTGAACGCTGTCTCTCAGTTCAGACATTTGGCTTGTAAGTGTCGTACATTCAGGTATCTGTTTCTTGATGGTGGTGTTAACCCCCCTGCCTCAATCTGCCAATTGAAGGTGTTCCGTCCACAATAGGCCAAGGCTCACGGACACTGAACCTATGTCCTGTTGAAGGGTGGCCTCAGTATTAGTTATAGCCACTAGGATCTTGTCCAGATGGAGCTGTGTGGGATCCAAAAGAGGATGGGCATCACCACCCACAGTTACAGCACCATAAGAGAGGCCCTGGGCCTCGAGAGGGCCCTCACTTGTTTGGTTCTTTTTTTACCCATCTGCAATCCAGAGGCGGGCCGGGCACCCCAAAAGGTCAGTGCAACTCCACGAGTCCTCACTGAGACACCAGGGGCAGAATGTTTGCCCCGCCTTCCAATCCCATTGGTCTCTCAGATGGGCAACAGAGTGGTCCCACAGGTCAAAGACTTAGTATAGGGCATCATGTAGCAGAGAGGTCCACAGAATATCCACCAGCTCAGGGCGAAACATCACCCTACAGGTGTAGGTGTGGTGTGGTATGTAGGTTTCAGTCCCTCAAGTGGTGTTCTTGTGGTGCAGGTGAGGGTGCCGTGAGGGTCCATTATCCGTCAGGGGCCCCTACTTATTGTATGCACCCAGGGGTCTCACCCCCTGGCTCCTGAGGGGTAGACAGCAGAGAAGGAAATATCTCTTGCCGACACTTCTTGCACCCATATAGCTCAGTCACCTCAGGCTTCCGAAAGAGATGCTGCACTCCCACTGTGGCTCCGGTAGACTTTTAGGGCACCCGCTCCCCCAGCACTGCTTCGTAAAGCGGTCAGCCGCCTCCAGGGCCCCAGGCCACAGTGCCATATGGAGGTCACAATGTCCGCCTCCTCCTACCGTGACTGTCCTGGCGGTATCAAAAGGGTTTGTCGCCGCCCGAGGCCTCCAAAATGTGGGCCCCTCACCCCAGGCCCTCTCGAAGATGCTGCAAGTATATCCTCCAGGACGTATCCCCACAGCAGGGGGTAGAAGGTGTAGTGGGTATGTCAGTGCTCGAGTGATCCAGGCAGCTCCAGGAGCAACTCCCGCACACTGGGGCTGTGCACCATCATGTGCCTCATTTTAGACACTCCACAACATGGGGCAAACAGTACGGCTCTCTCATCAGGGGCAGGCCAGCCGGGCCCTTGCACAGCCTCCATGCAGGGGATCCTTCGAAAAGCAGGGCACCACGGCGTCCCGTCCCAGCTCCTCCCTGATCGCTGGACTCCTTCTCACAGGACCTCACTGGCATCCCGTCACCCAGCCAGGTCACTTTCGGTGTGCATCTGCACAGGCAGGTGAAATTTGGAGACCTCTTGGGGCAGGGCTGTCTCCATAGCAAGGCCGTTCCACTGTGTTGTCCAGGCACCGGTTCCGTGCCCTGGGCTTCAATAAGGTCCAGGGGGTCAGTGCTGCTCCCCTGTCAGGCACCGCTGCAGGCCCTCAGCAGTTTCTGCCTGCGGAAACCGAGGCCGTCATAAGACCACCTTTGACTCAGGGTATATTTTGAGGGTGTTTAAATGACTACAGCACATGGAAAGCTGAGGTTCAAAGCATTTTTTGCACCTTACCCTTGGTAACTCAGCGAAGGTACGATCAAGCTTATAGTAGTGGCATGCCACAACTTTAAGGACTGGGTGGTCTGAAGAGAACTCAGTGCATACAGCCATAAGGAGGTGGTGCACAATTCAGTTATAAGTACATTGACACATGACTCAATACCACAAGAAATCAGGGTTCCAGTCGTGGCCTTTCTTATTTTCAGGTGTGATAGTCCAATAGGTTAAATTAACAGAAAATATGACTATGAGTCTCACTCCCAGAATGCACAATTTTGACAAATGGGAGTCAAGGATGGAAGGGATGCAAGATGCAATATATCTGATAACCCTGAGTATACATAATTTGCTATTGTGGAAAAAGGTGCTCTCTAATGTATGGGGGAACTGAAATACTAAAAATATTTAATTTGTTTGTCAACAAAACTAAGACGATCAGTCTTTAGATAGCATATTTGGAAATGTGTTTCTTCAAGCAACACCTGTCACTATGTAATATCCTGATTACCAGACTACCTAATGAGTGCCACCCTTGAGACCATGACATAATTTGCCCCAAATCCATGGTCTTCACCATCAGCACACCGATAACCCCTCACAAGTGCTTGTGTGTGCCCTCCCCATAGACAACACCTTCTTTTACCCCATCCTTTCTCCCAGCTCACTCCCTTCCCTGCTGGAAAGCAAGCACACCCATCCACTGACTATTGCCTGAAATCCTGCCATCCTGCTCTAAGATTATCCCATGCCACACACATCCATGCTGGGTAACTAACCCTTAACCCCAAGGGTACCCTATTTTAAGGTGGCCACCATGTGTGACTCTCACTTCCAACAGTAGCTTTGCATCAACAGATGGTGTGATTCAGCTAGTGAGGGGCACTGTCTGCTCCTCAGTGTTATGGGTGCTCAGCTTGTCCGGTCACTGTCCCAGTTGTTCCTAAACAGTGACTTATGTTATGTTATTTGCACTTGTAGAGCGCGCGATTACCCTTGGGTGTCCTGGCGCTCTTTGTATAAGATTGTGACTGATATGGGTGGGGTCCCACCAGTACTCTCTGATCTTTGGTGGCAGCTCTTGCAGTAAGACATTGGCTGGAGCACTCTCAATGGTTCCGGCTGTGACAACAGGAATCAATCTTGCATTTTTCCTTCTCTGGTTTTAGGCCTCATAGTTCCTGTATTCTTGTTGCTTTTATCAATGGAGCAAGGGCAAAACACTCTGCTAATTGGAAATTTATTACTGAGCTGTCTCCTGTTGGTTCTGGATAGTATTTTTCTGGTACTCCCCTTTCACATGATTTATTACAAGCAAATATTGTTGGAGCTGAGGTTCATGTTGCTTCTGAGCCTAGACTCAAGTAGGCTTATACTGAAGATGATGATAATGAAGTGATGGAGATGTGGGAGCCCAGGGGCAGACACGTGCAATGAGACGATTTGATGGCAGTACGCCAGCACATTCCGGTAAAGTTTGGGCTTCCCTCTTGCTGCACTGGACGTGGTACAGGCGGCTCTATTAGCACACTTCTGTAACAGTGGTACAAGCTTCTGCCAGTATACAAGGCTGTCTGCAATAACCCGGACAAAGAATGGAGAAACGCCCAGAGTATCAACTGGAAGGGGGTGATGCCGAAGTCCCTTCATTATGTACCTAGGCTTTCTGTTGGCTGGTGGATCACCTCAGTATGCTTTGACTTCGGAGACAACTTCTCTGACTCCTCTAACTGGAAGGTTGACCTTGCCATCAAACATACCTTTTCTTCCTCAGATCCTGTTTTTCAGACTGGGGTCTATACAACCTATACTGAAAATGATTTGCTCAAAGAGTACTCAAGGTCATGCACTGGGGGTGAGACCCTGTTCCACTGCTAGTGTTGATGGAGGAGTAAGTTGGTTTCCTTTCAAATAATACCTCTGATTGTCTATTGTCTGTTGTATATGGGGCCACTATTTCTGGGAGACGCCCATTTTAAACGTGTACCTGTAAACTCGAGGATGTGGTGAAACATTTTGCATTATGTGTCTTTCGTGAGAGCCAAACTCTTTGGTACTCAGTAGGAAGCTCCTGCTAAGAAGATGGTGGACAACTGAAAGACTATAATTCCATTTTGCCAAGGACCTCCTATGAGCTGTGCCTTCTCAGGTGACAGATTTACTAATTGTGATTAATAACAGAAATAACAGCAGTCTTTTTGTGGCATTGTCCTTGTCCAAGGGGCCTTTTACAAGGTCAAATTCTGGACTCAGCATCCCGCATCCACCTCTACCCTCCATTTCCCCTTCCTCCAAGGCATGATAGTTGGCTGCTTCTTTCCATCCTAGTCGATGTGCATATGTGCGCTGGCTTGATTCATCTTCAGCAATGGAGATGTGTGTCTGTGTCCGATCAACACATTCTTCTTGTGCTGAACAGGGTTACTGCTTTGACTAACCCAAATCGAACTCTAGTCGTAGTTGTAGATGTTTGCTACCCTGAGGAGATCCAGTTTTTGTCAACTAGGGTGTATCCAAAGGATCAAAACTATATTTCTCCTGTTCAATATGTATATAGCCCCACTAGCCTTATCAATACAGCACATAGGGGCCTAATTTTACAAGCATGCTGACAAAATGGAGTTCTTGTTCAAACTGATATCTGAAACTTCAAAATCCAACAACCCAACTGTTGAGATTCAGAAAGTTCCATGTTATATTTGGACCTGGTTGGCTTCAAATTTTCTAAAACTGAAACCCCCAAAAACCAAAGCGGTAATCACCAAGAATTGTATCCAGAAATGGAACCCCTCTTTTGGCCAGATGTCATGGGCCTTATGCTTTCTTCAATGAACTCAGTGAAAAATCTGAAAGTATTTTGGATGCTTGTCTATGTCTTGATTTATATATATATCTAACGTCACCAGTGCTTGTTTTTGACATCTGAAGCTCTTAAATATGATATTAAATGTATTTCTCTGGGTTACCATAAGCAAGTGATCATCTTTTTTTAACAGTCACATTTAGTCAATGCGAACGTGTGTTACGTAGCCCTTCCCAAGAAACTGATGAAACAATTACAACTAGTACAAAATGTATCAGCTTGCCATATTGCGAAGAGGTACTTCAGAGATCAAGTCCCTCCTATTCTCTGTCAGTTGCGCAGGCTACCACCAGCACAAAAAAATCAATTTACAACCTTCCTTATTGTTCACAAAGTAGTCCAGGGTAAAGCTACCCTTTTTCTTTCTGCCAAATTCTAAACAGCTCCTCCTCCCGAGTTCTACGAGTAGGAGGCAATCGCACTTGGCGAAAGAACTTTTTGTGTGCAGCAGTCAAAGAATAGAGCGCTTTATTTCTCCAACTTTGTTCACACAAACTCCTTTGACAGAATTTTAAAAAATAACTTAAAAACATATTTACTCAAATGATAATATGATGCATTTTTTAAATTACTTCATTGCTTCTTTTGTTGGATTAACTAATTTAGTACCAAGAATGTTATAGTGTTTTAAAATTACAGAGAACATATAACTTAGAATATCATCAGGCCTGTGTTTGAGAGCACACCGGAGTAGCACATATATTCCATCCTGTTACTTCTAAGAGAGTCCTACAGCAACTTATGTTCTGGATTTAAGGACTCTGAGCATTTGTTTTGTCACCCCTTAAAAATTACTTCTTGCAAAGGCATGCTGCCTCTGATTTCTCCAGGGACTTCCTATTGTAATATTACCCAAAGGACGCATATTACCATGTGGTGATGGTCATTATGATGAACTGCTGCTTATACCGTGAGCAAGGTGAATGCACCGAAACGCATTGGAGAGGCTGACATTGTTATGCTTTGGATTGCATTAAAAGGACTGTATCCAGTACATGAGTGCACTCTCCTTTCTTTCTCAGGGCTTTGTGAGAAGACACTGTAAATACAATTCTGGCATAGCCCAATGCCCTGTGAGTCTGCACCACCTCCAAAACATCTTTGTATTGCCTGCACTATGGCAGTGATGACCGTGGAATGGCACTACGTGCTATCGTAGAATTCTGTGTTTGAGGGCCTTCCCAGCCTTTAGTAGGGCTGGTGATTGGATGTCTGGACCTTATCAATATTTCCACAGGAACAATGTTTTATGACCCATCAGTCGTTTTGATTTGATTGTTTTAAACTACCAGAACCACAATGCACCGCAGATAATCTGATTGTGGAAGCTAATTTAAGGGAATGGAAATGTTATAAAAACAGGTGTGAAGGTTTGGGCCATTAAGGTGAACTGCCGCTTATACCCATGAGCAAGGAGAATGCACCGAAAAGCGTTGGGGAGGCTGACATTATTGTGCTTTGGATTGAATTAAAAGGACTGTATTCAGTACATGAGTGCACTCTCCTGTCTTTCCCAAGGCTTCATAAGAAAAAACTGTATATATATATCAGATAAATAAATTAATGGATTTCTGAAATGTAATAGATGTAAAGCCTGTAAAACTGGGAAAAGCATAAAAACTATTATGGATCACAATAATCGGATGATAACCATCAGAAAAAGAATTACCTGTGAATCCCTATATGTGGTATACATCATAGAATGAGAGTGTGGCTTGGAATATTTGTGTTCATTAAAAAAGAGAATTTTAGAACACATTCGAGAATTACAAAACAGATATACTAGCTACACAATTGTAAAACACTATAAGAGACACCACATCGGTGAAAGTAAAGCCATGAGGTATTATGGGATCAACATGATCATTAGAATTGATAGAAGTGGTGATAGAACGGGCAAACGCCACCAATTTTAATCCAAATGCATCATGAGACTAAAAACAAAGATTTCCTTTGGGTTAAATAAGGATGAGAATGAAATGTACATTTATAAAATAAAATGCACTATGAATTCGGGCTCCATATTCAATACAAGCATTTGCAATGCAATAGGTCTCGCAGCATTAAAGTTTGAGTTACTGGCATTGTAAATGACAATGCGTTGCATTTTTAAATTTTTTTTATTTGCAATTGGTATATAAACATTGTTTGTGAATGGTTAGCGGTTGCTTATACTAAGCAAAGTTGGCAGTAATATAGAGTGCTAGTCTTGCTTGTTATAAGCATGCTGATTTAAAGCACTCTGATACCTGTGTGTAAAGTTTGCGCCATATTAAAGTGAAAACTAATAAATAAATATAAAAAAACCTACCTGTACCACGTCCACAAGACCATAAATAACGTGCAAAAAGAAAAGACCATTCACCATCTCCTTCTAGGAATGGGGCTGCCCACTGTGATCCCATAGTGAAACCCCCAGCAGGCAATAAAAAATATAAAAACATCGGGGTGGAACACAAACGATATAAAATAATGGGTTAGGCATATAAATACCAAAAGGTTTGGGGTAGATGGGGCGAGACATACAATTTAACAATAATACTCCCGAATAACAATTTAGTCCTGATTAGCATGACGATTGTGTGTTTGATGGTAGCCAAGTAGACAAAATATTTAGAACATCGAACAGACCGGGAAGGTTTAAATTAAGGGGGTCTCGCTACAAGCAGGAGAGAGAGAACGGGGATGGACCCCCAAATATACTGTGAGAGTGGTCCGTTGCCAACGCTACCCACACCCCATCTTTCTGTGCAGTACACACAACAGGCAGAGAACACTCATGCCTGCAGCGCCGAGGAGGGCGGGGGTGCTCGAGCAAGCCATCATGCCCATGTGCACGCCAGGCAAATGTACATGTTGGTGATATTCTGTGTATGTGGAGAGTGGTTACTGCCCTGCCAGCTCCTGTGGCAGAAGTGGGTATACCCACAACTCCGTGAGGCACGTAGTGCAGAAGTGAAGACATGGGGGCGGCGAGGGGGGGGCGTTCTTGGAAGCAATAACATGTGTGACCATTAACGGGGAGGGGGAGAGTGGGCTTCCCGTGGTTCTGTAACCCGGGCTGAGTGATGGCCCTGTCGGATGGAGGAGAAATGCAGAGGGGTGGACAGACATCCAGCTTCGGGGCATAAATGAATGAGTGGGTAATTATTGGGGGGTTTTAAAGCACCGACTTGGCGCCTTTGGTCCTGTCGCTGCCCCCTCAGTCATGCCCACTGTCACTGGCCCCCGTCCTCCCTCCTGTCTGTATTCACGTCCTGTCCTATCTGCGCCCCTCTCAGCCCTGCCTTTTGTTACAGTCTTGTCTGATGTCACTACCACTGTCCTGCAGGCCGTCACTGGCACCCCTCCCTGTCCTGTGTACTGGCACTGCCCTCCAGTCTAGTCTGCCGTCCCTGTCCTTCCTGCTGTCACTGGCCTCTCTCAGGCCTCCCGCTGCCACTGACCCCCGGCTCCCCCCCACCCCTGCACCCTGCCGGTCGGACCCCCAGCCCTCCCGGGGATCGCATTCACGGAGGACAGAGTGCTGTTGTCCTGGGAAACCGGTTTGTTGTCTGCAGGCCTGGGGTGGGCAGGGATGCCTGTGCTGGGAAGAGCATGAGGGGGCAGGAGGGTGTCAGGGGGGAGGTGGAGTTTCTTCGCCACTCTCCAAATCCTTCCCTCTGGCTCCTGCCAGCTGAGCTCGCCAATGAGCAGGCGGGACACGCGGAAGCACCGAGTGCATGCTGGGAGCTGTAGTTCTGCTGCCGCACAAAGGGTCAGTGTCGCCCCGGAGTTAGCGGACCCGTCGCGGGAAGATCTGAAGGAAGGTGCACATTTAGCTGGTGAGAGCCGAACGGCAGTGCTCGGGCATGGGGTCGGGAGTGGGCATTAATACCATTGTGGCCAACCCTGGGATCTGCAAGCCGGGTCAGAAGTGCATGTGCTGAGGCATCTGCGCAATGAGGACGGCGACAGTGTGCTGTGGGGCAGAATGGGGGTGCTCTGCCGTCATGGACCTAGTCAGGGTGTCTGCAGGCCCGGACTGTCATGCATTGGTTGAGTTCCTTGAAGAAACCGAAACCTACAAGGCGCGCAGCATTCAGAAGCATGGCTGTGTCGGAAGCAGGAATAGACGTGCGCGTGCACTGCCGAAACCTGCCATGGGGCGGGACTTCCATTTTCTGCTGGAAGCTCGCACCCACGGAGTGCCCGGCCAGAGGAGCAGTGGTGACGCGGGGCTCCAATGCCCGAGGGAGAGCCCCGCGGTGGCGGCTGATGTCCAGAGTTGAGCCGATGAGGTGAGTGGGGCTTAGTTGTAGTGGGGGGTGGCAGCGGGGGAGGGGGGTGTCTCCGTGCGCTGGTGTATGTGTGTGTGCTCGTGTGTGTGTGTGCATGCGCGCTCTTGTGTGTGTGCGGCGGGGGGGGGGGTGTCTCTGTATGTGTGCGCTAGTGTGTGTGTGCATACGTGTATGTCTCTGCGTGTGTGCCTGTGTGTGTGTGCGCGTGTCTCTGTGTGGGTGTGTCTGTGACCAGCCTGACGGAATCGGAGCGCGTGGTTGTGCGCGCTACCCGCTCTGATCCTGGCAGATGCGCGTGGCCAGGTTTTGTCTCCTAGAAAGCTGAGGCAGTGACGTTCAAAGTTCACTGTGTCTGTAAGCGCGCATTGCAAGGGAATTGTGGCCTGCTCAATGGAGCGCGCGTTCTCGTGCGCGTGGCCCGTTCAAATCGCTTTCTTGGAGAGGAGATGCGCGCGGCCAGGTCCTGTCTCCTGGAAAGCTGAGTCGCTGACAAAAGGTCTCTGGCAAGACAGCGCTTCGCGCTGTAAACGCCACGATACCTAAAAAATGAGAGATATTACAAGTCCAGAAACGTTTTTACTGTATAAAATGTTTTTACTATGTATGAGGGTCACTAAGGAATTGAAGAAATTAACAGCTGATTAACATACCACCATAAAAGAATGCCACCATCAAAATGAACTTTGGTTAGTCACTGAGGCTGGGATGAACAATGGTCTATAATCATTATGGTTAATTTGTGATTACTAAAATGAATTATCATACTTTTTAAGACGTTGAAATATTGTGAATAGTGTGAATATTATGTTCTGGGAAAGAAATGATGCTGCATAGCATAAGATCGCAAATAATTTTGCGAAACACAAATAAGAGCTTGTTCAGTAGTATTTGTAAATATATTTATATGTTTGTATTTCTTTCTCGAAACCATAGCTCCTAGAACGCATCATAATGGGCTAAAAGGGCAAGAGTACAAAATTAGAGAGACAACGGACTTGCTAACCGTGAGAAAGACTCTTTGGTTGATACTCTTCGGGATTGTTGGAGAGCCTCCAATAAATTACTTTGAATTCATGTTCCTTGAGTGCACGGTTTATGCTTGGAGAAGAGAGATTGGGAGTCTGTGTCTGTCTCTCATGCGAGCACCAGCTACAAAATAACATTGAGAGATACACAAATATATAAGTGTGTGTGTGTGTGTGTGTGCGTGTCTATATATATATATATATTCACTGAAAAAACCATAGGTTTCAGAAGTTATATAGTTAGGAATTAGTTTTTAAAAAACCTTTGAAATTCACTCAAAAAACTATACGTTTTAGTGGTGTTCTAGTTAGCTGGACATTTTACTCATACAAAACCAATGAAATTGCTCCTATATAGTTAGTTGTACTAACTATATTTCGCGCACCCGCAATCCACTGCTGATGATGTCACATATTAGATCATTCATGACATGGTCAGTGACATCACTGATGACATCTCAAATGACATCACTGATGACATCATCCACGTGACAATCACATGCACCTTTTCATACACTATTACAATTTTTCATCACTGTTTGTAAAATACAGAGTATCATATTTAAATCCATTGTCACAGCAATACAAGTATCTAAAAATCCACTCAGTGATTCATAGATGTATACACACATCTAATCACTTACCTATGGATTCACTCATTCACTCATACATGCTGTCAATGAACAATAGAACACTATCAAAAATACTTATACATCTATATCGACATTAAACAACAGCACGCATCCTATTCAAATATGAAGTCATCCTACTCACTTATGCAAACAATGGATCATACTTACATATTTACTTAGCAAAACACTTATACAAACACCACTTCTTCTATTCATTTAGATAGTAAGTCATACTTAGTGAATTATAAAATCATTATTACAAGTATACAGTTATCCATACAGTCACTCACACAATCATTGTGTCTTATGTATACTTATTTATATACAACAACTGACACATACACTGCCTTTTATTTTTCTAGTTTGTTGGACCTGTACCTTTGAGAAATATATTTGCTCATCACCACCACCAATTTCAGGAAGATTCCTCAACCGGCGCCAAAGTTATTCCCAATAGAATGTTGCGATTTCCCTATGGAAAACAATCCTAACTATAAATACCTACTGGTTATCGCCACACACGTATATATATATATATATATATATGTATGTGCATATATATATATATATATTTATTTTTTTACTCCAATGATGCGGCACGCAGACTTGGGTGATTTCAGCTTGATTTATTAAGCAACAACTGGTTAGAGTTGTTGCTTAATAAACCAAGCTGAAATTACCCAAGTCTGCGTGCCGCATCATTTGAGTAAAATTGTTGTTTTGGGCCATGATCCGGCCCCTATGGTCGCCAGTAGGTATATATAGTTAGGATTTTTTCTCTATGGGATTTTTGAAAATTCTATGTCTAATAACTTTGGCGTTTGTGGACGGAATTGGCTGAAATTTTCTGGAAAATGGAACATTTTGTTTCTGAGCAGCCCCTGGAAATTTGGGGGGGGGTTCGTCAAGGGGGGGGCGAGAAAAAAGGGGGGGTCCCAAAACGTGTTTTTAACATTGAGTTTTCCATAGGGCGGTTGGCCTCACTTTTAGCCCGAACGGCTGAATGGATTTCCACAAAACTTGGCAAAATTGTAGGGACTGGTAGCCCGATATGCCTTTGCTAGGTCTCAATATATGTGCTTCAGTGGATTTTGAGAAATTAACGTTCAAAAAAAGATATATATCTGTAACAGCGGACCGGGCAGCGCTCCGGTTCGCGGACTTTTCGCGGTACGGAGCTTTGTGAAGCGAAGCTGATTGGTTCTCCGGCGTCTGTGAACATTCCAAACAGTCCGTAGCGGCCGCCATCTTGTCTCTCGGTAGGATCGAGAGACAAGAGGAGGCCAAAGCGAAGGGGCAAATGACCATAAGGGGGCATAGTAGATCCTCGCTGACCCCCTAGGTTTGATGTGGAGGTTTTAAAAGGGCCCCGCGGGGCAAAAAAAAATAATAATAATAATAATCGAACGGCTGAATGGATTTGCACGAAACTTGGCAAAATATTAGGGACTGGTAGCCCGATGTGCCTTTGCTAGGTCTCAATATATGTGCTCCAGTGGATTTTGAGAAATTAACGTTCAAAAAAAGATATATATCTGTAACAGCGCTCCGCTTCGCGTACTTTTCGCGTTACGGAGCTTTGCGAAGCTGATTGGTTCTCCGGCGTCTGTAAACATTCCAAACAGTCCGTAGCGGCCGCCATCTTGTCTCTCGGTAGGATCGAGAGACAAGAGGAGGCCAAAGCGAAGGGGCAAATGACCATAAGGGGGCATAGTAGATCCTCCCTGACCTCTTAGGTTTGATGTACCATTTTGCCAAGTTTGGTGTAATTCCGTTCAGCCATTCAGGCTGTAGACGTATGTAAATGTCCTATGGGAAATTGCATGGGGAAAACACATTTGAAAGTGTTGAAATTTAGAGCCAATTAAAATGTTACTTTGGTTTTGTATTTGTGTGTGATGAAAGTTAATTGGTTATGTATATATCTCAAATGAGAGGAAATATCTCAAATGAGAGGAAACCACAGCCATTTTGTGATACTACTGTCTGAGGTACATTTGTGAGGAATTTTTGGTGTTCAATTTCTGGTGTTTGATTTACACAGTACTAACACTTCTCCTACTTTTAAAAAGGTGAGTTGTTAATTTGTAAGGGGAACTATGTTGTACACTTGAAGATAATTTGAAAAATGTTTTCTGTTATTTATTTGCAGTCCTTCTGTTATACTAAATACTTGATAAAGTTAGTTTTATATTATGTATTACTAAAAACGATAAATGAAAGTGATTATTTTTTTCTGCAATTTACAGCAAGCAATTTCAAAATAAAATGGCTCACAATGAAGAGACCGTGGCAATTTCTTTTGAATTATCCACTACATTGATTGAAATTGACAGCACCAATAATGAAATATTGTCACAAGGAGGAGACGACTTGAATGATTTTTTTTGATCAATCTGTTGATGGCGAATTTATCGAATGTTTGGAGACAAGAATCATCATTGCAGACTTTTAATGAGGAGATTCCAGATGAGATGATTGAAGAGGAAATTCCTGATGAGGACATGTTACTAGTTCTTTCAAATTTTGAAAATTCAGAAGAATAAATTTATATTTAGAAATCAAAAATTGTTTGAGACATTATTCATTTTTATTTTTAATTTATGAGGTTGTAGCGAAGTGATTGTAGTATAAAATGAGACTTATAGTATAGAGTGCAACATTTTTATGTTACATGGTAAGTTTACTCATATTTACTTCCCTTCTCCCACTATATTATCTCCAATGTGTATTTGACATCTCTTCTTCATCTCCGGCCTCCTTTCTCTCACTGTGTGTCTCTGATGCATCTTATCGCTGCTATTTTGTGTAATTACAGAAGAGAGTAAAATAAAATAGTTCGGAACGTGAAAAGGGGGCAAAGTAGAGTACCCCTCACCCCCTAGGCCTTCTCAGGCGGTCCCAAAAGGATCAGTTTCTGCTTTCCTGAGAGATTATGGTATGAGTTCCATATACCACAATAACTTGCATTACAACATGCAAGATATCTATCTCCTATTACCAACTTTTGGAGATATTCGCGCTAAGCACGAATATCTCCAAAAACTAACACCTGCCCTGAGCAGTTCTTAGCCATGTTATCCAATGGGAGGTGGATAACATGGCTAAGAGCATTAGCTCGGTAATGCATGAATATCGCTGACTTTTTAGCGATATTCATGCATTGCGGCCGTTTTTTATCGCATTTGCGATAAACCTTGATAATAGCAAGGTTTATCTTCGATAATTTCTGACGATGCTTAGCGGTAAAAAATTGTTGGTAAGCATCGTTATCGATAAATATCGCTTAACTTTGGTAATATGCACCAACGTCTGTTAACGTTCGATTCGAAGGAAATGAGGAAGTGTTGAAAAACATTGTTTGCGCCATCTTGCCTTTTTTGAAATGCCACACTTTTGTCGTGCACGGCAGCCATTTTAGATGCCTTGACCAGACCCACTCTCTGCACGCTGTCGATTCGTAGCATGGCTCCCCACCCTCGCAAGCATCTTCCCCAGGCACTGGTTACCCCCGCTCTCTGTCTTATGCATGGGCAATAAACCTCCCCCCATCTGCGCTGCTCTTCCCTGAGAATCACACTCTGTGCCCGCCCGACACTTCCCTTTCGCCCTATTCACTACCGCACCCTCTGACACTCCTCTTCCTCTGTGTCCGATTGTCCAGGCTATCAGCTAGCCCTGCAGATGTAGTTTATGGCCCCAGCTGTAAAGAATCACCCCTCTTCAAAGGAGTTATAGTAGATCAAGGCCCACACCCGATGAGATCCGTCACACCACACGTGTTCCTACTATCTGAAAACCATCCTGTATTGTGATTGGGGAGGGGACCGAGCCTGAAGCGGAAGATTCCAGGGATGACTCTTTGTACATCAAAGTTTTTACATTTATGTGTCACATTAAAAATATATAGCACTCCAACAAAGTAGTAGGATTATAAAACTTTAATAACTTATAAATATATACAACAAAACAAAAACAGTAAAAACATTTAAACAACGAAGAGACCGTGGCAATTTCTTTTGAATTATCCAATACATTTATTGAAATTGACAGCACCAATAATGAAATATTCTCACAAGGAGGAGATGACTTGAATGATTTTTTTGATCAATCTCTTGATGGCGAATTTATCGAATGTTTGGAGACCATAGAGTTACAAGAATCATCATTGCAGACTTTTCATGAGGAAATTCCTGATGAGGACATGTTACTAGTTCTTTCAAATTATGAAAATTCAGAAGATGTTGCCTGGGTGCTGCACTGATTTGGGTATCCGGCGTGGGGCGTCCCGGGGGGTGGATTGTCAGTAGCGGTCTGTTGTGCGAATAGTTCCAAGGCAGCAGAAAGCGCTGAAATCTGGATGTCACGAAGGTGATGTCTAGTAAGTTGCCGCCCAGCAAATAACGGCGTGGGGCGCCGCGGGGGTGAGTGAGTCCAGTAGGCACCACAGCTATACTTACCGGCATTGCAGAATTACTGCTGGGGACAATGCCTGTGCTGTAGGAGGGTCACAGCAGAAACAAATAGGATTCTGTTGAAGATGTTGTTGGTTTTCAATTTGAAAACAGTTCTGGTGTCAACTGCTATGCTAATGTAGTGGTTAATGTTTTGTTTTCTCTAGAAAATGTAAAAGAGGGGGAGGCAGTCCAAAGTTCTCGTAAAAGGGCAAAGGAAAGGATCGGTGGTTTGAACTATCAGTCAAAAAGGGGAGGGGGTGCAACAATTTTTCCTACCGGGTCACAGTGTGCTTTCACCGGAACTGAGGTCTGCAGGATTCTAGTCATTCAAAGTGAGGCTGGCGCCAGCATGGGAGCGCCGACGTCCCGCGGATACAGTTTCGTCACTCCACGGGCGATCATGGCAGTCATTCCCCATCGGGGGTGTCTGCGGGGGTCGGAGACTCCCGCGGCTCCTCTAGAATCTTCAAGGTCGTGGAGGACTACGGCGGTGGAGTCAACCAGTGACCGGGCCATTTCTTTATGCTGGGCCCGCTCTTGCCAGGTCGACCGCCATTTTGAGAGTTCGGTAGCTACTGGCGATCGCGGGGTCAAATGAGCGGACGGGCTCCACCCTGCCGGGCGAGACGTTGCAGCATCGCCACAGTGGAAGAACCCTTTTCCGGGCGCCTGGAGCGCTGAGGGTGCAGGTGGGAAGCCTCCACTGGGGAGGCGGGAGAGGCCTGTTCGCACCGTCTCTCCCTCCCAGTGCACCCCACGGCGTCTCGCTTGAGATTTGTTATGGCCGGACCAGGCGATGAGGACGAGGGGGGGGGGGGTCGGAGGCATGTGCAAGACATCCCCCCCAGTGTTGTCAAAGCCATTATTGAAGAAAGAAGAAATGTCCCGTCCGTCTTCGGGCCGGGCTTCCGGTGGATGTCGGCCGGACGCCCCTTGCTCTGGCCCCATGAACGGGTTCCTTGGTTTATCGGCTGCAGCCGGATCCCATCGGCCCCGGCCGTTGGTGGCCGGACCGGTAGAGAATGTGGCGGGACTACCTGCAACTGTCAAGGGCCACCGCGGCCGGACTGGGAGAGAGAGGGGAGGGTCGAGGACACGGACATTCCCCCCCTGCAACTCTCCAGCGTTGTCAATCCCCCTGGCCGGGTCCCGTTGGCCTCGGCCTCTCCTCCGGCTACACCCTACGTGATGATCTCCTGGCCGAGGCGTGGCAGCAGGACCCGTCTTATATGTGTTGCTTCCGGCTGGGCGTAGTCGAAAACCTGTTGCCCTTTGGAAGTTTCTAGAATGGGGCGGATGTCTGCTGACTTCTATCTTTCCCAGTTTGCCGTTATTTGGCCGTGGCAGGCGGTGGGACAGACAGGTTTTGGGGCAGTGAGGGGCGATGTTTTCAGGTTTCTTATTACAGGCTTACTTCTAACGTTTCTTGTTTCTAGGACAATAATAGGTTTTATCATTACGTATTGTTATCGTTTCTTTGTTTGTTATTTAATAAAAAGTTCATCAGTGGCCTACTGATTTTCGTTTTCCTATTCTTTTCTTTCCAGGTTGTTTCATGCTAAAGTTTCTGTTAACAGGATACAGTGATCACTTCGTTATTATTGCATATGTCCTTTTCACTAGGGGTGCTCTCTGGTCGGGCCAGATGACGTATCTCTAGTAAATGGTCCGGGTGAAACAGGTGCATCAATCAGTGGGGAGTAGATAGGCATGACAGATTACAACGGGGGGGAAAGGTCCGCATTACCTACCCTTTCACTACTTGCAAAGATTTTCCTACGTATATTTGCAAACAGGGAATACCTCCAAAAAGAACCAATTCCCAAACAGTCAATGTTTGGGCAAACAATCAATCAATGAGGAACGAAATAGGCACGACGTGTTAAAGGTTTGCGTTACCTACCCTTCACTATCTGCAAAGGGAGAGAGAATATTCCTATTCTTCCTCGTTTGCAGGCAGAGAAGATCCTTAAGAGAACCAACTTCGAACAATTCAATGCTCGATTCAAACAATCAACAAGGGGTACTGTGAACACAAATGGACGCCGCTTATGTACATACACATTGCTATTTTCAACAGGTTGTTCTTAATGTTTCTATTTTAGCGAGGTCAAAAAGAGATCCCATTAGTGGCCTACTGATTTTGCTCGATTCCTTTTGTTTTTTTACACGATTTTTCGCTATCTGCAAAGACTAAACAGAGTATTGCGACTCTGTGCTTGTTTGTAAATAGAGAATGAACCAAAGAGAACAATCAATCAAATGGAGAGAGAAGCAGGCACGACGGATTACAACGGGGGCAAAGGCCTGCGTTAACTACCCTTCACTATCTGCAAAGAGAGAGTACTCCTAATAGAAATGAGGGGTGGGGGGCAGCATTCAAAGCAGATCAGTGTGCATAAACACGAAAATGTTTTTACTTACCACGTACTTGACATTCGACAGCTTATGATATTTGCTATTAAAAAACCATTGAAATTCACTGAAAAAACCATAGGTTATAGACCATATATAGTTAGGAATTAGCATTTACAAAACCTTGAAAATTCACTGAAAAAACCATAGGTTATAGACCATATATCGTTAGGAATTAGCATTTACAAAACCTTATTTTACTCACACAAAACCATTGAAATTCCATATATAGTTAGTTGCACTAACTATATATCGCGCACCCGCAATCCACTGCTGATGATGTCACATATTACATCATTCATGACATGGTCAGTGACATCACTGATGACATCACTGATGACATCTCAAATGACATCACTGATGACATCACTGATGATATCTCATTTGACATCAATGGTCACATCAATGATGATATCATTAATGTGACAATACAATGCATCTCCTCACACTTTAATATAACCTCTGTTACACCCAGTGTTAAATACAGAGTATAATTTTTGAAACCATTGACACACCGATACTAATTACTACATACGCACTCACTGATTCCTACGTCTACACACACATTCACTCATTCACCCATACAATCATTCATACATACAATCACTCATCTTTACAACACTATCATATGCACTCATACACCTATACAGACACTCACACTCTACCACTCATCCATGGAGTTACTCACACACCTAGTCAGTCCTGTAAAGAATCAATCACACTTCCATTTTCTAATCTATACAGTTAAACATAGAGTACCTTACATTTTCAAACATATACTAACACATACTTACTCTCTTATACAATCATTGATACAAGTACACATTGATCTGCACAGAGTCACACATCTCCCAGCCAGCCACACATACACTCAGTCTCCCATACAAATACTTGGTCAATCAATTAATAACCCATATAGTTACTCATATAGCTACTGATCAACACATGCAGCAGTTTACAGAACAACAGACATAATAATGCACAAATTAAGACAGTTTAGTCACTAACCCATGCACTCAGTGAGACACATTTAATCATTCACTCATACAGTCAGTCACCCACCTACTAAATGCTTCATCCAGACACTTATACATCTACTCATTCTTCAATATGTAAAACATATTTAAACTTTACAGAAACACACAGTCACTGGATGATGTCATCAGTGATGTCATCAGTGATGTCATTTGAGATGTCATCAGTGATGTCATCAGTGATGTCACTGACCATGTCATGAATGATGTAATATGTGACATCATCAGCAGTGGATTGCGGGTGCGCGATATATAGTTAGTGCAACTAACTATATATGGAATTTCAATGGTTTTGTGTGAGTAAAATAAGGTTTTGTAAATGCTAATTCCTAACGATATATGGTCTATAACCTATGGTTTTTTCAGTGAATTTTCAAGGTTTTGTAAATGCTAATTCCTAACTATATATGGTCTATAACCTATGGTTTTTTCAGTGAATATATATATATATATATATATATATATATATATATATATATATATATATATATACACACACACATATATATATGAACTAAGGTTCTTTGATGTCGGTAGTACTTTGTATATTTATTGATGTTTACATTGTTTTTTGCGATATTTGCACAAATATGCCTTTGCATTCAAGCAGTAAGACAAACTGGAGTTCTTCAAAGAGGCAGTTGTTTGCAAATTTTCTAAGGTTTACAGTGTCCCTTGCGATATTTGCTGATGTGTTTGCTTAGAAAATAATTTATTGCACGCCCAGTGGCTATCCAAGTAAATATGCAGGAATCCCTACACTAGGATATACAATTTATTGAGGGATTTTAACCAGTAATATGATTATGGGGTACTGCTTGGTTTTTATCTATTCTATTCTATTCTCTCTGTTTTTAAATCACATGTTTTTAATACTTAAGCAGGAATGTGTTGAAATCGTTCACTGGTGTATCAGTAGAAGGTGTGCATATGTAACATCCATCAGGTTTTATTTCAAAATGTTACTCATAAAACTCCAAATATTGCCATTCAACTTTGATTGGGCAATAGGCATTACAATGTAATTTGAAACATCATTTATAAAGACACTCGTTTAGTTTTTTTGTTCATGTTGACCGCATGAGATTTGGTTTGTAATGTGCAATCATTTGAAAAACAGACTTCTTAGTACGAAGAATGACATAGTTAGTGTTTCTTTTATGTCTATTTACCAAGCGGGGGTGTTTCACTGCATATTTAAAAAAGATGGCGAACTAGGCTCCGTGATCAAGGACAAGTGTTGTCTGAAACACGTCAGAACTGAGGTCCAAATAAAACAACAGTGCCAAATTTCATGTGGTTCGTGTTTCTCTGTTTTATATATATATATGTATGTATATATATATATATATATATATATACATCTATACTAATATAATAACGAGAGAGCACAAACCTTTGAGGCGGGTAATCTCAGGAACCACAGCACCAATCACAACACCCAATACAGCGTTGGAAAAGGCAGTTGCAGCAGAAGGACATAGGCTATGCAGACGCCCACCATATACATTTAAAAGGTAAAAGAACCGTGCCAGCAAAGTAGGGCCCTTGTGGGCGTGTCTGCGTTGTGCTGTGGGCGTGTTCTTGGGGCGTGACAAACGCTGGGGGCGTGTGGTACGTTCCGCCCTTCATGCCATGTCTCATATCGTGTGCTAATCCCACCCTGCTCCCTTTAAATACCCCTGCACCCCATAATCATAACCCACTCTTACTCCTTAAAATACCTGAACACCCTTAAACACTAACCCATCTTAACCCTATAAATATACCCTGTACCCCAAAACCCAAACCTATCCCTAAACCCTAAAAATACCTCTGTACCCCAAAACCCAAACCTAGCCCTGAACCCTATAAATACCCCTGTACCTCAAAACCCAAGCCTACCCCCTGAACCCTAAAAATATCCCTGTACCCCAAAACCCAAACCTAGCCCTGAACCCTAAAAATACCACTGTATCCCAAAACCACCCTAAAATACCCCTGTACCCCTAAACCCAAACCTAGCCCTGAACCCTTAAAATATCCCTGTACCCCAAAACCCAAACCTACCCCTGAACCCTAAAAATACCCCTGTACCCCAAAACCCAAACCTAGCCCTGAACCCTAAAAATAACCCTGTACCCCAAAACCAAAACCTACCTCTGAACCCTAAAATACCCCTGTACCCCAAAACCCAAACCTAGCTCTGAACCTTAAAAATACCCCTGTACCCCAAAACCCAAACCTAGCTCTGAACCCTTAAAATACCCCTGTACCCCAAACCCCAAACCTACCCCTGAACCCTAATAATACCCCTATACCCCAAAACCCAAACCTAACCTTGAACCCTAAAAATACCCCTGTACCCCAAAACCCGTGCCTATCCCTAAACCCTAAAACTACCCCTGAACCCCTTAACCCAAAACTATATGCGAACCCTTAAAATACCCAAACACCCCAAAACATATACCTCACTACCCCAAAACATATACCCCTATACCCATACTTACCTTATCCAAACATTAAAAAAAAAACATGCTTTTACCATTCATGCATTTACAATGAATTTCGTTGTAAATGTATGCGTGGTAAAAACATATAAAATGTAATGCCATGCGTTATAATGGCATTGCGGAGTCATGGTACTTTCGTAATGAAAGTATGCGGAGTGATGGTATGCGGAAAGAAAGTTGCGGAATAATGGGTGTTTACCCTCCCCCGGTAAGTACATTGGTGGCACGGTGGCCCATATCTCCAGCAACATACTCATATTTTGTCACCACCCATTTGAAAAATGCACAGGTCTCTCTCATTGATGGCCAGCACCGACATAGACTTTTAGACACACCTCCCGCCACAAGTTAAAGAATTGCGAACTTTAGGGCTGGGGAGCGACGTTCGAATCTCGGCATCAGCTCAACATACTGTGATTCCAGGCAAATCGCTTTGTCTCCCCGTGCCTTCCACAAATGAATGTGTTCTTCTGTAATGTAAATTGTGCTCATGCCATGTTGTCGAGTTCGCGCTATATAATATTGCAAGGAAAAATAAAGTAGGGAAACTCGAGTTCACACACTACTGAACGCGCACTCTTAAGTGCATCAGCAGTGCACTGTGAATCGGAGCGTTTCACAGGCCTGTCACAGATAAGAAATGCTATCAAAACGAAATCCTACAAAATAGTATACTACTGGCCGGCAGCCTGCTAATATATATATATATATATATATATACAAAGAACTCAGTTTACTCCTTCCAATTCTTGCCAGAAAAACGAACACGGACCCGCTCAGGTAGTTTGCAATATTTTATTCCATGTGCAACACGATCACCGCCATGACGCGTTTCGAGCCCTCGAGCACTTGATCACATGACGTTGTAAATTAAGACACCCCCTATAAAGTGCATGTGTAAGTCACCTGACCCCGGGACATAGAAAACAGACTTTTACCCTGTTTAGGTCATACTCGTGTAAACAAAGTTGTTAAAGACATTCTTATAACAGTCTATATTCCTGTTAACACTAGATTATTAAAACACCATATTTGCAACCACTTATTATGTTCAGCCGCGTTATATAAAATTCTATGTTGTGCAAATATCCGCAAATACATGAATTAAATATATGGTAAAAAACATACATAAATACATATAATATATAAATATATACATTTATACCCTTACATCTGATGCTCAATTGTGCAAATCCGCAAATACTTTTGTGCAAAGTTGCATTTTTAGAAATGTGCAAATATGCAAAAATTAGCAGCCATAAACATAGTGGTTAAAGTAATGGTACTGATGATACGGCCCAAGTGGGCACCTTTTGAATGTCCTCTAATTATTACCCCCTAACTGTCCCTCCATTATGGTCACACAGTTCTATGCATTTTTTCAAATTAAGAAAAAAGAAAAAGTGAAAAAAGAAATGAATATACTCCTCACCATATTGGTCTGAAGACCCACCCTCGTGAATCGAACTTTTAAAACATATTTACTGATGTTATTGTTACTTTTTCTCTACCACAGTCACATGTTCAATTTCTTTTTCTTTGGTATCCCAGTAATGGTGCTTCCACCCACTGTTTCCTTAGGACCCCTCTATTCTCTATATTGGGCTGTCTCCACTCTTGGGCTAAACTCCTCCCAGGCAGGTGTGCATGTCCTTCCCAATGTTCAACCCATTGGGAGTCTTGGTGTTGAGCTCGAGGATGTAGCGTGTCTCCAATCCTCCTAATTGTGCCTCCCTATCACCTCCTCTGCGCAATGGTAAAACCATATCTATTGCGAAGTAAGACAGACAACCCACATCATTATTGTGGCAGGCATGGATGTGCCTCGCCACCGGATAGGCCTCCTTTCTTCACCAGTTTTCGAAGAAATAACGGAACGAACTCCTCTTGTCTTAGTGCAGCATTATTTTATTTTGTGCTTTTTCTCGGCCGCCATGACGCGTTTCGGGCTTCGCTGAGCCCCTGATCACATGACCTGCCAGTGAGTTTCTCTTATTATTTAAAGTGCCAGAGTGCTACCATTGCCAAACAACATAAACAAAATACTTCAGTTTTTTTGTGTTCTACTACATTTTCCCCCCCCCCTTTCTCATGCATGCCAATTCTTGCAGAATAAAATTGCTGTCAGTATTCCAACATTAAATCGCAATTCATTACATTGCATATTTAAATTTAGTGGCTGTTTTCCACATTAAATCACAATTCATTACATTGTATATTTACATTTAGGGGTTGTTTTCCATATTGTGACACTTGAGCTATGGGCTTTTATGGTTGAGGACATCTGTAAAATACATAATGTCAACCTGTTCGACACATTAAACATTTTAAATGTATTTGCTGCTAACTCAGGATAAACAAGAGTCAAGTCAGATTTCATTCATGTTTTTTGTGTGATTTACCTCTGATCATGAAATGCTGATTTAGACAATATGTTGTACTGTCCTGATTACTGTCATCATACTTTAACAATAAATCCCAATCAGAGTAACAGGTATGTATGCTTCATAAATAACTGAATAAAAGCATAAGAATAAATATAAATAATTTAAAAAGATAAATCTTTTATATATATATTTACTGTATATTTTGCATTGTAATTGTACATTTTAATTTTCTTTTGTAACTTGTTTTGAGTAATATGAATTTTACGTATTTGTTTCTTGTCATTTTATTTTCATCCACCTTTTTATTAGAAATGCTTTTATTTATTCATATATTGTTTATTATATATATGTATCTGTATATATATGTGTACAGATAGATAGATATATAGATAGATATTAGCTTTATGTTTACATTTTTATACATGTTTTAAATGTAATCATTTTTGTAATTATTTAAATATGTATACTTACCTATTTAATTAGGACCACAATATTTTTCCTATGATATTATTGTATCACAACATTTTTGTCTTCGGTATTATATCATAGAAATGTCTTGCCACTCGTAAAACATTTCTGATCATAATGCTCCTTTTCTTCTGTATAACTGTGACATCTCCCTGTCTTCTATTTTAAGCATTGCACATTTTTAGCTCAAAATTCCACTGAAAGTATTTAGGGCCTGATTACGTGTTGGGGGGGCCGTCACACCAGCGCCCAGCTCCAAGATCGCCAAACTCATAGTCAGTTCGCCCGCCGGATTACGAGTAGTAATCCCAGTGGGCGGTCCTGTGGTGGCGGTCCCACGGTGGTGCCTTTCTAAGGCTCAAAGGAGAGCCATAGAAAGGCAGCACCATGGGAGTGTCTCAGCATGTTCCTGCACAGGTAGAAATGCACCCTATTGTGCTTTACTTCCTGTGCAGGAAATTGGGGTGCAAAAATGCAGGAGGCACAACATGTGCCCCCCCCCCTGCATGCACCCTGTGCACAGAAACTACAGGGCACCCTGAGTTGCCTCACCGCTACCCTTTTCATGGCAGGGCTTACCGCCATAGAAAAGGTCTCGGTGGCCAACTAGTAGTAATATGCTCAGCAGTGCTGCATCGGCAAAGCCAGAATATTGCGGTCTCTGACAGCAGCACCACCACCGTGGGATACATGATCCACAGTGGTTGAGGTGGTCCTGTTGCAGTCCAACCACCAAACTCAAAATATGGCAGTTGGACTGCCCGTGCAGCGGTTGCCAAACCGCAAACACTGGTTCGGCAGTTCCATGGAAAGCTGAACTCGTAATCGGGCCCTTAGTGTTGAAACTGGGAAGAATTTTGAAGCTTATATATTCAGAGTGCTCGAGATGTTCATTCTTGTTGTCAATGTAGAAATAGTAGATAGGTCACTAATGTCGTACCCAAAGGGACGACAACTAAAGAGCCAGTGGGCAGTAAAGATTTTATTCCAGTCGATTTTTAGAGTGGATACGTGGGTTTTTCTACGAAAAGCTGTCTTTACTCTCAAAAGCTGACTGTGATAGATAGTCTGTGACCCAAAGCAGAATGGGAAACAGCAGCGCTTTCTTGAAAGAATTCATGCATAGAAGGAATGCGTCATTGTTATATATCCTTGGTGAAGGGGATTCACAACCAAAAAGTGTTGTTTATTAAGTCATCCTACATTATGCACTGAACATTGCAGTGCATACTTTAACATTGCACTGATGTTTTCACTAGGAACAACACTGTATGTCAATCTATGTATTGAAGAGAACCTTAAAAACAATCAAATATACCATCATTAGGGTCCTTTATCTTAAAAACATAAAATACAGTAATTTTAATGTTAGAATTAACTCACCTCTTCAGGAAAGTTTTGGAAGTCATTGAATGACAAGTTAAGGTACACTAAAGTGTGAGCTATCAATGTCAGATCTGGAAGTCTGTCTATAAAATAAGCCTGCAAAGGAAAATCAAAATTATGATTTCAAAATCCAGCATTTTAAGGGAGATATATTTATAACTATACAGAAAATATTTCTTTCTGACTCAGTACAGTCTGCTGCGCAGTGTTTCACAAACTTAAATGAGATCAATGTTGCTACTTGGTACCCATAACACAGTCAAACTAAAATAAAACATTTGCATTTGTTTAGGTAAAATACATTACATTACATACGGTGGATATCCAAAATGTGCGTTACATCACATTTACATTGTTTTAAAGCACCATGACTCAACGTTAACCCTGTACCCCTATGTGAATGTTCAACTGTCCACAAACATGTGCCTCTAAGAGGATATCTGGTACACAAACATCTACATTAGGATTAGGACATCCACGAGAAAACATTAGAAAAATAGACCTTCTACTACCACGTTTTCAGACACTGCACATTGCTTCACAGAACTGGTAGCAGGAAATATTCTGCAGACTTGACTCAAGAAAGGTTCTGACATTTTCCACAGGCACGTGGCACTTCTAGTGGCAGACCTACTCTTGGGAGATGTAGTGAGCTCTGCAAATAGTATGTTTGGAAAAATGCAGGAATTGATAGTTGTTCGGAGCACCATTCATCATCCACACTGAACCGCCAAGTATAATTAGCCCTGCAGGATATACAGGTGTCACCTCGTTTTCTACATGACAGGAACTCGGCCACGCAACTTCAGGAGCGAAATCTTGGAATCAGGGACTTATACTCATCTCATCAACTGAACCAAGATTTCAACCATGCGAACGGCCCAGTCCAGTGTCATCAGGCTAAATCCAAGGGATATCCGACACCATATCCACACTTCCCTATTATACCTCTGTATAATTATAGTGAGAGGCCAGTTTTCAGTCCCAATATAAATCCTAATTCAGGTTACAATGAGTTGAGGCCCATATATAACATTCCAACTTATAACCGATTTGAATATGCCTTCTCAAATCTAGAAGAACAGGACTGACTGGGGATAAAGGGGAGTAGCGATGAAGGTCGAGATGCAGGTGCAGATATTGAGGAATGCCCATCCCGGGTGCTAGCTATCACAACTCAGGAAATATTGCCACAAAGCCACACTATTACACCTGCAACTACTGAAGAGGCTGTACCTTCGACTTTAACTATCCCTATGCTGAACACAGCTAAGAATGTTAGTAGTAAATCAATCAGATATACCAAACATCGTGACCTATCCATTCTTAGCTGGAATGTCGCAGGACTAGAGCCAAGATTGACAGACCCAGAATGGATTAAGATACTGGATGGCAAAGATATTATCATGTTCCAGGAGACCTGGGAAGTGGAGAATCTATATATTGAAGGGTATCAATGTTTCAGTGTGACAGCACCCAAACCAGACTTTGGACGTGCAGTGGGAGGCTTGTTTATCGGCATTAAGACACTGGCCGGTGGTACAATCACAGATCTCTCAAGAGGACACCCGAACATTCAAATTTTAGAGTTCAAACGAAAGACCCGGATTTATTTAATTAACTTTTATAATAATGATTTTTATTTCGTTTCTAACAAAAACTTTGAAGCACTCTCTAAGACTTTACGGAACCTCGAAACGAGTCTTGTAATTGGGGAGGAAACAGGGATCCTTATTGGGGGGGATTTCAATGCTAAAATTGTCAGTAACCGCAGCACTGAGGAAAGAAATCACTCAGACCCAGCCGAACGCAGGGGTATTGAACTAGCTAATATATTAACTGAGCACACTTTAAGTAATGTCATGGATACATGCCATACCTCTAGCGAATTCCATGCCCCTACGTTCAGAGGGCGGGACTGTTTTTCTACAATTGATTTTATTTTTATGTCCCCCCAATTACTAGACTGTGTGACAAAATCTACAGTGATTGAAACCTTGTTTGGTGACCACAATCCCCTCAATGTCACGTTAAAACTAGGTTGCAACAAGGTTTATGAAAAAATAAACGGGGCAAGAGATATCACACCTACAGGCGATGGTCTGCGCCTTAAATGGAGAGGAGTTGACAGTGGGGTTGTACTACAAAGTGCAATTAGGGCACACCCTAATTTAATTACTTCTTGCCTAACTATGGATGGGAACTGTCACACGATAATCGAGGATTTCGAGAAACTGTGTTCAGCAATAAAAGTCTCTCTGTCAGTCCCACTACCAAAAGAGCGGAAAGAACCTAGGTGGTTTGACTCTGCCTGTTCACTAGCAAATAGGGAACTACGCAGGGCATTAACCAGAAAACCAAGGAGTCTAGTAGAGGTCCAGGCAGCCAGGAAATCTTATAAATTAAAGACAGTCGAAAGGAAGGCCGCATTATTAACAGAACAGTGGGAGTCGCTGGTTCGGTGCGCTAACCTGAAAAACAGCGGACCTTTTTGGTCAGCTGTCAAAAAAACGCGAGAAATGGGCAAACAGTTAACCCCAATTAGTTGTAATATAACTAGCAACTCTTGGGAGGCCCATTTCTCCAAAATATATGCTGCCCCATGTGAAGATATACCGGGCTCTCCTTGCGGCCAGCTCCAAGGCCTAAAAATAGATCTTTATGAGGTGGTGATAGCCATTAAAGAGAGCCTTGGAAACAAGGCGCCAGGCCTTGACGGCATACCCATAGATGTAATTAAGTATAGCCCAGATCTATGGGCACCCATCCTCCTTAATGTTTTTAACAGCCTCCCCACAGTCCCTATGCCCGATACTTGGGCCACTAGTATCATAGTCCCAATTTTCAAGAAGGGGGAGAGATCGGACCCAGTGAACTACCGCCCGATCTCTCTTCTGGATAATACTTTGAACATTTTGGGACGAATAATCTATAATAGGGTGGTAGAGTGGACCGAAGATACGGGGCTATTAGACCCGTGTCAGATGGGATTCAGAAGCAGGGTAGGGACTGTCGAGCAATGCTTAAATTTGAAACTGATCATCGACAAGTATAGCACTGCTCGATCGTCCCCTATCTACCTTGCATTCATGGATCTCTCATCCGCTTTTGATCTTGTGAATAGAACCAAATTATGGGCAATTCTTCTGAATTATGGACTGGATGCGGCTCTTGTAAATTTCCTGGCCTACCTCCACACTGACCTCAAAGCACAAGTCAGGATTGGGGCGGGTGGAGAAGTATCGAGACCCATCAAAATAGGCAGAGGGGTAAGACAGGGGTGCGTTTTAGCACCCCTGTTGTTTATCATCTATATTAATGGTCTGGCTAAAGCCCTAAAACAAGTGACTAGTGATGTACCAATTATCCAGGGGTTCCCATTGCCAGTTTTATTATACGCTGACGACGCGGTCTTGATGGGACGAACACCCAACGACCTCCGTCTACTCGTTAAAGGTTTCGTCCAGTACATGGAGGGCCTAGACCTGCGCGTCAATTTTAAAAAATCTTTTATTATGCCATGCGGCCCCGGGAAACGCAAACTCAATACCATACATATAGGGACAGACAAACTGGAATCTGTAACCTCATTCCCCTATCTTGGTTTGGTCTTCGCTGCGAACGGCTCATGGAGTGGGCACAAGGCCCACGCCATGAGCAAGTTCTCGAAGGCCAACAATTCTATTCTGAGTTTGTCCCGACCAAAGAAAATAGGTGCCACTAGAGCAATCTTAAAAATGTTTAAGCTACAGTGCCTACCAGTAGCCACATGCGGGGCCGAGGTTGGGGGACTGGGAAAAAGCCCAGGCATCCAACGTGAAGAAGGCCGATTTTGTAGGAAGATCCTGGGTGCCCCAATCTCCTCCTCTGAACTGATTTGCCATGAGGAACTTAACCTCCCCTACGTATGTGATTTTATTAGATCTAGACCAGCTCTCTTTTGGCTGAGGATCTGGAGAAATGATTCAGCAACTTTAACTCAAAATATTATAAAAGACTGTCTTAACTGTGATCACGGCATGTCGATCCCCTGGCTCGCGGATGTATTAAAAACATTGATCGATGTGAACAGGGAAGATCTATTCTCCGATCCCAGTAAGATTGAATCTAAAGATAAAATCGAGGTCAAACAAGCACTGTATGCACTTTTTAGCTCAGATCGAATGGAAATAGAAACACTCAAATCAACTGTTGTGATTTATCAGAAAAATGATCTAAGTAGACGTAATCTTTCACAATACCTCACCTTACCTATGACGAATTGGGAGAGATCACTGCTGTTCCGGCTAAGGGCGGGCTCAATAAAATTTCTGCTGGGATTTCCCCTGGGCTATCAGTATACAAAAGATTATAACCCTTGCCCATGTGATGGTATTAGCAAACAGAATGATTTGCACTTTCTATTCTTCTGCAAATTTTACTTAAAATATATTAATTGGTTTTTAACCCCGTATTTTAGAAAATATGGACCCCTTTCGTTAGGGGAATCTTATTCAATGTTATTGTCCCTGGATACAGATGAATTAATTTTTCGCACTAGCACTTTCTTGAGAACTATAACTTGTGTACGTAAAACAATGGAAAACCCTTGAAGATTGTCTTTTGAGAAATGCATCAGTTTTTAACAATTTATGAATTTTTATACCTGTCTTTGTTGTGTAAATGTATGTTTTTATTGTGGTACTTTTATGAATTTTAAGGAATTCGAATAAAGGTCTTTTGAACTTGAACTTGGACAATGGGAACAAGTATTGTAGATCTACTGTAAAAGAGATTCTCTTCTTGAAGGAAGCAATTTAGTGTTATAATTTTGGACACCCCAACATCCAATAAAAGATTTTTATTTAAAACAACACTTCTGTCGAATTTCAGCATTTGTCTTTCTGGCAAGTAGAATCTTAACAACCTAAAAGTATTTAAATTTAAAACTTGGCCATATGTTCCGTGATAGGTGTTAAGCCCTTTCTCCCTTAGCTGAAAGCCTCTTTGCATCACATCGTAATCAGGCCCTAGGTTGTGAACACCATTTTACACATAAAGGGCGGGAAAATCCACAAAGACATGGCAAGCACTTTTAAGGAATGCCCATTTATCGAAAACATGCTAGGGATTTGCGACCAAATGTAATTAGTCCATTATCCATCAGGGAATTAACAAGATCTTCTGTGCACTATAAGTGTGAGTTCTAGTGTAGGAACTCCCGATAATTTAATTAAGTGAGACTTAATGATGTATTCTTTTTGGTAAATAAATTGGCCTTCTGTATTTTGAGAAAGTTATTATAGATTTAGAGCACCCAAGGCTTAGGGGCCATTTGATTTTGATGTCGGACGGACTTAAATCCGTCCGATAACGATCTGGAACTGGGACCAGCGGACCTCCTATCGGCGGTCCATCACCAGCAATTAGGATGCGACTGAACACTGTTCGGTCGCAATCTTATTCTTTATAATGGGAGCATTCATTACGACCTGGATGCATGCTCTCATAGTAAAGAGCTGAGGTGCAGTTCATCCCTGCACCCCGTGGCAGGCACCTCAAGGTGCCTGCCACCGGGTGCAGGGATCAAAAGGGGGCACCATTTGTGCCCCCTAGGGTGCCATTTGGAGGCCTTGCACCCATGGGGGCCCTGCCGGGGGCCCCCAATGTCAGATTCCCACAGCCTGTGTCGTAAAGGCCAGCACAGAAAAGTTATAGGAATCTGCCATCGCAATCCCTTGGAGCGGAAAGAGCCAACCTTGGCATTACAGGCCTCTTTACGAATGGCAGACGGGCTTTACGAGCCCGTCGTAAGCCATTCGGAAATCCTGTTGGATTAATTTCCGACCGACTCCATCAAAATGGGTCGGTTGGAAATTAATCCAAACAGGAGATTACAATGCCGTAGGAACGGCTCTGATCGAGGGTCAGATCCGTTTCCTACGGCATCATAATAGGCCCCTCAGTAGTAAAGGAAAACATCTCTGTGTGTGTTCATTGCTTTCAACTTGTGAAACAACATTTCATTAATATTGTGTAGTGTTAAAAGGCTTTAGGACTGTACCTCCTCCATTCATATTCTACTGCTCCTGCAACAGGTTTTAGTTTTTGCAATTTCCGCCGAGAACCACTCATTATAATTTTACATCTCTTCATATCATAGCACAAAGCACATGACTTTATCATTATAAAATACAATGAAAACAACTTCAGGTTACATTCTTATAGAAATGTGTCTTTCGATTCAGTCTCTATGCTGGGATGTTGTTCAAGTACTGGGAGCAAATATGGAGAAACACTGTTGCCTTTTTTAATTTTATTGCATTTCTATGCCTCTGGCTTGTTAGGGTCCTGGTGGCAAGTGTTGTGACACCAACCGGAGATGGTGATTTTATAAGCCATATTTTAGGGGTACTGGTTGGGATGTCTTTGGAAATTATGTAACTGATTTTGGAAATGGTGCTGGCCAGCAAGGGCAGGGAACGCGAGCCAGTGGAGTTCCGCTGGCAGGTCGTGTTGAATAAATGTAGATGTCTGGCCTGGTTGGCGAGCCAAACTTTGCAAGTCACCAGGGTCTTTCTGTATGGTGCAAAGAGTTGTCAACTGGGTTATTTTCTCCCTGGGCGAGTACAAGGTACGTTCTATGGGGCCGATTCACAGAACTAATCTGAGATAAAATACTAAACGTATTACTTTTGATATTCACACAAGGCATTTAGTAGTAGTAAAGTTAGGACTCCTAACTTTACTACTACTAAACTGGGATAAAATCCTAACCTCACTACTTTTGGTATTCACAGAAGGCATTTAGTAGTAGTAAAGTTAGGACTCCTAACTTTACTACTACTAAATGCTTTCTGTGAATACCAAAAGTAGTAAGTTTAAGATTTTATCTCAGATTAGTTCTGTGATTCGGCCCCTATATGATTACACTTTCAAAGCATTAGCAAAGATGGTAGCCTAGATGTATATCCTTACAAGTTTGTGAGTAAGCCTTCTTGTGAGTCATGAGCAGATTAGGTCAATTTCAAAGGATGATTGGTTTAGAGAAGCAGTGGATTTTTCTGACCGTATAAAGAAGTAAATTCACAATTCCCTGTTACTGATAACACCAGCTTGAATATAGATTATATGTATTATATTGGTTCTCAGTTTAGCTAAAGAAAGAATCTTAAACCATCAGCAGAAAAAAACGATCAACTGAGATATATAATTGTAATGCTTCCAATATAATATGTTTTTGCATAAATGAATCTCTCCTTCAAAGCTATATGAAAAGTGAAATTAGACATTATCAGAATACATGTGCACATGGCTCAGATCTTGCTCCTAGGTTTTATACAACATTACAAATGCTCTAAATGATTCAGGGGGGAAGTTGTATCTGATATTTCTTACTTGCCAGAGACAGGTATCCTAAATGAATTCTTGTAAGCGTTATTAATATAGGTTTACAAAAACACAAAATGAGTAGCTTTCATTATTTACTGAAAGCAATAGGTGATGTTGGAAAGAACACGTGCATCTGATTCCTAGAATTAGAAAATCTACTCAACAACTAGATCCTAATCTGTTTCTATCCATTGTTACCCAAACATTACTTAAAGTTGTGGAAACCTGTTCCATGAGCCAAAAGAAATAGTACCTCTAAGGTTTTTCTACTTTGTGATATCTGGCACATAATGACCTAATATGAGTCACACAATAGTTTCTGGTCCAAATGAAAGCTCAAATGAAGACCTAAGGGATTTAACTAGATAGGAAATATGGTCTGCAGGGATGTTGTTAAAACACCTGAGGATAAAAAAGCTACCCTAATTAAAAATAATGAAACAAGAGAACTCTCAAGGGCAGCATTAATGCTGTATATACCTCCAAAACACTGATGACAGTATAACGATGGTCCTTTACATTGATGTCACTGTATCAATTTAACAGCTACAGAGATGACCACTACAGAGGTGGCTACTACAATAATATTTAATTGAGGGTATTTTAATTAAGGGCCCTATTTTCTTTTTATAGTATTTATTAAAAGTAAAAAGAGTAAAGGTGGCTTATTTAATTTATTTAAATGGATAGGGAAGTATTAAACTTATGTTCAGTACATACATTTGATTTAAATTAAATACACAGATAATATAACTTGATTAAGTGCTAGGATTAGTATTAGGGATATGTTATGTTTGATTACTCAATTTAATTTCAATTAGGAAAATATTAGGGTTAGCATTGGGGGTTAAGGCATGCAATTAATTCACTTTAGATTAATGAAGGGTTAGGGTTTTAGTATTATGGGGCTGATTACGATGGAGGATTTTCTGCATCTTCCGGGCCGGCGGAAACCACCGCCGGCCCGGAGGATGCGGAAAATCCTCTGCGGACCCACCAAAGACCCACCCACCCACCGCCACATTAGGATGGCTGGTGGGCCCTGGTTTCAGTCCGACGCTTTTCTGCCGCGGTTGGCTTACAACCGTGGCGGAAAAGGCCTAATATGGTGGCGGTGTCTCTCAGACACCGCCAGACATATTAGGATGGCTGAGAAAACATGCTTTTCCGCGGCGGCTTCTCCGCCGAGGAAAAGCAGGCGGATCCTCATCTCGGGGGCCTGTAGCGGGCCCCCTGGGTGAAGGAGGGGTGGGGGGTGCACATGGGGGGTACCTATGGTACCCCCCTGCATTTGCATGCAGAAATCGGCAGGCACCGCGCGGTGCCTGCCGCTTCTGCATACAAATGCAATGTATGCATTTGTAGCATTGCGGCGGGTGCAGCTTGAAGCCGCACCCGCCGCAATGTTACAAATAGAGGATGTGACCGCCAGGGTGGCGGTCACATCCTAATTGGACAGGAGGGAACTCCGCATGCCCATGCGGAGGTTCCCTCCTCCTCGGTGATCGCTGATGGACTCAAGTCCGTCCGCGATCATAATGGGCCCCTTAGTTAGTTTAAGGGTACATTTTTCCTTAATTGCTTTTATTGTTAATAAAGGGTAGGGTCATGATAATGTTAAGGATATTAATTAAATTTAATTTTGAAAATGGGGATTAAGAATTATAGTTAGGTACAAGAAAGGTTCTGGATAATTATTTAAATATTTTCCAAATTAGTTAAGCGTTAGGGTCAATTTTATGATCAGAATAAAATGGACTTACATTTGCACATCATTAATTTAGTGTTAAAGTCAGTGTTAGGGGCAGATAAAGTCTGATTGAAACATCAATATTTTAAAATCAAATACATTCTTTTAAAGATTAGAAATTATATTGGGTTTAGTCAAGGATACTAATAAATCTAAGCAATTTAAATACAAATAATCAGAGGCTATTTTTAGGGCCAGAATCGGGACACTTATTAATTAAACATATAAAATTAAAATACATTGTGTTTGGGCTAGTACAGTTAGGAAATACTTCATTAGTAACTAAAAGGTGAGGTATGGTCTTCGATGTAATGTCATTGACAAACTGTGTGACTCATCAATGTACTGCCTCTGATGTAGTGGCATACATCCCTAGTGCAACTACTGCTTGATTCCGAACATATCCACTCACCTTCTGTAAGAAATTTCACCCAATGGACTGCCCCTCTAATTAAATACATGATAAGCACATTAGTCATTCAGTTTTATCTTCCAATTGCAAAACAGGCCAAATGGTACCTCCCTTGAATAAATTAAAATTACATCTGCCATCACCATTTAAATCTAAACCCAGTTCCTAACATACTTTCACTGGCGAAATGTTTTTAAAAAACACACAGAAGTAACACTACTGCAAAACTAGATCAACGTGCAAAATCTCCTGTGTTGAAACTGATCTTCTTTCATGAACGATGTAACAGGAGGTTAGCTGTAAACGTAGTCAATGCACACATTTACAAGGCTACACTTGCATAAAAAACAAGTTACTTACTTGTACACTGTGGTTCTCCAGTATTTATATCTTTTATAGAATCCATGCTTGAATCTTCCCCGTCGTCATTGTGGGAGTCGCACTATGCCGACGGGGAAGATTCAAGCATGTGAATCTATAAAAGATACAAAACTGGAGAACATTAGCTTTGGCAGGGCCTTCATCCTGTGGCACCCCCTACCTTAAATCCTACTCAGTCTCTCCTCTGCTGGGAGCACGCTGCAGACCTTTCCTGTGCTGCCTGAAACAAAATATGTGAGTTATTTAAAACTTTTCGAGCATACCTTTCAATTCTGCATTGCAGAAGGAGTTCACATTTCCCCCAAAAACAGGGACATTTATTTAAAATTAGGAAAAGCATCGGAATAAGCGGGGACAGTCCTCTAAACCCCGTGACTGTCCGGGGTAATACGGGACATCTGCTCACACTATTCCTGGCACCCTTTTATCTATCTGCAACAATGCAATGGGTGTTATGGTCATGGATTAGGTTGCTTGTTTCCTTCCTCTCAGATAAGTTCCAATTTGTAAAAATGAAAACACTAAAGGTCTTCTGCTTTGGCACTGGGGGTAGGGCTGGGCATTGTGATTTATCAGTATGCAGAAAATATCCAACTTTACACTGAGGTTCTAATCAAAGTATGGAATTACTATTCTGAAGTAGCATCTAATTACTATTAAATGGTGGATGACCTCTTTCTGAAATTAAACCCACCATTACTGAGTTGCTTCTCCTATACCCAGGTCAGTGAACAACCATGTCCCTTAAGGATTCACTGCTAAAAAATAAATAATGCCAAACCCTATAGATTTCATCTGAATCAATCCTCACAAATCAAACCCACAGACATGAGTCAGGGATCTATCGTTGTCATAACAACAGTAGATTAGAAAACAATCCTTTGTGAAATTGGCTCTTTTTTTGTGAAGTCATCCACATTTTCTGTTGGCAGGTATTACTGGTGTTTAACTCTGCACATTGGGGCTCTGCTGTCCAGGCCCCAGTGTATGTACTCTGACTCCTAAAACATGGTAATATTGCCTACTCTCTAGTTGACATAATTAGCTTTACAGTGAAACCATAGTATACGGCTCGTTAAAATGAATCAGTGGCATTGAATGTTAAATGTCACCCATAGACTGCAGTTATTTTAGTGCCATCAACTAGAGAAACAAAGAATCCATTGCTTCAGGGCTGCCTCTGTAGCCTCTCTACTGCAGCTTTTTAAACCTGTACATGAACTGGTCAAAATGGCTATTTTGACAGGAAGTAGTCCTTCTTTTAAACACTAAATACGACACCGCTGAATAGGCCTTGTAGCTCGCATAGTAGAGTGCTTAGTATTTAAAGGTACATGGAAGAAGTTGGTGTTGGTATGTACCTACGGTGATTAGCTCAAAAGCAATTTTCACTTTTAAGGGATGTAGCTGTCCTGTGAGAAAAATTATTATTGAGAACAATTTCATAACTTTGCTGTGTTTGCTTTGGGAAAAGCTACCAGAATAATTGAAACACATGTTTAATATTTGTTAAAAACCCCAATTCAATGTTAAAGTAAGAGTTTCAAAAAATGTTTTAGAAAACTGAATTTAAGAAAGGTGGATTTTGTCTGCCTGGATCTCCAGGAACTAATTAGCATTAGCCTGACAGTCTTTAACTTAATGAAGTATGAAAACAGCGTCAAAATCAGAAATAATGGCTTTGGCATTTTAGCAGGAGGACTTGGGTTTGAGGTATTTGACACATATGAGCTCAAGAGTGACAGTTGAGGAGTGTTCAGGAACTTCATTAACTTGAAAGTGACCAGGGTGCGGCCTGCCCATTCATAGTTATGTATAAAGGAAAAGCTAGGGAAGAGAATGTTTTTGTTTCTTGGGCTCTCCGTTCTAAGGTTGCCACATGCCCAGTGAGAGAGGGGTTTGGTCCCAGAACCAGTTTGATATGGATAAGGAGGAGGGGACTGCTCATTTCCCTAGCCGCCTAGCACCCAAGCCACCTCAATGGGCAAAAAGGCTGTGTTAGCTTCGATTTTACTTAAATGTAGTGCTCGGTGTGGTAGATTGCAGTAAGCCAAAGAGGATGTGCTGCAAAAGTGTGAAGGTTTGCCCGTGGGAACTTTTTCTTCATCGGTTAGTAAGTGTCTGGGAGTCACCCCCACTCACTAGCTAGTGAATTTGACAAATGTGGCACCTCACTCACAGCTCATCAGAACACGCTCTGGACCTCTGGATGAACAGAAGAAGACTGGACTTGATGTTTGAGACCTGTGTGAAAAAACTGACTAAATAAACATTCTGCTCAAAACTACAATGACTACCACAGGATGCCAAAAACAATTTAAATTGTGTAGAATCCTTTTGTTTTGTTTTCTTTTTATTAAACAGTTCGACCAAAGCATATCAATTAATTACAAGCAGGCTACTTCAGGTGTTACAGCGACATTGTATATTCTACAAAATATATTACAATTATTATAATTATTAGATCAAGGGGTATCAGGAACATCAGTGTCTATCTGGCGACTTGGCGGGAGACAGATGTCGCCTCTGTATCGGTTCCATGCTCCCCACACTTTAATCCATTTCCTGGGGCATCCCCTAGCTATGAAGACTGACTTTTCCCTGTACATGCACCAGTCTAGATCTTCCTTCCACCTCCTCAATTGGGGCAGCTGACTAGCCCCCCACTGCTGTGCTATATTACGTTTTGCAATCATATATGCTAATGTTGCCCGTTGCGTGGTGTGTGTGTTGAGATCTGTAGGCTCCCAGACATTTAATATGCATCTTCGAACTTCCGGTTGTATCGCCACCCCCAATACAGATGGCAGTGTGTGGTGAATGTCTCTCCAATATTGTTGTATCTGCTGACAGTTCCACAGTATGTGGATGAATGTTCCCAGTTCCCCACATCCCCTTCTGTACTCTCCACTTTCCGCCCGTCCCATTCGAACCAGGCCTGGACCCGTTACAAAGATCCTATGCAATATTTTAAGCTGTACTAACCTCAGCCTGGCTTGGATTGCAACTACTCGTGGGGAGGAAATCGCCTCTTGCCAGTCTTCATCATCAATTTCTAAACCATCCCCGGTCCATTGCCTTCTGAGGGCCAGCAACGGATCTTCCATCTTGTTAATCAATTTCTTGTATACTAGGGATATGGTCTTCTATGGAAGATGTCCGTCTAGGACTCTATCCTCCAGGGGGGAGGCTTACGGGAGTGTTGTACCACTGGGTATATGGGTGAGTAATGCATGGCGGGTTTGAAGGTAACAGTAATTCTCAGTGTCTTTCAACTTATATTGTACTTTTAGTGACGTAAACGGTTGCATCGTTCCTTCCCCCCAGACGTCCTTGATTCAGGAAATCCCAATAAGGTCCCATTTATCGAAACCCTTAGATTTCCAGAGGCTTCCCAATTTCTCCGAACTCCACAGTGGTGTGGCTAGCGTGAGTTTGTTTTCCCATTTTAGGTGTTTAGTGACAGTATGCCATACTTGGACGGCATGTGCTGTAGGTCCAGTCAGTGGGTATCTACGGGGGTTTAGCGTATAACGCTCTAGTATAGTCTCCCTCTGGGAGCTGCCATGTGTCCATGGCATGTCCAGGATCATTTGGATGCCCATAGATCCCGTGATTGATAGCTGCCAGTTGAGACGCCCAGTAGTACTTCTTTAAGTCTGGTAGACCAATTCCCCCACCATACCAGTTAAGAGTCAATTATACGTGGTCTGCCCTCCCATAAAAGCTGTCTCTAGAGACTCTCAATTTCTTTAAGATAGGATGCGGGAATCGGCCATCTTATTTTGGAGCGCATACAGAAAACGAGGCAGAGCCATTATTTTGAAAAGGACCGCCCTGCCTAACATGGACAGAGGGAGAGATCTCCAATGTGCCACATCCTTCTTAAGTCTCTGCATGGGTGAGTCCAAATTACGGCATAGCGGAGTTTCGAATCCAATGTCACAAAGATTCTGAGGTATCGGAACCCTTCAGATGCGATCTGGATCTGGCAACTACGCGGTATGATAGGTGGTTCACCTCGAAGGATATAGACCACTGATTTGGGCCAGTTCACAGTAAATCCAGAGTATCTTCCAAATATTTCCAACACATCTAGGAGGCAGATTAGTGATCCTCTAGGATTTGTGAAGTACAAGAGGACGTCATCTGCATACAGAGATATCTTGTCCTCCCAATCCAGTGACCACCTCAAGCCGTGGATGGATCGGTCCTGCCTGATCCAAGTCGCCAGTGGCTCCACCGCCAACGCAAAGAGGAGCGGAGACAGGGGGCAGCCCTGCCGAGTACCCCTACTGAGCTGGAAGTCTGGGGACTTACGATTGTTTACCACTACCCAGGTTATCGGGCCGGAGTACAGAAGGCAAATCCAGCCTATGTATTCCTGTCCGAAACCTAATTTGTCCAATACCGCAAACAAATATGGCCGCTCAACCATATCAAACGCCATAGTGGCGTATAAGGACACTATAACTGCTGGCTCCAGTATGGTAGACACTCTACTCAATATTCCATGTAATCGACGTAAGTTGAGGGCTGTATTTCGATGCGGCATGAAGCCCAACTGATCCCGGTGGACCAGTATAGTAATTACTTTGATCAGACGTGTCGCCAGTATTTTGGCAAGGACCTTTGGGTTCTACATTCAAAAGTGATATTGGCCGACAGGAGGCGCAGCTAGTTCTGGGCTTGCCTTCTTTGTATATGACCACTATATTAGCCACTCGTTGGTCGTATGGAGCAAGTCCCTTCTCCCTACTCTCCGTTAACATAGCGCGGATATAGGGGGCAAGTTTATTAGAACTCAGTTTATACAGTTCAATGGGAATACCATTAGGCCCAGTAGCTTTACCTGAGTTCACACCCCGGATAGCCTGTGCCACCTCATCATCCGTCAGAGGGGAATCCAGGTATTCTCTGTTTTCATCAGAGAGCGTGGGAAGTCCTATCTCTTAACATTTCTGCATTTTATTCTTCAGTAAACCTGCCTGTCGTACTATATATTGTACGGTAGTGATCAGCAAATGTGTCTGCTATGGCCTGCGGGTCTGTTATAGGACGGAAGTCCTTTCCCTGCACCTCGGGCACCAGTCTTGATGCCCACTCACGTCTATCCAGCCATGCTATCAGTTTTCCTGCTTTGTCTCCGAGCTCATAGACTCTGTGCGGAGTCTACTGAATCTTTGTTTTCTTGAAAGTAGTGATCCGTGACTTTAACAATGCTGTTCCCGGTATGCTGATCCTTCAAGTACCATGGATTAATGGGGGCTACTCTACCAGCACTCACATACTCCCATTCCATATTTCAGATCACGCGGTAGTGATCTGAAATACCCCGTCCCAAATTACGTATTTCTCGAACAGTGTGGGCCTGCGCTGCCGGGACAAGGACATAGTCTATTCTTGACATACTGTGGTGTGCCCCCGATATGTGTGTGAATTGTGCTCTAACTGGGTTGTGCGCCCTTCATCCATCCACCAGTACCACTGTGTCTATGAACTCAGGGAGCCACCTTTGAGCGGGTCTAAGTGCACGAGGGGATGTCGATCTAGGTCTCCGGACATCACAGCATTGAAGTCGCCTCCCAATACCAAGACTCCCAGTGGAAGAGTCAGGAAAATTGTACCTATGTCTTTAAATGCTTCCATCTGTAGGCCGGGAGGGACATATATTGAGACAAATGTAGCTGTCCTCCCTTCCCATTGGCCAGACACCCCTACCTATCTACCTCTATTGTCTGTCCACGTGCCTTGTAATGTGAAAGGGAATTAATTTTTGATTAGTATGCCTACTCCCCGCGACCCTGAGGTAAATCCCTCTTGTGCCACCAGTTTATACCCTCCCCTATGCAAGGCCATGCACTTTTTTCCTATCAGGTGGGTTTCCTGTAGAAGGAACACTTCCGGGGCATGTCTTCTGATAAATTGGTTGACCATGCCCCGCTTTATTTTGTCCCCCAGCCCGTTTACATTTCAACTCAGCACTCTGATCCCCGATCTCTGTCTATCACTCGACATCTCACCTCTGCAAAAGTCTGCCTAGCTCTGCTCTTTGATGGTCTCGAAGAAATCAAAATTACAAACAATACAATTTCAAACTTGAAAAACCATACAAACCCCTTCCAACTCCCCCCTTCCCTGCACCCCTGCTTGCGGCGTTCGCTCATCCCAAAGTGGCAGAGTTCCTATCGCCCTACACACAAAAAAATTATGAATAATTAAAGGTAGTAAAGAGGAGGAAGGCCGGTGCTCCGTGTTCCCCTCCCCCAACCCATATCTAATCCACTAAATTGGCCCTTGATGCTCCCATTACTCATTGCAGATTTGCATTCCCTGGAGAGAGTCTGATATTCTATCATGGGGCCGATATCCCTGTACCTGACAATGTTCAGTTAGTCTGTAAGTACAGATACCGGACCTCAGTCTTGTTCCTGTGCCGCTTGATCTCCACCTCTGTCTCGTGATCCAGAGCCACCTGAGGGACGGCTATCGAGCCAGTCGGACGCCACTTCGGGATTGACAAAGAACCATGCTCTTCCCTCAACCTCCACCCTCAGACGCGCCGGGAACATCATGGCATACTTTATCCCTACATTTTTTCTTGACTACGAGAAAGTTCCTCCGTTGTCTCAGCACCAATTGCATGAAATCGGGAAAGAAAGAGAGGGTGGCATTCTCGTAATGCAAGGGTCCTGAACTTTAGAGATAGAGACGCTATCCTGCAGGCTGCCCATACAGGAACCCTCCTGTACGGGCAGCCTGCAGGATAGCGTCTCTATCTCTAAAGTTCAGGATCCTTGCATTCATCGGGCGTGGGGGCCCACCGGGCTTCGGCCGCCCCCCTGGCACCCTGTGTGCACGTTTGATGGTGAAGAATTTACCAAGTCCCTTGGGCTTAAGGTGTGTTAGAATTCATTCTTCTACGAACAGGTCAACGGCCGGACCTTCTGATTTCTCTGTCACCCCCAGATGCGAATATTATTGCGCCTGGCTCTCCCTTCTTAATCGTCCAACTTACGCACAGCTGTTTCATAGAAAGACTTAAGTTCATGTACTTCCTGCTGTCTTTATGTCTAGGGATTTAACCTTCTTGTTGACTTTGGTAAGATCCGCACATATGAGATTCACTTCTATGGAGACGGTGTCTATCTTATGTTCAAGTGACTCAATTTTTTGCCCTAAGGATGATTTAACCCTATCTATGGCCGCCATGACATCATGCAGGGCCAAGTCCGATGCAGGGCTTGCAGAATCTCCCCCCACCATGATGGTGTGTCTTGAATCTGTCTGTGAACCTTTGGGCAGAGTGTACCGATCCAATTTGTTGGTCTGGACTTGCCTCGATCCCTTAGTTGTCCTGGGTTGATGTTTTTTGGTGTCCAATTTGGTCGCCATTTGCGCTCCGGCAAACAGCATAATTCAGTGGTGTCACCCCCGGGGATCTTATTGCAAAGTTCACAAGTCTGATAGCACAGTGATGGCTGTCTACGTGACCGCCAAGCCACTGGGGGTGTTCAGTTTGGTAGTTCCCGGGGGGCCCAGAGCATGCGTCAGTGCCAGTGCAGGGCAGGAGCCCCTTATCCTCTCCAGTCCGCTCAATAGTGACTGTCCCCAACCTGGCTCCAATTTGCTGATTCAGCCTCTGTATAGAGTCACTGGTCGGGGGAAGAGGGTTGCGGCTCCTAGTCAGGACAGACTCCCTCCAGCTGTGCGCCCATGCACTAGTTCTCTGTCTCCGATCTAGAGCCTTCGCCTCCCGATCTGCTTAATGCTGCTTCGGCCTTCTGTGGCTAAGTAATGACCTCTGTGGGGTCCACCTCCACTACAAGGCACCTCTATCAGCTCCCACTCCCGTGCGGCCCGGTACAATGGTCACTGGTCGGCTATTTGTGACTCTGAGGGCACCGGAGTCTGACAGCCCCAATTTTGGCTGTGTTTTCCCCCTTCCGAGTATTATGGAGGGGGGAGAAAGAACCGGTATTCATTCACCCTCGGTCCCCCAGTGGGTCTATCGGGTGCCGGCCTCCGTCAGAGCCTCGCAGCATGCCTTGATGTTGCTGCGTCACCGGGGCTTTTATCCCTGCACGGTCCAGGCGAGCGGGCTCCAGGAAGGGGGGGCGTTCCGGAGAACACCGTCACTTGTTTCGTTCACCGCCTATGCGTCGCCTCTGGGTACGGATGCCCTTGCTTGCGCCGATTTCAGCGTGACCGGCGACTTCCGGTCCAGGTCTCTGCTGTTGTTCCACTCCGCGGAGGCAACAAGTCTACTCCAGTCCCCATCTTCGGATCTGCGAAAGGCTTCAAATTATGGAGCTCAAAGCTCTGGTTCCCGATGTCGCTGGAGGGCTGGGATTTCAACCGGGAGCACCGCTATTGCTCCTCTCTTGATCGCGGAGCTTCAAAGGCAGGATGGGTGGCAGGATGCTGTGCTTAGGGGACGGTAACGGCGGAGCCGAGGTGTCACGCGGCCATCTTGGTCCAGCACGTGGCTCCTCCCTAGAATCCTTTTTAAGATGCTCCACTTTCAACGTATTTATTTACTTTTCAATTTATTTATTTGTATTTTTATATTTTACTTTTAGATGCATCAAGTACAGGAAAGTTTACATGTATTGGATTCAACATATGGCAGCTATCGTTTGCATTGTTACAGCATACAAACTACTAATCTTACACACTGTAGTTACGGAGTATCAAGAGCATATCAAACAATACGATACAGATATAGAATCTTTGACAGGCTAATGCTGGTTGGTGGTTGCTCTCTAAGTGTATCCCATGTATTCATGTGTTTTTATTATTAGATTATTAATAGTGCAATTCTAACACAGAAGTTTAAACAACAACTCTACACATGAAAACCGTTTTCTGCTACTCTGGCAGTTCCCATCAAGGGATCCCTCACCCCTCAAAACATTGGCACCTCGGCTTGTATCCCCATGCCCACAAATCAAATTTGCGTATGCGTCAGGCCCCCTACGATTTATTTACTTGGTTCGTTGGAGTTGACCTTGTGCTAGCTGTTGTCTATGATGTGAACTGTTCACAGTTCGTTCCTGTCCCCCCTGGTGTCCCCATCTTGTGGTGTGTCCTTGCCCTGCCCCGGACCCAAGTGTTGCAGCACCACCACCATGGTGTTCCAATTTTGTGCAATTGGATATTTGCACAGGTCAGCTACGTCTTGTCTATGTAAAACTACGCTTTCTGCGTGGGCCCATACCTGAAGTGACCGTTTCCAGCTCTCTGATGTGGGAGGGTGTTTATTCTTCCCTTTCAGGGTGACCAGTCTTTCCTACAACGAGGCCTAGGTCTATAAATCTAGATGTAGCTTTGCGCTTTTTGGACCTGGGAAATACAACTAGTATGTACTGTTCCCATGTTTGTAGTCGTGGGTGGTCCGTGCATTCTGACAGACCAGACATCACCTCTGGCCAGTATTGGTGTAGTGAAGGGCAAGACCACATCATATGAAGAAGGTCAGGTCCAACCTGATTACAGCGAGGCATACTGCCAATGTAAGTTGAAAGTATTTGTTTATCGTATCTGGTGATAAGTATGCCCTATGGATAAGAAAGAACTGAATGATGCAGAATTTTGCATTTCGCAGGATTTGCGTACCACTTGCCAATATCGTGTACCATTCCTTTTCCTCCCACAGCCTTCCTTTATCTTCCTCCCAGGTTGTTTGTAGTGTCGCTAGGGATTTTAGGTTGTGTAATAATAGTGCTTTTGTTAGCCAATGCACTATGTGACTGCCTGTACCCATGACGGTAGGTTTTGCAGATAAGGTTGGGGCTTGGTGCTCATGTCTCCCCAGGACTTTGTCAGTGCTGTTATTATGGAATTATATAATATAACTTGGCCTGGTGGCAAGTAGGTGTCGTGGGCTAACCTGTCGAAAGGCAGTAGTGTTCCGTCCTCATATAGATCACTCAGCGCCGCACATACGCGGCATACCAGGCTTCTAGTGCACCGTTTGTTGTACCCACTCCACTCCTCGGGGTGCCAAGAAGGGGTAGTGCGGGTGCATAAGGAATCATAAGTATGGTGAGGTATAGACTACATTTGTAACAACAATAAGCCAGGGCCAGGGAGGTCGGCGGCGGAGTAGGAAGCCTATCCATAGGATGAAATTGGTGGCAGATCTTGGATAGCGACCAGCGCGGTTACATCGTGGCAGGATAAGGTAATTGCATTCCTGCCAACCACTTTGTTACCCACTGCAACTGCGTGGCTAGCTAGTATAGTTCCATATTGGGAACTGACAGCCTCCTTTTTCCATGGGCGCGTATAGCTTCCATAGAGCCACTCTGTGGAGCCCACTGTTCCAGATAAAATCTTTGAGCATTTGTTCCAGCTCTCGGAACGCTTTAGCCTGAACGTAGATGGGTAGATTTGGAAAATAATATAGAAATTTGTGGCAGTACCACAATTTTATACAAGGCTATTCTGCCCATTACATTTATCGGCAGTATTTTCCTAAATGTTATTTGGGACCGGCTGGATGAAATAACTCTGGTAAGGTTACCATCCAGTATGTCTTTTGCATTGTGATACAGTAGATACCCAAATACCGGAAGGAGGTAGGCTGCCATTTAACAGTCACTTCACTGACCGCAAGCCCAGGGTCCTGTGCCTCATCTGTAAAGGGACAAAGGCATGGCTTATTCTAGTTTATGTTTGGACCTGACAACCCCGCGAATCGCTGTAAGGCCTCTGCTGTGGAGTCTGGCACATTATTCACGTCCCTTATGTATAGCAGTAGGTCGTTGGCGTACAAGGATACCACATGGAGCCCGTCTCCCATGGGAATGCCCTAATCATTGCGCTTCCTGCGGAACTGCGCAGCCAGGGGTTCCATAGCCAGTAAAAATAATAATAATGGAGAAAGAAGGCACCCTTGTCTAGTACTTCTATCTATAGCTAAGCTCTCTGATAATAGTTGCCCTGTGCGAACCCGGATGAGAGGCTGGGTATACAGAAGCCTGACCAGATTCAGAACAATTGCTCCGAAACCATACTGTCGGAGGACTGCAAACAGATAGGGCCATTCGAGCGAGTGGAAAGCATTCTCTAAATCCAGGACCATGCATACCGAGCTGGGCCAGAGGTGCGTGGCATATCCTTGAAGCCGAAAGAATCTCCGTATATTGAGGGAGGTGTTTTGAGTTGGCACAAATCAATTCTGGTCAGGGTGCACCAGTGACTGTACCAACGGCGCTAGTCTGACAGAGATTACAGAGGCTAAAAGTTTGTAAACAGTGTTGAGAAGCGGTCTGTAGGAGCCCAGCTGTGATGGATCCCTATCTGATTTGGGGAGAGATATTAATAACGCTTCATGTTGCGTTGCCGTAAGTGTGAAGGCTGACAGTGCGGTGTCGTATACTCTTTTTAACTGGGGTACCAGCTTCATGGCATATGCCCCGTGGAGAAGTGTGGCTCACTGGTTAGAGGAGGCAGACCTGGAAGCAGAGGTCAGCCCGGGACCAGGGTTCAATTCCCGGCTCGGGGGGGTCTTGAGTCCTAAAATGTCCATGGACTCGACAATTCTCGCTCCGGTGCCTACTCGATCCACGGGTTCACACTCTGCGACTCTGGGCAATAGCTTGCTTAATCTCCACAACGGCCCCTCGCGGCGGGATGCCTGGCTTTCACCTTGCGGATACCCTGCCAGGGTTATCTCACGGGGGAATACCAGGACGGGTTCCCTAAGCAAGCGCTTAGAAACCGCTTGGTGATTTGCGCTATATAAATTCCTGTACATTTGTAGAATTCATGTGGAAGGCCGTCTGGGCCTGGGAACTTCCCTGTGGCCAGGGCGCGTTTGCGGGCTAGGATTTCTTCTGGGGTGATCAGTGCGTCCAGCTCTAGTCGCTGTTCAGGGATTAGGCTGGGAAGAGCGATTTCCACGAGAAATTGTTGGATCTCCTCAGGCAGTGCTGTGGTGGTGGATCTGTATAGTTCCGTGTTATGTTTTGTAAATTCAGAATGTATTTCTTGTTGTGTGTATAGAAGTGTACCCTATGGAGTTTGGATCGCTGTTATGGGTGACCGGGCGTCCTCTTGTCGGATAAGCCAGGCAAGCAGGCGTCCTGCTTTGTCTGCAGTGCTGTGAGTACGCGCTGAGTGTGATGTATAGTTAAGGCATCTTAATCTCTCTAGCAACCTAAATTGTTCTGCTGTATTCTCAAGAAGTTGTGGTCGCAATAGTTAATCTTCAATTACTTGAGTTTCCAGGTGGATTAGCCCTTCCTCCACCTTTTTAATGTCCGTCTCGATAACTTATTTGTGTATTTTGGAAGTGGCCCCAAATTGCCACCTTGAAAGTGACCCACTCAATTAGGCGTGATGATGCAGTGCCTGTGTTGTCTTTGCAGTAATCAATGATTTCCGTGCTGAGCGCTTCGCGGAATGGTTTATCTTCCAGCGTCTCAGGCTGTAAGCGCCACTTGGGGATGGCTGCTAGGGTATTATCCCATGATATTTGCAGTGTTTGGAGGTTATGATCTGAGTGGGTTCTCCCAGGTATTCGGTTATACTCACTGCCGTCACTATGTCTTTCGTACGGAGCAGTCTGTCCAACCAAACATGCAGATCATGGAGCCCGGGTAGTAGGAGTACACCTTGTCTGTGTGGTTTCTTTGTCTCCAGACGTCCACAAGTTGCCGGTGCGCCATCCTGGCATTTAATGCCCTCATGGCTATTGATGTGGGTGTGCCAGGAAGGGGAGGAAAGGACCTTTCAAGAGATACATCTAATACACAGTTAAAGTCCCCGCCAAGCAGCCAGGGTATACCATGCCTATCGAAGATTTTGCCGGACAGTGTCTAGAAATGTTGACTGATCTGTGCTGGGTGCGTATATTGAGCCCAGTACCAGGGCCGGACTGAGAACCAAAACCGGCCCTGGTAAAGTGCTCGCCTCCCCTGCAGGGAGGGGGGGGGGCTGGGGGTGGCGCCGAGCTGTTTGCCAGGGCCGGTTTTCTGCCGATTTTGTTACAGGGACGATTTTGCACGACCCTGTAACAAAAACGGCCCCCAGGGGCCCAAAACCGCCCCCCATCCATGCGGCGCACCGGGGGATTGCCCGGTGCCCGCTACGGCCAGTCCGGGCCTGCCCAGTACGATATGTCTCCCATCTAGACGGCCCTTAACAAGAACATATCGCCCATCAACGTCCATCACTGATTCTTCGGCTTGAAAGGGGGCACCCGGTCTAATCCAGACCATGGCATATTGGGCAAAGGCAGAGTATCCAGTAGCATATAATTGGCCACACCACCTTCTCTGTAGGTTCACTATTTCAGGAGCTGTAAGGTGCGTCTCTAGTAGGAGAACTATTTGGGCCCGATGCCTCTTAAGATAGGAATATATTGAATATCTACGAGATTCAACCTATTTATTTATTTTGCAATTTTCCGATGGAGGAAATATGACCCAAAAGGATATTTCAGCGATCCCTCTACACAAAAAGTTACTACATCATAAAGGTAGCTTACAAAAACGCAGTTTCAGAAGCTTAGTTGCATAAAAACATTTTACGCTGTTATGTTGGTTTAAAGAAAAGTCATATACATGAACAAATTCCTGGTGAAGCTTATAAACTTTTGCCATGACGATATGTGATGACGATCAAACAAAAAGGAAGAACTAAACAAAAGGGGAAACATCCTTTACCACGCAACTTTTACCACGCAGTGCCTTTACAACGCAGGTTTTACAACGAAAACCATTACAACGCATTGCACTGGGGGGCGCTCTAGGATAGGGAATAGTTTTAATTTCCTATCCAACACCTTCCCTACTATCCACGGGGACTGGAGTTGGAATAGTAAATTAAACTATTCACTATCCAACACCCCCCAAATCAATGCGTTGTAAAGGCTTGCGTTGTAAAACTTGCGTTGTAACAGCATGCGTGGTAAAAGCATGCGTTGTAACAACGTACATCCAAACAAAAGGTACACAAGCCAGTGAAAGTTTTACATTCAACATGGCCGCAGTGATCACACCAACATAGAATGGAAAATATAGCTTGCAGCTACTATACAAGAAACCTAAACTGGCAGCACACAAGAAGTAAAAGTCTGTGTAGACTCGATATTCTGAAAGACAGAAAAGCTAATATTTCAAAAACCCCTTGTAGTTCTCAATCATTAAAAAAAATGGAACTTCCTACCATTTTTATTTTTATTTTATTTATTTTATTAAATTTATATTGCGCACAGCTACCCGTAATGGGTTTCCCGGCGCCAGGGACAGACTAAAGAAGAAACAAGCAATTGCTAAACAGAGGAAAAGAAGAACAGAGTCAAACTAGAACAGAAAAGATCATGTGTGTGTATCCCTTGCTACTAACTTTCTGGACATCCCTTGAAGCTCAATTCTAACTAAACACTGCAGCACACTCGCCTCTCTGCCTTCTCTTTATTTCCCTGATCCATTATATTTTCTTACGTTTTACTTGATGTGGTCTATTAGTTAGTATTGGGGATCTTGTCAACTTTGTAGAGCCTTGCATCCTATTCTAGCTTGATCTGCACACTAGAACTAAAGTGGATAATATAATAAATGCACCTGACACTCCAGCACAGTCAATCATTTAAAAAAAAAAGAAAAACAAAGGGTTGCCCTTTTGTGTAATTAATTTAATGGATAAGAAATGCACATACCAGCATCTTCCAACACAACATCTTAAAATCCCAGAATATTTCTGGAAACCTGACAGCTGAATCAAGTGGAGTATAGTAATTAATTTGCGGGTTATTCAACCACTTACATGCCCTTTTCCAAGCCTTATAGACAGAAATCATAATCTTAAACCTAGTTTTTTTTATAGTAGCTTGGCTCGGAAAATTTAAAAAACATATTTCTAGCTTCTTCCCCTAACATTAGTTGATATATTGAGGGAGATTCTGCCTCTATCGCATATTCACCTGTTAGTAAAATACATATATTTTGCAGTAAACAAAAATAGTAATAAAAACAAAAATTTGGAACAGACCAACCTCCCCTGTCTAATGGTAGCATCATGTATGTAAAAGCTCTCCTAGGTTTGCGTGGGCCCCAGATAAATCTATCACATATAGATTGAAGCCATTGCAGCTGATTGTTAGTTAGCTCTAATGGCACAGTCCTAAAATAGTAAAGTACTTTAGGGAGGTTAGCCCTTTTAATAACATTTCGTTGCCCAATTAGCGTCAAGGGCAAGCACTCCAGACGATCTGACTGCTGCCTAACCGCTAGGGTAATAGTACCCCAATTGACCTCAATAAGTTCTTATAAGGACATTCTAATTTTTATTCCAAGATATCGAGCTTCCTCAGTTACCCGACTCTCCCCTGGGCAGGCCTGATGAGTACAAACTATCTGTGTTTTGGCCGCATTGAGATTGTATCTGGCTGCCGCCCCAAATTTTTCGGCCAACTTTTCTATCTCCCTTATAGCCTGTGCAGGATCAGCTGAGGCAACCACAATATCACCTGCATATGCTAGAACGCGTATCTGGTAAGGCCTGCATTCCATTGACTTTATCATGTTACTTTGTTCAAGCATCTGCACAAATGGGGCAATATATAATGCAAAGAGTAATGGGGAACAAGTACATCCCTGCCTTGTTCCTCTATTAATAAGCACTTCCTGGGATTTCCTCCACATAATACAGATTCTAGCTCTTGGTGATTTATACATACTTTGGATCGACTTAATAAAATCTGGCCCAAACCCCATCCTAAGCATAATACCCCACAAGAAAACCCACGATACCCAATCAAACGCCTTCTTGACTTCGAGAAATATTAGGCCCAGCTTTTTGTGATGCACATTAGCAAAATTATTGAGAGTAATAACTATATAAATATGGTTAATAGTGCTTCTGCCAGGAATAAATCCATGTTGGAACGTGGAAACCAAGGGTGTAATAAATCCATGTTGGGACGTAGAAACCAGGGGGGAAACCGATATTTGGGTGACTTATGCAAGGGAGGGTTGTTATGCTCATACGAGGAATTAGCTGAAAATCATCAACTTCAATATCATGATTTTTTTAAGTACCTTCAACTGCGCAACTATCTTGGCAGACACCATTTGAATGCGGGAGTCTTTACGCTTCCAATCGTAGAGGCTATCAGAAGAAAGGCCAAGATAGGGGTACTATATGATATGCTAATTGAATCTCAAAAGGATGATTTAGCTACTCATGAGCTTAAATGGGCTGCACGTTTAGGGGTTATGGGAGTGGTGATGCAGACTTCAATTGACATAGCTGGAAAAATATCGGTATCATTGAATTTACAAACATAGCACTTTAAGACTATTTTGGATTTATACCATACACCTGAACGCATGAAGAAGTGGGGCGGGAACAACGATGGTAAATGTTTTAGATGTCACTCTGATCGGGCAGATAGTGCCCATGTCTTCTTTGAATGTACAGCAACAATTGTTTTGCAAGAAGTTACCGGTATTTCTATATCAATATAAAAGGTAACGATGCTATTTGGGGTTTGTGGAAATAGCTCAAATGAGCAACTGATGTACAAATTTAAATATTTATTATCCATTGCTGTTGCGGTTGCTCGTCTTTGTATCGCTTCATGTAGGTTCCAAAGAGAGGCTTCCTCATTCGAGATGTGGCGGGCGACATTTTCTCACATTTTCAATATGGAATATAGTTTATATGATGTCAAATCATCCAAACGACAAAAACTAGGGATTCAGATATAGGAGTCAATGATACAGTATATGAAATGGATAATCGATTTATCAATGATAACATGATTATAATTTCTTGTTGCTGCTCTCTTGGCAAACTTACCTTATGATTGTTAATGACACTGATGGACAACTTTTTGTTCGCAATGATGATAGTTGCTATGTTATTTGTTGGTGACATGGATTGAATCAAAAAAGAAATGCACTTACCTAAATCAACAATACCTGTGATATAAATTTATATATATTGTGAGTCAACATCACGTCTCAATACATATCTTGTATGTTGCCAGATATTAGCTTGAAAAATGTGCTTGGTAGAAATCTGTATACCAAATAAATCAATATATATATATATATATATATATATATATATATATATATATATATATATATATATATATATATATATATATTCACTGAAAAAACCATAGGTTATAGACCATATATCGTTAGGAATTAGCATTTAAAAAACCTTATTTTACTCACACAAAACCATTGAAATTCCATATATAGTTAGTTGCACTAACTATATATCGCGCACCCGCAATCCACTGCTGATGATGTCACATATTACATCATTCATGACATGGTCAGTGACATCACTGATGACATCACTGATGACATCTCAAATGACATCACTGATAACAACATCCAGTGATTTTTTGTTTCTGTAAAGTTTAAATATGTCTTACATATTGAAGAATGAGTGGATGTGTAAGTGCCTGGACGAAGGATTTAGTAGGTGCATGACTGACTGTATGAGTGAGTGATTAAATGTGTCTCACTGAGTGCATGGGTTAGTGACTAAACTGTCTTAATTTGTGCATCATTATGTCTGTTGTTCTGTAAACTGCTGCATGTGTTGATCAGTAGCTATATGAGTAACTATATGGGTTATTGATTGATTGCCCAAGTATTTGTATGGGAGACTGAGTGTGTGTGTGGCTGGCTGGGAGGTGTGTGACTCTGTGCAGATCAATGTGTACTTGTATCAATGATTGTATAAGAAGGTAAGTATGTGTTAGTATATGTTTGAAAATGTAAGGTGCTCTATGTTTAACTGTATAGACAAGAAAATGGAAGTGTCATTGATTCTTTACAGGACTGACTAGGTGTGTGAGTAACTCCATGGATGAGTGACAGACTGTGAGTGTCTGTATAGGTGTATGAGTGCATATGATAGTGTTGTAAAGATGAGTGATTGTATGTATGAATGATTGTATGGGTGAATGAGTGAAGGTGTGTGTAGACGTAGGAATCAGTGAGTGCGTATGTAGTAACTAGTATTGGTGTGTCAATGGTTTCAAAAATTATACTCTGTATTTAACACTGGGTGAAACAGAGGTTATATTAAAATGTGAGGAGATGCATTGTATTGTCACATGAATGATATCATCAGTGATGTGGTCATTGATGTCAAATGAGATGTCATCAGTGATGTCATCAGTGATGTCATTTGAGATGTCATCAGTGATGTCATCAGTGAGGTCACTGACCATGTCATGAATGATGTAATATGTGACATCATCAGCAGTGGATTGCGGGTGCGCGATATATAGTTAGTGCAACTAACTATATATGGAATTTCAATGGTTTTGTGTGAGTAAAATAAGGTTTTTTAAATGCTAATTCCTAACGATATATGGTCTATAACCTATGGTGTTTTCAGTGAATTTTCAAGGTTTTGTAAATGCTAATTCCTAACTATATATGGTCTATAACCTATGGTTTTTTCAGTGAATTTTCAAGGTTTTGTAAATGCTAATTCCTAACTATATATGGTCTATAACCTATGGTTTTTTCAGTGAATTTCAATGGTTTTTTAATAGCAAATATCATAAGCTGTCGAATGTCAAGTACGTGGTAAGTAAAAACATTTTCGTGTTTATGCACACTGATCTGCTTTGAATGCTGCCCCCCCCCCCTCATTTCTATTAGGAGTACTCTCTCTTTGCAGATAGTGAAAGGTAGTTAACGCAGGCCTATGCCCCCGTTGTAATACGTCGTGCCTGCTTCTCTCTCCATTTGATTGATTGTTATCCAAGCATTTACTGTTTTAGAATTGGTTCTCTTTGGTTCATTCTCTATTTACAAACAAACACAGAGTCACAATACTCTGTTTAGTCTTTGCAGATAACGAAAAATCGTGTAAAAAAACAAAAGGAATCGAGCAAAATCAGTAGGCCACTAATGGGATCTCTTTTTGACCTCGCTCAAATAGAAACATTAGGAACAACCCCTCATGACAAATACGAAACTAGTGAGATGAACTGAACTCCACACAATGATGGCTGCAAAACAGCTCGGCTCCGCCACCCACCCCGCCCAAAATAACGATAAAGAGCGGCTGCCATGATTGGTTGCGGAATGGCCACGACGGAGCTACGAAATGGTGGTGCTCTCATGCTAACCCCAGCTTCAGTCTGAAACATCCAGAAACACTGTAGACTACCAATTCGATCAGTTCCGGTAGCGCCCCAATGTAACCCGGTAGAGAAGAACTAGCCCTCCCCTCTTTGACTGATGGTTCTTGTTGCCTGTCCCTTCTGTTGTCATTTAACAGAACTATTTAGCCTGCTGAAAGGGGTTGTGTTCCGACCGCTGGTTGGTGGAGACATTTTGACTATATTCTGGACCTGCGTTGTCGCGTAATGCGTCATATGACGCGCCGCGTTAGCGCATCCGGAAGTCATCCGGGGCGCGACGCGCAGCGCGTAACGTAAGCATAACAAGTCATGTGACTTGTTCATAAAACTTTTCATTGGTTCATTTTACTTTTCTTATTCTAATGATGAAAGGCTTGGTCATATGACCTAAAAATGACGCTTTTTATTACTTCCGAACATTATTTTTTCTTAAACATATGTTATAATGTTCCAGGCTAATGTACTTTCCCGGAAAATTTACAACTGTCCTGCAAGTAAAATATATTCTTTTTTCGAGAAAAAGAGCGTTTCTTCGTCCCATGACGGAGCCGTTGAGCAAAAGAGGGTCGACCTGCTGTCTTAGTCGCCGATACGCCTGAATATGAGATTCTTATCGATCACTTTATGTTGCAGGAGTAGAAAACACAACAGCCCTTGACCATTTATCTTTACTGCGTTCCTGCGTATTATACCTTTTACCCTTCATGTAATTGGTCTGCTTTATTTCACTTGCCTTTTAATGATTCTAAAACAGTGACTATTATTAAAAACTTTACCAATGTATATACTACTACCATGTTTTCTTTTAAAAACCTTTATTGTGAAAATTTCATTATACAAATACGAGCCTATAACCACGTGGGCCGGCCACGGAGCAAACTGTAATCGTATATGATGAGTAGACATTTACACTGTAGAGGAACGTAACGGGCGGGCCATTAGGTTGCAAGAACTAAGGTGTCTAACAGTTGCGGAATTGGTGGACGTACATTTTATAATTAAAATACGACAGGGCCAGTTACAATAAAATTATCTAGATATACATTTGCGGGCAAGTACCATGGGTGACGTTAATTCGAACTTTCAATAGTACAGTAATCAATAACACATCAGAACTTAATATCAATAGGGATGTCGAAATATTCAATCAATTCTCGTCCCCGCCCGCCATGTGCTTCAAAACTGCATACGTATCTCGTGATTTCAAGGTTCTGCAACCAGTACACAACAAGGAGTTACGAGTCCCATTTATTCCGGCGCCCTTTTGGGCGAGGACGGGCAGGTCCAGGATATAGTCAAAATGTCTCTAGCAACCATCAACTATGATGATGTTCATATGCTGTATTTATTAGAGTAACACTCATCTGTCCACATGAAATTAATTTGCCACAATCTAAACATGTCATTTTAATCTTTCCAAAGTTCTTCTAAATATTTGGGACCGTTTCCCTTGCCTCTGATGCTGTCAGTGCCACTTCTTTGATGAATGTACTGGCAGGTCGAGGGTTCTCCTCCAAATCTCTCTTTTATGCAGCACTATAATTAATTGGTGCCACCTCTCCAAATGACGATGCATGGTATAGTTACCATAACTATATATTTTTTCGGTTCCTCTGGAGAGTACATCGTGGCAGATGAAGCGTGTAACGTACCGGGCATTTACCTTTTTTTGCATGTACAGGAAAGGAAAAAAAAATCGAGCGTCCGAGTTCTAAGGTGTCCCAGGGCCATTTTAATGGACCAGGCCCAAATCCAAAGAACAGGCCGCCATTTTGAGAGTCCTGTTGCAGCCACCTGTCGCTGTAGCATCAAGAGCAGCCGAAACTCAGCTGAATGGCAACTGAAACGGTAAAGGGGCGCCCCACTACAGCAGACGAGCCTCCACCTAGGAAGGCCCGTTCACGCCGCCTCCCCCCCCCCCCCTTCGGGCACCCCACGCCGTTATTCGGAGCAGTATTGTAGGATGGCCACACCAGTGCGGCAACTTGCTAGACATCACCTCGGTGGTAACCGAATCTCAGCGCCTTGTGGTGTCTTCTATTCAGAAAACATTGTTGCGCTGCCTTTGGCCCCATTCGCACATCGGTCCGCTACTGACGCCATCTCACAGGCTAATGGGGCGCCCCACGCCGAGTTTCAGCATTTTAGGATGGCCACACCAGTACAGCAACTTGCTAGACATCACCTCGGTGCCATCCGGATCTTGGCATCTCAGCGCCTTGTGGTGTCTTCTAGTCAGAAAATATTGTTGCGCTGCCTTTGGCCCTATTCGCACATCGGTCCGCTACTGACACCATCTCACAGGCCAACAGGGCGCCCCACGCCGACTTTTACCATTGTAGGATGGCCACACCAGTGCACCTTACTAGACACCACCTCGGTGCCATCCGGATCTTGGCATCTCAGCGCCTTGTGGTGTCTTCTATTCAGAAAATATTGTTGCGCTGCCTTTGGCCCCATTCGCACATCGGTCCGCTACTGACGCCATCTCACAGGCCAACGGGGCGCCCCACGCCGACTTTCAACATTGTAGGATGGCCACAGCAGTGCGGCAACTTACTAGACACCACCTCGGTGCCATCCGGATCTTGGCGCGTTGTGCTGCCTTCGGCCTATTCGCACATCGGTCCGCTACTGACGCGAACTCACAGGCCAACGGGGCGCCCCACGCCGACTTTCAGCATTGTAGGATGGCCACACCAGTGCTGCAACTTGCTGGACACCACCTCGGTGCCATCCGGATCTTGGCGCGTTGTGCTGCCTTCGGCCTATTCGCACATCGGTCCGCTACTGACGCCGCCTCACGGGGCGCCCCACGCCGACTTTCAGCATTGTAGGATGGCCACACCAGTGCGACAACTTGCTGGACACCACCTCGGTGCCATCCGGATCTTGGCGCGTTGTGCTGCCTTCGGCCTATTCGCACATCGGTCCGCTACTGACGCCGCCTCACGTGCCAACGTATTTTCTCCGCATTTTATACCCTATGCCGCATAACAGGTCATGTGACTTGTTTATAAAACTTTTCATTGGTTCATTTTACTTTTGGTTTCCTAATGATGGAAGGCTTGATCATATGACCTAAAAATAACACTTTTCATTGGATGAAAATTTTTTTTTTTTCCCAAACGATGAAAGCCCCACCTTGTTTCTGGATGTTTCAGACTGAAGCTGGAGTCACCATGAAAGCACCACCATCTTGTGGCTCCGTCGTGGTCATTCCGCGAGCAATCATGGCAGCCGCTCCCCACCAGAAGCCTGCAGGAGTCGGGGGCCCCCAAAACTTTTGATGAATCCTCAAGGCGGAGGGGACGCTTTCGAGAATGGGGTCCAAGACCTAGCAGACAAGCGTCCGATTTCCAAGGTGTCCCAGGGCCATTTCAGTGGACCAGGCCCAAAAAGGAAACAGCCTGCCGCCATTTTGAGAGTCCTGTGATAGCCGCCTATCGCTGCACCGCAAGAGTTGGCGCAACTCAGCTGAATTGCGGCTTTTGACACAGTGGACCAAAATCGGACGGAATGGCAACTGAAACGGTAAAGGGGCGCCCCACTACAACAGACGAGACTCCACCTGGAGAGGCCCGTTCACGCCGCCTCCCCCCCCCCCCCCCCGGGGCGCCCCACGCCGTTATTCGGAGCAGCATTGTAGGATACCAAAACCAGTGCGGCAACTTACTGGACATCACCTTGGTGCCATCGTTCTGCTGCCTTGGAACTATTCGCACAACAGTTTGCTACTGATGACCCACCCCCCGCGACGCCCCACGCCGGATGCCGAAATCAGTGCGGCACCCAGGCAACATCACCTGGGTGCCGTCCAGAAATCTAGACGTTGTGCTGCGTTGGGACTATTCGCACAGCCGACCGCTACTTCGTTGTTTTTCCCTAAAAATGTTTATATGTTATTACTGTTTTTGTTTTGTTGTATATATTTATAAGTTATTAAAGTTTTATAATCTTACTACTTTGTTGGAGTGCTATATATTTTTAATGTGACACATAATTGTAAAAACTTTGATGTACAAAGAGTCATCCCTGGAATCTTCCGCTTCAGGCTCGGTCCCCTCCCCAATCACAATACAGGATGGTTTTCAGATAATAGGAACGCGTCTGCTGTGACGGATCTCATCGAATGTGGGCCTTGATCTACTATAACTCCTTTGAAGAGGGGTGATTCTTTACAGCTGGGGCCATAAACTACATCTGCAGGGCTAGCTGATAGCCTAGGACCGGCCTGGACAATCGGACACAGAGGAAAAGAAGTGTCAGAGGGTGCGGTAGTGAATAGGGCGAAAGGGAGGTGTCGGGCGGGCACAGGGTGTGATTCTCAGGGAAGAGCAGCGCAGATGGGGGGAGGTTTATTACCCATGCATAAGACAGAGAGCGGGGGTGACCACTGCCTGGGGGAGATGCTTGCGAGGGTGGGGAGCCATGCTAAGGATCGACAGCGTGCAGAGAGTGGGTCTGGTCAAGGCATCTAAAATGACTGCCGTGCACGACAAAAGTGTGGCATTTGAAAAAAGGCAAGATGGCGCAGACAATGTTTTTCAACACTTCCTGATTTCCTTCGAATCGAACGTTAACAGATGTTGGGGCATATTACCAAAGTTAAGCGATATTTATCCCTAACGATGCTTAGCAACGAATTTTTTACCGCTAAGCATCGTCAGAAATTATCGCAGATAAACCTTGCTATTATCAAGGTTTATCGCAAATACGATAAAAACGACCGCAATGCATTAATATCGCTGAAAACTCAGCGATATTCATGCATTACCGAGCTAATGCTCTTAGCCATGTTATCCACCTCCCATTGGATAACATGGCTAAGAACTGCTCAGGGCAGATGGTAGCTTTTGGAGATATTCGCGCTTATCGCGAATATTTCCAAAAGTTGGTAATAGGAGATAGCGATGTTAGCGACTGTTTCCAGTCGCTAACATCTTGGCATGCCCACTTTGCATGTCATTAGTGATAAATATCACTCACATGCAAAGTGGGGCCCAAGATGGTCGCTATCTCCTACTAGCGGTCGCTAACTGGTGTTAGCAACAGCTAGGTAATACAGAGATAATTTTATCTCCGCAAAGCGGAGCGCTGTTACAGATATATATCTTTTTTTGAACGTTAATTTCTCAAAATCCACTGAAGCACATATATTGAGACCTAGCAAAGGCACATCGAGCTACCAGTCCCTACAATTTTGCCAAGTTTCGTGCAAATCCATTCAGCCGTTCGATTATTATTATTATTTTTTTTTTTGCCCCGCGGGGCCCTTTTAAAACCTCCACATCAAACCTAGAGGGTCAGGGAGGATCTACTATGCCCCCTTATGGTCATTTGCCCCTTCGCTTTGGCCTCCTCTTGTCTCTCGATCCTACCGAGAGACAAGATGGCGGCCGCTACGGACTGTTTGGAATGTTTACAGACGCCGGAGAACCAATCAGCTTCGCTTCACAAAGCTCCGTAACGCGTAAAGTCCGCGAACCGGAGCGCTGCCCGGTCCGCTGTTACAGATATATATCTTTTTTTGAACGTTAATTTCTCAAAATCCACTGAAGCACATATATTGAGACCTAGCAAAGGCACATCGGGCTACCAGTCCCTACAATTTTGCCAAGTTTCGTGCAAATCCATTCAGCCGTTCGGGCTAAAAGTGAGGCCAACCGCCCTATGGAAAACTCAATGTTAAAAACACGTTTTGGGACCCCCCTTTTTTCTCGGCCCCCCCTTGACGAACCCCCCCCCAATGTTCAAGGGCTGCTCAGAAACAAAATGTGCCATTTTCCTGAAAATTTCAGCCAATTCCGTCCACAAACGCCAAAGTTATTAGACATAGAATTTTCAAAAAACCCATAGAGAAAAAATCCTAACTATATATACCTACTGGCGACCGCCAGTAGGTAATATATATATATATATATTCACTGAAAAAACCATAGGTTATAGACCATATATAGTTAGGAATTAGCATTTAAAAAACCTTATTTTACTCACACAAAACCATTGAAATTCCATATATAGTTAGTTGCACTAACTATATATCGCGCACCCGCAATCCACTGCTGATGATGTCACATATTACATCATTCATGACATGGTCAGTGACATCACTGATGACATCACTGATGACATCTCAAATGACATCACTGATGACATCTCACTTGACATCAATGATCACATCACTGATGATATCATTCATGTGATAATACAATGCATCTCCTCACACTGTAATATAACCTCCGTTACACCCAGTGTTAAATAGAGAGTATCATTTTTGAAACCATTGACACACCAATACTAGTTACTACATACGCACTCACTGATTCCTATGTCTACACACACATTCACTCATACAATCATTCATACATACAATCACTCATCTTTACAACACTATCATATGCACTCATACACCTATACAGACACTCACACTCTGCCACTCATCCATGGAGTTACTCACACACCTAGTCAGTCCTGAAAAGAATCAATCACACTTCCATTTTCTCATCTATACAGTTAAACACAGAACACCTTACATTTTTGAAACATATACTAACACATAGTTACTCTCTTATAGAATCACTGATACAAGTACACATTGATCTGCACAGTCACACACCTCCCAGCCAGCCATACACACACTCAGTCTCCCATACAAATACTTGTGCAACCAATCAATAACCCATATAGCTACTTATATAGCTACTGATCAACACATGCAGCAGCTTGCACAACAACAGACATACTGATGCACACTTTCAGACAGTTTAGTCACTAACCCGTGCATTCAGTAAGACGCATTTAATCACTCACTCATACAGTCAATCACGCACCTACTAAAACCTTCATTCAGACACTTATACATCCACTCATTCTTCAATATGTAAAACATATTTAAACTTTACAGAAACACATAATCACTGGATGTTGTCATCAGTGATGTCATCAGTGATGTCACTGACCATGTCATGAATGATGTAATATGTGACATCATCAGCAGTGGATTGCGGGTGCGCGATATATAGTTAGTGCAACTAACTATATATGGAATTTCAATGGTTTTGTGTGAGTAAAATAAGGTTTTTTAAATGCTAATTCCTAACTAGGGGGTCGATTAGGATGGCGGACGGAAACGTGTACCGTCCGCCGCGGAAGGTGGCAAGCTACTCCGGACCTGTCCGCGGAAAATCCGCAACAGCAATTAGGATAAAACATACAAAAAACGCCGACCGCGGCGTACGGAGCACTCCAATCCCCGTCCGCGGCGGTCGGAGTACACCTGAGTCCGCGGCAGGCGGACGGAACAGTAAAAACACCGACCGCCGCGTATGCACATGACCGCGAATACATCCACCACCCCCGCTATACCTGCGCAATGTCCGTGTCCGCAATTAGGATAACTCCGCAAGTACCCCGGTAGTCACCGCCATCCACGTCCGCAGCGGAACCAATGCACCGAGAATCCGTGCACCACAGCGGAACGACAACACAAACAACATCCCTACTGTCAAACCAATGCCATACATTGGCACGGAAGTTTATCACCAAACACACGAAAAAAAACGTCCACCCACCGAAAATATCCAAACCAATCACAACACACAATGATCCACCGCCAAGCACCACACAATCCACACCTGCCAACACTCCCACCTAGCACCTGACTGCCAATAACCATTCAGACACGGTCTAGACACACACCATAAAAGAACTCCCAGCCACTCCACAACTCCTCTGCATCACAGCATAGCTGCTAGCAGGACACACCACTGAACTGAGCCCAAAGAGAAATAGCATTCACACAACCCACACCCAAACACACCCACCACACAAACACCCACCACACCATTCTTACACACCACACACCTGCACCACCCCATCCACGCAAACCCACACCCCGAGCACCACACACCATGGCACCAAAAAAAACCCCCAAATTCACTGACACCGAGTTGAAGGTTATGGTCGATGAGATCATCCGTGTGGAACCCCACTTATTCGGGGCCCTAGTGCAGCAGACCAGCATAGCCAGGAGAAACAGCATGTGGGACCGGATAGTCACCAGGGTGAATGCCTCCGGGAGCGTCCCGAGGACGAAGCAGGACATCCAGAGGCGGTGGCACGATCTAAAGACCCGAGTCAAAGCCATACGAGCCAAGAACTATCTCCGGGCTAATCATACAGGCGGTGGAACCCCTCCGGAGCCCTTACCCTACACCGAGTGGGAGGAGAAGGTGATGACCATCATCCACCCTGAGAGCCTTGATGGACTTCCTGAGGGAGAAGAGGCTGGTAAGTACAAACCAAGCACCACGAGCACTACTACATGGTGTGCCTCACACAACTGTGAAGACACATCTCCCAGACCCCAACCCATGCATGCAGTCCACATACTCACCAACGTCGAAATCACTCCAACAGGCCCCCATGTCCATAGGGATGGCGGTGGCGGTGGGTGTGAGGGGATGGAACTACAACTCCCAACAGGCCCCCATGTCCATAGGGATGGCGGTGGCGGTGGTGGTGGGTGGCGGTGGGTGTGAGGGGATGGAACTACAACTCCCAACAGGCCCCCATGTCCATAGGGATGGCGGTGGCGGTGGTGGTGGGTGGCGGTGGTTGTGAGGGGATGGAACTACAACTCCCAACAGGCCCCCATGTCCATAGGGATGGCGGTGGCGGTGGTGGTGGGTGGTGGTGGGTGTGAGGGGATGGAACTACAACTCCCAACAGGCCCCCATGTCCATAGGGATGGCGGTGGCGGTGGTGGTGGGTGTGAGGGGATGGAACCACAACTCCCAACAGGCCCCCATGTCCATAGGGATGGCGGTGGCGGTGGTGGTGGGTGTGAGGGGATGGAACTACAACTCCCAACAGGCCCCCATGTCCATAGGGATGGCGGTGGCGGTGGCGGTGGGTGTGAGGGGATGGAACCACAACTCCCAACAGGCCCCCATGTCCATAGGGATGGCGGTGGCGGTGGTGGTGGGTGGCGGTGGGTGTGAGGGGATGGAACTACAACTCCCAACAGGCCCCCATGTCCATAGGGATGGCGGTGGCGGTGGTGGTGGGTGTGAGGGGATGGAACTACAACTCCCAACAGGCCCCCATGTCCATAGGGATGGCGGTGGCGGTGGTGGTGGGTGGTGGGTGGGGTGAGTACCAGTGCAGACAGAATCGGCAAAAAAAGTGAAAACAACCTGTCAAGTCCACATTACTCATCATCACATTTTGGTTTTGCAGGTCATCCTCATCTGACAGCTGGAAGCAACACCCGCCCTCCAGACTCGCCAATCACAGACGTCTCAGGGGACGATTGGCCAGCCACCTCCGGGGCAGAGGATGATCCCGGCACAACCAGCCAGCCAGGGCCATCTGGCTCCCAGGTCACCCCTGCACCAACAACTACGGCCTCTGCCATTGTGACAACACCGGCCACTGTGACCTGCACAGCCACCACCAGCACCACCTCCACCACCACCACCACTGCTACCACCACTCCTGCCACCCTGCCCAACCCAACGGCCAACGCCGTGCCAGCGCCATCCCAGCCACGCAGGGAGAGTGTGAGGCAAGGCAGAGATGCAAGGCCAGATCCGGCAGGCAGGAGCATACGTCAAAGAACACGGGAGGATACCAACACACCCAATCCAGTGCAACAGTCATTGGAGGCACTGGGCAGGGTGGAGGTGAGCTACCAACGTGGTCAGGCACAGGCAGACCGGGCCCACCAGGACTTTGTAGATAACACTGCAATGTTGGGGGCCATTGAGAGGCGGTTTGGCCAACTAGTGGACATCTTCACCAGGACAATCAGGCCACAAACACCGCCACCGCCACCGCCACCGCCACCGCCACCTGCGGCGGATGTGGTACCCGATGCCCCTGCGCAACCAGCTGACACCGTACCGGCAGTAAGACGGAGGGGCCGACCGAGGCTGGAAGTGGGCGACAGCAGTGTGGAAGCACCTGCCACACGCTCCAAGAGGAACAGAAAATGACTGTCCCAGTACCTGCGCATGCCATTCACCCTGCCAACTATCCGGTCCCACCTGCCACAGGCCTGCTGTACTAGGCAGACACCACCCTATGTGGTGTCCGCACGGACATTTCATCTGCCATAACCTTCAACTCTCACTCCCCCACCCCTTCACTCATTTGTAAATATGCACCTACACCCATGCACATTTTGTAAATAAAAGCCACTTACTCACTCAATCATGTGTTGTCTCCATGTTTATTCACATGAATGCATCAGAAACAGATGTTACTAGGTACAGGTATCCAACTGGTACAGAATCATGGCGCTGCGGGAGTGACCTAGGGAAAATAGAAACCGCAAAGACACGTCAGGAAACAAGATCACACACATCAGAACACACTGCAGTGCAACATTTAACTACCCACACGCATCACAACAGTAATGGATGAGACGACACACATCATGGAGACGTGCATTGGCCACAATTTAGCACACACACACACATGCATGCATCACATAGCAGAACACAGAGATGAAGCACACCACTATGCCACAACACCAGCACACATTCACAGGGCATACCCAAGCAGCACAAGAGGAGCACACTCACAATCAAGGGAAGTAGCGATCAATGATCTGGCGCCTCTGGTCCACACCTTCCTCCTCACCACTATCCTCATCAGTTGACATGGCTGGGTCGGGAGGGCGAGGAACTTGCAGTTCATCAGGGTCCAAGAGCAGTTCAATGTTATAGCGCACAGCCAGGTTGTGAAGCATGCAGCACGCTATCACGATCTTGCATACTTTGCCTGGTGAGTAAGGCAGGGCCCCTCCAGTCTTATCCAGGCACCGAAACCTTGACTTGAGCAGGCCAAATGTCCGTTCTACCACTCGACGTGTCCTACCATGGGCATCATTGTATCTCATTTCTCCTGGTGTAGTGGGATTGCGTAAGGGACTGAGCAGCCAAGGCCTGTTTGGGTAAGCCGAGTCGCCTGTGTTGGTGGAAGAGAGAGAGAGAGAAACATCACAACCTGCATTGTGGGGCACACCATGCCACACAGATATCACTCCTGTCACCACAGCATACTCACCAACAAGCCACGCTTGTGCTGGACGAAGATTAGCCATCAGTTGGGGGACCATGCTGCTCCGCATGATGTGGGCGTCATGTGCAGAGCCAGGGAATCTTGCACACACATGTGAGATGATGTTGTCGGCCTGGCACACCACCTGCACGTTCAGGGAATGGAAGTGTTTCCGATTCCTATACACCTGCTCACGTGCCCGTGGTGCAATGATCGCGATATGCGTGCCATCAATGGAACCCACAACGTGTGGTATACGACCCAGGGCATAGAAGCCAGCTTTGACCGCTGGCAAGTCCGCCGCCTGAGGGAAATGTATATAGTCATGCTTGTACAGCATCATGGCTGTCAGTACATCCCGGAGTACCGTGCTGAACATGGCCTGTGACATTCCCCCGGCATCTCCAACTGTGTACTGGAATGTGCCTGTTGCGAAGAAATGGAGTGCCGCCATCACCTTTTGCGTGGGTGTCATGGAACCTGGATAGGTTCTTCGCGGCTGCAGGTGAGGAGACAATAGGGTCACAAGTTGCAACAATCGACGGCGATCCAGCCTGAATTTCCGGATCACCTCCTCGTCCACCATATCCTCCAGCACAGTGTATGGGCGAAGGACATTTGGAGCCCTCCTGTGTGGGAGTAGATGGAATGGAAGTCAATTAACATACAACGCACGTGTGTGCACCTCAATCACATGTCAACGCCCTCTACCAACATGTAGTATCCAGTGTATGCTTGTCATATGTGTGACTCCTCTGATTGTCAGGACAACATGGACCGACGTAGCTACAATGTGCATCCACTAGCAACATGATGTTTAGCAACATGTGCAATGCACAGTGTCTCACCTCAACATCACTGCCAACCAGACATGTGACATGACCCACATGTGTAGGCCCAACATCACATGCACACATGCAAGTACATGCACACATACTAAATTAAACACCCCCCCACCCCCCCATATCATGATGCCCCAATGGCAACACCAGGAATGGTGGGCATACGGACATCACATGCATGGGGACACAATAGGCAACACACATGTACAGTACACAACAGAACCCCCACCATAGTCATCATCTGACACATACCACTCACTGACAACTGATTCACAGGTGCCCATTCATACGGGATCTACTGTGTACATGTGAGGTACGACTGAATTGTGTAGGGTACTACCCGATGTGGACATGCACACGTGATGGACACTTGTGGCTCACCGATGGCCATGGTATGGACACACATGGGATGGAGCATGACATGTGTAGCCACGCAATCACGCACACAACCGTGAGCAGGCAGCTGCAGACAATGGTACAAGGTGCATCATCGGCTAAGATGCTAACATTGATCACGCCATGGCGGTGCACTGCATCCGCTGTTTACGTCTGGGCATACGCGGGCCGCCTTCGACATTCACACTGTCTGCACGTGCACAGACCGTCACGCCCACACACCGGCAAGTGCATGTGTAAGGTTCCGGGACGGATGGTCGATTTGCAACAATGTTGTATCACTGGCGCCTCCATGGCGGTGCACGTACACAGCGGGGGAGGTGCAGGCCTATACACCCTGTAGATGTACTCAATGGACATGCCAGTTCATGACCCCCCTTACAGTCACCTTGCATCATCCACCGTACACCGGCCGGAGCGGCCGGCCCATGAACAACCGCCGTGCCAGGCCCTGCCCAGGACCGCCGTGCCGGCCATGGCAACAACCGCCATTGCACGGACCGCCAGGGAACGGCGGTAGTGGAAGGGCCGTGCAATGGCGGTTGTTGCCATGGCCGGCACGGCGGTCCTGGGCAGGGCCTGGCACGGCGGTTGTTCATGGGCCGTGCAATGGCGGTTGTTGCCATGGCCGGCACGGCGGTCCTGGGCAGGGCCTGGCACGGCGGTTGTTCATGGGCCGGCCGCTCCGGCCGGTGTACGGTGGATGATGCAAGGTGACTGTAAGGGGGGTCATGAACTGGCATGTCCATTGAGTACATCTACAGGGTGTATAGGCCTGCACCTCCCCCGCTGTGTACGTGCACCGCCATGGAGGCGCCAGTGATACAACATTGTTGCAACTGAAGCTTCCTTCCGTGAGGCTTGCACGTGCGGTTGCCGATGTGTGCCCGTGACGGTCCCTGCACATGCAGCCAATGGGAAGAGGGACGCTGGCCGCATACGGCCAATCGCAAGTAGAGGAAGCTGTGCACCGCAACAACAGGGCCAGTCATTGGGCCATTTCACGATCACGCTTCCAGGGCTGACCAATTGCTGGCGACGTATGCCACTGACACGTGCTGAGGGCCCTATATATGTGTGTTGGCCAAAATGAAACTTCCTACCCTGGGGACCATTGCTGCCTGTGACCATCACCTCGACCTGCTGCTGCTGCTGAGCTGACCACCGACTGCTGCCTGTGACCATCACCTCGACCTGCTGCTGCTGCTGAGCTGACCACCGACTGCTGCCTGTGACCATCACCTCGACCTGCTGCTGCTGCTGAGCTGACCACCGACTGCTGCTCTAGTGCCATACTCCGTGATCTTGCCATGTCGTCAGGCAAAGAGATCCGGTCTCGACCCTTCACCGCCGCGGAGCTTGATGTCCTCGTGGACGGTGTACTCCGCAACTATGGACGCCTCTACGGCGCACCGGGACGGGTGGTAAGTGCAGTGTGGGACATGTTGGTGTGCATGAGGGGGCCAAATGATCAGGCCTATTTCTATCTTAGCTGTGTAGTGTGGGCTAGACATATGTTCCTGATTGTGCATGGCTGCTGACAGTAACGTCTTGCCCCTATGTGTGTGACAGGCCACCTGTCCACTGACTTACACCCTTTTGTCTCCCATCATGGTAGGTCAAGCTGCACCTTCGCAAGGACCTGTGGAGGAGCATAGCAAGGGAAGTACGGGCATTGGGGGTGTGCAACAGACGACATACACACTGCCACAAACGCTGGGACGACATTTCCAGGCTGAGCAAGAATGTAGCGGAAGTAACACTGGGCCTGATTCCAAGGACGCCCCGTCTGGCCCGACGCTCCATGACCCCTCTCATGCACCGTATCATTGCAGTGACGCATCCTGAACTGGCCGAACGTCTGAGTGCCGATCGACAGCAAACTAGCGGTGAGCATACTGTCTGTGTAGGAAACCTGTGAGTGCTATGCATGTATTGGTGCACAGACACACTATTGAGTTCCGTGTTGCGTATGTATGCCTGTGATGCCTTTTTGGTCCCATTGGGTGGTACTCATTTGACATCCAGGTCCGCCATGTTGACACGCCACTTGCTTAGTAGTTGAGTGTAAAAGCACATCCCCTAGTGGTCCATGGCCCCATGGCAGAAAATGTGAGGATGACTGGTAGGGGTGGGCCATGTGCAGGATGAGGGCTCCTAAACCTTTGTCTGCTATGTGATTTGGCTATCCTGTTCCTTCTGTACGTGAGTGTGCCCATGACTCACACATCTTTTCTGTGCATTTCAGCTTTGACAGAGGACACTCAGCCACAGACGGTGGAGAGTAGCCGAGGAAATGAGTCCGGCTCAGACTTCGCACACACGCAGACTGACACGGAGGAGGCCAGCGCCGGAGAGGGGGACAGGACCGTCCCTGAGGACTCGCATGTGGAGACGCCATCGTCCTCCTCGTCGGACACTCTGGGTGAGCCTGCACTGTTGTCACAGACTGGGAGTGGGCACTCACCACCTTCTGTCGTAAGACAGCACACAGGGCCCACACTTCCGCCAACTGCACCATGTACTGTTCGTGGCCGGAGGAGTAGGGGGAGCAGAGTGGCGTTCGGTGCAGGCACCGCTGCCCCTGCCACGGTGAGCCAAAATGCACTGTGTGCTGAGGCCGTTGATCTGCTCAGACAGCTGTGTGTGGGGCAGACCAATATGACAAATGCTTTCCAGGACCATGATAGGAAGTTGGGGCAGGTGGTGGCATTCATGGAAGGGATGCATGGCGATCTTGCAGGTCTACACAGGACAGTGCAGTCATTGGCAAGCAGTGTGTCGTCTGCAATAGTACAGTCGAACGAACAGGGTGCTACTTCTGTTTCCCCATCTACACCGCTGGATGTCTCAGGGGGTAGTGATTATTCTGAGCAGGACTCAAATACAGCTTATTGCACTAGAAGCAGCGTCAGACAGCACGTCAGGGCACGCAGGGCACAGACCCCATCCCCTGGATCAGCTAAATCTGTTCACGTAGACGACGTCAGATGCACTGGAGTACACACACAGGATCCACAAGTGTTGTTGGGGGACATGCCTTCCGGAGCTACACAGCCATTCAACACGAAAGGTACTCCCAAGGCAAGGGATAGTCACATGTCCATGGACTGTTCCTTGGACAAGGCCAGTCAGAAGACAAAGGCACCTACTAAGAGCAGGGAGACTCCCAAGAGCAGGCCCACAGCAGAGGTAAGGGGGACTCCCAAGGACAGTGAGAAGACTAAGGCACCTACTAAGAGCAGGGAGACTCCCAAGAGCAGGCCCACAGCAGAGGTAAGGGAGACTCCCAAGGACAGTGAGAAGACTAAGGCACCTACTAAGAGCAGGGAGACTCCCAAGAGCAGGCCCACAGCAGAGGTAAGGGAGACTCCCAAGGACAGTGAGAAGACTAAGGCACCTACTAAGAGCAGGGAGACTCCCAAGAGCAGGCCCACAGCAGAGGTAAGGGAGACTCCCAAGGACAGTGAGAAGACTAAGGCACCTACTAAGAGCAGGGAGACTCCCAAGAGCAGGCCCACAGCAGAGGTAAGGGACACTCCCAAGGACAGTGAGAAGACTAAGGCACCTACTAAGAGCAGGGAGACTCCCAAGAGCAGGCCCACAGCAGAGGTAAGGGACTCTCCCAAGGACAGGGACACACACAGACAGCAGGTGTCTGCTGGAGACAGGTGCACCACAGACGACAAGTCTGCTGGCAGGAACAGGGCGGCGAGCAGGGCACAGGCTACATCCAGAGACAACACTCCACCTAAGGATAAGGCACATCCTACGGACAAGGCATCTGGCATGGACAATGGCGCTATCAAGGACAGGCATACTTCACCCCTGGCTGCACTGAGGCTGATGTTTTCTACTAAACGCAACACTGATGTCTCCGCGGCGGAGTCCCCCCATACCTCCACTCCCATCCAGGCCAGTCAGAAGCAGAGGAGGGTGTCCCCTGTTGTTGCATCCCCCATTACACATCATTCCGAGTCCAGGCGGCAGGCACAGAGCAAACGACAAGCAGGCTCCAGCACGTCCCCCGAAACCAGATCCCCCGCAGCAGTTGCTCCACCTATGCTGGGTGGTGATTCTTTGGAGTCCCCACCACTTGGCAGTCCTGTCCTGTCCAGGGTGCACTCACACCACCCTAAGAAACGCAGACACACACCATTGACACCTGCCAACCCCGATTTGGCTCTAGGTGAGCTATCCCCAGCTCCCAGGCCCACCCTGCCTCCTGGCCCATACAGCCCTGTGGCTCATCATTTCAGTTGTCCCAGTGGCGCTGGTGCAGTTGACTCTCGTGTATCAGATGGTGGCACAGTGTCAGTTGTGCCCTCTCCTGTTGCAGATCCTGGCAGGGTATGTGGGTCTATGGCTCACGTGTCAGTTAGGAGATCTGTGGCTGTGTTGCACACTCCTGTTTCTGGTGCTGGCAGTCTTTCTGGGTCAGTGGCTCACGTGTCAGTGACTACATCTGTGGCTGTGTCTCACACTCCTGTTGCTGGTGCTGCCAGTGTGTCTGGGTCCGTGGCCCATGTGTGTGTCACTCGGGCTGTGGCTGTGTCTCACACTCCTGTTGCTGGTGCTGCCAGTGTGTCTGGGTCCGTGGCCCATGTGTGTGTCACTCGGGCTGTGGCTGTATCTCACACTCCTGTTGCTGGTGCTGCCAGTGTGTCTGGGTCCGTGGCCCATGTGTGTGTCACTCGGGCTGTGTCTGTGTCTCACACTCCTGTTGCTGGTGCTGCCAGTGTGTCCGAGGCAGGTAGTTCACGCAGTCCCCCTGATTCTGTGATGTGAGGTGCTGTACACTTCACTCAAATGTTAGTTCACATGGTGTGTCCATTGAGAACTGCGTGGCACTCTTGTGGTCCCTGTGACGGTTTGGTAGGGACACGTAGTTGTGCTGCCTCTGATGTACCTGTTCTGTACTGCACATTGCCCTGTTGATGCTCTGATACTGCATTCTGCCCTCTCGTTTACTGCCTCTGATGTACCTGTTCTGTACTGCACATTGCCCTGTTGATGCTCTGATACTGCATTCTGCCCTCTCGTTTACTGCCTCTGATGTACCTGTTCTGTACTGCACATTGCCCTGTTGATGCTCTGATACTGCATTCTGCCCTCTCGTTTACTGCCTCTGATGTACCTGTTCTGTACTGCACATTGCCCTGTTGATGCTCTGATAATGCATTCTGTCCTCTCATATGCTGCCAGTGATGTACCTGTTCTGTGCAATGGACTGTTGATGCACTTAGCCCCTCTCATGTGCTGCCTGTGATGGACCTGTTCTGTGCAATGGACTGTTGATGCACTTAGCCCCTCTCATGTGCTGCCTCTGGACCTGTTCTGTGCAATGGACTGTTGATGCACTTAGCCCCTCTCATGTGCTGCCTCTGATGGACCTGTTCTGTGCAATGGACTGTTGATGCACTTAGCCCCTCTCATGTGCTGCCTCTGATGGACCTGTTCTGTGCAATGGACTGTTGATGCACTTAGCCCCTCTCATGTGCTGCCTGTGATGGACCTGTTCTGTGCAATGGACTGTTGATGCACTTAGCCCCTCTCATGTGCTGCCAATGATGGACCTGTTCTGTACTGCACATTGCCCTGTTGATGCTCTGATACTGCATTCTGCCCTCTCGTTGACTGCCTCTGATGTAGCTGCTCTGTACTGCACAATGCCCTGTTGATGCTCTGATACAGCATTCTGCCCTCTCGTTTACTGCCTCTGATGTACCTGTTCTGTACTGCACCTTGCCCTGTTGATGCTCTGATACTGCATTCTGCCCTCTCGTTGACTGGCAATGATGTAGCTGCTCTGTACTGCACAATGCCCTGTTGATGCTCTGATACTGCATTCTGCCCTCTCGTTGACTGGCAATGATGTACCTGCTCTGTACTGCACAATGCCCTGTTGATGCTCTGATACTGCATTCTGCCCTCTCGTTGACTGCCTCTGATGTAGCTGCTCTGTACTGCACAATGCCCTGTTGATGCTCTGATACTGCATTCTGCCCTCTCGTTGACTGCCAATGATGTAGCCGCTGTGGTGCCCACTTTGCCCATGCTCACGCATACACTGTGATTTTACCCCTATTTTGTACAATAAAGGTAGTCTATCAGGTCTCGTGGTCTGTCGTTGTCATTCCTGCTTGCGTACTACTAATGTGTATTTGTATATGCTTCTCATCAGTGGTTTCGGTAACATGACACTCCCCCTCCCTACGTCACGTCCCTTACTGGTATTCCCCTGCAGACAGCCAATGGTTTGTGCCTTACCTGCGTCGTCGTCCGTGGTGGGCCATGACTAGGACGTGGTGGATCGCGAAGAGCATCGGGAAAGCGTGTAGCGCTGGGTCCATGGTGTTGGTCAGCTTGCGGTGGGTATCTCTGCTATGTCACCTGTCTTCGCAGTGGGGATTCCGCCGTGTTCAGACAGGTTGTTTTTCCGCTGCGGTTTTATGTGTATTTTCCGCCATCTTGATTTGGAGGACGGTCTTCGACGTCAGTCCGTACGGCGTGGCCTCCGGATGTGTTCCGTCCGCCACGCTCTCGTGTGTAGTTCGGCGGCGGAGCGTGCTTTCCCGTCGCGGATGGGAATTTGACACGTTTTCCTATCCTGATATGGCGGACGGAGTATCCGCGGCAGGCGGACACGGAAAAGGCTTTTTCCGCCTACTACAGGGCCGCGGTGGCTCTTCCGTCCGCCATCCTAATGAGCCCCTATATATGGTCTATAACCTATGGTTTTTTCAGTGAATTTTCAAGGTTTTGTAAATGCTAATTCCTAACTATATATGGTCTATAACCTATGGTTTTTTCAGTGAATTTCAATGGTTTTTTAATAGCAAATATCATAAGCTGTCGAATGTCAAGTACGTGGTAAGTAAAAACATTTTCGTGTTTATGCACACTGATCTGCTTTGAATGCTGCCCCCCACCCCTCATTTCTATTAGGAGTACTCTCTCTTTGCAGATAGTGAAGGGTAGTTAACGCAGCCCTTTGCCCCCTTTGTAATCCGTCGTGCCTGCTTCTCTCTCCATTTGATTGATTGTTCTCTTTGGTTCATTCTCTATTTACAAACAAGCACAGAGTCAAAATACTCTGTTTAGTCTTTGCAGATAGCGAAAAACCGTGTAAAAAAACAAAAGGAATCGAGCAAAATCAGTAGGCCACTAATGGGATCTCTTTTTGACCTCGCTAAAATAGAAACATTAGGAACAACCTGTTGAAAATAGCAATGCGTATGTACATAAGCGGCGTTCATTTGTGTTCACAGTACCCCTTGTTGATTGTTTGAATCGAGCATTGAATTGTTCGAAGTTGGTTCTCTTAAGGATCTTCTCTGCCTGCAAAAGAGGAAGAATAGGAATATTCTCTCTCCCTTTGCAGATAGTGAAGGGTAGGTAACGCAAGCCTTTAACACGTCGTACCTATTTCATTCCTCATTGATTGATTGATTGTCCGAACATTGACTGTTTGGGAATTAGTTCTTTTTGCAGGTATTCCCTGTTTGCAAATAAACGTAGGAAAATCTTTGCAAGTAGTGAAAGGGTACGTAATGCGGACCTTTCTCCCCCGTTGTAATCTGTCATGCCTATCTACTCCCCACTGATTGATGCACCTGTTTCACCCGGACCATTTACTAGACATACGTCATCTGGCCCGACCAGAGAGCACCCCTAGTGAAAAGGACATATGCAATAATAACGAAGTGATCACTGTATCCTGTTAACAGAAACTTTAGCATGAAACAACCTGGAAAGAAAAGAATAGGAAATCGAAAATCAGTAGGCCACTGATGAACATGAACTTTTATTAAACAACGAACAAAGAAACGATAACATAACGTAATGATAAAACCTATTAATGTCCTAGAAACAAGAAAACGTTAGAACTATGCCAGTGGTGAGAGACCAGAAAAACAGTAAGAGAAACCAAATCACCCCTCGCTGTCCCACCGCCTGCCACGCCAAAAAAATCGATAGACTAGGGAAAATGCAAGTCAGTAGAACATCCGCCCCCACTCTGGAAACTTCCAAGGTGGGGCAGGGTTCCGGCTACGCCCAGCCGGGAGCAGCCCATATAAGGCAGGTCCTGCTGCCACGCCTCGGCCAGGAGATCCTAACGTAGGGTGTAGCCGGAGGAGAGGCCGAGACCAGCGGGACCCGGCCAGGGGATTGCCTTTACAACGCTGAACAGTTGCAGGGGGGGGGGAATGTCTCCTCGACCCTCCCCTCTCTCTCCCAGTCCGGCCGCGGTGGCCCTTGAGAGTTGCAGGTAGTCCCGCCACATGCTCTTCCGGTCCGGCCACCAACGGTCGGGGGGCCGAGGCCGACGGGATCCGGCTGCAGCCAATAAACCAAGAAACCCGTTCATGAGGCCAGAGCCAGGGGCGTCCGGCCGACATCTACCGGAAGCCCGGCCCGAAGACGGACGGGACACTTCTTCTTTCTTGTATAATTGCTGCAACAACCCTGGGGGGGGATGTCTTGCACATACCTCCGACCCCCCCCCCCTCGTCCTCATCGCCTGGTCCGGCCATAACAAATCTCAAGCGAGACGCCGTGGGGTGCACTGGGAGGGAGAGACGGTGCGAACAGGCCTCTCCCGCCTCCCCAGGTGGAGGCTTCCCAGCTGCACCCTCAGCGCTCCAGGCGCCCGGAAAAGGGTTCTTCCACTGTGGCCATGCTGCAACGTCTCGCCCGGCAGGGTGGAGCCCGTCCGCTCATTTGACCCCGCGATCGCCAGTAGCTACCGAACTCTCAAAATGGCGGTCGACCTGGCAAGAGCGGGCCCAGCATAAAGAAATGGCCCGGTCACTGGTTGACTCCACCACCGTAGTCCTCCACGACCTTGAAGATTCTAGAGGAGCCGCGGGAGTCTCCGACCCCCGATGGGGAATGACTGCCATGATCACCCGTGGAGTGACGAAACTGTGTCCGCGGGACGTCGGCGCCAGCCTCACTTTGAATTACTAGAATCCTGCAGACCTCACTTCCGGTGAAAGCACAGTGTGACCCGGTAGGAAAAATTGTTGCACCCCCTCCCCTTTTAGACTGATAGTTCAAACCACCGATCCTTTCCTTTGCCCTTTTAACGGAACTTTGGACTGCCTCCCCCTCTTTTACATTTTCTAGAGAAAACAAAACATTAACCACTACAATAACATAGCAGTTGACACCAGAACTGTTTTCAAATTGAAAACCAACAACATCTTCAACAGAATCCTTTTTGTTTCTGCTGTGACCCTGCTACAGCACAGGCATTGTCCCCAGCAGTAATTCTGCAATGCCGGTAAGAATAGCTGTGGTGCCTACTGGACTCACTCACCCCCGCGGCGCCCCACGCCGTTATTTGCTGGGCGGCAACTTGCTAGACATCACTTTCGTGCCATCTAGATTTCAGCGCGTTCTGCTGCCTTGGAACTATTCGCACAACAGACCGCTACTGACAAGAATATTTCATTATTGGTGCTGTCAATTTCAATAAATCTATTGGATAATTCAAAAGAAATTGCCACGGTCTCTTCGTTGTTTAAATGTTTTTACTGTTTTTGTTTTGTTGTATATATTTATATGTTATTAAAGTTTTATATTCCTACTACTTTGTTGGAGTGCTATATATTTTTAATGTGACACATAATTGTAAAAACTTTGATGTACAAAGAGTGATTCCTGGAATCTTCCGCTTCAGGCTCGGTCCCCTCCCCAATCACAATACAGGATAGTTTTCAGATAGTAGGAACACGTGTGGTGTGACGGATCTCATCGGGTGTGGGCCTTGATCTACTATAACTCCTTTGAAGAGGGGTGATTCTTTACAGCTGGGGCCATAAACTACATCTGCAGGGCTAGCTGATAGCCTGGACAATCGGACACAGAGGAAGAGGAGTGTCAGAGGGTGCGGTAGTGAATAGGGCGAAAGGGAGGTGTCGGGCGGGCACAGTGTGATTCTCAGGGAAGAGCAGCGCAGATGGGGGGAGGTTTATTGCCCATGCATAAGACAGAGAGCGGGGGTGACCAGTGCCTGGGGAAGATGCTTGCGAGGGTGAGGAGCCATGCTACGAATCGACAGCGTGCAGAGAGTGGGTCTGGTCAAGACATCTAAAATGGCTGCCGTGCACGACAAAAGTGTGGCATTTCAAAAAAGGCAAGATGGCGCAGACAATGTTTTTCAACACTTCCTCATTTCCTTCGAATCGAAGTTAACAGACGTTGGGGCATATTACCAAAGTTAAGCGATATTTATCGCTAACGATGCTTACCAACGAATTTTTTACCGCTAAGCATCATCAGAAATTATCGAAGATAAACCTTGCTATTATCAAGGTTTATCACAAATGCGATAATAAACGGCCGCAATGCATGAATATCGCTAAAAACTCAGCGATATTCATACATTACCGAGCTAATGCTCTTAGCCATGTTATCCACCTCCCATTGGATAACATGGCTAAGAACTGCTCAGGGCAGGTGTTACTTTTTGGAGATATTCGCGCTTAGCGCGAATATCTCCAAAAGTTGGTAATAGGAGATAGATATCTTGCATGTTGTAATGCAAGTTATTGTGGTATATGGAACTCATACCATAATCTCTCAGGAAAGCAGAAACTGATCCTTTTGGGACCGCCTAAAAAGGCCTAGGGGGTGAGGAGTACTCTACTTTGCCCCCTTTTCACGTTCCGAACTATTTTATTTTACTCTCTTCTGTAATTACACAAAATAGCAGCGATAAGATGCATCGGAGACACACAGTGAGAGAAAGGAGGCCGGAGATGAAGAAGAGATGTCAAATACACATTGGAGATAATATAGTGGCAGAAGGGAAGTAAATATGAGTAAACTTACCATGTAACATAAAAATGTTGCACTCTATACTATAAGTCTCATTTTATACTACAATCACTTCGCTACAACCTCATAAATTAAAAATAAAAATGAATAATGTCTCAAACAATTTTTGATTTCTAAATATAAATTTATTCTTCAGAATTTTCTAAATTTGAAAGAACTAGTAACATGTCCTCATCAGCAATGTCCTCATTAAAAGTCTCCAATGATGATTCTTGTAACTCTATGGTCTCCAAACACTCGATAAATTCGCCATCAAGAGATTGATGAAAAAAATCATTCAAGTCATCTCCTCCTTGTGACAATATTTCATTATTGGTGCTGTCAATTTCAATCAATGTAGTGGAATCATTCAAGTCATCTCCTCGTGACAATATTTCATTATTGGTGCTCTCAATTTCAATCAATGTAGTGGAATCATTCAAGTCATCTCCTCCTTGTGACAATATTTCATTATTGGTGCTGTCCATTTCAATCAATCTAATGGAATCATACAAGTCATCTCCTCCTTGTGACAATATTTCATTATTGGTGCTCTCAATTTCAATCAATGTAGTGGAATCATTCAAGTCATCTCCTTGTGACAATATTTCATTCTTGGTGCTGTCCATTTCAATCAATCTAATGGAATCATACAAGTCATGTCCTCCTTGTGACAATATTTCATTATTGGTGCTCTCAATTTCAATCAATGTAGTGGACAATTCAAAAGAAATTGCCACGGTCTCTTCATTGTGAGCCATTTTATTTTGAAATTGCTTCCTGTAAATTGCAGAAAAAAATAATCACTTTCATTTATCGTTTTTAGTAATACATAATATAAAACTAACTTTATCAAGTATTTAGTATAACAGAAGGACTGCAAATAAATAACAGAAAACATTTTTCAAATTATCTTCAAGTGTACAACATAGTTCCCCTTACAAATTAACAACTCACCTTTTTAAAAGTAGCAGAAGTGTTAGTACTGTGTAAATCAAACACCAGAAATTCACCACCAAAAATTCCTCACAAATGTACCTCAGACAGTAGTATCACAAAATGGCTGTGGTTTCCTCTCATTTGACATATATACATAACCAATTAACTTTCATCACACACAAATACAAAACCAAAGTAACATTTTAATTGGTTCTAAATTTCAACACTTTCAAATGTGTTTTCCCCATGCAATTTTCCATAGGACATTTACATACGTCTACAGCCTGAATGGCTGAACGGAATTACACCAAACTTGACAAAATGGTACATCAAACCTAAGAGGTCAGGAAGGATCTACTATGCCCCCTTATGGTCATTTCCCCCTTCGCTTTGGCCTCCTCTTGTCTCTCAATCCTACCGAGAGACAAGATGGCGGCCGCTACGGACTGTTTGGAATGTTGACAGACGCCGGAGAACCAATCAGCTTCGCAAAGCTCCGTAACGCGAAAAGTACGCGAAGCGGAGCGCTGTTACAGATATATATCTTTTTTTGAACGTTAATTTCTCAAAATCCACTGGAGCACATATATTGAGACCTAGCAAAGGCACATCGGGCTACCAGTCCCTAATATTTTGGCAAGTTTCGTGCAAATCCATTCAGCCGTTCGATTATTATTATTTATTTTTTTTTTTGCCCCGCGGAGCCCTTTTAAAACCTCCACATCAAACGTAGGGGGTCAGCGAGGATCTACTATTCCCCCTTATGGTCATTTGCCCCTTCGCTTTGGCCTCCTCTTGTCTCTCGATCCTACCGAGAGACAAGATGGCGGCCGCTACGGACTGTTTGGAATGTTGACAGACGCCGGAGAACCAATCAGCTTCGCTTCACAAAGCTCCGTTGCGCGAAAAGTACGCGTCCTGGAGCGCTGCCCGGTCCGCTGTTACAGATATATATCTTTTTTTAAACGTTAATTTCTCAAAATCCACTGTAGCACATATATTGAGACCTACAAAAGGCACATCGGGCTACCAGTCCCTACAATTTTGCCAAGTTTCGTGCAAATCCATTCACCCGTTCGGGCTAAAAGTGAGGCCAACCGCCCTATGGAAAACTCAATGTTAAAAACACGTTTTGGGACCCCCCTTTTTTCTCAGCCCCCCCTTGACGAACCCCCCCCAAATTTTCAAGGGCTGCTCAGAAACAAAATGTTCCATTTTCCTGAAAGTTTCAGCCAATTCCGTCCACAAACGCCAAAGTTATTAGACATAGAATTTTCAAAAAACCCATAGAGAAAAAATCCTAACTATATATACCTACTGGCGACCGCCAGTAGGTAATATATATATATATATATATATATATATATCGTCTTTTCTGGGTAAGACAGAAGGTGTGTTTGAGCTGAAACTATATATATATATATATATATATATATATATATATATATATATATATATTACCTACTGGCGGTCGCCAGTAGGTATATATAGTTAGGATTTTTTCTATATGGGATTTTTGAAAATTCTATGTCTAATAACTTTGGCGTTTGTGGACGGAATTGGCTGAAATTTTCAGGAAAATGGAACATTTTGTTTCTGAGCAGCCCCTGGAAATTTGGGGGGGTTCGTCAAGGGGGGGCTGAGAAAAAAGGGGGGTCCCAAAACGTGTTTTTAACATTGAGTTTTCCATAGGGCGGTTGGCCTCACTTTTAGCCCGAACGGCTGAATGGATTTGCACGAAACTTGGCAAAATTGTAGGGACTGGTAGCCCGATGTGCCTTTTGTAGGTCTCAATATATGTGCTTCAGTGGATTTTGAGAAATTAACGTTCAAAAAAAGATATATATCTGTAACAGCGGACCGGGAAGCGCTCCGGTTCGCGGACTTTTCGCGCAACGGAGCTTTGTGAAGCGAAGCTGATTGGTTCTCCGGCGTCTGTAAACATTCCAAACAGTCCGTAGCGGCCGCCATCTTGTCTCTCGGTAGGATCGAGAGACAAGAGGAGGCCAAAGCGAAGGGGCAAATGACCATAAGGGGGCATAGTAGATCCTCGCTGACCCCCTAGGTTTGATGTGGAGGTTTTAAAAGGGCCCCGCGGGGCAAAAAAAAAAATTATAATAATAATCGAACGGCTGAATGGATTTGCACGAAACTTGGCAAAATATTAGGGACTGGTAGCCCGATGTGCCTTTGCTAGGTCTCAATATATGTGCTCCAGTGGATTTTGAGAAATTAACGTTCAAAAAAAGATATATATCTGTAACAGCGCTCCGCTTCGCGTACTTTTCGTGTTACGGAGCTTTGCGAAGCTGATTGGTTCTCCGGCGTCTGTCAACATTCCAAACAGTCCGTAGCGGCCGCCATCTTGTCTCTCGGTAGGATTGAGAGACAAGAGGAGGCCAAAGCGAAGGGGGAAATGACCATAAGGGGGCATAGTAGATTCTTCCTGACCTCTTAGGTTTGATGTACCATTTTGCCAAGTTTGGTGTAATTCCGTTCAGCCATTCAGGCTGTAGACGTATGTAAATGTCCTATGGAAAATTGCATGGGGAAAACACATTTGAAAGTGTTGAAATTTAGAACCAATTAAAATGTTACTTTGGTTTTGTATTTGTGTGTGATGAAAGTTAATTGGTTATGTATATATGTCAAATGAGAGGAAACCACAGCCATTTTGTGATACTACTGTCTGAGGTACATTTGTGAGGAATTGTTGGTGGTGAATTTCTGGTGTTTGATTTACACAGTACTAACACTTTTCCTACTTTTAAAAAGGTGAGTTGTTAATTTGTAAGGGGAACTATGTTGTACACTTGAAGATAATTTGAAAAATGTTTTCTGTTATTTATTTGCAGTCCTTCTGTTATACTAAATACTTGATAAAGTTAGTTTTATATTATGTATTACTAAAAACGATAAATGAAAGTGATTATTTTTTTCTGCAATTTACAGCAAGCAATTTCAAAATAAATGGCTCACAATGAAGAGACCGTGGCAATTTCTTTGTAAGGGGAACTATGTTGTACACTTGAAGATAATTTGAAAAATGTTTTCTGTTATTTATTTGCAGTCCTTCTGTTATACTAAATACTTGATAAAGTTAGTTTTATATTATGTATTACTAAAAACGATAAATGAAAGTGATTATTTTTTTCTGCAATTTACAGCAAGCAATTTCAAAATAAAATGGCTCACAATGAAGAGACCGTGGCAATTTCTTTTGAATTGTCCACTACATTGATTGAAATTCAGAGCACCAATAATGAAATATTGTCACAAGGAGGAGATGACTTGTATGATTCCATTAGATTGATTGAAATGGACAGCACCAATAATGAAATATTGTCACAAGGAGATGACTTGAATGATTCCACTACATTGATTGAAATTGAGAGCACCAATAATGAAATATTGTCACAAGGAGGAGATGACTTGTATGATTCCATTAGATTGATTGAAATGGACAGCACCAATAATGAAATATTGTCACAAGGAGGAGATGACTTGAATGATTCCACTACATTGATTGAAATTGAGAGCACCAATAATGAAATATTGTCACGAGGAGATGACTTGAATGATTCCACTACATTGATTGAAATTGACAGCACCAATAATGAAATATTGTCACAAGGAGGAGATGACTTGAATGATTTTTTTGATCAATCTGTTGATGGCGAATTTATCGAATGTTTGGAGGCCATAGAGTTAGAAGAATTATCATTGCAGACTTTTCATGAGGAAATTGCTGATGAGGACATGGTACTAGTTCTTTCAAATTTAGAAAATTCTGAAGAATACATTTATATTTAGAAATCAAAAATTGTTTGAGACATTATTCATTTTTATTTTTAATTTATGAGGTTGTAGCGAAGTGATTGTAGTATAAAATGAGACTTATAGTATAGAGTGCAACATTTTTATGTTACATGGTAAGTTTACTCATATTTACTTCCCTTCTGCCACTATATTATCTCCAATGTGTATTTGACATCTCTTCTTTATCTCCGGCCTCCTTTCTCTCACTGTGTGTCTCCGATGCATCTTATCGCTGCTATTTTGTGTAATTACAGAAGAGAGTAAAATAAAATAGTTCGGAACGTGAAAAGGGGGCAAAGTAGAGTACCCCTCAACCCCTAGGCCTTTTTAGGCGGTCCCAAAAGGATCAGTTTCTGCTTTCCTGAGAGATTATGGTATGAGTTCCATATACCACAATAATTTGCATTACAACATGCAAGATATCTATCTCCTATTACCAACTTTTGGAGATATTCGCGCTAAGCGCGAATATCTCCAAAAAGTAACACCTGCCCTGAGCAGTTCTTAGCCATGTTATCCAATGGGAGGTGGATAACATGGCTAAGAGCATTAGCTCGGTAATGCATGAATATCGCTGACTTTTTAGCGATATTCATGCATTGCGGCCGTTTATTATCGCATTTGCGATAAACCTTGATAATAGCAAGGTTTATCTTCGATAATTTCTGACGATGCTTAGCGGTAAAAAAATTCGTTGGTAAGCATCGTTAGCGATAAATATCGCTTAACTTTGGTAATATGCACCAACGTCTGTTAACGTTCGATTGGAAGGAAATGAGGAAGTGTTGAAAAACATTGTCTGCGCCATCTTGCCTTTTTTGAAATGCCACACTTTTGTCGTGCACGGCAGCCATTTTAGATGCCTTGAGCAGACCCACTCTCTGCACGGTGTCGATTCGTAGCATGGCTCCCCACCCTCGCAAGCATCTTCCCCAGGCACTGGTCACCCCCGCTCTCTGTCTTATGCATAGGCAATAAACCTCCCCCCATCTGCGCTGCTCTTCCCTGAAAATCACACTCTGTGCCCGCCCGACACCTCCCTTTCGCCCTATTCCTCTGTGTCCGATTGTCCAGGCTATCAGCTAGCCCTGCAGATGTAGTTTATGGCTCCAGCTGTAAAGAATCACCCCTCTTCAAAGGAGTTATAGTAGATCAAGGCCCACACCCGATGAGATCCGTCACACCACACGTGTTCCTACTATCTGAAAACCATCCTGTATTGTGATTGGGGAGGGGACCGAGCCTGAAGCGGAAGATTCTAGGAATGACTCTTTGTACATCAAAGTTTTTACAATTATGTGTCACATTAAAAATATATAGCACTCCAACAAAGTAGTAGGAATATAAAACTTTAATAACATATAAATATATACAACAAAACAAAAACAGTAAAAACATTTAAACAACGAAGAGACCGTGGCAATTTCTTTTGAATTATCCACTACATTTATTGAAATTGACAGCACCAACAATGAAATATTCTCACAAGGAGGAGATGACTTGAATGATTTTTTTGATCAATCTCTTGATGGCGAATTTATCGAATGTTTGGAGACCATAGAGTTACAAGAATCATCATTGCAGACTTTTCATGAGGAAATTCCTGATGAGATGATTGAAGAGGAAATTCCTGATGAGGACATGTTACTAGTTCTTTCAAATTATGAAAATTCAGAAGATGTTGCCTGGGGGTGGGTCGTCAGTAGCAGTCTGTTGTGCGAATAGTTCCAAGGCAGCAGAACGCGCTGAAATCTAGATGGCACGAAAGTGATGTCTAGTAAGTTGCCGCCCAGCAAATAACGGCGTGGGGCGCCGCGGGGGTGAGTGAGTCCAGTAGGCACCACAGCTATTCTTACCGGCATTGCAGAATTACTGCTGGGGACAATGCCTGTGCTGTAGCAGGGTCACAGCAGAAACAAAAAGGATTCTGTTGAAGATGTTGTTGGTTTTCAATTTGAAAACAGTTCTGGTGTCAACTGCTATGCTAATGTAGTGGTTAATGTTTTGTTTTCTCTAGAAAATGTAAAAGAGGGGGAGGCAGTCCAAAGTTCCGTTAAAAGGGCAAAGGAAAGGATCGGTGGTTTGAACTATCAGTCAAAAAGGGGAGGGGGTGCAACAATTTTTCCTACCGGGTCACACTGTGCTTTCACCGGAACTGAGGTCTGCAGGATTCTAGTAATTCAAAGTGAGGCTGGCGCCAGCATGGGAGCGCCGACGTCCCGCGGATACAGTTTCGTCACTCCACGGGCGATCATGGCAGTCATTCCCCATCGGGGGTCGGAGACTCCCGTGGCTCCTCTAGAATCTTCAAGGTCGTGGAGGACTACGGTGGTGGAGTCAACCAGTGACCGGGCCATTTCTTTATGCTGGGCCCGCTCTTGCCAGGTCGACCGCCATTTTGAGAGTTCGGTAGCTACTGGCGATCGCGGGGTCAAATGAGCGGACGGGCTCCACCCTGCCGGGCGAGACGTTGCAGCATGGCTACAGTGGAAGAACCCTTTTCCGGGCGCCTGGAGCGCTGAGGGTGCAGCTGGGAAGCCTCCACCTGGGGAGGCGGGAGAGGCCTGTTCGCACCGTCTCTCCCTCCCAGTGCACCCCACGGCGTCTCGCTTGACATTTGTTATGGCCGGACCAGGCGATGAGGACGAGGGGGGGGGGGTCGGAGGCATGTGCAAGACATCCCCCCCCCAGTGTTGTCGCAGCCATTATTCAAGAAAGAAGAAGTGTCCCGTCCGTCTTCGGGCCGGGCTTCCGGTAGATGTCGGCCGGACGCCCCTGGCTCTGGCCCCATGAACGGGTTTCTTGGTTTATCGGCTGCAGCCGGATCCCGTCGGCCTCGGCCCCCCGACCGTTGGTGGCCGGACCGGAAGAGCATGTGGCGGGACTACCTGCAACTCTCAAGGGCCACCGCGGCCAGACTGGGAGAGAGAGGGGAGGGTCGAGGAGACATTCCCCCCCCCTGCAACTGTTCAGCATTGTAAAGGCAATCCCCTGGCCGGGTCCCGCTGGCCTCGGCCTCTCCTCCGGCTACACCCTACGTTAGGATCTCCTGGCCGAGGCGTGGCAGCAGGACCCACCTTATATGGGCTGCTCCCGGCTGGGCGTAGCCGCAACCCTGCCCCACCTTGGTAGTTTCCAGAGTGGGGGCGGATGTTCTACTGACTTGCATTTTCCCTAGTCTATCGATTTTTTTGGCGTGGCAGGCGGTGGGACAGCGAGGGGTGATTTGGTTTCTCTTACTGTTTTTCTGGTCTCTCACCACTGGCATATTTTAACGTTTTCTTGTTTCTAGGACATTAATAGGTTTTATCATTACGTTATGTTATCGTTTCTTTGTTCGTTGTTTAATAAAAGTTCATGTTCATCAGTGGCCTACTGATTTTCGTTTTCCTATTCTTTTCTTTCCAGGTTGTTTCATGCTAAAGTTTCTGTTAACAGGATACAGTGATCACTTCGTTATTATTGCATATGTCCTTTTCACTAGGGGTGCTCTCTGGTCGGGCCAGATGACCTATCTCTAGTAAATGGTCCGGGTCAAACAGGTGCATCAATCAGTGGGGAGTAGATAGGCATGACAGATTACAACGGGGGAGAAAGGTCCGCATTACGTACCCTTTCACTACTTGCAAAGATTTTACTACGTTTATTTGCAAACCGGGAATAACTCCAAAAAGAACTAATTCCCAAACAGTCAATGTTCGGACAATCAATCAATCAATGAGGAATGAAATAGGTACGACGTGTTAAAGGCTTGCGTTACCTACCCTTCACTATCTGCAAAGGGAGAGAGAATATTCCTATTCTTCCTCGTTTGCAGGCAGAGAAGATCCTTAAGAGAACCAACTTCGAACAATTCAATGCTCGATTCAAACAATCAACAAGGGGTACTGTGAACACAAATGAACGCCGCTTATGTACATACACATTGCTATTTTCAACAGGTTGTTCCTAATGTTTCTATTTTAGCGAGGTCAAAAAGAGATCCCATTAGTGGCCTACTGATTTTGCTCGATTCCTTTTGTTTTTTTACACGATTTTTCGCTATCTGCAAAGACTAAACAGAGTATTGCGACTCTGTGCTTGTTTGTAAATAGAGAATGAACCAAAGAGAAGAATCAATCAAATGGAGAGAGAAGCAGGCACGACGGATTACAACGGGGGCAAAGGCCTGCGTTAACTACCCTTCACTATCTGCAAAGAGAGAGTACTCCTAATAGAAATGAGGGGTGGGGAGCAGCATTCAAAGCAGATCAGTGTGCATAAACACGAAAATGTTTTTACTTACCACGTACTTGACATTCGACAGCTTATGATATTTGCTATTAAAAAAACATTGAAATTCACTGAAAAAACCATAGGTTATAGACCATATATAGTTAGGAATTAGCATTTACAAAACCTTGAAAATTCACTGAAAAAACCATAGGTTATAGACCATATATAGTTAGGAATTAGCATTTAAAAAACCTTATTTTACTCACACAAAACCATTGAAATTCCATATATAGTTAGTTGCACTAACTATATATCGCGCACCCGCAATCCACTGCTGATCATGTCACATATTACATCATTCATGACATGGTCAGTGACATCACTGATGACATCACTGATGACATCTCAAATGACATCACTGATGACATCAATGATGACATCTCATTTGACATCATTTTTGTGCTAATACGATAAACCTCTTAGATACACTCAGTGTATACAGACACTCACACACTGTCACTCATCCATGGAGTTACTCACACACCTAGTCAGTCATGCAAAGAAACAATCTCACCTCCATTTCTTCAACTATACAGTTATACACACCTTACTTATTCAAACATATACTAACACATATTTACTCTCTTATACAATCCCTGATACAAGTTCACAATGATCCATACAACCACTCACATATTCAGTGGCTCTCATGCACAGTTATTTATATATGCCAACTCTCACATGTACTGTGTTTTACATATGTACTTACTATGACATGTAGCATTGAGATATCCATTCACTCATCAATACACTCATGCACACAGTCAACTGCCCATGTAGCTGTTTCCACATGCACTCTTGAACTCATACACCTAGTGAATCAACTGCTCACACATCTATGCACAGAGTCACACACCTCCCAGCCACCCCTACACAAACTCAATCTCCCATACAAATACTTGGGCAACCAATCAATAACACATATAGCCTCTCGTATAGCTAATGATCAACACATGCAGCAGTTTACATCACAACAGACATAATAATGCACAAATTAAGACAGTTTAGTCACTAACCCATGCATTCAGTGAGACACATTTAATCACTCACTCATACAGTCAGTCACGCACCTACTAAATCCTTCATCCAGACACTTATACATCCACTCATTCTTCAATATGTAAGACATATTTTAACTTTACAGAAACATACAGTCACTGGATGTTGTCATCAGTGATGTCATCAGTGATGTCATTTGAGATGTCATCAGTGATGTCATCAGTGATGTCACTGACCATGTCATGAATGATGTAATATGTGACATGATCAGCAGTGGATTGCGGGTGCGCGATATATAGTTAGTGCAACTAACTATATATGGAATTTCAATGGTTTTGTGCGAGTAAAATAAGGTTTTTTAAATGCTAATTCCTAACTATATATGGTCTATAACCTATGGTTTTTTCAGTGAATATATATATATATATATATATATATATATACGTATATATATATAACATTTCCTTGGTGAAAATCTGTATATCAAAATATCAAATAGATAAATATACATACCTTAAGGTCAAGGTAATTCCCTCCTTGTTCAAAGCTATCAAGAACAGCGAGTTCAGAAGGTGTAATCGTTTCTTTCTTAGAATAAGCACTTGTCAAATCACGAAGCTTTCTCAAGCCTGCAAAACAAGTATTTGGAACATAAGAAAATATCCAGCGTTACGGGTGTTGCAAAATCATGGCGACTTCCTTCCCTTAAAGTCCTGTGTTCAGTAAAAAAAAGTGCATTGTGAGCTTTCCAACCATTAATTTTGCCATAAATTATATAAAAGGAAAATAAGACTAGGGGCTAGATGTAGGTAAACTACATTTACCGAATCTAAAATACCGAATTTTACCGATTCGGTATTTTAGAATCGGTAAATGCTATGTAGGTAATTACTCGGTAAGTATTACCGAATCGGTGTGATTCGGTATTTACCAAATCAGTAAATACCGATTCGGTAATTCCCATTCATTCCTATGGGCCTGTAGGCCCATAGGAATGAATGGGAATTACCGAATCGGTATTTACCGATTCGGTAAAAGGGGGGAAACATTCAAGGGTGGCAGGGCGTCACTTTGACACCCTGTTGCACCCCTGAATTGTACATAGGTGCTCATGTGGCAGACATACATGCCCTAAGGGCATGTATGTCTGCCACATGGCACTGTTATTAAATGCAAAAAATTGTTTTTTTAGGGTTTTCGTAATTTACCACCAACTTGTAGTTGGTGGTAAATAACAAATCCTTACAGGTGAAAAGCACTCACTTGAGTGCTTCCTACATTTCAGATTCGGTAATTTACCGAATCGGTATTTAAGAATTCGGTAATTTACCGAATTCTTAAATACCAATTCGGTAAATTACCGAATCTGAAATGTAGCCACCTACATCCCAAATGCCTAATACCGGTCGGTAACGGCCGAAATTACGGAATTTCGGCCGTTACCGACCGGTATTAGGGTTCCCACATCTGGCCCAAAATGTTTTGTTTGGCACTTTCTTGAGTTAACATATTTATTGGGCAAGCTTGTAAAAGCTAAGGGTCACTTCAAACATTACAACGGAGAATATATGATGTCTGGGAAGAAGAGGGCTGGGAATGCCATGCGGCTCAATTTTTGATTCTTTGAAGGAGCCCAACAATCATTTTCTGGATGCTTTTCTTTAATCTATATCATAGTCCCCAGCTGAAACCAACAAAATAATATTTCATGCAAACATTAAAGATCTATGATGTGTGCATACTGTATGTCAACCATTGACACTGCAATTCGTTGGGGATTTGCACATTACAGATTCAGTAAGATACATACAGGCAGATTTATCATTCTTTCATGCAGCGCAGTGCAGCAAGACAACCTGCTGTGCTGCGTGAAAGGGTAGGAATGCGCCATATCTATAAAGATATGGTGCATTTCTGTCCTCTGCCCTAACTTTACGCAAAATCAGTAGCCTAGCGCCGATGCAGGCACCCTTGTGTCATGGAGCAAGTGTGTTACAGGCAGGATTGTTTTTGTGCAGGAAAGAAACTATCCTCAGAGGCATATTCTTTTTTCTGTGTGTGTGCTGGAGAATGGAGCCCACTTAGAGAGCGGAATCAAAGAGAGATATAAAGATATTTCTCCTCGTTGCACCTCTGGTGCGAAGGCGTGCAATTCTGACTCATTCCCAGACTGTCTCAGAATGCATGGGTGTATACGTGGAAACACCCATGCTCCACCCATGGAATGCCCTCACCACGTATTGTAAGGCAAAGCAGCAATTTGCACTACTCCAGATATACTAAGCAGCGCAGGGCGAGGCAAGGTGGCCCTGCGTGACTTGGTAAATCTCATCTAGGTTTTGCATTGCTCTTGCGTGGTGCAAGGGCAATGCAACACTGATCAATCTGGCCCATGGTATGAACAACACAGACAGCACCATTAGCATATGTACCTCTAATGCACAGGCAGTTGCAGCAGGAGTGCAAGCACCACAACACACAGAGTACAGTTTCTGGTCAGACTAGCCACTGGGACTTCAGTCATTTCCTGTGAGCAGCTTTTAGGGCTAGATGAGCTGCCATGATACAGTCCTCAAAGCGTATCACCAAAATGTGCCGTAATTTGTATTTTAAGTTTCCTGCTTGACAGCGCAGGTATCTCAAAATATTGTTACCCATTCTTTAACATATAAAAGAGTGGGATTTGGCTCCACACAGAAGAGTATCACTCTCTCATCTCATGCTTTTAGATGTTTGCTGACTTTTTGCAATTTCTACGAAGTGCTCCTATTCGAATGCATGAGGCGCTATTTTCAATCTGAAAAATACACTCAATCATCATACTGTTTGTAAGGTAGCGCAGTGAGCCGAACATCTGCTGCCTGGGCCATGAGCTTGAATCCTGACAAGGCTGACTCACCTTCCATGCCCCTGAAGATAGGTAAATTGTTTACCATGAATGGGTAATAGTAACTTCTGTTATTTACAGCGCTAAGAAACTGCAGTAGTGTGGGATGAAGAGCTATATAAAAGAAAGTAATTCTAGAGCAGTATTACTAGCAAAGACGTATAGTAATATGAGCTGCATAAACTGCTCAACATCACCTATTGTATAGGCCTATTTACCCATTGCCACATTGTTGAGAGTATTGACATGTCAATGTACCTCACTGTCTGCCTCATTGCTTGATAACCATGAAGAAGAGGCCACCAACTGATGCTGACCAACCTGCTGATAACCAATCTGAAAACCATATAAGACATTATTCACACTACCAAGAAGTGCCTGTTATAGCTTGTTCTCTAAAAAAGAGTCCTATGTACTTCAATTTCTATTGTTCCTTTTATTTTTTTGTATTGTTTGTTTTTTGTAAAAGCAATACAAATTAAACAAAAGGCCAAGCATTTATTGTATGCATTCTAGTAAGAAAGCAATTTTTTTTGCTACTGGTTCTCAGAGATGGCAAAGCGAGTGGGACTTGCTTTATGTGATAAACAACATGTGTGTATGCCATATTTGCGAATGCCGGTGTTTATATACTTTGGCACATTAAGGCCATACCTATTGGCTTTGCCAATGTTGTTTCTACAAGTTTCTTTTGGGAAGAACCCTGCACAACTCACCAGTCTGATCCCACTGTAGAGGGTCAAGGTGGCTTGCCCTGTGCTCATTAGCATAGTGCTGTATTGTAGTGACAAACCTTTTTCCCATGTTGGCTTTGGTTCACTGTGCGGCACTGGAACAGTTACACCACATTTAATATCAATGAACACTTCCACCAAAACACACAGGGGTGCAGTAATAATGCAGCAATTTGAATGTCCCTCACATGCACAGAACAGTTACAGTCCAGGCAACAACAGTCCTGCCAAGTACCACATATCAGGCGTTAGACTAACTCATTTCAATGCGGTGGCCCGCATCACCGCACTGAAATGGAAAGTCATGCATTATAGCACCTCTCACAGTTGTCAAGCGGAGCACCTATGATGTATGCACCATGCTGAAAGCGGAGGAGCGTGCTGCTGGTATGTTTAGGGGCTGGCTGGGCTGCCTGCGCTAGTGTTGGTAACAGTGCTATAATGTAACTCAACCCGACACTACTGAGCGGCACAATAACTGATGTCAGGAGTCGCTGTCTGTGTGCCCATTGGTTACTGTGGAGACAGTGTGAGTCTCTTACAGTTGTCAGACTCTTTTTAATAGGTGTGTTGTATGCCAAAGCCAGGCGAGCGGAGCGGGCAGCATTTCCACATCCTCACAGGCCTTCAAAACTAACCTCAAAGTTCTCCTCCTTCAAAGACACTTCCAAATGTAATCCATGCCCTCTCTATTAGCTGAAGGAAGCCCTTCCATTCTTGAAAAATCTACTGTACATAACTATGGAAGTGTCCTCCCAGTGTGTTCTTGCGGTTTGAGAGTCGGCCATTTATTGGGTATTATCTTTCTACCTGTGTTTGGTACTCGTGTGTAACATGCACCCGTCACTTTCTCTTGTAACACACTGTTTTCTACCTCTTACATTTGTTTATTTTCGACACCTGCACAAGTGCCACCATGGCCTACGTAATGTTTGTTCTTGTGGGCCCTCCATATTTTGCAGTACTATACCTCTATGTTTACTTTGTACGCTTTTGTAACCTGCACACGTCACTCTTTCCTCCTGTAATGCACCGTTTTGCTACCTCTTGTATTTTGTTGGTTCACGATTGTCACTTTTGTAATGCACCGTTTGCTACCTCTTGTATTTTGTTGGTTCACAATTGTCACTTTTGTAATGCACCGTTTGCTACCTCTTGTATTTTGCTCATGATTGTCATTATTGCTTCATTTAATGTAACGTTTGCTTTTGTATTTTGTTCACTTGTAATGTTCTCATGTATCAGTTCTGTTCCTATTGTCAAGCGCTCTGACACCTTCGGGTAAAGTCCGCGCTATATAAAAACGCACAAATAAATAAATAAATAAATAAATTACAAGTTTATCAGCCTGCTGCAGCACTTTGTGATAGCTGCTCCTTGGCCGGAACATTTATCATTAGCCTTGCCTGGGAAATATCCTACTTGCCACCGCAGTTTCCTCAGTTGCCCTCAGCGATAAACCTTTACACTCATAAGTCACTCTCCTCGGTGTCATGAGGCCCACAAGGAGAGGAAGGAGAATCCGTGCAGGCTGTGGCCTTGATAGGCGTCGCCTGGTGAGTGCGCCGGGCGTAGGAAGGTAGACATGCCTCAACCAGGACTGCCAGCCCTTGCAGGTGCCCCGGAGACTCTCTATAGCCCGCAACACCAAAGAGAGGTGGGGGAACTGTGATCAGCTCCCGTCCTGAAGTAAGTAGGACGTGCTCAGACAAGAGCTGACACCATGCTAAAACATATGCTATGCGTAATGGTGACGCAGCTCAGTGGGTCGCTCTAACCACTGCAGCGGTGCCGGTATTCAAGTCAAGTAAAAAAAATATATTGTTTCATTTAATTAAAACCAAAACAATACAATTACTAAAACAGAAGACTGAAATAAAAGTTTTTTCGTTCCTTAAAATCATAAAATCTTTCGTTCAACTAGAATTACGTATATAGAAATGTCATTGTTAAAAAAAAGTGCAGACACTTTCAACGTGCATAATTTACAATTAGTTCAAGTTCGAGCATTTGTATAGCGCACTACTCACCCAGAGGGTCTCAAGGCGCTTGGGGAGGGGATCATTATTTGTCGAATAGCCATGTCTTAAGTTCTTTTCTGAAGAAGATGTGGTCTTGAGTAAGGCGGAGGTGAGTGGGGAGTGAGTTCCAGGTCTTGGCAGCAAGGAATGAGAATGATCTGCCACCCATGGTGGATCTTCAGATGCGCGGGACTGCGGCGAGGGCTTGATTGGACGATCTTAGTTGGCGGGTGGGTTTGTAGAATGACAGTCGAGTGTTGAGGCATTCGGGTCCTAGGTTGTAGAGGGCTTTGTGTGCGTGGGTGAGAAGGCGGAAAGTAATTATTTTGTTGACGGGAAGCCAGTGGAGGTCTTTTAAGTGTCCGGAGATGTGATCTTGGCGAGGGACGTCTAATATGAGTCTCGCTGATGCGTTTTGGATGCGTTGGAGTTTTTTCTGTAATTTTGCTGTGATTCCGGCATAGAGGGTGTTTCCATAATCCAGTCGACTCGTGACCAGTGCGTGGGTGACAGTCTTTCTTGTCTCAAGGGGGATCCAGCGGAAGATTTTTTTGAGAATGCGAAGTACGTTGAAGCAGGAGGATGAGACTGCGTTGACTTGTCTGGACATCGAGAGAGAGGAGTCTAGGATGAAGCCATGGTTACGTGCATGGTCTGTGGGAGTGGGTGCTGTGCCCAGTGCGGAGGGCCACCAAGAGTCGTCCCAGGCAGAGGGGGAAGAACCTAGGATGAGCACCTCGGTTTTGTCTGAGTTGAGTTTTAGGCGGCTATGTTTCATCCATTCGGCTACTTCTTTCATGCCTTCGTGAAGATTGGTTTTGGCTGTTTTGGGGTCTTTGGTGAGGGACAGGATTAACTGGGTGTCGTCGGCGTAAGAGATGATGTTGAGGTTGTGTTGACGCGTGATGGAGGCGAGAGGGCTCATGTAAACGTTGAAGAGGGTGGGACTGAGTGAAGATCCTTGTGGTACGCCACAGATGACTTCAGTGGGCTCTGAGTTGAATGGGGGAAGTCGAACTCTTTGAGTTCTCCCAGCGAGGAATGAGATGATCCAGTCCAGGGCTTTTCCTTGTATGCCGATGTTGCTGAGGCGTTGTATAAGGGTGCTGTGGCAGACTGTGTCGAAAGCGGCGGAGAGGTCGAGTAGAATGAGGGCCACAGTTTCTCCGTTGTCAAGTAGTGTTCGGATGTCGTCAGTCGCTGCGATGAGGGCGGTTTCGGTGCTGTGTTTGGCTCGAAACCCAGATTGAGATGGATCGAGGGAGTTGTTGGATTCAAGGAATGCGGCGAGTTGGCTATTGACGGCTTTCTCAATGACTTTGGCCAGGAATGGGAGGAGGGATATGGGTTGGTAGTTTTTGAGTTCCGAGGGGTCTGCTGTGGGTTTTCTTCAGGAGGGCGCTGAGTTCGGCGTGTTTCCAGCTATCTGGAAAGGTGGCAGAGTTGAACGAGCAGTTGATGATGTCACGGAGATGGGGTGCGATGATGGAGTCAGCTTTGTTGAAGATGTAGTGGGGGCAGGGGTGGGTTGGCGAGCCAGAATGGATTGAGTTTATTAGGCGGGTGGTATCTTCAGTGGTGATTGGGTTCCAATTGCTAAGGATGTTAGTTGGCGGATTAGGATCTGAGGGGGGTGGGGAGGGCTGATCGCTGGGGGTATTCTGGAAGCTGTTGTGGATGTCGGCTATTTTGTTGTGGAAGAAGGAGGATAGCGCATCGCAGAGGTCTTGAGAGGGAGTGATGTTGTTAGATGCTGCGGTGGGGTTGGTGAATTCTTTGACGATGTTGAAGAGTTCCTTGCTCTTGTGAGAGTTGCTGTCGAGACGATCCTTGAATGCTGATTTTTTGGTGGATCGAATTAGTTGGTGGCGTTTGCAGGTGGCTGCCTTGAGGGTGGCCATGTTGCCGGTGGTTGGGTTTTTTCTCCATGTTTTCTCCAGGGTGCGGCATAGCTTCTTGGATTTTTTAAGGTCATCGTTGAACCAGGGAGCCTTTTTGTTGGCTGATTTGATCTGGTGCTTTTTCAGGGGGGCTAATTCGTCCGCACTGAGGGTGATCCATTGCTTGAGATTGGTGGCCGCTTGGTTTGGGTCCAGTGAGAGGGTGGGAGGGTTTTGGTTGAGTGATGTGAGGAGTTGGTCAGAGGTGATTTTGTTCCAGTTTCTTCGAGGGATAGGTTGTGGGCGGTTGTGGTTCAGGGTGGTTTTGTAGCTGAAGTGAACACAGCTGTGGTCCGTCCAATGGAGAGCTGTGGTGCGATCGAAGGTGATATGCTTGCTGGAAGTGAAGATAGGGTCGAGTGTGTGTCCGGCAGCATGGGTGGGGGTGTCAACAAGTTGTTTGAGTCCGAGGTTGGTCAGGTTGTCTAGAAGGGTGGTGGTGTTGTTGTCGTGTCTGTTTTCAAGGTGGTAGTTGAGTTCTCCTAAAATAATGTAGTTCTCGGAGGCGAGGGCATGTGGGCTGACGAAGTCCGTGATGTCATCGCAGAATTGAGTGCGGGTGCCTGGAGGCCTGTAGATGAGGGTGCCTCTAAGTGTGGTCCTGGGGTCGGTGTGGATCTGGAAGTGGAGATGTTCGGCTGTTGCAAGATTATCGTTGGAGCTGGTCGTGATTTTGATGGTGTTCCTGTGGATGATGGCGATGCCTCCTCCTGTTTGATTGGTGCGGTCTTTTCGGATAATCTTGTAAGCGTCCGGTATGGCTATGGCGATGTCGGGTGCTGATGATGTGTTCATCCATGTTTCTGTGAGGAAGGCGATGTCCGGTGATGCAGTGTCGAGTAGGTCCCAGAGTTCAGTGGCGTGTTTGTGGACTGAGCGGGTGTTCAGCAGGATGCACTTCAGGCGGTTGGAGTCGGAGTTGTATGTGGAGGGAGTGGGTTTGGTGAGGGTCCTGAAGCAGTAGTATTTGCAGGAGATGCAGGCGAATGGGCCGTGGGTACGTCCTGGGGTGGCTTGGCAGCATTGTGGTGTGCGTCCGGGGTTGAGGGCGTGGAGAGTTGCGGCATCATATGTGGTTTTAGTGGCTTGGGAATGGCGGGGACCAGGGGGACAGGCGCTGGGCGCGGTCCAGGCGCGGACGGGCGCAGACGGGCTTACCTTTGGCGCACTTGGGGCGCTTCCGCTGCGCGTAAACGCTGCGCGCGGGAGCATCTGTTATGTTATGTTATGTTATTTGTACACTTCTATAGCGCACGGCCACTCCACTGGAGTATCCCGGCGCTTTGACGAAGACTCCCAACCGAAGATGGGGAGAAAAAAAAAAACATAACACCAAAAGAGCATACAGACATAAAAACAGCCTCAAAGATTACGGGAAGAGCCAAGTCTTAAGGGCCTTGCGGAAAGACAGAAGACTGGAAGTCTGTCTTAAAGAGATTGGAAGATCATTCCATGCATGAGGGGCTAAGTGCCGAAAAGACCGTCCTCCTACTCTTGCCCGTTTGATAGTGGGAACACTCATTTTTGATAAGGACGAGGATCTAAGAGATCTGAGAGGGGTATACCAAGACAGTCGCTTGGAGATATATTTGGGGCCTATGCCATGCAGGGCCTTGAAAGTCGTGGTCAGTGTTTTAAATAAAATCCTTTTTGCAACTGGTAGCCAATGCAATGTGGCAAGAAGATCCGTAGCTCTGGCTTTCCTTGGAAGGCCAAAAATGGCTCGGGCTGCAGAATTCTGGGCGATTTGCAAACGCCTGACCTGATATTTGGGAAGTCCCAAAAACAGAATGTTTGCATAGTCCAGCCTGGAACAAATCAGTGCCTGGACAATAATTTGTCTGTGCTGGATAGAGACTAGGGGGAGAAATTTGCGAAGCATCCGCAGGATGCCGAAACATTTCCCAGTGAGAGATGAGATATGTGGTCCGAAAGATAGCTTGTTGTCAATCACCACTCCCAGATTTTTGGCTTTCGCAGACGAGCTAGTGGGAGGAGACATATCTTTCGGCCACCAAGTTTTCCAGTCGGGTTCAGATGTACAGCCAAAGAAGAGCAACTCCGACTTGTCGGCGTTGCACTTCAGCCCATGGCATCCAAACCACTCAAAAATAGCACTCAAACATCCGTTGACCTGGACACCATCAAACTGACCATCCCTGTTACTTACAAAGAGGAGCTGGGTGTCATCAGCATAGCTGACAATCCGGGCGCCAAAAGACTCCGCCGTCACCGCCAGGGGGGCCATAAAGATGTTAAACAGGAGGGGGCTTAAGATGGAACCTTGCGGGACCCCCACTTCAAGCGGTGACATTTCAGCAGAGAAAGGTGGCGGCCAGATTGTCTGCCGGCGGTCGGCTAGGAAGGACTTGAAAGGGGAGGGGCTAGGGAGGGTCAGCTGGGAGGCGGGAGCGGGGCGGAGCTACGGGCCGGGAGGCACAGTCACAAGATGGCGGCAAAAACAAACGACAACACGGGGCGAATGCGTGTGAGTAAGCAGGCAAGGATCCTCACAGCAACCAAAGCGGACCTCAAATTAAAATTAAAATAAAGCGCTCCAGCAATATGCCAGCACGATCGCCCAACAAAGATTCAGCACACATACATTGTGAAAGCACGGGCAGAACAGCAACGAACCAGGCACCAATCGTAACGCGCTGTGATTATGCAATAAGCGCTACGCTTTTAAATTATGCACAGACAGAGTTAAAATGTCACAAAGCAGCCAAGCGCTATGATACTTGTGCAATAGGCGCTACGATTTTAGAGTATGCACAGAAAGAGTTGAAATGTCACAAAGCAGCCAAGCGCTATGATACTTATGCAATAAGCGCTACAATTTTAGATTATGCAAACAAAGAATTCAAATGCCACAAAGTAGTCAAGCGCTACGGTACCCGTTGGCCAGGGAAGCGTGGGGGAGCAACCGCTACTGCCAGAGACAGGACGGTCACTAGTGATTCTGGAGCGTTGTTTGACCCCTAGACTGCCAAGTAAAATTGAAGAATGTTCCTCCCAGTGTTCTGATATTATTCTGCCTTGTGTTCAGGAGAACTATCTGCCTCTGAGCAGACTGTCTTATTTGATGTTAGTGAGCAGGGCACATGATTCTTTTTTAATGCTTGCACATCAACAGAGAGGAACTTTTTTTCTGTTGGTTCCAAGGCCGCTATAATTGCCGATCTGTTTGTCCTTATGCCTCTAATGTTTATGGCATGTTTTAATAAAGTGGATCGTGCTTGAGATAATTTAGGACAAATGCAGCTAAGGTGGACAAGGTCCTCTTTACTGCTCTCACATAGTCTACATTCTTTCGGCCCATCGTGGACCCAAGTTGGCGGGTCCATAATGGACGGCAGTTTACCTAGAAGCAAGGCTATTAATTGTAGCTTTCTGTAGGCCGAGAACGTGATGTTTAGATATGGTGCTGGGGTAAGTGACTTGTAGTTGGAGATTACCATCTAGGCGTGTTTTCTCGTACTGAAAGTGTTTCTATCGACTAGAAGCGAGTGAAGCTTTGCTGATTTTTTATAGTTTGCTTAAAGGCAGAGTAGAGCAGGTTGGTTTCCCAAAGCTCTCCTGGGCTGGTTTCTAGTAAAGCCTTTTTAAGGTATTGATTGCATGGGGAGTTTGCATCTTACTCTAATTCGTCCCACAGACACTTGTCCAGTTCCGAGACTACTATGTTTTGTCTCAGGCAGTGCCGGTATTATATTGAGGTAGACTTGACCCGGCCCCATCACCGCCGGGTGACTCGCAGTTGTGAGCCAGACCCACCCGACCAGGTAGGTGGCATTGGTTACCCAGCCGGAGTCTAAGTCACTGCGGGGCGGCCATGCAGGGGGCCCGCCTGTTGCCACAAGAACTTCTGAGAACTTCAACCAAAGAAGTAAGTGCCTGAAAGAGAGTGTCACTGAGCCCCTCTATTAATCTTAAGTAAACAGTTGTGCTGTCACACAGCAAATATAAAGAATCAAAGTAGCAGTTTGCTTTTGAATTTCAAAAAATGCTTGTTGCCTGGCTCCATAATTTTCTAGTGCTTTGCAGCAGTTAACTATGTAGAGTTTCTCGTTGCTGAAAAACGGGTGTAGTTTCTGATATTTATATATTTTCCTTCTCTTCATTACTTGATTTAGCACACGTGAAAATGTCACTCATAGTCATTAAAATGTCACTCACATTAAAATGTCACACATAGCAATCTGAAACCTTGGCAGCTATGCAACAGTACTTATCTATATCTAAAAAATATATTACACAATGGCTGTCATAACAGTGGTTATAGTTAGGTGCGAGATTCAGTAGGAGGAGCGTTTTTGTTGTGCCTTAATAACGTTCGCACCGTTTCACGACTCAGCACAAACTTTACAAAAATAAGTGCATTCACCTCTGTTCCTTCCTGGAAAGTTTTGCGCCGATCTAAAAAGGAGGCGGGGGGGGGGGGTCCAAAGCATTGATTTCCCATGTCATGTTAATTCTCACTCTGAAACTTTGCTCTCAGATACAGGAAAAACAGAAACACACCGAATTTGGGAAAAAGTTAGAACATTACTCAGAAAGCACACTATTTTTGATCTGGTGTAAATTCCTTCAGCTGTTTTCGGGGCTTGAAGGGGTTAAACGTTAGGTATATCTAGATGGTTGATCCCTTAGGACTCCAGTAGAAGTTCACAGTACTGTACATTTAAACAAGCATTGGCAAAGCCAACAGGTCTCGCCTATGCAAGAGCTACTGGCTTTGGCAATGTGGTTTAGCCGTGTTGTACACCAGTGTGGCTGCTTATCAGCATGATTAAAACTTAGTGGCAAGGTGTGGGGTAGATTAAGATAGAGTGGAAGGAGGTAGATTAGAGTAGCGTGGGATAGAGTGTGGTATGTTGGTTTAGAGAAGTGTGGATAGGGGTACACAGATTGGGTAGATTGGTTTAGAGTAGAGGGGGTAGAATGGGGTAGCATGGATTCGGGTAGATTGGTTTAGAGTGAAGTGGGGTAGATTGTAGTGGGGTATATTGAGGTAGAGTGAGGTAGACTGGAGTGGGGTAGATGGTAGTGGGGGAGATTAAGTGGAGAAGAGAGGAGTACATTGGAGTGGAGTGAGGTAGATTGGAGTGGAGTGGGGTAAGCTGGAGTGGGGTGGAGTATCAGGGGGTAGACAGTAGTGGAGTGGGATAGACTGGAGTGGAATGGGTGGAATAGATTGGAGTGGAGTGGGGCAGATAGACATAGATTTGGATGGATTGGGGTAGATAGGAGTGCAGTAGATCAGGTCAGATTGGGGTAGAGTGGAGTGAGGTTTATTGGGGTAGATTGGGGAAGAGATGAAGTGGGTGGGCTGGAGTGGGGAAGATTGTAGTGGAGTGGGGTACTCTGAGTTGGGTAGAGTGGGTGGATAAGAGTAGCATAGAATGGAGTGGGGTAGTTTGGAGTTGAGTGGGGTAGATTGGAGTGGAGCCAGATACTTGGCGTGGGGTACACAGTGTAGATTAGAGTAGGGTAGATTGGAATGGAGTATGATAGATTGGGGTTGAGTTGAGGTAGACTGGGGTAGATTGGAGTGGAATAGGTTGGAGTGGAGTAGGGTAGAGTGGAGTAGACTGAAGTGAAAGATTGCGTTGGAGTAGATAGGGCTAGACTGGAGTGGGGTAGATTGGGGTGGTGTGGGTTAGACTGGAGCGCAGTGTGGTAGATTGGAGTGGGATAGATTGGAGTGAAGTGGAGTGGGGTTGATTGGAGTGTGGCAGATAGGGGTAGAGTGGAGTGGAGTGGGCTAGACTGGAGTGGAGTAGAGCAGGGTAGATTGGGTGAATTGCAGTAGGGTAGAGTGGACTGGGGTAGATTGGGTGGAATGGAGTAGAGTAGAGTGGAGTGAGGGATATTGAGGTAGAGTGGAATAGGGTAGATTGGAGTGGAATACAGTGGGGTAGATTAGAGTGGGATGAGGTAAATTGGAGTGGAGTAGATTGGATGGATTAGTGTATGATGGATTGGAGTGGAGTTCGGTAGATTGTAGTGAAGTGGAGTGGGGTATATTGGAGTGGCATTGGGTAGATTGAGTTGGGAGTAGATTGGAGTGAAGTTGGGTAGACTGGGGTAGAAAGAAGCATGGTAGATTGGGGTAGCATGGAGTGGGCTGGGCTGGAGTGGAGTACAGGGTACACTGGAGTGAAGTGTATTGGTTGGATTAGAGTATGTAAATTAGAGTGGAGTGGGGTAGATTGTAGTGAAGTGGAGTAGGGTATATTGGATTGGAGAAGGGTATATTGGGTTGGGGTAGATTTGAGTGGAGTGGGGGAAGAATGGAGTGGAGTGGTGAAGAGAGGAGAGGAGAGTGTAGGGGTGTGGAGTGGAGTGGAGAGCCCTGCCATAGAGTGTCTTACAGTGGAGTGTAGTAGAATGGAGTGGAGTGGGGAAGAATGGAGTGGAGTGGTGTAGAAAGGAGAGGAGAGTGGAGTGGCATGGTGTGGAGTGGCATGGCACAGCGTGGAAGAGCGTCGAGTGTAGCAGAGGGTTGTAGAGTGAAGTGGCGAACAGTGTTGTAGAGAGGAGTCGTGTAAAGTTGGGGTGTAGTGTGGAGTATGCATGGTGTGATAGCGCACTGCCATTACAAACAACACTTTTCCAATTGAAAATGGGCTTACATTTGCACAGACATACAATTTTACTGCACACAAATGCAGTGAAAATGTGTGAAAATGTCATCACCAAGTGTATTGATTTGTTTTCAACGTATTAAATATTTGTTTCCACCACACTTCAAACATACATAAAATGTGATTCAATTCTACAGTTTTCATTCTGATGTATTCTGAAATATCACCACAGTTAATTTTTGTTGTGTGATAGAAAAGATAACATCTTACAGCCTGTCCTCTTGCATGGATGCTCAGCAGGATGTACTGTCACATAAATTCTATCATTTTGAAGTCAGCGATACAGAGGTTCTGTAATTCTCGAGCCTGACTCCATTTTGTGTTGCCCTCACGTAGGCCGTGGAGGTAACCGAACGAACAAAGTTGCATGGGCTTCGTCGTTCATGTGCATATTAACGAGGCCTTCTCTGACTTGTGAGTGAACTGCAAAGAAACAGACCTCTTCACCTGAAACTGACCTCGCAAAACCAATTTCCCTTGGTTTGATCCTTGTCTAAGATTGCCACTTAATGTTCAGGACCTCGTTAACCTTTAGTTTCCTTGCACATGTTTTATGTTGTTCAGCATCTATTACTGTTTCCTTTATGTTCTGACATTACATGGGTTGTGCTTTTCAATTATAAATTTGTCCGGCTTGCAAAGATTGAATTTGGGACAGTCCTAATAATTAACTTTTGGGTTGGGTTACTGTAAATTGGGTTTTTGTTAATGTGATACTCAGTTAGAAAATGTGTCCTATTGGTCAGAATTTTGCGCAGTGGGTGTACATTTATAATGAGAATATGGTGTATAAAAAGAGATGTCTTGCTCTACAAAAATTGAGCAGTTTCCTGAGTTGTACACCGTGTTGTATTGCTTGGTTTACTGTTACTAGCTGCAGCTAATAAATTTGATCTTTGACGCCATCCAGAAGTATTCCGTGTCTCTGTATTCCAAGACAGGAGAATCCGAAGACTTCGGGTGTGTCCCTGGCACGCTGGGTTCCAGGAAAACCCGGTTCTTCAGTTGGCGCCCAACGGTGGGGCGACTTCAGGGGTACCGGTCCAACCCTGAGGATCGTGTGGAGCCACGTGAGGAAATTCTGGAGGAAGGCCGCCACTTCATTGACCCCTGCATGTCGACGTGGACTGAAGGTCTTTTCTGCGAGGCTTCCCGCTTTCCAACGGCTACGAAGTACTGCTGCCCTGACTGTCGCCCTGTCTTGGACCCTTGATTGATCCTTTGTAACACGAGACGATAGACGGTCTTCTGGTGGTGTGACAGATATTTTGGTTAAGTATAAGTGGGTCGCTCCCACGATTTTGTTTTGGTTCTTGGTTTTGTTTGATTCGGTTGCTGCAATAATCGAAGCCGAGGGGCTTGTATATTTACGAGTGTATTGATAGTTGATAACCCCTTGAAGTTTGAAGCTAGATTAGTGAGCTATAAGATGCCTGGTCTTAGCAAAATTAGGAAATGGTTTAGTTGTGGTTGCAACAGGGATTCCCGATTGGAGGATTCGTGGCCGATACCTCCGGCTGGAACTCCGACTTATGAGCTCTATTCAAAACACGGAGTGGGTCCTATTGCTTATAACGAAATATGGGTCCACTATACAAGGAAAGATGGTGTTTTACGATGGCCCCAACATGGTAGCTTCGAATTAAATATTTTAGATAATCTGGAGGTTGCGCTATTTAGGAAGAAAGCCCGGCCGGCAATGTTTGACTCCTTCCGCCTTTGGCGAAAGGAAGCCAAACAGCGAGAAATTAAGCAAGCAAAGAGAGATAGGAAAGATTAGAATATGTCAGTACTACAAGCTGCTAGGCAGTTTAGGGAAGATGGAGAAGAGCGTGCGAGTGAAGTCTCAGATAGACAACGTTGCATGGCCATAGATAAATGTTATCCGGCTTTGCCGCCTTCTTCTCCGAAAGTAATTGAAGATCTTGAAAAAGATCCTTTGATCTATCATTTACTGAGATTGCCGCCCCCTTATGTGCAGGGTGCTACTGCACCTCCATTACCCCCGGTTGTTCCACCCTTTGTGGTTCAACCTCCTGCTGTTGTTCAGCCACCCGGTGCTCCACAGATGGTTTTGCCTCCTACTGCGCAACCCACTCTTGGGTCGCCAGCTTTGCTACCAGCTTTGCCTCAAACTCCTTTGCCTTCTACTTCTGTATCTCAGACTCCTACTGCTCTTGTTCCTACTTTGCCTCAAGATATTCATTTTCCTGTTTTTACGCCTACTTCTTGTCCTTCTGCTAGAAAACGAATGACTTAGACTGTTGTTAATCTGTTGTCTCCATTGTTTGGGTCACTGAATATGACCCCTGTTTCGGAACGTAAGAAGAGTCGAAGTCAGCTTCCTAGTTCCGAGGAACGGACAGTGTTGGATTTGTTGGCTTGTAGATGGATTTTAAATGCTTCCAGATATAATTTGCCAGCAGTTATGGATGTTTTCTTTCAGTGGGAGCCGCCTAAGCAAAGGTATGTTTTTGATGTAATGTGTACTTTTCTCCGTCAGGAATGGGAAGATAATGAGTTGGGTCCGATTCCGCAGAAAGTGCTTGATGGTCAGTCCGAATTTGCTAAAGGGACGATAGTGGAATCTGATGTTACAGATGCCGTGGAGACGATACTTGTTTTTAGGTCTAGATTACCGCCTCAGACATTGTACGAACCTGATTCTTCTGTTAGGAGGAAAGTGAAGCAGTATCCTATGAGAGAGGTTCCCCCTGTATGGAGAGAGGAAGTTGTTCCTAATGTTAATCCGGGTATTCAGGGTGTACCGGCTCATTTTCAGCGAGTATGGGTACATGTCCCTTGGAAAAGAGCAGAGGTCTTGGCTCTTAAGCAGACCTTACCTGACCCCCGTAAGAATCCTGCCGGTTATTACAAGGAGTTGTCTCAAACAGTTGAAGCGTGTATTATGAATTTAGCTGACATAGATATGTTAATGGGTAATGTAGTTCCTCAACCTTTGTGGGCGAAGATTCGTCATGAGAATCATGTGCAAGAATTAGGAGATACGTGGGCTAATATTGTTGCTGCAGATGGTCGGCAAGTAGGAGGTGCCAAACCTGAGCCCTTAGTTGCAAAATTACCAGGTAGGATTATTAATTTGATGAAAACTATGATGCCTCCTTTGCGAGTGAATTGGGACAAGTTAGCAGCATGCAAACAAAAGAAAGACGAGAGTGTGTCTGATTTCTTCACAAGGTTTGAGGAAACGTTTATTGATCATAGTGGTCAGGACATGAGTACTGAAGGTGGTCAAAGGTTGTTCGTGGACAAATTTGTCTTTAATTTGCTTCCCGAACGTTCTAATAAGTTAAAGGACTCAGAGTTCATGGGCTGTTTCTTCGTCGGCCCAGATATTGGCTACTGCACAATATTATGAGAATAGGGATAAAGATGAAAAGGATAAAGCAGAGAAGAAAACTAAAGATTTAAAGACGAAAGTTCTCTTGCAGCAAGTTTATCTGCCTCGTCAGAATCAGCCTCAGTTTCAGCAACCTCCACAGTTTCAGAGATTGTTACAGAAGCCTGAGCCTTATGCTCCGCGATTCTTTCCTGGTCCTAATCAGTGTGCTTATTGCAGAGAGGAAGGTCATTTCAGGAATAGTTGCCCGGCTTTGTTACAGCGTGCGAATGGCGTATCTGGTCAGAGAGGTCGTGGTGGTTTCCAGCAAGCTCCTAGGGGTAGGTGACGTGGTGTGTTACCCCAGAATGAGCGATCCTCTTCCCTTCAGAATTCTGTGAATTATTTTGACAGACAGAATGTTCCGAGTGTTCAGTCTGCACAGTACTATGTTGATGAATATTATGTCGAGAGTGAGAGTGCTGGTCATAATGATAGTTAGGACAGCCATGGGCAAAGTAAGGGAGTAGTGTCAGTTCCAGTAGACCAGAGTGGACCTTATGTTGAAGTGATTACATCAGGTGTGGCAGAACCTTTTCTTTTGGATACTGGTGCGACAAACAGTTCTATTATGCACTCTAAACTTCCTGGCGCACCTTTGTCTGGCTTGACCAATGTTTCCGTAGGATTTTCAGGCACCCCAGTTCGTAATCCGGTTTCTAGTCCTTTGTCCCTTTCTATTGGTCTTTGTGAATCGGAAGCTCCCCTTATTCTAACGATTGGTTGTGGTGAGAATTTGTTGGGTTTGGACTTGCTGAAAAGATTGCATGCGACATTACATTGCTCTCCTGTGGGAGTACATCTTACCTTGGGTAAGAAAGAGATTTCTCCGATGTATTTGTCTAAAGATTGCCTTCCACTGGAATTGCGTTCTCTTCCTGATACACTTTGGGCTACAGGTCCCAATGATGTTGGTCTCTTACAGATTCCACCATATGTTGTCACCTTCAAGTCGAATGCTAGGCTACCTGGTATTCCGCAATATAAAATCTCTAGTGATGGCGAGAAAGCTCTTTTGGCGATCATTTATGATTTGGTTGAGAAGGGTGTAATTGAAGAAACGAGAGGTAATGTGTGTAACAGTCCTGTTCTGCCTGTCCTTAAGCGTACTGATGCTTCTCAGCCACCTGTGTACCGGTTTGTGATCGATCTTCGAGAAGTGAATAAGATTGTGGTGCCACAGTTTCCTGTTGTCCCTGATATCACTGCTTTGTTGACTCTCATTCCTGCTTCGGCAGCCTGGTTTTCTGTTATCGACTTGAAGAATGCTCTCTTCAGTATTCCAATTGCTGAGGAAAGTAGAGATATTTTTGGCTTCTCTTTAGGAGGCCGAAGCTTCCGGTTTAAGAGAGCTCCTCAAGGTTATTGTGAAAGTCCCTCCATCTATAGTCAGGTGTTGAAAACTCAGCTTGATGGTTTTGTGTTGCCTACTGGTGCTACTCTTATTCAGTATGTTGATGATTTGTTGATTACTGCTGATGACGAAGAGATTTGTAAAGAGGCTACTCTTTCTTTGTTACGATATTTGTCTGACCTTCATCATAAAGTGTCACCTTCCAAGTTACAGTATTGCCGACAAGAAGTAACCTACTTAGGTCATCTCTTGTCGAAGGAGGGAAGAAAGTTGACCCCAGAACGAATCCAAGCGATTGCGCAAATGAGTGTGCCATCCACACAGAGAGAAGTGCGTGCTTTCTTAGGTATCACCTCATATTGTGGGCAATGGATGCCTAACTTTTCCTTGCTAGCGAAACCTCTGTTGGCGCTGACTCTTAAAGATACTCCCTATCCTCTCCCTTGGTCTGATGAATGTCAGAAAAGTTTTTCTGAATTACGTGATGCATTGTGTTCGGCTCCGGTGTTGGGTACTCCTGATTACAGTAAACCTTTCACGTTGTATGTTCACGAGAGAGAAGGTTGTGCATTGTCAGTGTTGACTCAACAGTTTGGAGACAAGCAACGCCCATGTGCCTATTTTTCAGCTACGTTAGATCTGGTAGCTAAAGCGTTGCCGAGCTGTTTGGGAGCTACAGCGGCAGCGGCTGTTTCTATCCGACAGTCTGCTGGTTTGGTATTGGATAATACGTTGATTGTGATGGTCCCACATGCAGTGGATACCTTATTGAATAGGACTAAGACTCAGCACCTTACTAGTGCACGTCTGTCAGGTTATGAGCTGACACTTTTAGCTAGCCATGTTCACATCAAAAGATGTAATTTGTTTAATCCAGCTACGTTGTTGCCGATTTCTGTAGAGACAGATGCTCAGGAACAGCATGATTGTGTTCTCCGGACAGAGGAGGAAACGAAGGCTAGAGTTGATTTAAAAGATACTCCTCTCACGAATGTTGATGGTACCTTATGGGTAGATGGTTCGTGTTTCAAGCTTCCGAATGGTGAGACGACTGCAGCATATGCTGTCACAACTTTACATACAGTTGTTGAAACAGCACGCATAGCACAGAATTCTGCGCAAGCAGCAGATTTGATTGCATTGACTAGAGCGTGTGTGTTGTCAGAGGGAAAGCGAGTGAATGTCTATACTGATAGCCAGTATGCGTTTGGTGTTGCCCATAGTTTTGGACGTTTGTGGAGAGAAAGAGGATTTTTTACTTCCCATGGTACGAAAATACAGCATGGGCAGTTAGTGAATGAACTTCTGGAATCACTTACTCTCCCAAAGCAGATTGCAATTGTGAAGTGTAGTGCGCCTAAGAAAGTTGTGGATGATGTAGGTCGAGGAAATGCGTTTGCGGGTGAAGTTGCGAAGGAAACGGCGAAAGACATGATGAGCCGTATGTATGTTGCAGGCCCTGCAAGATGGGTTATGGCTGGTGGAATGTGTGAAGACACAATAGAAAGTGTGAAGTCAATTCAGGCTGAAGCTATGGAAAAGGAAGTGAGTACGTGGAGAGAAAGTACGGGTATGTTGGATTCGACGGGTTGTTGGGTTGAGTTGTCAGAACACCAGCGATGGTGGTTGCCTGATGCGTATGTGCTCCCAGTGGTTACTATGGCTCATGGAATGGCTCACATTAGTTCAAAGGGAATATGCAAGTTGTTGGCTCCAGTATGGCAGAATGCTGGAATTCCGAAATGTGCTGAGAATGTGATGAAACCTTGCATGATTTGTTTGAAGTACAATCCTGGCAAGGGAACCCCCAACTCCAGCTGGTCATTTTGCTCCTCCAACTTATCCGTTTTAAGTGATACAGCTAGATTACATTCACATGGAGAGATGCAACAATTTGAAGTATGTCCTTGTGGTTGTTTGCGCCTTTTCCAGATGGATAGAGGCCTCCCCCTAAAGGATAATACTGCCTTGTCTACAGCCAAGGTTTTGCTCAAGGAGTATTTCACTAGGTATGGATTGCCGAGAATTGGATGGAGCGACAATGGGAGTGAATTTGTGGGTCAAATCATGAAGAAAGTATGTGCTGGTTTGGGAATAAAACAGAAATTCCATGCTGCGAATCACCCCCAGTCTGCTGGACTTGTCTAGTGCTATAACGGCACTTTGAAGCTGAAATTAGCTAAGATACAAGCGAGCACTGGTCTTACATGGCCGGATGCCTTGCCGTTGGCACTTTTGTCAACAAGGACGACAGTGCATTCTCGTGTGGGACTTAGCCCATATGAAAAAAAAATTGGCCGCCCAGCGAATGTTTGGGGTGTGCCTCGTCCTAAGAAATACAGCGAGATTGAGTACCGTATGTTGGTGGATTACTTACTTGACTTGACTGCTAAATTACGTGTTCTCCATCAACAGGTCTATGACAGTTTGCCGACAGCTACTGCAGATCCAGGCCATACGATTCAACCTGGTGATTTTGTCTTGACAAAGAATTTTCAACGAACCAAAAACTTGGAGCCGAGATGGACTGGACCGCATTTGGTCCTCTTGGCCACTAGAACTGCTGTTAGAGTAGCTGGTAATAAAAATTGGGTGCATGCCACCCATACTAAAAAAGTTCCTTTGCCTTTACCGTATGATAAGTGGGTGAAGGATGGAATAGCTGATTCCGAATGTGAAAGGATTCCTAGATTTGTACCTTTTAGTGATGCACATTTGACATGGACTCAGTCAGAAAGCGAGGATGATGATGTTCTGCAAGCTGCTGTGCCTCCACATCTGAAGCTCGACACGACGAATCCGGAGCTCCTTTTTAAAGACCCAACTGTGCTTGGTAAAGAACGCTACAATTTGAGACCAAGAAAGACTGTTCTCATGGACAAATAAAATCTGAATTTTTTTATATAGTGAATTACACCTTGTCAGATCAAGAGACTTTTTTACTTTTTTGAGTTACCATCCGGACTCAGCTGCAGGGTCGCGGTAGAGCCTTAAGGGGTGAGCCGCGTATTGACATGAGGTCTGTGGTTCAGGGTCGTTAGTGCGATCTTGGCACACACACAGTGAAGAAGGTAATAGCCGTGAGCAGCACGTTAGAGGATGGAGTCTTTTGGGTCTGATGAGGGTGTTAAGAGAGTTGATCCTAAAATGAAAGTGTGTATATTGATTCATAGCAAATGTTTTTTAATACTGTGTTTTCTAATGCTTTTGAATATTATGTTAGCTTGTGTGGGTTGGATTGTCTATGTTACGCAACAGACGCTTGCATCTACATCCCAACCTACTCTTTCATTTCCTACTGTCTCCCCACATGAGTTTCATATGTTGCCTGAACATGAACAAACACGAAGATCAGAATTTTTTGAACAGTTCATTTATACAGATGTTGCATCAGCATCAGCAAGTCGTAAATACCACGAATTGTTGGGTTTGTGGTCTTACGCCACATACGACAGATAAGGGAATGCCATATTTGGTTTTGCCTTTTTCGCCTAATGGGTCAGTATGGGCACTCCAAGCAATGTTTATCTATGCGAATGAAGCATCTCCTGTACGTTCCTTCAAAGATAATGCGAGTAATAAACAGTGTACCAAGCCATCTTGAAGTTACATAAGTTCGCTGAGTCTATACATGTAGACGAAGGGAACTGGTCATTGATGGGATGGTTTTGGGAACTGCTGTCCAAATGGGGATGGAAGATTCTGATGTTTCTTGGTATGGCTTTAGCAATCCTTTTCTCGTGTTGCTTATGCATCCATTGTGGTCCCGCCATTTGTAGTCTTTGTGCTATGATCTGTGTGAGAAGACCAGTCCCGAGAGAAGTGAATGATAATAAGATGATGTTACAGCAACACCTTGATGACCTGATGAGAACAGACATAGACCTGGATTCAGATTGACATGAGTTTAGGATATTGCCTACGTAATGACAAAAGGAGGGTCTGAGGTTCTGTAATTCTCGAGCCTGACTCCATTTTGTGTTGCCCTCACGTAGGCCGTGGAGGTAACCGAACGAACAAAGTTGCGTGGGCTTCGTTGTTCATGTGCATATTAATGAGGCCTTCTCTGACTCGTGAGTGAACTGCAAAGAAACTGACCTCTTCACCTGAAACTGTCCTCGCAAAGCTAATTTCCCTTGGTTTGATCCTTGTCTAAGATTGCCACTTAATGTTCAGGACCTCGTTAACCTTTAGTTTCCTTGCACATGTTTTATCTTGTTCAGCATCTATTACTGTTTCCTTTATGTTCTGACATTACATGGGTTGTGCTTTTCAATTATAAATTTGTCCGGCTTGCAAAGATTGAATTTGGGACAGTCCTAATAATTAACTTTTGGGTTGGGTTACTGTAAATTGGGTTTTTGATAATGTGATACTCAGTTAGAAAATGTGTCCTATTGGTCAGAATTTTGCGCAGTGGGTGTACATTTATAATGAGAATATGGTGTATAAAAAGAGATGTCTTGCTCTATTGAGCAGTTTCCTGAGTTGTACACCGTGTTGTATTGCTTGGTTTACTGTTACTAGCTGCAGCTAATAAGTTTGATCTTTGACACCATCCAGAAGTATTCCGTGTCTCTGTATTCCAAGACAGGAGAATCCGAAGACTTCGGGTGTGTCCCTGGCACCGCTGGGTTCTAAGAAAACCCGGTTCTTCAATACAAAGTCTGAAATTTGACCTCTGTCTTTGAATGCACAGAATATGAGGCAAGATAAGAACAAGATTTAAAGGCCTATTTACCGATAGCGAGTGCCCACTGGAAAGGCTAATTCAAGCTGGACAGGCTAAAACAACAAGAAAACGACAGAGCCAGCTAGGAAAGATGCATTCTAGAGAGGGCTCGACAAAAAGAAGAAATAGGTCCTGAATGTGCAAGCAGTCTAAGGACACAAGTACTTGGGCCATGCTCTGGGGAGGGTCACATGCAAGAAGAGAGAAGTGCCGACAACAGAATTGGCCAGCAGGAAGCTAGCAATTGAGAGAGGCTTTGAAGCACATCGATGGTGAGTAATGGGAGGGCTCCAAGCCCACTAACAGTAAACAAAATGTCTCAAAAAGACAGCGCATGCGCCATCTACACGAGACCTAAAAATGGCAACCTGACAATGGCCTGTACTCAGGGAGCTTTTTCTTTCTTCTGTCCTTTTGTTATCACAGAACTAGTATCGGTGTCTCTGTACTGAACAATCTGATAGGCTGGCTGAAACCCAGAGAACAATGACAATGTTGTAGCTTCCACTAAAGAACTAAGGGACTTGTACACGTGTCCTAAAAACATAAAAAAACATAGTGTATTAGGGGTCAGGGTAGGGACAGTCTGACCCTTGGCGCATGGGAGCGGGGGGCTTGGAGAGAGACTCATTCCCCCACCAACTGGGGCCACAATTTAAAAAACAATTGTGTCGCAAGTTCTGTGGACTGTGTGTGGCCCTCCTGTGAAGCTTTCATGCTACCACATTACCATGGTGTCAAAGTTTGATGTCTGGTACCATAAGAGTACCACAGTACTCACAAAAAAAAAAAAAAAAAAAAAATGTGAATTTGTTGTCTGCATGTGGGGGATGGGCACACGGCCTGCCCAACCCCCGCTGTGCACGGCCAAAGGCCATGTGCAGCAGAAGAGATGGCTGTCTATGATAAACAAAATCTTAGAAAATGACTGAAAAAATAAAGGCTAAAGTGACATTGCAGTTAGGTATTGTAATAAGGTCTTCCTTATCCTTAAAAGTCCCAGAAATATGTCTCCTCTTTCAGCTTCTCAAACAGAGGTGGTTAAGAACCTAGGAGTTAAATTTGACAGCCTCTTATTATTCCAGCCGCATGCTAGATCTGTGGTAGGATTCTGTTTCAGGCTACTCCGCACACTGAAAATGTTTCTGCTTTTCTTGTCTGTTCCATCCAGGAAAACTGAAATTTACTTTGTAACTTGGACTGCTCAACTATGTCATTCAAAGACTACATGTGGTCCAGAATGCAGCGGCACAGATATTACTCAACATACCGCCTAGAACTTGCGTCTCTATCCACATTCATGCCCTGCATTGGCTCCCTGTAAAGAAACACATTTTGTTTAGGAGTGGTGCTGATTTACAGTGCTTTACATTAGACTGGCCAGAGCTACTTTTCCATCATAATCCAGTTCTACTGCCCTGCCAGGAACTCCCAGTCCTCTAGTAGGACCTTGGCCGGGAAACATCCTTTACAACGAAATTTTTACCATGCAGTACCTTTACAACGCAGGTATTACAACGCAAGTCATTACAACGACTTGCGCTGGAGGGCGCTGTAGGATAGGGAATAGTTTAATTTACAATCCAAAACCTTCTCTACTATCCACGGGGACTGGAGTTGGAATAGTAAATTAAACTATCCACTATCCAGCGCCGACCATCGCAAGTCGTTGTAACGACTTGCGTTGTAATACCTGCATTGTAAAGGCATGCGTGGTAAAAGCATGAGTTGTAATGACATACATCCACCTTGGCCAAGGTCCCTAGAATTCTCTGTGCTAGAGCTAGGAGGCATCCCTTCTCTTTTCCTGGTCCCTTCTAGTGGAATAAATTTCCCCTGGACCTTCGGTTGGCAAACTCGAAGCAGATCAGTTTTAATTGCATTACTGGAAGACTAGTGCCGGGACACTCGTAAGAGCAACGATGCGCTCTACAAATTCCCCTCATCATCATCAGCCTTCTAGAGAACTTTGTCATTATCGGTGATGGGCAGAGCTGCCCTCTTGAAAATGATTATCATACCTCACTTACTTTACTTTTTCACCAACTTTCGGCTTCACCTTCTGTCGAGGTTCTTTCATACCCTTAATAGCCTCCTCGGCAAGTTAATTTGGCAGTGAGGCTGTTGCAGAATTGCATTAGCCAATCTGCAGGGGGCTACTGACTCGGTCGGTTTGGGTGCTCCTAACTTCAAACACTATCATATCGCCCCTCCTGCTTCAAGGGCTTTGTGGTTGCTTTGTAGTGGTGGGTCTGGAGGATACAGCCCAGGTGTATCAGCTTTTCAACCAATACAAAAAGGGGCCCCCTGAGAACGATGTAGGGCAGACCAGCAGGGGAGAGAAACCAATTACAATCAAAAGAATGGCTGCCCTATATGTTCAAATTAATGGCTCAAAATGAGTCCAAAGATTCCAGTTGCGCAGTTGTGAGCTCACTACATTTCAAGGCCGCACCACATCATGAACAGAACAGGAGATAGGAAGATACAAACATAGTTTTATTTATTTTCTTTTTTCAAAGAATACGTTTTTTACTTTTTTATTTTACTTACATCATAAAAAAAACATTTCATATGACAAGAGTTCAATCATAAAAACAGCCCCACATAACCCTAACGTCATTCATTCAAATCAGCTTTTCAGTCTGATTGGGTGATTGCCATGCCCATCTCCTCGACTGCTGAGTGTTGCTTTCCAATGGTACCCGAGAGCACCATGTTTCACAGCATTGACCCCCTCTTATGTTCCAACCTCAACATTAATTTCCTTTATGCACATCCGGCATGCCTTGGTGCTCCCTAAACTCAAACAATGACCAACTCTAGGCCTGAAGAACCTCAGAGATCTATTCAAGAAAAGGGCCTTTCTCGTATTTGATGGGTTCGGGAACCATTATCACATACTTCTGGGTTATTTCCTGAGTTACCATGCACTCACACGCATGCTATTGCTCAGTTGGCACAAAGCATCTGAGGGGCCTCCTAAACACAAAGTATTCCAAGTGCTCTACACCATAGGTGCTCATATGACACTCCCGTTGTTCGCACTGCGGGCCAAATGGGAAGCTGGCCTCAGCAGAAAACTCAATGAAGCGGAATGCAGTTGCACTCTTGATCACCCTGAAGGTATCTAGGAAGGCTAGATTTAAATTAATTAATTTGCATGTCCTCCATTTTGCATGTCCTCCATTGAATGCACTCAATTCCCTAATTCCCATTGCCCCCATTGTCACTTGTTGGGAGCATGTGTAACCACAGAAGCCCAGAATGTGTCTGGGACGAGGGAACTAGTGGCACGGGGTGCCAGGAGTTTGCGGCCTCCAACAATAATATGTAAACACAACAGAGCTGCTCCCAGCGAAAAAGGGTCTAAGTGCAAATGTATCACAGTTCATGAGTCCAGGCATCTCACAAAAAGTGCAGGACTGGTCTCACACACCACCTGGTGTCATGCTTCATCATTGACCAGTCCTCGCCCTCTAAAAACTTGGTTTGATAGAGGGCGGGCATACACCTGACGACAGGGATGCACTTCTAAACTAAGTGGGGGCTCATATAAAGGAAAAGTGAGTTAAAAATCCATTGCAGATGTCACATTAACTTTAATATTGCTGGCAACTGTATGGTATTCTAAAAATGTGGTCGGTGTGTTGGGAATATAATAGTCCCCCCACCGATATCAAAGGGTCGACATGTTTCTGCCAGGTGGCCCAGGAGGGTCCGTGACATTCATCAGGACCTAAGTGTAAGTAATAAAGGGCTCTGCTCTTACCAAACTGTGGTAGGAGGGTATCCACTGTGTGGGGTGAAGAAGAACACACTCCACTGCGAGATGGCCTTGGTATCTAAAGCCTGAAACGAGATATGGAAATAGTGTAGCAAAACAATTTGCACAAAGTAAAAGAAGACATACTGCCTCATGCACAAGGCACTCTATGTGATAGGCTTAAAGTGCAACAAACGTTTGTCATACATCTGCGCACTCTGAACAATAGGACATTCATTAATTATGTTTAGCCTAAAGATGGAACTCAATGCCCATAGGAGGGTGAGAGCCGGGGACCCCTTTGGTCCAGAGCTAAACTGAAAATTCAAATGAGGAGAAAGAGAACAAAATGCTATGTATTTATATGATGTTTCAATAGACAAAAGAACATATGGTTCTTCATGTTTCATAAGCCAGTACCTGAAAAAAATCACATTCTCTCCCACATTCACACTCTTACTGTAACGTGAAATGCTCTCCACTGCTCCACCTGTGTGCGTCCTCCTCCTCTCCTCGATGTAGACTGAATGGTTTGGTCAGGGGACTATATATAGTGAGTCAGCGTTAGTTAATTGGTACCTTGTGATTCTGATTAGATGCCGGTGTGGACAATATGCTGTCCTGCTATGTTAAAAGACCTGAAATGTTTCCTGACCCGCCCTACATGGTCTTTCCGGTCGCGGGCTTCCGATTATAGTCACCTGTATGGTTACGTGACGTGAACTAAGATAGGCGTTGCCCGTGCTCTCGGCCATTATAAGAAAGGGCAGCATTCTGTGGCACGTGCATGCGCGAGGTGTCACAGAGTGGAGCATGCGCCCGGTGTCTGCCGAGGTTAGCAATTGTGAATAGTCATTCGCGCATGCGCAGAATAAAAAAGTGTGCTGTATGATTTTAACCATGCATATTATACGGGGGTTATACCAATAGATAAAAGTGTCCCCGAAATATGCTAAAGCTTGGGCCCGTATACACAATAGACGGGGATAGTGTCTATGAATTTAGCTATTCGCGAGTTATGCTTATAACTAGTGCCCGGTGATAAAGGGGTGTCACAATAAAAATATACCTGAGTATATCTAACTATCCATACATTTTGGGGACTCAATACCTGACCCCATGTATATAGCCCGGTTTGTTTTATAGTAGGCCAGGTACATAAGGTAAAAAGGTCCAGTGGGGTACACATAGAATGCTACAAGGGCAATTAGGATTGTTCGTGGACAAACAAGGGGCACACACATGTGTGATGGCAATGGATTGCTGGCACACCACCCCAGGGAGTATATGGGTGCAAAGTACAGGTCTGTGTATTGAATGGATAGATGGGGGTGTATATATGTAATTAGTGATGTAGGCATAGGTAGTTCAGTTATATGTAATTTGTGATGTAGGCATAGGTAATTAAGTTCACAGGGCTAATTGTAGCCACGGTATTTCGTCATTGAGTCCTTCGCTCCATGTGCGGAGGCCGTAGACCCATCTCTGTTCCCTAATGTGTAGTGGTTTTGTCAAATCAATCTTCTGTTTCTTCATCACTTCAAGGACTACCCATTTAAGATCAGTGTCTTCATGATTGTGTTCAAGGAAGTGTTTTGTGAGCTTGGTGTTGGTTTTCTTACACCTTATCGTACTAAGATGTTCGTTGATTCTAGTTTTTATTTTTCGTGTGGTCATGCCCACATATTTCAGGTTCCACAGGCATATCAAAAGATACACCAAGTTCTCCATGTTACAGTTGGAGAAGGTGTTCAGCTTCCATGGGCGTGTAGTGCCAATGTCAACCTCTTTTGTTGTTGGGGTAAAGGGGCAGGCGACACAGTTACCACAGGCATAGTGTCCTGTAGGTCTCGGAGTATTCCAAAGGGTGACCTGGTCATCCCCCATTGTGGTTGGGTCTTTCTCATGTACCAGTTCATCTCGTAGGTTCTTGCTACGCTTGAACGCAAAGAGTGGGGGTTCCCACTGTTTACTTGCGCTATGGAGAATGTGCCAATTCTTTCTTACAATTTTCTGAATTGTGTTGGATACTGGAGTGTATATAGTAACACACACAAGTCTGTTTGATTTCTCTTTTTCAATGGTCTCCAGCAGGGCCTCGCGATTATTCTTCTTGGCTCTTTTCTTTGCTTGTCTGATCATTTTTCTAGGGTAATGCCGTTCAAGGAGTTTTGTTTCCAATACGTATGCTTGCTCCAGGAAAGGTCTCTTTCTCTGTACAATTTCTTTGAACACGAAGGAATTGGCCAACCGGCAGGTTATTCCACAGGGCTTTAGGGTGGAAGCTTTCATATAACAGTACGCTATTCCTGTCTGTTGGATTATTATGTACCTGTGTACTGAAACCCCCCGTGTTCATCTAAATGTCTAGATCAGAATAGATAGCATGGTCCTTACTGATTGAGTGGGTGAATCTGAGATGTTGGTCTTTTATCTATTGATATAACCCCCGTATAATATGCATGGTTAAAATCATACCGGCACACTTTTTTATTCCGCGCATGCGCGAATGACTATTCACAATTGCTAACATCGGCAGACACAGGGCCCATGCTCCACTCTGTGACACCTCGCGCATGCGCGTGTCACAGAATGCTGCGTTTTCTTACAATGGCCGAGAGCACGGGCAACGCCTATCTTAGTTCACGTCACGTAACCATACAGGTGACTATAATCGGATGCCCATGACCGGAAAGACCATGTAGGGCGGGTCAGGCAACATTTCAGGTCTTTAAACATAGCGGCACACAGGACAGCGTATTGTCCACACCGGCATCTAATCAGGATCACAAGGTACCAATTAACTAACGCTGACTCACTATATATAGTCCCCTGACCAAACCTTTCAGTCTACATCGAGGAGAGGAGGAGGACGCACACAGGTGGAGCAGTGGAGAGCATTTCACGTTACAGTAAGAGTGTGAATATGGGAGAGAATGTGATTTTTTTCAGGTACTGGCTTATGAAACATGAAGAACCATATGTTCTTTTTTCGATTGAAACATCAGATAAATACATAGCATTATGTTCTCTTTCTCCTCATTTTAGTTTTCAGTTTAGCTCTGGACCAAAGGGGTCCCCGGCCCTCACCCTCCTATGGGGCATTGAGTTCCATCTTTAGGGTAAGCATAATTAATGAATGTCCTATTGTTCAGAGTGTGCAGATGTATGACAAACGTTTGTTGCACTTTAAGCCTATCACATAGAGTGCTATCAAACCAAGTTTTTACTGGTCAATGATGAAGCATGACACCAGGTGGTGTGTGAGACCAGTCCAGCACTTTTTGTGAGATGCCTGCACTCACGAACTGAGAAACATTTGCACTTAGACCCTTTTTCGTTGGGAGCAGCTCTGTTGTGTTTACACTTTTTGGGAGCAAACATGCATCATATGATGTCAGAATAGGTCAGCTGTACTGTTTCTCAGGACGTGAGTAACTCCACAGCAAGGATGACTGTGCCCTTGGTATGTTTCAACACCCAATGCAAAACAAGGCTATGTCCTGTTTCCTAGATCTGACCCTTCTATTGGCACTGCAGTCTCTTAAAAGCCTTTGTAAGGCCATTAGTCCCCTGTTAGCAATCACCTAGCATCGAATGATTCTCAACTGGGCAGAACCAGAGAGCACACTACTTTGACAGGAAGAGGTTGGGGGCCTTAGGAAGTACCCACTTTTGCTAAGCTGGGATAAACTTATTGAAACTATTTGTACCCAGACCAAATACGATGCTCTCAACCTGTAAGAGCAGCAACGTGTTTCCTTTTTCCCTTGTGATGCCCTACTAGCGATTTTCCCCTGCCCTTCCTTGTACGTGATCAGCTGACCTGACCACTCCTAGACAAAGTTCACACTAACATACCACACAGGGAGCTTGTGTGAGCCCATACTTGGGGCTCTCTCTTACACTCTATGGTTGCTCACTACTTAACTCGGAGTCTTACAACTTTTGAATTGTGCTCCTAATCTTCAAACTGGTTTTGTGCTCTGAAATTCTGATTTTGGAGAATACAACTGTGTTGCCTGTGCACGTCCTAGCTACGTACATATATAATTTATGCATTTCCTTAGCACATTTTGATATTGTTGCTGTGATAGTTTTTTCTTTCTTTTTTCTCGTTGTCCTATGTCTGGTTAGGTACGCCTCACTTACAACATTGCTGGTTGGGCAGTCCCTGCTCCCAGAACACCAAGGATTATATTAGCATTCACTCTTTTCTTCTTAAATTTTTTTTTATTGTTAGTCGGCTGACAGAAAAAGTAGAAGACAAAAAGAATACATAAATGATTTCATGAATATACAGAGAGACATTTAAAGTATATATGTTTACAGACCAAATAATTTGATAAAAGGAGACAATAAAGAGAGTTCCTATTACAAAATAAATCTATAAACGTATTCTTCTTTGCAGTAAGAAAAGAAACAAGAAAAACTTAACAGTTATACAGCGTTTGAGTAAACTTTTACTCTAAAAAGGTACCCCAGTTTCTATTAAATGTTATCAGTGAGCGTGTTCCCCTAAGATTTGCTAGGGCTAACTCCATGGCATGTATCTCTGTAACTAGTGTCCACCACTTCCAAACCGTCGGCGGTTCCGGATCTATCCAGGCCCTTGCCAAGGTTAATTTGGCACAAGAGATGAGTATAGTGGCTAGGGCTGATTGTGGGGGTGAAGAAAGATTAAGATCTAGTAAAACCGAGGCAGCCGTAATTGTGGAAAACAAAATGTTTTTTAATCTAAGAACATACTGTATATCCCCCCAAAAGGTCTTGAGTTTGGGGCAGGAATACAGCATATGCTCTAGATTGGCTGCATCAGTTGAGCATTTAGGGCATTTAGTACGATTGCTAAATAAGGCATTGGTGGACCATCTAGAGATTCTTTCGGGTGTGTAATAGAGCATGCAGGTCTTTCTAAATTGTTGTAGCCGAAGGCTGGATGATCGTGCAAGGCTATTTATGTTAGCCAGGGAGTGCTCAATCTGATTAGAAGTAATATTTAGATTTAGTTGAGTGCTCCATTTCACGGCCAGTTTGTCGCCATCATTCGTTTTAAACATACTGAGTATTTTATAGGCTTCACTAATCACTGATTTGTTTTTTTTTTAGTAAAGACACGTCCATATGTCACATTCCGTGATGTTTTGAATCTTTTTCTTATTAATCAAATAGTCGTGCAATTGCAGATGCTTATATCTTGTGGCTTCTGGTAAATCATATAGCTGTTTGAGCGTGTTAAAATCTAGAAACCCCTGTAAGCCATACAGATTCGCCAGTGTCTTAATCCCAAGAGACGCCCAGTTATAAGTAATAGTATCCGTGAAGATAGCCGGGAGACCTGGGTTGCCCCACAGCGGTAATTTCGGGTGAAAAAAAGTTGTTTTACAAAATTTTAATACATTGAGCCAGATCCTAACAATGTCTCTAGCAGTCTTAAATCTCACCCTCTTGTAGTAGTTCGGGTCATTAACTCTGAGTAGAAAAAATTGTGAGTCTTGTTTCAACATAAAAAAATGGAAAAAAAGAACTCTGTCTCCATGCAATAGGGAACGTAGACGTGTAAAAAACGCGGACCAGAAGTATAGTTTAAAGTCTGGGAAATTCAGCCCTCCTTTATTTGTATTATTTTTTAACATTTTTAATGATCTTCTGGCCTTTTTGTAACTCCATATAAAGCTACTCAAGAGTCCGTCTAGGTGCTGAAAGAATTTATTATTTAGTGCAAATGGAATAGATCGAAATAAGTAAACAAACTTTGGTAAAACTTTCATCTTGATAAGATTGATTCTGCTAATCAGATTCAGGGGTAATTTATTCCATTTTTTCAGTAGAAGAGTAGTTTTTGTAATCAAATCATTATAGTTTATATTATTGATATCTTGTAGTCTGGCCGTTATTTTAACCCCTAAATAGGTTGCCTCTTTACAGATCTCGGGAATAGCCACGGTGGGGGAATAATTAGCTATAATTTGTGTCTTCTGTCGGTTAAGTTTATAGCCTGACACCTTCCCAAATTTCCCGGCCTCTATGAATATTCCTTTCAGCGCTTTAGCAATGTCGGTGGTGTATACAGCAATGTCATCCGCATAGGCTGTCAATTTCAGCTCCTGTGAGCCAGAACTGAAAGGCACGATCAGGTTCTGAGAGTGAAGGGCTAGCAAGAATGGTTCTAATGAGAGGGCAAATAAGAGGGGTGAAAGGGGGCATCCTTGACGAGTCCCACGCAGAATGGGAAATTCTAATGAAGTCAGGCCCCCATAACTAATACAGGCAGTAGGTTTGTCATAAAGTGCTTTTATACCCTTCAAAAAGTTCCCCCGAAAACCCATTTTAGACAGCACGCTCCAGAGATAGTCCCACCCCACTCGGTCAAAGGCTTTTTCAGCATCTAATAAAATCATGCTGAGTGGGGTGGACTCAGTCTCCGCGACATCGAACGCTGTAATAGCCATATTTACATGTGTCGTTGTATCTCTCCCAGAGATTAACCCGTGTTGTTGCGGGTTAACTATTTTGGGCATAAATGGGGCTAATCTAAGTGCCATAATTTTAGCGAATATTTTCGCATCAGTATTTATCAGCGAAATGGGACGATATGAACCTCTCTCCTCCTTGGGCTTACCTTTCTTTAAGAAGAAAATTATTTTTGTCCTGTTCCAGGTTTAGGGAGCCATTCCATTTTGTCCAATTGATTGCATGACTTCTAGCAGTAGCTGTTCTAGTTCTGATCTGCAGATTTTGTATAGTTCCAAGGGTATCGCATCCTCTCCTGCCGCTTTACCGATAGGTAGGGAATTAATAGCCTGATGTAGTTCAGTCAGTGATATTTCGTTAGACAGTGAACCCAAACCTAATAAGTCCTCTGTGTTCAGTAAATAATCATTAACATATTCCCGGACTAGGTCTTGATCTACAGGGCTATCTGGGGTATATAAGTTTCTATAATATTCAGCAAATTGGTCCAGTATGTCTTGTGGCTGATTATATAATATATTCCCTTGCCCTCGGATATTAGAAATTAAAGTGTCTGCTCTATCTTCTGCAACTTTATAGGCTAGAATTCTCCCAATTTTGTCCCCCCCCTCATATTGCGCAATTTTAAATTTATGGATACTTGCACTACTTTTCAGAATGAAGTTAGTTTTTAAGTCAGTTTTTAGCGCGCTAAGTTTTAAGTTGATTTCTATAATTGTTGGGAGGTTAAGCTGTAGAGCTTTAACTAGTAGTTCTTCTTGTTTAGTTATATTTGCTAATAGTGTGATCTTATGTTGCTTCTGTTCTGCATTTTGCCTATACACATAAGCCTGTGTGAAACCCCTAATGCTTGCCTTGCAGGAGTCCCATACCGTACAGCACCCAGTTGAGTTTTTATTAATATTCATAAATTCGCTAAGATGGGCTTTAAGCTGTGTCACATAGGTTAGGTCTGATATTAGGTGTCTGGGGAAAGAGAATGGTCTGGGAGGTGTCCTGATATTTAGTGTGTCGAATGTCATTATTAGTGCATTATGATCAGATGTTATTCGGGGGCAAAGAATCATGGAACCAGCCTGTAGTAGTTTATCGCTAGCTAGAGCCATGTCTAATCTAGTGCACATCTTGTGGGGTGCTGAGTAGTATGTGTACCCTGGTATATTTGGATACAGATATCTCCAAGCGTCTTTAATATTATGTGTCTGACATAAGTCCAATATAGATATCCTAGTCTTGCGCTTCCTATGATGAGCATACGGCTTAGTGGTGTCTATTGTATAGTCCATGATGCAATTAAAATCCCCCATTATAATGATTTCCCCCTCCCAGTCCAAAAGTTTCATATTTAATTGATCAAAATGTCTTGGTTCATCTGAATTTGAACCGTAGACCACACATAAAACATATTTAGTGTTTAAATAGTTGATTTGCACAATAGCCCATCTGCTGTCTTTGTCGTGGGCGGTTCGCATGACTTCGGCCCTAAATCGCTTATCTTTAAGTATAGCAACCCCTCTAGTGGGGGTCTCAAGAATAGAGCATACCACCGTGTCATACCCCATTTGACTTAATAGTTTCCTATCTTTCCATATGATGTGTGTTTCTGATAGTAAACAAAAGTGGGGATTGTGTAATTTTAACTCTTCTGATACCAGAGATCTTTTGTTTTTGCTATTAAGGCCTGCTACGTTCCAGGCTAGACATTTTATTACATGCATTTAGATGTTAGTGAAAGTATTGAGCCCCCCCTCGCATAGTCAGATAATAGGTCTTAAACTGTCGAGCGTCTAAAACAATCAATAATCCATTCCATAAGCGATGATTTACAGTCTTCATCAAATGCTTCATAATATTTTCACCTGTCAGCCAGCAAACAGTTTTTGTTAAATTTCCCCCCCCCCATACCTCCCCTTGCCCCCAATCTGGGGAGATGGGTCCCAACCCCCACCCACCCCCCTGGCTCTCACCCCAGCCGGGGAAGAACCACCCTCCAGTGATAGCTGCCGTTGGTGAGGCAGCTCGTGTGGTGAAACACCCTGAGAGACTCCTGCCCCCCTCCCCTTTTTTTTTTCCTTTTTTTCCCCCCAGCAAGCGTTGTTGTGCATAAAAAAAAACAAAAATAAAGATATATAATTCCTTTCTCTTATTTCCCACCCCCCTTTTTAGTCCACCTTTGGCTCCCCTTTCTCTGTGTACTTTGTGCTCCCCAACCTCCCTTTAAATAACTTAATTGTCACCCTTAGTGCTAGTACTGGTTATTTTTAGGTCTGGCTCTGGCTCTGGCTAGAGCTAATGCTAGATAGATAAGTCTCTGCTTCCTTGGCGTCATTAAAGATATGAGTTCGCCCGTTTCTCATAACCTTAAGACGAGCAGGTTCTTGGAGGAACACCTGCCCTCCGCGGGCCTTGATAGGATCCATCAATTTACGGAGCTGCCACCTCCTATCCATAGTGTCCCTACTGAGATCAGATCGTGCAAAGAACAAAAACTCTCCTTTGGCTATTGGAGAGTTGGGGCGAGCTCTCTGCCAAACCGCTTGGCGTAGAAGAAAGTTGCCGAAATAAATTAGAAAGGGACGTGGGAACTGGTTCTCTCTATTCCTCTGAAACAGAGGCAGACGATGGGCCCGCTGGATTTGCGAGTCCCAGTCCCAATCTGCCAAGTCTGGAAAAGCCTTCTGAAGCACCCCTACGATGTACGCTCTGGGGTCTGACCCCTCTGATCTCTCCGGGATACCAAAAAGTCTTAAGTTAGATCGCCTTTGCCTATTCTCCAAGTCCTCGACCTTTAGCTGTAGTACCTTCAACTGATCGTCGTGCTTTTCCACTATTCCTACCGTTTTGGTGTTTGACTCCTCCACCTGTACCACTCGTTGCTGTAGTTCTGTGGTTTCTTGTGATATCCCCCCAATTTTAGTTGTAAGGTCCAGTAAAGAGGATTGCATCTTGTTGTTGTCCTCCCTGAGTTGAAGGTAGTATTCCTGTGCTTCCGCCCGTTGATTGCTCAGTTGCTTGCTTAGTATCATGAGTATTTCATCCAAAGAGGAGGTAGTAGCTCCCTCCCTTCCTGAATCCGCTTTAGGAGAGACTCTGGCCGAGCCTGAGGGTAACTCCGTTGAAGAAAGAGGACTAGCTATTGCATGGGCAGATAGTTGAGTGGCTGAATGCATAGCGCTATCTTCAGGCGTTAACACTGGCTCCGGGTTATCGGGTGGCCCGTTGTCCTGCTCTTGAGGTGAAGGTCTTTCTATCCAATCCGCCATGGGTGTATTGTCCGGGTCTGTCAATATACTCTTATCAGGGGAGATCGTTATTGGTATAGAATCTGTGGGACTCGCTCCTGATAGCCTTAACGTCATAGTTTTGACCAGGCCTTTTGTTTCAATCCACTTTCTAAGCGGGCTTTTCTCTGGGATATTCTTCCTTAGGGCTAGGTTATTGCTTGCCTTTTGCTTTAGCCGTTTAGAGATAGCACCAGCCTTGTTGCTTTTCTTTGCCTTTTGTTTGCCCTTAATTTTAGTCTTAGAGGTGTTCCCACCCATTAATTGATTGGCAGAGATGTCATCTTCAGTCTCTGTTTCCGCCTCATAATCCTCATAGGAGTCTAGCTCAATGCCCATTGAGGTCGTAGTATATGCTTCTGCTTCGTTTTGTATCTCGCATTCATTATCCTCCAGCTGAGCTTCTGGTATCCTCTCTAAATTGTTTGGTATAAGGTCGCAGGAGGCTGGCTTTGTGGCATTTGGAAAATCCTGACGTGATTGGTGAGCTATGATTAAAGAGGGATTACTTCCCTTTGCCAATGGTGGTACAGTTTCCTCATTATAATCATCATTGTTAGCCTCCAATAAAATAAGCTGTGCACTTGAGGGATCAGTGGAAGTTTTTTCTACACCAATATCAGTTTTGGCGTTATGGTCGGTATCTTGGCAGCTTGCGGTCATTACTGAATCCCCCCCCTGTTGTGTTGCGCAGGGATTTAAAGATACTATTCGCTGATGTTGTACAGCAGTCTCACCCGCTGACTTCTTCTGCTTTGCCCGACAATTTTAGCCCAGTTTTATCTGTTTTAGGGGTGAAGCCCTTGGTCTGTAACCCAGCTGAGAAAGTAGGCGGCCTCAATACCTGTTTAGCCGTTGTGGTCGAAGTTTTCTTCTCCCCCGGTGTAGCAGGACCCTCGTTGTTCTCAGTTGAAGTGCCCCCGATAAGCGCTTGCGTAGTCGACGGGAGAGAAGCCACTGCCGTGATGGACGTTGTTGTTGCTGCCGTAGAGATGATACCAGTAACGGCTATAACGGCTGGGACTACAGGAGGGGCCGCCACTGCCGTTGCCGCCGCCGCTGCCACCACTGCCTGCTTGCTGTTCCTTGTTTGGCGTGGCGGTAGGGGATTCGGATTTTTTGGAGACATCTTTCGGAACCACTGTGTACCGGCAATCACTCGGCGGCTGAGCGTAGGACCAAACCAGCCGAGCGCTGAGTTGACGATCCTTTCTCGTAGTAGCTGCCGTAACAGCCAGGCAGCATCAGAGAGCAAAAGCATTGGCTTGTCAGAAAGCGGGAAATCACCAACAAAGCTCTCTTTTTCCCAGGGGTAGAGAGTCAGAATCAGAGTATGCTCGGTTCAGTGCCTGAGCTATCCCATTGAGTTTCTCACTTTTCGTAAGCTCTGGAAAGGAAAGGAGAGCGGAGCTCACGGGTGAGTCGACCGGCACGGACCCTCACTCCGCCATCTTGGATCCGCCCACCGCCAGCGAAGAGCATTCACTCTTTTCTCACCATAATGTGGCTTAATGCGACTCTCTTCATGAATTGCCTTACCAACCTGATTGACACGTTTCACCTTTATTTGTGTCTCTTGTTTCGAACATATGTGTACAAGTCCTACTATCAGATGTTAAATAAGGAAAATGTTCAATAAATACACTATGAAAAAAAAAGCCTTTTTGATTCTCTTTCCGAAAGGGTCGTAGGGAAAGAGTTGAGATTTATCTTGCTGTTAGAAATTTGAACTACCAGACTCTCACGAGTGGGATGTTGAATCAGGAAATCAGGGTTGCCTGGCACAGGCTTATGGTGCCTGGCAACCACCCTGTAAGTCAGGGTTTCACCAAAGGGCAACAAGGGCTCATAGGTGACCTGCCCGGTTTGCAGGATCTCTATAAGGACATTAGATTTTACCTTTGCAGAGGGCTGGCGGTGGCGGGCCTTCCACCATTATAATGACCCCCTAGGGTCCCAAGTCCTGTAATGGCTGCCAGCAAAATTTTACCCTGTTGCTGGCAGCCAAATCAGAGCGCTTGCTTCCGTCAGAGTCTATCTCCAACAGGAACAAATTTGCCCAAGGGAAAAAAAGCTCCAAGGGCTAATCAGAACCCTTTATTGAGTTTGAGGGACTTTCACCATAGGGGCCCTCAGGGATAACAATAGATCGAGCCCTCACCATGCACTGCTACTTACCTTGTGTGGTAAATGCATGAGCGATAAAGGCATATGAGTGGTAAAGGCATTGTGTGGTAATGTTTTTCAGCCATGAATGCAGCATGGTGAGCTGGAAAGATGGTGGGGAGGCCAAATTGCTCCTTTAAAGCACCACTTGTATCCTTAAATCAATAACCATGAAGGCCCACTTTTGGGTCTTCACCCCATTGCTGGACTTGTATTCAACGTATACATGAATGGAAACAACACAGGTATAAGCTAGGCATACAGCATGTATGTATGATAGTGACAACACATTTGTTTCTGTATAAGTTCCAGCAGCATCACAGAAATTAGCAAATATGTGAATGTGTTATATTTTATTATTGAACAGTTCAAAGAAGTGACACTTTGAATGAAAAAAACATATTCATCATTTTGTTCTATGGTATTAACTAGTCATTGACTTTAAAATATTGTACAAAAAGTACATAAAATGTGCATTTACCACCATGCTGTAAATCTCTTGCAACGTTCACACTTTCTTCTCCGTGTTCTTCTAGAGTTAACGCATCTTTCAATTTCTTTTCTGAACAGAAAATTTGAGAAGATAGGATAAATGTCCCATTCTAAATTACACAAAATTAAGCATGATGCTTTGCATTGCAAAATCTACAAAATGGAAAATTATAATTCGTTTGCTTTAAGTGCTTGCACGCTCTACTTTATAACTGGTCGGGAACCTTGATGCACTACAAAGGTAGGCTAATCTTTAAATAAGAGTAGCACCATCAGATTTTTTTAAAAAAGAGTCCCACTTCTACGCCTTAACACATCAAAGAACCCACCAGCCCTCCCAAGTGTCTTACTCAATTTGTGCTAAGGTTTTGGGACAACCTAGTTACTCCATTTGCACTTGGTTTTTGGGGATGATACAGTTTGAGAACAGCATGACTTTGGGGGATGGCTGGGTGGGTGTGGTGATGGAGGAAGAGTAAGAATGAACAGTCTATAAGTCAAAATAAAGTAATTATGTACTCCATTTGTCTGGTTCTTTCTTCTGAATGTGGATGATTACACACGATGACACAGTGTGCCCCCACATCCAGGTGTCAATCATAAATGTTTTAAAGAACTTCTTGGACATCAGACAGATGACATCGCAAACAAATATTCAGAAAAAAATCAATTTGGGAGAGTTATGCCTATATTGGTGCCATAAATATTTCCAAGATTATATGAACCAACAAGGCTTGGGTCCTGTCACTACCTGGCCTGGACCACTACAATATTGTCAAACAAACGAGGTGACCAGATAGGCTGTTACAATCAAGTTAAATAGAACCTTAGACAAACAGTTCTAAAGTCTACGTGTTTTATTTCACTTCAACTTGTGACTTTTTTTAAGAGCAAATTTGTCCTAATCATTTCACAGCATGAGATGGGCAACACATCATTTGGATACACATTACAAGTGTGGAACATTTACACAATAAATGCAAATAAACACATAAAACAAAACATTTATGAGTGGTCACAATTTGAAAAAGTGCAAACGAGAATAGACGGAAAGACATTCATGAACAGTGCAAATGACCAGTCCTTATTTACAAGCTAGCACTAGGCAGACACTACCTTGTTTAACACTAAGGATTAAACCAACTGTCCTGCCTGTGACATGAGTAGGAGGGTTACACAATTCTAACTGCACAAGGGAATAGCAAAAACAACTGCAGTTGTCTTGGGGTCTCCTAGAAGTTGTTTGTCTTCTTTTGTCTTTTCATAGGTGAAAGTCACCTGACTAGTGACTTGTTATCATCCTCTGTAGCCATGTAAAGTGCATCAGTACTACTTCAATAAAAATGTGAAGAATCAAAATAATTACGAAGGTAGAATTGGGTAAATGTTGTTATCTCAGAATGGGAGTGGGCAGATGGCTAACATAAGGAGACAACTTTATGTGTAGGACAGAGCACCGCTGTTTAAACTGGAAAGTATTCGTGTTTTTCGTGCCTCCAGGGCTCTCTCCCCGTCTGGAGTGATATCTGTAGAACCTATGGTAGCAGCTATACCTGGTTGGGTGTAGCTGTCCCCCCGGGCACCGATTTGTGCTAATTTAGCTCTAAATTCGTTTGTTTTTAGAAAATAAAAGTTCTTAATCCATTGTTCACAAGTATTTCATTTATTTTTCATGAAAATGTGTCTCTTATTTCACATGAGAATCCAATGCATTTCGGCAGTGTCTTCCTGCCTTCATCAGGGAAATAGTAAATCTATAATTTAAAGAAAAATTATTTTAACCTGGAAATTTCTAAACATTTATATACTAATAAACAACTTTGCTTTAAATTCACATTTCTGTTGAGTCTGTCAAAAAAAAATTTCAATCAATGCTTCCAACAAAAAATACACAAGCGTATTGTCTAAAAATAACTGAATAACCCTGTTGTTTAAATGACAGTGCTTATTAGCGTTTTAACTATAATAACAAGATGTTTATTATAGTTAAAACGCTAATAAGCACTGTCATTTAAACAACAGGGTTATTCAGTTATTTTTAGACAATACGCTTGTGTATTTTTTGTTGGAAGCATTGATTGAAAAAATGTTTTGACAGACTCAACAGAAATGTGAATTTAAAGCAAAGTTGTTTATTAGTATATAAATGTTTAGAAATTTCCAGGTTAAAATAATTTTTCTTTAAATTATAGATTTACTATTTCCCTGATAAAGGCAGGAAGACACTGCCGAAATGCATTGGATTCTCATGTGAAATAAGAGACACATTTTCATGAAAAATAAATGAAATACTTGTGAACAATGGATTAAGAACTTTTATTTTCTAAAAACAAACGAATTTAGAGCTAAATTAGCACAAATCGGTGCCCGGGGGGACAGCTACACCCAACCAGGTATAGCTGCTACCATAGGTTCTAACATAAGGAGACACCAGATTTGTATGCTAAGGCATATTTCTATTGCTAGATTGAGTTTGAGTTCTCCCTCCAGGCGTGGAGAAGAGACTAAGAGAAGACTCCTGCATTGCTGATAGGGTAAAGGGAGTTACTTACACCACACATACAGACCCACACATCCATATTATATTACAAGAGTTCATTTTACCAAGGATCATCTGCCTTTGTGGGATTCTTGACGTTTTCTCCGGGACAGAATTGCTGGACAATGATACCACGTTGACTTTGGTTTGTTTGCTCTGCTGCAGTCGTACATTTAAGAGGTCCATCAGTACATTGTAGTTATGGGGAGAATTAAAAGGGGCAGTAAGAGATTCCTTTACAGGCCCACGACTAGTAGATGGTTGTGAAACGACGTCTAAGATGAACTCTGGTAAATTCTCACACTCAGCTTCATTCTCCAAGAAACGCTGAAGTTGCACAAGAGGCCTAATGTGAGATCTGTGTGGAAGGAAGTCATCAGGTCCGCTATGCTTCAAAGGTGAAATAGCACATTCCCTTTGAGTAGGGTCTGGCAAGATATCTCTATATTTAGGATATACATGTCTTTGTCCCTTGGATCCGTAATAAAATGGATCAACCTCAAAACAGGTCACGTGGCTTGTTGGTGGAGTAGGTGCACATTCTTCGGAAGCTAGGTCTGAAAAAGATAAAAGAAGAAAGACACTGGAATGCATTGCAGAAACATATTTACAAGAACAGCAGCATTTACCTTATCATTCAAAATATTAAACATGCCAGTAAACAGGAAAGTCTCACATAACCATATATCTGCATCCTTAAATTTATGAATGACCCCCTCATGACATTATGGGCCCAGTTCACAAAACATTGATGCGTAAAGTGTGGTACTCCTACAGTGTAAGCAAATTACTCCGGAATATCCATGGATATGCACTACTGATTCACAAAACACTTCATGTGAATAGCTGCATCTTCCTCCAGACTTCCACAAGAATTTCTAGAAGACATCCATACTATTTCACTGTGAATTTCCCCTTATTGGGATTTCCACATTAGTAAGCATGGTTCACGCATGAAATTTCATTAATAGGTAGCACCTAACCTTGGATTAAGACACAGCTGCTCACAGGAAATGCCTTGCGAATTTTTCCCTTACGCTTTACATCATATGGACTGTGAGAAAAATTTTTAAGGATGTTTTATGACAAGCAGAAATGATTGGCCCGCAGCCATGTCAAAGGGGGCCTTTCGCCTCCAGTGCCATGAGCAATTAATGTGGTTTGGACTACTGTCCATGCCTTTGGCACCCGCATAAAGTGGGGGTGACGGGCATACCTTGCGATGTGAATCTCTAGTGTGACCAAACCTTTTCCTGTCATTTTTAGTGTGACCAGACACAAGCCTGCTGGCTCCTTTAGTGTAAAGTTCGGCTGTTATGTGAAACTCAGAACCTTGTGCTTCCATTCCTTGTGTGTGTCAAGTGCATGTTTGTGCATCGAGTGTACAGCATATGTATGGTATTGAAACCCTGCGTGTTGTGTGAGTTTGAGTACTGCAGTCAGTGGGAACCATCTTGGATTGATATGGTTAAGCATGCCACAATATGCAGGTTGAGGACAGGTTCCTCAGACAATGGAAGTGCATTGCTTGCATTCTTGTGGCTGAATTGAGGGAGGATGAAAACAGTGCTTCTCACAGAAGTTTAATCAGGATCCTGTTAGCAAAGGGTTGTTGATTAGTTATTCCTGACCACTGCCATTTGGTAGATGGTGGTGATGAGGAGTCGGAGGTTTCTAACCAGAGCTTGCCATTTTGACTCTCTCACTGATTACTGCTTCAGGAAAGATGATGACAGGCAGGTGCAGCGATCTCACGTTTCATTGTCCCCCCCTCTTTCGGGTACTCCTGTTTGAAACCAGTTCCATTTTGACAGGTAGACACAGTAGGCACTCCATCTGGAAATTGTATATAAAATTGGGATCCAACCCAACCCCACTTGGTTTCAGTTCCAAGTTATTTGTGACAAAATGCGTGCTCCATACAGTACTCGAAGGACCACTGTGTGACCAGGGCTAATGTCTGCATGACAGCCAGTGTCACTGAAGAACAAGTTACTTACCTTCGGTAACGCTTTTTCTGGTAGATACAATATCTGCCTGTGGATTCCTCACCTTGTAAATATCCCCTTGCGTCAGCAACATTCGGAAATTCTTTTTGTAGCCTCGCGCCGACGTGGATTCGGACGTCATAGAGACACGACATCGCTTGCGACTCCGCTGACGTCACCGACGCCTATAATAGGCCCACGCCGGCGTGATGACATCAGTTCCGCCCTTTTTTCCGTGCCTTCGAGGCACACGGACGGACCAATGACAGTAGACATATACACAGCATACGAAGTACAAATATCAAGGTAACACACACAGTGTGAAGCAAATGCAACAAAACGTTTGAAATAAACAACTCCTTGACAATAAAATAAATACATTACAGAAACTCTGGCATAGAAGAGTGGACAACGGGGAGGCGGGTGGGTCAGTGAGGAATCCACAGGCAGATATTGTATCTACCAGAAAAAGCGTTACCGAAGGTAAGTAACTTGTTCTTCTGATAGATACATCTGCCGTGTGGATTCCTCACCTTGTGAATAGAGTCCCACAGCAGTCCCCACTCCCGGAGGAGGGTGTCCACTCTTCTAAACCAGGAAATCCTGGAGAACAGAGCGCGCAAAGTGACCGTCCCTCCTCACTTCGGAATCCAAGCAGTAATGCTTCGCGAAAGTGTGGAGGGAAGACCAAGTTGCCGCTCTACAAATATCCTCTACAGGAACACCTCTAGCCAATGCAGAGGTTGAAGACTTAGCTCTTGTAGAATGAGCCCTTATACCCTCTGGTGGTTCCTTACCGGCCAAAGAGTAGCAGATCTTTATACAGAGGACGATCCATCTCGACAAGGTTCTCTTATGGACCGCTCTTCCTTTTTTGCAGCCAGCAAACCCAATGAAGAACTGGTCATCCAAACGAAAGTCTTTAGACCTGTCCAAGTAAAAGGACACCGCCCTTTTGGGGTCCAGACGATGTAACCTCTCCTCATCCTTAGAAGGGTGTGGGGGAGGATAAAAGGTAGGGAGGGTAATGGATTGACCAAGGTGGAAAGGAGTCACCACCTTAGGCAGAAAAGCAGCCCTGGTCCTAAGAACCATTCGATCAGCATGAATGGTCAAGAAAGGGGGCTTGTAACTAAGAGCTTGAAGCTCACTTACCCTCCTTGCCGAGGTAATTGCAACGAGGAAGACTTTTTTAAAAGTCAGAAGCCTCCTAGGACATTTGTGAAGAGGCTCAAAGGGAGCACCCATTAAAAAGGTCAATACAAGATTTAAGTCCCACTGAGGCACAATAAAAGGAGTAGGAGGGAACTTATTTGTGAGGCCCTTCAAAAATCTTAAAACTACAGGAGATTTAAAAAGAGATGGCTGGTCAGGCAAACAAAGAAATGCCGACAGCGCTGAAAGATAGCCCTTCACTGTGGCAACAGCAAGCCCCTGTTGTGCCAGAGAAAGAGCAAACTGAAGAACATCAGACAAATGGGCTCTCAAAGGGTCAATAGATTTTTCCCCACACCATGTGACAAATTTCGACCATCTATAAGAATAGTTAGACTTAGTGGAGTCACGCCTGGCTGACAAGATGACATCCACAACGTCAGGTGGGAGGGAAAAGGAATTCAGGTTGCTCCGTTCAATCTCCAGGCATGAAGGTGTAATGTCTGGAGGTGGGGGTGTAGAACCTGCCCCTCCATCTGAGAGAGGAGGTCTGCCCTGAGAGGGAGACGGAGCGGCGGGTGAGAGGAGAGGTGGAGAAGATCTGTATACCACACCCTTCTTGGCCAGTCCGGGGCGACCAATATGACTTGGGCCCGGTCTTGGCGAATCTTCCTCAGAACCCGAGGAATCAAAGGTATGGGAGGAAACGGGTAAAGGAGCTGATTTCCCCAACTCAACTGAAACGCGTCCCCCAAGGCTCCTTGCATCGGATACAGGAGACTGCAGAATGACAGGCAGTGAGCATTCTCCCGAGTGGCGAACAGGTCCACCCGAGGAGTCCCCCACATCTGAAAGATGTCGTGAACCACCTCCGAGTGAAGCCTCCACTCGTGGTCGGCAGAGAACTGCCGACTGAGACTGTCTGCACGAACGTTCAGAACTCCGGCCAGATGATTCGCCATCAGACAAATCTGATGGTCCTGAACCCAGGACCAGAGACGCAGAGCCTCTCTGCAGAGACACTGCGACCCTACTCCTCCCTGTTTGTTGATGTACCACATCGCGGTCGTGTTGTCCGTCAGGACCTGGACCGAACGACCGCGAAGGGAGGGGAGGAAGGCCTTGAGCGCCAAACGTATCGCCCGCAATTCTAGAAGGTTGATGTGAAGCAACCTTTCCTCTGGAGACCAAAGACCCTTGATCTCCAGATCCCCCAGATGAGCACCCCACCCTAGAGTGGATGCATCCGTTATCACTGTGGCCACCGGATGAGGCAACTGAAAAGGCTTCCCCTGAGACAGGTTGCCTTCCACGCCCCACCAAGACAGATCCGCCGCAGCTTCTCTGGAGATACTCACTGACTCCCTGAGATCTCCGTTGTGCTGATACCACTGCCTGCGGAGGCACACTGGAGCGCCCTCATGTGCCAGCGTGCATGGTTGACCAACAGAATGCATGAAGCCATCAGACCGAGCAGGCGAAGGACCTTCAGAACTGGAACGACTGCTCCATTGTAAAATAAAGGAATCATTTCCTGTATGTCGCGAATCCTTTGAGGAGGAGGGAATGCACGACATACAGTTGTGTCCAGTAAAGCACCTATGAACAGGTTGCGCTGGGAGGGCACCAGGTGAGATTTGGGCACATTTATCGAAAAACCCAACCTGTACAACAACTGGGTTGTCTCTCGCAGATGATGGAGCACTCTCTCTGACGACTCTGCTTTGATAAAGCCAGTCGTCCAAATAAGGGAACACAGGAATCCCCGACCTTCTGAGATGCGCCACCACCACTGCCATCACCTTGGTGAAGACTCGAGGCGCAGTAGTAAGCCCAAACGGAAGGACCGCAAACTGATAGTGCTGCGATCCCACCGTAAAACGGAGATACTTCCTGTGCGACTTCAGGATGGGGATGTGAAAGTACGCATCCTGCAAGTCGAACGACACCATCCAGTCTTCTTCCAGCAGTGCATGAAGAACCTGAGCAAGGGTGAGCATCTTGAATTTCTCTTGTTTCAGATAAAAATTCAAGATCCTGAGATCCAGGATTGGACGAAGCCTGCCATCCTTTTTGGGAATCAGGAAATACCGGGAGTAGCATCCCTGACCCCTTTCCTGCTCTGGGACCACCTCTATTGCACCCTTTCTTAAAAGAGTCAACACTTCCTCCAGCAGAAGTAACAGATGTTCCTTGGTGCAAAAACCATGGCAAGGCGGGTAATTGGGAGGGAATTCCCGAAAGGGAAGGGCATACCCATTCTCTACAAGATTGAGAACCCAAAGATCTGATGTAGCCGGTTCCCAATCTTGTAGAAAATGGGTACGCCGACCCCCCCACCGGACCCACATGATCCTGAATGGCGGATCAAGGACTGCTTTTCTGAGGTAGGGGGATTAGAGGAAGTGGAAGAGGAAGAGGCCGGACGTCCACGAGGACGAGATCTTGGGTTTCCTCTGTACGATCTGTACAAGGAATTTTGTTGCTGCTGCTGTTGTTGTTGTTGCTGCTGACCTTGTCGGTAATTCCGAAAGGAAGAGCGACCAAAACCCCTGAATCTCTTGTTGGTCGAAGAGCTCCTTATCTGAAGACCTAAAGATTTAGCAGTTGCCCTACTGTCTTTAAATCTCTCAAGGACTGCATCAGCTTTCTTCCCAAAGAGGCCACACCCATCAAAAGGAAGATCCAATAAAGTCGCCTGAACATCCGCTGAAAAGTCTGAGGATTTCAGCCAAGCTGCTCTTCTAGTGGCGACAGCAGTACCCATGATACGCGCCACAGAGTCTGCAGTGTCCAAACCACTTTGAATAACCTGGCGAGCTGCTGCTTGCGCATCTGAGATCACCTCCTCAAAATCTTTTCTGCTGGCATCAGGAACTTTAGGAGTTAGAACCCGCAAAGAATCCATAAGGGCATGTACATATCTCCCCATCAGACAAGTGGCATTAGTTGACTTCAAAGCCATGCTTGCCGAGGAGAAGGTCTTTTTAGCCACCTGATCTTGTTTCTTTGCCTCCTTTTCATAAGGAACCTGGGGAAAGGCACTTACATTCTTCTTAGAGCAAGCAGCTTGAATGACTAAACACTCTGGTGAAGGATGAGAAGTCAAAAATGCAGGGTCCTCAGGTGCAACCCTGTACCTCCTTGCCAGACTCTTGGAAACCGCAGGATTTGACAGTGGTTTCTTCCAAACTTCCAAAATGGGCTCTGTCAAGGCGTCATTAAACGGAAGTAACGGTTCTATTACAGAACTAGGAGAATGTAAAACCTCAGTCAGAAGATTGGACTTAAACTCCACTGTAGGTAAAGTTAATTTAAAAAGATCTGCCGCCTTCCTCATAACCATATGGTAAGGTTGGACATCCTTAGAAGGTGCATCAGAGCTTGAAGGTAATTCCCATTCTGGGGAGAAATCCAGGCTACTAGCATCAGCTAGCTCATCAAAACTATCTTCATCCCATTCACCTTCTTCTAAATCAGGATGAGATTCCATATATCTTCTTTCCTCCAAAAGGCGTTGTGCTTCCCTTCTGGACCTCTCCTTCACACGCTTTGCAGTCGGATCCACCAACGGCTCCGACGGAGCCGGGACCGACGTCGGTATCGAATCCGAAGGTTTAGTCGGATATTCTCGAAGTCGCTCTGGAGCGGGTGACGTCGGAATTGGCGTTGATGGCCTCGGTGGAGCCGGAAATTGCCAAGGCGGCGTCGGGGCTGGCATATAAGGCATAAAAGGTGCAGGAGGATAGGAGTGGGGAACTCCTAGATTGAAAGCCAGCGGACCCATGGGACCAGAAGGTGCACCAGAGGGGTACCATGCCCTTGAAAAGACACCATACATAGCATTAAGAAATGCAGATGGATCTTGTCCTGGGTGTGGAAATGGAGGTTGGAAACCCTCAGGCTGTTCTTGTGGAGGAATCGGATTCGGCTCTTCGGTAGGCGCGGAATCCACATCCACTTGAATCTCTTCTTCGTCATGGGCCGAGGACGGCGCCAGAGACGGAGCCGGAGTCGGTGATTTAACACACGACTCCGAAGGTGAGGCCTCACCTTCCGGTTCAGAGACATCCATAGTAACCACTTTAGAACGTACCTTCTTCGGTGACTTCGATCTCGAATCCGACTCCTTACCAGAACGACGTCGGGATTCACGTCTCCTCTTCTTATGTTGTTTCTTCGACTTCGAAGTATGATCCGAAGCCGACCTCGAAGACGACTCCTCTCGAGATCTAGACCTCGACCTCGATCTTTCTCTTCGAGAATGAGACCTCGATGTTCTCCCTTTACCAGCTTTTAATTTTGCCACCAGGAGTTTGGCCTCTCTTTCCCTCAGAGCTTTCGGGTTCATCTTCCGACAAGAGGAACAACTATCGACGTCGTGGTCGGAGCTCAAGCACCAGATGCAGTCATTGTGCGGGTCGGTAATCGACATCATTTTGCCGCATTCTCTGCAGGGCTTGAAGCCGGTCTTCTTTGTTGACATTATCGAAGAGACAGGATACAAAGAAGCGGAAAATAAAAACAAAAAAGGCAACAAAGTACCAGTTGGCTACAGAGATTCCCGATAACCATTAGCGTCGACGACGCGGAAAAAAGGGAACTGATGTCATCACGCCGGCGTGGGCCTATTATAGGCGTCGGTGACGTCAGCGGAGTCGCGAGCGATGTCGTGTCTCTATGACGTCTTAATCCACATCAGCGCGAGGCTACAAAAAGAATTTCCGAATGTTGCTGACGCAAGGGGATATTCACAAGGTGAGGAATCCACACGGCAGATGTATCTATCAGAAATGAGGTGACTTCACCTGAAGTCAGCACATCTTGCTGGAGAAGCTGATAGTCTGACTAGTACTTAGAAGTCTGTCTCTCTGCTTAGAGAGAGGAAATAAAGCAGGAGGAAAAACTGTCCATGAGTAGAATACAGCTAAGTACCCAGAAGTTACTAACTTCCCTTGGGAGTGAAGCCAGAGCTGACTCCAATGGTGACTCTAACAGTAGACCACATACAGAACTCAAGTCATGAAATCATCCTATACTGCTCAGTACCCTTGTGATACGTCAAAGGCTTGATGCTGCTGCTACCTGACCTCCGCCCAGTAGATCCCAAGGAGGAGCTGACATCACCCTTGAAGTGGAAGCTGATCCTGGCCTGTTGGATGCACCTGCTTGAAAAAGCACAATACCCATGAGAACCTAGCCTGGAGGCCACAACAGTACAATGAGCACTTGCTGGATCTCCGTCTGAACAGGCATCCACCAGCAGTCCTGCCATCCTCCTCTCTGTACCATGGCTCGAGTCTCAAGTGAAACTGCCTCTGTGGTCCTGTGTTAGTGAAGACCTTGCTGTCAGCAAACACTTGAGGACGGCCCACCAGCAAGCCGCGACCAAATAAATAGGTAATGGGGCCTCACACAAGAAAGTAAAGCAGACTAGCAGACTGCAATAAGCAGCGGATACACTGACTGTTACCTGAACAATCCTTATAATTTGAGTATGAAATCTTGAACAGAACTGCTCTGAGTGAGGGGAGATCTATTGAACTGCACCTGTGCCTGATACTGACCTTATAAATAGAATCAAAGCTCTAGTGACAGTACTGTAAACCTGGAACTGGGAGAGGGCGCCCCAGCGGGCATGTCACTTTACTAGGCACTTTAGTTGCAATTGCAATCTTGCATCGGAATCCCCTTGAATTTAGCTGTATTACATTTTGCTGTGATAAGTACTTTTTTTTAATAAAGATAAGCACTGGGTTGGACCACAACATTACTGCGTTGGTTCGTGGAGTGTTGAGTTCTAAGCTCTCGCATCCACATTACATCCCAGAGGAGCCTTTAACTGCTTGCCTAAGAGTAAGGTGTGGAAAGTTTGAACTTAGCCCTGGTGGCGGAATCCTAGTATAACAAACTGAAGACACCTGTGGCAAGTATCATCAGTGAAATCATAGGGGCATAGTAGCTATCTCTGAGTTGTGGCCCCCCAAACAGGGTGTCACAATTGGCAGCAAGGAGCCTGAGATCTGCAAGTTCCAGTTCCAACTGTCCTGAGAAGAACAATACGTTTAGCTTATATACAGTTTTACCTGCACAGTACAACGGCAGATACAAGATGGATGGGAGTAGACCATAACAATATCTCCTTAAACCAGTTGAGGAATCAATCTTTGGAAAGAATGTGGCGGGCTGCCAGAAACGTGGGTAGGGAGGTGCTTGTGGATTTTGTAGAGGATAAGTTAACGGAAACTGGGCAGTAGGGGATGAAACAGTGAATATCTATGGACAGGGTACCATGTTAGGAACCCGAGGAGAGAGTGCTGTCATGTCAGGCTCTCTTAGCTCCCAGCACAGTATTTTTCAAGACACACCCGAAGTGTGTCTCCACATATGCTTGCCCTTTGTAGACATACATCGTTTGCGCACCTGAGTTCCAGAGGGAGTGGAGTGGCCAAGTTGGAAACACCCGTACCTTAATGAAAGTGTGACTATAGGACGGTGTCCCCACTCTACCCCGGGGTTTGGAGCATCATTGATGGAGCTCGGGTACGCAGACGATGTGTTTCTACAAAAGGCAAGTATTGCCACTGATAGGTCCCCTACCAGCTAGTGATTAGACTAGGAGGGAATGCTATTAAGAAATGTTTTAGGGATCTGTATCTTGATGAAATGCCAACGACCATACCAGGCGGCAATCAAGGGCAGAAACATGCTGATACAACAGATAGGGTAATGGTGACGTTGCGTCTCTCATATAACCCTAGTAACTTCATTTTAATCCTGCCAAGTGGGATCCATAATAAAGGTATTGGGTGCCCAATTAGACAGTTTTTATAATTTTTCTTCTCTACAATATGGATCCCGACTTTTGGAGTTCTTCCTTTTCTGTATAAAAAAATATATATTTTTCCTTTCGCTCCTCCCTGTACTTTGGTGTGCGTCATGGTGTCGTCACTATGATGAAGCATGCCACTCATTGAGTGGGTGAAGGCAGTATTTACAACCTCTGGGATCCCACAAGAGGTTCTCTTTCTCTCCTGTTGACTCCTGTACTGCCCCCCCTTTTTACTTGTTCTTCCTTTCCCATTCCCAGAACCATGTTGGAGCAACAGGCCAATCTTAAAGTGGGAGATCGATCTTTTCTTTACCCCAAGTAAGAGGTCCTTCTCATCAAGTGAATGACCCTGAGACCATCCCAAGTTTGCAAGGAACAGAGAAAGGTAGTGAGCAAATCATGGCAGAGTCCGAGAAGGCACGTGCTGTGGTTGCCCTCACTCTGGTTTCAGAGGAGGATGAGATACCCGAAGTGGACCAGGTTTTAAAATCTGAGTCACTGCCAGAGCTACAGGGTTGGCTAGCCACTGGAGGACCTACCCAGAAGTAATTCCGCCAGGCACAAGCTGTTACCTACACTTGTAGGACTTTGGAAGGAGACCCAGGAATAGGAAAGCGAGGAGTGGCTCGAGGCTTCATGATGGCAGGGAGGATGGACTCCTGTACAGTGAGCCGGTGAATTGTGATCCAGTAAAAGGGTTATGATTCCCTTGGTGCATATGAATTTCCTGTTGCGACTGATCCACGAGATGCCATTCAGAGGACACTTTACCATGAAAAAGACATAGGTCGGACTCTTTGTTCGACTGGCTCGGGATGCACAGAGTCACAGAAACGTTCTGTACAGCCATTCATTCTTGCTAATTTAGTAATTAGAAGGTAAGGTCAAGGTACCATCATCACTATCTTAGAAGGTGTTCTATTCGAGTGGGTAGACATTGACAACGTTTGTCCATTTGACACCCTCTGCATCAGGAAACAATTATATCTTGGCTGTGGTGGATCATGCCACAAAGTATCTAAAGGATGTTCATTTGAGGGGCACTGCTGTGGAGGAAGTAGCTAGGGGACTCTGAACGATCTTTTCAAGAGTTGGATTTCCCAAGGCAGTGATTTCCAGCTAGTGAATAAACCTTGTAACCTCTTACAGGAGCAAGCCAGTTTGACCTACAAAATCCTCCTGACATAACATCAACAAGCCAATGAGCTGATGGAAAGGTCCTAAGGAGTACAGTGAGAACTCTGCCAGGGACCTCAGTGATATCTTATCCTACAATGTCTTTTGTCTGTAAAGAGATTCAACAGACGAGAATTGGGTTTAGTCCCTTTAATTTTCTGTTTGGGCACCATGTGTGTGGCCCACTCACCTTTAGGGAAGGGCAGAACAAAACTTCAGTGTCAAATCAAAAGGATGTGGTGAACGATATGCCCTCAGGAATTTGACCATGAAATATATGAGTTAATGCAAAGAAAATCATTCAGGCTGTGGTACTGAAAATTCTGGAATCGTGTAATAAACTTTGTCGTAGCATGACGATTTTTATATCAAAAGACCGAGAATGGCTAGTACACTATGTACAAGCATTTTCGTCATACTCCAGTAACAATTTCACCTCGAAATTGTCATTTTCGTTTCTGAACCCTTGGCTTCCATTTTGTGTACAGCAGCCATTTTGTGTGTTGCCCTTTACATAGGCTATAATACAGCTAAATTCGATTCCAAAGGCCACGTACACCTTGATTGACTTTTCCCTGACCTGGGCATGTTGGAACCATTGCCCCAGGCCGTACCTGTTTGGTCAGTTCCTCTCCCAGTTGCTGAGCAAGATAGCATCAAGGCCCAACATGCCATAAACCTTTTCATCGCACACACACCCTGCCTTATCTTACTTCCATCTGTTCCTGCCTCCATGCAACTATTTATGACATGGGCTGTGATCTCACTGTTTTGGGTTTCTCCGGCCTTGTCAGCTAGAGAATGTATTCATTATGTGGACATTGTTTATGGCTTGGACTTATCTTGAAAGTGGGTTTTGCATCTGTGTGCACGTCCTGGGAGTACTTCAAAGAGAAAATATGTGCCTAGGGCATAATACATGGTATAAAGGATCTGTGCTCAGACCATTCAGCAGGCTATCTCATTCAGTTGCTTTAGGTGTGACTGGGCGACGTAGCCTCACAATTAATTGTAATAAAGATGTCTTTTTCATATTTTCAGATTCTGTGCCAAGTTCTTATTATATTAGTGAGTATTCCCTGAGAGCAAAAACTGCCTAGTTCTACAGTTGGCGCCCTAACAGTGGGCCTCGTCAAGAAGTGACTATCTGGAGGAGTAACTTTGTCAGAGGACAGAAATCTACTGGGGAAGGCAAGACAGAAATCTACTAAAGGAGGTACTGTGCACAGAGGTTCTGGGGGATTCTCTGTCTTTGCGGCCCAGTATATTTTTGATTTTTCTGACTTAAACTCTCCAAAAGATGTCACTCACGACTGAGGAACCCTTTTGGCTTAAGTGTTTTTTTGCAGTTAGAACTTGGCAGTTAGAATTTTGACAACTATTTGTTTGGTATAGCTTTGATAGGTTTGTATAGGTTTGTATATGCGAATTGCAATTTGTGTAGGCAGATAATGAAGAGATTTTTCTCCATCTGCTTTAGTGAAGTGGGTCGCTCCCAGTCCTTAGTTCTTAGTTATTTGGTCCTTAGTTTATTTGAACATTGCAATTTTCAAAAACCGAGGGTCTTGTATATTTACGAGTGTATCGATAGAGATAGCCCCCTTGAAGTTTGATGCTAGATTAGTGAGCTATAAGATGCCTGATCTTAGCGAATTTGGAGCTTTGTGTTGGCCAACTTTGTGTACGTTTGGATTAACCGGCTAAAATTTCTAAATAGGTTTAGATATGAAAAATATTTCTTCCTTGGTGATTTTGTATCCCCAGGGAATTAAAATATGACATAATACATGTAAGGATCCTTTGTTCTGTGTAATTTTATGAATGGAGATGCAGAACGAATTTTGGTGTTCTGCCAGTATTGAGAAGCGGTTCTTGTAAATATGACTTACATTTAGTATTTACAAAATGGTTTGGTTTGGGTACAGTCTTTGTAGCTGTCCTCTGTTTCAGTCCTATGTGTTGACCTGCGGGTTCCATGTGTGTTTAAATGTGTTTTTTTTGCCGTTACTGTAACTTCTGTTGTGAATAGCGTTGGCGCGAATTTATGAAACGAAATGCCTACAGCGCTGTCTTGCGTGTCCTGAATGTTTTGAACACTTTCTGTTTATGTTTGCAATGAGCTCAACGTGTTTGTGGTTTTCTTGATGTTTCAGTCTGTTAAGTAACATGCTGGTTGGTTAATGTTGAGTAGAAACTTGAGTAAAAGATACAGAAATGAAACATGTAATGTGCTAAGATGGGTATGTGTTGCTCTTTAGTTTGTAGAATGAGCTATTATGCACATATACAAAACTACCGTTACACGCTTTAAGGATAACATTAGGAAAAACATTAAATGGATATAAATAAGAAAGAAAAAAACTAAATTGTCTATTTTTGCAAAAATAAATAAATTTACAGCATTTTTCCTTAGAATGCACTGTATTAGATGGTCACAGGCAAACATCTCAGCTGCAGTATATTTGATAAGAATGTTCGTTCAGCCAGCACTTTTCCAGTTAAACATGGGTGGAATTTTGCATAACCGTCCTTTTAAATAAATGTGGCGCAGAAATGTGACGCAGGAATGTGACGCGTTTTAAGTTAGGCATATGCGCTTAGGTTTGTGAGTTAATGCATCTAAATGATAGGCAAGGGATGCAGCGGGCTCTTATATGTGTAGAACAATCACAAAAAGAAATAATAGTTTTTTATTAGAAGAAGAAATTTATTAATTATGAAAAATAATTATTAAAAATAAGTGCTACAAAAATCGTTTTTTAATATTTATAAAGCTCAACACTCCTATTATGACCTCCTAGCATTAAAATTTGATTAAAGTTATGTTGCATCACTAAAATGACAGGCGTTCGTGTGCATAATTTCCCCTTGGCATAGGCGCAAGCAAGCTCATTTTTATAAAGTATAAGTTATTATTTTCAAATGCCTGACTCATGGGTTATGTAATAGACATTCTAGTAATGCATATTATGCAAGAAAATTGTAGGATAATAATTTTTTAATGCCCAAAATATGAAAGTCGATTTTGAGTAAAAACACTGTTTAAACTGCATTTTGCTTTCATTCAGAGTACTTTTTAAAGTGTCTCAGGTTTAAGTACATGCATACATATATATTTATGATATATATTTGCAGGTTGTGCCTTCTTATGATTCAGTGGGTTAATGTGCCAGTACAAAAGTTTGTTTTAAATATCAGGGTTGAAGGTTCTAGCTTCAGCTAGGCCTACGGAAAAGTTTGTTCATTTAAGACTGATGAAGTGTGTACCATAGGATTGCAACAAGCATTTACTAAAAACTGGTATGTGTGTTATTCGGTTTTGTGAATTAGTCACAATAAATGTAGTTTAATAATCTGGGAATAGAGATACTTTTAGCGCCTAAAAAAAAAGAGAGAAATTATTTTTCAAAATAGAGTGAATTAGGAATTAGTTAGGCCTTCTGGCTTTGACAGCGTCAGTGTGGCAACAGCTGAGGGCTGAGAGGATTGCAGAGGCTGGCTCGAGCCGCGCTGCTGAGATGTTATCTTCTAGTTTCCCTGGAGAAGGCTGACATTTGTGACCTTTAATTAGGACTTTGCCTCCGAGGAATGCAGAATGACCTCTCTGAACGGGCTTCTAAAGGTGGGGTTTCTGGTTTCTCCGTGAGAACATCAATAAAATGAAAGAACTCGATTTAAAAGGGAAAATAAAAAGGGGGTTTCTTTGAACAGTCCCAAAAAATTGTGTTAAATGCTCTGCAGAACTGATACATTTGTGCCTCCACGCTAAGTAAAATAATGTTTGCTATTTGCGTTTATTTCACACAAAAAAACGAAATATCTTAGATAAAAAAATAAGATACAGCCCTTTTCCAAAATTTTGAAGGCTACAGGCTACAGGTCTATGTGAAAAAAAAAGATTTTCTAATTAGGAATTATTTCTTTCAGTTGAAATTATAGGTCCCAAATTAATATAGAGTGTCAGTGTAACTATTTCTTTTAGAATGGTAAAAATAAGGTGGCTTGATGTTGCGAGGTGAACTTACAAGAGCGTAACAGTTAAGTAATGAAAATTTAATTTTGTGTATGTTAAAATGTTTTTTTTGTGTTGTGTATTTTTCTGCTTCTGCTTGCAGATTATTCATGGATTGTTTTAAGGCTGACAAGACACGTGAGTTTGGTTAACTGAAAAGAAGACGTGTTTTTGCGTAATTTCTTAAAAAAAAAAAAAAATTCATGTTTTCGTTTGTGCATTTGGCCCTGTCGTGAAATATTTTAGTTGGTTCAAAGTTATATCTGACAGCAGATTCACACTGCATTGTGATCTACTGTCAAAATGAGGGATTCAGGGATTTTAGACCTGACAAATTTAGACGGGCCCAAATATTGGGTTTTGGGCTGCATGTTTATAGTGCATAAAGTACATGTGCCATGTTGCTGTGTGTCACCGCTTGTCCACACATGTGCATTATTTTGTGTATGTTTTGTTTTATGTTGTTACTATTACAAGTTTGCCTCTGTTGTGAGGAGGCATGTATGACGATATGTGTCACTTTACAATAGTTGGGTAAAATTTGTGTTGATACTAAATTTCACAGACATGATGTTTGCATGCTGTGGACAAGAATAGACAACACCTCACCAGTGTATGTCAAAATTTGGCCATAATAGTATTGAAGAAAACTAAAACGATATACAGAATCAAAATGTGTCATCTGCTGTTAGTCACTTACTGCACATTCCCTTAAAGGAATAGGCAGCCCTACATTCATGCATCCTTGATTGGACCTAAGGATGGAATTATAGATCTGTGACTCAAGGTGGCCTAATTTCTATATTGCACTACTGTTCTGTTTCCCAAATAGCATATGGCTTTGTCCCTTGAAAGGAAACCAGGTTTCATTTTTTCCTCTCCCGGAGTGCTGTGTCACATGCCTGAGGCACCCAAGCAAACTCTTGTTCTTCCTATAGATTTTTCTTTTGTTGCTTCTCCCCTGACCGATGTCGCATCATGCTTAGTTATTGGGGATTTTAGTTGTGTCCTATTTCCATTTCCCTTTTCCATATTCCTTTCACCAGTCAGCCCATTTATTATTATGGGTGTATTGTTTGTGTGCACACTTCTAGACTAAAGTGATGTATCAGGGACCCCCCATGTTATGTAAAATGTTTTTTTCAGACTGGCTGTCGGGGTAGTGATAGGCTGGTTAACTGACCCAATGTTTTCCATCTCAATAGGAGATATCTTAAGTTTACCTTTTGAACATGACGAATTTTCAATGTCTATTTTAATTTTTCAGTTCTCTTTTATTCCTGCTGCTTTAATTTTTGGTGGGATCAGATGTGTTCTAATCATGCAAATACCGGGACTCTCTAGTTCTTGCCCTTTTGTCTGCACATTTGATCCTTAGCCTTTGTATTGCATAGTGCACTTAATGCACAATTTTTAAAGGGACTTTTCTTCATGTCCTTGATAATCTGTATTATGTCATTTCTCTATTTGAGATGTTCTAGATAAGGAATTTAGGAACACCTAGGCTTAATCATTGAGGAAAATATGTATTTGCACCATTAGACAATGCCACCATATGTGAAGACATCCATTTAGATAGAATTTTCATGTAGTTATTTACCCTTAGATGATGAAGGATATGCTCTCACACGGAAACCCAATTGAAAAACCTAGAGACACTGTTTTGCCTACTGCCTTTTTGTTTGAATTGCTTTTTGAAAATAACAGTGTATTCTAGACCAAGATTGTCCCATGGCGTGTGGCCACTCCCTTGCAGATTGCAGGCCACCTGCTTGCAGTCCCCTTGTTAAAACCCATGAACTGTTTTTGTGCTTGATTTGAAGGAAACTAACAATTGTGTTGCATTTCCTATATCACTAGGTTCTGCGGGATCTTCCAGAGTCAAAGGAAGAGTGATACCCTGCAGACCTGTGATCGAGACTAAGCCCCATCAGTGACCGCTACAGATGAACGACAGATTTCTTGGCTCTACAATTTCTGCAACCAGAAAGTCGCGAGGCTGAACAGCGATCATCAGCGTGCCGTCACTGGTACCTCCCAAGCAAGGCATTTGCTTCATCGGAATGCGTTGCAGAGGAAAAGAGGAGCTGGTTCCTTGTTTGCCACAGAATGAGAGCTCCTGTTTGTTTGAGCTTTGTACCTGTTATGTACTGGTAACCTCTGACAGTGTACAGTCCCTTGAGCCCTTGGCCCGAGTTTTGGCCACACACACACCTCTTTTCCCTTTGCTCCAGCGGAAAGGCAGTGCACCCAAGGATCCACGTTTGGAAAAAGGCACTACATTCTGGTGCCCATGAGAAAGCAGCTTGAGCGTCCTCTGATACTGAATAATGAGTGTTGGAGTCTGAAAGTGCTGCTGATCTTGAGAGGTTATTTCTCAGTAGTGCTTGGATCTGCACAAGATGTTTTGTGCCCATGATCAATGAAGAGCACATCAATTGTAGTGTCTGCCACAAAGAAGAGACACTGGTGCACTGCCTTGAGACATTGAGACTTTGTGAATGAGCTATGAGTGTTTGCCAGGAGGGCACTCCAACTAAGCAGTCCTTTTTCTCATGAAAAGGCCTGAAATCAAGAGGCCCAACGCGAAGAAGACACTGGAAGCGGATTTGATGGACAATAGAAGCCTGCCAGGAGAGGCTTTGACGGACTCTGGGTATTTTCTGTGAGCTTGTATAGAATTGGAGTTTGGAAACTAATTTTTGCTGCTTTGCTGGCATTGTTTTAAAGTACTATTCTGTTTAGTAAAAGCAGAATAACGTCCATTTTCTGTGAAAAAGTATTTCCTTTTCACCTCAGAGCATTAATGAGGGTCACCACTGTTTCACTTGAACATATAATGAATTACAGAAATGCATAGGAAGACCTAAAATGTACTAGAACATTTTAGGATTTACTTTTTGCTTAGGGTTGTGGAAAATTATGATTCATTTGTAATAGCGGTCACTACTTTGTCTATATGTTCTTAATGACGTGTTTTCTAGTGTTTTTTTAAACATGGCATTGTCTTTTATGGGTGGGATTGTTTTTGCTGCCCAATTCACATCTGTACCCACCTCCCAACCTATGTCTCTTCCTACTTCTACTTCTTTGCATTCTTTCCAGATTTTACCTAAACATGGATATTTAGGAGATCAGAGTTTACTGATAATTCCCTTTGTACAGTTTCTGCATCAACACCAGTTAGTAGTTGAACACCACTGATTGTTGGGCGTGTGGTCTTATACCACATACTACAGATAGTCATTCCCTATTTGGTCCTGCCATATATGGCCTTTGTGCTACTGCGTGTGCAAGGAGACCTGCCCCGAGAGAGTCGCTAAGTATAGGATTATGCTTCAGCAACATCTTGAGGATTTTATAAATATAGACCTGGACTCAGACTAGCGTGAGTATAGGTTATTGCCTATGTAAGGGCAAAAGGGGCGTCTGTGGTACTGAAAATTCTGGAATCGTGTAATAAACTTTGTCGTAGCATGACGATTTTTATATCAAAAGACCGAAAATGGCTAGTACACTATGTACAAGCATTTTCGTCATACTCCAGTAACAATTTCACCTCGAAATTGTCATTTTCGTTTCTGAACCCTTGGCTTCTATTTTGTGTACAGCAGCCATTTTGTGTGTTGCCCTTTACATAGGCTTTAATACAGCTAAATTCGATTCCAAAGGCCACGTACACCTTGATTGACTCTTCCCTGACCTGGGCATGTTGGAACCATTGCCCCAGGCCGTACCTGTTTGGTCAGTTCCTCTCCCAGTGGCCGAGCAAGATAGCATCAAGGCCCAACATGCCATAAACCTTTTCATCGCACACACACCCTGCCTTATCTTACTTCCATCTGTTCCTGCCTCCATGCAACTATTTATGACATGGGCTGTGTTCTCACTGTTTTGGGTTTATCCGGCCTTGTCAGCTAGAGAATGTATTCATTATGTGGACATTGTTTATGGCTTGGACTTATCTTGAAAGTGGGTTTTGCATCTGTGTGCACGTCCTGGGAGTACTTCAAAGAGAAAATGTGTGCCTAGGGCATAATTCATGGTATAAAGGATCTGTGCTCAGACCATTCAGCAGGCTATCTCATTCAGTTGCTTTAGGTGTGACTGGGCGACGTAGCCTCACAATTAATTGTAATAAAGATGTCTTTTTCATATTTTCAGATTCTGTGCCAAGTTCTTATTATATTAGTAAGTATTCCCTGAGAGCAAAAACTGCCTAGTTCTACAAGGCAAGCCAAGAGCTGATGGTGTGGTATGAACAGAAAGCAGCAATCATGGAATACCATGAGGGTCAATAGGTTGGTGCTAAAGCCCACTTGTCAGAAAGCTTTGGAGCATAATTTGTGTAGGACAAACAAGGCAGTATAAAAGATTTCTGAAGTGAACTTGCTGGTAGGAATAGGTGTCACATGGTAGCTAAAGAGGGTGTTTCATGTGAACTGACTTAACTGAAGAAAGATGTCACAGTAAGCATCATGGGAATGACAGAGAAGCTTGAGGAAAATAGTGAGCCACTTCCTAACTTACTGCACAGTGATGTGAATGATGGCTAAGTGGATGGAGTACACTTGCCCCCTAACTAATGCCAGAGCAGCAAAGAGAGTGTAGAGACACACTAGAATGATATTTTCATCTCTTTCACTGACTCAAGGATTGATAATTTTCTGTGTGTATTAACAAGATCATGGGTACTTGTAAAGATTTACGCAACGGCTAAAAAGTATGGTCTGCAGCATGACAGAGAGCTGCATTGATGCCAACAGGGTGAGGGTAGGGGATGTAAGGTGGGTTTCGGGGAAGCAAAGGGTCAAATCATAAACCTTCCTATGCCTTTGTCAACTTAATTGCAATTATGTGATAGAGGTGGGTGAGCCACAGAAGGCTTGAGCCAAGCTCAAGTCAGATGCCTGGCTGTGGCTCAGCTAGAGGTCCTCTTGGATCCTCAAACTGAAAACCTACTGAGTGTTCATGTGACTTCTGTCTGCCACCCATGCTTGAATTATCAGCTGGCAAGAATCAAAGGCGAATCATCAACTTTTGATGTAAAATGTGATTGGGAAATAGATACCCATCTAGTGGCTACATTTCACAATGTGAAACCAGAAAACCAGGATCAAATCCCACTTCCCCACTTGACTAAATTACGTGATCCTAGACAACTGGTGCATTTTACGTTGCCTCCTTTTTCTGGATGATGCCATATGAGAGTACCCTGCCATACATGAGTTCAGGATGTGCGCTGTACAAAACCTTCTCATGTGTTTGATTTAATAAACTATAATGGTGTTCCAAGTATAATAACAACCTATGGCACCCAGAGGGTGCACGAGACAAATGACTTGACTCTTGGTTCACTGTTGGCATTGTTGTCAGGGCAAGGGAATGCATAAATGTTTACAAGTTCATGTTTGAATACTATCCCTTCCAATAAATGTGTCTCATTGCTGTGCAGTAATCTACAGGAGATACATTTCTGCATAATAATTTACTTCACTTTTTGGATGTTGAAGAGTGTTTATTTAATACATGTGTGTTCAACAATGCTCCATGTTCCTGAAGATAATTGGTGTAGGAAACATTCTTTGCTTCTTTTTCTTTACTTCAGTTAATGTTTAAATAAATACTTTCGGTTAATCTTTAAATAAATACTTGCCTATTCAGCAGCGTTCTGAATGTTTGCGTTCAGTCAAATAAATAGCAGCCCAGTGCTGCTTTTCACCAGAGAGCAGCTTGTGAAGGTCAGGAGGGGCACAAGCTACCCACTGGCCATACCCTGAGTTCCTCTGATCTAGATACCGGGGACAGCACTCCTACAAACGGTAAGCTTTACAAGATGTCTGGCTGGTGCAGGCGTGATACATTTCACTTGGGAACTGCGCTGAGAGATCGGGGGTCCAGTTTGCAGCATGGATCTTGCTCTGTGATCGTTAGTGCACTCTGCTGCTCCACATTACGGGAACATGCTCTGCCTTTTCCCTTGGACAGTTTCTCCTCCTGCAAGTCCAGACACATGTTTTCCTTCTCTCAGCAGGCAGGCAGGTCTCTAGGCTCTGAAGGCAGATTCTCAACTCTGCCAGGAGCAACTGCAGAATTCAAGTGATGTCCCCGCACCTCTGGAAAACTGTCTGGCAGTAAGAGACCAACCCTGGTTACACAGCAGCTCTTTGAGCACTCGGCACAGCATCCCCTTCCTTAGTAAAGAAGAAACTGGGACTGGAACAAATTAGGGTGGTTTGAATCCCCGTTTATGCACATTTTTTAGACCGGGAATGTTGGTATACTGTCTAAGGCTTCAGAACAAGTTTGGATTGGTTCTCTTTAAAATGTCGTTTCCCGGCTGCTCTCCAGACACAGTCTTTGTACAAAGTGATGGTTTACACAGGAGGTAGTATAAAGGCATATTTAAAACAGGGGCCAAATGAAGTGCGATATCTGTGCATCTGTCTGTCATCGGCCTTCTTGAAGCAGTGATCAGAGATAGACATGAAGACAGGCCCTGCCAGAAAATGTCAGCATTTCAGAGCTGATTGAAGAAATCCGTGAATTCTGGATTCTGTAGTATTGAGTGGCTTGCATTTAACTAACTTGACTATCATACAGACACACTTGATAAAAAGGACTTGCAAAAGAAAAGCAAAGGCCTGGAAACATTGTGACTCAGTGACATGCAACCACCTGTTCACCCTATACAAAGGCAATGGCACGACCTACTGACATTGTCTATCTACAATTGTTTACAAGAGACTACTTGCACTGGAAGGAAAAACACACAACATGTAGAAATGTATTAACAAAATGGAGGACTATGGGCTATATTTTACAGGTCCAGCATACATGCCAAGAAGTGATATAAAGCAGAACGGTATGCAGTTCTTAGTGAACACTATAGGTGGAAGTGAGGTTAGTGCGTAGTGGGTAACACACTAGGAGCAGGAGGAAATTTCCTCCTTTCAGAAAGAAGACCCTCACACCCCCCCCCAACAGTGGGATGTCTTGCTTCATCATCAGGTCTGCTCTTCATCGGGTCGGCGCTGCAATACCCGATCGGAGCCTTTGACAGGCCTTTTAGTGGAGATCTTTATTTCCTTTGCCGTAAGGTGCACTGAGTGTGAGGGCGCTAGTGAGTGTAGATGTGGAGGGTGGAGGAGTGAAATTAAAACAGAAGGAAATGGTCCACCCAACAATTACTTTAATGATCGTGGCCACCCTCCTGGTTAAAAACGTGAAAGTCGTGCACCCCTGTTATAAGGTCACAGGGCTGTGCGCATTTGGGGTCAACATATTTCTTGCCAATATTTCAATTAGAAGGCAATTCTTCAGGACCAAATCAAGATCTATCCACACTTTTTGGTGCAGGTGCACTATTAAATTATGAAGTGACCATCCATACAGCACCCTAACAAGTGATACCTGCATATCTATGATGTCAACCTGTAGAAAAATAAGCACAGAGGTACATCAAAACATTGTATTAACCTACTGAATGCAGTTGGGTGTTCTAATTAAAATAGTGATAAAAAGGCATGCATCACACTCAGTAGTAGTGACCATGCACAAAGCAATTGAGAGTAGCAAACAGATGAATACTAAAAACTATGAACTCAAGGAGGATGATGTGTGGGAAACAGGTGCTCCTAACCTCAAGCGAACTCACCCAGTCTGGGTTAGAGAGTTATTACATCGGTGGCCGGCGAGCTCAAACACTGTGTATTACAGTGTCCTTGAATGGGTGAGAGATGGGTGAGAGAAACACAAAAACATTGTTAAGTCCTAGAAAGTAACTGCTATTTTAGGGTGCTCAGCACTCAAGGTTAGAGTATATCAATATAGTCGGTAGATGCCATTATAGCGCATGTTTCATGCCTCCCTCACAACACGTAGGCTGTTGTGTTCTCACCGCGAACCATATCCAGGTGTCACCCTGTAGGTAACCCTGACGTTCCAAACGGGAAATCCCATCAGTCCAGTGTGTGAGGACAATCTCAGCGTATACAATGACATCATGGCTAAATAGCGATAAAATCATAGAGCACACAGTACATCTCCGGTTATTTGGTGAGATCACTACTGTTCCCACCATAGCCAAACCCATCTCCCCGTGAAGAGCCATGGCTGAGAATTAGTAACATGGTAGCTCTCTCAGTATGCAAAAGAGCCGGTGTACTAATCGTGGAATCAGCATTAGTTGCCATACTGAGCCCCGGTATACATAGGAGGCTCGTCCGTGTTGTGCCAAAAGAACTTGTAAAGCCAGTACTTGTACTTATTTGGACATCCGCACTCAGAGTCGGCAGACCTACCCCAGCTCCGACGGTCCCACTGGTGTACTGGAAGTCTTAAACGCTTCCCCGTATATTCACCGGGCCGGTGGTGCAGGAGGCGGGAACTTCCGGCTGCACATCAGCCGCGTTCAGTCATGCGCACTGTTGTCACCGGCGCCATCATGTGGTTGGCTGTTGACGAGTGTGTTTAATTCTCTACGTTGCCAACCAACAGGATAGTGGCGTCCTTGGTGTCCCGCTATTCCTTATTCCCACTGGCCTATCTAGGAAGGTGCACAGAAACCAGCAAGCTAATGTAAGGTATATGTAGGGTGTTAACGGAAATGCCTGGTCTGATGATCTCATCACAATGTGCCTTATAGGGCTCTCATGACTGCGCAGCGTTTGCCCCACAGTCCCTGCCGTGGGTGGTAATAGAGCCTACTTTAGGGTCCCTATGGTTGCCCGATGTGGCAAAATATGTAATTACAGTATCTGTGTCTGGTAGAGTCATTACATGGAACAAGATAAGGGGGGCCTAAGTGAGAGGCATTCGGAGGGTAGTGTGCGTTAATAGGCATCGTACTCCAACCAGGAATTGTAGCTGTCTATCACTAACACGGTCCTATACTCCAGCTACTGGTATCCTTATCAATGGTGTGCTGATACCCGTGTTTTGTTATACATCTTGTAAGTGATGCCCAAGGTATGTCTTTATTAAGGCCCTCTCTATCAGATGCCAGACGCAGTAACCATCTCTGTTCGATTCTGAATAGGGGATTTTCCGTTATCCCTGGGTGTGCCTCTAGAACACACCATCTGATGAAGTCTGATAGATGGTGTGGGTCGTTGAAGTATGCCATCATCTTGGTGTTGGTCTTGTGGTATCTGAAATTGCTACGGTGTTCCCAGACTGGGTGAGTTCGCTTGAGGTTAGGAGCAACTGTTTCTCACACATCATGCTCCTTACTTTCATAGTTTCTAGCTTTCATCTGTTTGCTACTCTCAATCGCTTTGTGCATGGTCACTACCACTGAGTGTGATGCATGCCTTTTTATCACTATTTTATTTAGAACACCCAAATGCATTCAGAAGGTTCATACAATGTTTTGATGTACATCGGTGCTAATTGTTCTACAGGTTGACGTCATGGATCTGCAGGTACCACTTTTTAGGGTGGTCACTTCATTATTTAATAGTGTATCACCAACAAAAAGTGTGGCTAGATCTTAATTTGGTCCTGAAGAATTGCCTTCTAATTGAAATATTGGCAAGAAACATGTTGACCCAAGGGTGGCCACGATCATTAAAGTAATTGTTGGGTGGACCATTTCCTTCTGTTTTAATTTCACTCCTACACCCACCACATCTATACTCACTAGCGCCCTCACACACACGGCACCTTACGGCAAAGGAAATAAAGACCTCCGCTAAAAGGCCCCGTCAAGGGCACCGATCGGGTATTGCAGCGCCGACCTGATTAGGAGCAGACCCGATCATGAAGCAAAACATCCCACTGTTGGGGGGTGTGTGAGGGTCTTCTTTCCGAAAGGAGGACATTTCCTCCTGCTCCTAGTGTTACCTCACGTCCACCTATAGTGTTCACTAGGAACTGCATACCGTTCTGCTTTATAACATGGAGAAATGACCATATCCACAGATGCATAAATGAAACCATTGTACAAACAAAACAGACATAAATACAACTCAAAAGTCAGAATACGATCCTTAAATATAATTCAAGAACACCATTCCAGTAGCCCAATAAAATACACTGACAACGAAACAACACAAACTAACTAATACCATATGACTGGAAGAACTACTCGCAATTAAGAACTGTAGCCAATGTCATAGTATACTTGTAAAAACATTTTACATAATCTTTTAGGGAGAAGAACGCATATTGCACTTACCTTCATGTTTGATTGATGGTAATTCCTTTAAAAAATTTCCAAGATCTTTTGTCCCACGTTTCGAGAGTTTCCCTCCTTTAAAAAATATAGTTTCTCATGTTTAATATTTTGAAATGGGATTCATGCCAAACACATTATATATTGTTGCCCAGCTTTAGTCCAACAGAGCAAAACATTTCTGTGACTGTGCACATCAATTAAGACATTATTTAATTCCCCAACCTCGCACAATTTACATACCTTGTCAATATGTGCTAGCAGCATAGATGGCTCAAACCATTGTCTGGTGATACTAAGGACTGCAAGAAAACAGAGGTGTCTAGGGGCGGAAACAGACCTCCCGCCGACAAATGCTTTTTGACTGATCATAGAATTGCAAAGCACTGAATAGTTACTGAATGCTTTTTCTCATTGGGGCGGTTTCTAAGTAAATGAGAGCTTTAGGCATTGTGGGAGTGGACTGCTACATGCTCGACCCTTATGTCCCATTTTCAATGTGCTGCTTTTTTGGCATTGAAACCCAGTGAGAACCCATTTCAGATATCACAGGGCACGCAGGGGTTACTGGGCCCCAAATCGATTGTTGGGGACGTTTACTACTGCTGTCCTGTGAACAGATCTGGTACGGCACTGAATACCCAGCACTTGACTCGCAAAGGTAGCAGGGCAAATACTCCAAGGCTTCTCAGGGAGCTAATGTGGAGGTCACAGATTCATCACTCAACATTCACCCAATAGAATAAAATAAATGCTGTCCAATCCAGTGCTTAACTTCATGAAAAAGAGAAGTTCTTTATTATCCACTATACAATACCACATAAAAAGGGTTCTCAGAGTTTCTACAGGTACAGGTAAAGAGCAGTAAAGTAACATGCAAAGCAAAATCACAGGTGCAGGGAAGTTGTAAAAGCACAAACAAATGATGCATTTATGTTATGTTTTGGTAATGGGATTTGTAAGGTGCACTCATCACCTGGGTGTGTATGCAGGAGACAGAGAAGGAGATAACTGAGTTGCCTGAGCGAAGCGTAGCTGAAAAGCCAGCTTGGGAGCAGGCTGATCTGAGGCTGGGTGGGAGGGGTGGATGGGTCTGTTCCGATCTTGGGGGCAATGTGGGAGATGGTATGTCCACCCATTCTGGCATGCAGAATGTGGAGTATGTGGCCGAAGTGAAGTGCAGTCTGGTTAGGGTGTGGAAGCGGATGTGGTCACTGAGGTAGGTAGGGGCTAGGTTGTACATTGCCTGTAGGTTAAGAGTTAGTGTTAGACCTGTCTGCCTTAGTGTGGCCTTTCCCCAAAATGTCTGCCTGTTTCCCTCCATTTTTTTACTGAAATTCGTTCTTGTTGGCCTTAGAACTCTGTGCACTTTACCACTGCTAACCAGTGGTACAGTGTTTGTGCTCACTCCCCTAAACATGGTAAAATTGGCTTACACCTAATGTACATAGTTAATTTACATATAAGCCACGTGTAGAGTGGGAAACAATATACCAAGGGCTTGTAAAATAAATTTTACTAGTGGGCCTGTGCCATTCATTGTGCCACCCACTTAAGTAACCCCTTTAAACATGTCCCAGTCCTACCATTGCAGCCTGACTGAAGATTCAAACTGCAAATTCCACTTGGCAATATAACCCCCATGCCAAGCCTTAGACTGCCCTTTCATTGCATATGTCATCCCTATTGTAGACCCGAGGTAGCCCATAGGGCAGGGTCCTTTTGTAATCAATCTAGGTTCAGCTCTGAACCCCAGCATTGCTGCAAGGAAGCTGGGCATCATAATCGACAACCAAATCCCGTGGAAAACCAAGTGAACAAGCAGCAACTGGTTTCCACACGCTCGAGTGGCTCAGAAAAACATTCCGCTGGCTCACACTCGACACCCACAGGATGGTAAACCAAGCGTTTGTCAACAGCAGTTTTGACTATGGCTATGACCACTACATATATATCTGCGCCAAGTTCACCAACAAACACTAAATAGTTTAAAACACTGACACTAGCCTCACACTCAACCTTGCTCATCAAGTCCACATCAGAGATCAACACTGGCTCCCCATCCATCTCAAACTCTTCACTGGGAGAAATTGTGTTGTTGGTTGACTGGGGTGTGAACCCTGGTCAAGCAGCAGCCACAATCCCCTGCAAGGTGAACCATAAAAAGTAACTAAATTAACCTGTGCTTAACCCTGGGTAGCTTGACACACAAAAAGAAGTCAGGCTTAATTTAGAGGCAACGTTTAAAGTGTTGAAGCAGCACACAAACAGTAATAACGTTAAAACACAACATAAGAAAATCCCTAAACCAATTCAGAAAAATAGAGTACATTGTAATAAATGATTGGACACCCAAACAACAACAAATCCAATTAGTAGAATCAAAATTATTGATTTTTAAAGTTTTAGTGGAAATAGAATAAAAAAACACAAAGCGCCAACAAGGGCTATTTGGTTGCACCGGAACGGGACAAAGTCACAAGCTCAAACCGACGGTGATGGAGTATGGGCTGGTCCACTGAACAAAAGTAAACTAAATACTGGCTGTAGAGCTTTGCAAGGATCGGAGGCGAGCAAGCGTCGCACAGTCAAAGCAATACGTTGGTTCCGAGATGCGGTGAGACTGATGTGCGAGGTCCTGTTGAGTTGTAGTCGAGGATCCTGTTGAGGGTTTGGTCAGATCCGATGAGCAGTATAGCTGCAATGCAGTGTTTCATCATTATCGTAGAGCTGCTGTTGACAAAATATGCGAGGACCTGGGTAGGAGACTTGCACTCTGTTGGCGAAGTGTCGGTTCTGAAGAAGCAAGGGTGATGCAGACCTTCTGCACTGGGCCAAAATCACAGAACAGCAGCGCTGCATCGGTTCTGCTCCAGGAAGCGTCCCAGAGCCGAAGAGCTGCATCGGTTCAGCTATAGGATGCACCACTCAGCAGAGAAGATGAGGAGGTTCTGCTGGGAAGCACCTTAGGCCAACTTTCAAGCGTCCAGTACTGGGGAGGCACCACTTGGCAGGGTAGCCTCACAGATGGCAGAGTCAAGGTGCAGATGCAAGGTTCTTGGAAGCCTGTAATATCCCTGTGGCTTCAGATCAGGATGCCTGCCAACTAGCCCTTGGAGTCACTCTAGGTTCTGGGTTCAAGTGATGTGGCTCCAGTCTTTCTTCAGGCAAGCGGGGCAGCAGGCAGTAGGTCAGCACATTAGGGCAGCAGTTCCTTCAGAGCAGCAATCCAGCAGAGAAGCAGTCCTTCGGCAGCACAGACAAAGGACCCACAAGTTGAGAAGAGTACTGATTTGGTGGGATCTGTGGGCTAGTTCTTATACCCAGTCAATCAATCAATAAATCAGGGATTTAGATATTGCTGCAAATCACCAGTAAGGGTCTGAAGGCACTGCAGTTGCTAGCTGCTTCGGGGTGACCTTTTCATTTGAACAGCCAGGTCTTGAGTCCTTTCCTGAATTGCCGGAGTGATAAGGGGGCCTTGAGGTGCAGTGGTAGGTCGTTACAAGCTTTGACTGCTATTTATGAGAAAGAGCGTCTTCTGCTGTTGACATGGTATATCCGGGGGTGTCTGAGAGGAAGAGGGAGGCAGATCTTACGTGTCTGGTCGGTTGGTGGAAGATCATGCGATTGTTGATGTATGCTGGTCCTTAGTGTAGGTAAACATCTTGAACTGGCATCTCTCTGGATCGGGAGCCAGTGTAACTTCTTGAGGTGGGGTGTGTTTTGTAGTGTCTGCAGTCTTTTCAGGAGAAGCGTGGTGATTCCTATGTAGAATGTGTTCTCGTAGTCCGCCTGCTGGAGATGAGGGCCTGCATAATGGCCCTTCTGGTGTTGCCTGGGAGCCACCTGAAGATCTTTCAGGGCATAAATAGGGTGTGGAAGCAGGCAGATGAGACTGCGTTGACCTGTTTCTTCATAGATAGCTTGCCATCAAAGATGAGGCCACCGTTGGAGACATGGTCTGTTGGGATGGGGATGTGCAGAGTTCAGCAGGCCACCATGAATCTTTCCATGGCAAGGTGTTGTTCCCAAAGATAAGGACTTGAGCCTTGTCTGTGCTGAGCTTGAGACAATTGCCCTTCATCCTGTCGACGACGTTCATCATATATCTGTGGACGTTGGTGGAGAGGTCTTCTGAAATTTAGAGAATGAGCTGGGTGTCGTTGGCGTAGGATATCTTGTTGAGTCTGTGTGATCTGACGGTGTTGGCCGGGGGGGGTCATCATGTACGTGTTAAAGAGGGTGTGGCTGAGGGGTGACCCTTAGGGTACGCCACAGATTATCTTCTTGAGTTCCTGAGGTGAATGGTGGGAGAAGGATTCCAATATTAGCCAACAAAAGATCACGCAATATGAAGGAGATTCTTACACGGCCTGTTGAAGCCACTAATGTTCCACAAAAAGCAATGACAAACTGTTTGAACTGCTCCCACCTTAACAATGTATTATCTTGCAAGAGCACCACCCATCGATGGTCTGGCAAAAATACCAACCTCAATTGTACGGCTGACTGCAATAGCCAACATGTTGTTTACGCTATCAGATGTCCCTGTGGTCTATACTACATTGGTAAAACTGAGAGATCTTTGCGTACTCCTACCACAGAACATAAGAGTAGAAACAGAACCAAGACCCTGAGTTTACCATTAGCACAACACTGGCTGACATTCCAGCACAACATTGCACAACATTGCACAGTTAAGTCTCACTGTCTTAACTGTGCAAGATTCACTGTCTTAGAGAAGGTTAAGTTTCAACCAGATAAAGACATGTCCAGGTTGTTGTCTCAACACGAGACACACTGGATACAGTTTTTTGATACTCTTACACCAAAAGATTTGAACGAAAAACTTGAACTGCCTTGTTTCCTGTAAAAGTAACATATTATTTCAAATGAGGAACTTTTTGCTATATGATTGTTTTCTTGTTAGACCGTATTTGACCGTTGCATCAAAGGACAGTCCTACATGTCATGTTTTATGCCAATTCACCTTATGATTTATTGTACATTAGCATTCAGCAGGATTTTCTTTTCATTACCCTTACCTTTATGAAGTTGGTCAGGACATTTATTTTACTAGCATAGGATGGTTTAATTAGATTTCTGTTCAACAGGTTTTGATTTAATCACTTTAAGATCATTGTTCAACAGCATGTACTGCCACACGCATTTGGTAGCATTTATATGATTTATCATGTTTCAATTAATTGTGTATTTAGGTTAGTGTGGGATTTATGGACCTTTCATCGGCCTTTGACCTGGTTGACCGGGCATAGCTGTGGGCAATTTTACTGAGTATAGGGATTGACCCATCTTTAGTAAAATTTTTAGCTGGTCTTTACCAGGGGCTTTTAGCATCAGTCAGGGTTACAAGGGAGGGGGGATGCACTAGTCACTTTAACACTAAGCGGGGTGTTAGGCAGGGTTGCATCCTGGCGCCCCTTCTTTTTACTTTATATATTAATGCTCTTGATAAGTCTTTAGAGGGGGCATCATTAGATGTTCCACGTGTAGGTGATTCTGTAATTCCAGTCCTCCTTTACGCGGATGACGCAGTGTTATTGGCCCGAACTGGTCTGGGTCTCCAGAGGTTGTTGGATTCCTTTGGGGATTTTATGAGATCCTTAGATTTGCAGATTAACAACAAAAAGTCACACGTTATGGTTGTTGGCAGACACCCCAGGGGCCTAAAATGAAAACGCTTTTTATGCAACAGCGCGGAGGTATCTAGGGTACCTGTCTTCACATATCTTGGGGTCCTCTTTGACGAAAAAGGTACATGGGGATCTCAGCAGAAGACTAAGTGTAACGCCGTAGCTAGGTCATCGGCAGCGTTATTGGGCTTTACGAAGCGGTTGGGGTCGAGACCTATGGAGGCACTTTTAAAGTTTTATAAATCCACTTTTACCAGTCGTGTTCTAACTCGCTTTACAACATGTCTCTGGATATTTCCACAACATCTCTGCATTTATATAAGTTGAACTTTAACATTTTTGCAACTTCGACTTTGAGCGCCTTCTTGAATAGGTCCTGATGCCAGACTTCGGCCTATCTTTATCTCTAGTAGGTAGTTCGCAATCCAGCTTGGAACATACAGAGTATCGGTAGTCTGATCTGCTTAATATATTTTCACCCAATAGGCATGGGAAAAACTTGTGAAAAGTCCTATTCATAAAAAACACTTTTACTAGTCGTGTTTTAGTTCGCTCTACAACATGTCTCTGGATATTTCCACAACATCTCTGCATTTATATAAGTTGCACTCTAACATTTTTGCAACTTCGCCTTTGAGCGCCATCTTGGATAGGTCCTGGTGTCAGACTTCGGCCTATCTTTATCTCTAGTAGGTAGTTTGCAATCCAGCTTGGAACATACAGAGTATCGGTAGTCCGCCCTCGATTCTCATGACTCTACGGCTATTGCGCACTTTCTAATCAGTAACACCTGCGAATGCAGTGATCTTCTCCTACGTATATAAAGCCGGACGTCCTCACCCTCACTAGCTGCTACGCGGTTTCAGGGTGCCCGTCATACGAACAGAGAAGCGTTCCAATACACTTTCCAGGTAAGAACTTTCCGGGGACACAAAGATATAGTAGTAAGCGGGTAGGCTCTCTATATAACCAATATTTGGTCTGCATAGTAAATCGTTTCCGATTGCCTTTCAAATCCAAGGGCCGCCCCTACAAATAGTAACTACTTGCCCACTCCCGCTGATATTATTACCATCTAGCCTACGAGACACCAGTACTATGTGCCTCGGTGGTATCTTGTAGCACATAATATTAAATTCAGATACCTCATGTCGAGTTACGAAAATTGGTGAGGTCATTAGTATAAACTATGTTTGCCACCCCCCATGTAGCTAGTCACCATTCTGCTCTATATCAGCCCTAACGAGAGGCATATCACATATAGTACTAAATCCTACCTTAAATCTGTCTAGGCTCAACAAACTGGTTTGGCGCCTGTGATAGACACGCTCTTAGAAGATAGAAGGACCAACGCCCTACTACTACACATTTGGAAATGATACCGGATTTTGAATAGAAATAAATAGAAAAATCGGGTGCTTCTGATGACTACACACCAGGTGAGGTTGCATTATGTCACACTGTACTCACCAGGATAGGCGCACACATATGATTTACTAGACAACTCATAGTCTCTGTATACTGATCTTTTCCAGGCCATCTCTGCCGACATCCTGGTGTCCCTTATGAGACACCGTTTTACTGGTTCTACGCACAATATATAAAAAAAAAGCAAGAGAGTACATCATATTCTTGCTCATTGTAAGTTTCTGGATTAATTCCTGTCCCCAGTTTCTAAACCTTGCGCCATGATATATCTCACTATGGCTCAGGTGACTTTAAGACAAGACCTGTGATCTTAAATTTATTTTTCCTTTTGAAATAGAGCTCTGTACACTTGATCTGCGCTCCCGGAACCTATATCGTAAGACGCAGTTCCATTTTTTACGTAGGTATAATTATTCCTAGTCTAACAACTTCTGGTGAAGGTTCTTATCACTATATGCAGCGATATTTCAACACGTTAGGAGGAACTCTGTTTTTCTTTTCTTTTAATTTTGTTTTCCTCTATCATTGGTACTCTGTGAGCATCTTCACTCTTCCCCTTATCCAATAGGGCCCAATACTAGTAGACACGACCCTTGTTGGCACTTGTTGGACCCCCATTTTTGTCTTTGTATCACTTTACAGCACCCCTAAGAAATTCACGTATGAGATTAAGTCACTGTTCTAAAGAAACTCAGGATGCAACACGGAAATACATAATGTGTTATAATTTATTTACAGGAAAGACGACTCCCCAGTTTTTTATCTTTATATGTATATGTGTATTGTTTATGTTGGCCCTGAAGAAGGTGATAAAAGTTATATATGTTCACCAAAACGTACGTAGGCCCTATACACCTGAGATCTATACATGAGAAAAGAAAAAGAAACATATAAGAAAAAAACAGAATACCATCTAAGAAGCATCAAAATATAGAATTGTTTATGTAAACAATTGTGAACATCCATAGATTCTCAGCTGTACAGCCTTCCTTTGTTGCTATATATGTTGTCTATTTAGTTTGGGTATGACTTTGTGAGAAAGATTGGTATGGTGAGTTAGTTTAGGAATGAGTGAGAATGATATTAAGTGTTCTATCTGATCATATCTGGGGATTGCATTTAGTTATTCTCTTTTGTTCTAACTTTTGTATATGATGAGCGTAGTAAGTGAATCAATGTAATGTATGTTACTAGAATGTTATTAAAATGTTTTTACTGTGATAAACTGAAAAGAAAATAAACAACACAAAATAAAAACAAATAACATAAAATATAATATGTCTGTCTGATACTGTTTATGTGTTGCATCCATATGAAGATTGAGTCAATTTAAAAGTATATAGGTCAGTCCAGAGGTGTCTTACAGTTTGTGACTCCAAAAGTGCAACTAGTCTGTGGGTGTGGAAGTGACCTCTGGATGTGCAAATAGGCCAGTGCAGAGCCCTCCCGATTACAAAGGGTGAAGGGCCCAACTTTCAGTTCCCTGTGACGTTCCTGGCTCTAGGAGGGGTGTAGGTCATAATTTGTGTCAGCATTAATGTACAATCCTCACACACAATACAAGGAGAGCAAGGGCTAATGTTAAGGTTATCTGTGGCACAAGGCACCAGTCAGGACCCACTGTAAAATCTGGGATGCACCCACCAATTGGGAGTGGGGTCTTGTGGTGGAGCACACAAAACAAGATCACAATCATGCACCTGGCAGCCATCTTGTTTTTGGGAGTGGTACTTCTTGGAGAAGAAAAAGGCAGAAACTGACAGAATGGTTCCCTCTGCATTACAATGGAGAACCCTTTCTCTAACTTCCCTTATCCTTCTCTAACTTCCCTCATCCTCCATCTAATCTAGTATGAGTTCTCAGGAAGAAATAGCCAAACAGGTCACTAATGCAAGGTCACGGTTTAATTTCTAAAGGCTGGCCTGACATCTTTTTCTAAATGTTTAGCGCATCTCAAAAGTCTAATGAATGCCAGTGACACACTTTGCTAGACTTGGAGGTGGGGACTCAGCTACATCTTTTGCCATGCTTTACCCGGGGCAATGCTAATGTATCGCACTGTTCTCTTACGATTCACTCATCAGCCATGGAGCTCCATGTGACACATTCACATTTTACTCTCAGCACTCACATAACGTGCACATTGGATGTCAGCGAATAGACCTACACGTAGTGCTTTAGTGGAATTGCACTTAGCACAGCTAGTAGGCTTGTGCATTACTAGAAGCAAAGAAAAAGGACCTGCTTTGAACTACAGATACAGAAGTGGTATGTTACCATCACCAAGCATCTAGAAGCTGATACATGGATAGAGCAGGCTGGGTCTCAATATCTTTAGTCGTCCCTGGCCTCTACAAACTCCAATGAATGTCGAGCACACTGGGCACAAAAAATTAGGGCTGCCATGAAATTTGAGGTTGAATTACTTAGGACAGTGGTACATGCTCGTAAAAATGTCCTTATCCCAATAGACCTCTGTACCTTCAAGGAAGAGGTCGCAGTACTAGCGGTTCATGAATTCAAAGACAGAAGTGAAGTCTGCTGTCCCTTGCAAATGTCTGCCTGCGACTTTGCAGAATGCTGCCTCATAAACATGTATCACGCAGGAGTACTGCAAATCTTTGCAACTTGCCTCTTTGAACAGTTTCAGATCAATTAATGTGGCAAAGGACTGGCCAGGATGCTTCACAGACGAAGCACATACACAGAACTACAATATAAGCTGACCAATTATACAATTCACCCCATGTTCTTACAGCATTACAGAGTGAATAAAGCAGCAAATTCCAAAGCAATCTCTTAGACATCAGTTCACCAAAATGCCAGAGCTAGTGAAAGTATCTTCAGGTACGCATTCATCCCCACAACCCAATGACATAACTGGACTGCCCCCAACCCCAGTCTCCCCCCTAGAAGCTCAACAGCCTTTTATTTGCTGATGACCAGCTAGGCTACAGGCAACGAAAATAAACTACAACAAGTAAACAGGGTTGCAGGCGTTATGGTCAGGGTCATTCACAGAGGACGAAGGTGCTGACGCCATTTTGGCCTTCCCAATGTACAAGTCCCCGGGAGAATACATTTTCCCAGGAGAATATTACAAGGTGGGAAAGGACCTCTTAGTGCCCCATTTTAACCTAGCCTTCAAAGAAACAGAGGCCCAAGGTTCTCTAGGGATCATTACTAACAAGGCCACCATTCTCTTCTCCCTAAAGATAACAAGGATCTGTTAGAATGTGCTAATTACCATCCGATCTGATTACTCAATGAAGATCTGAAAATCCTGGCTAAAGTGCTGGAAATGCGCCTTGGGAAGATCATCCCTTCTATGATGATCAAAAGATAACTCATCTGCAGTGCTAGCCCTCTCTTTGGATGCCAAGAAGTTTGATCACATAGATTGGGCGCCACCTCTTCCAAGTCATGTCCCATGTGAGCCTGGCCGAGGACTTCATATGCAAGGTATGCCTTCTATACAATCTGCCCACGGCTGACGTCGCCTAAGGAGGCTTACTGTTGAGCTGTTCAAGGTGGGGCAAGGCACCCACCGGGGGTGTCCTCACTTTGATTTTTCCTGGCCTTTAAACCTCTTGTGGCAGCGCTCCGCCAGGCACTAGGGGTGAGAGGCATCTGCACTAGTGCTGGGGAGATCAAATTCCCCCAACAAACTGATTATGTTCTTTTCCTTTTAGCCGAACCCTGTGCTTTGAATCCAGTGACAATGTCTATTATTGACAACTTCTTAGGGTTATCAGGTTATAAAATTAAGAGGTCCAACCATGAGGGCTCCCCCTGGCCCACTCTATAATGGTGGAATGTATCCACGGTTACGATAAGCAGTGGGTCTCTACAGGACTTCGCTACCTGAGTGTTCGAATCAATGTAATTCTCTCCCGAATGGTGGAAGACAGTCTCCTACCTCCGATAGACCGCACAAGGCAAGATTTTCTGAGGTGCTCTCACCTCATTCTGTCCCTTTAGGTTAAAAGGACAGTGGACCCCAGGTTCCACTGCCACTTTGGTATGGTCCCCCTTCGAATTCCTAGTTAAATGTTAGCAAGCATAGAGGCAGACATTCGCTCCTTTTGCTGGACCAGACGCAAACCTACAATTACCCCATATGATAACTTACAGTTTGGAATGTCATTTATCACAGTAGACAGTGCACATGGGCCCTCGAATGACACCTACTTAAGATGACATGTCTCTCTTTGCCACCATACCGTACTACCTCCAATCGAGTCCTTGCAGTGACTGCAGTGTCCTAGAGAGAGTCAAAAACTTCTGCGAGCCCCAAAGCTGCTGCACCTCAAAGCGCCACTGTAGTACAATGCGGCCCTCTGTATAGGGCAGAGCTGTTCTTCTGGGCATCCTGGTATGCAAATGGCCAAAGGAGAGTGGTTTCCCAAAGTCATTCCTTTCTCTGCGGACGGAGTTTATACTCCGGCCCACGGACCAGTTGTTTTACCGACAACTGCTTTACTACCGGACATCCGTTCTTGGCAGCGAGCTGGTGGAGTTACCAGGTTCACCCATTCGCCAATATCTTGAATACCTGGGACGCTACAGAAAAGTGGTTTCTAGACTGCATGGAGGACTTGACTAGGCTGACCCAGCAACTATTGATCGTCAAGGCCTACAACACAGGACATTTGGGCTACCGTACTGGGAGAACACGACCGGGTTCTCAAAGACTACAGGCTAAGGCATGGGTACTCACAAACATTTTCCCAGGTGCCAAAAAGTTTGGTGTGTGATTGTGCCCGAGGGCAGCATTGATACCAGTGAGGAGGTGGCCGGGGCGAGGGGGTTGAGGGGACTTTGAGGTAAGGTGGGTGTAGGGGAAGGGAAGCATATATATCCAGTGGCTGAGCGGAACAATGTGAAACAAGAAAACCTGGGATTATTCCTAGCTTCTCCACTTTGCCAAACTGCATGATCCTAGGCAATTGTTTTATTTCACTTTCCCACCTTTTTCTACAATATCACATATAAGAGGCCCTCAAAATACGAGGCTTCAGGATGCGTACTGTACAAAACCTTCTGCTGTGTTTTATTTAATAAACTATACTGTTGTTCATGCATTATAGGAAACCAGTCCACCCACAGAGTGCATATAACAATTGACTTGCCTCTTTAGTTCCTTATTGGCATTGTTGTCAGGGTAGAGGGAAGAAATAATGTTACTAAATTCATGTTTGAAACATATCACTTTTAAATTAACACTTATACATGCACTGATATAACCACTTGTTCTAAGGTGAAAAGGTTCTGCATGATAATTAAATATGTTGAAGAAACTGTCATATTTTTACACTTTTGGTGCAAGATGTATTTTTTAAATGATGGTGCTTGTAAAGTAAGGTGCCTGGCTCCCTAGTTACATCCTTCCAACACCAATTTACCTTTAAATAAATGCCTGCCTGTTTATTTTGCATCTTTTTATTGTTAGTTCTGAGTCAAGTAAACGGCCGCCCAGTGCTCCTGTTGACCAGAAGGCCGCAAGTAAAGGTCAGGAGGGCCACACTTTGAGTATCAATGGGCTACAGTTTCTACCCCATGACTACCCCATGACTGATGTTGGAATTGTAGCCTAATTCATATCCTATGGCTTTGCTCAAAACTCTGTACTTATAGGGCGGCGGTCCCATCTCCGCCTCCATGGTCCATTTCACATCACCCCCAACCTGCACCTGGTGCTACTGTGTCTGACATACCAGACTTGACAATCCATGAACACAGATGGTTAGCAGTAGCCAAACTATGCACTCTCAGGAACGGGAGACAGACCACCATGCTTATATGTAGCAAATGGCAAATTGAGCTTTACAGTGTGGATAGTCATGCATACATCACATACAAATTAAACAAAACATTGGACGCATGGATGCAGTGTGTGGATCCTTCCTGATGATAGAAGAGTCTGTTCCACCTTGAAAGGGTACGCTCACCACCCTCCCCACTCAAGACACAGACAAGATGCTCAATCAACACTGCATCCACTGCTCTTGGCGATCTTCTTCGGCCAACAGAAACATGATGCAACTGTACTCTGTCCCAGCCTCCCACTAGACCGCCACCCCACCTGGACTTCACCCACGTTCCCCCACTGTTCTTTTTTGTCCATGCCCACCCCTTGAGGCATCATGCTCCCCTCTTCCCTGGCAGTCCTGGCAGACTTCCTGCCTTGCCCATGGTCCCAACCCATTCAGGTTAGAGAACTACTATTGGTCTTGACGCATTGTCCCGTTGTATATGTTTGCTTATCCCTGATCCCTGCCTGGATTGCTGCTTGTCACTTCCATTTTCTCCCCTTTGTTGTACATTGGAAGTCAATGCCTATTTCATATGTGATGTTTTTAGTAAATCAATAAATAAATGTTGCAACAAAAAAGTAATGGTTTTCTTAACTTCCTTGGTGTAGATTTGTGTCACTTTCCCCAAACCTGTGAATGGTCGGCACAGGATTTATACAAGCACTGTATCAACTAGAGCACCTTGATTTGAGGGGCAGTAGCATTTCAGCTTTGGAGAACCGTTACAGTGAGATCACTTCATCATCATTACTTGCCAAGACGCAATGCGAATAGGTCTGTGCTTGTGGCCGAGCTTGATTCTATAGGCAGCAATCAAGTAAAGAAGGATGTCAAGTCATTGAGGTAATCCTGCAATCTCAGAAACATCATCACCACAGGTTGGGACAACTTGCTGTGCTACATCTGGGCAATAATAACAGCTGGGGTCTGCTCACGACCGGGGCACGGAGTACCAGTTAATCTGGGCAGCAGGTGAGATGTACAACCTGTAAAATCTAGTGTTAGTGTAGCTCTTCAATGAAATGTGAAATGTTGGTTATTGACGACATTGATTTCCATTGAACCGTCATCCCCTTTACCCCGTGAAAATTGAGAACTTTGGTGCCCTTTCCCACACTTGCATGACATCTTAGTGCAGTCATAAATTTCGAAGATCAGAAAGGGGTATGAAATATACAGTTATGACTATGAGTGTTCACAATATTTGCATGTTACTCCTCTAGAAACACACACTATGTCATAGACTAAAGAACATTTGCAAGATGTTAGCAAATTCAACTGTCATAGAAGATATCTCCACACCTAAAATAAGGCAGATCCTGATTTTGGTATTCAAGATATGAGAAGTCCAGGTGTAAATATCACTTTTTCACACCTTACGTTAGAAAACATCTTGTGAATTGCATCCAAAATGTGAAGGTACTGATATAATTATGCAGACTGCGTTAAGTGTTTATTTAGATTACTCCTTCCTAAATCACCCAGTACCCCATTCCCACCTACCCAGGCCTGGTTCAATAACATGATTTCAGATACATGATTTGACATACAGGCTCGAAACTTCCTCCGTAAAAAACAGGAGCATCATTAAAATTATAATCATAACAGAATTATGGCAAACATAATTACATTTAGTTAAGTTGCTATCTCCTGTCTCTCTGCAAACCCTTGGCTTCACCTCCATGATTTACAAATACATAGCAAAAAAACATATTTAACTACTAGAAAAAAGGTAGAAAACATTGGGTGTAGGACCTGAACTACGGCATTCCGTCAATACAGAAAACAAGCCTCTGTATGCAAAACTTTATATTCGGGGTGGGCAGAACTCCAGAGAGTTTCACTCAGCAGAATTTCGGGGAGTTATGGAAAAAAACCAGGATATTCAGCAGAATTCTAGAAAATCTTCTCGGATAGCAGCAAATCTACTTGAATGGCTGCCCTCTGACTGTGACATCCTCGTTAAATCGTGCTAGGGACGCAACATCTTGCTTGCATATTCTTGAGCCTCGCGGGAGAAAAATTCAGCCATGCGGCGATTGCCGGAATTTGACAAGGACTCTGCGTTAAATAGTAACATGAAGTGGCCAAAATCCTGCAAATTTCACGGGGGTAACAGCTACTTTATATCCGTCGGAGAATTTAAGACCAAACAAACTAATCAAAATAGACACTTTTCAAAAAGTTGACTCCTTGAGAAGCATCCAGCAGAGTGCAAATCTACTGCATGTTTGTGGACTGCAGAAAACTTATTTACTAGTGGGTTGAAATAGCTAAAAGAAGAAAAACTTTTTGGTATATTCAAGGCACAAATTGTCTTCAATGATGATTCAACTTGGCCTATGTGCGAGAAAGCACACAAAAACGGGATTGTCAGGCGCCTGATAGTGCCAAAAATGATACTAAAAAACTAGAATTCTTCCTCCGACTCGAAAAAAGAAGTTTGGATTACCATCATGTCACCTAAATCCCTTAGTGAGAATACCGTGCACAAAACGCATGACGATAATCACACTTTTCAAAATTTTGCGGTTAATTCTTGAATCTCTGTGACTTTTGGCACCTACTTTATAGTTGATATTCTGTGACAAAAAACTGTACCTCTATGACATTCCTCTCTGACAGAATAATTAAAATACATTGGTATGTCTTATAAAATATTGTAATGTAGGTTCTGTATTTTAAGTTGAGTTAAGTTACTTGTAGACCTTGCAGCTCAACTGTCAATGCAATCTAGGTTTGTTAGCTTGATGTTGTATATTGCAATATGTATTTTCTAACCTTCATAGATGCTTTGAAGTTGGACAATAATAAGGACATGCAATCCTGTTATTGGTACATAATTAAAAGCATAAGTCAAATGCATTATTTTTCATCTAAGGTTATTAGAATGGAGGAGAGGAAACATATGCTGTGAAAGTGGGGGGAAATAGGGGTTGGAATAGAATGACCTCCTCATTTTGAGTTACCAGCACAGGTGTATAATTCTGGGGGAACAAAGACGCGCTTGAGAAGTTAGTAGGAATGTAACTCAAATTGTCTGGGGCCAAACTATAGAGCCCTGGAAGTCCCTGCTAAAATGTTGAAGTACTAAACATCTCAGGGTTTAAAAGAAAAACGGTGGTGCATATTCTCAAGGATGTATCGCCGAGTTATCTGCACTTTATCGCAGCCAAAGTGGCGATAAATGTATCGCCCCATTCACAAGCTTCTTCTAACAGCCCATTTCACCAGTTTTCCTGCGATAGCAGCTGCAAAAAACATTGCCATAGATGACCCTGGCAACTAACGCTAATGAGATGCAGAGTAGACGTTCCAGTGCAAAAAGCCGCAACAACACCACACCGCAACAATCTCAGCAACCAGCTAGATCGGCGATAAGAACCCAAAACAGGCGATAAGGCACGTTAGCAGCAGGAAATCAACACCTGCTCTGACCTGGTGTAAAGTTGGACAACAGCCTACACCAGAAAATGGAGCATAGCCCAGAGCCACACCTGAAGACAAACAGAAGGCATGGAGCTACTGATCATGCAGCTCGGAGCCCAAACAGGGCCACAAGACCCACCGCCACTACCCCCAGACCCGCCACCCCCCCTGGACCACCGCTGCCCCCAGACCACCACAGAGGCAGCTCTGACACAGACAGCGGACCTTCAGAAAACACACCAGCCTCACTGACACCAGAGTATGTCATTGCCCACTACAGGCTCAAAAGGACAACCATCCTCCGCATCCTGAACATCATTGCCCACAGGCTGACGGTACCAACACAGCGGGCAACCAACATCCCACCTCAGACAAAGCTGCTGGCTGTGCTGCCTCTGTTGGTCTCTGGTACCTTTCAACCGACAACCGTCAGAGTCGGAGGAGTCTCACAGCCAGCCCTATCAAAGTTCCTCAAACCTGTCCTGGATGCCATCATCAGCTTGGTACCCCAATACCTATACTTCCCCCACACTGCGCAGAAACAGCTGGAGGCCAAGCAAGGCTTCTACGCCATAGCTGGCTTCCCGCATGTGTTGGGGCAATTGACTGCACACATGTCCTACTTGTGCCCCCTGCCGACACTGCACACAATTACCTCAACAGAAAGCACATGCATTCCATCAATGTGCAGGCAATAGTGGACCACCGAGGACTCTTCACCAATGTCGTCGCCAACTGGGTAGCTGGAAGCGCTGGTTGATTATGGACTGTCGGAAGATATATGCATCATGCACACTGCCTGGGTAGTGTGCATGATGCATACATCTTCCGACAGTCCATAATCAACCAGCGCTTCCAGGCTGGCACCTACGGAAATGCTCTGATCGTTGGTAATTACCAAATGAACACACCACACACCTCAAATCCTCCATCATGCAATTCACAACTCTGGGAATGCACACGTCACAAAGTCACATACAAAATGCCAAAGAACATGCCCACCCACCAGACGCTACAGCACAACTTACAGTGGAAACCTGGGACAACAATGTACACAAGCCATCAACGGCATGGCACCTCAGCCTGCATCTTTATCCAGACAGATCTCACATCTCCTCATTACAAAGGTTCCTACAGTAAACCAGACCCCATCTTCTGCCAACCTTATGTTCGTGCTTCTCTACACATCACAGGTATTCGAATATACACGTTATCGTCAAAAGAAAGGATAAGTACCATGAATTACCAGAGGAACCAGTTGCCCCCACACATACACCATTTTATCACAGTTTACCAGTAAGCCAATCCTCAATACAGGAAGACTGGAGATGCGGGTTCTAGACACAGTGAAACAATGCATTAATTTGCATTAGTGGATGCAGTGTAACCAGAGGTCGGATAAACTAAGTACTTGTGCTTACGATTAGCAATAGGAGATTAATCTGCACACAAATGTGCTTCTGCTAAAGAGGACTCCAAATGCACCCCGATTACAGAAAGCCATAGAAACATATCTGTTCACAATTAAGAGGCACAGGACGGACCTATCTTGTGATGTTAGGGTATGGAAAAAGGTAAAAGGCAAAGAAGTTCTGGTATATCAATACTGTAAAGGTGCTCTAGCTACCCACAAGTTTAACGTTATTGTTGCTCGCAATATAAATCAATTAACAAAGATAATCCCAGATGGTTTTTGTAAAATTTGGATACACATTTTTATTATTTCACATGCAATATCGATCATAAATATTTTTTTAAAAACATGGGTAGTTACACATTATAATTTTATACACAGTTTATAAAAAATAAAACATAATACATAAAACAAGTATCATGAAAAAGTCGACGCGGCGTTTCGATTTTTTTCTTTATCGAGCACCTTCTTCAGGACAGATTCTCAAAGTTAACAGTTGTTAAAATCATTGGTTCAGAACCCAATTGTGTATTGTGGTTCGTTTTGCCTCAGTATCCCTTCAATCTTGTGGGTCTGTTGGCTATCAGTGCTTCCCTTGCGGGAAATGTCTTTATGGTCGTACGTATGGCGTTACACACTGTTCGGAGGAGCCACCGATAAAAGAAATACTTCTTACTGGTATTTCGTTTGTTTCTTGAGCGAATCGCTGCAGTGGATGACCTTCTCCTGATTTAGTCACCGGATCCGTTGTTTCGCATAAACAGAAGACGGACCCGGCGTCGCTGTGACGAGAAGGAGCAGGGAGGACGCATGAAAGTACAAAGACTTGAGTGTGAAACGCTATAAAGACGGGAGGCCAACTCCCGAGTCTTCGTGTGCCGGTGACTAAATCAGGAGAAGGTCATCCACTGCATCGAACATTGGTATATCTCCATATTGAATACTGTAAAGAGGGGACTGAACACTAGAGAGGAGTGGATGAGCATTATTACTTAGCGGATAACTAGGTCTCAAACCTACACATACAGAAGAGATAATGTTCTGTTTATAAAATCTAGAGTAGCCTTATGAGGGTTGTTTGCTGACCCACTGTAAGTAGATTCCATGAACCGGCCATGGAATTCTGCAAAGGTGGACAGTATAATATACCAACAAACACGTGGTACATATCGAAAGATATAGTTCCGAAACAATAGTATGAGCTAATGAGTAAGAAAAGGAATTTAACTGATTATAACCGTCCACACCTATTGGTTTGAGCGGTTATGATTTAGTTTGGGAGCCACAACTGAGGATTATCGTGACTAACATTGGTAGAAATGTGTCCAGAAATGATACATAGATATCAGGAATCTAACTCTGTGCCTATCCATATAACTAATGATAGTAGGAGATTTGAAAACAACAGACATCGGGTGGATTCAGGTACGGTTCCCCCTAATCAATGTAAATAACATCGCAAGCAAAGAATGTAAACCTACCCACTAGAGCGAAATAATAATATGAGATAATCAGTATGATAAAGAATGAAATGGTAATAAGATCTTTAGGTCTACCTTTACTGTGATTATAAACGGCGACATCAAATTATTCAAGTGGCTATTATGCAGTTTGGTCACCACAATTTAGGATCAATTTCACTAACACTGGTGGAAATGGGTCCAGAACGGATACATAGACACCTAGAATCGAACCCCGGACCTACGCATATAACTAAATACATGAGGGTATTGCAAAACAACAAACGTAGGACAGATTAGGGTACAGTCCCTTTAAACCAATGTAAACATCACTGCACGCAAAGAACGTCAGCCACCTACCAAAGCGCACAGTCACGTGATCCAACTGACGCGCTTCGACACAGGTGCCGGCATTTAGATTGTATATAAAAGGGAGCACCAAAAATAGTCGCAATTTGATCTACTAAAAACGGCAGAAGGGTGACGCACTTGGAACTAACGTGCATAAAAGTAAGTGAACCATAGATACTTTTGATTGACGAGAAGGGCTATAGTTTATCAACTGTGGGAGCCGATTTTAGTGAATGAATACTCAGGACATTCTTGAATCGGGCATCCTTTTAGAATAGTAGGAATCACATTTAATCATGCATAGGCAGGGAATACATTCTAAACTAAATATGTCTTACAAATGCATGTTTAAGCTTGGCCTTAACAAGGCGAGCTTTAAATTGGAAGCTTATATACTCGTTGCTCATTGTTTAATAATAAACCAGTAATTTTTTTATGGCCTTTACTGTGAGGAGCGTACGAGTATGGACTAAGGAAAAGAGACTTATTTGTACCACATGACATTTCCCTTAAAAATAGAGGCTACCATTACATTGCACCAACGCTACATTAGAGAGAACTTACATGTCTATATCTATTTGATACAAGGAGGAGTAGAAAATAACACAAAATGACCCCTTGTTATAATATGCATTATTCCTAGATCTTAATACCTACATGTATTGAAGACGGGATTAAGGAAACTGCCCAATATAACCATTAGAAGTACATTCCAGTGATATCACCATGTTGTGGTGAGTATGATCTATATACATCCTTGGTGAATCCCTTTTACAAAATCAGGGAAGCCATATAAACCGAATGAATAACCTAGAAATAAAACTGGCCAAAAATAGCTTTATCCATAGCTAAAATATTGGATTATTGGTTCTTCCAGATTGAGACATCTATGAACACATAAATCGTTCATAGAGAAGCGCATGGAGCTCTGTAAGCCCCGCTTGTTCCACAGCATCCGACTCCAATGAAAACAGTTTTCTGAATAATCGGGTAGGTCAAGCAAGAGCAAAGAGTCTTGATAAGCCTTAGGACTTAATACTAAGACTACAAAATAATTATGTACCATCATTTTCTATTTAGACCTCTATCACAGGAAAAGAAGACCCCAAGGTGTATCTGAAGTACATGGTCTGGTATTGTTCGGAGACAAACCAGAATATTCCTTGGAACGTTATTCAGAACCTAAAAGGTGGGTCCTGGTCATCCTCACCCACATTAAGGAAATTAGGAAAAGTATGAATGAATGAATGAGAGAGTCCGAATGAATGAGGGTTTTGTAAAAATTGGGTTCCTCGAGGGGGATTATGACATCTTTAGTCTGTAGGATTTTCTCATAAACACGGAATAGAGTTGTGAGGTAATTATTTATTTCCTTCCTTCCTTTTGCCCCCCCCCTTTTTTGATAACTTGTATCATAACCACTGAGTCAATGTCCCTTGGGAGGGTAACAAAATGTTAAACGAATTATAGAATTGATTAAATTGTCTAAACACAATGCTGAAACATAGACTTAGGCACTATAGGGCATAGAAAACAAATCGCTCATAGAGCATTGTCTAATTGTACCTAATTGTTTTAAATAGGATATACATGCTGTTACGAGAAGAGAGCTATTTTACACATACATTGTCCTGAAGAAAGTGGCATAGAGAAATACATGAGCTACCGAAAAGCGTCGACGCATCATTGAATATTACATCCACGGAACCATACGGGTGTTGCTCTTGATGAAATGATTAATGGACACCTGTTTTAAAAAAATATAGATTGAGTTCAATGTGGAGTAACGGAAATTGAGATGCTTTTTACTTTTTGCACTTCACTTGGTTGTTAGCTCTCCAGTATTTTGGTTTTTATATATTGTCATTTCATACAAACTGTAATTTTAATCCCATGCACAGTCAAAACTGTTGGTCAATAGGACTTTTTAATTATTCTTTATATTTATTTATTGGTTGTCACATTATATGTCATTATTAATTTTATTAAAGATAAACTGTGTTTCTCGTCAGTATCCACACTATCGGACATCTTCAGCAGCCCTCACAACCTCCTGCCTGTTCTGTTGTTTAATTGATGCCACTTAATTACCCTTGAGGAACTGAATATATGAGAAATGGAAGTATGATATAAAAAAGTGAGAGTTGTTTGACAGGAACATTACCCATCGCTAATATTGATTAGAGGGTAACAAAATAGTCCCAGGAGAAATCCTCTTTTTTTACTCTCCATGCTAACGACTGCTATTTTTGATTGCTTCTTTTGCTGCAATGATCAATGGAGTCAGGCTGGAGAGAGGCTTGGCTAGTTTAAAAAAAGAATGCTGTAAAAGCTCCTTGGCTGACCCTTGCCTGTCCACATCCATTTCAGGACCGCGATTGAGAAAATCTCGAAAAACAGAAGATAACCTCTCAGGATTTTGGAGTTCTGGCGTACCATTAGTAGCTATGAGATATAATGCCCTGAGCTGATTTTTATTAAGGTAAGGGGACTCTCCTTTCACCATTTCTATTGCCATAATTCCTAAGGACCAGATGTCTGTGTCACAACTTCAGGTGCCATCCAGTAGGGAGTGCCCACCATTGTGCTCCGTTTACTTTGCTCAGGGGTAATCTGAGCACAGAAACTGAAATCAGTTAATTTCACAGATCCGTCCATTCCTAGAAGAATGTTATCACTCTTGATGTCTCGATGGATCACCTGGTTTCAATGTAAGAAATCCAAGGCTTTGAGGCACTCTCTGCAAACAGCTGCTATCTGTCCTTCATCCATACACGTTTCTGTAACAACGTTGGTCAAGGATCCACCAGCCAAGTATTCCATAACTACCCAAAGCTCATCCCCAACCAGGTCACTGTCTAAATAATTTACAATGTTGCTGTTTTTATTTTCCCTCATGACTAATATTTCATTAATAACGAATTTCTTTTTGGGCTGCTGCTGGAGGTTCATTTGCTTTATCGCCACCTCTTGTCCCGTGGCAATGTCAATCGCTGTGTAAACAGTACCGGAAGCTCCCTGACCAATTTTTTCAAATCTTGTATATTTCTTCTTAGGGTCTCCAACGCTCACAATACTTCTCAGTTTTTTTAAGATCTCCTCGTCTGTCATTTTGGACTTCTTTTGTTGTCGGTCTGTATTTATGTACAAAGTGCTTGTGGTTGAGGTGTTTTCAGGCTGAGTGGTCACCGACGAGGTTGTCTCCTCCTTTGTTGGTGCTGATAAAGCAATGGGTTCAATTACAGAGCGTGTGTAGATGGATTTTGTATGCTCAGGCCTAGGTGCAATGACAGGTGGCGGCTCATTGTCATCTTCCTCCTCTTCGTCCTTTCCATCCTCCTCTTCTGATACAGGGGGAGCCAGAGGAGGCTCAGAGGCTGTTTTTGTGCTCAGAGGGTGGGTAGCAATGTATCCATGCGCACTTTTATCTCCTGATGTGAAGCTCATATATTTCTGTCTGTTCACAGTTTCTTTGGAAACATAAAATTTAAGGACATCTAGGACAGCTTGTGGGTTCTTTTTCTGTTCCAGTTTAGTAATGTTAGACGTCTAGAGTAACCGTGCCCACTGCTCCGGAATTCCAGTGAATTCACCAGTGATGGCGTCAAACCCCACATGAATTGTGTGTTCGAAGTCTGAAGGAAGAGAGATCTCAGGGCGTTCTTTCTCCTCCTTCTTATTGGTTTTATCCCCTCCTCCTGGGAAGATGGAACGTAGTCTGGCTTTTTTATTCTTCTCTTCAGGGGCCATTGGGAGTGGTTTGGAGCCGTGGTTCAATATCGAAGAGTCACGGTTGTTACTGTTCATTCTCAGTGGAGGAGCCGGAGGTTTCTCGTCAGTATCCACACTATCGGACATCTTCAGCAGCCCTCACAACCTCCTGCCGGCGTCCGTGGCTTTACTGCACCGTGCCCCTCCCGAGTCCCGGTGCGCGTGCTCGGTGGCCCCCTCCCCGGCTCAGTCCACCCGCAGGCCCCCCATTCTGGCCCAAGCCCGGCTCCCGACCTCCAATGCGAGCATCAGCAGCAGCACAATAGCAGAATGTGGGGAGAGGTGAGACCCAGGCATGTGTGAAGGAGGCAGGTGACCGATGAATGAGAATGTACACAATGCCAAGTGTGGCGTGGATGTGCTGGACAGACTGCAATATGCAGACCACACATATATCCATGTCCACATACACCGCTGGTGAATGGAGTGTAGTGGACAGTGGACGCAACCATGTCACCCCAGCCAGGGGGGGGGGGGGGGAATCACAGAAATGTAGCTTGTTAAGTCCCCCCTGTAAGCGTGTGCAGAGTGGGCTGGCCCGGAGTGGGGGTGTGAATAAAAAGCATGTAGCCCTGGGCGTGGTCCTCTGCCAGGGTCGGTGCCTCTCACGAGGCATGACGCCGACACCGACGCCGTGAGCGGTGTTGCTTGCGATCATGTGCGCCTGCTGCACCCCGGACCACTGGTCCATGAAGCCGTCTTGCCCACCCCTGCACACTCAGGCATCACTGCTCACCTGCCAACACCGGCGTGTGTCATGGATGGCCCACCATGTGCCGCTGCAAGCTCCAAGTCCGAGGCCCGACCTTGCCAGCCTCCTCAGACCATCACGGCCTCCGCGACACAGGCCCGCAGTACTCCTTTCTCGTTTAAGTACTCCACCGGCTGACACAGCGGACTAGTATTTCACACATTTGGAACTGAGTCTTGATTACACTTTGGCAGAGTACACATTTATGGCTGAGTTTATGTCACTATACTCCCTTCGATGTGGTGCCACCAAGTCTGTATTTGGCATTCCAACCAAACATGTCCGTGAGCCCCTGCTGACTTCGGCATCCGGACTACACTGCGGGGTCCTGCAGGCCCCACACCAATCCAATACAGTTCGTACCAGGCCCGACACGGCATTGTCGCACGCTACACACCTGCTTAGCTCTACCTCCATGAACCACAAATCGTCTCCACATGCCCTTCCAACGTCGTGTTAGAGATCCAGGATGAGATGGCTCGACAACGGTTGACCCGCGCTGACCGCTGCCTCTGGCCTACACTGCGGTCAACTAGAAAACACATTTGGAATGGAGTCTTGATGTTTTCATGGCAGTATTCATGTCACAGTACACAAGGAGAGGAGTAAGAGGAAGACATGCATTAGTCCGGAGGAGAAATGTCTCTCCATTACGAAGGTGATGCGACACTACCAACAACTGCACTGGTGCCCTTAACTGTGCATCGCAGGCCTACGACACGTGGCTGTGGGCCCCTGCTGACCACTGACTCCGGCACAGACTGCGGTTGAGTAGATCACACAATTTGAACTGAGTCTTGCTCTCTTCATGGCAGAGTTTATGTCATTGTACAGGCCTCATCCCAGACTGCTTCCCCTTTCAGCTATGGTGCTACTAAGCAAGTGCCCTGAAATCCATGGGCACTCTCTGGGTGAACTTTGGTGGTGTCGGAGTTCATGGAATGGGGGTTGTCTTCATCATCATGTAGCTGATACTGACATGCTGGTAAAGAGTCTGTAGCATTCAACTCCGCCATTTGCCTGTTTCTGCTTGCTTCTGCCCTCTACATCATGCCCTGGTAGGACACCTTCCACTGTCCCCCGCAACCCTCTGCCACATTCTTCTTGGACATCGACGAGGACCTGCTCAGTTCGCGAGACCCTACCTCAGTGCAGCACAATTCACGTCCCGTGGTGGTGTGCCTGTGCCGGCCGCAGTGCATCTGGGGCCAGTAACTCTGTGCAGCTCTAATCATGGGCCCTTGCTGTTTGAACCATGTACTGCTGATTGTCTGATCACTGTTGTGATGGTTGCCAGCACCAACCAAACCCTGAGGGGTGGCCTACACTACTCAACACCCATCCAGCACAGGCGTCACTGGACATGTGACCCTAGCAATAAAAGGGGCCGGGCGCACGTGCCACAAACTCACTCAGTGTGTCCGTGTGGTCATTATGTATGCATGAGGGCCGTGGGCCATGCCACATTACATTGTGCTGTGTACAGCGGGTACAACCATGTCACCGCAGGCAGTGGGGTAGACCTAGGCCATGTAGCCGTGTCGTACCTCCCTGTGAGCGTAAACGAAGTGGACAGGCGTGGGACAGTACAGCATAGGGGTGTGGCTCCGCCACACGTGGATCTGGGTGTGGTTAAGTTCAGGCCTTGCCAAGGAAGTTACTCATGCATGTGTCTCTGTTGTAGTGTCTGCGCCATCCGTCCCGCAATGGATGATGTTGCTATGTGGCATGCCCCCGGAGTGCGGCCTCAGCCAAAGGAGTACATGAGGGAGGGCATGCTCGCTCTGGGTAAGGGATCACATGACAACTGTTGTGTGCGTTGCTATTAGCGCAGTATGCGCCAAATGTCTGCCCTCATCCGCATCGCAAGTTTAGCCAGCCATGAACTCTACAACTGTGTCGGCCCTGTCCTTTCAATGGGCCCACACACACGTGGCCGGCCACTGTCAGCGCACATCATCACTGTGTCGTAGTCCGGCTTGTGGACATGCGCAGACAGGCATGACAATGGTGTGCCATAGGGGTGCAAGTGATGCAACTTCGCTGCGCACACCAGTGACTATGCTCGGGGGGGAGGGAGGTGCAGCTTTGAGGCTACGTAATACACATTGATGCCGCTCATTTGCACAAGCAGTTCATGTCGTACAGGAACCACTAACTCACACATATCACACACCAATGAACTAGTCAGCCTGCCAACACATCATGCAGTACGTTGTCTTGACTCATGTCTCTCTGCACTGTCACAGGTGACCAAGGATATGTACTCTGTGCTTGGATGATGACACCCCTCCGAGCCCCACACACCCAGGCCCAGAGGCAGTACAATTTGGCCCACAATAGCACTAGGGGCATCGTGGAGAGCACATTTGGCATATTGAAGTCACGTTCCAGGTGCCTGGATATCACAGGTGGAAGGATCCTGTACAGCCCAGATATCATGTGCAAGATGATCATTGCATGTTGTGTGTCGCACAACATATGTGTACACAGCAATGCCCCATGGATACGAGTGCCAGATGCACCGGACGATGATGATGAAGATGAGGCAGGTGGACCACATCACACTGCAGCCACAGCAGGAATAGCCCGTAGGAACACCATCATTGACAATTTCTTCTCATGTTGACGTCACATTGTCATGGTACTTAGCAATCATGGGACAGTATGTGCAAATAAATGCATTCCAAGACACATTCCCTGTGTGCATGTCACTCATCTGTACAGGCACTTCACTCAGACAAGTGTGGGTGCGACATGAAGTGTTGGCAATTTTGGAATTTGCTCATGGATGGTGGGTGTGTCACATCTGTGCAGTGAGGCTGTTTAGGGTGTTATGTATTCAAACTGCCAGTTCTGTGTATCCCAATTCATTCCATTTTGGCTGTCATTTGTGGCCTACAAGTGACAAAAGGGTCTCTTTTGGGCTCTGATATGTGCCGCCATGATGCAGGGATGCACCCTGCGACTCAACTCCCACGACATGGGCAACATGTACGTAAGGGGGAGTCATTGCTCCTACATTAGTCAATGCTTTCATTATCATTTGGACATAGACATGGGAAGTCTGTGTGCAGGGGGTGTTGATTGTCCCTCTACGATGTGAAGAGGATATGTGGTTTCACGTATGTTTCCGCATTGGCGCAGGTTACATAAAGAATGCATGTCACTGTACATTGTGGCTGTTTGTGGGGAGATGCCTATCTGATGCGGGACAATGGTCATTTGTTCTACGTCACGGCAGTGGGGTTGTGCTCCTACGTTGTCATCTTAGCATTTTTTTACTTTGCTTTTATGGAGCATTTTCCCAAATGACGAGTGGGAATAGCATGCCTATCGCTAGTTTTCGCTGATGCTTGTATCGCGACTGGCCTCATCGCTACTATTTTTGCATTGGTGCTTTGCATTTTTTCAGCGTCTCGTTGGTTATAACGATAACATTTGACACGTTATCATGGGCCTATCGCATAGTACCGCTGTGATGTGAATACGCCATTAACACAGCGTTATTTTCCTGCGATATGCAATGTTGCATTAAGCTCAATTTGCAGTAATATCACACCTTCTTGAGAATATCCCCCTATGTGTATTGGGGAAGTAAAAAGCTCTGTGTAGTAGTATACAGTATATCTACTGGCAAATGGATCTCTCTGCTGGAAAAGGCAGACTGTACCAGGGATCCTAAAGCCGTGAGAAAGCATTAGTAGAAGAAGCTCACGCTTCTGGAGAACCCCACCACCGGAGTGGAAGTGCCTGAGCTTTATGCTTTATGAAAGAAAAGACAAGGCATTGTAGACGGAAGAGCACCCTGGTTGAATCCTCTAGCAATGACGACATAATCCAGTGGAATCCTGATATTACTGAGAAGGCATTGCGGACTGAAACTCACTACTACTGAGAAGGCGCTGCTGTAAGAACTCACAATGCTGGAGCCCATGAGCACTGAAAAGGAACTGCTGGAGGAAGCAGGAACTACCTTCAATCCACAAGATACTAGAACGCATTAACAGGGGAAGAGTTGGGAAGCAAACACTCCTTGAGATTTCTAGCAATAAGAAAGCACTACTATGAGAAGCTGATACTACATGGAATAACAGAAGCACAGAGAAACCATTGACAGATGAAACACTCACTCAGGGGTGGCAGGTGCAAGTAGTGGTAGTACTCTCACACTGCTGGAGATGTCTAGCTCTAGGGAAACATTCCTCACTGAAGTGCACATGACTGGAATCCTCAACCACTGAGACAATTTTGATTTCACGTGCCAAGCTGCTTCGAATATTTTAGATATACTTTAAATTATCTATGTGGCAGTTGTCTTTACCACATTGGTTCAGGCTGGTAAGGCTCACATGTGTTCTGAAACTTCCTGTACTTCCAGTGGACTCTGCATCAACTCTATGGAGAGCCCTGGTTTGGTAGGACTCTTAGGCTGTGCTTGCTAGCGTTGCTGGGCCTGTTAAACTACTATTGCTCATTCAACGAGGATGCTCTGGAGGATGGTGGCACTGTGGGCCTCAGGCTATAGTTGCTGGCCTAGCCTGCTCTGTTGTATACTACTAGGATGGTGCTGGACAATGGCCCTCTTATTGCCAGGAATAGCACGGACGTGCCGATAACTGTAACAGTGTTTGTGCTTTGATATGTGCTGCCCATTAACCAAACTGGGCTTTTATCGTTTGCTATTTTGCACTAGAAACTTTTGTTAATTCCTTTTAACTTGCCGCTGTTAGACCTGTCAGCCCTTTGGGTGGTCCCTCCTCATTAATATTTATTTTATCCCCTTTTTGGCCTCTGAATTTTACCTGGGTGTCCACTCATTTTTTTTTATCTGGATGCTAACTTTTAAGTCTCTGGGCGCCTTATTTACACTTATTGGTAGTGAGGTGCAGGTGCTCCTTTAAAATGGAGGTAGAGCAGTTACCCTCGCAAAATGGTGGCCTGTCAGCTGTCAAAATGTAACCTCAGGGTCATAGGCTAGCATTGGGTAGATCTAGAACCTTCTGGTCCTTTCTGGTGACATGGGCCTAGGTTATATAAGGGAGTTCTTTTAGTCGGCCATTTTGGTTCATGATAAGGCTGGCCGGAGTGCAGGCTGTGGCGTCAGGGGGATAGGGCCGTGAGTGGGTTGACTTCTCCTGAGGGTCAGGGGGATAGGGCCGTGAGTGGGTTGACTTCTCCTGAGGGTTGCTTCCTTACCGCTGCCACCGCCCCCCTACTCATAGACCTGGCCCTGCCTGGAGATTCCCTGGTGATACTTGCCCCGGTGTCTCCACAGAAAAGAAAAGGGAAAAGTGGTCGCTTTTGCTGAGAGGTTCTTGAGTAACATTTGGGGCTCTGACTGAGCGAAAAGTACTGCCCCTGGGACCTGTGGGAGTGAGAGCTACCTGGGGACACTGGTTGTTTTCAGGGGGGCGGGAAGGAAGAACAAGGAGACTGTTAACCTTCGATCCCTCCCACATCCTCAAGTGATCCCCTCTCCTGTGCCAACTTGCCCCTCTCACCTGTGACATTGGGGCTGGGAGTGGCTGCGTGGGTGTTTCGACCCCCCCTTCGTAGAGTGAGGAGCCGCTAGTCCGCTGCCTCTTCCTGAGGTGAAGGTGACGGAAGCGATAGTGTGGCCTTCCAGCGTCCCCTCATATGCGCAGGCCCAGAGGAGGGCTTGACGGCTTCCCATAGGGGGCGGGCCGCACCACAGACACTAACGTAGCTGAGCTGTATCAATTTCAGCTGCGGAGTACCATTGAAGCGCCCCCTTTGCAGCGCAGGCCCAGTGTGTAAGTCGGCCTTGTCTGTGAGGGGAAGGAGACACTTAATCCAGTGACTGCCGGGGAAGGTGTGAACTCTCTCAGCTGCTCGTGTCGGCTGAATCCAAGACGAACAACACTAAACCTACAAGTAAGCCGGGAACTGGGGCCTAGTGTGGGACACAACAACGGAAGAATTGTCATGGGCTGGTGGATGGCCTAATTTCTGGAACCCAAGTTGTAGATGTCAGGCGGGCCAAGGGAGCTCAATTTGACAAGACAAACCTATTTGCATTAGGGACCTGCCATCCATAAGAACTGCCACAGGCCCAATTCTGATGCTTAACAGAAATTAAAACCTTACAAGGCCTAAACTCAAAATCCTGACTGACTGAATTCAATGGCCGTACTTGATTTGCCGAGAGTATGTAGTCCGGGTTCCTGCTATCTCATTGCATAGATCGGTTTACTAAGAGAGATGCGCAAAAAGTTGCCCTAATTGTAGTATTGCATAATCTTGTGCCTCTGAATAGATGTAATGTGTACGTCCTGTTAATTCTTAATTAATCTGCAAGAGAATCTGCTTGAGAACTAGCGTAATAAGCCAATGTATTAGCTACATTTCTTCTGGAGGGAGGAACGAGATTCTTGAACCAAATGTAATATGAAGTTTTAATTGATGCGGATTGTCAAATGAGGAAATGCTCGATGTGTTTAAATGAAACATGCCAAACAGAATAAGCTAACCAAATCAATCATAAAGCAGAATTTGCTTATTTTACTAAAGAAAAGGTATGGTGTCTTCTTTTAGTGGATGGGTGCTGGGGTACTGTGGTAAGTGTGATGCAAGCATAGCACATATTGCCTTTGAGATAGGTCTTTCCACTCTGTGCCAGGCTACCCTATGTGGACTGGTAACTCCAGGTCCAACATATTGGTGTTCAGCGGTGGGATAGAGCTTGTGCTTGCGTCCACTTGACAGTGGCTTAGTGTGCACCACGTACTCTACACCTGGAGTTTTCTCCTAGTGATCTCCCTAATTGGACTTGTTTTTTTTTTTTATTCCTTTCTGGTGGTGGGTTGAGGTAGCACTTATTTAACGCCTCTTTCTTGAATACTCCAAAGTAACTGTCTGAGGCCCCGCTTGGTAAAATGGAGTTTGAATTGGATGAGTTGGAGACCTACACAGTGGCCCAACTTAGGGAATTTTGCCAGGAAAGGGGGGTGTTCTTTAAGCGTGGTGCGAAGAAGGTGGAACTCCAAACCAGCTTGAGAGCATGGGTGGCAGCTCACCCAGATGGGAAAAAGGAGGAGGAAGAGGAGGATCGTGACACTGTCATTGAAGCAGAGATGCTGTCCCAAACCAAAGGGGAGAATCTGTTACCCGGTCCTAGTACACCTTCGAGGGCAGGCAGTAGTTTGTCAGGAAGGAGCCTGACTGCAGCCGATTTAGCTGACAGGAGGGAGGAAAGACAATTAAAATGGGAGTTAGCTAGGTTGGAAAAGGAGAGGGAGGAGACGAGGCTCGTTCATGAGCTCAGCTTAAAGGAGTTAGACCACAAAGCCCTACAAGTAGGGACCTCCAGTACTCCTATTGGTGGCAGCGTACCTAAAGAAACAACCAGGGAACCCAGACCCTATTTGCCCAAAGACGTAGTCGCCAGTTTTAGTGTGGGAGACGACATTGCCAAATGGCTGGCTGCCTATGAGGTCTCCTTAAGAGCCCATGGGATCTCAGAGAGTCATTGGGGCGGTGGTCTGTACCGGTATATGCCTCCAGGAGGGAGGGATGCGCTTCTAGCCTTAGAGCAGGAGGAACAGACCAATTACCCCACCATGAAAGTGGCATTGATCAGAAAGTTTGGGCTGACCCCTGAAAAATACAGGCAGAAATTCCGGAACAGCCACAAACTGGCTACACAAAACTGGGTAGATTTTTTGGACTACGCCAGGAAGGCCCTAGAGGGTTGGGTGCAAGGCAATGAGGTGACTGACTACGAGGGGTTGTACGATTTGTTTTTAAAGGAGCACCTCCTCGAGAAATGTTTTCCGAAGCTGCGTCAACACCTGGTGGACAGCAAGCTGACTAGCCCTAGGAAGCTTGCAGAGGAGGCAGACATCTGGGCTAGTACCCGGGTGTCCTCAAAAGGGGCTGGAGGGGATTCCCAAAGGACTGGTCAGGGCGCTCCCCAGAAGAAAGAGGGGGGAGACAAAAAGAGGGAGTTCTCAAAAGGCCCCCAAAACAGTTTCCAAGGAAAGGGATCAGGTTTCACTCCTAAGATTAACCCACAGAAGACCCCCCATCCTGACCATAGTCAGCAGCCAAGGGTTGTCCGCTTTTATGAATGTGGTGGGGTTGGGCACTATAAAGGTGATCCCAAGTGCCCAAAGAGACCACCCCCTCCCACTGGAGGAAAAACCCCAGGAGTGGCTAGTGTAGTGCTCGGAGAGGAATTGCCCTTAGATAAGGGAGGTGAGTGGGCGGGAATAACCTTAGTGTCCCTGGGAGACAGCGAGATGGTTCCTAAGATCCAGGTGCCCTCAAATACCGCCAAGTATGGGCAGTGGGTCACCATCAACGGCCAGAGAGGGGAGGCTCTTAGGGACACAGGTGCCAGTATGACTATGGTAAGGAGTCAGCTGGTGTCCCCAGAGCAGGTGATCCCAAACGTACTCCACCCAGCTGCGATGGCTGACGGCAGACTAGGTCACTACCCTGTGGCTGAAGTTCCCTTTGAATGGGGAGGGGTCGCAGGTCTCCTTCGAGTTGCGGTGAGCCCTGCCGTGCCAATCGATTGTCTGTTGGGGAATGACTTGGAGCACAATACCTGGAAGGAGGTGGAATTCCGGACTCATTCAGAGATGCTGGGTACACCTGATTGGGCCTGTGCAAGCACACCGTCCACGACTACCCGGAGGGGGAGTTCGCAAGGGCTGGAGCCCGGAACAAAGGCACAGCCGGCTGCCAAAAAAGGGAAGATCCGGGGACAGGAGAAACCTGCCTCGGCATCCACACCCCGTGAGATGGATGGGACACCTGACCTGGTGGACCCGGAGTCCACGGAGGGGGATGTTGTCTCCCTGGAGGACCTACCTATCCCTGCGGAATGGCATGTGGAGGGAGGGCCTACCAGGGAAGAGTTTTGTCTGGGGCAGAAGGAGTGCCCTACCCTTGAGGGTCTGAGACGACAGGCCGAAGCCCAGGCAGCAGGTAACATTGCAGGGAACTTCAACATTTACTGGGAGGATGGTCTCCTCTACAGTGAACCAAAGGCTCCGGTGCATGGTTCGTCACGGGCCTTGGTAGTCCTCCAACGTTACTGAGCCTTCCTCTTGGAGTTGGCTCACGAAATACCCTTGGCATGACACCTGGGTCAGGACAAGACCTTTGCCTGGCTTGTCCCCCATTTCTATTGGCCTCAGATGAGGGTGGCGTGCGACACTTTCTGTAGGACGTGTCTGTCTTGCCAAGCCAGTGGGAAAACAGGGGTTAAGCTAAAAGCTCCTCTGGAACCACTACCTGTCGTTAGCACCCCCTTTGAAAGGGTGGGCATCGACATCGTCGGGCCATTGGATCCACCCACTTCAGCCGGTCACAGGTTTATCCTGGTTCTGGTGGATCATGCCACCCGGTACCCAGAGGCAATTCCTTTGAGGACCGTTACTGCACCTGCGGTGGCTCGGGCCCTGATGGGGATTTTTACCCGAGTGGGTTTCCCCAAGGAAGTTGTGTACGACAGGGGGGCCAACTTCATGTCAGCGTATATGCGGGCTATGTGGAAGGAATATGGGGTTACCTACCGGTTCTCCATCCCTTACCACCCCCAGACCAATGGTTTGGTGGAAAGGTTTAATAAAACCTTGAAGGGCATGATCAGAAGTCTGCCCGAGAGCCTGCGGAGGAAATGGGACGTCCTCCTACCCTGTCTGTTGTTCTCCTACAGGGAAGTGCCACAGAAAGGAGTGGGCTTCAGCCCCTTTGAACTCCTGTATGGGCACCCTGTCAGAGGACCTCTCAGCCTGGTGAAAGATGGATGGGAAAAGACTCCCAGGAAGCTTCCCCAGGATGTGGTGAGCTACATGCTGGCCTTCCGTAGCCAAATGGCTAAGTTGTGGAAGCAAGCTTCTGAAAACCTGGAAGCCAGCCAGGCAGTTATGAAAGAGTGGTATGACCACAATGCTCACCCTGTGGAGTTGGAGCCTGGCCAGAAAGTGTGGGTCATGGAGCCTGGAGAGCTTAGTGCCCTCCATGATCGCTGGAAAGGCCCCTTTGAGGTGATTGAGAAGAAGGGCAAGGTCACTTACTTAGTGGATCTTAAGACCCCCAGGCAGCCCCATCGGGTGCTCCATGTCAATCGCCTCAAACTCCACCATGAGAGGCCCGAGGTCATCTTGATGATGGTGACTGATGGAGCAGAGGAATAGGAAAGTGAGCCTCTCCCTGATCTATTTTCGTCCCAAGAGAAGGATGGTTCGGTGGAGGGGGGTGATTCTCTCACCATCCCTAACTCCTGAACAGTGGAGGGACTGCCGTCAAGTCCTGGAGCAGTATTCCTCGCTGTTCTCCCTTATCCCGGGAAGGACCCACCTTTGTACCCATGATGTGGACACAGGGGACAGCCCACCTGTGAAGTCTAAGACCTACCGGCTGTCAGATAAGGTGAAGGCCAGCATTTATAGTGAAGTCACTAAGATGCTGGAGCTAGGAGTGATTGAACCTTCAAGTAGCCCCTGGTCCAGTCCGTTGGTTCTGGTACCAAAAGCTGCCCCGCCGGGCACCACCCCGGAACTCAGGTTCTGTGTGGATTACCGGGGACTGAATTCAGTGACAAAAACTGATGCTCATCCCATCCCTAGGGCGGATGAGCTCATTGACCGGCTGGGAGCTGCCCAATATCTAAGTACTTTTGACCTCACATCAGGGTACTGGCAGATCTCCCTTACAGATGGAGCAAGGGTAAGGTCAGCCTTCTCCACGCCTGAGGGCCACTACCAGTTCTGTGTGATGCCCTTTGGGCTCAAGAACGCTCCTGCCACTTTTCAGCGGCTGGTGAACAAGGTCCTCTGCGGGATTGAGGCCTTCTCTGCTGCTTATTTAGATGACATTGCAGTCTTCAGCAGCAGCTGGGAGGACCACTTGCGTCACTTACAGGCTGTTCTCCAAGCCCTGAAACAAGCTGGCTTGACGATCAAGGCCAGCAAATGCCAGAATGGGCAGGGGTCAGTGGTGCACCTAGGCCACTTGGTGGGCAGGGGGAAGGTGCAGCCCCTCCAGGCTAAGATTGAGGCTATCATGGCCTGGGAACCCCCCAAGACTCAGACGGAGGTCCGAGCTTTCCTGGGCCTCACAGGATACTACAGTTGCTTTGTTAAGGGGTATGGCACCATTGTGGCACCCCTAACTGAACTCACATCCAAGAAACAACCTCGACGGGTAGTCTGGACTGAGGCGTGTCAGCGAGCTTTTGACACCCTGAAACAAGCAATGTGTGCAGCTCCTGTTTTCAAGGCCCCTGATTTTTCCAAGGAGTTTATTGTCCAAACGGATGCATCGGAGCATGGCATTGGGGCAGTGTTATCGCAACTCAATGAAGAGGGCTTGGACAAACCTGTTGTCTTCCTATCAAAGAGACTGCTTTCCCGGGAACAGAAGTGGAGTGCGATTGAACGAGAAGCCTTTGCGGTGGTATGGGCTCTGAAGAAGCTGCGGCCATACCTCTTTGGCTCGCACTTCGTGGTACAGACTGACCACCGGCCCCTTCGTTGGCTGATGCAAATGAAGGGCGAGAATCGCAAGCTGTTGAGATGGTCCATCTCCCTACAGGGAATGGACTTCTGGGTGGAACATCGGCCTGGAGTGGACCACGCCAACGCAGACGGTCTCTCGAGGTATTTCCGCCTTAGTGATGAGAACTCCCAAGGGGTTGGGTAGCTCTCCCCACTTTCAGCTGGGGGGACGCGTGTTAGACCTGTCAGCCCTTTGGGTGGTCCCTCCTCATTATTATTTATTTTATCCCCTTTTTGGCCTCTGAATTTTACCTGGGTGTCCACTATATTTTTTTTATTTGGATGTTGACTTTTAAGTCTCTGGGCGCCTTATTTACACTTATTGGTAGTGAGGTGCAGGTGCTCCTTTAAAATGGAGGTAGAGCAGTTACCCTCAGAAAATGGTGGCCTGTCAACTGTCAAAATTTTACCTCAGAGTCAGAGGCTAGCATTAGGTAGATCTAGAACCTTCTGGTCCTTCCTGGTGACATGGGCTTAGGGTATATAAGGGAGTTCTTTTAGTCGGCCATTTTGGTTCATGATAAGGCTGACCGGAGTGCAGGCTGTGGCGTCAGGGGGATAGGGCCGTGAGTGGGTAGACTTCTCCTGAGGGTTGCTTCCTTACCGCTGCCACTGCCCCCCTACTCATAGACCTGGCCCTGCCTGGAGATTCCCTGGTGATCCTTGCCCCGGTGTCTCCACAGAAAAGGGAAGAGTGGTCGCTTTTGCTGAGAGGTTCTTGAGTAAAAGTTGGGGCTCTGACTGAGCGAAAAGTACTGCCCCTGGGACCTGTGGGAGTGAGAGCTACCTGGGGACACTGGTCGTTTTCAGGGGGGCGGGAAGGAAGAACAAGGACACTGTGAACCTTCGATCCCTCCCACGTCCTCAAGTGATCCCCTCTCCTGTGTCAACTTGCCCCTCTCACCTGTGACATTGGGGCTGGGAGTGGCTGCATGGGTGTTGCGACCCCCCCTTCGTAGAGTGAGGAGCCGCTAGTCCGCTGCCTCTTCCTGAGGTGAAGGTGACGGAAGCGATAGTGTGGCCTTCCAGCGTCCCCTCATATGCGCAGGCCCAGAGGAGGGCATAACGGCTTCCCGGAGGGGGCGGGGCCGCACCACAGACGCTTCTTCCCCGCGCAGGACCAGTGAAGCGCGGCTGTGCGGAAGAAAGGAGCGGTAGCTGTGGTAACGTATCTGAGCCGTATCAATTTCAGCTGCGGAGTACCATTGAAGCGTCCCCTTTGCAGCGCAGGCCCAGTGTGTAAGTCGGCCTTGTCTGTGAGGGGAAGGAGACGCTTAATCCAGTGACTGCCGGGGAAGGTGTGAACTCTCTCAGCTGCTCGTGTCGGCTGAATCCAAGACGAACAACACTAAACCTACAAGTAAGCCGGGAACTGAGGCCTAGTGTGGGACACAACAACGGAGGAATTGCCATGGGCTGGTGGATGGCCTAATTTCTGGAACCCAGTGGTAGATGTCAGGCGGGACAAGGGAGATTAATTTGACAAGACAATCCTATTTGCATTAGGGAGCTGCCATCCATAAGAACTGCCACGGGCCCAATTCTGATGCTTAACAGAAATTAAAACCTTACAAGGCCTAAACTCAAATTCCTGACTGACTGAATTCAATGGCCGTATGTGATTTGCCGAGAGTATGTAGTCCGGGTTCCTGCTATCTCATTGAATAGATCGGTTTACTAAGAGAGATGCGCAAAAAGGTGCCCTAATTGTAGTATTGCATAATCTTGTGCCTCTGAATAGATGTAATGTGTACGTCCTGTTAATTCTTAATTAATCTGCAAGAAAATCTGCTTGAGAACTAGCGTAATAAGCCAATGTGTTAGCCTCATTTCTTCTGGAAGGAGGAACGAGATTCTTGAACCAAATGTAACATGAAGCTTTATTTGATGTGGATTGTCAAATGAGGAAATGCTCGATGTGTTTAAATTAAACATGCCAAACAGTATAAGCTAACCAAATCAATCATAAAGCAGAATTTGCTTATTTTACTAAAGAAAAGGTGTGGTGTCTTCTTTTAGTGGATGGGCGCTGGGGTACTGTGGTAAGTGTGATGCAAGCATAGCACAAATTGCCTTTGAGATAGGTCTTTCCACTCTGTGCCAGGCTACCCTATGTGGACTGGTAACTCCAGGTCCAACAGCCGCTTTCACTGTTTCGGAGGATATGCTGTACTCAATCCTGGTTGGCTAAGGGGTAACCAATCAGGCGCCTTGAAGAAGGAGTCTGTCAGAGTTCCTTGCCCTCTTAGTGCCACAAGTAGCACGGACGCAGTGATAACTGTAATGGTGCCTGCACTTTAATGTGTGCTGCTCATTAGCGTAACTGGGTTTTATCTTTTGCTATTTTGCACTAGAAACGTTTTTAGGTCTCGCCTATTCTATCCCGCAGGGATAAATAGGCAAGATTATAGTAAGCGTAAAATAAAAGTCTACCTAGCTACAGATCGCATACAGTTCATGTGAGCTATGCGCATGCACATCATCGCCAGCCACATCACACACCACCTCACCCTCACTCACCCTCACCCCCCTCACCCTCACAACCCTCTCACCCTCATTCACCCTCACCCTCACACACCCTCAACCTCACACCCTCTCACCCTCACATCCCCTCACCCTCACATCCCCTCACCCTCACATCCTCTCACCCTCACATCCCCTCACCCTCCCTCATACCCTCACCCTCACACCCCCTCACCCTCACACCCCCTCACTCATCTTCACACCCTCACCTTCACACCCCGCACCCTCACCCTCACTCACCCTCACAACCCTCTCACCCTCACACCCTCACCCCTCAAACTCACAACCCTCTCACCCTCACTCACCCTTACACCTCACCCTCACACACCCTCACCTTCACACACCCCCACCCTCACACCCTCACCCTCACACCCCCTCACACCCCCTCACCCTCACACCCCCTCACCATTACATCCCCTCACCCTCACCCCCTCACCCTTACATCCCCTCACCCTCACCCCCTCTCACCCTCACACACCCTCTCATCCTCACACACCCTCTCAATCACCCTCACACTCACACACCCTCACCCTCACACACCCTCACCCTCACACCCCCTATCCCCTCACACCCCCACACTCCCCTCACACCCTCACATACCCCTCACCCTCACACCCCCTCACTTTCACACCCCCTCACCCTCACACCCCCTCACCCTCACACACCCTCACCCTCACTCACCCTCTCACCCTCACACACACTCTCACCCTCAACCTCACACACCCTCACCCTCACACACCCTCATCCTCACACCCCCCTCACCCTCACACACCCTCTCACACTCACACACCCTCACACACCCTCACCCTCACACACCCTCACCCTCACCCTGTCACCCTCACACCCTCACCCTCACACCCCCTAACCCTCACAACTCCACAGCCTGACCCTCACACCCCCTCGCCATCACACCCCCTCACCCTCACACCCCCTCACCCTCACACCCCCTCACACCGCCACACCCCCTCACCCTCACACACATCCTCAGCCTCACACACACCCTCACCCTCACATACCCTCACTCCCCCTCACCCTCATGCACCCTCACACCCCCCTCACCCTCACACACCCTCACCCTCACACATCCTCACACACCCTCACTCACCCTCACACCCCCTCACCCTCACAACCCTCACACACCCTCACTCACCCTCACACCCCCCTCACCCACACCCCATCACCCTCACACACCCTCTCCCCCCTCACCCTCTCACCCCCCCACACACCCTCACTCACCCTCACACCCTCACTCTCACACACCTTCACCCTCACACCCTCACCCTCACACCCCCTCACCCTCACACACCCTCACCCTCCCTCACCCTCACACACCCTCACACCCTCACAACCCTCTCACCCTCACAAACCCTCACCCTCACATACCCTCACCCTCACATACCCTCACCCTCACACACCCTCAACTTCACACACCCTCACCCTCACACACTCTAACACACCCTCAGCATAGCATAACAAAACATAGCATAACAAAACACAGCATAGCATAGCATAACAAAAAAAGCATAGGATAGCAAAACATAGCATAGCATAACAAAACAAAACAAAGCATAGGATAGCAAAACAAAACAGCATAACAAAACAAAACATAGCTTAACAAAACACAACAAAGTATAGCATATCATAACAAAACGCAACAAAACATAGCATAGCATAACAAAACATAGCATAACAAAACAAAGCATAGCATAGCATAACATAACAAAGCATAGCAAAACAAAACATAGCATAGTATAACAAAGCATAGCATAGCATAACAAAACACAACAAAACATAGCAGAACAAAACATAGCATAACATAACATAACATAACAAAACATAGCATAGCATAACAAAACAGCAAAACACAACAAAACATAGCATAGCATACCAAAACATAGCATACACAACAAAACATAGCATAGCAAAGCATAGCAAAACATAGCTGAGCATAACAAAACACAACAAAACATAGCATAGCATAACAAAACACAACACAACATAGCGTAGCTTAACAAAACATAGCATAGCATAACAAAACATAGCATAACGAAACATAGCATAGCAAAACATAACATAGCATAATAAAACACAGCAAAACATAGCATAGCATAACACAAATTAACATAGCATAACAAAGCATAGCATATCAAAACACAACAAAACATAGCATAACAAAACACACAAAAAACATAGCATAGTATAACAAAACAAAGCATAGGATAGCACAACTAAAGATGGCATAACATAACAAAACAAAGCATAGGATAGCAAAACAAAACATAGCATAGCATAACAAAACATAGCATAGCATAACAAAACACAACAACACTTAGCATAACAAAACATAGCAAAACACAACAAAACATAGCATAGCTTAACAAAACACAACAAAACATAGCATAACAAAACATATAATAGCATAGCAAAACATAGCATAGCATAACAAAACACAACAAAACATAGCATAGCATAACAAAACATAGCATAACAAAACAAAACATAGCATAGCAAAACAAAACAAAACATAGTATAACAAAACATAGCATAGCATAACAAAACACAACAAAACATAGCAGAACAAAACATAGTATAACATAACAAATCATAGCATAACATAATAAAACAAAGCATAGCATAACAAAACATAGCATAACAAAACAGCAAAACACAACAAAACATAGCATAGCATAACAAAACAAAACAAAACATAGCATACACAACAAAACATAGCATAGCAAAACATAGCTGAGCATAACAAAACACAACAAAACATAGCATAGCATAACAAAACACAACACAACATAGCGTAGCTTAACAAAACATAGCATAGCATAACAAAACATAGCATAACAAAACATAGCATAGCATAATAAAACACAGCAAAACATAGTATAACATAACAAAAATTAACATAGCATAACAAAGCATAGCAAAACGCAACAAAACATAGCATAGCATAACAAAACACAAAAAAACATAGCCTGGTATAACAAAACAAAGCATAGGATAGCACAACTAAAGATGGCATAGCATAACAAAACAAAGCATAGGATAGCAAAACAAAACATAGCATAGCATAACAAAACAAAACATAGCATAGCATAACAAAACATAGCATAACAAAACACAACAACACATAACATAACAAAACATAGCAAAACACAACAAAACATAGCATAGCTTAACAAACACAACAAAACATAGCAAAGCAAAACAAAACATATAATAGCATAGCAAAACATAGCATAGCATACCAAACACAACAAAACATAGCATAGCTTACCAAAACACAACAAAACATAGCATAGCAAGACAAAACAAAACATATAATAGCATAGCAAAACATAGCATAGCATACCAAACACAACAAAACATAGCATAGCATAACATAACAAAACATAGCATAGCAAAACAAAGCATAGCATAATAAAACACAACAAAACATAGCATATCATAACAAAACATAGCATAGCATAACAAAACACAGCATAGCATAGCATAGCATATCAAATCAAAACATAGGAAAGCAAAATATAGCATGGCATAACAAAACAAAACATAGGATAGCAAAACAAAACATAGCATAGCATACAGCATCACTCAGCACCACCACAGCATCACTCAGGGGCACCAGAACATCACTATGCGCTACCACAGCATCACTGAACGCCACAGCATCACTCGTTCTCCATCACAACATCACTCAGCGTCACCACAGCATCAATCTGTGCAACCATTCAACGACAACTGGTTCAAATATGTTCTCTCGATGTTTCAAGCTTTATTACAAATGTAACAATAAGATGTTAATATTTCACTTCTGTTCTTGGATTTTCGTCACCATAAAATACACTGAACATAATCTTCACAAAAGTTCTTTACAAAAGTTTAAGCTATTGCCATTATAAATTACAATAACTTTTATTTAAGTATTAATTATTAAAAAAACATTAAAAGCCATGTAAGTCACATAAATACAACACATATTGCATTACAAATGCTATAGGTGTCACATTTGCGAAAGTTATAACTATTGGCATTGTAGATGACAAAGCTATAAATTTCGCTATTTTCAAAAACAAAACATAAATAAAAAATGTGTCATTTACAATACCAATAGCTCAAACTTTCCTAATGCGAGACCGATTGCAAATGCTTGTTTAAATTCCTTTAACCTCTCCGCTTTCACTGTTGGGAGAACGCGCTATACTCGAGCCTGGTTGGTTAAGGGGTAACCAATCAGGCAGCTTGGGGGAGGAATCTGTCACGGCTCCTTGCCCTAGTATTGCCACGGGTAGTGTAGATGAGCCAATAACTGTAGAGGTGCCTGGACTTTGATGTGTGCTGCTCATTAGCCTAACTGGTCTTTTATCGTTTGCTACTTTCCACTGGAAACGTTTTTTAATATACATGTTAACTCGCTGCTTTCACTGTTTGGGAGGAGGCGCTACACTCGATCCTGGTTGGCTCAGGGCAGACAATCAGGCGGCCGCGGCTTAAGGAAGTAGTCTGTCAGAACTACTCACCCTCTTAATGCAATGAGTAGCAGGGACGCGCCAAAGGCAAGCCAATCTGCGCCCGTCCGCGTCTGGCCAGGGGTAGGCGCTAGCCACTATGCCTGGCCAGGACAGCAGTGATTGGCACATGGCCACGGCATACTCCAGTGCTCTACACCCTCTCTGGCAGGAGAGGGCCCTACAAAGGCAGCTTATAAAGTCAAGATACCACGCCCGGATCGCCGATGGTCTGTAAGGTTGGGCAGAGGGCCTTATGTAGCCTCGAAGCTTCCTAGGAGACAGGCCTTGGAGTGGATTGGCACCACATCCAGGTAGCGTCCCGGAGGGCTCCAACTCAGGTCCCTCGGCTTGGCATGTTGTGAGGGCCCAATAAAGCAGTTGGACGTCATGGGGAAAGACCGGCCCCACGCTCACACTCAATAAATACAATCACTCAATACACCACCGAGGCAACAGTCCCACAGGCTCATGAGTCAAGGGAGACAGAAGACAGAGGATCAGCCACCCAAAGGGAGCCCAGATCCATCCCGGGCCGAGCTCCCTGCTACAATGCATGGCTCCCGTATGGCGATTGAGAATGAAATTGAGGCAGTCTCCATAAATCTTTTACGCGCCAATTTGCAAAAAGTAGCAGACAAGGTACAGACGGCAGAAGAAAATATCTCTGAACTCCAGGGGGAAGTGGCAGCGTTGAAACATCAGATGGCCCGGATGACCACCTCTACAGCGAACCTACAGCGCAGAGCGGAAGACACTAAGGGCTGCTCACATCGGAGCACCATCGACTTATTGGGATTTCCTGAGAAAATTGAAGGCACAGCACCCAAATTATTTTTGGAAACATGAGTGGGCACAGATCACTAGGCCCCAGGGTCTCTTGTGATTCTTTGTGGTGAAAAGAGCCCAAAGTGCCCTGGCCCCTCCTTCGCCAGTGGGTGCTCCTCCACAGGCCCTCATTGCGAAGATCCTTAATTATACTGACAGAGACTGTGTACTGTGAGCTGCCCGAGACAAAAAAATTAAATTCAGTTTGGAAACAACCGCATTTCTATTTATCCCGACTACACGAAACAAGTGTAGGAACAGGCAAGTCCTTCAACGCAGCTAAACAGAAACTCTGCTTCTTAAACCCCCAATATATGCTGTTTCCGGCGAGGCTCAAGGTTCTGTACCAGGGGAAGTCTCACTTTTTCTACCATCTGGAGGAGGTTTGGGACTGGTTAGACATGAGAGATGTGGAGCCTGTGCCCCAGCTCGGGACAGGCTGCAGGAAATCCCGGGCACACTTGGTGGAGGGGGGGGGCGAGGAGCGACAAAAAACCCCAACATGGAACCACGTGTCCTGCAGAGGGGCACGATCAGCAACAATGGCACTATGCGCATACAGAACTCTCCAGAAACTGAATTGGGGGCTGCAGAGGGCACCCCTCTGATGGATTTCACCTCAGCGGAGGATGTAGTGGATACACAGTTGTACTTTGTGCCCGACACTGTTGCAGAGGCAGCTCCACCACTTGAAGAATCGTAAAACTACAGCCAGCTGTATCCTTATTGATTGGGGAACTTGGAAAGGGGTATGGGGCAGTGCAAAGCAAAACCAAAGGGGAAGATGGACAGAGTGTTGAACATTGCAAGCACTCACCCCCAGTCAACTGCTATGGGTTTAATCCATCATCATTCTTTAGCTCATTCCGCCACCCCAGTTCAGACATGGCCATATGCAAACCAGTCTGACCCTGTGCCTCATGGGAACAGTCCAGCCAGGCACTGAGAGAACTCAAGGGTGGGGGACAAGTCATCCTTGGACTGGACTCTGCGGGGGGTGCCGACCCTACAACTGCTGGGTTTCATTAGTCAGGGCTGCAAACCAAGAGTAGGCCAGAAGCCAATAGTGTGTATTCTTGTTTTTCCCCTCACTGTGGACCACTAGGGGTAATGTGTGAGTCCTGGCACATGCAGTGGGTAGACACAGATAGGACGCTTGTTATTCTATATGTGTCTGTGGGAGGGGGGGCAAGTGTATTGCCATTGCTATGGTTGCTTCTTTGAGAGCTCCGTTTGAACCAGTCAAGATGCATGCAGAATCACTTGGGATGGGAGGAGATGACACATCGAGCGCTCCAACGTTAATGGAAAGTATCCATAGATTCCTGACCTGCAATGTCAGAGGCCTGGGATCCTTCAAGAGGCGGAATAGGTTGATTTCATTCCTTAGGAGGCATAGGTTACGTATCACACTCTTACAAGAGGTTTTGTACCAGACTGTTGTGACTCTGTTCTTTCTGGAATAGTTTCAAGGATCTTTAGCTTATGAGGATATTTTCTCCCGGAGAACAATTTGAGTGTGTAGTTGTCCTGGGGCATTTTTGCCTTCACACTCGCAAATCCAGTGTGGAGATTGGATGTCATGCTAGTAAGATGTTGACTGTATTTCTTCATTCAAGAATTTAAAAATGCTAACATTTCTAATGTTACTTTTACTTTTGATTAATATTACTATTAAGGGGGCATGGCTAGCAGCCGAGGAGAATGGCTTTTCTCTAGCCCTCACCATTAATCCAGCAACAATCCTGTCTTTCACCGTGTGCTGATCCTGGATTTACAGGGCCTGCAAGTCCCGTCACTTCACAGACCTGCGATGCCCAGAAAGACGACTCCACGTGTATGTAAATGAGGAGGAAAAGATTGACCGCGGTGGACGGCCTTAAAATGGTGGCGGCATCGCTCGTCTGAGGGAAAGCTCCGGAGATGAGGCAGCGGAGCGCCAGACAGTGAAGACATTGCTCCGGTCGCCGAGGGGGTGAGTGAGTGGGGGCGGAGCAGTGCGAGAGCAGCGGCGCCTCCAGAAATCAAGGCCCCGGTGGGAGAGGCCTGCAGGGCCTGTTGGCCCGGGACACACTACATCGGGCACCATGCATGGCCCCCCCTTGCTCCCGCTGAAGTCCCAGAGCGCGGGCAGTGCACTTTCACATTGGACACCAGTGGAGGGAGCGTAGTGGTGCCACCCCTCCGAATACACAGGAGTAGAGGCCGAGAAGGAAATAGCACCAAGGGGGGCATTGCAGGGCTGCCACCCAGTGGGACACACTGAGAGATCCCTTGGGCAAGTCAAGGCTCTCCTGACAGTAGAGGGGCTCGGTGGTGAACTGCTGCTGGAACCATAAACACGCCAAAGAAGGAGGGGGGTAGCTTTGGCCCCCTCGCCTAAAGCAGAGGTTTACCTACGATACCCCTGAACAGTGATATACCTTGGGACCCTGCGGGCTCCTTCAGTCAAGCGACGGCAGAGAATCACTGGTGGGGAGCATATGACAAGACACCTGCGAATACTGGTCCCAGGGAAACCCGACATGCCACCAGTGAGACATTCCTTCCACTAGGTAGGCGGCGGAGATTACCGGGCCGGTCTCGACAACAAGACCCCATTCTTTACAAGGCGGGTGGAAAATGGCGAGTGGCAGGGTACCCAAGGCGTCAGCCCAAGCTAAACTGTCCACATTTTCTTGGAATAAGATGGGGCAGTCGAAGCTCAAGATAATAGAGGCAGCCCTCCACCACAACTAGATCTCACGCTCCATGATATAATGGCAGCCATCACGAGGGTGCGTACCTCCCTGGAAGCAAAAAGAAGGAGAGAAGTGCAAGTCCTGTTCTGAACATCTACCTTCCCTGATGAAGACATTCACAAAAAGAAGTGCCACATAGAAGGTCGAAACGCGTTGGCCCCCTTTGAGAGAGGTTCCTGGTTGAACCATGTAGAAATCAGGTCCTAAACTGGACTATACCAGCCCCCAACTTAGGGTCTTTCTCTTGTGTTCTGAGAAACTTCCCTGACCTCTCCCCTGGTGAGAAAAAGCATCAAAAGCTTGAGGACAGTAGAATACAGAAACCTGCCCTTGCCCCTGTCAATAAATTAATAGGACTGCCTTTGGACATAAAGTTCATTTCTGTATATGTACCTTTGAAGAATTTGTATTTGTTTGACGCACTTTTTTGAATGTATAATGCACTATGGCATAGATCCATAAAACAAAAATCCGCTCGCAATGGGGCAGATTCTGAGAATCTGCCCCTTTGCGAGCGGTATTTTTGCATTTGGGATGCATCATCCCAAATGCAAAAATCGCAAATTGAGAATTCGCTAAATTGCGATTATTTGCATTTAAGGAATCTCAAATTGAGATTCCTTAAATGCAATGCATGAACGTTTTAAAAATAGCGAATTCGCTAATAGGGCATGCAAATTACCATGAAGTACAACTTCATGTTAATTTGCAAAAACTTAGAAAAATGCACTTTTGTGCATTTTTCAAAGTTTCATGTTGCGCACACACGTGCCCTAAGGGCATGTGTGTGCGCAACATATGTGCACAGATCCATTTCAGGGGTGCAACAGGGTGTCCTTTGGACACCCCTGCACCCTTGAAATCGCAATCTGAATTTGCGATTCGCTAAGGTAGCGTCCCGGAGGGCTCCAACTCAGGACCCTCGGCTTGGCAGGTTGTGATGGCCCAATAAAGCAGTTGGACGTCATGGGGAAAGACCGGCCCCACGCTCACACTCAATAAATACAATCACTTAATACACCACCGAGGCAACAGTCCCACAGGCTCATGAGTCAAGGGAGACAGGAGACAGAGGATCAGCCACCTGAAGGGAGCCCAGATCCATCCCGGGCCGAACTCCTTGCTACAACGCATGGCTCCCGTATGGCGATTGAGAATGAAATTGAGGCAGTCTCCATTGATGTAAATCTTTTACGTGCCAATTTGCAAAAAGTAGCAGACAAGGTACAGATGGCAGAAGAAAATATCTCTGAACTCCAGGGGGAAATGGCAGCGTTGAAACAACAGATGGCCCGGATGACCACCTCTACAGCGAACCTACAGCTGTAACGTTTTAAAAATAGCGAATTCGCTAATAGGGCACGCAAATTACCATGAAGTACGACTTCATGTTAATTTCCAAAAACTTAGAAAAATGCACTTTTGTGCATTTTTCAAAGTTTCATGTTGCGCACACGCATGCCCTAAGGGCATGTGCGTGCGCAACATATGTGCACAGATCAATTTCAGGGGTGCAACAGGGTGTCCTTTGGACACCCCTGCACCCTTGAAATCGCAATCTCAATTTGTGATTCGCTAATTGCGATTCGCAAATTGAGATTGTCTTCCCATTCATTCCTATGGGCCTCTAGGCCCATAGGAATGAATGGGGAGGTATTCCTTAATTGCAACTCGCAATTTGCGAGTCGCAATTAAGGAATTCTAAGAAATCGCAAATTTTTTTGTGATTTCTTGATGCATTCCATTTTGCTATTCCTTAATAGCGAATCGGTATTTTTCGCTATTAAGGAATCGTAAAATGGGTTGTTGATGCATCTGGGGGTTAATGTTTAAGTTTTTTTCATTGTACATAATCTCTGGACACATTGTTCTTTGGAAACAAAAAGTTTTTTCTATGTTTAATTGTATATATTGAGAAGACTTGGGTCTAACTTGCCCAGTGATGGGTCTGGTTGTTTTGCAAATTAAATAAGAAAAATTAAAAAATATAAATGTTAACATCCCAATGTTAATTAAAAAATCGTATGGGAAGAGAGACGCTTGTCTAATTTATGGTATCAGAGGCATCTTGTTTTTGCACATACCTCCCTGGAAGCCAGCATGGACTCCGTAAACGTGAAAGTGTACTTACTCCATGCTGATTTCTGCAAAATGGATGACAAAGTCAAGGATCTCGGGGTCACGGCGGCTGCGCTACAGACGGATACATCCCTACTCCAAAAACAAGTACGCGAGCTGCAAGATCGGCAGGCGATGATGACAAAACAACTTGACGACTATGAAGGAAGGGCACGGAGGAATAACATATGCATCCTAGGTGTGCCGGAACGCGCGAGGGGCCTGTGGCAGATATCTACGCGGAAGGGTTAATTCTGAAATACCTGCAGCCCAAAAGGATCTCGAGCTATTTCTCTATTGAAAGAGCACACTGGGTCTCCGGAGGGCGCCCTAAGCCGGGTGCCCCACCACCTCCGCTTATTGCTCGAGTCTTCAATTTTAGAGACATGGATGTAATATTGCAGACGGCACAAGCTAATCCTTTGCTCAAATTGGACAACAATGTGGTCATGTTCTTACCCGACTTCACAGCAAAGGTTCAGGCCCAACGACGTAGCTTTCTGGCAGTGAAAAAGAGCTTCGTGAGCGGGAAGTGAAATACGCCATGCTCTTTCCAGCGAAACTGTGCTTTGAATCAGAGGGGAAGACGTGGTTCTTTTCCTCACCGGAAGACGCTTGAGACTCGTTGGAAGGCTGGCGCAGAGTGGATGGCCCCCGCAGGGGACGAACAGGTGGATTCCGACCAAACAACTCAGACCGGGAGAAAGTACAAGCAGAAGCCCATTCCCAGGTGGACAGGAGAGAGACGGAGCGCCGAGGGTCACAGTAATACACGAATTGGGGCAGACACGTACTGTTCTTAGATAATATTCCTTTTGGAGTGGGAGAAAAAGGAGGGACAATTGAATGTTGCTCATGACTGGAGGGCTACTGTTAGCCAAGAGATAGACTAAATATTCTTGCATGTGTATGACAAGCACCGCGGGGTAGAGGGAGGACATGAGGGACGCTGTAGGGCAGACCTTGGTCACTGTATTGAGTAACACAGTGGATTCTGACAAAGGCGAGGGACTGAGAGCTGCCAGCCTGCACCTACAAACATTTTGGGGGGTGGGGGGAGAGGCACTCTGCCTAGTTGGGGTGTGGGTAGTTTTAAATCCACTGGCAGGGAGGCAGGGAGGGGGAGGGGTGTCAGTTTGGGAGGAGGAGTTGGGGGATTTATGATTGTTTGACAGCCAGCGAGGGTGGGTCTACCAACGTGGACTCCGATTCAGACAAGGCTTCTACTATTAAGGCACCTACACGACTTGCCCGCCCCTGTTGAGGCACCTCGCACCCATAAGAGAGGTCCTTATACAATGAATACATGAGCTTTGATATGTAGTCGAATCCTGAATGGTAGCAGACTATTAGAAGCACCATTCAGTGTAGATATCAAACACCACTTCTCACTATTTTTACACATACCGTTCCTGAAGAATTGCCACGGTACTTTATGAACCAAAAGGGCAAGAAACATGTCGACCCAGAGAGTAGAGCATAACAGCAAATGATCACCCCTTCTTAGGGGAATTGCCACTCTAGTATATATTTTTAATAAGGTGGATTACCAGCCAGAATAAAGCTTAATTACTTGGAAAATCTAACCTTTTTTAAACACGCACCCACTGCACCACACCATATCTACACACCCACGGGCCACACACCCTCACTTCATCAAACGGCAAAGGAACAAAAGATTTCCGACAAAGAGCCCCTTCGCGGGTGCCCGTAGAGCATTGCAGCGCCGGCCCAATGAGGAGAAGGTCCATATGATGAAGCATGACACCTAGCTTGCTGGGTGTGTGAGGACCCTAGTTCCGCAACAGCGGGATCTCCCCATCCCACTACCTCCTTTCTCCTTCCCCTAGTCCACCACCACTAAATTGCTGGTGGTTGGTATCCAACCGAGAGGAACAGCTTCCATCTCTTTTGTTCAGAGTGCATCTGTTCAGGCCAATTTGTACATGGGGGGTCATACATCCGTATTGTAAATACCATGCTGTGGAGAGTTACGAGGGACTCAGGTCCAGGGGCATTGCCATCAGATGACGGGGGCTAGTATGGACACGTCACTCTCCGTGCTGACCTGGAATGTGAATGGCATGGGAGACAAAATCAAACGGGGAATAGTGCAGCAATACTTGAAACCACAGGCCCTCGACCTGGTGCTATTGCAAGAGACGCCCATTGTGGGCAATAAATGTAAGGCCCTTACACGTTGGGGTTACAAATTACTGATACATGCTGACTACACCTATGGATGCCGTGAGACGGGTATCCTGGTCAAAACGAACTTGGCACTCACATCGACTCGCACGTTGGCAGACCCCCGGGGCAGGTTTGCGGTCCTGGAGGCGCAATGGGAGGGTAGGGCGGTTAATGTGTGTTTGGTGTGCCTCCCGTCGGCAATAGGTGAGAAGGCACTGGTGGACCTGGGAAAGATCCTAGCTGACCTTCCCATAGGCACGCTGATACTGGGGGGGGGGGGACCTTAATATGAGCATGGACGATCGGAGGGATAGAACTCCCCAGCGACCACAGTCTCGACCGCACACACGCATGGAGGAATTCACTTCAGCCATGGGTCTCACTGACGTGTGGCGTACACTCCAACCAGAGGGTATACAATATACTTATTACTCCAACGCTCACAAGAGTTCCTCCCCAATTGATCATTTCCTAACACATTCTGCATCCATTGGTCACTTCCGCAATCCCCACGCTCTACTAAGAGGCATATCGGATCATTCCCCAGTAAGGGTGGAATTCTCAAATTTTGGTCATCAGCCACGGGATGGCCGTGATAGTTCTCAGCCTCTGATTATTGACAATTCCTGATATCAAGGAGGAACTACTCGCCCAGACCACCAACTACTTCAAAGACAATGTGGGATCTGTGGAATCGGCGCAGAGCGTATGGGAAGTCTTTAAGGTAGTGGTTAAAGGTCATGCCCTGGCCCTTAAGGTAGGATATACTAGGAAAAGGCAACAACAAATAGACCACTTAGAAGGCGAGCTCCAAGTCTTAGGAGGCAATAGCCTCAATACCCCCTCAGAGGAGGCCAGGCATCGCCTGACGCTCAAACAAAAGGAGTATAGGATCCTGGTGAATGAACAAATGAAGGCCAAACTTCTCCACACTAAACATATGCTGTATGAACTGGGAGACAGGGTGGGTAAAATGCTTGCCTGGTTGGACAGGAGGGAGCAGGGTGAGAAGTGGGTGCCTCGGTTGACACTCAGGGACGGGTCACAGATTACACACCCAAAAGATATAGCGGATGCATTCGCAGACCACCTGGAACAAATATTCACCTCATCCACCTCATACACGGCGGAGGACTCCCGGTCCCTCCTCTCGGACAATGATTTGCTGACGCTTTCTGACAGTGAAAGAGAGACTCTAGACGAGGACCTGGCAGACCTTGAAATTCAGCAGGCCATGAACAAAATTCAATCGGGGAAAGCAAAGGGGCCTAATGGGATCCCTATAGAATTCCTGAAAGTGGTTACTACCCAGACGGCGGTACTGAGACACATGGGCTTTGGTCCGAAATTCATGGGCTGGGTGAAGCTGCTATATACAGATATTCGTGGGCAAGTCCCAGTAAATAACTATACGTCTCGAGTTCTCTCACTAAAAAGAGGCTTCAGACAGGGGTGTCCTCTATCCCCCCTGATCTTCTCCCTAATGTTAGAGCCGCTAGCCTCGTAGGTCAAACGAGATGTCATGGTGAAAGGATTGAAGTGGGCGGAAGGGCATGATGACCGAATATCGCTCTATGCTGATGATATCTTGCTGTATCTTGCCTTCCCCTATAGATCCTACATGGGGTGGTAAATATATTCACAAACTGCGGAAAATATTCCGGGTATGCTATAAATTGGAGCAAGTCGATACTGTTTGTTCTCAGGGTCAGATTCCCAGACTACCCCCGGGATGCAGGTAGAGGGGATCAAGGAGGGTTTTTGATATCTGGGGGTGTTTATAACCCCAGACCCCTGTCTCTAGTGGGTCGGGCGGCTCTTTTCATGATGCTGGCCCTTACACGATTCCTCTAAATTCTTCAAAACTGTCCACACAAGGTCCCGGATGTATACTTTTCAGGGGTGGAGAGTGAAGTCCGGATGCTGCTGTGGGACGGGGGAGCCCCGCGCATAGCGCTGAACAAGTTAACCAAGGGGTGGTATGACGGAGGCATTGCCCTCCCAGACATTAGACTCCACTACTGGGCTTAACAGTTGGTGGTGGTGAATCATTGGATTTACCGCTCCCTGATTAATCCAGCTTACATGTTGGATAAATACCAAATACGACGCGCTGGCTACTTGGGGGCACTGTATTCTAGGGCTCGGAAAGGACCATATCTCGGCCCCTCAGCCCACACAGTCGCCATATGGCACCTGGCAAACTTCCGTCTTGGCTGGTCGACTGTCCTCACCAAAGCCACGCCACAGTGGTTTACTAAAAAATTGGGACTTTTATGTCATCAACCTGGATTCGACAAATGGGATACTATCGGGATCTCTACTATATGAGACCTAGTACAGAAGGGTGCAATCCTTAAATTCGAAGACTTAAGAGAAAAATATGACATGGCCTAAGGGGAGGTATTTAGATACCTGCAAAAACAACACGCCATCACCACTGCTCTTCCGGATATGGCGGATTTGCCAGATTTGTCCCCCTTGGAGGACAGGTTACTCGACAGGCCGTTGCTCACCAAAGCCATATCATTAACATATAAAAAGCTATGTAACAATGTACCTGATACGTTCTGTAAACTTCGGGAGAAGTGGCAGGTGGACCTCGGGCCCATTGATGATGAAGACTGGCAGGCGGAAATGATGTCCCCCCAGGGAGACCGCCATTACCCTTCGTTACCGACTTATTCAACTTGAAATCCTACATAGATCCTATCTGACCGGACTAATCCTAGCGAGAATAGGCTCAAGAACAAGTTTGCTCTGTCTTCGGGGCTGCCAACAAGATGCAAACTTTTATCATACGATCTGGGAATGCCCAGGGCTACGACCATTATGGGAGGGGAACAAAAACAGGGGGGAACTTTTTTACAGGTTCCACCAAGTTGCACAGCCATGACCTCAGTATGAATCCAATGAAATCAATTCAACCATGTTCATCTTCTTTTTAACCGTTTTTAACATTTTTATCTGTTTGATTTTTGATCCTTTTAAACCATAGTTCAATTAGTTTTATCCATACACTTTCTGCTACAGGAATATTCAAACAAACTCCAAGGCACATGTAGATTCCACACATCATGATGTTTATTTTAAAAAAGAACCCAATGCATTTCGGGATGTAATAATCCCTTCGTCAGGGGCATCTAAAAAAAATAATACAAAGTAATTATATTCATGTTTAAACCAACATCATCCATATTGTGCAATTCGATAATCAACGTACATCTCTTGTTACCCAGAGGTATTCAAATGGATAAACAGTATATACCACATTATATACACTTAATTCTGATTTACCAAAAATACACAGAGAAATCACCAATTGAGCACCCGTATCTGCAGCTATGTTAATATACAAAAATGCATAATGTAATCCGTCCCTTTTAAATTAAGCTTTGTTCTCTTATCTACCGCCCAGCAGCTTTAATGACATTTGTGCTTAGCATGACGCACTTTTTCTTCAAAAACCAAACTCCATCCAAAACACAAAGTTCATACATATGCTCATTCTCCAGTTACGACATGTTACTTTTTCGAGCGTGCCGCAGCACGAGCTTTGCATTTAACTAAGCGTTTCAAATTGCCGGTGAAACCCTCTTTTACCAACTCCCCGCCCTGTTAAATTAACCTCAGGTGTTAAACTCACGTTCACCTCAAACCAAACTTTAATCTGCTGAATACGTTATTACGGTGGTATTATTCCTGTTGCTTAAACAACAGCTTCTCCCAGCATGCATCTTGACATGCTTGAATAAAATATGGATTACCAAAATTATAATACATTCCCACTCCAAAATGCTTTAACATAACCGCAACACCCAATGGCAAAATCACTCAACCTTTAAATACTCTCATTAATAAGTACAATGTGAATCTTAATGAATTGAAGCAATATGTTTTCCAATCAGTTTTCGTGAGTATTCCTTTATCTCTCTTTCGCATGTTTTTCTTTACTTATTAACTAGCTGTGCACTCCTTATGCAGTTATTTTTTTCAAGATCGGGAACGCAATTCCTGTGCAATTGTCGCTCTTGGTTGCCTGCTCATATCTCCAGTTCTTTTAATGCATATTTAATTTGGTATTAAACAAAGTTTGTCATATTTTACTTCATCATTTGCCCTCTGGGTGCAATCTCAACATCCCACCTTCAAAACCTCACATGAATTACTTTTAACCTCCCACTGCCAGTATTCTTTTATCGAAAAAGTAACATGTCGTAACTGGAGAATGAGCATGTTTAGGAACTTTGTAGTTTGGATGGAGTTCGGTTTTTGAAGAAAAAGTGCGTCATGCTAAGCACAAATGTCATTAAATCTGCTGGGTGGTAGATAAGAGAACAAAGCTTAATTTAAAAGGGACGGGTTACATTATGCATTTTTGTATATTAACATAGCTGCAGATACGGGCGCTCAATTGGCGATTTTCTGTGTATTTTTGGTAAATCAGAATTAAGTGTATATATTGTGGTATATACTGTTCATCCCTTTGAATACCTCTGGGTAACACGAGATGTACGTTGATTATCGGATTGCACCATATGACTGATGTTGGTTTATACCTGAATATAATTACTTTGTATTATTTTTTTAGATGCCCTTGACAAAGGGATTTTTACATCCAGAAATGCATTGGGTTCTTTTTTAAAATAAACAACATGATTTGTAGAATCTACCTGTGCCTTGCAGTTTGTTTGAATATTCCTGTAGCAGAAAGTGTATGGATAGAACAAATTGAACTAATGGTTTAAAAGGATCAAGAATCAAACAGATAAAAATGTAAAAAACTTTTAAAAAGAAGATGAACATGGTCGAATTTAATTAATTGGATTCATACTGAGGTCATGGCTGTGCAACTTGGTGGAACCTGTAAAAAAGTTCCCCTCTGTTTTTGTTTTGATTGCAGCGCAGGAGGCGAAGCGCAAAACAAGTTTGCACGCTAGCAAAGTGGAATCAGATTAAACAGGATAAATAATGGAAGAGATAAGGTGTGCATCTCACTACCACTTCTTAACATTATGGGAAGGGGCCACGGGTCATATTTGTGAAGCCCTGGGAAAGGAACTCACCCTTACGCCAAGATTGGGGTTTCTTAACATGTGGGAACAGACTGACCTCATGGATTTAGAACAACAAATGGCAACACTGGGACACACTCAAGTTAAAATGGAAATTGCAAGGTGGTGGGGTTAGCAGACAGACCTTCACTTAGACTATGGGTTAGAGAATATGAGAATTGTATGATTGCCGAAAAAGAAGTGTTCAAAGCACGAGGGTGTCCTAAGAAATGGGACAGAAAATGGGGCAAGTGGAACGCCAACCAGGGCGACATCTGTGTTTCCCCATCAGTAGAAATGGAATTGCAACACACTGGAGAGCGACACATGACTTTGCTGTGATTGTAATTGATGTTTTATCCCTAGGATTGCTAATTTGATGTGTAAATAACCGAACTGTCAACTGGATTATGAATGAAACTACGATTAAAGTGAAAACCAATACAAATATTATTTTAAAAAATATTTATTACTGTTACTTTTTTTTATCACAGATATTATCTGGGCAACGTTATGGAAGCTGAGAAATTATTCAACATTGTGATAACCGGTACTCATCCTCCTTTGTAAGTGGTAGTATACTGTAAACAGCACAGTACATCAAATTCAAAACATACTTTTATTATTCATTAGACAGTACATAGAGTAATGGTTGACAAAGAAAAAACACCAAATGTTTTTTTCTTTTACATCACGATTAAGTCTTGCAATGTACTCATTAATTCTTTTGTATTCAAGGACCACCTACCAAAAGTGTGGATGAACAGCATGATGTCCCAGATCATCCATGTATACAACATATGGATCCAATGTTTTTTTAATCTCCTTTGTACCCAATTTCCCTTTCCCCCACTCGTTTGTTCATGCTTATCAGTACAAATAATATTGGGTCTGCAGGCAAACTCTGTTGACAGAGTGGATTTTGCCGCTCTGGACTTTGCATTCTCTCCAATATTTATATTCTTTTAACGACCCTGATAGTAGGTGGAGCCTGCAATGTCAATGCTGAGAGGTCAGGCTCATGAGGGAAATGTAATTGAATCTGCATAAGCAAACATTTACAATCTGAGACGACTACTTATGTTGTTGAGTTGCAATTTATAGCCTGTCCTACAAAGGAAAACTTCTTCAGAGGACAGAGGAAGATTGCCAAACCCTGAAATGTCTACAAAGAGAGGTTGCTATTTAAGAAAAAGGTGAACACTCTAGACTGTTCATTATTGTTGGAATTGGCCAGCTCTGCAGGTTCATTCCGAAACATTTTACTTTCACCCTCCTATTTTTTCTGAGTTCAATTTTGTTGGCCTTAAGATAGTGCACGTTACCAATGCTAACCATTGCTGAAGTGCTTGTGCTGTCACCTCTCAACATGGTAACATTGGCTTACCCTGTTTGGCATAATTAATAAATGTATAAATCCTGAGTAAAGTGGTATACCGTATACCCAGTGCCTGTAAACTAAATGCTATTAGTGGGCCTGCAGCACTTATTGTGCTACCCACTTAAGTAGCCTCTTAAAAATACCCCAGGTCTGCCATTGCAGCCTGAATGCCGTCTTAAACTGCCAATTTGACTTGGCAAAATAAACTCCTTGCCAAGCCTTAAACTCACCTTTATCAATCACATATAAGTAACTCCTAAGGTAGACTCTGGGTAGCCCAAGTGGCAGGGTGCATTATAATGAAAAGGTTGGACATGTACTTTTACGTTTTACATGTCCTGGTAGTGAAAAACTCATAAATGTGTTTTTCACTACTGTGAAACCTACCTCTCCTACAGGATAACTTTGTGCTGCTTTATAACATTTAACAAGGGCCAACTTTTGATTGGGAACAGGTAAACATTTCATGTTTGGTGTCTGAGAAATTGTAATTAAAACCCTCGTCAATCGTAAAATCAGATTTTAAGTTAGAATTTTGAAAATAAAATTTTTAGAAAGATGGCATTTTCCTGCCCTACCTATTTGGTGCGTTCCTGGGTCACATGACTGGTTGTAGCTGGACTTTGTTTATTCCTCCCATAGAGCTACAAAATAGAGGGATTAGGGGTTCCTGGATGAGCCATCACTGGCAGAATGGGGGCGGGAGAGCTGGGCACAGCCCCACTTGCAACTGAATAGGCTATGCCCTGCCTCCACACAAAGGACTTGCCACCACTGCATTGTTCGTTGAACCAGCTTAGAGCCAGGGCAGGGGAGGGAGGAAACCTCAAGAACTTAAAAAGGAATTCTCTGGAAACTCCTCCTACTTCAAAGAAAGCACAAGGTTTAAAAATAGGATCCTCAGATCCACTCTTCAATTCACTTTCTCGGACTGTGGAAAACTCTCAGAGGACTGCCTACTGCTGTGGTCTGCTGAGAACTTCCCAAGACTGCTGTCTGCAGCCTACCTTTATCCCTCATAGGCCTGTCCTGCTGCTTGAGCCCTGTTCAACTGCTTGAAGCCAGGACTACCAAAGTAACTCCAAGGGCTATTTGGCTGGCCTCGTGATCAGAGCCTCAGAGACAGAAAAGGCTCCAACCATCTTAAACCCACACTTGGACCCTGTCTTAACCCTGCAAGTGGTGCCCCTCCAGTGCTGGACCCTGGCCACTGGATTCAAGCAAGCCGGGCTGAAGACGGCTGAAATGCCAGAAACCGGTCCTCGGAAGCTTGTTTCCGGTCCAGGAAAGGCATGGCTTGGCAGTTCGGGCTGGACTGTTCCCATGAGGCACAGGGTCAGACTGATTTGCATATGGCCATGTCTGAACTGGGGTGGCAGAGTGGGCTAAATAGCGGTGATGGATTAAACCCAGATCTGTTGACTGGGTGTGAGTGTTTGATTGGTTTAGATGCGCCGTCCATCACCACCCCCTTTTGTACCACTTTGTTTGCCATAAGTTGGCAGGCTATGCTCAGACGTGAGTCCCTTGCTCACTTTGCCACTGGATTAAAGCAAGCCGGGCTGAAGACGGCTGAAATGCCAGAAACCGGTCCTCGGAAGCTTGTTTCCAGTCCAGGGAAGGCATGGCTTGGCAGTTCGGGCTGGACTGTTCCCATGAGGCACAGGGTCAGACTGATTTGCATATGGCCATGTCTGAACTGGGGTGGCAGAGTGGGCTAAAGAACGGTGATGGATTAAACCCAGATCTGTTGACTGGGTGCGAGTGTTTGATTGGTTCAGATGCTCCGTCCATCACCACCTCCTTTTGTACCACTTTGTTCGCCATGAGTTGGCAGGGTATGCTCAGACATGAGTCCCTTGCTCACTTTGTCACTGGATTCAAGCAAGCCGGGCTGAAGACAGCTGAAATGCCAGAAACCGGTCCTCGGAAGCTTGTTTCCGGTCCAGGGAAGGCATGGCTTGGCAGTTCGGGCTGGGCTGCTCCCATGAGGCACAGGGTCAGACTGATTTGCATATGGCCATGTCTGAACTGGGGTGGAAGAGTGGGCTAAAGAACGGTGATGGATTAAACCCAGATCTGTTGACTGGGTGTGAGTGTTTGATTGGTTCAGATGCTCCGTCCATCACCACCCCCTTTTGGACCCTTGGGGGAGGCATTAAAGGTGCTTAGACAACCAAAATCCAAAACTTGGGGCTTAGAAACTTTTTGGCTAAAACTGCTCTGAGAACCGAGAGGAGACTGGGACCAACCTGCTCGCCTAACCGCCTGAGGTTCATCGCCAGGCAGCCTGACTTCGCGCCAGCTTCCGCTAAGTTCTTTTCCACAGCAGCAAACCCTCTTAGCAGTCCTTCACCAAAGGGGTATCTGGGCTCGCGGAAATCTCGTTGGCTACAGCCTCCAGGTTCATCCTGCTGGAGATTGTCGACTACCAAAAAAAGACTAAGGGTCTGATTTACATTTCAGCAGACGGGTTACTCTGTCACAATGTTAACGGATATCCTGTCTGCCGAAATATAAATCCCATAGCATTCACAGAGACATTTTGTTGAAATTTCTTCTACGTTCGAAGGTAAACACTGACTGTGCCCAAATTGCTTTTTGTATTTGGCTCGCGCAATGGTCAGCCATATATTTCTACTTTGGCATGCTCTTGTGGGGCTAGATGTCCGCAGCTGGCTCTTTGATCATTAAGTTGCTAATGTTTACTTTAAAATCTACAACTTCAGTTCTACTGATTGGATTTTTGTAATTTTCAGTCAAATACTTTATCAAAATGTACTCTATTTTTCTAAATTTGTGTGGGATTTTTCTTGTTTTTTCACTTTATTATTGTATGTGTGCTGCATAAATACTTTAAATAAGGCCTTTCGGTTAAGCCTGACTGCTTTTGTGTCAAGATACCAGAGGGTCGGACACAGGTTAATTTAGTGACTTTTGTAGTTCACCATGACAGGGATTGTGGCTGTTGCTTGAGTAGGGTTAACATCCCACTCAACCATAAACCTAATTTCTATCGGGGTTTCTTGTTTCTTAGTCTTTTTACCCTCTGTCTCCTTCTCTGCAGTTAAGCCTGCTAACTCCGCTGCAGCTTTTCTTCTAGCGGCTGCTTTAGCACTTGCCGTGGTCTTAGGGGCCATAATTTCCCTTCTCCTTTCCACCAACCCAAACTGCCCCTTACCGCTCGTTTTATTGTCTCCCCGGATCTTCCCCTCCGGGTTACAGTCCGCCAGGGCCTCCAGAACTCTCAGGGCACTCTTTCCAACACCGCAGGGAAAGTGCCCCTGCTGACTCAGTCGGGACTCCACCACCTCGATCTGTCCCCTCCTCCTCGGCCTCCGCTGCAGATCCCGCCTCGCCTGTGAATTCCGCAGTGCTTGCCTGCTGGACGCCAACTCCGCAGCCTCCGCAACCTCCGCCAGTAAGCAGACAGCCGATAGGGCTCTCCGTCCCCTCCCAACCCGGAGCAGTTCCAGCAGTAGCCGCCCAAGCGGCCGACAGCGAGTAAATCTCATGCGGTAGGGGCGGTATCCCTTTTGACAGTATCGGGCTTTTCTTCCTTCTCTCTGCTCACATCGGCTGGCTAAGTGTTCGTGTTTTTTTCACTTCTTTACGTCCTCACATCCTCGCGCTTACAAATCACATCCACTCCATACTCCGTGGCTCCGTGGCGCGTGGATCGGGGTTTTCTTCTTTTTCCCTGGGTCCTACAGTCTCTCAGACCCGCATCTCCTCACTCGAACTGCTTTCCCGACCGTCCTACACGGCCGCCATCTTGCCTCCCAAGCGGAGAAAAAAAACAACACAACAACAAGGAAATAGTAAAGCCAATCTAGATTGTCAGGGTACCACCCCGATATCCAATATCTTTCAAAAACTGGTTAAAACAAAAGGCCCTGACGATATTACTGACTCTAGCGCCCCCAATAACGAGGATGTCCAGGACATGACAAGAGCTGAAGATGGGGGGACCCCCCATAATTTAGCGGTTGTACCCACAAATGAGACAGATGTAGATACACCCGTAGATACACCCGTGCTCCATGATCAAACTGAAGACACAGAGGGGTGTAAGAAAATGGATTCAGGCATATCAGGAACGGTAGCAGGAGAAGCAGAGGATATTGCGGCGGCAGTCCATATGGTAGAAGAGATATTGGAGGAAGAAACCGGGGGCAATACAAGCGACAAAAAAGAAGTCCCCAGTGAGGCGTTCTTCTCAGTGTCAGAGAGTGGAGAATGGTCGGAGGAAGAGGATGGCAGCCTGGATCTAGAAGTCAGTGGGTCTGACACTGACAGCGATCTGGAACAGGATGACTTCAACCCCCCAACAACCGCAGTGAAAGCCATGGCGGGATCAAAAATCCACCTTAAAAAAAAAGAACAGCAGACGTCTAAATTCGCTAAAACGATTCAAGATAGCCCAGGAGGGGAAACGGCCCAAATGTCTCTCCTAGAGGTTATACATCAGGAAATAATCTCGCACAGGGAAGAAACTCGACAAGAAAGCCGCAAATCCCAGGCAGCGGCCAGAAAAATGCAAGGGGCAGTTAGAAAACTGACAAAAGTCTGTATGAATCTGGGAGAACGTGTTAATAATTTGGAAGAGCGAGTTGTCTCAGCTGAAGCCGAGTCGGCAGCAGCATCTAGCGCTGCGGATCTACAAGGAACACAAATCACCGATATGCAATGGAAATTGGAGGCGTTGGAGAATAGATCAAGACAGAATAACCTGCGCATTTTGGGAATTCCCGAAGGATCAGAGGATGCAGATATGAAAGCATTCGTGGTGAAGCTATTTGAACACGCTTTTACAGATCTGAAAGACTGGGATTGGTCCAGGGAGGTTCAGAGGGCACATCGTATACCTTTTAAGATTCATAAAAATGCTAAAGAGGGGGACAAACCAAGGGCAATTCTGATTTTTTTGGGTAATTTCAACCTGAGGCAAGCAATTTCAGAGAGAGCGAGACCTGATAAAAAAAAAGTTGTTGACGGTTATTCCTTTTTTGTGCGCCCTGACTTTTGTCATGTTACGGTGGAGAGACGGTGGAGGTTACGTCAGATGATCAAACCATTTCAGGATAAGGGCATGCAGGCATATCTGATTAATCCTGCCCAACTGAAAATAATCAAAGATGGAAGAACATTATATTTTTCCTCTGAGATAAAGGCCAAAGAATTTCTGCAGCTGTAGGGTATTTAGTAATGTGTGGTAATGCATAGTAATGTTTAACAGTATCTAGGAATATATGGAATTTTGCCGGGGGTAATTAACCTGATCTGGTTAATAACTATCACAATAGGTACACGTAGGCACACGTAGGGGTGTTGTAGTGTGTAATACACACGGTGGTTGGTGATAGGGTGATAGGGTGATAGGGTTATAGGAATGTAAGGATGGGTCACAGGTTCTAATCTCCTCAATTCGGGCTGCGAACCATCACGTTGCACAGACCTTAAGTCTGAGCGCCTCTAAGGAAGGGGGGGGGGGAGAGCTCTGGCTGGGAGTGGGGAGAGGGACAGCAGGGCAGGGAGGGGGAGGGTGGAAAAGAGTGGGTAAAAAATAAGAACATTTTTGAGATGGAAAGGAGTACGACTATGACTAAGACTATTACTAGAGCGATACGTATGGATAACAGACAATGTAGGGAGAAGAAACACGGCTATAATGTCAGACATTAGGATTTGTACTATAAATGTTGGGGGATTAAATGATTGGAAAAAACGACAAAGGATGTCCCATTGGGTTAGATCTAATAATGTAGACATACTCTGTATCCAGGAAACCCATATACCTTGGGATAAAAGGAAGCTGCTGGATATGTATGGGTATACGCTGATAGGGTGCTCATCACAAACATCGATGATTAGAGGTGTGGCTATTTTGGCAAAATGTAATTTAGGGGGAGTGAAACGTAGCAAATCTGATGGGTCTGGTAGATGGGTCATAGTGGAACTTCAGATGGGGGTTACGCTGTGCGTAATTTATGGCCCAAATGAAGATGAGCCAACGGCCTATGACAAGCTGGAGGAAGAATTGGCTAATTGGGCAACCCCGATGATAGTCTGCGGTGATATGAACATTACAGCAGATTGGAAGCAGGGAAGCAGATATATAGGGCGTAAACGGAAGGTAAAGAGAGCTCTCGACTCTCTAATACAGTCACATGGTCTGGTTGATGTGTGGGGAGAAAAAATGTCCGGGGATCCAGGGTACACATATTTCTCACATCCCGCACAGAAATATTCTAAATTAGATTATTTCTTTGTGACAAAGGGAGAAATCTCTAAAGTTAAAATCGCCAAATTACCAAGAATTATCTCGGATCATAATCCCCTGATATTGACGTATAAGATCCCCAATATCCAAAGAAAAATTTCAAAGTGGACTATTGAAAGGAAACTTCTAAATGATGAAAGGTTTGTTAAACACATTAAACAGTGGGCGAAAGGATTTTTTGAAATCAATAGATATAGCGCGTCTAGAAATGGCGTATGGGAATCCTTTAAGGCCTCATTAAGGGGGGAGACTTTTAGTTGCGCAGCCAAATTAAGAAAAGAGGATAGAAGCAATATGGAAAAACGCATTCTAGAATTAGCAGAAGCTGAGAAATGCCATATAGTGGAAATAATCTCAGGTCAGGATAGCTCGGGAACGGCTAGAACTATGGCTTTGATTAAGGGGGAGATCTTAAAAATAATTACACAGAAGGAGATCTGCAATTATCAGACACATAGAGCAAGGCGATATGAGACAGGCGAGCAAGCTGGAAGAGTTTTAGCCCTTCACATTAGGCAAGAAACAAATAAAAATAAAATTGCGAAGATCAAATATAATGGTGTTGAATATACAGAACCCAAAGCAATAATGGAGGTATTCCAGAAATTTTATCAAAAATTATATGACCAGGAGACTGGGGTGGTACCAACTATGCATGACTATGGGCCACCATGCCCAACGGTGGGTGAGGAGGATAAGATGCAATTGGACCTAGATATAACATCAGAGGAGATTAAGACTGCTTTATACGAACTAGCAGCGGGTAAAGCCGTAGGTCCAGATGGGCTACCACTAGAAGTTTATAGGGCTCTGGAAGAGGAAATCCTTCCTATGCTTGTAGACCTTTTTAATGGAATAATCTGCTTGGGGAAGATCCCCAACACATGGAAACAAGCTAATATCGTAATATTCCATAAGAAGGGGAAACCTGAGGAAAATCCCGGCTCGTATCGGCCAATTTCGCTGATAAATTCGGATGCAAAACTCTATTCGAAAGTATGGGCTAAAAGACTAGGGAGGGTTATTGGTCAACTTGTCTCACCCTGGCAGCACGGGTTTGTCCCGGGAAGGGGTACAACCGAACACACGGCGCGGGCAATTTCGTTATTTGACGCAATTGCTGCTACGGGGGGAGATATGGCCATGATCCTTTTAGATGCCGAAAAGGCCTTTGACCGTGTGGTCTGGGATTTTATGTGGGAGGTTTTGGTTAGAAGGGGCTTTGGAGAGAAATGTAGGAATGCAATCAAAGCTATGTACATGGATCCTGTAGCCAGAATTACCGCAATGGGCCTGCAGTCGGAAGAAGTGGTGATTAGGAGAGGAACTCGACAGGGATGTCCCTGTTCCCCGATACTCTTCTCACTCTTTATCGATCCTTTTATTAGGAAAATCCTTGCTTCTGATAACATATCCCCAGTCATAATCAATGGTCATAGTACCAAAGTATTGGCATATGCGGATGACTTGGCAATCACCACCACGAATCCGCAAATGTCAATGATTGAACTAACTCATCTTGCGCATGAGTTTGGATTATGTTCTGGCTATAGGCTTAATGCGGAAAAAACATTAATAATTGGTACAAAAAATATTCATAAAAGAGACCCAAGATATGTGGATTCTGCGGTGTACCTTGGGGTAAGAATCAATGCTAATGTGGGGAAAATTATTCAAGAGAATTACCTGCCTTTACTTACCTCAATAGACAGAGAACTCAGAAGAATAGATGTCTTACATTTATCCTTGATCGGAAGAGTGAATGTATTGAAAATGTCAATGTTTCCGAAATTGTTGTATCTATTCCGTGCCATACCCTTATTGGTAGAAAAGGGTCTGTTAAAAAAAATGGAAGCTGTTTTTTCACAATTTGTGTGGCAATATGGAAAAATTCGGAGATCTTTAGCTCGACTTTCTGCACCATTGGAGGGAGGAGGGCTTTCTGCACCTAATTTGAGGTTGTACCATTGGGTTTGTTTAATGTTGCAAATGAATTATTTATTGAAATACGATGTCCAAGAGACTCCACCTGGCTCTTATAGAATTCCGTCAATATATGAACTAATAGTAGGAGAAAGGGCTCGGGGGCTCTTAACACGAGAAATTAACATTTTATACTTTAAAAGGAGTAAAAGCAAAGTAATGCTAAGCGCATGGGGTACTTGGAAGGCAATACTGAAATTTCTGAAAATCCCGAAGATTAATGGTATGATTGACTTATGGAGTTCAAAACCCTTTTTTCATCTTGGACAGAATAGAAATAGCAGTACATGGAAGACGCTGGGTATCAGATGTCTGGGGGATGTCATGTGTAGGGATGAACTATTAGGGTTCGATCTCCTGCAACAGAAATTTGGTATTCCGGCCAGTCACTGGCTTTTATATAATCAAATCAAGCAAACGATCAAATCATGTAGACCGAGATTAGCAATACAGGAGATAAATCCCCTTATGAAGTATGTAATAAATGGTGGCAAGAGGATCAAAATAGGGTATAGTTATCTTGTGAAGGGGTTGGGTGACGATATTGGACAAATAGAGTCTGCCTGGGCTCAAAGAATAGGGGATCCAAACATAGATGTAGATTACATTCTTGCATTGAATAAAAGGGTATTAAGAGCAACTAATTTAAAAGCGCAGCATTACAAAATGGTCTTTAACCTGTATTATACCCCCGCAAAGCTGTTTTGTCGTGTATTTCTATAGGTTCTGAATCGATCCCCCTATTCCTGACCCTATTCTGGTTAAACTAACTAGCTAGTTAACTAACAGTCAGCCCATGAGGCAAGAAAGCCCCCATGATGCAGATACCGTTATCTGACGCAGTCACACTACGGCACAGGAACGTGTTATCTGATTAGGTCATAACGCTTGAGATCTAATTAGACAAGCGACATTCCTCCAGCCCCTGATAAGGCATACGACGTTCTCATAACAAATCAAACCTATGACAACCTGGACAATCCGTGCGGCCATTGTTTTGATTTCACAGAGAACTTTTGCAAAAGAATGTGCTAACGAGCAAGTCGTATGACATCTTTATTGACGTACCTATGTCCATCCTTACGTCAATCCCGGCACCTTTAAGGTATAAATATTGCCGACCTTGCCCTATGCAAACACACGCGTGGTGACAAGACGGAGCAGCCATACTTGCCGAAGCCGAGAGCAGAAGCAGACCCCGCAGGCAACAGCCCCGCCTTCCTGACGCGCTGAGAGACGCGCTGCTATCTCAAGCCGAGAGACCCAGCACCGGCGCTTCCGGGTAGCCCTCGCAGGCAGCCTGGAATATCGAGAGCAGAGAAAGAGATACCATTCCTCATCCATCCTAAATTCCAGGTACAGAACTGAATAACCCCTCCTAGAGAATTCTTTAGTTATTCACTTGGCAAAAACAAACTTAACTTAAACTGTAACTTTCTATTCCCGCCCACGCATTAGACTTAGGTCAGGTACACGGGGTAGGCGTATTTAGAAACACCAGTTGAGTACGTTTAGTCAAATGTATATGTGTATGTAAATATATTTTAATCATTTTAAAACATCATATGGCTCAGAAACCATATCAATGTTTTTACAGTATTATTTTATACTATTGCTTTTAATGTATGCACTTTACTTAACTATAAGTATTGCAATAATATCGATCCATTTCTCTTGTACGAGAAAAGAGACTGATCAATAAATAACACCTTTTTATTGAACACGCCCGTCTCTTCCTTTTCTCTACATTCTGATGAGACTAAGAATGCACGTACTGACTGAGTAAAATAATTGCCTTGTGCTCACACGACTCATGAGATTGACTCTTGATTAGGGGAGAGCAAAGTTGTCATGTTCTATGGTTGTCAGAAACTAAATCCCTTCTTGTCTAATCAGGGGAGGTAATTCTCTCTTGAACATTCGAGAAAGTTTCTAGCGAACTCTGAGCTTAGCTGGCAAACCCAAAAATTAAGTCTAGTATCGACAGTAGTAGACCTAGTTAACGTCTGGTCTAGGCCTTTACTGCTGTAGGTACTATTCCAATGCGCAGAGCCTATTGGGAAAATAGGAGCTACACTACATGGCGCCCAACGCGTTTGGAAAGGGCGATAAAACTAACGTAAGACATTTAGAGTAACTCAGTCGTGCTTTCTCACTCAGACCCCTTTTCCCAAATACTCCAAAGACGTCTGGAGTGGGTGAAAGGTTATTATATCCTCCAAAACCTCGCAGGAGGGAACTCCTATGTATGGTTCTTGGTCTAGTCAACGTTGAAGGATAAAACAGTTCCAGAATATTGTGCATCTAATCTCTGTTTCCATAAAGAAACCTGATCTGCAAACAAACATAATACCATCCTGTCTGTAAAATGGCAGAGAGTGATTATGAAAGAGAGGCAATTAGATTAGCCACTGAAATAGCAGATGCTGATGCTACCATGCAAACAGCAGACCCGGATATAATACTCATCCAGGTCGCCAAAAGGAGATCTATAACCTTAAAACTTATAGAAAATGGACTGACACCTAGAGGTGGCACAGTCATATTCGTAATTGAGGCACACGAATATCGGCAGACAGAGGTATACTATACATGGATACATTTTCCAGCAGCAAATGCTGTAACAAAGTACTTCCACTATTACAAAGTAGAGGAACCTCCTAATGAGTACACTCCTTTCGAGGAGGTGGAAGTACCACTCAAATTCCAAGAGCATTTGCTCTTATTTGATGGCGCCCTAAAACATAACAATCACATTACAAGGCTCGGTCCTTTAGGAAGACCAGGAGCAACGTGGCCGGTCCTAGCCGGATACACACCACATCCAGACATCGAAAGAATGCCTGCAGCAGAGCTGTTAATACAGCTAAAACAACTATTAAAAATTCACAGACAATTAGTTCAGTATGTAATGCGGACTTCAACAATTCAGCCAGCGATTAAACTACCACAGCTGACCCCTCACCAGGGGAACACAAATAAAATTACACCACAGAACATCCAATCCTGCCTAGGTAAAGTTCCAGCTAAACGGGAACAAATACCATTCTGGTTGGCACAGAAAATCACCCAAATAGAGGCGGTGTTTCCTGACACCACCCCATTAGAAAAACACAGGATTCTGACTATATGTCTCCCAATGGGAATCGCACCACACATTGAGGACTGTGACACTTGGGGTACAGTCTTTGCTTCCATCTACACAAAAACGCACGGTGTTCCATCCATTTCGGTAATACCAGATGTGCTAAAACAAATTCAAGATGAATACGGTCCAGAACCTGCTTTAACTCTTGGTATGAAATTACTGAAAGACTTCAAGCAGGTCTCGGCTATATTACTAGCCAACATAAAAGGTGAAGCAGCAAACGTGGCGATCCGCCAGAGGTTAAAAGAGACAGATATAGCAGACCAACCAGCTGAAATTGCCAGAATCATAGAAAAATCATATGAAGAACTAGGCAGAGATAGTCTAGGTGGAATACCAGTAAAACCGCAACTGACTACAAGTCCAGAAAAAATATTTTTTAATAATAATAATTCACCAAAAAAGAACTGGGATGGAAACAAACAATCCAATCCTAAAGAAAAGAAATTCCAGTCCAGAGGAAGGTCTCCTAGGCGAAGAGAGAAATCTCCAAACCCGAGACAAAGATCACCCCAGAGTGAACCCTCTGGGAATAGATATAACCTTAGAAATAGGGATAATATTAAAAAACCTGATAGATATCAAGACATTGATACACGTCCCTCTCAATCTTTTCAGAATTCCTCGCAGAAATCGGAAAGAAGAGGACGATCAGAAGAGCACGCCAAGTCCAAAGACAAGGAACCTGCTCAACTTAAAAAGAAATCACAATTTCCAAAAAAGAAGGTAGCCAGTATCAAGGTAGTTAAAAATGCCGAGAATACTGAGGACACAACTGAAAAACGGAGAGTGGGCTCAGACAATGCTAGACAGCGCAGCAGAGGTGAGCATAGCTCGCAAAGTCCTTATGAATCATCTGGAGACAGTGGACACGAATGAATATCTTCAAGTGGAAACTGCAGATACCAGAGTTAGCAAGCCCCACAAGATATACGAGATAACATTACGTATAGAGGGAGATAAGACTAGGAAAATAAGGGGACTATTTTGGGATAACCTATCCAAAGGCTATGACATCCTTCTAGCTGAAAAAGACTGGCCACCAGAGTTTGTCAGGGAGTGCCCTCATGGCGAAGAAGTAATTATGCCTGCCTTCTCGAATCAAATACCGATTCATAAAAAATACACACTTGCTAGAAAGTGGGCAGTGGCCTTAGCACCTGCTTTATATAAAAATCATGTAGGATGGGATGAGGATTCTCCTCCTCACAAAATCCAGTTAAAATCACAACCTACTGCACAAAGGCAGTACCCAATTAAGCAAGAAGCTAAAAAACAAGTAAATGAAATACTAGATCAGCTAGAATACCAGGGGGTGATTGAAACTTGCACCTCACAAATGAACAATCCTTTGTTTCCGGTCTCCAAACCAGACAATTCATACCGTCTAGTTTTGGATTACCGACACCTTAACACATGTTGCAAAACCTTTGCAGTGCAAAACTCACACAGTGCTGCACTAATGAATAACATAGTGCGCAAAAAATACAAAACAACCTTGGACATCTCCAATGGATTCTTTTGTCAAAACATAGCACCAGAGAGCAGATATTTAACTGCATTCTCAGTAAATGGCACTCAAAAACAATTCTGTCGGTTAGCCCAGGGGTACAAGAACAGCCCGGGGGTATTCTCAGCGAGAGTAACAGAATTACTACAACTATATGATGATGAAGCATTATCTTATGTCGATGACATTTACTTAACAGATGATGACTTGGAGACTCACTTGAAAAGGGTGAACACCATAATACTTGGGTTCGCTGCAGAGGGTTACAAATTCAACTTCAAAAAGTCCAGAATTGCCCATCTGACAGTCCTATTCTTAGGATATGAGCTATCAAGTGAAGGTAAAAGCCTGGCAGACAATTTCCTAGAGAAATGTGCCGTTATCCAAGCTCCTAAAACACTAAAAAACCTACAATCAATTTTAGGCTTCCTAAATTTCGGAAGAACATACATTGCAAATTACGCAGAGAGGGTGAAACCCCTTTACGATCTAATTAAACCAGACTTTAAAAGATCCAGTTGGACTCAAACACACACAGAAATTTTGAGATCCTTACAAACAGACATGCTAATTAAGACAAAATTAGAAACCCGTGATAATACACGCAACCTTGTGATCCGAGTCATCCCAGGGAGATGCGGATTCACATACCTGACCTCTAATGAGGGAGAAAAGGTACCAATTGCATTCAAATCACACTTGTACACAAAAGCTGAACAGACATTCAGCAACAAAGGAAAAATTGTTCAAGCAGTTCAAACCGCAATAGCTAGAGAAAAAGACATAGCTGACGGTAGACATATCACAGTCAGAACAGCAGAATCAGCCTTTGAAGCACTAACAACACCGTGTAATTTACCAACAACAACATTGAATCCGGAATGGATACAATGGGTGAATTCAATCACAACGGACAAAGTAAACTACTACTTTGATCCAGAACTAGAAGAATTAACAAATCTAAAATATGAAAAGACGTATCCTCTGCCAATCGACATTCTGCCTCTACGACATTACGCCTGTGTAATCTATACAGACGGACATGCTCAACCCTCCGTTTGGGGAGAACATGCATACAATCCCACATGTGAGATTACAAAAGAAGTGTGGCGCGGAGGTAAACTAAAACCTCTATTAACAAAATCACACTCAGTAGAAACTAATTCAGAACTACAAACTGAAATAATAGCTTTGAAAATGGCGCTAGATAATGCGGATCGCGAATTCCCGACACTTATAGTGTCAGATTCATATTTCTGCGTCAAAGCATATAACAAGGATTTGCAGACATGGATTCAGAACGGTTACAAAGATGACACAGATGCACCAATAAAGCAGAGACTTCTCTGGGAACAAGTAGCTCTTTTGAAGAAAGAACTACCAAAGACTCACGTGATACATACACTGAGTCACCAGCGTGATGGCGTTCACGTTGTAGGGAATTCATTGGCTGAAACAGCCACAGCGGCAGCCAGTAAACCGGCTCCCGTAGATCGAAAAAAGCATACATTAAAATACATTGACGGTGAAACATTGCTGGCGGTGAAAACGTCATCAAAAGGCGACTGCTCAGCGTTACCGATCAACTATCCACTCAATTATACATACATAATCGATGCAAACTCCGTCCCTTTTGCTCGAATCCCTGGAGTGGGGGATAGAGTGATTCCAAACATGGACAGGAGACACTTGTTAATCGCAGACGCACACATGGGCGAGGGTCTCAGACACCTTAAATTAAAAGATTCTCTGGAAGAATTACAATCACGGTACTGGTGGCCAGGCATGAGCCTGCACTACACCATGTTTGTAAAAAACTGCCCAAACTGCAACAGAGATCGCAGTGGGGAGAGAAGCAGTTTAATACCTCGTCGTATCAAGGCAGATAATATTACCAACAAAAAGAATGGCTTGCGATTAACATACACAGGCTAGTTCCACTTATAATGTAGATCCACAGCACTCGGCTGACGTCCGGACTGTTAAACAAGATTTGCTAGTCTAAATGGCATATACGCTAAGAGCATGCTACGTTCGACCATTTTTTTTTTTTCACTCAGGCAATCCAGCCTGGGGGGGGGAAAGAATGGCCAAATGAGCACAGCCCAGCGGGAATCTTCTCACTTCCTTCCTGAGGGTATGGGATGGTGTAAAGAAAAAACCAAGGCAGAAAGCAATCTATAATGGAAAGGATATTAGGTTCGGGAGCTGGGTGGGTCAAACATCTAATAAGTGTCCAACGTAGTCTAAATAACTTGCCAAGAAATTCTCTGAAGGGATTCAGTCCGTACGAATTATTATTCGGAACTAGGATGTTGATCTCTGACCTTGATAGTCAGACTTCAGTGGTAATAGAAAAAACCTTTGATGTCAAAGACCGTTTGGCTATTTTGCAGGACTTAAACAAAACAAGAAAAGACCTGAGCAACATACAGTTGAAACAACAGCCAACAACCACTGAAGAATCACCACCTGTCCCAGCAAGACCTGTCTGGATTCCAAAAGTCGGGGATCTAGTCAGGGAAAAGATCGCGGTAAAGAAGGAATTTGGGCCTTCTTACAGAAAAGCAGTTCCTGTCTTGTCTGTCAACGGAACAAGATCAGTTGTACTACCGCCACTTGCTGGTAAAAAGGAGAACCGAGTTGTATCCATCGACCTGGTAAAACCACAACATGTGGCCGATAACAAACAGTAGGCCAAGTGGACTCCCAATAAGTAGCAGAACACCAAGGTTTGCTACCAGTACAGAGGTCCTATCAAAGAGGCTCATCACATTCGAAACGCCTACAGAAGAACAACAAGGACTATGCAACAATGCAATAGAACTAGGACCTCTGAAAACCCAAATAAAAACATTTAGCAGAGACACACCAATCTATACTGAAGTACCAATTGAAAATGCAAAAAACAAAAATCCTGAACCAATTGGAACAATTGACAGAACTGCATCCGGTTACTTCATCAACTTCGATGATTCCTCTGACGGCTTCAGTGAATCAAAGACACAGCCATCATCAAAATCCTTTAAAGACAAAGCGAAGGAACTTTTAAAAGAACTGAAAGAAACATATCTGGTTTCTCCATGGATTGAATTTTGGGTGGGTTTTGGTGCATTTATCCTCATACTTTGGCTCATCATGGTATTTACTTTGGGACGCTTCATTGAGGGAAAATATGCTAAAATGGACACAGCAAGTCAGAACATCAACTTGGTCCTCAAACCACAGACATCTTCACACATCGAGAAAAGAGAACTTTCTTCAGAACTTTCTTCAGCCAACTTCACAGCAATTCCGATACCTGGTGGGGTAGCCTGGGACAACACTGACTATGAAATTTATGGTCCGGTCGAGATCCTGAAATATCCACACCAAATCAAGATCTCCTTGAGTGACTTTGCAAAACCAAACTCATTTGCTGATGATTGGGACTTTGAAAGTATAAACAATATGATGTCTGCTAAATTTACAAAACATGATTATTTGCAAGGTTCTACAAATTATGATAGTATGTATTGCTATAACCATTATGGTAACCATTTCTTGCATAAATCTGCACAACCTAGAAATGTTTTAAATTATAATCAATGGGAACATTGTGCTACACCTCCAAAAGGGAGCTCTAGAACCGTTTATGACAAATATTCATATTTTTCAGGTTTTAACATAACTAATGCTGAAACATTTTATTACAAATTGTCAAACAAGACAGGGATGAAAACCATGATAACCAACACAAAATTGATATATTCAGATTCATTCTTTGAAAAAATGAATACTTTTGGATTTGATTATTGGGACAAAAATGTTGATTTGAAAAGTGTTTGGGGTACAAAAGAATGGCAAGTACAGGGTTTAGAAGCTTTGTTTAGAGCCTGCATGATCCCAGAACAAATGATATTTTTAAATGACACTGTTCAACAAACCACCTGTCTTGGCTTAGCCAAAATCAAAGATTTAAATAACCCGTCTATTCCAAAGCCAACAATGTTTAGCAATAACTCTGATATAATGAAGAAATAGACATAAACCATATACTTAACCAAAACAGAACACATCCTGATTGGAAACAATGGTTAATCTGGCCCACAGATACAAATCACTGTCAAGATAGATTCCTGAATAAAACACAGGGTTTCAAAATGACCAGGCCAGACCCTAGATATCCTCAAAGACATCACCCAGGGATAATAACAACCTACAGTGTGGGCAAATTATGCCTTCAATGGCTACAGACTTCCACACTGCCTGAAATTAAGCAACACCTAACTTTACTTACTGATGGTGCTGACTTGCGTGATTTCATACTGGGACCACGCAAACAGCGTCAAAAGCGTTTCATAGCAGCCTCTGTATATGCAGCATACAATGAGGCCTGGAAGGTTACTCAAATTGAAACAGCAGAAAGAATACGTGAAATTGATCGTATTAATTTGGAAAAATCACTTTCTGTAGTGGACAATGGGTTAATGACTCTGTCCTCCAGAATTTTTTCATTGGACAGCATTGTGTCTTCAGCAATCGATATATTATCGCAAGACTTACTGTTATTACAACATGGTCAGTCACAATTGCGTTCCATTGTACAGCTTGGCTGGACGTTACAAAATCTGCGTTCAGGCTATGTGCCTTGGCGTTTAATCAACACAACGTCACTATTCCAAATCTTTAACCTTACTGATAGACAAATCGGTATGGCGCAGAAGGGTGCTGATTATACAATCTTGAGCATTGAAAAACTTGAAAGATTACCAATGACAATGTCAGAACGACCTGTCAGTGAATGGATAATCCACGGAATCATAAATATTCCAATCTCAACCTTCAGGTTTCAATACTGCCAAAAATATATACAGGCTGGCATGTACGAGAAATTGGGAAAGGGGTACCTTAAAACAACTTGGAACCTGCCCTATTCACATGCATGTGTCAGTAAAAAAGGACAGAAAGTGTTTCTTAGTGGCAACAATTGTGCGATGTCACTAAGCGGCACGCTTCTGTGTAACGGTATTAGTTTGCACGGAGCCTGTGAAGGGAATTCATACAACCTTTCATGTCACCAGCAAGGCGCACCTGCAACTGAAATAGAACCATTCTTTCAAAGACTCTATAATGGGAGTTACATTCTTATTGTAGACCGCCGATGTTGTAGTCTTATGCCCGGGACTCCTTATCTCGTCACTACGACGGCGAAGGTCAAGTGCTGTGGACGTTCTTTGTTCCCCAGCTCCTTTCCAGACAGGGAGGCGAGGGCATGGCCCAGTTTGAAAATTACTTCTATTCGAATAGATACTTTAAGCAGAATGAAAACAGTGCTTCTTCAGACGCCTACAAGGCTCACGTCATCAAAAGAAACGTATGATCTACAAGTCGCAAGGACGACTGCAGAGATACATACATTATTATCAACTAATTCCCCCGTACATTTCGCGGAAATCCTGAGCGAAATCTTAAATATTTCTGATACCACTGGGGTCTCAAAGGTATTTAAGACAGTATTTTCTATGGCATTAACACCATTCAAAGCCATACTGGGTATTTTTCCAGATTTCGTCCATTCGATTTTTGGCGGACTTCCCCTGATCCTGGGACTAATTGCAGGAATCCTATTCCTAGTCCTTATTTTTCGTTATGGCAACCCATGTCACAGATCAAACTCTCGCGACAATGGAAGATACGATCCTAGCCATTGGATACCGGGACCGGATATCAAAAATCCTGGGACTCTCCCGGCTTAGAGACCTAAACATGACTTGGTTTCTATCATTTCGACCAATGTGGCAAAGGTGTGTTTTACCTGTACTAAGGTGTCTGCTATGCGGAGAAGAATGCGTGTTAGACACCTGTCTGACGCTACAATCGGATGCGCCAGTGGATGCAGATACACTGTTGGTTCCTACCAAGGTTCACGCACTGTGCTGCCCTCAAAGGCTGCCAATTCTGATGACGGCATTCCTGGAATCTTCACCACTACGATTGAAGGGTAGTGAAGTTTAAGATGAAAGCAACATCGAACAGGTACGACCTTCTGTCAGCAATGCAAATCAGAATGTCAATGGAGACAATCATGCGCACGAATGCATGGTTACCCCTATTTCCGACTTAGAAGAACTTTCCCATGAAGCTGTTGACAGTTTTTTCGAAAGCCTGAATGATATGATGTTCTCTCCAGAACAGAAATAGAGACTTTTGAGTAAACTCGCACACGGCGTTCCCTGAATTCGGCCTTCAACTTTAAAAATAAAGTCACATGAACAATTACAATCCAGTTCACGGACAGCAACTTTTTTCAGCAAGCCCTTAAAATATTTTTCTATATATTTTTTCCCCCGGACACTGATCTTCTGCTTAAAGTAAGAAACTATTCCTAGAGAACTAAGATTTCTATTTTTAGATACTTTATAGACTTTAGCTGCCCGCTGGTATGTTCACAAAATATATTATGTGATGAAATGGTTTCGACTTTTCTTTCTGTATAGCCATATTAAGAGCCATTTCATGTGTATTTCTCATATACCAACAAGCAATAATGCATAAAATGCGTGTTTACTTTGCATTTAATTCATAGCTTAAGTGCATACAATATATATGACTGCAATTTTTCAGTATATTTGAAAATTTCGAAATGCATTTATGTATTTTGGGGTGGTAAGGTATACACTATACTCTATAGTATGTTGTACTATGTTATACTATGCATAGATTAGTAGATATGACCATAGTTAGCGTGGAGTGGGTGTCGTGTATTTCTATAGGTTCTGAATCGATCCCCCTATTCCTGACCCTATTCTGGTTAAACTAACTAGCTAGTTAACTAACAGTCAGCCCATGAGGCAAGAAAGCCCCCATGATGCAGATACCGTTATCTGACGCAGTCACACTACGGCACAGGAACGTGTTATCTGATTAGGTCATAACGCTTGAGATCTAATTAGACAAGCGACATTCCTCCAGCCCCTGATAAGGCATACGACGTTCTCATAACAAATCAAACCTATGACAACCTGGACAATCCGTGCGGCCATTGTTTTGATTTCACAGAGAACTTTTGCAAAAGAATGTGCTAACGAGCAAGTCGTATGACATCTTTATTGACGTACCTATGTCCATCCTTACGTCAATCCCGGCACCTTTAAGGTATAAATATTGCCGACCTTGCCCTATGCAAACACACGCGTGGTGACAAGACGGAGCAGCCATACTTGCCGAAGCCGAGAGCAGAAGCAGACCCCGCAGGCAACAGCCCCGCCTTCCTGACGCGCTGAGAGACGCGCTGCTATCTCAAGCCGAGAGACCCAGCACCGGCGCTTCCGGGTAGCCCTCGCAGGCAGCCTGGAATATCGAGAGCAGAGAAAGAGATACCATTCCTCATCCATCCTAAATTCCAGGTACAGAACTGAATAACCCCTCCTAGAGAATTCTTTAGTTATTCACTTGGCAAAAACAAACTTAACTTAAACTGTAACTTTCTATTCCCGCCCACGCATTAGACTTAGGTCAGGTACACGGGGTAGGCGTATTTAGAAACACCAGTTGAGTACGTTTAGTCAAATGTATATGTGTATGTAAATATATTTTAATCATTTTAAAACATCATATGGCTCAGAAACCATATCAATGTTTTTACAGTATTATTTTATACTATTGCTTTTAATGTATGCACTTTACTTAACTATAAGTATTGCAATAATATCGATCCATTTCTCTTGTACGAGAAAAGAGACTGATCAATAAATAACACCTTTTTATTGAACACGCCCGTCTCTTCCTTTTCTCTACATTCTGATGAGACTAAGAATGCACGTACTGACTGAGTAAAATAATTGCCTTGTGCTCACACGACTCATGAGATTGACTCTTGATTAGGGGAGAGCAAAGTTGTCATGTTCTATGGTTGTCAGAAACTAAATCCCTTCTTGTCTAATCAGGGGAGGTAATTCTCTCTTGAACATTCGAGAAAGTTTCTAGCGAACTCTGAGCTTAGCTGGCAAACCCAAAAATTAAGTCTAGTATCGACAGTAGTAGACCTAGTTAACGTCTGGTCTAGGCCTTTACTGCTGTAGGTACTATTCCAATGCGCAGAGCCTATTGGGAAAATAGGAGCTACACTACAGTTTCAATGGGGTTTAAGAGACAACGATAAATGCCCTAGGTGTAATCAAGGCCCGGCGGATTTACTGCATATTTTTTATTCTTGTCAGAATCTTACACCTGTGTTAACTGAAATGGAAAAAATTTTATCGGGGCTGCTAGAGCACCAAATATCTCTATCCCCAACTACTGTTTTGCTTGGTAGGGATGAAAGCTTATTAATTGAACATGGAGCCGAAGCTTTTATTTTTCTATCAGTGGCGGTTTTTAGAATCTTAATTGCCGCGGCCTGGAAAGACCCGATCGCGCCCTCTTTTCAGATGTGGTTAACTAGGTTGCTGGGGATCCATAACATAGAGGAATGCCTATATAGCTTTAAGGGTAAAAGGAGGAAAGATTTTGGTAAAAAGATTTGGGCTCCTCTTAAGAACTGGAGAGAGCTGAGATGATTAGACTTTCAGCTGAGGGGAGAACGATCCTCCTACATTGTCAGGATTGTAACATTCTTGTATATTTCATGTTTTTTTTTTTTCTTTATAAAATACAGAAATTGGTATATATTAACTGTCTGTCTGTATTACATGCTATCTGGTTTAAGTCTATATGTATAAATGTCTGATTTTATCACATGGTATCTAATTTGTATTTGTAACTTTGTCTGATATTCCGATCCATCTCAATAAAAATATTTTTAAAAAAAAACAACCATAAACCTAATTTCTCGCAATTATAAACTGGAAGAAAGGTATTCTCAGCAGTGAGAGTAAAGACCTTGTGGGTATGTGGAGACTATGTTGTTAATTGTGCATTTATTTGACTGGGCTCATGACATTCCATTGGATGGCCTTCTTGGTGGATATAGGACCAATGCATTAGTAATAAGCCACTAGCTCCAGATAGGACTGAAAATTAAGTAATGTAGTTTTTCTTGCCTGACTTGCCATAACAGTGCAGGAGGGTAGACCAAAACTTCCCTCATTCCATGTTAGAGGCAGAGATGTGAATTGAGAGGTCGGGTTGGATATTTTCAGACTCTAAGACATCTCAGGGACTAGTTTTATTCTAATAATCAAATCATTCTAATATTCGAATAATGATAGGTCATGACACTGAGTACCCTGAGTCAGAGTCCCATAGGTATGTCCCTGACCTTGTGGTGTTCAGGGTGCTAATTGGTATTTTTTTTAATCAATGTGGTAATCCCTAAGGAAATGGCATCAAATAGAGGGATATCATTTCATTTAGCCTACACGAAGACAACATAGGACTTAGGTGAGGTAACTTACAACTTCTTCAGTTGTTTCACATGCAAAACTATAGGTGTCAGAAAGGCATGATTGCTGTTCTAGAAAAAGCCCCTCTGAGGGCGTAAGATATTCTGTTTCAATGACTACATTTTGCTTTCAGGGAGATGTCAGAAAGAGAGCACATTTCAGCCCCGTTGGACTTATGTTTGGTCACCTTGTTATGGGTCCACAGGGTATTGGAAGAAAATAGTGGGAGAATAATTGTGGAAGAGCAACTCTGTGTAGGGTGGACTATGAGCTGCTTCTTTAATTTAGGATTGCATGCACTTAAAGAAGGTCAATAAAAATCTTGAGATTGTTCAGTGGTTGATTAAACATCGACAGGTCTCTCCCGCACACACTGATTTTGGTTCCCCTTCTCGGACTGGTACATGGGTTTTCATTGTTGGACAGCAGTTCATCAGGATTTGTGGGTCTTTCTCTGTTCTTTAACAACGGTGTGATGATTGCATGTATTAGATGGATCAGGACAAAACCCTCTGTGAGGGAAGCATTGATCAGGTTTGGGCTGTGACTGAACTTGAGCATTTGCTATAATTTGGGGAGATCATTTTTGTTTGGGGCACAGTTTACTGTTCACAGTGTCCACAAATTTTCAAGGTGACTTATGCAGATGAAAGGGGAGAATCCAAAACAGTAAGATGATCCATTTTCCTACAGGTAATCTGGACTTCAGAGTGGGGCACAGACCTAGTACTGCAGATAGACTGCACAGATTCCTCCACGCATGTAAAGAGAGCGTAAATTGGGTTGTTTAAATGTTTATCCAAGCTTAGGGTGGACATACATAAATAAATCCAACTGCTTATGGCGTTCTTTTGGATTGTTATTTTTAACTCTGCTATGCTCCACAGCCTGTTGTCCAGGTCCCAGCAACATTTATGGCCAGATGTGTGACCGTTTTTTCCAGTTGCAAACAGAAATTGGGCCATTTATGACGGCTAAAAAGGGTTGTAGCATGTACACACCCTATTTTGAGAGTCAGTAGTCTATTACTGACTCGCAAAATAGGTTTGCGAGTCACTATTAGGAAGGGGCATGCCAAGGGCGTCCCTTCCTAATAGTGAGTCGCAAGGGAATGTACGATTGTTTTGCAACCACAAATGCAGTCGCAAAACAATCACAGTAAACACCCATTTCAAATGGGTGGTAAGCCAGTCACAAACAGGAAGGGGTTCCCCAAGTGATCCCTTCCCTTTTGCATTTTTCAGCAAAAATATTTTTTAAGAGCAGGCAGTGGTCCCACTTGATGACAGGTGCTACAAAGGTTCCTGAAATCTATGGCCTCCACTTAACAAAAGATGGTTTATTACCAGCCTGACCAACTCTAATATGTCAAGATCACAACTAAGTGAAGGCAAGAATAGTTAGTTAGAATTGAAAGCTTCTGTGCATTGGCGAACTAGTGCATGACCAAATTTAATTGAAAGCTTCTGTGTGTCCCAGATTTGTCTTCCGCTTTACAGGAAGGCAAACTCAAGGGCAAGATGGCCGCCGTAGCTCTGTAGAGAGAAGTCGCATTTTCTCTCTCTCCTATCCTAGGATGTGGAAGGACTGGTGAATCCAGGGATGTGGGATCTGGTTAACCTGGTATACCGTGGCACGGCAGAAGCACTTAACCCAGACTGGCTGAGGGGGTTCTCGACAAAGAAGGTGAAAGGCTGGCTTAGGTGTTGGAAAAGTGTAATAAGCAGCGTGAAAGTACCCTTCAAGATGTCCCAAAGAGCCAAGGCAGATAGAGATAAACCAGCAACCGCAGGGCCGATCAAAGGCTCAGCCGCTGCAGTAAGAGAGGGGGCAGTTCCAAAAACTTTGTCCTTAAAAAAACAAACGGAACTTCCTAATCGGTCTTCGAAGAATGCATTAACCAAGAAACTCGAAAAACAGGAGAAAAAGACCGAAGCGAGACCTGAGACCCGATCGGCAGTGATTAAAACTGCAAAAGAATTGTCAATGGGATTGAATGGAAAGACTCTGCGTGCACAAACGGGGATCGCAAAAGACCAGATGCGGCAGGCAACCTTACCGGAGTCTTTCGTCTCGAAAGCACCCCCAGCAGTCCCGCAGATAGAGCTTCAGCTGGTTGAGTCCCATCAGGATGAAATGACGATCGGGAAGGCAGTAGCACCGGATTCAGGAGCCCAGAGAGACAGAAGGGAGCTGAACGCGGAAGCTGAGTCAGCGGCAGTAGACCGCGAGGACGCAAGCGTCGAAGGTTTGGTTGCTGGGCAACCACTGAGTACTGCAGGAGCCGGCTTGCTGCGACCGGAGCAGAACGCAGAAGCCGCGAAGGTGAGCAAGGGGGCCGGAAAGAACATCGGCTACAATGACAATGCCACAGATCAGTTAGAAAAGCACAATAACATGCAGATGTTAGACGCCCTACTATCGGTGGAGATAGGGCCGCATAGCAAACCTATGCAGGGTGATGAACCGAGATGGGGTAGCACTCAGAGCCTAACGGAGCAGCAAGGGTTACAATCTGATCAGGACATTGGTAAAAACAGCCAAAATATAGATAGAAATACGAGGGGAGGCTCCACTGAATTCTTTTCAGTTTACGAGGGTTCAGATACTACAGATGTTAGTGAACAGGAATCTGAAGAGGAGGGGAGTTGCACTGAACAGACTTCTGATTCAGATACAAGTAAGGGCTCCAGGGAATTAGAGACTAAAAAGAAAAAGAGAGTTGGTGGTAAAAAAAGAAATGAAAGAGGATCAAGGAGTAGCATGAGCAAGAAATTATCATGGGACTATTCTGCTACCTCAGAGACCTATCAGGAGAATGTGCAGGAAGAAGGGGAAAAGGATGGGTGGCAGAAACCTCAAAGCGTAACTCTTGAAATGCTGTTTGGGACTCTGAAACAGATGCAGACTGAGGCAAGAGGGGAAAGTCGAAGAGCAAAAAGAGACACAAAAAAACTTCAAGCTTCATTAAGAAGAGTAAGTAGAAAGCAGGAAGAGGTGGAGGGGAGAGTTTCGCAAGTTGAGGAGAGGACAAGCAGGGTGGAAGACGAGGTGACAGAATGACAGACTTTCAAAGCGGATCAAGAGAAGGTGGTGGAAGACCTCCAATGGAAGCTAGAAAGTTTTGAAAATCGCCAAAGGAGAAACAATGTGAGACTTTTGGGACTGGAGGAAGGAAAGGAGGGGCAGGACCCCAGAGGATATGTGGTTAAGATCTTGGAAGAGGCTTTTCCAGAGTCAAAATGGCACTGGGATGTTGAAGTGCAGAGAGCCCATAGGTATCCGCTGTTCATTAAGAAAAACCGGGGGGGGGCATGAGAATGAGCGTCCAAGAGCAATGTTGGTTTTCCTAGGTAACTTTTTAGCAAGACAGGAAATAATTGATAAGGCTAGGCCTGATTCAAGAAAGACAGTTGACGGTAGTACTTTTTTCTCTAGGCCAGACTTCTGCCACGTTACCGTGGAAAGAAGGTGGAAGTTAAGACAGATGATAGGGCCCTTCCAAAAACAAGGAGCGGAAGCTTATTTGTTGTTCCCCTCAAGGTTGAAAGTAATCAGGAAAGGTTATACCAGAATGTTTATGTCTGAGGTAAAAGCAGCGGAATACTTAGCAGAAATCGCGGAACTTGACAAAGGAAAGGAGAGCAGAACCAGAACCAGAACTCCACTGAGGTCCCCTGTAAGATCCTCACCAAAGACCCCGTAAGATGGTAATATTAAGCAAATGTATTTAGCATTGCCGGACAGAGGTGAGAACAGGACAGGATAGGAGAGAGTAGCGATTCTGCAGACTACAGGGGCTACACATAGGCCAGGATTGGCCTATTTGCCTGTAGCAAGGGGGGGGGGGTTCTTGAAGGGAGGGGGGTAAGGGGGGGTGAGGGGAGGGTGGTGGGGGGGGAGACAAACAAGCTGGTTTTGGGCACAAACATGGTGAAGGTAAAAGAGTTAAAAAAGATGCTTGGAGTAAGGTATGCAATAGAAGACTCAGAAAAAATATGGGGAAGAAAACAAGGAAAATCACTAAATGTTCCTGGTATAGGTGTATACAAGAAGTAGGAAAAACTATGAATTATAATGACCTGTAGAATAGTTTCAATAAACATTTGCGGACTTAATGAGTTAAATATGAGGTTAAAAACTGCTTCTTTGTTAAAATCGCTAAAACCTGATTTAGTGTGCCTTCAGGAAACACACATTGAGGGTACCAAGGCTTATTTATTGGATCAACTGGGCTTCAATGTTTTAGCAAAAACCAATCAGAATACAAAGACGAGAGGGGTGGTGATTCTGGGCAAGAGACAGGATACACTGGTTAAGAGGAAACTGGAGGATCAATGGGGCAGATGGGTTATGGCAGAACTAGTGTTTAGGGGAGAAACTTTCACGCTTGTTTCGGTCTATGGTTCTACTGGAGATGATCCAGACATTTTTCAATTTCTAGACACGGAACTCGCGCAATGGCCAGAGCCCATAATCTTATGTGGTGATCTGAATATTCATGATGCAGATAGTAGTTTTTTAGATCCTGATAGGAAATATATGGGGAGAAAAAGAAGAACTTACAGAGCTTTAGCAGACATGGCAAGGAATAACTCGTTAGAAGATCCATGGTTAAATTGCCATCCGAACCTGGATGGGAGTACTTTCTTCTCAGCTCCTCATCAAACACTGGTTAGGCTGGACTATTTTTTAATCACGAGAGGTTTGATAGATAGTGCAAGGATAGTAAGAGAACCAAGGATCATATCAGATCACAGCCCGTTAGTGTTAACTGCAGTACTTGGGCAAAGGAGAATTAAAGAACTGAGGCAATGGACTTTTGACAGAATGCTCCTCCAGGATCAAACTTATAGGGAGAGAATGAGTGAATGGATTAAGGAATTTTGGGAGATCAATAGAGGTACTTCTACATCAGGGACTGTGTGGGATGCTTTTAAAGCCAGAATAAGAGGAGAAACTTTGAGTTATGTTATCAGTGCTCAAAGAAGGGAGAAGGAAAAAGCGGAGAGAGATAACAAACTAATTAGAGATGCAGAGGAAGAACTTATGAGGGCTATACACACACATTCTCCAATTGAACAGATATTATTGAAGATAGTCGCCCTCAAAGCAGAAGTTATGGATGGGATGGCAAAAAAGACCGTTGAGAAGTATGTAGCCAATAAAGAAAAGGCGTATGAACTTAGCGAAAGAGTTGGTCACATATTGGCTGTACGAGCTAGGCAAAGAGATGGGATGGCTGATATTAAAGAGATCAAAAACGGTCAGGGAGTTAAGGTTAAGGATGCTGAACAGATTAGAGAGGTTTTCAGACAGTTTTACACGGAGCTTTATATATCAGATGGGTATGAAAGAGAGGAGGACATAGGGGCATATTTGAGGGAGATAGAGCCTTCGGTACTGGCAGAGGCAGACAGAAAAGAGCTGGAAGAGAAATTTAAGGTGGATGAACTGGCTGAGGCTTTGAGGGAGTTGCCGTCCGGGAAGGCTGCTGGTCCGGACCAGATTCCGATAGAATTTTATAAAGTCTTCCAATCCTCCTTACTAGCAGAAATGTTTAATGTGATGTTGCTAGCGCAAATGGGTGAGTCTGTTCCACAATCCTGGGGAGGCGCAGATATTATTGTTATTCCAAAAAAGGGCAAACCCGTAGATGTTCCGGGCTCCTATCGACCCATTACTCTAATGAACGCTGATGTTAAGGTGTTCTCCAAAATCTTGGCAAAAAGGCTATCTAGGATAATTGAATCCTTGGTTATTTCTTCCCAGCATGGATTTATTCCAGGTAAGGGAACAACCCAACATACTAGGCAAGTAATCACGGCATTTGATGTAGCAAGCATCCTGGAAGACCCAATGGCAGCGGTGTTTCTCGATGCCGAAAAAGCATTCGATAGGGTCTCATGGAGATATCTATGGGATGCTTTGAGGTGGCACGGGATAGGACCAGGATTTATAAAGGCTCTGCAGACTTTATATATCAACCCGACGGCTAAGATAAGAGTCAATAGAGGTTACTCGGCAGCAGTTAATATCCAGAGAGGCACAAGGCAGGGCTGTCCCTCCTCTCCCCTGCTTTTCGCTCTATATCTTGACCCCTATATACGAAAGTTGGAAAGTAATCAGCAGATACCACCGTTAGTTCTCAATGGTTGTAGACTTAAATCATTAGCTTATGCGGATGACGTCGCCATCCTGACCGCAGAACCTACAGTTGCCATTAGGGCAATTGAAGTTGAAGCTGAGAGGTTTGGTCAGTTTTCAGGATACAGTTTGAACATCACTAAAACTCAGATAGTTAAAAATCAATGGGTAATTTGTAATGATGCTAGAGTGACGGATATGGCAACTTATCTAGGGGTGCAAATAACAGCAGAAATAGATAAGATTGTGGAAAAGAACATGGATCCCTTGATAGCACAAATGAAAAAAGATCTGGAAAAAATGAACAATCTACACCTGACATTAGTTGGCTGTACAAACATCATCAAAATGATGATTTTACCCAAATTTTTGTATGTGTTCAGGGCGGTACCTTTGTTGTTTGAAGCCAGTTGGTTTAATGGTATAGAGGCTATATGTAACAGGTTTATATGGGCACACGGCAAGACCCGGAGGGCTTATAGGCACATGACACTCCCCAGAGAAAAAGGGGGATGGGGTGCACCAGATTTTCGCTTATATTATATGGCTACTGTTCTGCAATATATTCAAGGTCTTATTGGAGGCAATATTGATGATGTAAGAATGCATAAGATGTCTACAGAGATTTATGCTGTCGCACTAGGGGTAAATGATCACAATTGTTTCTTAAAATTTACAGATTATAGCTACTTTAAGAGAACTAAGTTTAAAACTGTTAAGGCGGCAGTCACAGTGTGGAATGCATTCTTAAAGAAAGTCAAGGTGGGGAGGTACAATAGGTATGTCTCATTAATTAACAATAGGTCATTCCCTGAGGAAATTTTTGCAGATCATACAATGACAGAGTGGGCTTTAAGGGGGATTACGCAAATAGGAGATCTATTTTCACAGGATGGTTTTAAGCAATTTTCAGAGTTAAGAGACGCATACGACATACATAATAGGGGATTTTTCAAATATCTACAGGTTAGAAGTTTCCTTAAAAACAAAGTTGGAGGCCCAGCAGGTTTTAATAAAATAGAAATAATGGAGAAAATAAAGCTGATGGGGGATTGCTCTATCAAGTCCTTTTACGCAGCACTGGTGAAAGAAAAGCAAGATGATTTAGATAAATTCAGTAAGAAATGGGTGGACAAATTAGGAGTTGAAAGTAATTTGTTTTATGATTCTTTGAATTTAGGATGTACGATATTATGTGCTGCCCCGTTGCAGTCTCAGCATTATAAAACATTATATTTTTTGTACTTTACGCCTGCAATGATCGCAAAATGGGGGGGGATTACAGGAATTAACTGTCCCAGATGCAATGCGCTGGAAGCAGATAGCGTACATATTTTCGCAACATGTCCCCAATTACAAACATTGATTAAGGAGATTGAGGGGTTTTTGGCAAGATCACTGGGTATTGTGATATCCCTCACACCAGCTTGGATCATGTTAGGTGTGACTGAAGGGGAGCAGGATCAATATGCTGAATTTCTGTTTGTAATAATGGCTGTTTACAGACTAACAATTGCTAGGGCTTGGCTAGATAAAAACCCTCCGAAAATGCAATGCTGGCTGGCAAATACTCTGTATGCATACAATATAGAGGAAAAAATTTATGCACGAAAGGGGAGGAGTGGAAGACGACGGGGGAGAAGAATTTGGGAGCCACTATGCAAATGGAAAGAGGTGCAAAGAAGGAACAACTAGGTGTAGGGTTGGGAAGATGTTGTCTCTACTGTTATTGGTTTTTTTTTTTTTTTTTTTTTTTTTTTAGTTGAATGTATTATTGGTAGGGTAGTACTCAAGGATGGAGTTTAAACAATATAATGTATAAAGTATTGTAATGGATAAAATGTGATGCATGTAAAGCTCATAATACTTTGTTATGGTGAAGAAAAAAAAAAAATTTAAAAAAAAGAAAGCTTCTGTGTGTTGGTGAATTAGTGCCTGAGCAATCTTCCTTGTTACCAGCCAAGCAATCCCTTGTTCACACACTTTGTGTATTATTTTTTAAAGAAATATATTGAAGCTGTACTTACGTCCATGTTCGATTGCTCTTTGCTCTAAGCCTGGAGGCAATTTAGAATCATTTGAAATGTTTTCCAAGACTTTTCTTTCAAAAATGTCATTGGATAAGGATGCTTCCTTCAAACTTTTGTTCCTCTTCGAATTCCTTTCTAAAAAAATAAAGTATTTCATTTGAATATTTTCAAAAGAAAGTTGTGCAATAAGAACTCACAATGTATTAGAACATTAGAATGTTGAGCGCTACATTGAGGACAATAGAGTGCTCTTGGCTTCTAATGGCTGGTAGAAGCCAGGAGCATCGTCATTCCATGTTGCTGTGAACAAAGGCTTCACAGAGACAGAGGAGATTTCAACTGCCTTAGGGTCCTTGCAGCTTTTGTTTTACAAATTAGAGCAATCTGCCCTTTAGGGGCGAATGTCCTAATAGCCTTAAAGTCATCCGCAGCGGGCTCTACAACCATTAAGGACCTGCTTGACTGTTAAAGGCCTGAGAAGAAGGACCTTTATTGGCAGGTCGAGTCCGCTACAACGGGCTCTAAGGCTATATTAGCTGTCCTAGTGATCTGGTTATAATAATATTCTGTGAAAACTTGCATAGCAAAACTGTGATATTTTGGCCCTAGGTGCATTCCTACTGGAACAAACCGAGTTTATTTCTTGTATTCCTTCAAGCCTTTAAACCTGTTTGAGGGGCCAGGTCAAAGTTATACATCTGAGGTGGCCTTTTCAGATTCTCAACAAGACATACTGGATATGTTATCAAATTTCAGCAAATTCAGGGAATTCACCTTGGACGTCGGTTGGTCTGAGGATGCAAATCGCCCTATTTTGAAGATGTCTGAAAAATGAAAATAAGCATGAACTTGCCAAAGTGGCTAGACAACTTACAACGAAGATGTGATGGATCCATCTTTACAGACAGACCATCATCTGAATTAGAGAAAGTCAGAAAAAAAGAAAGGACATGTTACATGTGGGCATTTTCTTGTGGTTCTTAATCCAAGACTACAGCACCACATGCAGAAGGAGGGTAATCTATGCAATTGAGAGTTGTCTTAAGGTTGTCTCCCAAGCAAAGTAATGTATAGGAGGAGGTCACTTGGGCGTCTATGAATCGTGGCAAGAAAGGACATGTGGTAGGAGCATAAACTCTTTGCCATGATGAGCCTCAGGAAAAGAAGAACACTGATCACTTGTCAGGTAGGAAAGCGTAGCTGTTCCTTCCAAAATATCCCTAGAAATAGTGGTCTGCCGCTAGTAGATAACCTTCTTTCTTAGCATTTTTAGTCCGACTACAAGGGTCTCTATCATCTGACACAACAACAGATTGATACAGATTGATCTAGGAGCAATTGTACTTTTTATGGATAAGGCCTTTTCTACTGAGCATGGTAGAACAGTAATTCTAAAAGACAGCTAAAAGCTCTAAAAGCTCATCCCATGCAAACAAAGGATGGATCTGTTTTAGGCTCTGGACCACTGGCTGAACACACCATTCTAGTTCAATTGTTGGTTGGCCAGCATAAGTAGTTATGTACTTTTGTCTTTATTGTGCCCCATCATCATCCTGTGATTTTGGTAATTCCATGGATGACCACCATAATCCCTACATTGATTGGTCAACAACATCAATGATGCTGCCTTTTTAATGTATCCTTTTAAAAGTGCTTGAACTCAATGCAATACTGGAACTCAAATTATTTACCATCACTTACACCCAAGAAACAGACTTCTTAGGGTGTACCCTTATTGGTGAATGCAAAATATCACACATTTCGTGGTGTAGTTGGAGTTAACCTTAATGAAGCTAATAAGCACTATAACCAACACTTACTTTCCTAAGACAAATTCAATGTTTATGAATCATAGTAAAACTATGGAGGTCATTACAATGGCGGTGAACCAGCCACCGAGAGGCTGTAGGTGGCAGGTTCACCGCCATCGTGAGACCATTTTCCGCCCGCCATATTATGATGGCGGGCGATACCGTGGCGGTCGGAAACACCAACCGCCACGTATCCGACAGACTCATTGAGCCCGCCAGTGCTGCGGAGGCCCTAAGCATGTAATGCATACCGGCGGTGCCTAGTAGGCACCACAGGTCAGATTACAATACTGGCTCCCCACCAGCCTTTAGATGGCAGTTCACCCACCATGGAAAGGCTGGCAGGGATGGCCTTTGGGGGCTAGTTGCAGGACTCTCTTGTGCAGGGGCTTTTTCTCCATTGAGGTGGGTGCTGCTGCCAGCAGCACCCGCTGCAATAAAAATAATGTCTTTTGCGGCCGCCGTGGTGTCAGCCACATTGTAATTGCATATGCGGGACCGCGTCTTATATGAGGGCGGGCCCAAGCCCTGAGACGATGGCGGACGGACAGAAGTCCGTCTGCCATCGTAATCAGGCCCTTTGTTGGTTTCCCATATCATTAGTGTACACTTAGCACTCACCTTTGAAAATACTACAGAGAATCCCCTGAAGTCCAAGAGAGATGCACTGATGACATAAGAACATTCGCACTCCCATTAACCCTCCCCTCTTTAGTTTTGCTATTTGTTACCACTCTTGCACAAGCATAGTTATGTACTGGAGTTTTGGGAAGATTGCTTTCAGACTCTGTCGATCAAGAGCCACAAATCCTGACAATGGGGTCCTGCTACCGCTGCAAGTCTAGTCCTCGCCTACAGCCCTAAAAGGAAAGAACTTAGGTGGTTTTCGAGCAGACACCCCTCTTTTTCATCCTGTGCAGTCATTGGTGGGACCAACGCAAATACAATGCTCCTTATGTTGTAAATGCAGCCACATCTGCTCTGCAAACCGACAACAGAATAGGGGCTGAGAGTTGGAGCTCTTGATTTCTGACTTACACACAGGTGTCAGAGTAGTAAGCGTCCATACAACTATATGATCAACCATGTGGTAATCTTAATAGATGGAGGGCACAATGCTCTGCATGGTTAACTTCAGTGTTCATGTCAAAAGAGTGCTTGGACAAAAAATCGGCATAAATATCGGGAGACAGAAATATCGGAAATAAAGTATTGTTATACATAAATATCGTTGTTCAAGAATATCATTAACAATAATATAGTTTTTTGAGGGAAGTAATATCGTTTTAAATAGTATTTATGTTTTCAATCTCATTTTCAGTAATACAGTGGTTAAAAATATAGTTTTAAAATTATTTTAATGTATTTTAGTTGATATGTTAATTTTATGTTATTATTGTGAATATAAATGTTATTAATTTCTTTTAAAATAACCTGAAATTTTAAGTGATTTAGAATTCTGTTTTTAATTTTGAATAGTAATTTATCGTGTCGTAGAGGGGTGGTGCATAGGGTGGGAAGTTTATTAGGTAGTAGTTCATTATTAATTATTTAATACATTTTAATTAATTATATGATTGATATGTATTATATAAATTATGTAATACTGATTACTTTTGTTATAAGTTATTTGAGGGCTGTTAGAATTGTAGGGGTATACGTTGGGAAGTTAATAAGTGACAATTAATTAACAATTAAGTGTTAATTCATTATTTAATTGATTTTTTTCTATATAATTTAAGGGATACTTATTTATTTTAAATTATATCTTAGTGAACTCTGGGGGGCATCAGATGCACCCACGGTCACTGATTGTAAAAAAGATCTCGACTGGTGTATGACGAGGGAAAAGACAGTATACATGGTCCGCGGGCTGCCGCCGAAAATGGTCAAAGATCTGGGCCCCCTGGAATGAATACCGTGGCAGCATATGTACTCCTCCCCATACCTTTGATTGTGATGATCCCCCCTTCCTGTGATTTCCAATGCATTATCCTACTTTACCTGTTTGTATTTTGATTTCATTGTACTCCTATGATTGACTTAAGTGGAACTTTACCCATATGTCGACATTGTTTAATAAAAAGATTTATAAAAAAAAAATTATATCTTAGTTACGGATGCTAGGTTTGTAGGGGTATACGGCGGGAAGTTAACTAAGTAATAATGAATTAGCTATTAATTACCATTTGTAAATTTACTATTTAATTGAATTTTAAATATGTAAATTATGGAATACTTATTTATTTTAATTATATTTTAGTTGTGCAATGCTAGGTTTGAAGTGGTATAGGGTAGGAAGGTAATTAGTGAACAATTGAATAACAATGATTTATTAATAGATTATTATTAAATATGAATTATGTCAATTAGTTAATTGTTTTCAGTTTTTATATGCAAATATATGTGTGTGTTCATGGTAATTAATATTTTTTATATTAATTCATGGGTTTACTCATATATGTAATGTGTTTGAAGTGGAGTTTGTTCCCTATTTTTGCTTAGACTGCAGTATGAATAGTATTAATAACCCCTCCGAAGTCCAACAGTTTCCTTATTGTTTAACTGTTTGGAGTGGAAATAGTACATTTTACCCCTCTGAAAACCAACGCTTTCCCTACTGTTGCGTTCTTTAGAGTGGGAATAGTAAATGTAACCTCTCAAAGGCCAACAATTTCCCTACTGATGAACTGTTTGGAGTGGGAGTAGTACATTTAACCTCTCTACAGTCCAACACTTTCCCTACTGTTATTTAGACCAGAGTGGGAATGGTAAATCTCACCCCTTCAAAGTCCAACCCTTTACCTACTGTTGCTTAGATTGGAGTTGGAATAGTAAATTCAACCCCTCCGAAGCCCAACACTTTCCCTACTGTTACACAGACTGGAGAATATTACATTATTTATTTTTATTTTTACATTTACTTTAATGCCTATAGTATTTAAACATGTGAACTAATCATTTATTGTTTAAATGTATATACTTTTTCTTATAACGGGTGTTATCTGGAATGTGATGCCACTGGGCAGGTCTGTGCATTTCATGCACTTTAGGAACTTTACCCCACAAACGCAATGCCAACCACTTAGGGGCATATGCAAGTGTGAATTTCGGGGTAAAATGTGTCAGGACCGTGATGCATGTTTCTGTTAAATTACTCCCAATTAAGTAGACATACATCCCGCTTTTGTTTAAATGTGTGAAAACTAGCAATTTTGCTTTATTAGTTTATACGCGCCAGAGATGTTTAATTTACATGTATTTACATATGTTTAACACATTATAAGATGGCCACCACGCAGACTCACATATGTCTTGCACTGTCTACCTCAAAAGCCCTCTTTCTATGCACACGAGTATTACCTATGTATAGCACCATTTCACTTTCTCCGATGTGTGATCAAGAGACTGGTTCTCGAAACGTGTAACATTGGACAATAAACTCTGTTTTCCTGCACTGAGAGCGCGCTGTTATTTGGTTCGTGGGTGAGATAAGATTGTCGGCAGTGGCTCCACCGACGTTTAACGCGCCACCAGACTACGGGCAGATTTCCCTGGAGGAGCTGAGATGTCTCTACAAAGTCTACAGAGGGATACCCGCCGGCTGCCACATTTCATCGGAAAGAAAGAAAGAAGAAACCACCGCACATTTGCAGTTCGGGCCCAGGACAGCTGATCAGAGGTAAGCCCAACCCGAGGGGGTATTCTGGGGCTTGTGTAGACACACGCGCCAAACCCATCTGGGTACTATTTCGGTGGGGAGGGGCGACTCTGTAAGTTGTGAAAGGGCAAGAAACTGGTTATATAGGAGCCGGTATACTTGACTTTGGCTCATTACCGATGCCTGAGCCTGACGTACAGGGGGGGGCGATTAAAGGCACTGCAAGACTGATCGCATATCACATGCACGGTGGTATTTGCTTAAGTGGCCTAGTAGTGTGTGAAGAGACACCGGGAGAAGCAGATCACGGGACGCAGTATAACCAGGCAAACGTGATGAAAGTATAGGCGGCATCTGGAACTTCCAAAAGGAGGAGTTGCAGGAAATAAAGGAATTGTAGCAATATATCTACACGCATGTGTATATCACAAGGTGCTTGAAGCCTTCTACTGCACAACCCAGAGCCTGAAAAAAGTGCAATTTAAGCTGTACCTTGGAAAACTATATAGGGTTGTATGCAAGTGGGCCACAGGCGGTTCTGCAAAAACCATGAATGAAGAAGCACAGCGATGTACAGCTGCACAGACATTACTGGCGCGTGCCCCGAGGAATGAGCAACAGGTCGTACTGAGACAAGATACTGACACTACTCTAACCATGAAATTGACGAAATATGAGAAACTTATAAAATCGGAAACATCAAAGTGGTGGGAGGCAATCTCCCTCCAGGACTACGTGGATAAGAATATGTGCTGAGGGGATTGAGAATATATACATCTCCACCATATGAATCTCCTAACCGGCGGATGTTGGAGGAATGGTCGGAAAACTCGGCCAATAGCTCAAGAACTATGCTATGCATATTAGTGAAGTATGCATGGGAGGACAGGCAGACAATTCTCAAAGAAATAACGGAAGTTGAAGAGGAACTCAAAGCACATAGTGACCAAACAACCATAAAGAAATTCAAGGAGGAACTAAAAATAAGACTGCAACAATACGAGGAAGATATCAAACTCAGGAAGCAAAGGAAACTCCATTGTGATTGTATAGACTACGAAACTGGCCGCATATTGACTTACAGTAAAAAGTATGACCACTTGTACAATATTCAACTGCCCACATCAAGTGTACAACCTCAAGAAGTAAGGGATGCAGACACTAGGGCACATACAGTAGCCAGTGATTCTGACACTGACACCTCGACTAAAACCACAAGCACTACATCTGTGGTGGAGATTATCGCCAAGCGTGCTACTTTTTTGGACGAATTCCGGGTGCTAAAGAGGGGGCGGCAGTCGGGAAGAATGAGCCCTCCACAAACACCCCCCCAAAGGGGAAGAGGAAACCGTGGAAGAGGAAGAGGTCGAGGAAGAGGGAGGGGCACAGTAAACAAAGAAGAAAAAGACGGAACCAAAGATCAAAGAAAAAGAAAGTAAACAGAGCCGATGGGAACCAGATGTGGTGGCTACAAGAAAAGGAACCAACAATGAATGAAGACAATATGGTAAATAAGACTATTGTTAACCTCTCGAGTCGCCAACTCTCATTTCTAGAAAAGAAAACGTTATGCCTAGGCCTATCCTTTTGCCCAACAGAAATGTTTGACTACACAGAAAGCCGCATAGACATGTTTAAATTTGTGAGGAAAATCAAACTGACTAAGTGGCACACACTCAAGAACAGCCACATAAGAAGGGGTCTGGAAACTACAGACACTTACAGCCAACCTAATCTCACAATCAGAGACGCGAATTCCCTTCAGACAATGCAAGATCTTGTCCTGAATAATGATCATGATAATGAGAATGCAACAGGTGGTGCCCCAGATCTCTGGGACATTACCACGTACAAACCCGCCAACAATAAGTTTAGACCTAAATCAGTTTTTTATCCGATCCTCCCACATGACAATATCGACACCTTTCAGGAGGTGGTTACCCAAGCACTCCTAGAATGTAAACATCAACAGTCTAAGGGAAGGGGTAGAGAGTTCAACCTCACCATGAAACAAAAGATGATAATCACATCCCTTGCAAAATACACCAACCTGATAATCCGTCCTGCAGACAAGGGGGGGGGGGGACGTTGTATTACAGGACAGGGAAACCTATATGCATGAAGCATATAGACAACTTAACAACAAGACATTTTACTGCAAAAGCAATACCAGAACATATAATGAAAGAATTACAAAGACCTGGGGGAGACTGTCAGAGTGGCAACAGCAAGGCATAATTTCTTGGGAAGAATATCTGTGTCTAAAGAAAGACTACCCATAACTGCCCATAATATACTTCTTGCCAAAAATACACAAAGACTCTGTGCACCCCCGGGTAGGCCTATTGTATCGTCGATAGGCGGTGTCTTTGAAAATATATCAAAATACGTTGACCTCTTCCTTCAGGAATATGTGACCAGCCTCCCGTCCCACGTGAAGGATACCAAAGACTTTTGTGTAAAATTGAAAAAATTGCATGGAAGGATAACTACATGTTTCTAACGTTGGCTGTATGTTCACTTTACACCATCATAGAACATAAACATGGTATCAAAGCATGCACCAAATACCTAGAGGGGAGACACATAATGTACCTAGAACACACAAATATGCTCATAGAGATGATGGATATGTGCCTCCAGAACAACATTTTCATGTTCAACGGGGAGCTATTTAAACAAAGTACTGGTACTTCCATGGGTATGAGCTTTGCGCCAAGCTTCGTGAATCTGTTCCTGGGCAAATGGGAGGAAGAAATACAGAAGGACATCAGATATAGCGGCTACCTGCAAAAGGTTGTCAGGTGGCTACGCTATATAGACAACCTCTTTTTGATTTGGAGTGGTAGTGAAGCAGAAGCTATCGCATTCATTGAGCTCCTAAATCAAAACCACTATAACATTGTGTTAACCCATAACATCTGCAGGGAGGAGATTGAATTCCTAGATGTGAAGGTAGTAGCTACTGCAACCACCTTACAGACCAAGCTATATAGGAAAGACACAGCGGGCAACAGTCTCCTTCATGCTCTCAGCAGCCACCCAGAAACTCTGAAATGGAGTCTCCCTTATGGTGAGCTGCTGAGAGCGAGAAGGAACTGCAGTGATAACAGCTGGTACCTAGAAGAAGAAAAAAAAATCATGCTTCAGAACTTTAAGGAAAGGGGAACCCCAACTGGGTCCTGAACAGAGCAGTGTCAAAAATGAAAGAAATGACACATGAGAATACCCTTATAACTAAATCAGAAAACACCACAGAAGACGAGAATGTCACTAGAGCCATCCTGACATTTAATAGGGACTCACAAAAAGTGCAGAAAATTCTTAATGAGAACTGGAAAATACTCAAAAGTGACCCAGTCATAGGTAACCAAGTCAGTGAGAGACCCAGAATTACATATCGTAAAAGCAGGAGTCTGAGAGACATACTGGTTCATGCTGATATAACCAGCCACACGGATCGTAACCACCATAACCTAAAAGGGTTTTTTCCATGCGACCACTGTAAAGCCTGCAAATACAGCACAATGGTGAGAGAACTCAGTATCCCCCACAAGAAGGAGAAACACAGAACAACCCAATTCTTAACATGCAGTACCACGTATGTCATTTACGTTCTGGAGTCTACCTGTAACATGAGGTATGTGGGAAGTACCACATTACAAGCAAAAAAGAGGGTGCTCGAACGTCTTAGAGCGATAACCAACAAGGACCCTCAATACCCTGTGACAAGACACTTTGCCGAGTTCCATCTTTCAAACAGTAGCCTGCTGAAATACTTTGCTATAGAGCAGATACACATAGGAAACCGGGGATGCAACAGGGAACTCAATCTCAGGAAAAAGGAGTCTAAATGGATCCTCGATCTCGAGACTAAGCAGCCCAGGGGACACAATCAGGACAAAGAGATGGCAACACACTTAGTAGAAGAGTAGTCTGCATGACATCAGTACGACTTAACTTTCACATTTCATATGACATAGTTTTTGCTGATTTGGTTTTGTGTGTATTAATTGTACTTTTAATCTTGAATAGGGTACATTTGTACTGTCATTTTAATCTTCTGTCTTATCTTTCCTTGTAGGAGGTATGGGAAGGCCCTTGTAGAGTTCTAAGAGAAAGTCACACGCCACCCACCCTATCTTCACCGTCACAAAGGACATCACCTAGAAAGACTGATAAGGACTTATCTCACTTTTTATTTTTAGTACACTTTTTCACTGTAAAAGTACTGGTATTGTGTGCAACAGGAAGAGCCAGTATGGATGGACAAAAAAGCAGCCATATAATTAGCCCACGAGTACCCAGGCACTAGAAGCCACTTGGCGCTAGTATTGAAATACTGAATTTTAGGCACTCCGTTATCTGGAATGCGATGCCACTGGGCGGGTCTGTGCATTTCCTGCACTTGAGGAACTTTACCCCACAAACGCAATGCCAACCACTTAGGGGCATATTGCAAGTGTGAATTTCGGGGTGAAATGTGTGTCGGGACCATGATGCATGTTACTATTAAATTACTGCCAATTAAGTAGACATACATCCCGCTTTTGTTTAAATGTGCGAAGACTAGCAATTTTGCTTTATTAGTTTATACGCGCCAGGGATGTTTAATTACTTGTATTTACATATGTTTAACACATTATAAGATGGCCGCCACGCAGACTCACATATGTCTTGCACTGTCTACCTCAACAGCCCTCTTTCTATGCAAAAGAGTATTACCTATGTATAGCACCGTTTCACCTTCTCCAATGTGTGATCAAGAGACTGGTTCTCGAAACGCATAACATTGGACAATAAACTTTGTTTTCCTGCACTGAGAGTGTGCTGTTATTTGAAAATTTGAATCGTGGGTTAGATAGATATATATTTTCTGGTTGACTCACGTACTACGTGGGCCTCCATTCGGGACACCTGCTGTATTGTGGGCATGAACCGGCGAGTTATTTGGGTTTTATTTGGTAAGCCATGAAGGGTTCTGTTCGAGCTAGTATTTTATTTGTCAGTATTAAATTTGTGTACTGCGTATGTTTATTTACGTCACAAGTGGATTTTTTGCAACCATGCTCCAGTTTGGGATATATACATGCCTGTATTTTTGTATAATGTATATGGCATATCTTACAACCTCTGGATATATGTATAACAGTGTATCGCTAGTCCATCTATATGCATATAAGTTGTATTGGGACATTCCTTGCGTTCGTATTGCAAACTGCAGTCCATACGTTTGTGTTTACTACTTGAAGTGGATTTAAACTACTTGCAACATGCCGGTTATTCACGTGATCAAGCCACTGTGTGTGGTGAAACACATTGTGAATTAAACAACCTTTTTGCTACTCCTTACGTGTTGGTGCGTTGTTTCCTGAGAGCGTGATTACTTTGCAAACAAGGAAAGGACATAATATATATTTCAACAAAACATCCCCATTTGAAGATGCACTCGAAGAGCAGATGAGTCTTTAATATAAGCGACCGGTCTGCTGCTCTGAAACGCGTAAGGTAAAATATGCATGCATCTGAATGAAAACGCTGGTTTACTTATCTTAAAGAATCAGTAGAATTTATCTGCTATTTATTTTACACTATGTATTCACTAAGAAGTTTTCAATATTTAAAAACATTATATAATGTAAAATATATATTTTGATTAGTTATTTTACTATATATATATATATATATATATATATATATATATATATATATATATATATATATATATATATATATCCAACAGAAGGTGCCTTGATGCGGGAAGACGCCAACACGAAGGGATGACTAAAGCCATTTATTGCAGCGAAAACAGCAAGGCAGTCTAGAGTTGCATAACATCTTTGCGCGTTTCAGAGCACACCATGCTCCTTCATCAGAGGTAGAAAAACAACTGTTCTCCTCTTAGTTTGTAAACAGGTACGTAATCACATGAATTTATCGGATTCCCCACACCTGGGCGTTCCTCATAGCATGCTGGTCCTTGTAGTGCACTTCCATTCAGGCACAGAAATATTACTCAAGTGAGCGTGGTGAAACAGTCATTCTTTAAAAAAAAAACAAGTAATACCCCAATGGGCCTCCATGCTCCCAACGCTGTTTAAATGTCCATTCGCACCTTCGTACCCCTTTCATTGCTAAACAGTGTCAGCGTCGGGGCCCCACAGTAGTGGTGGCAACCTTCCTTGCGGCCAGGCATGCCACAAACAAATCCAACAGTAGGTGCCTTGATGCGGGAAGACGCCAACACGAAGGGATGACTAAAGCCATTTATTGCAGCGAAAACAGCGTGGCAGTCTAGAGTTCAATAACATCCTTACGCGTTTCAGAGCGCACCAAGCTCCTTCATCAGAGGAAGAAAAACACCTGTTCTCCGCTTAGTTTGTAAACAGTTACGTAATCACATGCATTTATCGGATTCCCCACACCTGGGCGTTCCTCATAGCATGCTGGTCCTTGTAGTGCACTTCCATTCAGGCACAGAAATATTACCCAAGTGAGCGCGGTGAAACAGTCATTCTTTAAAAAACAAGTAAAACCCCTATGGGCCTCCATGCTCCCAACGCTGTTTAAATGTCCATTCCCACCTTCGTACCCCTTTCATTGCTAAACAGTGTCAGCGTAGGGGCCCCACAGCAGTGGTGGCAACCTTCCCTGCGGCCAGGCATGCCGCAAACAAATCCAACAGTAGGTGCCTTGATGCGGGAAGACGCCAACACAAAGGGATGACTAAAGCCATTTATTGCAGCGAAAACAGCGTGGCAGTCTAGAGTTCAATAACATCCTTACGCGTTTCAGAGCGCACCAATCTCCTTCATCAGAGGAAGAAAAACAACTGTTCTCCGCTTAGTTTGTAAACAGGTATGTAATCACATGCATTTATCGGATTCCCGACACCTGGGCGTTCCTCATAGCATGCTGGTCCTTGTAGTGCACTTCCATTCAGGCACAGAAATATTACTCAAGTAAGCGCGGTGAAACAGTAATTCTTTAAAAAACAAGTAAAACCCCAATGGGCCTCCATGCTCCCAACGCTGTTTAAATGTCCATTCGTACCTTCGTACCCCTTTCATTGCTAAACAGTGTCAGCGTAGGGGCCCCACAGCAGTGGTGGCAACCTTCCCTGCGGCCAGGCATGCCGCAAACAAATTAAACTGTAGGTGTCTTGATGCGGGAAGACGCCAACACGAAGGGATGACTAAAGCCATTTATTGCAGCGAAAACAGCGTGGCAGTCTAGAGTTCAATAACATCCTTACGCGTGTCAGAGCGCACCAAGCTCCTTCATCAGAGGAAGTAAAACAACTGTTCTCCGCTTAGTTTGTAAACAGGTACGTAATCACATGCATTTATCGGATTCCCCACACTTGGGTGTTCCTCATAGCATGACCACGCTGACACTGTTTAGCAATGAAAGGGGTACGAAGGTGCGAATGGACATTTAAACAGCGTTGGGAGCATGGAGGTCCAGATGTGGGGAATCCGATAAATGCATGTCATTACGTACCTGCCCGGTTAGATAGTACAAGGGTTCCTCAAGAGTGGGGGGGACGGGGTTCACATGGGTGAGGAGGGTCGGGGAAAAAAGCATAAAATGTTCCTCATTTCCGATTTGGTTGTTGACAATCTTATTTCTATTTCTAAAGTATGGACAGGTATCGTATTTCAGATAGTGGTTAGGGGCTGTATGCCTACAAAACAGCCGAACTAGTAATATCAGCCATGAGTACCCTTAAGATTCTCTCCTGGAATATTAATGGCCTGCGCACCAAACCTAGATCAAATAGAATTTTACAATATTTACGGGATTCTGATGCGCAGGTCATTATACTTCAGAAGACACATCTAGTTGAGGCTGAGCTGCTTGATCTGGTAAAAAAAACAGATGGATAGATCTGTCTGTTTCTACCTTCCAAGCAATTACTACTAGAGGGGTCACTATTCTTTTTAAAAAACAATCACCACAAAACTCATAACGCAGAAGGTAGACTCCGCAGGCAGGTGGGTTATCGCCACCGTGGTTATAGGCGGCTCACGTTTAACTATAGCTAGATATTATGGGCCTAACCGGGATGATCCCTCTGCCTTAGAATCACTATGTTCCGAACTTTTGCACTTCTCAGAACCAGTCATAATAGCAGGGGATTTTAACATCGTACTTGATCCCTTGCTAGACAAGACCCCGTCTAGTCGACAACAAACGTTGTCTAAGTCCAGAGCTTTTTTACTTAAATCTATGTGTCAATACGGAATCATAGATATCTGGAGAGTAAGGGCGGGCCAGAAAACCGGTTTTTCTTTCCGACATTTTAAATACCACCATCGATCCAGGATCGATTTTTTTTTAATAAGTAGAGCTTTGCTCGATTCGGCAAAAAATGTCACCTACCTACCATCGCATCTGTCGGACCACTCCGCAGTCTCTTTAGATCTTGTCGGTGTGACTCAATTCCCGGCCAGGTCATGGTCTTTTGATCGGTCCCTTCTTACATCTTCAGACGATCTTATATGTATCAGAGCAGAAGCACAAGAATTTTTTCGAGTCAATATCAGCTCTGCGAGCTCTAGTACTGTATGGGACGCCTTTAAATGTTCTCTGCGAGGGGTTATTAAGAATAAAACTGTATTCCGTAGGAGGCAGTATACCCAAGAAGTTGCATCTATAGAGGCCAACCTGTCACTGATGCAAACAGAACTAGAGGCCTGCAGTAATGTTTCTAATCCCACTGCATTGGCTAAGCTGCTGGAACTTAAAGGGCAACTGGCCTCTGTGCTTAATCAGCGCATCCTCCAGAAATGGGAAGCTATCAAACTAGCCCATTTCGAATTTGGAGAAGGGGCAGGCAAACTACTAGCCTGGAAGTCCAGAACCGATCGGACTCGGAATAACATTGATTCCATAACAACCACCGTCGGGACCGTTTCTTCGGATTTAGAAATAAGATCGGCATTTAAAGATTTTTTCCAGAATATCTATCAGGAGGACAAGAATATCTCCCTCGAAAATATAAAGGAGTGGCTGAATTGTATTTCATTACCATCGCTATCCCCAGAACAAAGCGCATCTCTAGACAAGACGATCACGGAAGAAGAGGTGGTGCTTGCGATACAAAATAGCAAGGGGGGTAAGGCGGCGGGGCCTGATGGCCTGCCGGCCGAGATATATAAGCACCTTGCGGGTGAAATTGCTCCTTTCCTTGCTGTATTATTCAATCAAGTCCTGCAGGAGGGAGTTTTACCTCCTATTTCATGGAATAACGCATCCATCACACTTATCCTGAAACCAGGCAAGGTCACCACTGACTGCGGTTCATACCGCCCCATTTCAATTCTCAACGCTGATTATAAAATCTTTGCGTCCCTCTTGGCTAAGAGGCTGGGCCAGGTTGCTCCTGCAGTCCTACATTCCAACCAGAAGGGCTTTGTGAAGAGTCGCCAGCTCTTTGAGCTGACGTATGACCTTATAGGAGCAATCAACATGGCGACAAGTTCCTCTATGCCTTTGGCAATCCTCACGCTGGATGCCACCAAGGCCTTCGACAGGGTCAATTGGTTGTACCTGTCGGGGGCCTTGGAAAAATTCGGCGTGGGTCGGGCTTTCCGCAGAGCGGTGGAACTCCTATACCATAATCCATCTGCATCGGTCTTGGTTAACGGGGGGCTGTCCGAATCATTTACCATCACAAGGGGCACACGGCAGGGTTGCCCTTTATCCCCTCTGCTTTTCGATCTCTATATAGAGCCGTTTGCTCAAAAATTTCGGGAGGACGATAACATCAGGCCTTTTAAATACAGAGACTGGGAAAAAAGGGTGTCCCTGTCTGCAGACGACATTATGATCATGACGTCAGAGATCAGTACCGCATTCCCGGCAGCCATAAACCTAGCACTGGAATTTGGGTAAATCTCAGGGTACGAGGTAAATGCCTCTAAAACTGAAATTATGGCATGGAATAGCGATGTAACAGGTTTTAATGAGCAACTAAGTAGTAATTTGAGATATCTTGGTTTAAGAATCGTTAAAGATATCAACTTGATTGCTTCTACCAACTTTGCTATAGTTGCTAAAGATTGCCGGAAGTTAATGGGGTCTTGGGTACATCTCGCTCTGACAGTTCTGGGTCGTGCAAATCTAGTGAAAATGTCCATTTTACCTAAGTTGACTTTTATTTTTAATACCATACCACTTCATTTTGACACATCACTGATGGCGAAGATGCAGAGTGACATCTCTTCATTTAATTGGAAAAATAAAAGTGTAAGAATAGGTTGGAAGAAAATAAGGCATCGTAGGGAGAAAGGAGGTTTGGCCGGTCCTGACCTTCAGATATATGCGTTGGCCTTTCAGATGACACATGCACAAATGTTGCTAAAAATCCCATCAGACCAAGGCATATGGATGATGTTTACGGCATTACTACATGGTGAAGGAGTTGGGCAGTCGGGTTTTCTTTTTAAGTTTGGTGACCCTAAATTTTTCAAGAAGGTCAAATTGAAGGTGCTGCAGGGCCTAGCAAGAACTTGGTTCAATCTCAGAGCTGCAACCAAACTAGGATATTACTCGAACAGATCTCCTATATGGGATCTCCCTGCTGCTCCTGGTTGGGCAAACGATGTTCTGGTAATCCCACTAAAAGACGCCGGAATCTCAACATGGGGTGACTTGTTTGTGGAAGGGACCATGCTTTCCTGGGATCATCTAGCTAGCAAGGTGGGCCCTAACTTCTCCAGATTGAAGTATCTGCAAATTTCAAGCTGGGCCCAAGCGCAGTCAGCTAGAGCCCCCCGTCGTTACAATATGCCACTAGGTGGAGGCAGTCAACTGGAATCTTCTTTGCTTGATAAACCCTCAGTATCTAAGGAAGTTTCCCTGTGGTACAATTTAATCTTGGAAGAGATCGATGAGGAATTCCATCTCCCAGGCCTACTGTGGGGCTCCTTGATGCCTTCCCTGAACTTGAACGATCTATGGCTAATGTCCTGTAATGTCTTGTGGGACCTAGTCAAACCAGCCTGGCTCCGCAGGAACCACCTTTTTACCCTTCATAGGGCTTACTACTCCCCTCAGAGGTTGTCTAAATTTTCAACAGGGGACCCGGTGGCATGTGCCCGCTGTGGTCTAGTGGCGGCCTCTGATGTACACATGTTCTATGACTGCCCACACCTGACGTCTTTTTGGGATCTAATTAGCAACAAACTCACATCTTCCTTTGGTTTTACAGTGGTCATTGATCTTCGGCTAGTAATCTTCGGTGTAATAGATCAGAAGCGAAGTCCTGCCAAAAACCTCTTGTTTTACTCTATCTTGGTGGCCCGTAGAGAAATCTGCAAGCGATGGAAAGAGGCTTCTCCTCCTTCTTTACATGACTGGTGTACTTCAATGTTACAAATATCAAAATTAGATCTCGCCAGGGCTGGGAAACCAGAAAAAAGCACTTTTTGGCATCTACTTGATTGGTCTCACTAGTCGTGCTGTTTTTTTTTTTTTTCCCCAAGTCCGATGATTACGAAGCCATGATATACTCTCCCTGCTAAACAACTTCGCCTTTTTCTTTTGGTGTATTGGTGGATATAAGCAATGGTGGTAATTGGCTTATGGTTAGTATCTGTCTAATAAGTAACAAGGTGTCAGGATCGGCAGTGTGAAAGACATAGCTGTGGGGTCATGGCAGCGCCACATACCGTTTCTACCCTTACCAGTCTTTGACTGAGTCAGCATGTCAGTACCACTATATGCCTTTCTTCCCTGTTCAGAGGTTTGGCAGATTACAACCATGGTGGAGATGAGGTAAAAAAAAAAAATGATTACGTACCTGTTTACAAACTAAGCAGAGAACAGTTGTTTTTCTCTTCCTCTGATGAAGGAGCTTGGTGCGCTCTGAAATGCGTAAGGATGTTATTGAACTCTAGACTGCCCCGCTGTTTTCGCTGCAATAAATGGCTTTACTCATCCCTTCGTATTGGCGTCTTCCCGCATCAAGGCACCTACTGCTGGATTTGTTTGCGGCATGCCTGGCCGTAGGGAAGGTTGCCACCACTGCTGTGGGGCCCCTACGCTGACACTGTTTAGCAATGAAAGGGGTACGCAGGTGCGAATGGACATTTAAACAGCATTAGGAGCATGGAGGCACATTGGGGTTTTACTTGTTTTTTAAAGAATGACAGTTTCACCGCGCTCACTTGAGTAATATTTCTGTGCCTGAATGGAAGTGCACTACAAGGACCAGCATGCTATGAGGAACGCCCAGGTGTGGGGAATCCGATAAATGCATGTGATTACGTACCTGTTTACAAACAGAAAACAGTTGTTTTTCTTCCTCTGATGAAGGAGCTTGGTGCGCTCTGAAACGCGTAAGGATGTTATTGAACTCTAGACTGCCACGCTGTTTTCGGTGCAATAAATGGCTTTAGTCATCCCTTCGTGTTGGCGTCTTCCCGCATCAAGGTACCTACTGTTGGATATATATATATATGTTCATGTCTATTTCATGATGTTTTATTTTGATACGCCACGCATGGAATAATGCGATTGCCCATTTGTGGGCTTTACCACGCAATTTGCTACTTTGTGTTTTATATATATCACACACTACAAGATGGCCGCATTTGTCTCTTGCGAGGTGTAAGTCCCCTTGTTTATGTCCATGCCTGACTGGAAGTGGGAGTGATTATGTTTTGTTTAAATCAATGTCGGAAACGAACACAGTGCATCACACACTGACGAAGGCAGACCGCCGAAACTGAAGGTAATGGTTCAGCTCTTTATTTCACGAAGAGTGCCACGCTTTCCA